>NC_080200.1:50286185-51536185 GCF_030028045.1 Hippopotamus amphibius kiboko | reverse complement strand
TTCTATTTTTTATTCCCCTTTGCTCTCAAAAATAAAAAGAAACAAAGCAGAATGACTGATTAAGAAGCAGTAAGAAGAGTGAGTTTTTCTGTTCTCCACATTAAGTAAAACTTAGTGTGAGTGATAATATTTCCAGACTAGAGAGCAAGGAAGGGGTTTCCATGAGAGGGAAGAAAGTAGAAAATATTAGTGAAATTGTTCTTGAATGTAAATGCTCCATTTATCCTACCACCAAAAAACCCTAGACTTGGACTTTTCTCCGAACAGAGAGTGAGAGATTGTAGCCAGTGATAGTGTGGACTATAGTTTAGCAAATATTCATTCTCCTTCACCTCTTGTTGTGTATAATATTTATTTCCAGGCTTCATTGATGCTTTGGCCATGTGACTGGCTTTAGCCAATGGGATGTTAGCAAACCTGATGTAAGCAAAGACTTGCAATGTGTTTGTACAATGGAGCTTGTCTTCCTGTATTCCTACCGCTGTCTTGAGAAAAACACACTCTGAGTGCGATAAGAACTTTACTTGAGCCCTGAGGAGGACTCTATCTTTGACCCAACTTTACTCTGCCTTCTCTAAGTCCTCTTTTGAGTAGACCTTCGCCTTGGCATTGGCCTTGGCCTTGTCCTGCTGAGCCTGGCTTTATTAAAGAATCCACCTAAGGCAGTTGATTAAGAATCCCATCACCTTTGATATTCAGTCACGCTCTTCTTCCCCCACTCTTGACATATAATGAAATTCCCCTCCTCCCTCACCCTTGTTACTTAACCAAGTTTATCTTAGTAACTTTCCATCCACTGACTCCTCACCCTGACTTTTGGCTATAAACCACCAGTTATCCCTATGTATTCAGAGTTGAGTTCAATCTCTCCCCTAGTAGAGTGGTGTTGAAGTTTTCCTTGCCTGTTTAACAAGTCTGATGTGGTTTTTCTATTACAGTAGCCCACTAACTATAGGTAAGACACAGAGCAAAGCCTTCCCACCCAAACCACAGGACTGTAGTTTGAAACTGAGCCCCCTGCTGATTTTCAGACCTCTGCCTGAAGATAAGATGCTCCAGCATACCCGCAAATCTGTGAATGTGAAAAAGAAAACAATATATTTGTTAAATGCCACTGAGTTCCAGGGGGATTGTTTCCCAGCAGGGACTTACTGACAGACTTCTGATGCATTGATAAGACTATGAAAGAAAATTTTTGCTTCTTGAACAAAATGGAATTGAAGAAAAAATCATACTGGGGATTTCCCTATGAGATGCTATTACAAGGAATACTCATTACGGTTACATTATGATATAGATGGATGTTAAAAATAAATAATGTGGCCATCATCACAAAATCTGGAAACAACAAATGTTGGAGAGGGTGTGGAGAAAAGGGAGCTCTCCTGCACTGTTGGTGGGAATGTAAGTTGGTACAGCCACTATGGAAAACAGTTTGGAGGTTCCTTAAAAAACTACAAATAGAACTACCATATGATCCAGTAATCCCACTACTGGGCACATACCCAGAGAAAACCATAATCCAAAAAGAAACATGTACCATCATGTTTACTGCAGCACTATTTACAATAGCCAGGACATGGAAGCAACCTAAATGCCCATCAACAGATGAATGGATAAAGAAGATGTGGCATATATATACAATGGAATATTACTCAGCTATAAAAAGGAATGAGATGGAGCTATATGTAATGAGGTGGATAGATCTAGAGTCTGTTATACAGAGTGAAGTAAGTCAGAAAGAGAAAGACAAATATTGTATGCTAACTCACATATACAGAAACTGAAAATGGTACTGATGAGCTCAGTGACAAGACAAGAACAAGGACACAGATGCAGAGAATGGACTGGAGAACTTGAGGTTTGGGGGGGCAGGGGGTGAAGGGGAAGCTGAGACAAAGTGAGAGAGTAGCATAGACATATACTACCAACTGTAAAATAGATAGCCAGTGGGAAGTTGCTGTATAACAAAGGGAGTTCAACTCGAGGATGGATGATGCCTTAGAGGACTGGGACGGGGAGGGTGGGGGGGAGTCGAGGGAGGGAGGAAATACGGGGATATGTGTAAAAATACAGATGATTGAACTTGGTGTAACTCAAAAATATAATAAATAAATAAATAAAATGAAAAATAAATAAATAATGTTTCTGAGTAATATTCGTTTAATGAGAATTACCAGGGCATTTTTTTGTCTCAAATCCTGAATTCTCAAAAATTTTGGATGTTTAACAGATAGTTCATAAGATAAGGGTCTTTCGATGCATCATGAATTTGCACATTTCAGTAGATATTCAATGAAAAATGGTACTTTGGAACTGTCTTAAGTGAAAGGCACAATTTATTTAAATTTTATTTTGATAAGAATGTAATCAATCAGATTACAAACTAATTAATCTTGAGTAAATATCTTAAACCTTTCTGGTCTCAGATTGCTCATTGGGAAGAAAAGGAAAGTAATATTTCATAATCCTTTTCAGGTCAATTAAACCATAATTTTTAGTATTTATTATGAGTATCTACTAAGCATATAGAATCATGGATTCTACATGGATGCAATTATATTGGGTTGGCCAAAAAGTGTGTTCGAGTTTTTCCATAACACCTTATGGAAAAACCTGAATGAACTTTTTTTCCAACCCAATATTTACTCTCTAAAGAGTTAAAGTATGATTTGGGAAAAACAAAAGTTTAGGTACAGGATAATAAATATATGTTCAATTGTATGGAATGGAAAATACTATGTGTGTGTGTGTGTGTGTGTGTGTGTGTGTGTGTGTGTGTGTTGTATCCTGAGAAAGGAAAAATATATGTAGGCTAGAATAAAAGACTAATCACGATTACAAAAAATGTCTGCATTCATTTTAGAAAGATAAAATCAGAAGGGCTACTGGTTGCACAGTGCTCCCTTGGCTGTCAGACAAATTTCTCAACATTCACTTAGGGTTGGTATCATACCTGGAATTTTAATACATCACAGTCAAACAGCACTATTGATATTTCTGCTTCATGAAGTGTCCTTTATTAAGAACGCTGCCCCTTGCAGTTTCAGATCAAAAGAAAGATAAATTCAATTTCTATATTGGAAGAATAAGACTATTATCTTTTCTTCTAAAAGCTTGTTAGGATAGCTTACTGCTCAATACATTTAAAATAATAAGTTTCTCATTTTTCTATGATTTTTTTATATCATTAATTGAGAGCCATTTTCCTATTGTGGTTCTTGTTCTTACAACATAAGGAATATTGAGGAGACTGAAAAGCCTTTGATTGATTCTAACATTCAGAGTATATCATTACCTATAGTGTATATGATGGAAAGGATGCTTCTATTTTTTCTGTCAGGACTTAGCACAAAATCTATACTTGGAAATTAATTTAGGATACAGATACATGTTCACCAAAAAATAAATAAGAGGAAATAACTTTCTGTCCATAATTTTTGCGTGTTTACTTAATGGCTAAAATTTCCTTATATATCTTATTTTATTTTTTTTTTTATTTTTTTTTCTTTTTTTTTTTTTATTATTATTTTATTTTATTTTTTTGGGGGGTACACCAGGTTCAATCAACTGTTTTTATACACATATCCCCATATTCCCTCCCTTCCTTGAGGCTCCCCCCTCGAGTCCCCCCCACCCTCCCTGCCCCAGTCCTCTAAGCCATCTTCCATCCTCGAGTTGGACTCCCTTTGTTATACAACAACTTCCCACTGACTATTTTACAGTTGGTAGTATATATATGTCTGTACTACTCTCCTGCTTCTTCTCAGTTTCCCCTTCACCCCCCGCCCCCTCCCATACCTCGAGTTCTCCAGTCCATTCCCTGTATCTGCTTCCCTGTTCTTGTCATTGAGTTCATCAGTACCATTTTTAGATTCCGTATATGTGAGTTAGCATACAATATTTGTCTTTCTCTTTCTGACTTACTTCACTCTGTATGACAGATTGTAGTTCTATCCACCTCATTACATATAGCTCCATCTCATCCCTTTTTATAGCTGAGTAATATTCCATTGTATATATATGCCACATCTTCTGTATCCATTCATTTGTTGATGGGCATTTAGGTTGCTTCCATGTCCTGGCTATTGTAAAGAGTGCTGCAATAAACATTATGGTACAAGTTTCTTTTTGGATTATGGTTTTCTTTGGGTATATGCCCAGGAGTGGGATTACTGGATCATATGGTAGTTCTATTTGTAGTTTTTTAAGGAACCTCCAAATTGTTTTCCATAGTGGCTGTACCAACTTACAGTCCCACCAACAGTGCAGGAGAGTTCCCTTTTCTCCACACCCTCTCCAACATTTGTTGTTTCCAGACTTTGTGATGATGGCCATTCTGATTGGTGTGAGGTGATACCTCATTGTGGCTTTGACTTGCATTTCTCTGATGATGAGTGATGTTGAGCATCTTTTCATGTGTTTGTTGGCCATCTGTATGTCTTCTTTGGAGAAATGTCTATTTAGGTTTTCTGCCCATTTGTGGATTGGGTTATTTGCTTTTTTGGTATGAAGCTGCATGAGCTGCTTGTATATTTTGGAGGTTAATCCTTTGTCCGTTGTTTCATAGGCAATTATTTTTTCCCATTCTGAGGGTTGCCTTTTAGTCTTGTTTATGGTTTCTTTTGCTGTGCAAAAGCTTTTAAGTTTCATGAGGTCCCATTCGTTTATTCTTGATTTTATTTCCATGATTCTAGGAGGTGGGTCAAAAAGGATGTTGCTTTGATGTATGTCAAAGAGTGTTCTGCCTATGTTTTCCTCTAGGAGTTTGATAGTGTCTGGCCTTACATGTGATACATCATATCAACAAATTGAAGGATAAAAACCATATGATCATTTCAATAGATGCAGAAAAAGCTTTTGACAAAGTTCAACATCCATTTATGATAAAAGCTCTCCAGAAAATGGGCATAGAAGGAAATTACCTCAACATCATAAAAGCCATATATGACAAACCAAAAGCCAACATTGTTCTCAATGGAGAAAAACTGGAAGAATTCCCTCTAAGAACAGGAACAAGACAAGGGTGTCCACTCTCACCACTGTTATTCAACATAGTTTTGGAAGTGTTAGCCACAGCAATCAGAGAAGAAAAAGAAATTAAAGGAATCCAAATTGGAAAAGAAGAAGTAAAATTATCACTCTTTGCAGATGACATGATACTATATATAGAAAACCCTAAAGACTCTACCAGAAAACTGCTAGCACTCATTGATGAGTTTAGTAAAGTAGCAGGATACAAAATTAATGCACAGAAATCTCTTGCATTCCTATACACTAACAACGGAAGAGCAGAAAGAGAAATTAAGGAAACTCTCCCATTCACCATTGCAACCAAAAGAATAAAATACCTAGGAATAAACCTGCCTAAGGAGGCAAAAGATCTGTATGCAGAAAACTTTAAGACATTGATGAAAGAAATCAAAGATGACATAAACAGATGGAGGGATATACCATGTTCCTGGATTGGAAGAATCAACATCGTGAAAATGACTGTACTACCCAAAGCAATTTACAGATTTAATGCAATCCCGATCAGATTACCAATGGCATTTTTCACAGAACTAGAGCAAGAAATCTTACGATTTGTATGGAAACGCAAAAGACCCCGAATAGCCAAAGCAATCTTGAGAAGGAAAAATGGAGTTGGTGGAATCAGGCTTCCTGACTTCAAACTATACTACAAGGCCATAGTGATCAAGACAGTATGGTACTGGCACAAAAATAGAAAGGAAGATCAATGGAACAGAATAGAGAACTCATAAGTAAGCCCAAACACATATGGGCACCTTATCTTTGACAAAGGAGGCACGAGTATACAATGGAAAAAAGACAGCCTCTTCAATAAGTGGTGCTGGGAAAATTGGACAGCAACATGTAAAAGAATGAAATTAGAACACTTCCTAACACCATACACAAAAATAAACTCCAAATGGATTAAAGACCTATATCTTATTTTAGTGTTCACTTTGTATCAGTCTTGCCATACTGTCCAAAGTATTTTTTCCCATGTCAGAAGTTTAGACCTAAACTTTGTATTATCTTATATGTTTATTGTAGAATTTAGAGGAAATCACATCCCTTATTCACGGTATGAGGCTCCGGATACAAATAATGAATAGATGGCCTTTAAACACAGTGCAGTTCTCTTTAGGCATCTATTTTATACATAGTAGTGCATATGCGTCAACCCCAATCTCCCAAGTGTATGCAATGCTCTGTGGTGACCTAAATGGGAAGAAAATCCAAAAAGATGAGGGGATATATGTATATGTATAGCTGATCCAGTTTGCTGTGCAGCAGAAACTAACACAACGTTGTAAAAACACTATACTCCAATAAAAAATAATAAATAAATTTAAAAAATAAATTATAAAAAATGCAGTGCAGGTACTAACATGTTCAATGTTTCAGATGTATGTAGAAGACTTTACCACCTAGATCAAAATTGTTTTCATCTACACATTAATTAGTGGATACCAGTTAGACAAAGGGTATTACATAAATTAATATTTCTTGGTATATTTTGAGAGATATTCCCAAATTCAAACACTTGACAGTCAAACATTCCTTCCTGATCCTATGCCTTTTAAGTGGTTTATGTTCTGTTAGCAATTCTATTTCCCTCTCTCTAAGGCTTAAATCCCTTTGGCCTATCCTGTTCTTTTAAGGACTTATTTCTTACTCCAGATTTTATTGCTTTCATTATTAACCTAAAATTTACCACTCTCTCAAATCCTAGGAGGGCTATTTCCTTGCTATCTTTCTTCCTTGCTATGGACATTGTCTTATATTTTTTAATTATACAAATAAAACATGAATTCATAGCCTTAAAAAATTACAACCAATTCTGTTTATTCTAACTCCCAAGTCTCATTCACTCCATTAATCAGAAACTATCAATTTTCTGATCATTTTATTACAGGTCAGTTTTTTCCAGTATGGTTCTATAAAAAATACAGTTCTGACTTCATTAGTTTTCCTTAAATGGTGTCATAATGTACATATTTTTTCTGCAGTGCTCTATCTCACTTGTAATATATTTTTGTGTCCTAACTTGGCAGTACTAGTAGGATATCTGTATAAATATTTCTCTAAGATATAAAGTAGGAAGTGGTCTTTTAATCAAGTGCATTTTACGTGTGAATAAATGCAGTGAAGTTGCCCTCCCATGTGGCTTATAAACTGCCACAAGTTCTTTTTTTTTAAGCTCTTTATTGGAATATAATTGCTTTACACTCTTGTACCAGTTTTTGAGGTACACCAAAGTGAATCAGCTGTATTTATACATATATCCCCATATCCCCTCCCTCCCTCAACTCCCTCCCACCCTCCCTGTCCTGGCCCTCTGAATCATCACCCATCATCAAGTTGGTCTCCCCTTGTTATACAGCAACTTCCCACTAGCTATTTTACATTTGGGAGTGTATCTATGTCTATGCTACTCTCTCACTTCATCCCAGCTTCCCCTTCACTTCCCACTCCCCACCCCAGCCCATGTCCTCAAGTCCATTCTGCATCTCCACTCTTGCCCTGTCATTGGGTTCATCAGTACCATTTCTTCAGATTCCATATATATGATGAAGCATATGGTATTTGTTTTTCTCTTTCTGGTTTACTTCACTCTGTATGGCAATCTCTAGGTCTATCCACCTCATTACATATGGCTCCATCTCATCCCTTTTTATAGCTGAGTAATATTCCATTGTATATATATGCCACATCTTCTTTATCCATTCATCTGTTGATGGGCATTTAGGTTGCTTCCATGTCCTGGCTATTGTAAATAGTGCTGCAGTAAACATTACGGTACATGTTTCTTTTTGGATTATGGTTTTCTCTGGGTATATGCCCAGTAGTGGGATTACTGGGTCATATGGTAGTTTCATTTTTAGTTTTTTAAGGAACCTCCAAACTGTTTTCCATAGTGGCTGTACCAGCTTACATTCCCACCAACAGTGCAGGAGAGCTCCCTTTTCTCCATACCCTCTCCAACATGTATTGTTTCTAGATTTTTTGACGATGGCCATTCTGACTGGTGTGAGGTGATACCTCATTGTGGCTTTGACCTGCATTTCTCTAATGATTAGTGATGTTGGTCATCTTTTCATGTGTTTGTTAGCCATCTGCATGTCTTCTTTGGAGAAATGTCTATTTAGGTCTTCCGCCCATTTGTGGATTGGGTTATTTGCTTTTTTGGTATTAAGCTGCATGAACTGCTTGTATATTTTGGAGATTAATCCTTTGTCCGTTGCTTCATTGGCAAGTATTTTCTCCCATTCTGAGGGTTGTCTTCTTGTCTTGTTTATGGTTTCTTTTGCTGTGCAAAAGCTTTTAAGTTTCATTAGGTCCCATTTGTTTATTCTTGATTTTATTTCCATGATTCTAGGAGGTGGGTCAAAAAGGATCTTGCTTTGATGTATGTCACAAAATGACATAAAAATAGAAAGGTAGATCAATGGAACAGAATAGAGAACCCAGAGGTAAACCCACACACATATGGGCACCTTATCTTTGACAAAGGAGGCAAAAATATACAACGGAAAAAAGACAGCCTCTTCAATAAGTGGTGCTGGGAAAATTGGACAGCTACATGTAAAAGAATGAAATTGGAACACTTCCTAACACCATACACAAAAATAAACTCAAAATGGATTAAAGACCTAAATTTAAGGCCAGACACCATAAAACTCCTAGAGGAAAACATAGGCAGAACACTGTTTGACGTACAAGTTCTTTTTGAGAATACTTACTTTCCCACCACATTATTAATATCTGATATTATCAATCATTATAATTGCTCTTATCTGATGTTTGAATAATAACATTGTACTCTTTTAATTTGCTTTTTCCTATTTTTCAGAGCCTGACCTGAACACATTTCCTTTTGTTTATGTTTTATTTCTTATTTGCTTGCTCATGTCCTTGTTCTATTTTTCTTTCTGGTTTGTTGTTTATGTATATATTTTACTTACAAATATTTTGATATAGTCTAGTTACTCATTCTTACACACTTTACAGAATGCATTTATTTTCTCGTGGTTGTACTACTTTGTGAATTTTATGGGTTTAAAAAATTATGAAGTTGTAAAATGTATTCATCTATTCATTTAACAATTTTATTTACACACAGACTAAAATATGTGTGAGTGTGTGTGTGTCTGTGTGTGTACTTGTTAATTTCCTTTATATGTATATATAGGTACTTGGAAAGTTTATGTTGTTTACTGACACATAAGTACATTTATGTAACAATACTATATTGTTTTTATATGTGTTAATATCTGAAACAAATATATTCTTATATGACCTTATTTTACATAATTTTATAGCAATCATTTTAAATCTATTATTTCATATATAGTTTGAACCGTTTCATAAAAGAACCTGTTTATTGGGTTTGCATTGAATTGATAGGCTAGTTGGGGGTAATTTATTTATTTATTTTTGTGGATTTAAAAATTTTTTTAATTTATTTATTTATTGGCTGCATTGGGTCTTCATTGCTGCCTGAGGGTTTTCTTTAATCACTGCAAGCAGGGGCTACTCTTCATTGTGGTGTGCAGGCTTCTTGTTGCAGTGGCGTCTCTTGTTACGGTGGCTTCTCTTGTTGCGGTGGCTTCTCTTGTTGCGGAGCAATGGTTCTGAGGCATGTAAGCTCAGTAGTTGCAACGTGCGGTCTCTAGAGCTCAGGCTCAGTAGTTGTGGTGCATGGGCTCAGTTGCTCTGTGGTATGTGGAACCTTCCTGGACTAGGGGTTGAACCCATGTCCCCTGCATTGGCAGGCAGATTCTTAACCACTGCGCCACCAGGGAAGCCCTCATTTTGCAGGGGATTTCTTGTTTTGTTTTTTTTTTTTGGCTGTACCACACGGCATGTGGGATCTTAATTCCCCAACCAGGGATTAAACCCACACCTCTTGCAATGGAAGCACGGAGTCTTAACCAATAGACATCAGGGAAGTCCATGCAGGGGATTTCTTAAACCCTTCAGTAGCATTTTATTCTTAAAGATTTTAATATTTCTTTCAGCATTTACATTTAAGTACTTACTGTATCATCTGCTGTGAATAAAATTTATTTTTCTATTTGCCTATTTAATTGGCTGGTGTGACATATCAGAATACCTTTGGTTCTTGTAGATTAATATATATTATAAAATGTATTAGTTGGATATTTTGGAATTTCTAAATAGATTGTACAGTCTACCAATATTAACATTTTGGCCTTATGAGTTACCTCTTATTTATTCTTTTTATTGTTATTGCGTTGACTAGGCCACAAGTAGATATTAAATATTGTTGAAAATTTAATGGAAAAACTTATAGTATTTCATGAATAGATATTATGTATTATAGTTTTCTCATGAATATGGAGGTTATCAATTTTGATAAATAACCTTATATTTTTGTTTTTTTAATACTCATTTGTTTGTTTGCTTAAGATATGTAATAAATACTGTATGTCAGATGCTATTTTTGACACTAATTGTGATGATAGTATTGGTTTTCTGTTTTAGTCAAAATGATGAATTGTACCATATTCACTGATGTGGGACTACCTTGACTTCTTCAATGAGACCTAATATGAAATACTGATTTGTAGGACTTCTGTCTTACATTTTTACTATTTATTACTTGGAATATCAAATTTCTGATTTCAGTATCTAAATACATATGTGATTGTGGTGAATATGGATATTCAACATCCAAATTTCCTTCCCTTTAATCTGATACTGGGAGTGATAAGAACAGTCTTCAGAATCAGCTCAGCTACAGTTAAGAACAGAATCCTTCTGGGCACGAAGGTTGATTCCTATCCAATGACTGGCCAGGCCATTTTGGCCCAATATGGGACAGCTCAATCAAGACATTTTAGCTCCAAAGTGCCCCCTTGGGTTCATCTGAGCCTGTTATTCACACATACTTCATAACTGAACCTTCCCCTTTGCACATTGAACTTCTATCTCATTTCTTCCAAGCATGTTGATTCCAAGACCACTTCCTACTAAATATTCTACATAGTAATCGCCAACTCAGGTTCTGCTTCCCAGAAACTCTAACCCGTGAGAGTTGATGTCAAAGTTCAAGAAATAATTGATAAGATAACGTTTAGGACCTGGGTCACCCAATATCAAGGTGAAATTGGGCATCCTATCACTGCTGGTAAATGGAAACAGATTGTGGTTGACTTCCACTGGTCAGTAATTAGATAGTAAAGCTTGGGAAGAAATATATTAATTGGAGTGTTGTACCAGAAATATGAATAGTATGTCTTGTTGTATCAACCATAATTGCAATGACATTGGATGGACATGGATACAGTGAACAGATGCTAGAAAGAGGGGGGAAAAACCAAAATCATGGAAGGATGAAATAATTAATGAGCAATTTTACACCAATTATGAAAGTCCAAATATCTCTGTAGTGCAAATGATCTCTAATCTCATGCCCTTCTACAGTGAGAAGGAAGAGAAATTGAGGATTAGGTTCAGGATATTTTTTCAACTTAAACTGCAGACCAAGGCTACCAAGTGGTTATACCAAAGTCAGCAACTTGTCATGTGAGAATGGGACTCTGACATATGGGATATCTATATCAAGGCTGACAGCCTGAAACAACTTGACTTTGCAGCAACAGAGACAGATACTGAGCCCTGAAATGGAAGATTCCTTGAGAAAACCAACTGGCCATAGGTTGGCAAGTTGAGTATATTGTAAGCCTCTTTCTCCTTGGAAGGACCAGTGGTTTATTCTTACAGGAACTGACAGCTTTTCCAAGTATGAATTTGTCTTTCTTGCCTCCAGGGACCTAGCTGGCGTCACTATTTGAGAGTTTGCAAAGTGTTTATTTTATTGGCACAAGATCCCACATTACATAGCATCAGGGGACATATTTTTCAGAAAAGGAAGAGTATAAGTAGATCCAGCACTATGGGATCCATTAGCCACATATTACATCAACTGCCAAGAAGCTACCAGTCTAAAAGTGGATTGGAACAACTTACTGAAAGCACTTTTGAGACACTAGCTCAGAAGTGATATTTTACAGCAATGGGGAGCCATCTTCCAGCATTCCGTATACACATTGAATAAAAAACCTTTACAAGGTATGGTGTTTTCCATAGGAAGACTACGTAGTTCCCTAGACCAAGGGAAGGAAGTAGGAGTGTCCCTGCTTAAGATCATTCCCCATGGTTCACTTGGCGAATGTGTGCTCTCTGTCCTACAACTATGCTCTCTACAGGTTTAGAGATTGTGAGTGGAGACAATTCACCAGGAGCCATCACAAAAACCCATTTAACCTTATACCTGCCTCAAGGGGGCTTTGGGCACCTTATGTTCAGGGATAAATAGGAAAGAAGAAAATATTGTCTTCATATGTGGAATTGAACCTGATTATCATAAAGAGAATGAACTGTTGTTTAAAAAAATATGGCAGGGATAATACATTTGAAACCTGCATAATTCACTTGGAGTCTTTTTATGGACTTCTATAACTTAGTACATCCACATCCTATTGTGAGGCTAAACAAACATGTGCAGCAACTTTATTCTCAGAATGGCCTGGTAATCAGACCTCAATCCCTCAGAACTGAAGGTCTGGCTCAGGCCGTGAGGTAAGAATAAGATGCAGAGACCAGAAGGGGTGTTATCTGAGGGTGAGAGACATCCAGATTAGGTAGTGGAGGAAGGAGATGATTAGTATATTAGAATGCCAAGATCATCGTTGCCAGTGGGAGTGTCTTTCATTGACTACATTTACTCCAGAAAGGGAGGCCCCTTGAGTCTTATAAATGTTGTTCTTCCAAAGTATTTTTAAATGTGGATTTGTGGGTCACAAGGGGAGAACTGTGAAGGGAGTGAAGATGTGCATCCAACCGTCCCTCAAGGAAAAACATGTTTCCCAGGTGCTTGGAGTGATACCAGCAGAGAGGTTTGTCTGCTGGCCCCTTCAGGAGTGTCTCAATGGCAGAACCACCTCACCCAAGGTCCTGCCTTTCCCAGGCAGCCCAAATTGAATGCCTAAAAGAAGCAGGCATATAAAGACCAGGACGTTTCAGTCCAGTACAAGATAGGTGACATGCAAGATTTACCTCCAGAGCCCCCCATCAAGTCACCTTGTGGGTGGTTCAGGTGTACCTCCTAGCTCATCCTGTCTCTGCAAAATGCTTTCCCTTCCCCCCATAGATATTGATCCCAAGAACATTTGCTGATAAGCCTTTTCCTTGCCAAAGTCCATTTCAGAGTCAGCTTCCTGAAGAATTCAATCAACAACAATAAGAATGATCTATATCTATTTTCTTTCGTTGTTCAGTTCCAGTTTTCTTTTCTGCATATTTAATAGTTTTCTTGCTGAAATGTTGAAACATATACAAAATAAACTAAATAGTGTAAAGAACAATTATGTGTGCATTACATAGTGTCAAAATCATCAACATTTTGTCATCTTTAAAAACAAATATATGCCTTTACCCATCTTCTCTATTTGTGTTACTATAGGTATTTTATTCTTATAAAATGATGTGGGTAATTTTCTTTTTTTCTATACTCTAAAAAAGTTTGTGTAAGATAATGCTATGGGTGGAGTTTTGTCTTCTCATTACTCATATGTTGAAGTCCTAACCCCCAATGTGACTGTATTTGGAAACAGGGCCTATAAGGAAATACTTAAAATTAAATGCAGTCATAAGAATGGGACTTTGATCCAACAGAATTCGGTCCTTATAAGTAGAGACACCAGAGAGTGAACTCTCTCTCTCTCTCCCCTCATCCATCTCTCTCTCTCTCTCTCTCTCTCTCTGTTAATGTGTGTGTCTGATATGTGTGTGTGTGTGCACACACACAGCCTGAGGAAAGGTCCCGTGAGGGCAGAGTAAGAAGGCAGCCCTCTGTAAACCAGAAAGAGAGCTCTCACCAGAAACCGGCATTCTGATCTCAGACTTCCAGCTTCCAGAACTGTGAGAAAATAAGTTTCTGTTGGTTAAGCCACACAGTCTGTGGTTTGTGTTACATCAGCCCAGTCTGCCGAATGCAGCCTTTGTATCTAGAGCTGGAGTGCTGCTGTAACAAATACTTACAAATGTGGAAGTGACTTGGGAAGGGGTAGTGCTTAGAGACTGGAGGAGTTTGGGGTACATGCTAGAAATAGCATGGATTGCCATGAAGATATTGTAGGTAGGAATATGGATGTTAAAGTCCACATTTTGGAGAAAACACAGAAGAAAAAATAGACAAGCGCTATTGAGAAAGCTTCCAATTTCTTAGCAAATATGTAAATAATCATGAACAGAAAGTTGGTAGAAATATGGACCTTCCAGGCTATTCTGGTGAAGTTTCAGACAGAAACAAGGACAGGTTATTGGAAAATGGAGAAAAGGTGAACTCCATTACAAAGTGGCAAAGAACTTGGCTTAATTGTGTTCTAGTGATTTGAAGAAGATAGAACTTGTGAACAATGCAGTTGGGTGTTTAGCTGAGGAGATTTCTAAGCAAAATATTGAATGTGTCTCCTGTGTCCTCCTGATGCTTAAAGTATGAGAAGGGAGAGATGGATTGAGGAATTGTTTAGCAAAAAGTAACCAGAACTTAAAGATCTGGAAAACTCTCAGCCTATCTACATGGCAAAAAAAGAAACAAAGAAAGAAAAAAATGAGAAAGCTTGTTCTGAAGAGAGTACTAAGGGTGTGGTTGAATAAATATTTGAAAAGGAGATCAGTATGAACTTGATCTACAAAATTTAATCAGCCACTTCAGCAGAAGCCAGGAATAGAGATGGGTTTGTACCAGCAGAAACACTGCCAGTTTGGACCTTAGTAGCAGAGATTCTGCCAGTATGGACCAAAGGGAATAAAACAGAGCAATAGACATATTGTGCCACAAACATGTTTTATCCTTCAAGAAAGGGGGAGAATGACCCCAAAGGCAATTCAGGAATCGTCAGCCCTGGGGTCTAGACTGCCCCTTCTATTTCAGCAGGTTCTGTGGCCCTTGCAGAGAGACACCCTCAGAGCCAAAGGGGAAAAGCAGCCCCTCAGAGCCACTTTATTGTGCCTGGTAGGCAGGACATCAAACCAAAGAGGATTATTCTCCAGCATTAAAAGCTAATGGAATTTGCCTTGGTAGGTTTGGGACTTGTTTGGGATCCATCAAGCCTTTCTTCCTGCCAGTTTCTCCCTTTTGGAATGGGAATGGCTATCCGATGCCTGTCGGCCATTGCATTTTGAAAACATGTCTGGTTACCAGGGTTACAGGGAGACATTCACCTTAGAAGGAATTCAACCTGGAATCTCACCCATATCCGATTTCAAAAATAACTTAGGTGAGACTTTGACTTTAGAGTTGATGCTGGAGTGAGTTCAGACTCTTGGAGCTGTTGGGATGGAATGATTGTGTTTTGCACGTGAGAAGGATATGAATTGGGAAGGTGGGGCAAGGATGGAATAATGCTATGACTGGACTGTGTCCCCAAAATTCATATGTTGAAAACCTAACACCCAATATGACTGTATTTGAAGTTAGGGCCTCTTAGTAGGTAATTCAGGTTAAATGAGATCTAAGAATGGCTTTATAAAAGAGACACCAGAGAGCCTGCTTGCTTTCTCTCTGTGTGCCTGCCCCTAAGAAAGGTCACATGAGGACACAGTAAGGAGGTGTCCATCTGAAAGTGAGGAAAAGAGCACTAATCAGCAATTGACCATCCTATACCCTGATCTCAGACTTCGAGTCTTCAGAACTGTGAGAGAATAAATTTCTGTTGTTTACCTCACCCAGTCTGTTGCACTGCGTTATGACAGTTCGGACTAACTAATACAGATCAGAATTATGCTTCAATCTTATAAAAAATTTCCCCATAATTCTGGTGATGCTAACTTTAGGAAACCTGGGGTATTTACTCCTATTTAATTTTGCAATTCTGAGGTATTATTTCCTTGATTAGTTTCACATACATTTACTGCAATCAAATTATAAATCACATCAAATTTTATTTTTTAAACCCCTTAGCATCATTACTATGCCACACTCTGTTGTCTGCACTATTATTTTCGTTGCTAATATTATTAATACATTCATTTTTCCCCTTTCGCAGACCTTTTTTCATGATCATTCTTTAATATTTTGTCATTCATTAGTATTTCAAAGAACTATGGTTGATTGCACTCATCAACGGTTCTAGCCTTCTTTCCTTGTTTGTTTATTGCATTGATTTCTGTTTTATCTTTTAATTCATTCCTTCCTGCTTCTGTTTGTAAGTTTATTGTTGATCTTTTCATACTTAAAACTGAGAGCTTAGTTTATTAGCATAACTCATTCTTGCTTTTTAATTAATTTATTTGGAGGTATGTTTCTCTATCATCTTACCTTTTCCCTTTGGGTTGTGACAGGTAGTAACTCATATTTTCATTCTAAATAGATTCTACTTTGATATCTTTTTTAAGATCACAATTTGTTAGTAGATTTTCCCTGATAACCAAGATTTTTAAAAATATAATTTTTCTTGATATCTTATTTCTTTAGTTCAATCAGTCAATGCAAACTATATGGGAATGCTTGTTTGAATTTTTTTTTTTTTTTTTTGAGATTTAATGTCAGTCTAGTGCATAATCACATTATGTGAATGTTTTTGGTGTGTCTGTAAGTTAATGTTCCATACCTTGTTTGGTGTCTAAATACATTCTAGTTCAAGCTTATTAAAAATAGTTTCGAACACTATTTATTTTTATTTTCTCTGTTATTCTCAGAGAGGGATTGTTAAAGACTGTTACCATAATAACCAAACATCTCTTTCCCTCTGGTCTTACAAATGGCAGTGGCTGCCTTCAGGTGTCAAACTCTGAGTTAAAGTCAGCTTTAGATGATGAAATGCTAAACATTCACAGGTTGGAAGTTTGACAATTTTGTCCCTAAAGTGCGTCATTCCTATATAGAATCATCATTGGGAAAAGGAATTAAAACACAAATTGTATTCATTGGGAATAAAACATAATCACATACAAAAAAAAATATTGAGAGGTGAGAGGCAGGGACCGAAGATGAGTCCAGCAAGAGAGGATGAAAAGGTAGAAATAACTCAAAAATCAACTAAGCCAAATTTTAAGATCCAACTGATAGACCTGGCTCAAGAGATGAATCTTCCCAAAGAAACAATGTATCAAAAACTGGTTTGAAGAAGGTAGCAGAGCTAACTTTGAGGGAGAGTGTAGAGGATAGATTATAGGTTGACTAAAAGATCAGGGTACAGAGGAGAATGAAGAAATTCTTCTGATGGGTTCGTTGGCATTTATATGTATTTGTTCCTTGGGTCCATTACCAGCGCATCTCAAATTATAATTTGAGGGGACTTTCCTGTTGGTCCAGTGGTTAAGAATCCACCTTCCAATGCAAGGGATGTGGGCTCGATCCCTGGTGGGGGAACTAAGATCCAACATGCTGTGGCACAATTAAGCCCGAGCCCCACAACTAGAGAGAAGCCCTCGCGCCGCAACAAAGATCCTGCGTGCCACAATGAAGACCCGACACAGCCAAGAATTAAATAAATAAATAAGTAAATATTTTTAAAAAAATTATAATTTGAATGTGAATCACCTGGGGATCATGTTAAAATGTGTATTTTCATTCTGCAGGTATGGGGTGGGGCCTGAGATTCTGAATTCCTAAAATGCTCCCAGGCGATGCCTATCCTGCTGCTCTATGAGTGAGGACTCTATAAGTGGCAGGACATTTATTCTACTCCCGTAACTTGGAAGCACTGAACAGAGATGTAGAAAATCAGGAAGGGGTAGATAAGAGTGACACACACCCTGGAGAACAGAAAGAGTAATTTGTACATTCTGGATCCTGACTTTTAGACATTGGGAAAGAAGCATCCTGGGAGATGTGCTGAAAGGGCATGGGTTCTTTAGAGGATTGTGCTGTTTTTCATTTCTGTGTTAAAGGAAACATTGTGGAATCAAAGGCACCTTTCCATTCCACCCACAGAACATGTGTTCCTCTGAATGAGAGGGAGATACAAGCTCTGTGTTCCTTAGTTCTAGTGTTAAAAGCTCATGATCTAAAATAGCCTAAAATAAATACTTGGAATATACTACAGTTTACGAAAGGAACCATACAGCAGTGCTCCTTAGGAAGTGAGTAATACCAACCACTGGTAAAAAACCAAAATAATCAAAGCAGTTGCTAAAATAACAAACAAGCATTTCTTATTTTTCCTTCTCCATTGAATACTGTCTTCACACTCAGAATCCCCACCTGTTTAATTTTAGTTTTCCTATGTTTACAAAAAAAAGGTTTCCTTCACAAGGATTATTCAGCCTATATGTTGATAATCTCTTTCTAAAATGAAGATACTTTTGAAACAGTTTCAGGAAACAAGATCAGTAGAATTTTTCTTTTCTTTTTTTTTTTAATTAATTTATTTATTGCCTGCGTTGGGTCTTCACTGCTGCACACAGGCTTTGTCTAGTTGTGGCGAGCAGGGGATACTATTCATTGCGGTGCACAGGCTCCTCATTGTGGTGGCTTCTCTTGTTGCGGAACATGGGCTCTAGGCATGTGGGCTTCAGTAGTTGCAGCACATGGGCTTGATAGTTGTGGCTCACAGGCTCTAGAGCGCAGGCTCAATAGTTGCAGCACATGGGCTTAGTTGCTCCACAGCATGTGGGATCTTCCTGGGGCAGGGATCGAACCCATGTCCCCTGCATTGGCAGGCAGATTCTCAACCACTGCACTACCTAGGAAGTCCAAGACCAGTAGAATTTTTATGTCAGCTGTAAACTATACACCTTAACTTCATTTTCTAAAACATTCTTCAATGTGTCTTACTTACCTTGGGCTCCTAAGTCAGGGGGACGTTTTAACTGATGATAACAATGTATGTTGTTCTTTATGCTGAGACACTTGCAAGAACACTATGTATATTAAGCTCCATTTCATTAACAGAGAAACTGAAGTGTGTATTTAGGAAAAAAAATAATACAAATTAAAACAGATCTAACATCTATGCATCTGAAATGCTTCCTAAAGATACTAGAAGTCTTCTAAGATCCACCCATGCTTCGCCCCAGAAGAATCACAGTGTCTATGAAGGTACTTAAGGGCAGAATAGTGAAACAGAATATTGAGCATCTCAGAGACACACGTCCTGAAATCTGCTCCCTTTTCTTTACTGTTATTTTTATTGTTGCTGTCTTTTTTAAAAACTTTATATTGGAGTATAGTTGATTACCAATGTTGTATTAGTTTCAGGTGTACAGCAAAGTGAGAGATATACATCAAATGTATCTATTCTTTTTCAAATTATTTTTCCATTTAGGTTATTACAGACTGCTGAGAAGAGTTCCCTGTGCTATACAGTAGGTCCTTGTTAGTTAACTATGTAAACATAGCAGTATGCATGTCAATCCCGAATTCCTAATCTGTCCCTGACCCTGACCCTCCCCCCCCAGTAAACCATAAATTCGTTCTCTAAGTCTGTGAGTCTGTTTCTGTTTTGTAAATAAGTTCATTTGTATCATTTTTTTTTAGATCTCACATATAAGCATTATCATTGATACTTGTGTTTCTCTGACTTCACTTAGTATGATCATCTCCAGGTCCATCCACGTTGCTGCAAATGGCATTAGTTCATTCTTTTCTTATAGCTGGGTAATATTCCATTGTATATATGCACCACTTCTCTTTATCCATTTATCTGTCGATGGACACTTAGGTTGCTTCCATGTCTTGGCTATTGTAAATAGTGTTGCAGTGAACGCTGGGGTGCATGTATCCTTTCAAGCCATGTTCTTCTCTGTATATATACCCAGGAGTGGGATTGCTGGATCATATGGTAACTCTATTATTAGTTTCTTAAGGAATCTCCATGCTGTTCTCTAAAGTGACGTACCAGTTTACAGTCCCACCAACAGTGTAGGAGGGTTCCCTTTTCTCTATGCCTCTCCACCATTTATTACTTGTAGACTTTTTGATAATGGCCATTCTGATTGGTGTGAAGTGATATCTCATTGTAGTTTTGATTTACATTTTTCTAGTAATTAGCTATGTTGACCATCTTTTCATCTACTCCCTTTTCTATTCCAGTGTGAGGCTGGGATAGAATTGCCACATTTCAGATATCTAGATTCAAGTTTCCCAAATTGGACATATGTTAAATATTCCCAGGGTCTCATCCTTCTAAATTGTCATATGACCCATATAATGAATAAGTTCACCTGTTCCTTCACAACCACCACTGAGAACTTCTCCCAAATATATTTAATCGTGTATATTAGACAGAAAGGTGATGGAAATAGAGAAGGTATAAAACCCTCTTTGATGAGCTGTTGTAGTTTCTATCTCAAAGTAGTTCAAGTTTACGTGTGGATAACTTTTCCTAATTCTACCCCTCTCTTGTTTAGGCTCTGTGGTTTTTCTCAAAATAATTATTTAAAGTATATCCTTCATCTGGGACATTAATATTGTATATTTTATTTATTATATACAACTGTCTTCTATAAAAAGCAAAGACATTCTTCAGCACTAACTCTTATCTGGTTCCAGGTAATTGCTATTCTGTTCTGTAATTTCAGTGTAATAGTCAGCCAGAGTGGAAACTAAATCCCAACTCTTTTACTTACTAGTAATATGATATGACAGCCTATTTAATCATTCTCTGCCTTAATTTCCTTATCGGTATAATGAAGATTATAAGATTTTTGTGAGGACAAAATAAAGTAGGGAGATATTAGCATACAGTTGGTACCTTACCAATACAAGTCTCTTGTCTTTCTTTGCATCGTCTCTTTGTCTGGAGTACTAAGCAGTTTCTGCATATATAGTCAGAGAACCTGGGTTGTGTGAACTCTCCAAAGCTAGGAATCTAAGGCCTCCATTATGAATATCTTATAGGTTAATATAAACACACATTTTGTTTAATTAGTTTACCTTACTGTACTAATCCAATTCATTATTGATCATATTTTGACAAAAAAAAATCACATCAATCTTCCACTTAGTTCTTCTAAACACTTGTAATTAAGCTAGTGCCAAAGAGTGAGTCTTCCAAATTTTAAGGTTTTATGAAGACAGTGGTGATTTCTACACTTGTTACATTAATGTATGTGTATGAAAGTGTAGATATTTGCCATTCTATACCCTAAACAGATTGAATAGAATGATCAAATGTATGGAAATTTACCAATGACCAGTTGGACTGTTTCCTACATGATGCTACGTTTTTTGTTGTCATTTTTATTCGATTGCGAAATCGAAATTATTTTCCTGTTAAGATGCAACTCCATTTGAATTTAAATCAAAATCAAAAGCAATATACATGTAACATGTAAATACTGCTTTTACACACTGTCTATTGGGATTACTTAATGCAAGAAGGATATCAAGTTCCAATTTTAAAATGTGCAGTTTTTATGACATGTACTGAAAATAAACACCAGAGGGCGCTCATACTTAGACCTGAATCCAATGAAGGCATCTTAGAAAAAGATTTTAATACTCCTGTAGAAACCAAAAGTACCAGTTGCAGACACCTTCAATTTGTAAGATGAAACACAATACTCTCTAATGAGTACATCACATTCTCTTCGCAAAATTAAACTCAATATCCTCAGTCAAGGCTCTGTTCAATAAGATCACCAATACAAGCACCTCCAAATTTCTTGTTTTGTTCCCTAATTCATATTATTCCTCTGTTTAATATAGCCTCCCTCATCACTCTCATTGACGTCTCATGTCCAGATTTCACACAACCAGAGCCACAGTTCACATCAAAGCTTTACATTTTCTGAAGCATCTTCAAAAGAGTTTTTTAAAAACATTTCCTCTCACATCAAAAATCCTTGCACCTTGGAATCCCACCATTCTTACTTCAAGTGAGGTGGCTTGGTGCGAGAAATGTGAAAAGCAGAGATTACCCTATACTAAATAATACAAACTGGAAGTATCGCCTGGCATAACAGATAATTTGAACTGAGATTTCCACAGAGAAAGTAAGGGTTAAGTATCCTAAAGGGGTCAGAGGGACACACACATTACAATTGGTCAAGTTCTTAAGGAAGTAAGTAATAAATACGTAAATAATAAGTCATGAGGTAAAGTGAAGCGAATTGGAAGGAAGCTTATTAATTGTGTGAAGGGTACTTCAGAGAGCAGCTGAGTTACCATCGCAGTGGAATACTAGATTTGGCAACAAACAAGCAGGCTGCCAGCAAATAGATATTTGTTTTTTCCTTAATAGCCATCCAGTTCTTGACATTTCATGATGACATTGCATACTGATTGACTGCTGAAATCATTCCCTGCTTTTCAGACGTATCTGTGCATATAAAATATGCCTCTTAAATATGATAGTGAGAGCTTGTCTGTTCCTAAATATTTGGAAAAGAATGCAACATGCTATACCTTCCTCAGAAAGATTTTCTGATTACTTTAGGCCTCATCCTGTCAGCAGCACTTGACACAGTTGTGTTACTGTTTCCTGTTGGATCCCATGACTTCATACTCTCCTAAATTTTCTTCCTACCTTATTGATCATTTGTTCTTAATCTAGTTTGCTGGTATACCCTAGCATATGTCATACATCTAGTTTGCTAGGATATCCTGCTCCATCAGCTCTAAAAAGTGAAGATTTTTAGGGCTAGATCAAGGACTGGATTCTCTTTTCCATCTAGATTCCATTCCCTGCAGAGTCCGTTCACCTGGATGGTTTCAAACACCATGGATACCATGAGGAAGCCAATTTACATCTCTGGGGTAAATCTTTTCTTTGAGCAGGAGACCTGTATATCCAACTGCTTTCTTGACATCTAAGCTTAGAAGTACCACATGAATAGCTAAATGAATATGCTGCAAGAAAAAAAGTTGATCTTTGAGTCAATCTCTTCCCTTTCCTATTTCAGACCCATGATCCATCTGCTTTGCTCTTCTCAGAGGAAAACATTTGCTTCCTTTCATCTCCTCCAACCCCCAGAGCCCATTGATCACAAAGTCCATAGTTTAATTCATAAACTTTCCTCAAATAAATCCACTTATCTTCATCTCCCTGTGCCAATGTTCTTTCTCTCTTGCCTGATGTACTAAAATAACCACCTAATTCCTGTATTCTTTCCTCCACTCCAACTTATCAATATATGGTAGCTGAAATCATATTTAGTAAATACAAATCTCATTATATCAGTCTAGTAAGTAAAATTTCAGTGGCTTCCTTTCTTGCTCAAAATGAAACAAAATTCATGTCATAACCTGTACAGTCTGACATGATTTCCCCTATACATAATTCTAACCTCATTCTGTCCCATGTGGTTGGTCACTAGTCCAGCCACATAGGGATTCTTTCAGTGTCTGGAACACATCATGCTTATACACTACAGGGCATCTGTACAAGCTTTTCCTAAGCCTGTAAAACTCTGGTCCTAGAAATTACGATTGTTGACTTCCCATCCTCTGGAGCTCAGCTTAAAACATAGTTCTTCAGAGATGTATTCCCTGACCCTTGTATCTGAAGTTCCTCAGATTAACCACAATCAACATCCCATTCATTTTCTTCAAAGCAGTTGCCACAACTGTAATTTAGTTATCTGTTTATTTTCTTGTTTCCATTATACTTACCCTAACCTTCTTTAGCCTTTAGCCTCTAAACTCCAGGGAGCTCTGTTTCATTTATCACTATTTAGCCAACACCTAACAGAGTACTGAGAACATAATATCTAGAATATAGTGTTTAGAAAATAGTGTCAGAACATCTTAGGTGATCAGTAAAGTTGTTAAGATCATGGACTTCAGTATATGGAAGATATTGTTTGAGCCCTAGCTCTAGAACATCTTTAACTCTCTAGAATATTTTCCTTGAAATTATTTCCTAGAGAATTTTTTTACTCCTAATATTGAACAAATAATTTTATCTAAATTGTTGACTTGGATGGAGAATAAAATGATTTTATAGTAGTAATTGCATAAATTGAGCACTCAATAAATATCTGCCATGATGATGATGGTGATGATGATATTTTTAGGATGAATATGAATATGACTCCCCCCAGAGTAAGTTGTAGGCATCAGGGACTGTTCATGGATGTGCTCCTTGTTGAGTCATACATGCACTTAGAAGGGCCATCACTGCTATAATGTTTTGTTGTCATTGTCTTGAAATTAATAATTTTGATTAAAGGGCCCTCAATTTTTTTATTTTTTTGCATTGTGCCCCACAGATTGTTTACCCAGCCTTTGTGTGTGATATCAAATTCCAATTCAAAAACATTGTTTCTAATTATTAAAGCAATGCAGGACAGGCATCAAGACAATGTGAATCCTATAAATAGTCCCTGTTTTTCTTTGCACTGGTAGCTATAAAGCTCATGTCCAGATTTGTCACTTAGTTCTTACAATTGTGCTGCAGCCTTCACTAATACATTTCTGTGTGCTAATTTCACCATAAGCCTTTTCTTACTCTTCTACTATTTTCATCACCTTAACTTGATTTTCCCCAATATTTTTTGTATTTATAAAAGCTTTTTTTAATGCTCCTTAAAATGAGGCAATAGATAAACATAAATAATGATTAGTATACCACTATAATTCATACTTTCTAAACTTTTTAAAAATATATATTTAGGCTGCCTCTCCCTCCAAATTTTTTACTATGATGAGAATAACTCTTGTAATTGTTCTTAGGCATAAGTCAGTCGGGTTCATATAAAAGATTCCAGTGAGCTTGATCTGAAGGTAAATCTGTGCTCTAGTGCTGATCAACACCAAACAGCAGTGCGTGGATTGAATAAGAGAAAACGGTGAATATGTTCGCTTTCAATCAGGTTACCAATTTGCCCACAATAAATAAACATGAGTGAAAGGCCCTTAGAGCTTTTTATTTGTTTAGCCGCAGCTTTTTTTTTGTTTTCTTTTTTTTTTTAACCTTAGTGACAGCGTACACCCAGTGGAGCCTCCTTCCCTAGAATTCCAATGAGAGCCATCCAGCTCTCCAGAGGGGGCCTAAGAATCTTAATTTATTGTCAGCATAGTGCACTATTATTATACAACAAGATGCTCTTTGGTTTCGTTATCATACTAAAAAACAGTATAACCAACATAACATTTTCTAAAGAAGGAATCACAAACTTTTTCTCTAAAGGGCAACATAGTAAATATTTTAGCCTTTGTGGGATAGACTACCTCTGTCTCAAATATTTAACTCCTCTGTTGAATCATAAAAGTATCCATAAACAACATGTAAATGAAACAGAATGACTGTGTTCCAATAAAACTTTATTTACAGAAACAGATGGCTGAACAATGGGTCATGGTTTGCATTGAAGGATTAATTAAATTAATCCATCCATGTATTAAAGGATTTGCATTACTATGCAAGGCAAGGATATAAAATAAGTATATCAAGTGCAATTAAAACTTAGAAATCTTTGGTGTTCTTGACATTCATCATTTGAGTAGAATACATATGTATATATGTCAATTCTCACAACAGCCATAGCTCAGAAGAAATTTGAGACTCCTAATTTGTAATTGAAATAGGATCAATTTGTGAACCACTCAAGAAAATCCATTTCACTACTTTGTAGTAAAGCTGCATTTGGGGCAGAGAACACTATTACCCAACTTAATGGCACATCTCATTATCCAAAATTGGCTAGAATGAATTTGTCCAATTTCAAAAATCAACTCTTCTATGGAAGGATAAAGACTGATTGCTATTGAATCTCCAAAGAGATGTTCCAGGTTTAAATCAATTCAATGAAATTTAGAGTCACATTTTGTTTATTTCTCATTTGCATGTATTCAATTGGAAACAAGAGCAATACATTTACAGCTATTTTCATGGTAAAGGTGAAGAAAAGTGAAACCTGTATTGATAATGTAAGGTTAACCTGTGACATGGCCAGTAAAAGTTACTATAATTACATACGTCATGAGAAAAAAAAAAAAAAAAAGCCAAGAAACACAAAATAAGTGCAATTTTAGCCTTTTTTTTTTTTTTTTTTTTACTGTAAAAGAGGTTTTGGTATGGCTTCATGTCCAAATTGGCAAATGAAAGACTTGAAAAAATCCTAAAGATATTTCAAAGGACAGAAATGACAGAGGACTATGTGGAAAATGAGGGACAGTTGACAGTGAAGCCTGTGAGGAAGAGTTGGTTGAATTATGTCAAAACTGATCTTTACTAAATGTCATTATTTCACAAGGAAGCACTTTGCTTATGGTTTACTGATTTTTCTAAAATTATTTTCTGAGTTCCTTGGGTTTAAATTATTTAAAGAAATGACCTGATTCTTAGCAAACTTTCCTTGACAAAAATTGATTTTTTTCCAGTGTCCCAGGTTTGTAACATGTTTGAGTTAATGGTATTTATTCAAGAAATATTCCAATGAATATTGTGACTTTTGAAAGAGGGGTGTGTGTGTGTGTGTGTGTGTGTGTGTGTGTGTGTGTGTTTGGGGCTAATCAAGGAAGTAGAAAGAAAATTCTAAAGTAAATGTTAAGATTTGATGGATAAAAAAGTAAATGTTAAGATTTTTTAATAGCAAAATCTAGAGATTATATCTGTCATTCAATTTTGTTCTGTTACCAAGTCCAAGTTCATACTGCATGACAGGCCAGTAAATCGAGAGATGAGTTGTTGGAGCAAGGAAAAACAACTTTATTTGGAAAGCCAGCAGATTGAGAAGATGGCAGACTAGTGTCCCAAAGAATCATCTTGCCTGTGTTTGGATGCTAATTTCTTTCATAGAACAAAGAGGCAGAAGTGAGGAGGTAAAGTAAGAAAATGTTAAGTTGTTTCAAATATTTCCTGGTTCTGGCTAGACTCTGGATGGGATGTGTTAATTACTTCTTTTCTGCAGTCATTCTCAGGTAGGCCTGGTCAGCATGTTTTCTGTGAGCTAAGCAAAAGCTATTTTAGCTTAACACTCAGGCATGGGAGGCTGGGTTCCCAGAGATGGGCCCTAATGTGTACTTTAAGCTGTAGGCAACATCCTTTTAGTGATTAACTTGTAGCAAAAGCGATAGAATGCAAAGGTTAAAGTAAAAGATGCAGATCCAATATGGAATCAGATTTGTTCTTCCCTATTATAGTTCCATAAATATTCTATCAATAACTTCAAGATTGTCACCATCTTCTTCCACAGAGACTGAAACTTACACAAGATATCTATTGTAAAACATACACTTGAAAACAATGTATTGACTCCAAGCAAAAAAATAAACAAACAAAACAAAAACAAAAACCACCTGGTGACTTCCTCTGGTAGAAAAACTAATATTTAAAAGGGAATCTCCTAATTCTGTTCCTCATGCATGAGATCCAGATACAAAATAAGTCTCAAAATTTTCTCTCCTTCAGTGCTCCATTTCAGTAGATTCTTACTTAGCCTGAAAAATCTCTGTAATTTTTAAAAAATCTCTCTCCCAGTCTTACTCTCCCTTACTGGCCTCTAGTCAAAGATACTGCACTCAGAATGTTATATGAATCCACAATCTGGTTCTAAACACTCTTCTGCAACATGAAATTTGAGGTTCTGATGGACCCCATAATTTCAATCACAAGTTTATGACTAAATGATTAAGTTTCATAGTCAACAGACTATAACTGAGAAGCTGTTGTCTGTTTTACTCAGTAACAGAGGCCTTCTCCTGTGATCTCATACCTCTTCAATATTTTCAGATTTCCCCTATATATTATGAGAATCCTGAACTATTATTTACAATCTGCTCCATAAAACCAGAGGATAGAAGGGAAGAATTTTAGACAAATATTTCCTATCATTGAAAAATTCTGGTGAAATGAAACCACTTTGCACCATTATTCAATTAAATAGGATTTATAGTTCTCCACATGTGAAATAGAGATCAGTCAATTGTCTTTGTTTCTTAACTCATTTTCTAAGTTTATCTCTTGCATATCTTTCTAAAAACATCTATGTACTAAGAACAAGCAGGGCAGTTTTGCTTACTAAATAACAAAATAAAATAAAGTTGTATGTGCATATGTCTTATGTGTGCAAAGTGTTCTAGAAAAGGCAGTGGCAACTTTTCTTGATGAGGCAAACGTTAATGTTTGTCATTTAAATCTGACCTGCCTTATTTGTGATTGAGAGTTTAAAAAATTTTTGCAAGATAAGACAGTAATATCATCTTACTACATTAAAGACACCTATTAGTCATGTCCCAGGCAAATTGGGATTTATGACTCAGACATAATTCTTCCAAATATGCCTGCTGTTCATAAAAAGGCAGAGATATATGACTCAAAAATAACACCAAGACAGAAATAATTTTGCACTTCACTTTGCCACACTGCTTTTCCTCTGGCATGTGTGGCAGAATCTCCACAGTTTATGAATAGGCTTTTGTCAATACTACAGATGTATATTTCCAACTTCTAAATCAAGCAAATCCTTGAGTCAAATAAAACAAATGATCAGCTCCCGCAGAGGCAAGGGGAGATGTATTTATAAGAGGTATGCATTAAAGATTGATGGGGAGCCACACACTTTTAAATATCCCACTGCTGATGTTGACTGTGCCTTAAAGAGAAGGTTAGGGATGTCACATATCACTAGGAAATGATTAAGTTGTTCTATTCATCTGACAGTGTCTTATTCCACATGATCAACTGCGGAAGAACAGCATGAAATTTTTGAAGGGAGGTAGAGAAGATATGGACAGAATATAGCACAGATAAAATATGTATTTTTCCGCTAAATCTGTATAAACATTGTCACGTGTACGGCAAAGCACCATGCTTGTGTACAACGATTGCTCAAGGTAACTAAAATACAAATACCAAATTTCATTATGGATGGCAGCAACAGTATTCTCTTTCCTCTGTAGACTATCAAATCTTTCAACTTAAATATTTTGGGATTTTAGCAGGCATCAAAGATGTAAATGAAGTATTGCCTCCAAGATACATCTTTACCCTTGAAGAATGATCAAAGTTCTACTTATGTTCATAAATTAAAATCAAACATGTTTTCCAAAACTCTAGTGGCAATAATTCAACCCTCTCCCAGTCCTGCCTTCTGAAAACATCTGTAAGAATCAGAGATACCAATTTTTCTCCCAGTGAAACATAAACACTGCTTTAGGTGAATATTAAAATGTGTATCTTAAAATGCACAGGTTTTTGTTATAATTAGAAGATTTGCTTAATACCCCATGCCAGGAATTGTCCAAAGGGATTATTCTGTTAGAAAGAAAAACAATGTGCACTTATAAAGTTGTTGAAAACCATCACCAATTTCTAATTGGGTATATTAATATTCTATTCTCACTATGTTGCAAAACAGAAGAGATTTTTGTCTTATTCCTAGAGCCTTAAAGAATCCGCACTGTAAAATTATAGTGTAGCATTTTCTGAACACTCTTCTTTTTCCTATTACAATGGATAGTCTCAAACCATAGTGTTTCATCATTAATTTTTCTCACACAATTTTCAAAAACATATAACAATTGGGGCAGATGAAGAATCAAGCATGTGAGGGAAGGTTTTTCCTCTGTGTAAAGAGAGACACTGACTCAGTCTCATCTTACTTGCTGTGCAATATCCACCTTGCCATTTCTCAAAGTGTGAGTTGCAATTTTCCTTGATTATAATATTGGAAAGCATACAGTGGACTGGATAGGTGACTGTCACCTGATAGTTATTCTGTTGTTCTTGCTTGCAGATTCTTCATTTTGTCTGGGCTAACTGTGTGTCCAAGCCACATATGATATGATTATCATGTTGTGTCTATATCAACAATGACAGTCCTATCAGTTATCAGTTCTTTAATGTACCCAACTCCTTTGTAGCTTTGTGTGGAGGGTGACCCAGATATGGTCAATGAGATATCAAGGGAATTCTGTTTGGTTGATCCTAGAAAGAAATTTTTGCTTTCCTAGTAAAAAAGAACAGATGATAGTTGGTGATATTCTTTCTTCCCTTCCTTCTGCCTTGAACTTGAACATGATGCCTGGAGCTGCAGGGCCCCGTGTTTTGACCGTGAGGTCACATGCATTAGATCAAAACACAACATGGAAGACTGAATAGCCAGAAAAGTCTTTGTGCCCTAATGACACTGCTAACAGCTATACTGTTGCCAACAACCACAATCTCTAGATTTCTTTTAAAGTAACAAAGATCATGCCCCCCTAATTTAAAGCCATTAAATGAATTTTCAGTTCCTTGTTCTTATAAGCATTCCTAACACTTATAGTCTTTGGTTAGAAACTGACACAATAAGAGCTTTATATAAACATAGTTATCTGAGAATTAAAAGAATAGTGATCATTAGCGTAATTGTGATAATTTTATCTCATGTTCTTTTGGTTTCCTGGATCCAATTCCAGTGTGTGTGTATTGGGCGGGTTGGGGGGGCCTCCAAAACACCAAGCAAGTATTGGACACCAGCAGTGTGTCCCCAAATTCCCCTCAATCTTGACACTATCTACCTGGAAATAGCATCAGATTCCACAGGTTAAGGATTTAATCCTGCAGGAATTCAGCCACAAGTCATGAGCCCAGATTGTTACTTGTGCTTCTGATCAACTGGCTGTAAATGAGCAGTTCCCATGACATTACCGGAATGTAAATCCCATGACCTCCTCCTTGGGTTCTATTAATGTGCAAGAGCAGCTCACAATACTCAGAGAAACATTTTGCTTAGTAGATAATCAATTTATTATATAAGGATATAACTCAGGAACAGTCAGGTGGAAGAAATTCGCAGAGCAAGGCACGGGGAATGGACACAAAGCTTCCTGGCCCTTTCCAGGTGTGCCACACACCCCTACTCCAAATCTTCATGTTTTTAACCTAACCTCGAAGCTCTTCAAACACTGTCCTTTTGGGATTTTATGAATGCTTCGTTACAAAGCCCTCTTTGATTAAATCATTGGCCTTAGTGATTGATTCAAACTCCAGCCCTTTTTCCCTCCCCAGAAATCATGGTGTAGAAATGAAAGTTCCAGCCCTCTATTCAGAAGGGTGGCTGCCCTGGCAATCAGCCCCCACCCTTAGGTGTTTCCTAAAGGTCACCTCATTAATATAACAAAAAACATCTTTATCCTTCTCATCACTTAGGAAATAATTCTAAGGGTTTTGGGAGCTGTGAGCCAGGGACAAAGACCAAATATATATGAAAAACACATATATTTCTGATATTTCACATATCTGGATGATCAAATATACATACGTGTGTATGTATGTATACATATATAAATATATTTCTCCTAAATCACAAATACAGCACATATAGAGACTAAGCAATGTTTAGCTAGGAATTGCCTCTGACAAACTAATCATGATGTGCAAAATTATCATTTCTCTTTGAAAACGAACATGTTATAACAATACATCAGTAATAAACTTATTATTGGAAATAAAAATGAGTTAAGATTGGGTATATAGAGTAGGAAACTTTCAGTGCCTATTATATACAATAAAGTTGTATTAAGGGTTAATTTTACATTCATTATATTTTTTGTGTGTTTTACAAATTAATTCATTTTATTTCTTGAAATGTATTTATTCATTGATATGAATTTTATTTTCTCAAATAATTCACTGTAGAACAAAAGCAATTTAAATTGACTAAGGAAGTTTCCAGAATGCTATAACTAATTTTCCTTCATTTGTGTTAGAGAATGATGTAGGATCTGTTGCACTGAATATTGTGATTATGTACATATATTAGAAGACTTATGGGGCTTCCTAGGTGGTGCAGTGGTTAAGAATCTGCTTGCCATTTTTAGATTCCGTATATGTGAGTTAGCATACAATATTTGTCCTTCTCTTTCTGACTTACTTCACTATGTATGACAGATTGTAGTTCTATCCACCTCATTACATATAGCTCCATCTCATCCCTTTTTACAGCTGAGTAATATTCCATTGTATATATATGCCACATCTTCTGTATCCATTCATTTGTTGATGGGCATTTAGGTTGCTTCCATGTCCTGGCTATTGTAAATAATGCTGCAATAAACATTATGGTACAAGTTTCTTTTTGGATTATGGTTTTCTTTGGGTATATGCCCAGGAGTGGGATTACTGGATCATATGGTAGTTCTATTTGTAGTTTTTTAAGGAACCTCCAAATTGTTTTCCATAGTGGCTGTACCAACTTACAGTCCCACCAACAGTGCAGGAGAGTTCCCTTTTCTCCACACCCTCTCCAACATTTGTGGTTTCCAGATTTTGTGATGATGGCCATTCTGATTGGTGTGAGGTGATACCTCATTGTGGCTTTGACTTGCATTTCTGCTAACTCACATATACGGAATCTAAAAATGGTACTGATGAACTCAGTGACAAGAACAAGGATGCAGATACAGAGAATGGACTGGAGAACTCGAGGTATGGGAGGGGGCGGGGGGTGAAGGGGAAACTGAGATGAAGCGAGAGAGTAGCACAGACATATATATACTACCAACTGTAAAATAGTCAGTGGGAAGTTGTTGTATAACAAAGGGATGGAAGATGCCTTAGAGGACTGGGATGGGGAGGGTGGGGGGGACTCGAGAGGGGGGAGTCAAGGAAGGGAGGGAATACGGAGATATGTGTATAAAAACAGATGATTGAACCTGGTGTACCCCCAAAAAAATAAAAAATAAAAAAATAAAAATAAAAAAAATTAAAAAAAAAAAAAAAGAATCTGCCTGCCAATGCAGGGGACACGGGTTCGATCCCTGCTCCAGGAAGATCCCACATGCCTCGGAGCAACTAAGCCCATGCCCAACTATTGACCCTGCGCTTTAAAGCCCATGAGCCACAACTATTGAGCCCATGTGCTGCAACTACTGAAGCCCATGTGCCTAGAGCCTGTGCTCCACAAGAGAAGCCACAGCAATGAGGAGCCTGTGCACCACAAGGAAGAGTAGCCCCCACTCACCACAACTAAAGAAAGCCCGCACACAGCAAAAAAGACTCAACACAGCCAATTAAATAAATAAATAAATTTATAAAAAAAAAGAAGACATGACTAAATGATTTATCAATTGGAGATCAGTAAGGAACACAAGTTTTATGCTTATGCCATCTTTTCATCCCATGTAAACATCCCTGATTTCTAAATTATTCTAGTTTCAAGATTCCTGTTCTTAAGAAATAAACCCCACAGAGAGAAAAATGAATAACGAATAGAAGACAATTAGGAGCAGATACCCAATATTAAAATATTAGCATATAATTTCTAGGACACTCAAGAGATTAATAAATCAAACTTTAACTTTATCCTCTTCAGTTGCCACTGGATAGAAAAGTGCATATAAGCAGAGGACTGTCTTGGCAAGTCTAATGGCATAGGCACTGTCCACATCTAATTTTTATTTTAACCCTTAGCCCTAGTTATTTTTTCCCAGCGCTTATTCACAGAGCATTTCCTAGTAATAAAAACACAACTTTCTGGGAGACCAAAATACCCATGCTATTTTTTGAGCTTATTATCACTAACAGGCGATCTTGATAATGTTTCCTGGATGAATTTTCACCCATACCTTCTGCTATGAGAGGTGGCATCTGTTAACTCAGTTTGGGTCTGGCTGAGTAGCTTTCCTTTTGGTCATACTAAGTAGTGAGATTAAAAAACAACAACAACAATAACGAAAAACCAAAAAACACTGTGGCACTTGGTTTATCCTGACCTGAGACAAGAAAAAACAGGAAAGACACCATTGATATCCCCTTACTTTCAATTTTTAATAAACTAAAATAATAAACTAAAGTACTAGAAACTATGCAAATACAAAGGAGGAAAAAGAAGAATGAAACACTATGCCGTGTTATCTTATGCATAAGATAAACACGTGTACTGTTTCTCTATTTTTTAAGGATATTTTGGGGAAAAATTAATACAATTCAGTGTTTTTTCCCTAAGGGGCACTTTTTAATGTAAATATAATGCATCATAGACACTAGTCCATGATTGTAAGTTCTGAATATACAGCCATAGTCTATTGTCCCTGAAAAAATATAGAGTTAAACCTTAAAAATAAATATCAGATCAGTAAATGGTTGATATATAACCAGCAACAAGTCTAATATATGTACTAGTAAATAAGCCTTATACCATATTTGTGGTAGTAGAAAATTCAAGAAGTGTACATTAGTAAATATTGGTAACAAAAGCTATCCCCAATAAAAATATTTTATGGTATTTATATGCAGTATGTTCGGGCTAAACAAAAATATCATTAAAACTTGGAACAAATCGAGGTACCAAATACAATAAATTTAAATGAAATCCTACAAATGTAGCATAGTTGCTATATAGTTGTTTGAGGAGTCGTCAAAACCATCTATAGATTTGATGATTATTTAAGAGGACTTAACAGTATTCAGCACGTGGTACTCATGGCTATGATTTATTTCAGTGAAAGAATATAAACAAAATGAGCAAAGGGGAAAGGCCAGTGGGGTGAAGTGCAGAATAAATCAGTCATAAGCTTCCAAAGATCACCTCCCAGTGGAGTCACACAGGACACACGTAATTTTCCAGCAAGGAGGAGTGACAGCAGGTATAAAATGTTGTATACCAGAAAGGTTCATTGAGGTTCAGGGCCCAGGGTTTTTACTGGGGGTTGGTCACATAGACACCCTGTGTTAGCATGTACCAATATTTCCAGACTCCCAGAAAGAAAGCAAATGTGTAACATAATCCACAATGTTAGTATAAACTCTTTAGCAGTAGTAAATCACTCTTATCTATTCTGGGAATGGTGAGAGCCCTCAGCAATCCAAGTCCCAGAAGCCAATGTTATAAGCAGGTCCATCAAAAAAAGCAGTCAAGCCAGGTGTGTTAAATCTTTTTTGTACAGAAGTCATATATTTCAGAAAATCTATTCTAAATCTCTAATAGTTTTAAAAAAATCTCAGTCATTCCCATACATGTAATGTCATGTATTTTTTTGAACATTAGGAAACTAATGTTTCCTAATTATTTAATTAATTACAATAGTACCAGGTAGTCAATCATTACTACAGCAATACATCAAAAAACAAGCATGTAAAAATATATCATGAAAGTTTTACTTTTCATCAATACCTAGAAATTCATCATCTTCAAAACCACATAAATAACTGTCTTCAATTGCTAGAAAGCAAAATGACTGACCTGCTACTGTTCTGATAGTTATTTTCATTATTTACTTCCATCAGTTTGAATACTGAATTATTAACAGGTTCATTACTTTTTGGTAACTCTGCTTATTAATACTTTCCTTTTTTCTTCAGATCTTTATTGGAGTATAATTGCTTTAGAATGTTGTGCCAGTTTCCACCATACAACAAAGTGAATCAACCATATTTATACATATATCCCCATATCCCCTCCCTCTTGAGCCTCCCTCCCACCCTCCCTATCCCACCCCTCTAGGTCATCACCAAGCATTGAGTTGATCTCCCTGTGCTATGCAGCAGCTTCCCGCTAGCCTTCTATTTTACATTTGGTAGTGTATATATGTCAGCACTACACTCTCACATCTTCCCAGCTTCCCCTTCCCCCCACCCACATGTCCTCAAGTGTATTATCTTCATCTGTGTCTTTATTTTTTCCTTGCCACTAGGTTCATCAGTACCTTTTTTTTAGATTCCATATGTATGCGTTTTTTTAGATTCCATATATATGTGCCACATCTTCTTTATCCATTCATCTGTTGATGGGCATTTAGGTTGCTTCCATGTCCTGGCTATTGTAAATAGTGCTGCAATGAACATTGTGGTACATGTATTTTTTTTGAATTATGGTTTTCTCAGGGTATATACCCATTAGTGGGATTGCCAGGTCATATGGTAGTTCTATTTTTAGTTGTTTAAGGAATCTCCATACTGTTCTCCATAGTGGCTGTATCAATTTACATTACCACAAACAGTGCAGGAGAGTTCCCTTTTCTCTACACCCTCTCCAGCACTTATTGTCTCTATATTTTTTGATGGTGGCTATTCTGACTGGTGTAAGGTAATACCACATTGTGGCTTTGATTTGCATTTCTCTAATGATTAGTGATGTTGAGCATCTTTTCATGTGTTCGTTGACCACCTGTACATTTTCTTTGGAGAAATGTCTATTTAGGTCTTCTGCCCATTTTTGGATTGGGTTGTTTGTTTTTTTGATATTGAGCTGCATGAGCTGCTTGTATATTTTAGAGATTAATCCTTTGTCAGTTGATTTGTTGGCAGATATTTTCTCCTGTCCTGAAGACTTTTTGTCTTGTTTATGGTTTCTTTTGCTGTGCAAAAAGCTTTTAAGCTTCATTAAGTCCCATTTGTTTATTTTTATTTTTATTTCCATTACTCTAGCAGAGGGGTCAAAAAGGATCTTGCTGTGATTTATGTCATAGATTGTTCTGCCTATGTTTTCCTCTAAGAGTTTTATAGTATCTGGCCTTACATTTAGATCTTTAATCCATTTTGAGTTTATTTTTGTGTATGCTGTTAGGAAGTGTTATAATTTCATTCTTTAACCTGTAGCTGTTCAATTTTCCCAGCACCACTTATTGAAGAGGCTGTCTCTTCTCCATTGTGTATTCTTGCCTCCTTTGTCAAAGATAAGGTGACCATATTTGCATGGGTTTATCTCTGGGCTCTCTATTGTGTTCCATTGGTCTATATTTCTATTTTTTTGCCAGTACCATACTGTCTTGATCACTGTAGCCCTGTAGTATAGTCTGAAGTTGGGGAGCCTGATTCCTCCAGCTCCATTTTTCCTTCTCAAGATTGCTTTTGTTATTTGGGGTCTTTTGCCTTTCCATACAAATTGTAAAGTTTCAATACTTTCTTACTTGTATTTGAACTATGCATTGAGTCAATAAAAATCATAAATATTATTTATTATTTGATAAACTAAATTTACTTCTGTATTATTTACACATATACCAATGACTCCCATTTAAATTGTACAGTTCAACATTTGTAATATATATACAGAGTTCTGCAACCATCACCACAATCAATTTTGAAATATTTTCTTCACCCCTAAAAAATCCCCATACAAATTAGTAGTCATCACCCACTCTTTACCCAGTCTCTCTGCACCTAGGCAACCAGCAACCACCAATCTACTTTCTGTCTTCATAGATTTGCCTATTCCGGACATATGTAAATAGAGTCATACAGTATGGTGTCTTTTGTAAGTGGCTTCCATCACTTAGCATAATGTTTTTAAGATTCAGTCATGTATAGGTACTTCATTCCTTTGCAATGCTGAGTAATATTCCACTGTATTTAAGAATACACTACATTTTATTTATCTATTCATCAGCTGATGGAAATTTCAGTTGTTTTCACATTTTGGTTAGTATGAAAATTTTACTATACACATTTATTTATACAGTTTTGTGTTGACATATGTTTTCATATTCTTTGAGTATTTCTTGGTCATATGGTAACTTTTGTTAGTAATATTCTGAGGAACTTCCAAACTATATTATAAAGCTCCTGCCCAATTTTACATTCCCACTAGTAGCATATGAAAGTTGCCATTACTCCACACTCAGCCTTACTAGTTATCTTTCTCTTTGATTATAGCTATTCTAGTGGATGGAAAATGATACATTATTGGAGTTTGGTTTGCGTTTTCCTGATGGCTAGTAATTCTCAACAATTTTCCATGTGCTTATTCACTATCTGTACCTAAAATTTGGATGTTTCTTCCCATTCTGTGCATTATCTTTTGACTTTCTTGATGGCGTCCTTTCAAATACAAAACTTTTCATTTTTGACAAAATTTATCTTTCTTTTTTCTTTATTTTGAAGGTGATTTTACTGGCATATCTAATTAGGTTTTGCCTAATGCAAGATCACAAAAAATTATTCTTATATTTTCTAAGTGTTTTATAGTTTTGCAACTTACTTTGAGGTCTGTGTCCATTTTGATGTAATTTTGGTGCATGGTGTTAGATAGGAGTTCATCAATATTCTTTTACAAATGGATATCCAGGTGTCCCACCATCATTGGTTGAAAAGACTACTCATTCCATTGTGGTCAGAGAATTTACTTTGTATGAATTTATTGAGGCTTGTTTTATTACTTATCCTGGAGAATTTTCCATGAGTGCTTGAAAAGACTATGTATTAGGCCACTGTATATGAAGAAATAAGATCAAAACCAAAATTTTTCTTTTTTAAATAAAGAAGGGACATAAGTAAGAATAATAATTGGATTAAATTCCAGAAATAAAGGTGCTAAGAGGGGAAGAGAAACGTTATTGGATATTTGAAAGACTTTCCAGTAAGACTTCTATGAATATTGGATATATCATGGTTTTTGATGATACTGTCTGTGTCTGCTGAGCAGGGTACTATGATGTGATTAACAGAGATGATAGGTACTCTTCCAACTAGGAAAGTAGATCCACTGAATGATTTGTTCAACAGTGAAACACATTTAACATTTGGGTGTTGGAGTCACTGGAAGTTCCTACTGCCTGTTTTGCCTAGGGTGGGAAACACAGTCAATGATTCCTGATAATACAATGACCCACTGGCCAGACTCCTGTTTCTTATAATGATGCAGCATGAAAACAAAGGGTGTTAGAACTTCAAAACTAGTAAAAAGGAGCAGACTTTTCTAACAGGAAATAGATCTATTGCATAGTACAAAATTACAGTTCATTAAATACTCATTAGCTAATCAAAGTATTTATTTTTTCAAGAAATCAAGTCAGTTACCTTAAAGCTCTCAGCACCCTAAGAGCATATGAACAATGCCCTGTTCCACAGGCACAGGGAGGTAACTCTGTAGCAGGTTATGCAGTGCCCGAGAATAAGAACGAGGCCCCAGTTTTAGGAAGAAAAAGGTCAAATAGGAGCTTGATAAACTTGAGCGAAACTCTGTCTCACTCTCTTTTTTTTTTTTTGTATTCTGGGAACAAAGTTTCATGGTGAAATACATTCAGGCTCCATGATTTCACATACACTGAATCGTGGCTATTTGGTAAAATGATTTAATCCAATCTAAGACTTTAAGTATAATGTAAGTCCAGGCAGTATTTATGGAGGAACTAGGTGGATAAGCTTGCAGGTAAAAAACTTCAGTGATTCTAGTTAAATGTGGAGAGAAAGAGAATATTTCACATTGACTACCTCTACTATCTGTATCAAAAGAAGTTATTTAAGTGTATTTTCAATGTTGAATAATATCCATCATTCTGGTATTGCTAATTCTGGCTTTACTGAAATCCTATAATCCTCCTTCAAATGAAGCGCAAATGTATCTGAGCAACACAAGGAGAATTATCTAATACTGAGGTCTCTCTAAGATGTGTTTTGTAGTGTCGGTGAAATATGATTAGTTAGCTAAGTTTGATGCATTCTTTAACGTACTTATGAAAATGTGCTTATTTTTAGAGGCAGGCAATATTTTCCTTAAATTTTTTGTTCTTCCATCTGGGTTTTTATAGCACCTTGTAAGGTAACCTCTTCAAGAATATCCATAATAAATACTATTTGTGTGCTGGTATGTATTGTTAATATGTTCAGGCTGATGTAACAGAATACTGCTGACCAGGTGGCTTAAATGACAGAAATTAATTTTCTCATAGTTGTGAAGGCTGGAAGCCCTAAAAGTAGGGTTGATTTCTTGGGAGGCATCTCTTCTGGCTTGTGGATGGTCTCTTTTTCACTGTGCCTTCACATCACCTTTTTTGTGTGCTCTCAGAGGGGGTAGGCAGGGCAGAGGGAGCTCTGGTGTCTTCTTCTTACTATAAGGACACCACCTTGTTGGATTAGGGCCCCACCCTTATGACCTCATGTAATGGTAATCATCTCCTGGAAGGCCTTGTCTCCAAATATAGTCACATTAGGGAAAAGGCTTCAACATGTGAATGGGGGTGGAGGGTGGAGCAGACGAAATTCAGTTCATAACAATAAATATAGATTGAAGCGCCTCTATAGGTCAAGGGCTGCAATATTTCTCAATATCAGGGAAATAGTAGATTCCCAATAAAACCTGGTGGAAGGGATGGAATGGAAATAGAGACAGAGGAAAACTCCACAGATTTGTCCTAAGCAGGGAAATGCTAAATTACGCTGGTGAATTTCTGCAATCCAAGACAGGAACACTTAAAAAGCATTTTAACTTTAACTAATTGCAGTTATGCTAAAATTATATGTGTAAAGTGAAAGTATTATAAACGGAAGGGTTCTTTTGTGGTCAGAAGCTTAATTCAAGAAAGCAGACTGACAGAGAAGCTAAAAATTTGTCAATATAGGATCAGTGGGAAAAATGAATTCCAGATCACAAGAAATTGATCCCTTTATTTGGATTCAATTTGGGATACTTGTTCAAGTCTAGAGAGCTAAGGACAGCCAGCTCTTGGTCTCTTGCATGGCACTGGTGGCTGGATGGCTTTTAGTAGAAAGCTGGTTCATGAGACTGAGCTAGCCCCACAGAGGGTAGCAGAGCCTCTCAGCTGATTCCAACCATACTGATACGTGAAGCTCCTTAGCTAATTTCCAATCAAAAAAGCAACCCCCTTGATCAGAAAACACCTGTTTTTGCAGAGTTGACTGGTGATTCTCTGACCTCATCTCCATATCCTCATAAAATGTGTTCTACTATTTTCCATTATATGCTTGACCCAAGCTCTCTTTTCTGTGGGTCACTGAAAGCTGGGTGAGTGGGGGCTTTCAAATGTTTCTCTGCTTCTAAGATATTCGCAGTAAACCTTATCACTACTGGTATATAGTCATGGCTTTTGAAAGCCAGGCTTTTGCAAACTCAGCTGTATCCAGACTAGGAAGAAATGTGAAATTATTAACAACAACAAAAAAGACAAATGGCATGTCTAACCTGAATTAGAGGAGGCAAAATAGGGAAATATAGATCTAAATATGAAAGGCCTGGTATTTGGAAGAAAGAACTGTTTATTTTAAGGCAGGACTTGGAACAAGAGTCAGAAATGAAGAGAAGGCAGTGTTCAGCTCGATTAAGGAGAATTTTTCCAGCGCTAAAGTTGTTCATTAATTTAATGATGTGCTTCATAAAGTGAAGAGTTCCTGATGTGGGATATTCTCAAACATAGGCTGGATACAATTTGGTGGAAAATTTAGAAAAGACTCAGAGTGAATGGGAGTTTAAGCTAATGGACTTTGAGATTCATTTCTATTTATTCTGAGTATTCACAGTGACTCAGAGAAGGCTAACACATTGCATGAAAATGGCCATAGGGAATTAATTAATCCAAATGTTTATTGAACATTATGTTCTAAGAGATGCAGGGAGTGTATAGTAGACTATAAAGGATTATTTTCATGCCTTTGATTAGTAGGTTACATATAAAAATATTTGCAACTAATTTGAAAATAGTGATTTATCTTTACATATTTTAAAATTCATATGCTCAAATTGATTTACATGGGATTTATAACTTTCTGAAGAAATATATAGTAAGCAAAGAATAAAATCAGTTCAGTCCTTTGCAAAAACTCCTTTGAATAATTAAGCATTGCATTAATGTATTTCAATTATCCTTTTTAGCTGAGAATCTTTAAAAGCAGGAACATATCTTCATTTATTTTTGTATTTTTAGCTCCTAGTATAATGCCTGGCTTTTAATAAGTACTCAATCAACTTCATTTTTAGTTAAACCGAAATGATACATAGTCTGTATTCTCTTTAACAGATATAATTTCTTCTATCAATATTATTAACAAAAACATAGAAAGAAACTAGAATCTGATGTAAAGGCACTGAACACTTGAAAAGCAAAAGTATTTTGTGTCCTACAACTGGTAAAATTTAGGCTGACCTATGCCAACACCATTATTAATTCTTCAGGTAATGAAAATAGCTGCAAGCTACAGAAATAATTTACTCTGAAAAACAATGGGAGACATTTCAAAAAGATTACCAGGAAAAGAGTGATTTTAGCTCAGAAACAAGCAAACAGTGGATCCAAAGAAATACAGAACAAATATATGAAAGCAGAATAGTGCTTATTGCTTATTCTTTGTTAATTTGTATGTGGCTGCATTGTGTTCTTTACAATGTATGTGTGTGTGTGCTAAAACCTGCTGATTATTATTAGTAATTTTTTTTTCTACTCTCATAAACTGTCAAATAATTTAACTCCTGCAGAGCTGTTGCTGAATGCAGGAAGTTTTCCTACATATTCAGTTACCATCGCAATAGAATTTTGTTCAGTCCTCAGCACTTTCAGGGCAACTTATTTGGCTGGAGCATCAAGGTACATTTTTAGCAAAAGAAAATATCTCAGTGAGCATGAATATTGTTCTTTTCTTCATTGCTTCAATTTTTTAAGTTCAAAATTAAAAACAAAAACAGCTTACATTATGACTGAAGCAAAAAGCTATATTAGGGAAAGAAAAATAAATCATGTGAAATGTAGTTTAAAATAAATATTTTATCATTATGCAATGTTCTAAATGAACTCCTGATGAGATGTGGGACTTGACTTAGAGTCAATACAAAAATGCAAGTAAAACCTATTTTAGAAAGTAAGATAAAGGTACAATAAGTAACAAAGCTCATCTTTATTTTCCTAAGAAACACCTGTTTCTTACACAAATGATGAAGATTGTTTATGGAATCCTTTCCTTTCCAAGTGCCGTCTCATAATCTTGGGACTATCTCCAGTAACCAGGCAACTACCCGCTGCCCAGGTTGGCCTATACATATATATATGCACAGACCTTAAGGAAATCAAAACCAGTGAATTTCTCATTAGTGAGTATATTAGTTTGCTAGAGCTGCCATAAGAATACTGCAGATTAGGTGGCTTAAACAACAGACATTTATTTTCTCACAGTTCTGGAGACTAGAAGTCTGACTTCAAGGTATCAGCAAGTATGGTTTCTCCTGAAGCCTCCTTCCTAGGCGTGTAGATGGCCCTTCTCCCTATGTCCTCCCGTGGTCTTTCCCTGCACACCAGCATCCCTGCTGTCTCTCTCTCTGTGTTAATTCTTCTTATAAGAACATCCCTCAGTTTGGACTAAGCCCATTCTAAAGGCCTCGTTTAAACTTAATCATCCCTTTGAAGGCTTATTTAATGTAGTCATACTCTGAGGTACTAGGGTTAGGGCTTCAACATATGAATTTTAGGGGGAAACATGAATTTTACCTACCCTTCCCTCAGCAATTTCAGCCTAAAATTGCTGGGGGATGGGTAACAGTGAGATGCCATATTTATGCAGGAGAAATCTGGCTAAATCATGATGTTTCATATTTTTATATAAGCATAAAATTGTACACTTTTAACCGTGAATGAGAGATAGTCTTCAGGATTATGAAGACCAAAGTAAGAAGGCTAGAATAACAATTTGTAGAGCACCTAAAATTAGTCAAAGGAGAACTCAAGAAAGTGTATCCTTAATATTGTGGATGTCATGAATCAGGTGAAATACATTAGAAAGAATGGGATTTCTGTGTCATACGACATATCAAAATCTTTTTATACTAACTTCCTGACTTGGGCTTCCTAGGTGGCGCAGTGGTTGAGAATCCGCCTGCCAATGCAGGGGACACGGGTTCGATCCCTGCTCCAGGAAGATCCCACATGCCACGGAGCAACTAAGCCCGTGTGCCAAAAAAAAAAAAAAACAACTAACTTCCTGACTTAATTTTGTTATATGATATTTTTTGATTATTAAAATTCTTTCCAAATAATGTAATTAGACACCTAATAAAAGAGAAGGGTATATGACACCCACTGTTTCTAATGTCCCCAGTCTTTTAATGATTAGCAATACATATAAAGAGCTAAGCAAATCAATCACTTGGGAGTGTATAAGAAAGGCATGCCGTTAAGCCTATTAAATTGAGCTTTCTCACTATCTGAGGAATTTCAATTAGATGAAAAAGTCACAGGGGTGTGTCCTAAAGAGATAAAACCTAAGAAAGAAAGTAAATAAAAAGTTTTAGCGTTTAGAATCTAACATACTCTATCCCAATTTCTAGCTGCTTTATTCTCCTTTGAGTACCACAGGAATCTACCGAAGTGGGGAACAGAACATCCGTCTCACTTTTTGTCCCACACGGATGCAGAGAGTACCAAAAGCAATGGAAAGGAAAATTACACAACGTGTCCCTTATGAACATCTATAAAAATGCCCAGTGTCTTGTAGCACATTCTAGGTGAAATGCAATGAGTAGGAAGAGATGATACGTACATAATATCAAGAATATGCCACTTTGGAGGTAGAAAGTCTTTCTCAGCTGGAAACAAGTGTTGACTTGACCCTGTTTTCCCTCAAGCCTCAGTTCTATTTTTGCCCTACCTTATGTTACTGAAATTCCTATTCACACACCTGTGGTATACACCCATCATCTTTGTTCTTTTACAAAATGCTTATTTTGAAAAAGCCATTATTGTACAGGTATACACACATATATACACAAAGAAAATTATTGAAATAATACAGAACTGTGTCATACACGAAATATGTTTCTCACCTTCCTTCTTTTCAACCTCAACCTCAGAGGAGGATATTTTCTTTATTTTTAAATTTATTATATATTTATCTAGATACTTCTAAGTAATCTCATTATAACTGTATTTCTTAACATGACAAATTTGTACAAAATATATTGGCTTATTTTTGCAAGGAGGAAAATTTATTACATTTCCATTACCCATAACTTTCTACAGTTTTTACAACCTAAAATAGAATTTATCACATAACATATCCATATACACATATTTGCATCTATAAGTAACTATGTTTCTATATTGTTCTCAATAGATATATATGTATTTTTATATTTATTAGTTTTTTTCTGGTAGATGTAGGAAATGTTCCCAATTCTTCCCAACCTGTATTAGTACCCTTTTTTTCTTTAATTAATTTATTGGCTGTGTTGGGTCTTTGTTGCTGCACACGGGCTTTCTCTAGTTGCAGAGAGCCAGGACTACTCTTCATTGCAGCATGTGGTCTTCTCATTGCAGTGGCTTCTCTTGTTTTGCAGCACAGGCTCTAGGCACGAGGGCTTCAATAGCTGTGGCACATGGGCTCAATAGTTTTGACTTGCAGGCTGTAGAGCACAGGTTCAGTAGTTGTGGCACACGGGCTTAGTTTCTCCGCAGCATGTGGGATCTTCCTGGACCAGGGCTTGAACCCGTGTCCCCTGCATTGGCAGGCAGATTCTTAATCACTTTGCCACCAGGGAAGTCCCTATCAGTGCCCTTTTAATGGGAATTTGCAGTGCCTCTCCTCAGGAGAAGGTATATATCCCCCCAGATCTTGAATTTGGCTGGTACTTATAATTTGCTATGGCCAATAGAATGTGGTGGAATTCTCGGTGTGCCATTTCAGAGTCTAGATCTCAATGTCTGTGACCTCTGTCTTTCTTTCAGACTGGGGGGCTCAACATAAGAATAACTCTGGGCAAGCATGTGGACATAAGGGATCTTGTGCAAAAGAGCCCAGTTGCTTTGGCTGACACTATAGAGCTTACAATCAGCACCTCTGAGAGAATCTAACCAGGGTCAGCAAAGTTAACCTTTCGACCCACAACTGTCCTAGGAGCCCAGTCACCACCAGAAAAATGACCCAGCTGACTCTAGGCTTATGAGCAAAAATAAATATTTATGCATGATAACACTGAGGTTTTGTTGTGTTTTTCTGTTTGTTTTGGAAGCATCATCACTGAAATTGGTAACTGCGATATACTCATTGTCTGTCTTTCAACTTTTTCAATTTCACTACATTTCTCTATAGTCACGATACGTTAAAGGACTTATGAATGTTTTCAAGGCCTAATTTCATCCTAGAATTTATTTTTTGCACATTGGGCTTAGTTCCATTCTTGTTGGAGTCCAAGTTTTTCCTTCTTGAATTCCTTCTATGTTTTGCTAAGCATGTCCTCAGGTAATTTCTTCACAAAGCTATAAGATAGACTCATTGAATTTTTCTGCACTTAAAAATGTCTTCTTTTCACTCTTATAGTATGTTGTTATGTTGGATGATTATATAATTCTATATTTCAAATAATGTTCTGATAAATATTAAAATAAAGCTTCATTATCTCATGCTTTAGCATTTTTTGGAGGTAAGTGATTAAAGGTTATTCTGACAATCATTTGATTTCATGGAACTATTGTATTGATTCACAGTTTCTGGGATTTTTGTAATCTCTTTATCCTAGAAGTCATGGAATGCCATGAGAATTTGTTTGGATTTGTATGTTCTTTTTTTTATTCATTGAACTTGGTGCTGGGTATGCTTTCTCACTCCAAAATTTTTCTCTTTATCCCCAGTTTTTTAAAAACACGTAATATGTTTTCTCTTCATTTTAAAATATTTTCTACCACAAAAAAATCCTATGAAATTTTTATTTGTTTTGTTTTGGCTCTGCTGGATCAATCTGCAATAACTGTTTAATGTTTCCTCAGATCTTCATTTCTTTTTTTCTTTGTCTCTATTCTGGAGAATTCTCTTTAACTTTTGTTAGCTTTGTGTGGCATACTTTCTTTCATCAATCATCATTCAACTTCTATGGTTTTTTCTTATGACTTCTTTTCTTTTTTAAAAAAATTTATTTATTTTTGGCCACGTTGGGTCTTCCTTACTGTGTGTGGGCTTTTTCTAGTTGTGGTGATCAGGGGCTACTCTTTGTTGTGGTGTGCAGGCTTCTCAGTGCAGTGGCTTCTCTTGTTGCAGAGCACGGACTCTAGGCATGCGGGCTTCAGTAGCTGTGACACATGGTCTCAGTAGTTGTGGTGCACGGGGTTAGTTGCTCTGTGGCATGTGGAATCTTCCCGACCCAGGGTTGGAACCTGAGTCCCCTGCATTGGCATGAAAATTCTTAGCCACTGCGCCAGCAGGGAAGTCAACTATGACTTTTTTTCTTAGCCTCTCTTGTATTATGAAAGCAATATAGAATCTCTTTGAAAATAATCATTGGTTTTCTACTCTTTTTTCACCCTTCAATAATATTTTCCTCTCTTTTTCATTTGTTCCGTTTGTATATTTTGATATATTGCTTTGTGTTATTTTATGGTCATACCTATGTACACGATATGTTGATTAAGATAGGCTATTATTGCAAATATTCTATGACCTTATCAGTGCCTAATTTCTGGACAGAATGTGTCAAGGAGAACATAAATAAAATGGCAAACCACTCCTTTCCCTGCTAAAATAATAACTACTACACAGAGGATATAACTTATGCTTTGGGAGCCCCAGAATTAAGCAAGTCAAACATACACTTTTTTTAGTAAGTGTTCTCCTGTACGTAGAGAAATATGGGGAAATTGTGGGGAGTTGGCCAACCCATTCAACTGCTGCAAGATTAATCATCGAATCTATGATCCTGGGTAGTGACACTTTCCTCACACTTGTTCTTGGTTTGTGCTGACTAGGTCTCTATGAAGAAGGGAGGGATTGAGTGACTATATAACATGAAAAAATGTTTCAATATGAAAAATGAACAGTTGAACATGCTATTCTTTGAGCTCTGAACTGTTGCATCTGTCATTATGATTACATCTGCCATCCATCATTCAGTAATCCATCTACATCTTTGTCTGCTGAAGCCAGCCTCCTTCCTGCAGTCAGTGCCTTCTGTAAACTTTTGCTTTTTGGAAAGAGAGAAAAGCTAGCGTATGTGCTCAGCTTGCCATTTTTCCTTAGAGTAATATTCCTGGCACTCCAAGGAATCTGGATGCCATCCATAGCACTCTACAATGCCTCACTTTACAGTTTATACTGAACCTGAAGGTCTCATTATACTTGATTTCTCGCCAGAGTTGTAATTAAGAATGATTCTTCCCTTTTCAAAGATTTACTCTCACAATCTCCAACACTCTGAAACATCTTCAAATAGGATAGCCTGATTAACTTTTTCTTACTGTTTCATTTACCATAAATTACATTGTTTTGCAGTTTGAACTTGGTGTCAGTATCCTCTTAAATTAAAGAAGGGTCTCTGAGTATAAGGAGTTGTGCATTTGTGTTCCTTTGGTGAAACCTGCTGACTCACTCTTGTTTGTATTCTTCTGCTACAGCTCTAAGGTGGGAGACCAACACATGATAAAAACAGGGAGATTTAGTGCAAAGACTACATACCGAGTTGTGACTACCTCTGACCCCTCTCCATCATACGCTTAGAACAGTTCGACAATTTTGCTCTTGACTCTGAAGGAAAATTCAGATGTTTCACCTGAAACAAAATTCAAATAATTTTCTATGGGATCGTAGAAGGACTGATGTGGGCTTACCTATAGAGAGCTTGTCTGTCATTCTATGCCCAATCACAGTGGTCAGAATCTTACAATCTAACCCTAAAGGAAAGCCTGAGAGTTGACAAAATCTGATGAGATATATAGAACCTATCTCTTCTCGCTTCATTCTTAAAAATAAACATAATCATTAGAATCACATGATATTTGAGAAATTCTGAAATCTAAAATAAAAAAAATCTAAGGTGAACAAAGGAGAAATGGCTTTGAAGCAATCTGCAGAAGAGTACATATTTAAAAAATCCAGTAGTCTCCTTTGAGAGATTTTTAATAACTTCCATACATAAACTGGGATATGATATTAAAATAAAGCAAAAATCATAGATTTTAAAGCTTCTCAATTTAAAAAATAAATAATACAAGTAATTAGAAAGAATGGTTTATCTCTTAAAATCTTCCAAAATACAGAACACTCCCCCCCAAAAAAGTATTTTTTTCAAAGAAGGAAAATGATGTAGAGGATTAATCCAAGAGATAGCAACTATATATAACAGATTTCCAAAAGCAAACATACAAACAAAAAATACAGAGGATATTACATATTAACATGAGAAAAATTTTCTGAGCTGCAGGAAAATGTGAAGCATGAAGCTGAAAAAAACCTGCTAAGAGTTAGATGAAGTTAAGAAGCTTTACAGCTAGGTGAAATCCAGGTAAAATCTCAGGAATTAAGATAAATAAAACATCCTAAAATCTTCTAGAAAGTAAAGAGTGTGTAAATCAACATGAATCAGACTTACATCAGAGTAATTAAAAATTCTTGATGATTGAAAACAATGAAGCAACATCTTCAAAGGTACAAAGGAATATGACTTATAATTGTTCAAAATATTAATAATCAAACACGGGAAAGAAAAAAGACATTTTTTGTTCACTTAAAGGATTCAGAAAAGTTACCCTCACTGTTTTCCTAGAAAAAATATTTGTTGCTACATGTAACAAAAATAAGAAAGCAAATGAGAGACAACATAGTAACCAGGAACAATATAAATAACCCAGCAGGCAAGTCAAAGAAAAGCCCAGAATAATAACTCCACTGAATGTCTTGAATACAGGGGTATGTATATTTCAGTAAACAGGTTGCCAGAAATCAATGAAGTTCTTAGAGTGTTCCTGAGAGTTTGGTTCCCTAGAATCTATGGAATACTATGTATAAAATATAGAAATAATGAATTGGCTATAGAATATAGTAACATAAAAAGTATGGTCTAATTATGAAAAACTTGGTACAAATTAGGACATGTAATAAGCATACTATAAAGAGGTATAATAATATTGAAGTTATTCAGTGTGTGGAATCAATAGGAAGCTGAAAGACATTAGAGCTATGGCAACTAAGAAATGTTTCTTTCCCCAAGATTAAAATAAAAATCAGGAGAAAAAACCTGCATAAGATTATACAAACTGTGTTGTTCAATATGGCTGGCCACTAGCCACATGTGGATATTTAAATTTATATAATTACCCTAAATAAAATATGATTTAAAATTCAGCTCTTGGGACTTCCCTGATGGCACAGCAGTTAAGAATCTGCCTGCAAATGCAGGGGACATGGGTTCAAGCCCTGATCAGGGAAGATCCCCCGTGGTGCGGAGCAACTAAGCCCGTGCACCACAACTACTGAGCCTACGCTCTAGAGCCCACGTGCCTAGAGGCCATGCTCTACAACAAGAGAAGCCACCGCAATGAGAAGCCCGCGCACCACAATGAAGAGTAGCCCCCACTCGCCACACCTAGAGAAAGCCCACATGCAGCAACAAACACCCAACACAGCCAATAAATAAATAAATAAATAGTTTAAAATTCAGCTCTCAGTTTCATTAGCCACATTTTAAAATTCTTAATAGGCACATGTGGCTAGGGGCTACCATTCTGGACAGTGCAAATATAAAACATTTTCACTATCGCAAACAGTTCTATTGAACAGTGCTGGTATAGAGTATTGTGACTTAAATAAAATGATGTGTGCAAATTAATACTCTACATTTTAGATATGTGTCTTATCTCAGGCTGGTATGCCAAAACAAGTTATCATAAACTGTGTGGCTTATAAAATAGACATTTATTTCTCACTTCTGGATGCTGAGAAGTTCAAGTTCAAGACATCATAGATTATCATGAGAACCCTCTTCCTGGTCATGGATGCCTTTTTGCTGTATTCTCACATGACAGAGAGAGCGAGCTCTGGTCTCTTCCTCTTCTTAAAAGGACACTAGTCTCATAATGGGGGTTCAATTTCCTGATCTCATCTAAACCAAATTACCTCCCAAAGGCCCTTTTTGCAAATACCATCACACTGGAAATTAAGGCTTCAGCATATAAATTTTGGGAGGATACATTCAATTCATAGCATTCTGCCCCTAAAATTCTACCTCCCCATTTATATTCTTCTTATCTGTAAAATACATCCCAATAGCCCCTAAATTCTTAAATTGTTCTAACATCAACTCTAAGGTGTCAATTCCAAAATCTCATCCGAATATCATCCAAATCAGACATGAGTGATTCATTCTGAAGCTAGCCCCACCCTCAAGTCTTTGTTTGGAATCCATCTGGCCTTTTAATAGAGGCAATGGACCTGATGATCTCTAAATTGCCTTGGGGCTATTCTTCTCTTTTTAACCGAAATATAGTTGACATACAAAGTTATGTTTGTTTCAGGTGTACTGCATGGTGATTTGACATTTGCATACACAATGAAATGATCATCTGTCCCCATAAGAAGTTATTAAAATATTATTGACCGGGTTCCTTATGCTGTATATCACATGCCTGTCACTTATTGTTTTCAGCTGGAATGATTTTTACTATTCTATTTTCCAGTTCACTATTCATTCCTCTCTATCATCTAATCTACTGTTCGTTTCTTCTAGTTTATTTTTTAATTTCTCTTATTGTATTCTTCAGCTCTATTTGATTATTCTTTATATTTTCTAACTCTTTTTTGAAATTCCCATAGTGTTAATTCATTCTTCTTCTCAGTTTGGTGAATATTTTTATAATCATTACATCAAACTCTTTCCAGGGAGACTACTTAGCTCTACTTTGTTTAATGGTTTTTCTGGGATTTTGCCTTATTTCTTCATTTGGAGTATATTCCTCCATCTTCTCGTTTTTCTCAATTCTCATTTTTATTTCATCAGTTACATTTCCCAGTCTCAGAGAAGAGGCATTGTTTAGGAATCATACTCTGGAACTTGGCAGCATGCTCCCCTCTGGTCACCAGAGCAATACTTTCTAGGGGTACTCCGTATGTGGGAATCACATAGATGGCTTAGCTCTACTCTGCTTGGTTCTTTCCCTGAGGTTTTGTCTTATGTGAGCTCCATGGGCCCTTGCATTGTAGCATGGTCAACTGCTGTGGGTGTGGGGGTTAGTGGGGCTGGCCCTTGGCCTGGTTGGTTGCTAGGCTGTTCTTCATGTGGTGCCTGTGCACACTGAAGGGCAGAGTCGCATCCCTGGCACTAATAGACTGAAGGGAGTATTTCAGATGTGGGATTCAGATCCCTAGCTCCTTGGGGAGGACTCCTATGACTATGATATTCCTCATTTGTGTGCACCCCAGGGTGTGGCTCCTGACTATACCTTGTCTCTGCCTTTCTTACCTATCTTGTTATAGTTCCTTCTTCAGGTCCTTAAGCTATGCAAAATCTTTTCTGCTTCAGGTTATTCTCATAGAATTGTGATTTTGATCTGTCTCTGGGAGGAGGGGAGCGCAGGGTGTTCCCACTCTGACATCTTGGCCACTTCTCCATTTTCCTCTTTTCTTGAGGAATCGTGCAAGGAATTGTGCATCAGTATGGTTCATTGTCCTTTCCTGCAGAGTCTAAGGAGTCCAACAGCCTTCTCCATCACATACCTACCCGCTTCAGTTTAAACTGCATTGTTCCTGATGTGGCTGATTAAATTCATGGTTCACATCCTTACTCATCTGCTTATCAAATGGGTATTAGGCCACACCCTGAGTGTTCTTTTCAGAACACTTGCTCTAATTTTTTTGCAATAGGATAGGCTGGGAATGGTCTAAATCTTTAAGTTCTGAATTCTTTTTACTTAAAAATTTCTTCTTCAGTTCATTTTTGTCTTTGAGTGTTTTATCATAAGCAGTCAAAAGGAAGCAAGACATTTCTTCAAAACTTTGCTTAGAAATCTCTTCGGGAAAATATTCAATTTCATTGCTTACAAGTTCTATCTTCCACAAAACCCTAGAACACAATTAAGCCAAGTTCTTTGTCAATTTATGAAGAGGAATACCTTTCTTCTTTTGTCAAATAACAGGTTCTAATTTCCACCTGAAAGCTCATCAGAATCACTTTGTAGTCCCGATTTCTCTCAACATTGTGTATATGGTTATTTACGTGTTGTCTAAGAAGATGAAAGCTATCTCTATCACTCTTTTCTTCCTGAGCTCTCACCAAAATCACCTTGAACAGCCCCTTCATGGCAATGTCATTTTTTTCTAGCATGCACCTCAAAACACTTTCATCTTCAACTCATTATCCAATCCTAAAGCTGCTTTCACATTTTTAGGTATTTGTTACAACATCACCCCACTTCTTGGTATCAACTCCTTTATTTGTCAGTTCTGGCTGCTGTTTCAGGATACCACAGACTGGGTGGCCTAAACAACAAACACTCATTTCTCACAGTTCTGGAGGCTAGAAAGTTTATAGTCAAAGTAGATTCCTGCTCTGAAGATGGCTGTCTCTTGTTAGGTCCTCACATGGCCTTTCCTTGAGGAGTGTACATGGAGAGTAAGAGAGAGAGAGCTCTCTGGTTTCTTCCTTTTCTTATAAGGACATTAATCTCATCATAGGGGTCCCCAATCTTATGACCTCATTTCAGCCTAATTACCTCCCAAGGGCCCCACCTCCAAGTACCATCACCTTGGGAGTTAGGGCTTCAACATTTGATTTTGGAGAGACGCAAACTTTCAGCCCAAACCACTTTATCTATATTTAAATTTATAAAGTATAAAGACTTGCATGGGGATAATATTCACAAATCCAGTGTTTTGAATTAGGACATATGCTCTTATATAAATCTTCTTGTGTCTAGATCCACATCTATGGCCTCTGGTTCCACTGGGCTTTTTCAATAGACATTTCACTCTATCCTTGTGTTTTATTAGGCTAAACCAAAATCTGAAATCTTCCTTTCTTAAAAAGTACTTAATTCTGAATTTTTAATAATTCAGAGCCATCTGAATTACTGGAGCCATCTTCCTTCTGGTGCTGATGTTTAAAATTGAGTCATTTTTTCTAGGGCCTTAACTCCATTGCCCCATTACCTACTAATTCCTTGTTGGTGTCTTTCTTCTTCCCGTCTGACTCTGTCCATCATCCCATTTATTTCATTCTCCCCAGACTCTCTGGACTCATAGTTGGGATATTGCTGTGATCCCAGCAGTCTGGGATGAAAAGTCATCAGCATTCCTTGTGACACACTTTAGAGACAAGTCCTGTTTTTTACCAACATTAAAGCAGTTACCCTAAATCACTTCTAATTAAGCTATTTGTCTTCCACCTCTACCACATTCAGCAAACTTTCCACATTACTCAGGTAAACTCTTCTATAAAAATGAACTGGTTTGGATTATTTCCATAGTAAAAATATTTTTAGATTCATAACTACTTGGTTAAAGTTCATAATCCGCACCTAAACCGCCACCCACCCACCCCCCCAAACATGCATTTTAGACTCTATTTCCTATCAAGCTGGCCAAGGTCATTGTTTTAGTTCATGATCCTTCTATCTGGCACTTTTTTCTTCCTCTATTTAATACCATTTATTCTCAACATTTGACTTCAATATTATTCTCTGGGACTTTACCCAGAATAAAAAATTAAGTCATCTTTCCCCAGGAACACCTTATATATAGCTTATTGTGCTATAGAACTGATCATTATAACTTGTTTTCCTGGCTAGAATGTACATTTCTGTAAGAAAAGGAGTTCATACCAAGTTTCTTTGCACAGAACATCTTGTAAAATGCCTGAGAAGTACTTTGGATTTTCAGTAATATTTACTGAGAGACTGAAGAAGTTCTTAAGACAACAGCAAAAAGGTAAAATAACATAATTTCTCCTTTGTCCTCATATTATTGTATGTTTGTTGCATAAATTTTGTGGCATCATAGTGTGGCTGTCTCTCTTATAGACTCACTGCTCATTGGATTAGGAACTGTTTTATCATCTGTGTATATAGTTGTGATTAACATATAGAAAGTGAGTAAGAAGACAACAGACCCAAATGGTTCGAAAACAGGAAAAAACTTTTGGAAATAAGCTACATATAGAAAATTCTCCTTATATAGTTATGTATAGAAAACTTTCTGGTGAATATCTTATGATGTTATTTATCAGGCAATTTTTTTTCCATTTTTCTTTTAGTATGATCCAATTATATGGTAGCAGTTTTTTCATTAGTTATCAGAAGAAAATTCTTAACCTATTCTTGCCATTTGATGGCAATGGAATGTTACTAAACTCTTGAATATTTGTTGAAATCTACACACTGAACTATAAAATAATGTAACAAATAATCAATGAATGAATATCATATAATCAATTACAATCCAAATATATTAAAAACCAATAGGTACTGAGCCCTCACTGTGAGTTAAGTGCTCTGTTTCCCCTTATCACACACATCTGCCCTTATCTGACCTGCACATCACAAGGTCAAGAAAAGATCCACTTGATCTTCCCTCATTAACTGTACCCACTGCAAAGGTTTCTCTTCATTGCATTTGATGAAGCTCCAGAGACCATCTTTAATAAGTAAGATCAAATATTTTCCTCTGCTCTATCACTCATTTTCATGCTCATCTAACACATAAAACAAATCTTAGATGGTAAGGTAGATGTACATGATTGTGACTGTGATTGTGTATGTGTCTTAGACACATCCTTATTCTTTCCATGTATCAGAATGTTTACATTTAACTCATTCTTTAAATTTTTAAAAAGATAAATAATACCCTGTTTAATATACTTCAGTTGCCACCTTAATCACAAATCCTGAGATTGCTTATTCACTTTGTCTCAGATACTATCTTGGAATAAAAGATGGGCCTTACTCATTCATCTGAACAACTTTAGTCTGGATAAGGTAATAATAGTGGAGAAAATGAGTAAAGAAGTAACCAACTTATTCAATAACTATTAAATTTAATGATGAATACTATAAACTCATAGGAAGTGGGAAATAATTAGGAGGACACAATATTAGAATTTATCCAGAAATAAAAATAGAAACAGACATCCCTTTTCCTCTTTCTTTATCCTCTCAGTTTAGCATTCATGAGTCTGTGACACAAGGAGAAAGAGAATACAAATCACAAATCTGGAGGTCCGTAGCTGAGTGAACTATTTGTTTTGGTTTTAACCCATGGGCATTTTCATGATAGTGAAGGGTATATCTCTTTTTATTTTTAATTTTTTAAATTTTTTACTTTTCTATGCCAGACTCCTCACTTCTCTTCCAGTCTTGAGTATGTGTTCAGGAATGAAAAACAAAACAAAACAAAACATTAACCTTAGACTCACTTTTTGCCTCCAGAGAAAGAGGTCAAATGTTAGAAGATTGTTGAGGTATTTCCATGGCCTTTACCTCAAAGGTGCAAAAGAGGAATTTTATGCTTCCTTCTAAGTTTACTATCCAAATTTCAGTGTTTAAATAAATCAGCTTAGTTGTAATAAAGCTTCTTAAAACATGACTCCTTTTCACTATTGCAATACAAGTGTGCATCTGATTTCAATTTTTATAGTGATTTGTATTTTTATTAAACCGTATTTTATTGAAACTAGCTTTATATAAACACAAAATCTAACACAGAGAAGAATTAGAAGTTCGGTGTTTAATGATGCAATTTTAAGACATGCTAATAGGAAAAGTTTGGTCAAGTTAAACAAGACATACTTAACCTCTGAATGACTCATTAGCCCACATACTGGATCTCTGCATTGCAATGGAGAAATTATCATATACTGCTATGTAAAGTCTATCTTATCAATTATCTCAGTATAGCTTGTGCTTTAGTTCAGCAAATAAGCTCAGAGCAGGCAGGATATCTGGGGGAAATGATGATGATCAGACCTAATTTTCCATAGTTACAGGAAATACTGGAATCCAGAAAATTCAAGCCAAGAGCACAGTTATTAATTGTTGACATATATCCCATTTAGTTTAAAGTGATTAATTAAGTCTTAAGATTGTAGAAGTTAGTTCCATCTTGATTGAGCTGCAGCCATTTTTATCTTTCTTTCTCCTTATTAAACTTTAAAACAAAACAACAGAAAAGTAGAGTATAGCTAGGAACGCTGGCTTTGGAAATTTAGACCACAGGTTAAAGTCCTGTACCACTGTTTTCTAACAAGTTATCAAACTTTCCATAAATTCTATTTCCACAACGCTTCTATATCACTGTCATCATCCCTCATAGGCTGTGTAGCACAAAATACTTGGGCCTTATACCATATGCCTTTGATCCATCACATAGTTCAGCTCCATTGGTAGAGAGTTCCCATGCTTTCTACCAGTATCTCACCTCCTGGACCTGCTGAAACTCTCATATTTTCTGTCTCTGTGCTTTTCCTTACCAAAGGAAATTTGCTCAGATGTGCTACCCCCAGGGAAGACCTGAGGAGTGGGGTAAGGTGGGCCCAGGAGTAGAGATTAGCCCCTGGTGCAACTCCACCTCCCCTACTTTGAAGGTATAATTCTGTGTTATATTCTTCATGAGTCCCTACAGGGCCCACAGTGGGATTAGGTCCCAGTTGCCCACAGTTCAGTAAAACATCTGCAATTGTCTTTCCTGCTTCTTTGTCTCATCATCTCTCCTTTCATCCCATCTCCACTGCCTTACTCCTGCTTTTTCTCAAATAACCTACCTGTATCCAACAACTTGACCTAGGTTCTGGTAGACATGTACTAGAGAGGTGTTTATCATCATCACGGTTGTCACTGCCTTCAGTGCTGCAGTCCTCATCACCATCACCATCACCACCATCATCATCACCATCATCATCACCATCATCACCACCATCATCATCATCATCACCACCACCATCATTTGGTGTTTATTGCTATGTTTCCCAAGTTATTATAGAATAATATCAATTCCTCAGAGTAGGTAGAAATTTCAGTGATTGTTGTATTTATCAGACACACTGAAATGAAAAATAAGAAAATAAGGCAATTGTAAAAGATGTATTGTCCCTTTGTGGTTACTTATGGTGCTATTTAGTTGAATAACATTAATCAGAATTTGCATAATGCAGATTTTATAATGACTTGGTGAACTGTTACTTTTTTCTTTCCTTAATGTAACCTTACTCTAATGATAAATCATATCAAATGGTTTCTATAAAAAGTATTTTTAAAAGTACGAAAATGGGCAAAGTAATTTTCAAAACACTAAAGCACATTGAGAATCACATTTTTATAAAACCAGTCACTCTGACAATTTTTAGTCTACTCATCAAATATCCATAAATAGTTGAGATCAATGAAAATATTTATATACCAGAAGATAAAATTATATTCTATAAAGCATTATATAACTTAAAATATTTATTAACTCAGATAATTCTCTCCCAGGAATATTATATTTCATCTGCTCAGCATATAATGACTTTCATTTTTATCCTCATTGCTTTAAAACACATTATCAATCCAAGTTATATTTAAATTTAATCCTATTTAATGAGGAATTATTTGAAAGAAGCTGTACTATAACTTTTTAGATCATCAAGACAATATTTTCAATTAAATCATTATATATTAGATACGATACATTAGAATGAAAAAACAAAGCCACATCATAATAAAAGCTTTGAAATAAGTTTTGACGTAGAATAGAAAAGTTTGGTATGGAGTAAGAACATATATTCAATACTAAAGACTAAACATAAAGATCATGAATCAATTAAAATGTTACTGCTAACCATTCAGTAATTTCTCACGGTAGATCCCTGACTTTGCCACTACTAATCAGAGTCTGTGGATCAAAGTTGAATAAGGTAGAATAATTTCATTTTTAGGAGGTCATAATCTGTTAGGGATATAAGTAAGTACAAGTAAATTTTATAACTTCTTTATTATATTGACTAAAAGCAAAGTATAAAAAAGTAGAACTGGCAATGATCATGAAAATTTCATGAAAAGATTGCATTTGAACTTGATCATGAAAAATAAGAAGGCAGTTCCAATTGGAGTGTTTTAAGGAGGGAATTCCAAATAATAATGGTACAGGGATAGCCAGAATAAAAGAGAATTCTATAAATAAGACATTATTGAGATTGGTAGAATATAGTATGAAAAACCTAGAAAGATCCATTGGATCTTACCTTCAATTTACAGTTACATCTTTGAAATTCACCCTGTAGTTACTGAAGAAGCCATTTCAAGATTACAGGTAGGCATCTCCTCTTTACTAAACATCTCACTTTGAGATTTCTCAAGGAGTTCTCAAGAAGACATTTCTTTTGTTCCTTTTCTCATCTAGGCTCTCCTCTGAGGTAATCTCTGCTGGACCCACAGTGACTAAATATGTGTGGATGACTGTGAAATGTAAATTTCCACTGCAGTAGTCTTTCTTGAAAGGCAAACACCATATACAGCTACATCATATCTTCCCACAGAAGCCTAAGAGAAATCAGAAAAAAATAAGTTCTAAACTGACTCATTGATTTTATCCCTAAAATATTTTATCACTGATATTCCCCATCTCAAGAAACCACCACCACCAATACACAAACACGCACACGCACACACACACAGTTTCTCAGACTGAAACACAAAGGAACTATCTTAAATTACAATTTTTCTCCAACACCTGATACACCTTTCAATTTACCAACAGGTCCTCATTTCACCTCCAAAATCTTCATGATCTCCTCTCTACTCTGTTTCCACTCTCCCCACACATGTCCCAGTGATTGCCTGTCTGCTGGCCTCCCTGCTTTCTCTCTTGGCTCTCTTAATCCATTCTTCACACCATAGCCAAAAGGATCTTTTAAAAAAGTGTTGTAGTTTTTCTTATACCATTTTTTTCTCTTATTCAGAATGCTCAAGTCACACCATCTTTCTGGCTGTTCCTTGGGCTCTAATACGCCACCCATGGTATTTTCCTAAATACCTCTTTCTCGTGAATAAAGTCTGTATTTGAGGATCATTTCCTGAGTAAGGCCTTACTCAATAAAATGTCCTGCCAATTATCTTTTTCTTACAAAGTTATTCTCTATTTTATTAATCATCTACTCATTAATTTATCTTCAATATATTATTTAAGCTTAGCTTAAATTATCTTTTTCACTATGTGTTTATTTGTTAATTGTCTGCCATGACTTTCCATTAAAAAACAGGAACGTTAACCCTATGACTGCAAAAATCACATCTGTATTATTTCAGTGCAATATCTCCAGTGCCAAAGAACCACAAAAATATAGAATGAAAGGTGAATTTTTAAAAATAAATTTGTTTATTTATTTATTGGCTGTGTTGGGTCTTTGTTGCTGCACACGGGCTTTGTCTAGTTGTGGCGAGGGGGGGCTACTTTTTGTTGTAGTGCACGGGCCCCTTGTTGCTGTGGCTTCTCTTGTTGCAGAGCACAGGCTCTAAGCACATGGGCTTCAGTAGTTGCGGCACATGGGCTCAGTAGTTGTGGCTCATGGACTCTAGTGCAGGCTCAATAATTGTGGTGCCTGGGCTTAGTTGCTCTGCAACATGTGGGATCTTCCTGGAGCAGGGCTCAGACCCCTTTTCCCCTACACTGACAGGCGGATTCTTAACCACTAGGCCACCTAGGAAGTCCTGAAAAGTGCATGTTATTGGAGTAGCCCCGACATCAGTACCATCTCAGGCAAATAAGAGTCATGAACTTCAGAGAAAGAGACTGGTTATAGCATAGTATTCATTTATATTGACCAAATGTCTATAACAATTACCTCACACAAAAAAAGGCATTCTGTACTTATGGAAGAGTTGAGTAGCCTATGATAGAGAAAAAAAGATCCAGAGATAATGGATGTTCCACGACAACTATGCAGTGCAGTAAGATTCAAGACATTCCTGAGTGTTCTCAGACAGCAAGTGTAGATGGCAGCTGAATATTGAGAGTCAGTGGGTTTCACTGAATGGCTTCCAATGTAAGGGTCAAAGTGATCCTGTAACATGTCATAAAATAAACAACATGGACTATGGCTTCAGGCAAAATAATGGACATCAATGAGGAAGCCAGGGAGAAATCTAAGGATAGCACAAAGACAAAAACTCTAATTTTAGGCCCCTTTGCCACTCTCAATGAAGAAACAGAAGCTTTCCCTTAAACATGCATTTTAGAAAGATAGAGATGAGCATTTGTCATAATGAAAAGAAAGTTAAAGTATCTGACCCCAGATAGCTATGTGACTTTCTGGATTAAAATGTCTTAATGAAATAGTGGAATAATGATGATGATGATGCTGATGACAATTTTGTGGAAATCATCATGGAAAGTAAATGCTTTATCTTATGTAAAATGTCAGCAAATGTGTCTCTTGTCTTTGCAGCTAACAAATATTTAATATGTTCTACAGATTTTGTCAGAAAAAGACTACCGTACAACCTTTCTGTCAAAAGTTGTCCAAGACCATATACCACAGCAATAACTCTGCCTGGGCTTCAATTAGAAATAAAACCAGTCATTAAGCATTAAAACCATTCACTTGGCTTAATTGCTGTACTTACATGATTTCTCATTATGTTTGACTATCTAGAGACATTTGCTGATGGAGAAGGACTTTCCTCTTTATGTCTGTTCATCACCTGCTCTGAAACTAATTTGGATTCACAGGGGGGAAAAAATGGCTGTTTTTAGAGCTTGATTTCCCACCCAGTGTAGTTCACAAGATTCTTATAAAATGAATTTCCAAAAGACTTATAAAATTGAGCATTCCCAGATCTCTAGACTAGTCTAAGGAATGGAGGGCAAGTTTGTGGTTTAATTGCCCTAAACACGTTTTATAATTTTTTAGTCCTTGGCTTTAAAATTAAGCAGTTATTGATTGCCTTTGTAATTTGAGAAAGTTTCAGTTATTTTATATCTTACTTATATTTTGAAATGTTTGTCTACAGTCTTATACCACACAAGTTCAGGTTTTCACATCTCAAATTACCATAAAATGACATTGCAGTATAATTAGACAATTGAGCATACATGAATTCTCATTTTTGTTGTTTATTATATGTATCTATTTCTTGATATCTCAGGTATCTTCAAGGAGCTAGTGTATACTTTCTGTTTTGCTAAGGAAGAGCAAGACTTAAACTATCCTAATAGTTAATATTAAAGATGTCCAAAACCTCTTTTGTTGAATATGAACTTCTGTTGAAAATACCTACAGAGAGGTTGTTCAAGGAGGCAAAGAAAAGCTAACTGTTGGATGAGTAGACAAATCAGTAAGTCTACCTTGAGCCTTAAAGTTAGTACCAAGCTTTTTGATATTATTGGACAAGGAGTCTCTAGGAGAAAGTAACACCTAGCCCCTCCTCCTGGGAATCAGAATTGCAAGAATAGGGATGATTGACAAGTGAGACAGTAATTGTTAAAGTGATGATGGAAATGTGTGGCTGCTATTTTGTGGGACATAAAACTAGTTTCTGGAGAGGTGACAGTACTTGAGATTTCTTAAAGCATCATTCCATCCCATGTCCTCTATGGAATGTATTTTTTTTAATCATTTTTTTTCTGGAGGCTTTCATAAAATCTTTCCCTTTTGTATTGTAGCCATTGTAGATCAACTTGATTATGATAGAGGATTGATCCATGCAGTGAGAGTAAGGGCAACAATTTCTCAGAAAAACACTGGACTTTGAAAAGAATATAATTCAAGAACTGGACAATATAAAATGATTTTTAGAAGAAGTAGAGTAATACAGATTAAAGGAGGATAAGAAGATGGGATGAAGAAAAATTTATTGAGTTCTAATTAAGTACCACACTGGTTCTATGAACCTTAGAAACTTTATTGTTTAATCCTTGAAATAATCCATGCATATTAAGTTATTCAAAAAATGCAGAACTTGATTGACATTTACTCAACTAGACATTAGTGGAGCTAGAATTTTAGCCTAGATTTGTCTGACTCCAATTGCCATTCTCTTCCTAATATATAACACTAACTATGACAACACCAATCAAACATGGTCAGGAAACAAGTAATAAATTTGAAGTAAAATAATATTATTCAGCCATGCAAGAATGTGATATAAAAATAATAGGAGACTTTCTGGAATCAGGGCGAAAAGATTATTGATTAAACTTAATTAGGAAATATTTTGAGTGTAAATCTGTGACAGATAACTATCATTTTTTTTCCCCAGAAAAGTCTTTAGAGAGTTGCTGTAAGCAATTCCTTGTGAGCCTTCAAGGAATGTGCTTTCAAATTTTCGAGATTTTTTTTCAGTTCTTATATCTTATATTTCAAGGGCATTAATAAGTGGTATTAATATGCTGATGTTTGAAATTTGGAACATTCAGAACAGTCAGAACATTGGACATTTGCCAGAAAATTTTTATTTAAAATAAGTTGAAACCACAAACTTTACACAGCAAATTCAGTAGAATCTGAACTTGAAATGATTCATACATATCTTTGTCCTTACAAGGTCTACTCTGTAGTAAAGCAAACCATTTCCTTAAATGAATTTTCATCCAAACTGACTAATGCACACAGTTAATAAATGCAGCAGCTCTGACTTAAACACATATAAATACCAATGTGATGGAAACAACTGGGCAGACTGAGATATTAACAAACAGTTATTAAAAGAAAAAAAACGTGACTACGTGGCCTGAGGTTACATTTCAATGATGTATGTAAACTAGGTCATGAAGTTAAAAAATTATAAATTCAGCAGTTTTAGAAGTACCTAAAGAGTAACTCATTTCTAGTTGCCAAATGAATGCTATTAGCTCTGGCTGGTTCATTGTCCATGTGAAATGTTTTGAATCATTCTGTGACATTAGAAGCATCACATAAAGATAACATTGATTTAAATATTACACATGACTGCATAAACCTGTTTATAGGTTTGCATTTTTCATTTTAAGACAAATATTGCCATATTCCTTCATAAAAGGATATAGTACTTGCTGTATAATAAGACTACAGGAATGAGAGTGAGCGAGCTATAGTCACTAGAGTTACCCAATTAACATCAATGTTTCATAGGTTTTTTTCACTCAAATTATCAACAAAACAAAACAAAATCACTTTGGTATGTGAACCTCATCATAGAAAGTCATTTAAAAGGAAATATCATTAACAAAGAAAGGAAATGTCATTTAAATGATGCTGCTTCATAGAACGTAACAAATATAAAATACAAGAAATGTCTTCACTTTTGGAACAAACTCTCTATAAACACAAACAGAGCATGAAAAAAAAAAAACAAAGCCTTGAACAATTCAGTAAATATGAAATTAAAACACGACAATTATTGGAGTATCTAGATTGAACTGTGTCTAATTTGAGGAAAGAAGCAACTTATCCCCAGGACTAATAGTACTAATTTTAGTGGAAAAAACTTTCATATTCCATAGTCAAAAAGTGGAAAGCAAGGAGAATAAGGAGTGAATGGGAGAAAAACATAGATGAGAAAAGTTCTAACACTTTTTAGATTTTCTAACTAAAAATACTGGGGGGGGGGGGGAGAGTATTCCATTTTTAGAAGTTTCAGCACAAAGTAAAGGAAAATAATTGTAATTGTTATGAAATTAGAATCACTTATATTGAAGGTTAAGTGAGAAATCTCCTCCTCCAATCCTTTTCTTAAAAAGGTATTGGGCCATGTGTCATTTCATATCCACAATCACTGACTCCCAACATCACAAAAATAATTAAAACTTTTGGCAATAAAAAATTTATTTTTAAAAGTCAAGGGCCTGTTTTTTTTTTTTTTTCCCATATCTTTCTCTCCTACTACTTTTTATGTATACATATCCACTTTAATCACTTCAGGAAAGAATACCTGACTTTTTTTTTTTTTTTTGACAAAGCAATTAAATGTTCTAATAATCCTCACTTCTTTTATCTATGGAAATTATATATATTTTTATTAAACACACAAAAACAAAGCAAAACAACCTTGTGGAGTTTTCCTAGCAAACTAGCTTATTATTTTGGAGTCATGTGAAGAAACTGTTTTTCTACAATGTGTTTCAAATAATAAACTCATTTTCTTCAAAGTGCACAAACAATGAAAGGAACAAAACCTTTGGAGTTGAGTAGACCAGGGTTTGATCCTGACTACCTGTTTTCAGCTATGGGACCTGGGCAGAATAAGAGCCTTAAGTCGCTTTACTTTCGGTGATATCAGAATAACGACAGGTAACTTTCAGTTTTTGTCATCCTGAAAAAATAATCCTTTGGCTTTCCATATTTTATAGTCTGTGACGTGATCACAAGAAGTTGGGGAGAAATTCTGAATATCTCACTGTTGACTTGGTAGCTGTTGTTCACAGACTAGCTTGTGTAAATTAATGAGTCATCACCAAAGGTGTGGAATGATTTTCACTTGTGTAGGAGGTATTTATCCATTGTTTAAATAGCCTCAAAATTATTTTTTTTGTGCTTGAGATATTGGTGTTTTTGCAGTGAAAATTCTTTGACAACTTATCTTTATTTTTTCTACCACATAATTTGGCTTAGATTTAGTTATTTATTTTCCTATTTTTAAGTTGATTTTAAAAATTTGATACAGTAGTAATATCACCATTTCAAATTTATTTGCATGTGATTCAGTAAAATGATTTGTAATCATTTAAATTTTCTCTATACTTTTGGGTGTTTTTTTCATGTATAATTTCATAGATTTATATTTTTAATTTTGCTCTATTTCTATGAATGTATTGGCTCCTGATATTTTTTTCAACAAATCAGCTCTTACCTATTCATCAGTGTTTCTATTTATCAGAAAATCATGAAATCATGATTTTATATTATTGTTTTCTAGTAAATTACAAAATTTTGTTTATTAATTAATGCTTTTTATTTATTTTTTATTATTCTGGGTTTTTTTTGTAATTGCATCAGCTACAGTGTTCAATTTCTCTTCCTTCCTTCCTTCCTTCCTCCTTCTTCTTCCCTTTCTTTCCTTCCTTTTCTGTTGATTTGTTAATTCTTTGGTTTGCTTTCTTTTATTTCTTTCATTAGTTCTTTTTTTTCTTTTAGAATGTAAGAGGTTTTTTTTTTTGATATTCCTTATTTTATTGCTTAATGATCAAGGAATTTGGTTTGTACTATTCCTATTTGGGGATATAGTGAGATTTTTCTACTTGAAAATAATGCATGATTATTGTCTGTGTGTGTGAGAGAGAGCACAGATGCGAATGTATGTGTGTAAGTGCTTGTGCATGTGTGTCTGTGTGTGTGTGCATTGAGCTTGTCATTATCCTATACATCTTTTCTTTTATATACATCTTTCAAGGGTTAAGATATGAACATTTATGTTTACTGCTATATTGTGTTTATTTCAATACATTATTACATTTTGTGAGATTTTGCTTTACGTAGTTTGACAAAATATTGATAGTATAATGGTGAATTGCAGATCTTCATTTTGTTTTCAGCATTATAATGTAATTTCTTTGAATTATTTAATGCTTCCAACCTCTGGTAACATTATCAGCTATTCATTTCAAAAGTAGCTTACTTTCTTTGAGTTTGCCTACTTTGCCACTGTTCATCACTTAACTTCTAACATTTATTTATTTATTGCTCTAAATTTATTTATCTTCTATAGCCATCCACAGTTGACAGATCAACATTTTATATATAGAAAGAAAGGGAAAGATATGATTATATATAGATTATATTTAATCCAAAATTGATAGATTGAGAATATATATGTATATGCATACATATGGAATATATAGTTATGAAAGCATTTAATAACTGTTTTAAGACTTCCAATTTATAAAATGAAAATATATATCTCTATGTGTACACATTGGGAAATAAGAAAACTTTGACTCTCGGTCAAGAGATAGTGAAAATATAATTTAAAATTCTCAGAGTGCAGTGAAAATATAATAGTATATATTTGTTCTCTAAATAACTGTGAATTGATTAAATAATGCAATAACTGTGAATGACCTTCTCTCTAAATGTGTGAGGTCCCTGCCTTGGGTGCACATCCCTTCTCAGCTTTCCTCTTTTGTCCCTATAGCATGAGCAGGAAGTCAGACTAGCTTGCAGTAATACCCTATTCTCTCACATTTTTTATGGTGATTTGGTATATATTTCTCTCTCCTGAGCTGTCTCTGTGTACAGCTGCTGGAATGCATGCTATTTCTTTCTTCTCTTCCCTTTTTTTGTCCTGTCCTGGAGATCAATCTCAAGGGAATATATATGTATATAGCATGATATATTTGTGATTATAGACAATAAAGACAGCATCTGTAAGCTTTCTCCTTTTCTCTCCTGCACCTAACTCCTACTGCTGCTCTGTGCTCTGGAACTTGGATACTAGGAGCTGTGCTTTCTATTCTCATGGCTCACTCACATCCCTGACCCTTTTCAATCTGATATATTCATGCATTTTGAAAGTTACTAACATTGTGGAGGTGTAACTTCTGCTAATTTAATTGAAGAAAGTTCATTTCTATTTTTATTTATTTTTATTTTTTCTCCTCTTTAATATCCTCTTCAAAGAGAAATCTACAGAATTCATAAGTTTAGTGGCATACACAGTGATGACTGTGTCACAAGGACTTTGTCCTCTGATTACCTATACACCAACTTTCATACCATTGCTGTTAGCCAAAATATTCCATCCATGGAGCTCAGATCCTTAACTAGAAAGTTCACAGAAAAACAGATTGACAGAAGTTGATTCACTTTCCTACATCATGTTTTAAAAAGAGGAAAATGATTCTCTTTCCATATATTATAAATATGCATATGACAGCAGGATTTGTGAGGAATTCTAGGCACATAACACTGAAGCATTACAAGAGAGATCCTGGGATAAATAAAAATAATTTATCTCATAATTATGTTATATTGCATAGTTATGTTATGTCAAGTTAGTTTTAAAAAAAAAGAAAATAGTATTCAGTACTCAAAGTGTGTCAAAATCACTCACTCTCCCACCTTTGTATGCTACTACTAACTACTTACACATAGTAGGTGCAAGAAATAAACTTATAAATAAATAAATTGATAGTTGTGAAAATCTTATCTTGTCACCTCAGTTTGACTGGATTAGTTGTTTTGGCATGGTGCAGACATATCCTTCGTATTGCTTTAAATATTGGTTATCGCAAACATAGAGAAACTAGAACCACACTTCCTAAAATTTAGTTCATTAAATACTAATTTCACATTTTCTGTAGAATAAACGTTAAGGCCAAAAATTTGAGAACTGTTGCGTTAAACATTTTCTACTTTGTCACTATTGCATCAGGCCTCTAAAATTGCTAGCATAGAATCCCAATAATGGATTCCATTTTTCCATCACTCATTTGGGCTTTTAGTTGATCATTTGAAATTATTTTTACTTGTTTGATTGACAATCATAAATTTAATAGAATTGTGGGAAATCTCTTTTTTAAATTTTAACATAAATTTATATTATTATTTTTAATTAGGTATTTATAGCCAACATCCTAAGTAATATTCTTTCCATGTTATAATGAGACAAACATCATACACGAGAAAGCGTCTTAATGAAAGTGATATCATGAATTTTAAAAATTTATTTAAAGGAAATATGTCATGTTATAGTTTAGTGGTTAAGGCTTATATGAAATTGCAAACTACAATAAAAGTGTAAATGGCTCCCGTATCATTAAATATTCAGCAAAAATACGTGAAGAAAGCGAGTGTTAATCCATAGCATACCAAGAAAAATAGCTGTTACCCTTTTCTATCTTGATCCAATGGGCTCATATTTTTTATATCTAAGTCATATTATAAATACATTTTTATAAGTAAGCATAAGGGGTAATGGAAATCAATACAATATTTCATAATAAAATATGGTAAACTTTTTTATATCAAGTATATCCCAGCATTGAAACACCACAAAAGAGGAAAGTACCATCTGGTGTCCCTTTAGCAGTGCTGAATATTCCAGACCCTTTTTCCTGTTGAATGACTGAGTAAGAACACCGTAATTCATTTTTCCCTTAGAAATATACAACTTACTCAATATTTCACTTTCCGAAAAATTATCTGGGCTATAATCATTTGAAGAGTCACAATCTGAGATTTTGGTTTCATGATCTAGTTAATCATCATTACTATTTTTGAGTTCAAGTGTTCACTGCAGTTGCCACTCATCATATATAGGGATTTAAATTTTAAATAAACTAATTAAAATTAAGAATTTAGTTCCTCAGTCATACAAACCGCATTTCAAAGGCTCTGTAGCCACATGTGACTGGCAGATACCATAGTTAACAGCACAAACATAAAATACTTCCATCTTTGCAGAAGGTTCTATTGGATAGCATTTGTACATTGCTGTTGTCTCTTTACATTCAGCTTTTGATTTGTCTAATAATTATCTCTTAATGAATAATTATAAAAATTTCCTCCTCTGTTTATTTTTCCTCTCTACCATTATGGTTGCAAAACAAAGAAATTTTTGTTCTCAATTTTTTTCAGTAAAAGCTGAGAGCAGATTGGAAAGAAAGTCTAGTCCTTCCGGTCTTCATAATATAATAACCCCGATATTATGCTAAGGGTTTTTTTTTTAATATTCAAAAATGCTGCTTTTGGTGCATAATGTAATTTTGGAGTGTTGATTTAGATTTGTTTCTTCCCACCATATTTTTTGACTGTAGCTTTATAATGTAATTACAATGTTATCTATAAGTACTTCTTTTATTATACCGTAATAGTCTCAGATGTATTTGTTTTTAGATCTCAAGCACAGTATCTTACTTAGGATGCTAAATAAGTCTTGGAAGGAAATGCATGAAGGAGAATAAGAAAGTAAAAGAAAGAAGGAAACAAGAAAGAAATAATTTTTTAACTTAGAACTTTCTGATTTAACAATAGTCTGCAAACATAGAAATTTGCATATTAAAGAATATAACCACTCATTTTGCAACAAAGGAAAATTGTATCAAGATGCTAAGTATTTTGCCAAAGGTCATATATTAGTTTCCTATTACTCCTAGGACAAATTACCTCAATCTCAGTGGATTGAAACAACACGAATTTATTTATTTTTTTATATATTTTTATTTATTAATTATTCTTTAGGTCAGAAGTCCAACATGGGTCCTAACTGGATAAAATCAAGGTTTTGGCAGTTCTTTTTTCCAATCTTACAGGAGAATATGTTTCTCTCACTCTTCAAGCCTCTAGAGGTTGTAGACTAAGACTGTTTTCATCATTTTTTGTTTTTCATTTGATGGTTGCCCTGGAGTCTGCAACATACATTTATAACAAAGTTAAGTCCAGTTTCTAACAACACTGTACCACCTCACTGGTGGTGCATGTACCTTGTGACAGAGTATTCCCAATTTCTTCCTCCAATCTCCTATAACATTGCTGTCATTCATTCTACTCGTCTATAATCTATAATTTCCAAGTACATTGTTGGTATTATTATTTGAACAAATTTTCATGTTAGACCAATTAATAATAAGAAAACTAAAATACTTGATAAATTCTTTATTTACCACTTTTTCCTTTTTATGTAGATCCAAGTTTCTGACCTGCAATATTTTCTTTCTCTCCTAAGAAATTTTTTAGACATTTTCTGAAAGTGGGTCTACTGGCAACACTTTCAGATTGTCAAAAAAAGTCTTTATTTCTTCTTCACTTAACAGGATAATTTCACTGAATCCAGAAATTTAGAAGATGTGTCTTTTTTCCCCCTCTAGCTTCTTTCAAGATTTTCTCCTTGTCTTTGCTTTAATTACAGTTTGAATGTGACATGCCTTGGTATAGATTTGTTGTTATTTATTCTGCTTGGTGTTCTCTGAGCTTCCTGAATCTGTGGTTTCTTGTCTCTCATTAATTTTGGAAATTCTTCAGCCATTAGTAACTCAAATATTCTTTCCATCCCTTTCTCTCTTCTTCTGGTATTCCCATTATGCATGTGTTATACTATTTATAATTGTACCATAGTTCTTGGGGATACTTTTTGATTTTTTTCATTTTTCTCTTGTTTTTCAGTTTGGGAAGTTTGTTTTGACATATCTTTTTAGCTCACTGACTCTTTCCTCAGCAATTTCCAGTCTATTGATGAGTCCAAAGGGCACTCTTCGTTTCTGTTACAATGTCTTTGACTTCCAGCACTTAAAATTTTTTTCTTAGGGTTTTCATTTCTCTTCTTACATTACCCATCAGTTCTTGCATGTTTTCCACTTTTCCATTAGAGCACTCAGCATGCTAATCATAGCTATTTTAAATTTCCAGTCTGATAATTCTAAAATATCTGCTATATCTAAGCCTGGATTCTGATGCTTACTTTGTCTGTTCAACTAGTTTTTTCTACTTTTTTGTTTTTGGTTTTTCATTTATTTGGTTTGTTTTTTGGCCTTTTAGCATGACTTATAATATTTTGTTGAATGCAGGCATGATGTATTGGGCAAAAATACTGCAGTAAACAGAACTTTAGTGGGATGTTTTAAGTATATCTGGCAAGAGGTTACACTGTGTTTAATGTTTGCTATAGCTGTAGGTATTAGAAGCTAATATTTACTCTAGTGTCTTTGATTTTTGTCTCCTCCTTCTTAAATAGGGTCTGAATCTTGCAGTCCTTTTAGCTGTGATCCCTTATTGTACAGGATCCTGATCTGTGTGGTGGTAAGATGTGGGGGTAGGGGGAGCATCCTTTAATCCTATGATTAGGTCTCAGTTTTTTAATGAGCATGTGCTCAGAGGCTGTGACTTCATAAGCGCTTCTCAGCATTTTTTTCTCCTGTAGGTGAGACAGGAAGGCTAGAAAGGGTGTAATTTCTCTTTCCCAAAGTTGGTAGGCTCTGGCAAAATAGTTTCTTTTGAGTGTAGTCCTTTATAAAGGGAATAGACTGTTCTGTAATATTTCAAAATGATTATTTTTCCTCCCCCAACTACAGGAAGCATCAGGGGATCTTTCTCTGATCTTCACAATGTGAGAAGCTGGTAAGGATCCTGGAGGTAAAACTCATAAATGTGAGCTCGGTTCCCCCCAAACTCAGCCCCTGGTGTTTTGATTTCAAGCTAGTTTACGTTGTACCTTCAGCAATTTGACAGTAACATTTAAGTGTTCCCACAGGTCCTGGCTCCCGCGTGGGGTTTTGCGTGGGGTTTTGCTCCTGGCTTTGGTACTGGAAAGCTGTGATTTTTAGTATCCATCTCTCTCTCTAGTTTTCAGGACAGTGATTTATTCTTGATCTCGCTTCTCTTATAAATCTAAGACAGTGGTTGAATTCAGTTTCTTTAGTTTTTTTCTTTGTTTTGAGGAGGGACTAAGAATTCCCATGCTTTTTACATGTCAGGCCAGAAACTGGAAGTACAGACCCCTTTTCTACTTCAAAGCCAGCAATGGTCTATCAAGTCTTTCTCTGGGATTAGCATCTGAACATCTTGAGGGAGGCCATTATTCTGTCTACCATAGACCCTAAGTTCATAGGTCAAAGAAATAGGATTATAACATAGATACCCTTCAACCTGGGCCATCTCTTTAAACACCTTTTAAATTTGCTTAAAAGCCCCCCCCACCTCTTTTTCTTTCCTTCTCCCTCACTCTTCCTCTCCATCTTTTCTCTCTCCTCAAAACATCAGCTTTATAATTATTTTATTATGTGGATTACTTTTTTTTTTGCATATGATAATGTTTCTACTAAAACTATACAAATATGAGTTCACTTTGGATTTCAGTCTCTCTGCCTAACCTGAATCTTTATAAAAAGTACCCTGAAATTATACCTAGCCATTAGCCTCAAAATTCACAGGGTGCACCCTTACCTGAAGCCTATGCTTAATATGTTACATACTGATTTAGCCCATGAAGCCACCTCCCTCTGGGAAATTAAAAACAGTCATATAATATCAGAGACCATCAGACTGTTATTATGAGCATTGTAGAGATGAGAAGGTAACTGAAATAAGCAACGGATATTTTTTTAAAAAAAACAATCGGTACTTCTATGCTTCCAGGTATATAAACTCATATAAGTTCAGATACAGTGTTCTGTTAAATTTCACTGGATATAGCATCAATGTTTCAAGTGCGCTAGTTAGTTTCAGTGATCCTTGTGTAGGAACACAGTTTCAATAAACAATCTAACATTATTTATGGAAGGAAATATAAGTTTGCAAAGAAAATTCCTTCAACATGACATTAATATAACCTGGAATTATAAAGCGTGACAAAAAAAATCTTAAAAATAAAACGGAGTGCATTTGTCTACATTGCTCATAAATTTTGAAAAATTTTAAATCTTGGGCATGAGGCCCAGGTCCGGGTCAAATGGATATTCAATTCAAATTGCCATCTGCTAGATATTTTTGAAACCAATGTAGTATAAATTTGTATTTAAATATATCTTAGTCCTCAAAATGTTCATACCACAAAATAACCACTTTGACTGGCATTAATGAGAATATTTGTCTGGCAATATCTGCAGAAAGACCAAGAATTGAATGCAGTAACAATGCAACTAAATTAATTGCCTACGGTGATGGACATCTAGGGCCAAATATTCAAAGGGCATCTACAGTTTCTTCTTCTGTGATGGCAGGTTTGAGCTATTAGTTTCAAATAATGCATGCATTGCCAATCCCATTTCAACAGAACAAAAGGATGTCAGTGGAATGCTTTTAGGGCTAAGAAGGTGGAAAAAAGTTATTTCTGACTATGGCTAAATTAGTCTGCCACACAGATTAAGGCACTGCTGCAAGTGGTTCTTGTTGCAAATTTGATTTTCTGGAATTACATGTTTGAGTGTAGTAAAACTGGAGACAGACAGATTACCAAATCTATTATTTTAAAGAATGCATTTAATTGCACATAGCCTATATTCTTTAGTAAGATGCCATTAAAAAAGCATAAGAATGCTTTATCCTGTGCTATTTCATAATTTTCATACAAAACAAATCTTAACTATGATTTATAATTACATAAGATCTATGTATTTTGAACTAATATAATTACACTGTAGAAAGAGCAGATATTATAACCCTATTAAACTCTTAAAATAATGTGATAAATCATGTTCTTTTGGGACATATATTAGATATGAAAAATGGAAGACAGTAAGGAGTAATCATTACACTTTCAGGAGTTGGACAACAATTTAAAATGTCTTAGACCTATTATAATATTCTTGTAATCTATCCTAGTATACAATTAAGATAGATTATTCAATGCATTCTCAATTATGTAGGGAAACATTAGCAAAAATTAGTCGTGGTTTCTTTTGGACACATGGATTTTTAAAATTTTAATTATTATATTTTTTAAAACATGTATATAGTAAATATATATCCTGTTAAGAGCTAATTAAATAAAAATGTTACCTACTTATTTTGTACAAATCTTTATGGTGTATAACTCCTCGATGCAAATGCTGGTACTAAGTTTTGAAATTTTGTTTCTGTGGTAGATATAGGACTTATGATATCAAAATATTAAAGGATCCCTGAGAATGCTTGTTGTAAGTGGTAAAAAATATTTATAGCTGATCTAATGTAAAGGAAATAATGTCATAAGGACTTAATGTAAGCAATGAAATTCCTTATCATGTATTTCATTATCTCTAAATGTTTTCTAATTATTTCATCAAAAAATTGTGAAGCTATTATGAAGGTCAAATGAGAACACATACATGAAAAAATACTTGAGTACTGGCAACAATATGGCTTTTGAGATTTTTCACAGTCTGACCTCAACTTGTCTACCCCTGCAGCTACAGCTCCCTTTCTCCTCCAGGGAATTTGTTCTAAATTGTGCTGTTGTTAGCATTGTCAGATAAAATACAGAGGATCTAGTTAAGTTTGCATTTCAAATAAGCAACAGATACTTCTAGTATAAATTTGTGTCAAATGTTGCATGGTTCAATAATACTAAATAAATACTTAATACTAAAAATATTCATTTGAGTAGAGTCGTGTGGAGAAAATTAGAGTATGGTATTAGTCCCATGCAATAGTTATACTAAAAACAAAAATGAACTGTTTATCAAGAATTCACATTTAATTAGGTTTCCTATACTTTTATTTACTAAATGCAGCACCCCTAACCATTGTTCATTTGGTTAAGCTCAGAAGTATGTTTCTCAGAGTCTCTGTCACTGTATATAGAGTTGGCCAAAGAGGACCTTGCGTATAATTAAATGATGGAAATGAAGCGGCCACTATTACTCTGTAGGTCTTTAAGGACAGATGTGGTCACGAACAGGGAGTTGTCAGTTGGACTTCAGCAGAATCTCACTTACCTCAGCTTAGCCCAGGACTCTGCATCTTGAGTACTGATCTTGCATGAGTGACAGTGGCCCCAGAAGTTTGGTTGTGGCAAGAGCCTCCATAGACTTCTCTGGGAGCTGGCAGGGACATGCTTGGATTCTCAGCTTCCCCAAAAAAGCTCCAGTTTGCCCATCTGTGTCATGCTTCAAGAAGGGTTGTTAGCTTATCATTGCATCTAATCCTTCAACTGATCTTTACTTCTCAGCTCCTCAAATATGTAAGGTCTAACTCCTGTAATATCCATGACTTTCATAATATTCATCATGAGTTCTTTATCTTTGACTAATTCAGATAATTATGGAGAAGGGAGGTACCAATAATCTTATCTGGTTAGTTTCTTTCATTGCAAATTGTCAAATGTTGCAATTTGCTTAGTGTGTTTACCACCTCCTTATGGATCATATTGTGTAAATAATGAATCCTCTTACTATTACCCCATCACTCCATCGACAAAATGTGTGTTTCCTATTTTGCAATGTTGGCCTCTGTTTTAGAGAGATTATTTCCCAATGAAGGAAGGATTAATGGAAGAATAAAGTTTTCCTTAAACTGGTGGTTGAGACTACCACTTGGAGATAAGAAGCAGGTTAGCATACTCGGAGCAGCTTAATCTGAATTTCTAGAGGAATATAGGTTTACAATGAAAGAAATACAGAAAATGTCTGGAATCCAGGAGAAATTTTGAGTTGCTTCTAATCAATAGAATATGGTGAAGTCAATGTGGTATCACTCCCTTGATTATGTTACATTATATAAGACTCTGTCTTAGCTGACTGTAGAGAGATCCTCTCCTGCTTGTCTTGAGGAGACAAGATGTTATGACATGAACTGTCTAAGGAGGAAGTAACTTGGAGGCAAACCATGGACAGTCTCGAGGAGCTGAGGGCCTCATTTTTACAGCTGCAAGGGACTGAATTCTGCCAACAACCACAGGAGCTTGGAAGAAAACACAGTCTCCAGAAAGGAAGACAGCCTGGCTGGCGCCTTGACTACAGTTTTGTGAGACCCTGAACAGAGAAACGAGCTAAGCTATATCTAGATTCTTAACTCACAAAAACTGTGAGATAAGGAATCTGTGCTGTTATAAACTGATAATTTGATGGTAATTTGTTACACAGCAATAGAAAATATAGCCCATAATACTCATAATGATTCTGCTTTCCTGTCAAACCTGATTGATTCTCACTTCATAGTAAATACTACAGTTGGGGTTTTTTTTTAAGAGTTTTCCCCCAGTTCTTTTGAGATATAATGGACATTCAACAATATATATGTATTAGGTGTGCAACGTAAATGATTTGATATATGAATATATTGCAAAATGATTACCACAATAAGATTAGTTAACATCCATCACCTCACAGTTACAATTTGTGTGTGATGAGAACTTTAAAGATCTACCCTTTTAGCGACTTTCAAATATACAACACAGTATCATTAACTATAGTCATCATGTTGAAACTTACAGCCCCAGAACTTATTTATATTTTAAATCGAAGTTTGTACCTTTGACCACCCTCACCTAATTCCACCATCCCCTACCCCTACCTCTGGGGACCACAAATCTGATCTCTGCTTCAATGAGTTTGGTTTTTTTTTTTTTGAAAAATTCCACATATAAGTGAGCTCATCCAGTATTTGTCTTTCTCTGTCTTACTGACTTCTGTTGTTACTGTTTCTCCTCACTACACTGCAAACCTCATGAAGGCGTTTCTTCTTTGTATCTCCAGTCTCCATATACGAGGCACCAAATGAATAGTTGCAGAGTGACAATGATTGACTGATCAAATCGATGAAGTCACGAACAAATTACAATTCCATATCACATTTTGTTTGGAAAGTGAAAACGAACCGTGATAATTGTCCTTATTCTATATCAGGATAGTGAATTGCTAACATTTCTAATTACTAGCATAAAGTTGCTTCAAGATAAGTTTAAGAAGTCATTTCGGTTCTCTGATTATGAGTCATCATGATATACAGTGTTTGACATCAGAATCACTTGAGGTACTCATTAAAAAATGCAGACTTATAAATGTATAACTCAGATACAATACTTTAGAATTTTTCAGAGTGGAGTCTCAGAATATTCATATTACACAGGCTCTTCAAATGATGTTTATTCACACAAACATTCGACAACTATTTTTGGAGAAGCATGACTTTCTTTTCACAAATTTTTTAAAGAATATATCTATTTTTACATAAAGTAGGTTCTTCACTGTGCAAATTGAAAATCCAAATCTTCTATAGTTACAATTAGCTGATAACAATGAGGTCATATACTGTTGCTTAAAGTCAGAGACAGTTCAATTGAAGAAATGAACGAATTAGACTAAGGGATATATGCCAACAATTGAAAAGGATTATCTAACAATCATGTAGAACTGCAATTTCAGAATTTTATTTTATGTATTATGTGTTAAAAATTATACTCTTGATTAGCTTGCTTTCTGAAATGTTAAAATTCAGAAAACAATCTTTTTTCTTAACTGTGAACATCGTGTCAGATTGTTAGTGTTTTTCCATAGTTTTAAAAAGAAACTCTGATTCTATTTCTGTTAATTAGATCTCAGGTTTAAAAAAAGAAATTTAATATTTATTTTTTGGTCCTTGTTGAAAGGATGATATTCGGTTACAGTTTCACTAGAATAATGATATATTATCTTTAAATCTACTCGTCAAAAAACCCCATGAGTCATTTACATCAAGAAATTCTTTACCATGCATTATTACACCAAAATCAATAACATGTTTTTATAGAAAATATTCTGATCAACTTTTAATGGTAGGTGTATTTATATTGTACTTACTAACATAAAACAATTACAGTTTTCTGGAAACTTGAGATAGCATGAGAAAGCTGTACACTAATACAAAAGTGGAAATAGTTTATTACAGTTTATAGGAGCTGATGTTTGATAAAAGGATAATAAATTTTTTCAGTGTTACAATACTAAATACTAATTTGCCTTTGAAACATATAAAGTAATTAAAGTACATGATATTTCTTACTGGCTCATCTATCCACTCTTTTCCTATACAAAGTAAAGCTCAGAACATCTCAATGTGTTTTGCAAAGTGGTGTGCAGTGAGTTAATTCTTAACAAAGATAAGATGATTATTAAAATTGCAATATAATAAGTGGCTTCAAAATTGCATTTTTTGTAGTATATGTTAATTTAACATTTAAAAAATTGATTTCTTAAATGTACTTATAGAAGTATTCGTTTATGACCCTTCCAGTACCAACATTTTCTGATTAAAAGAAAAAAAAATAGCTCTCCTAAATTTTGAAATTGAGAAGCTTAGTAGATATTGAAAAATGGAACACTGGAAAAAACCCTGGTATCAAGTGACATGGTTCAAACATGGAAATACCTCTTATCAATATATTACTAAAATGCAGTTGTTATTGGAGTTTTACAGGCTTAAATCAGTAAATATGCAGGTAAGATGACATTTTAGGAACATGAGGTAAATTAGGATTTAAACAGCCACCTATAATGTATGTGTTAGTGGCAATTATTTTATTCCAGAACTGATCTTTCATAAGTATACTTTGACAAATATATGTATTGTTTATAATGTTATATATTTTTAAAAGGTTAAGTTTAGATCCTTTAAGAAAGGTATTAAGAAAACAATTATACTGCAGTGATAACAAGTGTATTTAAGATATATTGTGAAGTACAGTAAAAATAGTACTAGGCAACGAATCAGAAACCATACCATCTGCACATTCTCACCGAATTATTAGCAATTTGATACTGGATAAGTCAGATAGAAAAGGGGGTTAATTTAAAATTAAGTAAGGTGATAAGTTGGTTATTAAACTACTCAATATTATTAATAAACATTATATGCTTAACACTATCATTTGTAAAGGAGGTCTTTTAATTATTTGTGCATTAGTGCACAAAATACTGTAAAATAAATTAAAATTTGTGACCAAATACTATCAGATATGTTTTTAAACTCATTTAATTCTATTAAATAATTATAAACATAACTGATAAAATTGCCAACGGATTAAATTTAGTCTGTACACATAAATTTAACTTTGTACATATATGATAAAAAGACATTCACAATTTGGTATTAATTTTGCCAATTGAGTCCAATTCTTCCATAAGTTTACACATTCAGATTTTCAGTATCCTTGACTTTTAGAATTTTAGAATAGGAATGACTTAACTCACCATCTCTAAAATCCAGTTAATGAAATGTAACCTTTAGCGGTCCTTATGGACATAAGACACTTCTAGGATCTTGTTATTAAAAGTGTGTTCCTTTCTTAACTTGGGCCCTCAATATCACATAAGCTTCAGGCTTCAGATCCTCATATACATTTCCAGCTACTAAAGAGGGACTCCTTTTTTTCCCTCTGTTCCAATGAATGTGTGTGTATATGTGTACATAGGTATGTGTATAAATGTTCACATATGTATGCATGTTTGTGTGTATTTACTGTTGTTGTTTTTTAATACTTAAATATACATGTTCCCCCAAGGGAAGAATTTTAATAGGCCTAGTTTGAACAGCACACCTATTCCAAAAGTTAGAGGGGGAGAACAAATTAAATTGTTTTGAATCTGCATTATAATCAGTCTTGGAATAGGAAGAGAGAACTTTTAGAAGAAAAAGTTTCTCTTCCAAATGATAGTTGGACAGACCAAACATCAGAGGACAAAACCATATATAAGCTTGGGAAATAGGGCATGAGTGGTAGTAGGCAAAAGATGTCTATGGAGAAAGCAGAGGCTAAACTGATCTCAGGTGGCCTTGGCCTGTAGCGGCTTGAGGAACGATTTTGGTTTCCGGCCAGAGATTGAAGTCAGGCCGCGGCAGTGAGAGCTCTGAAATCCTAGCCACCAGACCACAAGGGACCAGTGGCCAGTGACAAGTCCTTGGCCCATCACCTGTGTAGAAGTGAATTTCCACATAGAGATGGAAAGTAGTGAGAAAAGTGTTTATTAGGAGGAAGAAAAACATGTGTGGATAGACACAGGGGTAGGTTCAGAGAAAGAGTCACGCTGTCATGGTAGTTTGAATCACTTTTATGGGGCACTTCTTCTGGGTTTCCTTTGGCCAATCATCTTACTTTGCCTGGTTCTGAGTCCGTATTTGGTTTATCTCAGTGTCCTCCCTCGTGTGCACGTGCATCTTTTAGCCAAGATGAATTCTAGTGAAGAGATTTATGGGTAGGTTGACATCACTTATTTTGAGGTGATGCACCTCCCCCCAACCTTTTGACCTCCAAGGAGCCTTTCTGTGCATGTGTAGTCAGGAAGTCCTCCTTGATTTCGAGAATAAAGAATATGTAGTCTTTTATCTCTTATCTGGGCAGGGCTTAGCTTCTCCTCCCTCCTGCTGTTTTGGAGTATCTGTCCACAGGGGACAAACTCTGGCTGATCAGCCTGAGGTCCATCTATCTCTTGCCTCAAAATCACAGGAGCCTCTATATGGGGTGGCAGTTACATTTTCTGGAATTCAACAGCAGAACCATGTCACTTGTTATGGATTTTGCCAAATGAGGTAACGCAGATGGAGTTTAAGGAGAGGGATAACCTTGTTCTGTCTTAGAAAACTGAATGTGTTACATGACTTTCATAGGAAATTAGATAGAGGAAAAAAAAAGAGATTTAAAGGATAAGAAGATAAAAGAAAGTCTAATTATAACCATTTATTTTGCATACAGAATAATAACTGTAGTGTTCTAATGACTGATATATATATGCATATAATTACATAGTAAATCAGTGGTGAGTTATTTAACACATTTTAGTAATGGGACAATCTCTTATTATTTTGAAATTATTTACAGAACTATTTTAGAAATTTATATTTTGTGAAAGGAGTTCAGCACAAACAACATAATTATCTCACTCCAGTTTTGAAAACTAATTTCATCTTGTAAGAATAACAGTGTTAGACGTGTAAATGAAGAAAACACTTAAATGATGCTGTCAAAGGAAAACAATTTCCTGATGCTAATTGAGTGCTTTGGCAAAATTCAAGATGTATAAAACCATGAAATATTGATCCTCAATTATGATAACTGCAGTTTTATTATGACAAAACTAAAATATTGATTTAAGAATTTCAATTTAATGAATGTTTGTGATATAGAGGCGCCATTGTTTTCTCTCCAAATATTGACCTCTACAAAGAAAAAGGTGGAAAAAAATTCTTGTTTTTCTTGCTTTAAGCAAATCACCCTATATGGTTTTGTGTATGTGTGCATAGGATACTTGCATTAATATCTTTATGAAAGGAAAACAAGTTTTTGAAATATTTGTTGACCTGAAACAAACAGACTGCCAGCTATTTCTCCGGCAAAGATGAGTTTTTTGAAGATCAACAGAGATTTGAAATTCAGGATCTGTAGCCATGACAAGCCACATGCAAATTCCCTGCATGGCAAAAGGAGAACACTTTTATAGAAAGCAAAGGGACATTGGGAGGGCCATAGTAAACAAAGGGTCCATGGTTTTTCATTGGCTGAGTCCTTGCCAGGAAGTAAGAGTTTTTCTTCTTCCTTTTGGGCTCTGTTATCATTACAGAGCATGAGAGCTCCCCTTCTGGTCTCCCAACTCTATTTTATTGAAGTTTCTGTTTATTAATTTGTTTACACATTCAATGCTAATATTTATTTTAATAATTTTCAGTCATTTTAATCTTTCTAAAAATCTGACAAGTGTATTCATAACATTCAGAGCTGACCAAATTTCATGTAACTCTGTCACTCATAAACATTCATTTCACACATATAAGTTGCTCTCTTCTATAAGACTTGTAGATGACAGAGATACAGCAAGATAAAAAGTTGTTTTTACTTTTTCATGCAACAATTTGATTTTTTCTCCTCTCTTAGGATATAAATGATATTTCTTTTTAATATTTTCAGTGGTTGCCATACAGTTCCCAACATATATTTTTAATGAATCTAAGCCTCCCTTTAAATAACATTAAAGTGTTTCAAGTGTAGTGTAGCTACCTTATAATCAACTATTCCTAATTCCTCTCTCTCGTCCCTTATGACTGTCATTCTTTTCATTTATTCATATGATGTATCACTCAGTATATTGTTACTATTACTACTTTAAACAAAAGTTATCTTTAAATCACTGAAAGTGAAACAAGTAAAATTTTATTTTACCTGCATTTATTCCTTTTCCAATGGTCTATGTTTCTTTATATAAATCTGAGTTTTTCATCTTTATTATTTTTCTTCTCCTGAAGAAGTCCTTTTAACATTTCTTGCAGGGCAACTCTGTAGGCAATAAATTCTCAGTTTTCATCTCTCTAGAGAGTCATTCTCTCTCCTTCTCTTTTGAAGAATAATTTTGCTTGATATAGAATTCCAGTTTTGTTTTGTTTTGTTTTTATCACTTTAAGTATTTCATTCCACTGTCTTAGTTGTGTGCCTTCTGATGAGAAGCCCACAGCAATTCTTGTTCTTGGGCCTTTATGGTAAGACATTTTATTTAGCTATTCAAGGTTTTCTGTTTTTGATTTTCTGCAGTTTGAATGTGATATGCCTAAGTGTCTTTGTTTGTTGTTTTATTAACCCTCTGGGCTTCCTCTGAGATTTCTTAGTCTGTAGTCTGGTGAGTATCATTAACGTGGTGAATTTGGGGGCCATTGTTACTCCAAATATTTCTTCTGATTTCTTCTGTTCTCTTTTTTTCTCCTTCTGGAAACACCAATTGCACATATGTGTCAGGTCTTGACATTTACCCAAAGTTCTTGGAGAGAACAAGGTCCTATGTGAAATTTGGGGGTTTTTTTGTTGGTTTGTTTGTTTGTTTTTTCCAGTCTCTGCTTGTGTCCCATCTATGTATAAACACTGGCCAAAATAATTTCATGGCTGCACCCAGAGTCAAATCCTGGGTGGGATAGCCCTCCCTTGGAGGAGGAGTACAGCAACATTGAAATGCAAAGAAATTGAATGCAGGAGGGGTAAAGAATGGATGGCAGGTTTGCAATCTGTCACTGATCTGCCCTGTTCTTCTTGATAACACTAGCTTTGGAATCTGCTAACATTTCAGTAATTTGAACTCATCACATTGTAGGTGTGCTGTCATGAATGAACACATGGCCTGACCTCAGTATGTCCTGTATCTCACCTACCCATCTCTCTTGCTTTTCACTGTCATTTTTTAGATGAAACCCAGAGTAGTCTTTAAAACTCTGAATGTGGCTTTATTTTATTTTCATCCTTATTTGATAATGTAGATTCATATATGATTTTACTTTGTATAGTTTTTCCTTAAAATTCCAAGTGATTTTTCCATCTTTTTTCAGTTTCTGAGTTCCTGATGAGAAGTATAATGATATTATTGTTCTTTTCTCTGTGGAGATGATTTTTTCTCTTAGAGTTCTTAGGCCATTTTCTGAAACTTGGAATTTTCAAATATCACGAAGATATATTAAATGCACATTTCACTTTCTTGTCTTTTTTTTTAAATCTGTCCATTCATTTGTTTTAGCACCTACATTGATACACTTGATATTTTTCTTTTCAAAAACAATTGTATTATTCTACAATTCCTCTCTTCATCCAATATTTCACCTCCTCAATTTAGGCCTCTAAACATTTTTCTCTCAGTGTTTTTATTTACTTTACTTACCTTTTTATCCTATCCCAGTGCCATATCATTGATATTTTTTCTTCTGATTGCTATATTGCTGTATTTTTTCTAATTATTAAGCGCTCTTTCTATTATTCAATTTTTCCAATTGTTTATTTTTCCTAGCATCCTGTTCTGCTTTGTAGGTAAAATATTATTGAATTTGAGGACACCATAATGTATTTTAAGAACATTATTATGTTTTACTTTTTGAATTATCCTCTTAAATATTCCTTGATATTTTACACAAAATTATGTTTTCTTTCCCCAGCGTACTATGATCTTCAATTGCCCATGCATTTTTAAAATGAGAGACTTGCTTAAATTTCTGTAAGTAAATGATTGGGCTTTTTTGCTATTTAATATGTGTATTTATTTTCCCAACAGTTGTCACCCTCAAGTAGGGAAATAAAATAATTGGAAACTCTTTGTTGGATAGTGATACTGCCATTTAGCACATTGCACAATACTATAGGGTTCATGGCAGAGAAAACTTATGGGTAGAGTCTACTTAGGGCTACCATAATCCGTATCTCACTCTTGTGAGAGTAATGCTTAGGTATTTTTTCTAGCTGTACACAGATGTTTAGGGATAGAGTTGGCATAGTCCTCACTACTTAATCAAATTGTGCTTACATTTTCCCTGTAGTTCTATTTGGCAAATCAGTTTCCTCCTCTTGGTTTAATTTATTCTGGACTCTGAATTCATTTACTCTGACTCCTCGGTCAGCATCTTGCACCCTCAACTTATCTTTCAGACATGTTATTATCTTTTGTCTACCCTCATAATCTTTCATCCTTGTCCTATTAATACTTTTATTTTTTTTTATTTAAGTAAAATCTCAAAAGGAAGAGAAAGTAAAAATCTTATGGATGTTGGCTGTGCAGAAATGGAAGTCAATGTGATCCCACAGTTTTCAGTGAGTTACAGAGGTTGTTACTGCTTAAGGGTTTAATTGTTTAGTACAACTGCCATATTGGCATTGTCATCAATTTAACATGGCATTACATTTCTTTGCTTCACTCATCACTCATTTTGACCCACTGCCTAATTAGATACAAAGAATGTAATAGCAGGGTGTAGGATTTTCTTTTCCTCATTCAATAGGTGTTTATTAAATAACTACTCTCTTTCTAGCACAGTGTTCTATCTAATGATATGCAAAAGTAATAGATAGTATTAATTCATCATTTATTTGTCCTAGGTACTAGGTAAAGCACTTTGTAACTAGCACTTCATTTTATATTCAAGTAACTCTTTGGAACTAGATAATATTACTACTCTTTTACACAAGAGGGCTCTAAAATTTACCCAATTTGATTCACCCACAAATAAAAGAGAAGGGTGAGGAGTCCAGTTTTCTCTCATCCAAGAATGTGTTGTTAGTTTCAAAGTGTTCAAACTATGCTCTCAAATAGTATCTAGGTTGAAGAAAGAGACAGAAAAATGAACAGCTAATCATTTAACACGAGTGATAATTATTCTTCTCCCTTCCCTAATTTCTGCCCCTTTACTAATGCCCTTTTATTTCTTGGAGAATAGAGAATAGTGTCAGGGCTCCCGAAAGCAAACAGTGCTCACGTTGTTTTTAATTTTTATTTTAGTAAAAATGCTCAGTTAGGAGAGTTAGAGCCAGAGAGAAAGTCATCATGTATTAGTTTATTGAAGATAGTTTTTCACATGAGTTTCAGTTCAGGAATTAGCAATTTTTCAAAAGAGGACACCATATTGCCACCAAAATGGGCTTCAATTTTTGTGAAGTTAAATATTCAAAAATAGGAATTGATAGGGCACATGGAGCATAACTCCCCCATTCACCCAAATTTCATTACATATGTCTATTTCCAATCATTTTATTACATGATAGTGATATGAAGGTGTATTATTAGACCAGGTATTTTGATGCATGTTGAGAAGCTGAGGAGTTGAAGTGATTGACTGACACTTGAAGCAGAGCCATTCAAACAAGCCATTTCTATATGTAAAACATACAGAAATAGAAAAAGAAAACATTTGAGTTGAGGTGGCCAGCCTTTTTGCCCAGTCCCTTTATCGCAAATAAAACTTGTCAATCATCACACCATGCTTGCAAACATAGAAACCTTTGTCAAACTCCCAGGCTGGGCAGAGACCTGCTGCATAAGTAAGTGTGTCAACACAACTGCTGAAGAAATTTACATAGTTCCCCATGTTAAACCTTTTACGTTTTGATTGATAGGTATGAATGGACAGGGGAGAATTACTAGGTATTTAAAGTACATAGAAGTACAAATTAAAAAAAAAAACTAAATGACACATGCAGAATAGCTTTCAGAATGCAGATAAAAATTAGGAAATATAAAATAATGTAAAGGAATTCAAATTAGTAGCTTCAGAAAGATTCACAAAGATATTGGATATATAAAAATGGAATAAGCTGTTATAAAAAGGAAAAATGAGAGACTATGAACAAGTTCTTAAATACTGAAAATACGATTGCTTAAATAAAATATTTAATAGAAGGGCTAGAAGAAAAGAATCGAGGAAATCTCCCAAATGTAGAACAAAAAAGAAATAGAGGTAAGTAATAAGAAGGAAACATCGAGAAACATGAATCATTAATTTAGGAGGTTTAACATTTATATAAAAGGAATTGCAGAAAGGGAGAACAGAGGAAATGGAAAGGATAAATTTAGCAATGAAATGATAAAAGCAAATTTCCCAGAGGTAAAACACAAGCCTTGGCTTGAATTTGTAAGAGCTCACCTGATGCCTACCAGAATAGATCAGAAAAAAGATATACAAAGGAAAACAAAATACTGTAACTTGAAGAAGCCTGGAAATTTTCAGAATTATAGAAAATGTTCAAAACTTTTGTGTATTTCAAGTATTCATTCATTTGTTCATTTATCATTAGTGATGGCATAGCTTGGCTATAAAATGGTGACTAAAAGAGGAAAAACCTCTATATATGCTCCATTTTACAAGCAGGAAATGCTTGTAAACAAAAATATAGTATACATTCCTTAGTCTGCTAGGACTGCCATGAGAGAATATCATAGAGTTTAAACAAGAGAAATTTATTATCTCATAGCTCTGGAGGCCTTGTGCAAACTCCTAGTGTCTCTTTCTATTCTTATAAGAATATCAGTTCCATTGGATGAGGGACCCACCCTTACAACCATATTTAACCTTAATTACCTCCTTAAAGATTATCTCCAAATATAGTCCCATTGGGTGTTAAGCCTTCAACTTAAGAGTTTTGGGGGAACACAATTCGGTCCATACTAATATTCACTTTGATGAAGCAAAATAAAACATGGAATGGAATGGGAGAAAATGTGTTGGAAAAAGCACTTTATGCAGGGTCAAAATTAAAACCGTCTACAATGAGGGGAGATGTGAGTGGCAGTTTGGAGGAGGTGAGACAGATGAAGATATGAGGGCAATAGTATTCTACATGGAAGAAACAATAAGTGCAAAAACCAGGGGAAGAATGAGCTTAATTGCTGGAAAAAGAGGAAGGGAGCTAGAAGGTTTAAAACAGAGATGGAGAGCGGTAGTGCTGTTGTTGGTGCTGTGGCCAGGAGTAACATCAAGAAGGGATTTGTAGGCCAATATCCAGGATTTGCATTTTAGTTGACATATAATGGAGGAATCATTATAGGTCTTGGACTAGAAAGCATCATCATCTGTGCTGTATTCTTTCAAAGTTCACTTCCGTTGCTTTATGAACAAGCTATAGGGATGGAGTGAAAGTAAAGAGTCTTGTAAGAAAATACTTTTAATAATTCATATGAGAAGACAAATACAGGATGTAAATATAATTCAAGAAATACAAGAGAATTTTAAAGAATTCTAATTAGTAGCTGCAGATGGATTTGGGACCATATTGTATCCATCCAAGAAAATAAAAAATCCATTATTAAAAGGAGCAATGAGAGGCTGAAAAATAACTCTTGGAAGTTGAGAATAAGACTAACTAAATTCACCCTCCATTGTTGCAACAGAAAGAGAAGAAACACTGGGGAAGTTGTACAGACCTTATCACCACACAAAAATGAATATCACATTTCTCATTTGGAAAAGAAGGGTATTCATCATGTACTAGTCACTGTTCCAGAATATATACACGTCCTGCTGGTTTGAGGTAGAAGAGTTCATTGTAAGACTGAGGAACTTTACTTACCTCTATTGATTTATTTTATTTCATTGTGAATAAATGCTTTTGTTCTTATTTTGTTTGGTTTGGTTTAGTTTGGTCAATCTGGCTGACCCAGATTTATTTACTAGATTGAGCAAGCATAGATTCCTTTTTACCTTGATTCATTTTGATAAAGTTTTGTTTTTTTTAAATTTAGTTGAATGGTGATTTATGTCAGAAAAATCTTAGCTTATTGCCTGTTGATTTTGCTTTTGGAAAATCTGTTTGTTAAAATCAGAAATATTGCTAGGTCATTCTAGTCAGATACTCAGGTCTGCTTAAGGGAAGTGTGAAGACTAGGCTACTTCTTCATGACATCATCTCTTAACAATTCTTGAGGAGTCTGTCAGCTCATTTTACTACTCAGTTTATGCCTAAAGTATTAAGTAGTAATTTGGAAAACAGTTTATTTTACAAAGGGAGTTTTCAGACTCAGTGAAGTGTGTTACAATTGCAAATAGATAACCGGGGCTATATGTGGACCTAAGGTTACATCAAAAATTGTTTTACAATGTTAGAGTTTCCCAAACTTTTAAAATTTTAAGGTGAAGATTCTAAGTTATTAAGATTAGAGATCAGCACACTGAGACCAGAATGATGTGCAAGGATGGAATCAAAGCATCATGGGAGTTTGCATTTTCTTTTGAAGAACTTCTCTAAACCTAAGCAAAATTATTTTCCATAAAATTTCCATCCTTTTTGATAATAGCCCTCCATTTCTACCATTACACCATAGATTCTCTCTCTCTTAGGAAAACCTTCCTACAGATACATAAACTAAATATTATGATAATAATGACATTAAAAGAGAATCTGCCTTCCATGAACGTGAACATACCCAAGGCAGAGAGAAAAAGAAAGTTTTTTCACTTGGACTATTTCTTTCCACTTTGATGAAGAAGAGCTTAAACTGGCAGTCTCTGAAGCTTTAAGTGTTAACACACACATTTCAGCCTGCTGATCACCCCTGTCATTTTATCATTAGCAGTAATAATAGAGTATTTGATGTTAAGGACAGCTAACGTGGATTAATTTCTTAAATTATAATTGCAGTCAGCTTCTCTTATGTTGTATACTCGTATATTCAATTGCATAGAACATTCCAGAGATCTTTGGATTAACACACTTTATGATTTGTTTTCAGACAGGAAATAGTTTTGCCTCATCATCTTGATTAGACCAGTTACATTTGACTTTGGGACTCTATCGTGTTATTTGTATCAGACCAACTTCATACACTTATATACCGGTCTGTTGATATTCCTTCTAATATACCATGTTATCATTTTGGGGAAGTTTAAATAGAAGACTCCAGAGTCCCCTCACCGTGACAAAAGAGAGATGACTGTCCTTGACTAGATGTGGACAATGTAGAAAAGTTCAGAGCATAATAAGGCTTGATACATAATGTAATGAGATAGAATTCAAAGATTAAGAATGTCCAGAGTCTAATTTTGTTCAGAGGGGCACACTACCTAGATAATGTGAGACGAGAATCAGAAAAACAAATCTCAGAAAGGTGAAACAGAAGTGGAGGAAGAATATGATATAGTTCATTCCAACTTCAAAATTCTGGAAATGTGTTATTTAGAGAAAAAAAAAGTTCTCAGTGATTTAAGATGTGTTTGGTTGTAGTAAGATTGTTTTAAAATTTTGAAAATGGTCTTTCTTCCTTTTCTCAAAGTATAGTGTTATTATCAAGACATGAAATTTATATTAGGAAGTGTGCAAAACACTGCCAACAAATTTACAAAATGGCTGTACCCTTGTTTACTTCCAGCAGGAGTTTATGAGAATTCAGATTTATCCTTATTTGTTAGTGTTGTTTTCTTTTTTAATTTTTGTCATTCTAGTGGTTGTGCAGTTATATTTCATTTGAGGTTGAGTTTGCATTTTGCTAATACTTAGCGATTCTGATCACCTTTCATATTTTCATTGGCCATTTGGATTTTTTATTTGGTGAAGGGAATGCTCAATTTTTTGGTTCATTTCTAATTGTATCATCTGTCTTTTTCTTGCATACTTGTAGGAGGTCTCTATACATTCTGGGTGAAAGGAAGTACAATTATCAATACATTCCTTTATCTTTTACTTATGGTTTTGTGCTCTTTTTAAATAAATCTTCCCCCACCTCAGTTTACAAAGATGGTGTATGTTATGTACTAGAACAGGGGTCCCTAACTTCTGGGCCATGTACTGGTACTGGTCCATGGCCTGTTAGGAACTGGGCCACACAGCAGGAGGTGAGTGGTGGGTGAGTGAGCAAAGCTTCATCTGTATTTACAGCTGCTCCCCATCACTTGCATTAGGGCCTGAGCTCTGCCTCCTGTCAGCATTATGGTGAGTTGTATAATTATTTCATTATACATTATGATGTAATAATAATAGAAATAAAGTGCACAATAAATGTAATGCTCTTGAATCATCCCGAAACCATCCCCCCCAACCCCCACCCCCAGGTCTATGGAAAAATTGTCTTCCACGAAACTGGTCCCTGGTGCCAAAAAGGTTGGGAGCCACTGTTCTAGAAGATTTATTGCTTTATCTTTTGCATTTAGGCATAAAATCTGCCTGGATTTTTTGTTTGTTTTAAGTATAGGTCAAAATTATTTAATTATTTGATTATTTTCCCATCAGAATGTATAATTAAATTCACATCATTTATTTTAAAGTCTATTTAGTTTTTCTACCTGGGCCCCTTCTCTTTGTAGAATTGGACCATATGTTTGCTTCCCCAGCACCACAGAGCTGTGAGAAAACTGATTAACTTTCTGCTTAGCCTCTGGGTTTCCTATTCATGACCTTAACTCTCATGATACTCTTTAGTTTAAACTATTAGGTCTTCTTTGGGTATAACAATCAATCTCAGCAGTGTACATTTCCCAAGTACAATTGAACCTTGATTAAAAGTTCAGGGATATGTGATGCCCACTGAAATCTGGGGGAAAATGTCAATGAGCTTAATATATGAATATTATATATAAAATGAAGCTATGTTTATTTGCAATTTAACCTTTTTCTTAATTAAACTCATTCAATTTGATAGCTCTCAAATTTAAAAAAAAAGTTTAAAAATATGTCATTAATGGTAACCTTAATGCCAGCTATTACTCAGTTTTAACAGTTTCAGAAAGGCAATAAGTAGTACAAAAATTGAGTCCAAAACTATGTTTAAAAGGTTACTTTTTGGTATGATCTGAATATTTTTGTCCTCTTTAAATTCATATGTTGAAATCCTAACCCTCAGAGTTGAGGTATTAGGAGATGGGGGCCTTTGGGTTATGATTAAGTCATGAGAGCAAAGACTTCATGAATGGAATTAGTGCCTTTATGAAAGAAGCTCAAGAGCGATCCCTTCCCCACTTCCACCATGTGAGGACACAGCAAGAAGGTGACAGCTATGAACTAGGAAGAGGGCCATCACCAGAACACATCTGTCTTGGTAGATTGTTCCCTAAACTTTGGATTGTACAGTTAGGTCTGTGGACTTCAGACATTCTCCAGATTGTGCTTTCTCTGAGTCACATAAAGTCTTTCTTTCTTTTTTTCAAAGAAATATACCTTTAATATCTGTCTTGTGTGGGGCTATAAAACATACAAAATAAAAATAATGCGGGTTTTTAGTAAGGTTCAGAGATCTTTACATGGAAAGAAGAAACATTAACTTATCTTAAAAGCCAAAACCATGGAAAATGTAATCGAGTGATAAACATCCATAGGCTATAGATTTCTGCGAGAGACTCAGGAGTTAGGTGATGAGTAGGACTTGGATCCAGGGACACGAGCTTGAGGACTGTGGACCAGAATGTAGCATCCCAACCAAAATCTCCTATTAACAGAGATGGTAACTGTCTTTCCTTTCCTTTCCTTTCCTTTCCTTTCCTTTCCTTTCCTTTCCTTTCCTTTCCTTTCCTTTTTCTTTTCTAAAATATTTATTGATTGATTTTGACTGCATGAGGTCTTAGTTGTGGCATGTGGGATCTTTATTTGACACATATAGACTCTTAGTTTTGGCATGCATGTGGGATCTAGTTCCCCGACCAGGGATCGAACCCACACCCCCAAGGCTAGAGTTAGTGAAATAAGACTAAAGTTTTAAAAGTAGGATTAAGTATGTTTTTTGTCTCTAAGCTTCTGCCTTCTGGATTCTGATTTTTGATTGCTGTGGTTTCTTTAATCTTGTTTGAGGTTCATACTGTCTGGTATCTGTAGCATGATGTCTTTTATCAATTTTAGAAAATTGTTAGATATTGATTCTCCCTCATTATCTCTCTCTTATCCTTCAGTTTCAAGTACATATCTTAAATTTCTTCATCATATCCCCTATGTTTTTGTCCTTTCCTATATGTTTCCCATCCATTATCTGTTTCCTTCTGGCTTCTCTCCAATTCACTAACTTTCCTATATCTATTTATTCCACTGAGATCTTAATTTCAGATTTTATATATTTAGTTCTAGAAATTTTAAAGTGTTTAACATTTATTTTTCTTTGAATTGTCATTACAATTATAGATAATACATAATTAGTCAAAACAATTTGAACATATTATAATTGTTTGTGGTTACTAAACATGAAACAATAATTATAACAGCAACTTTTGGTAAAATAGATGTCAGAGCTTTGTACCTAGGTTAAAAGAAGTTTCACTGACATCAATTTTTTGAATTGTTTCATTTTTTGGTGCCCTGGATATTTTTACATCTGGGTGCAAAGCACCATGGTAATATAGCTGTTTTCTTCTGGGAGACACAATTTTACACACAAATCAATGTTATAAGAGTATATGTGGAGGACAAGATCTGAATATTGATTCCTTAAAAAATATGTGTGTCTACACTACTATTAGGATATTTTCCTAAACAGTTTTAAGACCAATGATATATATATGATACAACCTTCCAACACAAAATGAATCTGCAGATTCAAGAAAAGTCTATGGTTTTCCAGCTATGCCTGTGACAGAGTGGAAGAATCCATTTAAGTTAATAATGAAGAGTGACTAAATCCTCCAGGTATAAAATGTGTTTGCCAGTGAGCTTTTATCTTATTGAAAACTGATGATTTGGTCTTGATTTTTAAAACAGTGTCTAAATCTTAAATATTTTTGAATTGGGTGAAGAAGCCTGTCAGATTGCTCCTCTAAAATTTCAGCACTTAGAGTGTGACTTGGGGAGCTTGAGATACAGAAAATGAATCAATTGAGGGACTAAATAGTGTTTAAAGGAATTGAGACTTCAGGCAAGGCAGTACATTTCCTGATTTGATGATGTTTTGAATATTGTACAGCTTCACACCCTAGGAGCCTATTGATACTCAACACTTCTACTCTTTGTTTCTTCTACAAATTTTATCTCTGCATTGCTTATGAAAGCATTAGGCTTAAGTAATATTCCCATCTGCTTTATTTTTGCTTTGTCGTTTTTCTTTCCTGTTCTGTCATTTTCAGGAAAGGTCAATCTTTTTTTTTCTACCATTATAGCTTAAAATTGATTACTCTTTTTTAGCATTTTAAGAAAAGAACTCATAGCTGAACTTTTCTTTTAATTTGTCATTGTTGTCTGGCCCAGACCTCATATTGTTAACAAACTCTGTATTTTGTCTTATAAGTTCTCCTGGGGAGAAAGGGCATCAGTAAGTTATGGCTTTTTCAGAAGCATCCTAATGCTCAAACAAATCCTGTATACCTTCATACCTTAGTTGAATAATCCCACCCGAGGGGTATTATTTCATCTAAGCAACATGCAAGATACATATAAACCCAAATTTATAGTCACCTGATAATATTGATTCAAATCACATAAATCAAACATTGAGAAAACTTCAAGATAATAATGTTATAGATTCTATTTGTCAGAATCCTTAAAATCCATGGTTGCATATTTTCTTTTTCAACAAATTGTGCATGTTGCTTGCATTGGGATCTAGGGAATATTACAATTGTCAACCATTTTTAAATAAATACTCAGGTCTAGGAGTTTTTTTGTAGTTACTCTTGCTGTTCCCTCTTCTCTCTCTCTCTCTCTCTCTCTGTTAATCTCTGTCTCAAAGACACTAGAGAAGTGAGATGAATCTAGTCCTTAAATCTACATATACCCAAACTTAAGGTATAAATATTTAAAGGACCATTTCCATCTCCATCCTGTGTGGCATTGAGACAAGTTTCCTCTTTCTCTTTGTTTCCTAAGGGTCATTTCCCTCTTTTCCTGCTTCAAAGTTTCGTAGCCTTATGGGAACAGAGATTAGTGGGGGGCTTCCTGTCAGCTTCTTCCCCTTTTGCAGACACGAGACCCTGGTTTTTGGCCCTACAAAGCTGTTCAAAACAGTTCTCTAAGTTAACAGAAATCTTCATCCTACCTAGAGCAGTCTTGGCTGAAGTAATAACATATCTATAGAGACAAGCTTCATGTAGGCTCCTGAGAATGATTTGCCTTCATTCCTTTCATTTGTTCAAAAATGCCTTTAAATTTGTTTTATGTACTTTATTATGCATTTTTATACCTTCCCAAAAAGGAATGTTTTCTAGTGTATGTATTTTGCGTTATTGTCAGAATTGGATGTCTCAGTCATATATTTACACAAACCTATAGAAGAGATCAGCATGGTGCTTACATTGGGAGAAAAATCGCTCTACAATATCTGCAGTTCTATGTTCTCATCTCACCCAAAATTATTAGATATCTGATAAGGTTATCTCAAATTCTTTAAGAAGACTAAACTTAACTATCTTACAAAAATAACCCCAATTACCTAGTACAATATGATCTTTTTCCTTATTTGATAGGTGTCATTAACATTTAAGTTAATATATATAGGTATTATGAGGTTCATTAAATACACAGTAGTATTATTTCTGTATTAAGTCAAAAGTGCAATTATATATGGTTCTTTAATATGTGTAATGTTTAGGATAATTGATTACATTAGGTAAAAATCTAATAGATTAGTTCTGTGCTTCCAATTTAGAGGATTTGGACTTGTGGTTTTAATTTATAAAAATTGTTGCTAAGTTTTTAGATGATATTTCATCATGCCATTAAATTTAGTATTCAAAGAGAAAGTACTTTAGTTTATCAGATTAATGTGTGTTAGTAAATAGTTGGTAAGATTTAACTTTCAAGATATTGGTAAGATTTGCTTTTTAAGATAAGTTTTATCTTAAAAGATGTGGTACATATATAGAATGGAATATTACTCAGCTGTAAAAAGAAATGAAACTGGGACATTTGTAGAGACATGAATGGACCTAGAGACTCTCATACAGAGTGAAGTGAATCAGAAATAGAAAAACAAATATCGTATATTAACACATATATGCGGAACATAGAGAAATGGTACAAATCAGCCAGTTGGCAAGGCAAAAATAGAGACACAGATGTAGAGAGCAAACATATGGACACCAAGTGGGGAAAGCGGGGAGGGTTGGGGGGGGAATGAACTGGGAGATTTGGATTGCCATATATATGTTACTAATAACAAAAAAAAATACCAAATTGTACACTCTAAATATATGCAGTTTATCATCTGTTAACTGTATCTCAATAAAAGTTCTTAAAAAAAAAAACCATTGGTAAGATGCTCTGCTCTTAGAAAATGAAAGCATGCAAATGAAGGCTTTTTCATCTTCCATTTCAACCTAGTCCAAAACACTGCATTGTGTTAAATGATCTGCACTCTCTCAGATGCTTGTTGTTGCCCTACATGAATTTTGCTGAGATGAACAAACTCACTTGCAGAAGCTCTTTATGTTAGATTGATGTGTTGAGGCAAAACTTGAGGTTATTTTTTGAAGAGTGGGAGACTTCTTAAAAAATGAAAAACAACATTTTTTCCAAAATATTTAATGTAAGAAAATCTAAGTGCTCTAGACCACAGCTGTCATTTGTTTTCTAAAGCCATGGACTGAAGTGATCTGTGTTAAAATTCTATATCTTAATGGGCACCATAGAGCATAATGCTAGAATTTGCTTTAAACTTGTATTCCATCTACATCAGATTTATAAGTTTCACTGTTTTTACATCATTTCTTCACTATGCTATCTACCTATTGGGATCCTTCACAGAAACAAGATCAATAGAACACACACGCACACACACACGTGCAATAGAAATGTGACAGCACTTCTAGAATTGGAATTATATTGTTTATGTGCTACTAAAAACTGCCATTTATTTTGGCCAGAATGAATATAATATGAAAACCCTCATATTTGAGGGTAGTTTACTGTATACCTGAGTACTACGTAGATTGTATTCTCAGAATATAAAATTGTGTATAATTATGAAATATATTAATAAACGACCTGAAACTTTGTCAGCACTAGTGTTTTATTTCAGTGATGCTATGGAGAGGCACTTGTAGAATGCCCCAAACTTGATAAGTGCACAATACGTGGTCCAAGAAATAAAGTCTGAAATAATGTTGACACATTAATTATGCTTCTGAAATATAAGCAGGAAAAATTAAATCTCAACAATGTCCAATGTTGAAAAACCTACGTTAAAAACCCTCTAACCCTTTTTCTTAGGTGAAGAAAGTTCAGATAGACTTACTTTTGTTTTTTTAATTCCTGAAAGCAACCACAGACTGTCACAGACTCCATATTTTTCTTCAAGACCTGAATGAAACCTGAATGAATATTCTTTTTTAAAAAATAGGAGTTTAACTTGCAACACTTAAGAACCAAGTAGTCACCAGCTAACTCTTGAAAGTATATTTAAATGAATATTAAAAAAAAATAAATGTTAAGTAGTCATGGCTGAATTCACCAAAGAAGATCTGCTAGATTACATAGGGATGAGTATTTTAGGAAACAAGAACTCTCCAACACTGATCTAAATCATCTGAATATGTAGCTATGAGGTAGCTAAAGAAAGAAAACAGTACGACAACAACAAAAAACAGTTGCACGTCACTCTATATTTCCCTAAGCTGCCTATGTAACTTCGAGTTCTTTTTACAAATGTTAAGACTTTTCGCATTCATTTAATTGAATTGAAATATTCTATTTTTTAAAACTGCACGTGGAAGACCTCATGTAATATATATATTAAAACTTACTGCAGTGAAGCCCTTTGTGCTCACATAACTTAAGAATCACACAATAAAAACAAAGCTGAGTCCTAGGACTAATTTTATATCTGGGCTACAGCCATATACTTAAATAACATTTCCATGTGTTCCAGGCTGTAAAAGTTGCTCGAGGTTAGCAAAGACAATCCAGCAACATTAGCACATTCTTAAATCTCCATTAGATTGGTCCCAATCTGGCAATGGCCCCTGTTATCTCTGTCTATAATAGATTAATAGTTAATCCATGTCTTGTATTGTTTCAGTTGAAGTCTCCCTATTTTTGTAAAAGCTATTATATCTTTGAAGACTTTTAATTCAGAATATCTTTTGTTAATTTAAATAATGTAAGTAATAAAACCACTCAGACACATGGAGAATAAAGAAATATAATGTCAGGTTGTGTTGAACCACTACAGAATAAAATGAAAGTTAAGTGGATACAGTAAACACTGTGAATTTCATTGGATGCCTAAGGTGGTTTTCTTTCCTCTTGGGAGTCAGTTGCCCTTTTCTCTTCACTTCCCAGCTCCGTGTTGCCTGGACCAGAGAGAGGACAGAAAGTGACAGTTACTCTGCAAACTGTTTTTACCTTTTGACTTCTCTACTGTCAGGCAAACTGTCTCCCACATAATAAATATGTAGATGGACTAATTAGATCATAAACTGATGGCAAAGTTCCCCTTTTGCTGTGCAGAGGGGCAGGATCTTATATCTGACCTCCACTTGAAAACTGTGAATAGAAAATGAGAAATATACACCAAGTGTTTTTTCCATACATATATTAATTCAAATTTCAAAATACTTAATTTCTCTCATTCTGATTTTGTAGGCATTCGTTTAATGTAGCCAGTTTCACATATTCAGCTGGGTACTTAATGAAAATCTTTGCATTTTTTTACTCACATTACTGCGGACAACCCTAATTGTAAATGATAATAGGAAAAAGTCCTTCAGTGTGGAAAAAATAAAACCACCTCCGTTTAGCAGTTGTGGAGGGAGAATGTCATTCAGTCAAAACTGGCATTAAAATTATCATGAATGTTGCTAAAATCTATAGCACTGCAAATTTGAACCAATATTACCAAATATAATAAAATTATTGATTTATATTAGCATTTTGTTGACAGGATACACTTGCTTTGTCAGGTCCAAGTGATTATTTAAGTTGCTCAAATACAGTAGAAGTAAAATAATGGCATCTGGTAGTTGAGGTTTTATTCTCTACTTATCTAATCCCATTAATTTTAAAGTATAATGTTTAATCAAAGGAATAATATGAAATAGGAACATTCAAAGAAGTAAGGAAAGAAATCTAGGTAAGTAAAAATGGTTAAAGACATTCTGAAAAATTATTGGACTGTATTATAGGCAAAGATTTTAAATTGCATAGTATGGTTTACATACAGGCCCTTATTTAAGAAAAATTTTCTCCTTATTCCTCATATGATTTTGTGCACACATACAGAATAAACATTTTATTTGATTTATTCCAAAATGTGTATTTATTTCAATGAGGCTGATTCATTGAGACATTAGAAAACATGTCAAATACAACCCATAATAAAATATTTAAATCATAAATCACCAAATTCCTTGATTATTTCCAGTTTATTTCCTAAGATAGAGTATATGTATATATGTAATCATTATTATTTGCTGTCAGCACAATTCAAAGTACATTATTTTTAAAATAGGTTAAGAGTCTTCAGGCTAGCATAACCCAGTTGCAAAAAAATTTTTAATTTAACTCTGTAAAAAATAGAAATAATTGAGTAGTTGAAATAAAAATACCCTTGTACATGCACTTAGCCATATATATGTCTCCCAAACTACATTTCAGAACATTTTAATCTTATTTGTGTTGACTCATTTCCTGCTGGAATAAAACCACCATGGTCCCTTATGAGAAATAAACAAGGATGGATAGGCCTTTTTCTTGCAGTAGAAGATGCTGATGTGATGAGCAGGCTGTTCTGATTATCCTTAAAAAGGCAGTTTTCTTGGATTCCAGAGTTATTTGTTCTTTATGTATTATTGTTCCTATTTAGCTCTTCTTTTGATTATTTGCTAAAGATCAATTCATTTGAACAAATTAAGATGCCATCATACATAATAAATAACTTTGATTTTATTTGAAAGAAAAATACACAGAAACAAAAGCCATGCAGGCAAGTTAATCATTCAGAGCCTACCTTAGAGTGTGAACAGATGTTTTAATTAAAATTGACTGTGAGATAAATTATCCCTTGGTATAATTTAATAAATAGCCATTGGTATAATAAATTACAGTACAAATATTTACTTGACCATTATTGCTTTCCTAGTTTATTGCAATGAAGCCTGCATTTGCTTCAGTGCCATTCTTTATAATCCTTTGGTAAGAATAGAGGTTATTTTTCTTCTTCTCTTAACAGTGAGCTTTCCTATTCATCAGCTTCTCAGAGGCTCTGTGTTTGTTTTATCATCCATTTCTTTTCATAGTCAGTAAATGCTCAGTTATCTTTTTGAGGGGAGCAGAAAAACAAAAGAGATCACCAATGCTAATCATTTTTCTAGAAATATGATCAAATAAATAGTCCTTCCTAACTCTTTATTTCAACTTAGATTTTTATTGCATTGAAATGAGAAGCCATGCTATCATGCAGAAGACCTTAACGCTTTTGTTAAAGCTTGTGTAGGGGGAGGAAGGTCTGTTTGTCAAGGTTGTCTTTTTTTTTTGTAAGAAATACACATCAAGTGATTCTGATAGCATTAAAAAATATATATTGTTGAGGATTCAGCTTTTCTGTGTCAAAAAATCATAAAATTTATTTGAATTCTATAATTACATATTAATAATAATATCCAGAATTGGTGTTCTTCTGTAAAATATAGGATGACTTTATATTAGAAGGGAATTTTGCTTACTTTGGAAGAAAGATTAGAAGCACTGTACATGTTTCTAATTTATTTCCTAACCCTTTTTAATTTTTGCTACATCAATACACATTTTATGCCAATGTTCAGATAGTTTTTGTTTTCTAATTTCATTTACCTCCATTAATTATTTATATGTAGCTTATTTTACAAAATATATTTCTTAAAAGTTTTAGAGACTGCTTTAGTTTTTATATAAAAAAACAGAATACTTTGAACATAAATTTCAGGAATTTGGAGCATTTGTGAGAATTTTTACACAATATACCACAGCTTGAACAAGACAATTCATTTACCAAAATGTTCCTAATATGTAACAGTAGCAATATTAATATAACCTTAAAATTTTTTGAATTGTCAAAATTATTTTGCATTTATTACTCTTTGCATTATATAATTCATTTTCAAAATATGACAATATATCATATGAGTTATAATCTTTAAATAATTGCAATTAAATCTAGTCCTTCTAAGAGCAGTATTCAGAATGTTTTTCCACAGCAGTGACTTTGCTATGCATTAAACAAATTACACTATGAGTACTTATTTTGTTTAGTAAGAAAGATGAAAGCATAGAAAATGCTTATTAAATGCATGTTTTGCTTTCACAGTCATAATTATATTCCTAAACCCTAAGTAGTTCCAGGCTTTGTGACTTGCAGGGATTTGCAGGCAGAAAAGTTATTTCAGAATGCTGTCATGAACAACACTTAGAGGTGGTACAAAGGGAAAAGGATTGGTAAGAGGTTAAAATTATACTCTGATGCAATTGCATCCAAGGTCTCAGTCCATTCTATGGGAGCAGTAGAGCTAGGAAAGCACGTCAATATTCTTTCAACCTAGGGTAAGAGGATGGGGCTTTATACCAGGTCTCCACCTTATCTGATTGTTGGATCCCAGCTGCTCTGAAAAGTTTGCCTTGGACAATGCAGCCCACTTCAGCTGAGGGAGAATCTGGGAGCAGGATTCAGCTGAGTTATTCATGTTATTGCTTCCAGCAGCTGCAGGGAGAAGCACCTCAGTTATTTGGGATGGGGTAGAACTGGGTGACATTTATTTAAGTGCATTACACTGCAAATGACTCATTAGAATCCCACAATATTTTTTAACTCCCTATGATGTCAATTTTGGCTTGGACTTTTGTCCTTTTAAGCTCATGAGAACGGTTCCAATTCTATGCATTGTGTCAGCAATTCAGATGGAATGTGGAGGTAGGCACATGTCATAGACTTGCATTTTCACCTTTTTTTGAACAATTGAATCTCACACCATTATCCCCTCTACTATAAGTGAGTTTGAAAACACAATTACTAATAAACAGACCTATAGCCAACACAAATAAGTTAGATTTCTCTTTATAAGGAGGATGAAGAGGATGGATATATTGGCTAGGCAGTTAAGATAATTTAATTCTTCCTATCAACTTTTCAGATGTTTCTTTTATAAATAACAGTGGTCATTCATAAGGAGTACAGTTTAAGGAAATGACAATAATTTTACTTTTCCTAGGGAATATTGAGTGCATATATCATACAGATATTTAATTTTCACACAGCTTATGTTAGCTTTCTCTATTTACATTTAATAAAATTATATGACTTTCCAATTTATATATCTACTATTCCCACTAGATTCTTGCTAAAGTTGAATGTCTTCAATGTCTTTGATACTATCACAGCATGCTATTTTTATAAATTGGGCCAGATAATTAAGAGGGTTGGGGGATTTCCAAGGGAGCTGGCTCTCTTTTATGAATATACAGTGAGCTCACACAGTTCCTCAAAATGATCAAGCGTTTAAAGTTGTTTTTCAGCCAAGATGCAAACAAAAGGTGATAATTCATGGCTACTCAAGCTTTCATATCACATTTTATAGAATACACTTGGAGAAAAATATTAGGAACCTCTCTCCAGACTGATGATGTGTGCTTCTATGATGAAATGTGATTTTTTTCTTTTAATTTCTTTACCAAATATGTAATTAATGGGTATTAATTTTCAATCACAACTATTATTTCTTTAAGTGTTACTGGTCCAATAAACACAATCCTATTTATTTTCCCATATTTGTAGCAAATTTCGCAAAGAGAAATTTCATTGGTAATTTTTGTGAATTAATTGAACATAAAGTCTGATGAGAGTTAGGGGCTTATTTTGTTTTCTACGGATTATTTCTTTAGATAGTTGCAATAATTTTACTTTTACAGCTGTGCCAACCACATCCTAAATGTCATGACAAAATAATGTCACTCTTTTTAGGAATTCTGTAATGTTAATTAACTACCTGACAATACCCTTATGAATTGTATTTTTCAGAGTTTGAAATACAGAGTGAAACTATAGGAAGCCTTCATATTCATATGAGTCTACAACAATTTTAATAAATCAGAATACAAACAAAAAGTGAATATGTGAATCAAAATTTGACTTTCATAAGTGCATATGTATAATTACGTAAACCTTTGGTAGAAAAGAGCTATATAAATTTGAAAGTTCACAAATAATTTTCTGAAAAGGTGTGGTTTTGCTTAGAGTGTTAAACAATTTTCCATAGCTTTCTGCTTCTGCAATTTTATTATCACAGTTTACTGCAACTGTTGGCCTACTTCACTGAATTACCCACCAGAAATGAGTGATTGTCACTGATGAGTTCCAAAACTAGGTGTTAATTAGTTTAAATATCTATTGATAGCCTATCTTTAATAATGCTGCAATAAAAATATTACTCATAGTTTTGAAGCTCAAGGACATTTCATAAGTCTTTGCCAAGGGCCTGATGCTGACGCTTTCAAGGGCCTGATCCTACATCTTTCACCTGGCATCACAGTTCTGGATTAAATTCTTATATCATGAACGCTAATTCATCCATGTCCTCTAGACTAGCTTAAATGAATAAATTGGAAGTCACTCAAGAGATACAATGCATTTAGTCACATTTTTTGTGTGAATGTCAGAAAACGGGCTCTAAATTCAGACTCTTTATGGATTTTTATAAAGAGAGAATACATGGATTCTGCCCCAAGGAAAAAGTCCTTTCAAATTAATTAATATATCCACACTGGTTTACTTTGATCTGAAAGTTAGACTGTGTGTGTGTGTGCATGCATACATGCGTGCACACATTTATGTGTGTGTAAAAAGTTTCAAACATACATTACACAGAATCTTACATTTTGGGATTTTGAAACATTAATATTTTCATGTAGTATTTGGAGGAAAAATATACTAGTCAAAAAGATGGAATATACTTCCCAAATTATATAAAAGACATTTTTTTCTCTGAATCAAGAAAAAAGGAAAAATGCTTGTACTAATGAAATACCATGAGTTACCTTTCAAGTGTTTGCAATGTAACAGTCACCATGCCCACATTTCAGTCTTGGTTTGTTTATGTAACCCATCCCACACAGCAAAACTTTATTTCACTGTTTCCAAATAAACATACTTTGGTTAAGATCTCTGAATGCCCAAAGGCATTTTTAAAGTTTATCACTATGAAAACAGAATATTTCTGTGGTTAAGATATTTTGATCTTGGTTTGTTTGGTTATAAAGACTAGAAGCTAATTTTAAATTTTAATGAGTGCTTGGAATCTGAATTCATTTTTCCGCATTGATAGATCAAAAGATAGATAAATAGACAAATATTCAATTAAAAGTTTTTTAATTGAATGACATGCTATTTGTTTTGATATCAGACCATAAAATAAGCTTAGGTTCCTTAAAAGCAGACACTGCTGTCTTGCTTGTTGCCTTTCTTGATTACATAGTGAAGTGCCTGACACCTCGTAGACAATAATTACATGTTAGACTGAGTAACAGTATTTTTGAATTAGATTACTCTCTCCCCTCAGTGTCTGTCTTTACATATGTCAGGAGAAGATGATGTGAAAATAAGTAAGGCACATAAAAACAAAAAATACTTTGAAGAATCATTTCATATATCAGATACTTAACATAGGAATTTGTACAGATTATTTCGATTAATCTGTAATTTGGCCATTTTAGTCAGAATAATGGTAAATATGGTCTGTCTCTTCACACAAAATGTCTTCCTCAAAAGAAAGAGTGCTCTTAAAAAAATTCTTTGAATTTGTTAGAACATCTTACTTGTTCTGTCATTAATAAATGAGTTGAATAAAACCTTAGATGGGTGTCCATTTTTATAGCTGTATTAGACTAATTTACGTATTTACTTTTTACATTTTACTTGGTCACTTTACCAACTCATACATTTCTACATCTTAGATGTAAGGTTGGAAGTGCCAAAAGGAAAATATATAAAGGTGATTGATAGGAAAGTAAGTTTGAGTAGCATCACATTTACGAAATGTTGGAAAGGGAAACACCCACAATAGTGTGAAGTAAAGAACTTAATGGTAATACATGCACAACACTGCTACAAACTTACTAGTTGTAAATGTGTGAAATTTAATAAAATAATATTGGGAAGAAAATCAGACATTTCCAAGTTAGAAGAACAAATTTTCAAACTGCACTCAATAAACTTAATTTAGACCAAGGCATTTAGCCTATAACGGGGACACCAGAGATAAGATATTGAAAATGCCTCTAGTAATGATTCTATTCATTTGCAGTTACCAAAGTTATTCAGGAGTACAAGTATAGATTTTGTACATTTTGACAAGTTTCTTGTTACTTTGAATCATGTATCTGTAATGGCACCTTTACATAAAACATACTATCTTCCTGAACATTTTTTGACACGTGATTACACTTGATTACCGTATTTTACAAGAAATCAGAAGCTGAAATAGGCTTATTAATAAAACACTAAAATGTGCATTGAAAAACAACCTAATTAAATAACCTAAGAGAACTAGAAATAAAAAAGTCCTTTGTTTTCACTCCCATCACATGTTCAGTTACTGTTGCATGACTAGTACCGCAGAGGAGTCCCTAATGCCCCATTTAATCAGAGATCCTAGAAAACACATCCTGAAAAAAAGAAAACCCAACATCATAGGACTCTGATTTATTTGTCTTACAAAGAGAACCATCAATTTTACACTTGGTATTGGCCAATGGAGTCTTGATCAGTGTTTATTTGCAAGACACCAATTTTCAATTTAACTGCTTAAAAGTAAAGAGACCAGAAAACCAAACTTTTCTTTCAACTCGACGCAGAATGCAGGTTTTGACTGATTACCTGCAGCTTAAGAATATGAAATCCATCTGTGCATTTTAGCTATGATTCAAAATTCAAAGAATCAAGGTGCATGGGAATTTCAGAAACATTCTTAAAAAGGTGAGTTTGGCCTGGATTTATTTTATGGACAGACCTCCAGGTAATATATGTAATGTAGGTTGGGAGCAAGCAATATCTTCTCTATCTATTGGTAACTAAAGCATCAATTGGTAAGTTATTTCCCACAGTTCACTTGATACAGACAAGAACCTCTAACTCGCACACTAGAAAACAAAACAAAAGCAACCAAACATGTATTATATTTCTAGCTATTCTACCCTCTCCTAACAAGAAATCTCAAAACTCACTATTTAAGATAAAGTGATTTGGCTCATTCGCAATCAAAACCCAAGCAATTACAGTATTTTCTAATAAATTGTTATCAAAATAATTTGTATAATAACTATTAATAGTTTGCATTGAAGACTTTATGTGTGTGATAAAATACAAAACCAACTCTTTCAAGTGCTGAATTCCTTTAATACATGTGATTGTTAATTTTACGTGTCAACTTGACCTACCGTAGGGTGCCCAGATTAAACATTATTTCTGGTTGTGTCTGTGAGAGTGTTTCTGGATGAGATTAGCATTTGAATCAGTGGACTCAGTAAAGGAGTTGGCCTTCCCCAGTGTGGGTAGACCTTATTCAATCCACGGAGGGTCTGAATAGAACAAAAGGCAGAGCAAGAAGGAAGTCACTCCTTTTTCCCTGCCCTACTGTTTGTGGTGGGACATTTTATTTAATCTTCTCCTGCTCTTGAGACTGAGATTTACACCACCTGTCCTCCTATTTCCTGGACCTTGGGACTCAAACTGAATTATGCCACAGGTTTCCTGGGTCTCCAGCTTGCAGCTGGTGGATTGTGGGGCTTCTCATCTTCCATAAGCACATGGACCCATTCCTCATGATAAATCTACCTATCTATCTATCTATCATCTATCAATCTACCTATCTATCTATCCTACTGGTTCTGTTTTTCTGGAGACACTGAGTAATACAATACGTATACAACTACAGCTAAAATTTAAGTAAAATATTTACAGTCATTCCTTTTTGATAATGAGCTTACACTTTTAACAAAGATTATGGCTTTAACAAGGATTTTCAACTATCACTTTAAACTGCTTCATATTCTATAAAAAGAAGTCCATTAACTCAATGAATAAATAATAAACTAATAAAATTTCTGCTAGATACTTTAATGAACATGTCTACATCAATATGTTATGCCTGTTATCAGTACCTACAAATAGATATGTACTTATAAGAAATAATGTGTAGACAGGTAAAATATGAACATACCTAGAATGCCACTTCTAATGCCACCACTGTACTGAGAGAGTTTACATATCAGAAGACAAAATTATATGTTAGGGAACCGCTCATTCGAATACATGTTGTCATTGTTTTCTTCTTGTTGAAGGTTGGAGGTTAGAAAATGAAGAAATTGCTGACTAGCCACATGGAAATTATTGCTCACTCTCTGGTCCTATGAAAACGTGTCCATTAAATGATATATTTCAGGCAAATTGGCTTTTAAATATTGGAATGTGAAGTTGTTATTTCTCTGCTAGAAGTCTTTCTTGGCAAATCTATTGAACACCTTTCCTGGAGTTCCTCAGTTTTTTTTTAGCTTTGCCTGTCTTCGTAACCCTCAGCCCCTTTCTCCATTCCAGGTACTGCTACCTCTTTATTAAGAACCCAAATCCCCTAGCCCCTTCCAGATGTAATTGAAAGGATATGTAGCCGGGCATAGGATCTGGTTTCCTGGCTATTGCCAAATGCGCCGGCTAATGTAATCCCAGAAAAGTAGTGTTAATTCCCTCCTAGGATAATTTGAACAATGTGTCATTGGAGATCAGACAGAAGAGGCAAATGAACAATCTCTGTTTTTCCTCCCTAGGCAGGACTGTTTGAAGGCACCATTTCTCCATACAGTCTGGCTTTTAGTACCCTGGTGGCTGTGCAGGTGAAAGTGCCAACCGTGTCTCTTCCAGTTTCAACAGGAAGCAGCGGCTAGTGCACTAACACATCACCTTGTATTCTCTCTACAGTTCAGCTTGTCTTATATTCTTTTCCCTTATTTCTACTGTTCTGGGATTTTTCTTCACTAATTTAGGATTATTGCTGATTCTTCATTCCAGGGCCCGTTGTCTGGGGAATCTGGGATAAAGTAGCTTATAGTCCCTGGATGTGAGAAATCACAAAACCTTTTTCCCTTAGCATTCTCCTATTTTCCCAACACCTTTCCTGGAGCTTCACCTGCATGATCTGTGAGGGTAAAGCTTTTGGAGTAGGATGTGGAAGGCTATGCCTCTTCTCACAAAAACTTTGGTCCTTATTTCTACCATTTCTCATCACTGGGCTTGACTAATAAAATCAAAAGTCCTATATTTGTTTGCCAAACATTTATTAAGCACCTGTGTGTACCAAGCACTGTGCTAGATATTAAGGCACAAAAATGAATATGATATGGTTCCATGCCACACCCCAAACATACTGTTTATATTTTTTTCAAATACAAGAATAAACAGTGGCACAGATTTTTACCTGCATTGCAGTAGCAGTGGAAAAGGAGTCAGAGAATAAACAAACATCAAAGCTATTTTAGGAAATAAAAATTCAAGATCTAAGTTGTTTGTTGTCAAAAATGTACAGTAGGAGGGATCAAAGATAGTTTCCAAAATGGTGATTGTATTGTTTAGGTGTACACTGTTGTCAGTTGCGTAGAAATACAGGTTTCAGGAGGGACAACTGGAACTTTTTTATTTGGACACATTCTGCATGAAGCACATTTTTTCCCTTCCCTTTCAAGGACTGCTTCTCCCCTTGCCTATCTCACCTGAGATTTCACTTCTTTGGGAATCACTTCTTTGAGTTGCAAGGTCCTCCTTCTGTATGCTCTCAGAGTGCCCTGTAATTCCCTTTCTATAGTATCTCCAAGTTTCAGTGCAATTACATTTTAATACCTGCATTTCCTAGTAAACTGAGATTCCATCAGGGGGAATACTTGCATCTCTGTTATTTATAATGTTATAACTGTGGCAGCACTTAAGTAGACACTTTAAAATATTCAGTGAATGCCTATGTAAAGTTGTCCAGAAGAATTCTCATAGTGAAATCATGATTACAACAAGTACCTTAGTCCATTTATGCAGTGGCTCTCAGCTCAGTTCTGGAGAGCTGTTCAGTCACATTTAGAGTAACTCTTGATCATCCAGCCTCTGATCTCTATCACATTTCTGTGAAAACCATCCTTAAATCAAGTGTGCTAAAGGGTTATACAATCTGTAACAAGCACCTATCGCAGAGTCCTGGTGTAAGATAAGGATTCGATGAATATTTATTGAATGAAGAATAGACAAAACAGTATATACCTGTCTTAAACTTCCATTTGTAGCATATGCGGTCCCTCAGATTTTCTTAAGTCAGTCTGAACAAAGCAGAGTTCCTGATCCCGGTTGACTCGTTTAACATACTTTCTTAACCCCAATTAGTGGTTCAACTGCTCTTTCCATAGGCTCAAAGTTCGGATGATCAGCTGAGGATGGAGACGTATTTTCTAGCTGTGAAAATACAATTTTGTTTTATACTTGTGCAGACTGTTAATGTCAAACTGAAGTCTGCAGAACCTGAGAGATCCAGGCATATAATTTAGCGTTTATGACTTTTCAATGTGATTTTTGAATGCACATTTATATTTTAAAAATTATCTGAAATTAACATATTATGGAATAAGAAAGAGCAATGACCCAGAATTTCCAATTTATGATTGCATTTGGCATTTACAATCACTTTGTCATTGAGAGCATGTTAAGTGCAGATTGTAGAAAGCTACTTGGAAAATAACAGAGGGAGATGGCAGACTTCATGTATACTCAATACAAGTAAAGTCTGTGGAAGGAAGAGGTCATCAGTTAGGATCTGGAAGAAGAAGGGCCCATGCTTACATGCCAATCTCTTTGAACAAAGCAGAACTCTGATCCCATATATTGCTTTTAGAAATTCTGAGTCCAGAAATAAGTAACCTTTCAAAAACAGATTTTGGACTTTAGCAAAAGAAGGATGTTTACTGGAGTGAGGCTCTTGCTGATTGGCTGATTTTCTGGAGTATGTGTCTGTCATTTATTAGCTAGCTTTCAGAGGTGTGTGTGGAGGGCTCTCACTGACTGGGACGGGTTTATTATTTGATGTGGTCTTTAGTTGCTACTACCTGTATTGAATAATCAGTCATTTCCATTCTTTTTTTAAATTAATTTTTATTGGGGTATCGTTGCTTTACAATGTTGTGTTAGTTTTTACTGTACAGCAAAATAAATCAGCCATATATATACCATATATCAGCCATATAATCCTCTTTTTGGAATTTCCTTCCCATTTAGGTCACCACAGTGCATTAAGTAGAATTACCTGTGCCATACAGTATATTCTCATCAGTTATCTATTTTATACACAGTATCAATAATGTATATGTGCCAATTCCAATCTTTCAATTGCCCCCACTCCTCCCCCCTGTATCCATACATTTTTCTTTATGTCTGTGTCTCTATTTCTGCTTTGTAAATAAGATCTTCTACACCATTTTTCTAGATTTCACATATATGTGTTAATATGCTATATTTGTTTTTCTATTTCTGACTCACTTCACTCTGTATGACTGTCTCTAGGTCCATCCATGTCTCTACAAATGACCCAGTTTCATTCCTTTTTATGGCTAACATTCCATTGTATATATGTATCACATCTTCTTTATCCATTCCTCTATTGATGGACATTTAGGTTGCTTCCATATCCTGACTATTGTAAATAGTGCTGCTATGAACATTAGGGTACATGTGTCTTTTGCAAATGAAGCAACTGACAAAGGAATAATCTCCAAAATATATAAGCAGTTCATGCAGCTCAATATAAAAAAAAAAAAAAAAAAACAATCAAAACATGGGTGGAAGACCTAAACAGATGTTTCTCCAAAGAAGACATACTGATGGCTAACAAACACATGAAAAGATGGTCAACATTACTAATTATTAGAGAAATGCAGATCAAAACTACAAGGTATCACCTCACACTGATCAGAATGGCCATCATCAAAAACTCTACAAATAACATGCTGGAGAGCATGTGGAGAAAAGGGAACCCTCCTACACTGTTGGTGGGAATGTAAATTGATACAGACTCTATGGAGAACAGTATGGAGGTTCCTTGAAAAAGTAAAAATAGAACTACTATATGACCCAGCAATCCCACTAATGGGCATATACCCAGAGAAAACCACAATTCAAAATGTCATTCCCATTCTTGAAATGAAGTGTAGAAACTTTTTTTTCTCATCAACCCTGTTTTTCCTCCCAGCATCACAGATGGATTTTCATAAATATTGTTGACTCTCCTTTAAGTTGATGTCTCACTTGAAGATGACTGATTTTCAGGTTGAGTGCTGATAAGCATGATTTCCTTCTATTATTATTATTATTATTTGTTGTTGTTGTTGTTGTCTCTTTTGTCAGGGTGGAGCCTGAGGCTTTTAAGGTTTTGCAGAACAGACATTCAGTGACTGAGACATACCACAATGACTCAAATTATTGTAAGAAGGAATGGAAAAGTGCTTGGGATCAATGCTTCAAGATTTCCCGGGCTTGACAAAAAAGAGAGGCCTTGAAGCCTGCTAAGGTTATCTTAGGTAGCCAGGTCACCTCCCTTTTTTAGCTTAGGTGTGAGTGATTTAGCTTAGATATGAATTTAATGTTCTACTCATCAGCAGTGTTAACCCAGGTATCACATGTATTTTAGCAAATTTATTCTATTATCTTTAATCATTTAAGCTAAGGATTTAAGTCAGTTCTTGTGTCCTCAAAGAATTTGATGTAGTATTTACTGTCAGGGAAATTGGGACTAATTTTTGATAAAACACCTGAGCTTACCAAATCTTACGTATGAGCTTGTTTTCTTTGGGATTCTGTTCTACCAACTTACATGTATGCTTTCAGGAAGCATTTCACCCTTCAGTCTATTTGTAAGAAGACACAGTCTACTGAGGAAAGCTGAGATTCATATATTTTACATAATTTAACTATTAACATGTTAGAGCGATTTATCATGGCCTGGAATTGACATCATTGAGATTGTGTTACACAAAAGAGAAAGGAACTCAGGAACCACAAAGAGTAAATACAGAAGTCAGTGCATTCATTCTGAGTGTTGTTATTAGAACATGGTCCCTGGGTCCCTGTTACATTCCAAGCATGTCAGCAGCGCCCCTCCCAGGGTAAGGGCATTGTGCTTAATTAATATATTTGCTACAAAAAGAAAAAAAAAGAAACGTTAATTTCTCATTTCTCATAGTAAGGTTGCAAATACTTTATCCTATTTATATCCCTTCTATGAGTTTTATGTATTTAATATTTAAATTTATTTCTTTAATCCTGTTTAAGTTAATTTTGGGGTATGGTGTAAAGTAAGGATCAATGTTTGCTTTCTTCCATAAGTATATCAATATCGTTAGCAGTGTATGTTGAAATGGCTTTTCTTCCATCATCATAGTTTCTTGGTACCTCTGCTAAAAACTAATGGACTAAATAGTTGAGGGTCTATTTCTGAACTCCATTTTCTTCCACTGATTGTATGTTCACTCTTTCACCAATAAAACACTGGCTTGATTTGCACAGTTTCATAATAAGTATTGAAATCAAATAGTGCCTGTTCTCCTATTTATTCTTGGTTTTTGAAATCATTTCAGCTATTCTAGTCAATTTTCAGGGAAAAAAAGGAAGGCTCTAGGAATTCTGATTGGGGTTTTGTTTAAGCTTAAAACAGTTTGTTAATAATTGTTATCTTAATGGAATTGAATCTTTCACTTCAACAACACGGTGTATCTATCTCCATTTTATTTGTCTTTGTAAATTTTGTTGATCACAGTTATATAGTTTAACTGAAGAGAACTTCATTGTCTCTTGTCACATTTATTTCTAAGTATTTTATGTTTTGTTTCTTAAACAGAATTTTAGAAGTTTATTTTCCAGTTTTTGCTATTGCAATTGATTTTTTATATGTTAAAGTTCCATCTTGTGACCTCTCTTCCTTCCTGCCTTCCTTCCTTCCTTCTCACCTTTTCTTCACTAATTTATCTTGTGCCTATACTACCCATGCACTGTGCTTCTCATAAAGCAGAAAACCCATATTCTAGTTTAGCAGACACAAGGACATTCAAGTAGTGATTTAAAGTGAGTAACTGTATGACATCCATCAAAGCAAGATCCCTTTTGACCCACCTCCTAGAATCATGGAAATAAAATCAAGAATAAACACATGGGACCTCATGAAAATTCAAAGCTTTTGCACAGTGAAAGAAACCATGAACAAGACTAAAAGGCAACCCTCAGAATGGGAAAAAATAATTGCCTATTAAACAACAGACAAAGGATTAACCTCCAAAATATACAAGCAGCTCATGAAGCTTAATACTAAAAAAGCAAATAACGCAATCCACAAATGGGCAGAAGACCTAAATAGACATTTCTCCAAAGAAGACATCCAGATGGCCAACAAACACATGAAAAGATGCTCAACATCACTAATCATCAGAGAAATGCAAGTTAAAGACACAATGAGGTATCACCTCACACCGATCAGAATGGCCATCATCACAAAATCTGGAAACAACAAATGTTGGAGAGGTTGTGGAGAAAAGGGAACTCTCCTGCACTGTTGGTGGGACTGTAAGTTGGTACAGCCACTATGGAAAACAATTTGGAGTTTCCTTAAAAAACTGAAAATAGAACTACCATATGATCCAATAATCCCACTCCTGGGCATATACCCAAAGAAAACCATAATCCCAAAAGAAACTTGTACCATCATGTTTATTGCAGCACTATTTACAATGGCCAGGACATGGAAGCAACCTAAATGCCCATCAACAAATGAATGGATAAAGAAGATGTGGCATATATATACAATGGACTATTACTCAGCTATAAAAGGGGATGAGAAGGAGCTATATGTAATGAGGTGGATAGAACTACAGTCTGTCATACAGAGTGAAGTAAGTCAGAAAGAGAAGGACAAATATCGTATGCTAACTCACATATACGGAATCTAAAAATGGTACTGATGAACTCAGTGACAAGAACAAGGACACAGATACAGAGAATGGACTGGAGAACTCGAGGTATGGGAGGGGGCGGGGGGTGAAGGGGAAGCTGAGACGAAGCGAGAGAGTAGCACAGACATATATATACTACCAACTGTAAAATAGATAGCCAGTGGGAAGTTGTTGTATAAGAAAGGGAGTCCAACTCGAGGATGGAAGATGCCTTGGAGGACTGGGACAGGGAGGGTGGGGGGGACTCGAGGGAGGGGGGAGTCAAGGAAGGGAGGGAATACGGGGATATGTGTATAAAAACAGATGATTGAACTTGGTGTACCCCCCCAAAAATAATAAATAAATAAATAAATAAAAAATAAAGTGAGTAACTGGAGGGATAGTTTTATACTACTTTATATATGACGATAGACATATCCTTCTAGGAATAGAATTGACTTCAGTTAACAAATAATCTCAGGTAAGGAAGTTCCCATAATTTTTCTCCTATTGTTTATTTAAAAGATAGCATTTTGAACAATACATTTAAATTTTTTTGAACAACACTTTTTTAATACAATGTAACAAATGATAGAACATACAAGAAAACAAAAGAGGGAATCAATTTTGGGTATTTTCCCTTTCTCTTCTGAAAATGCGTTCTTGCATTGTGAAAATGTAGTGTGAGCTTCATTTTTCTTTAAAAGTTTCAAACTGCAATCAAAAGTAATTTACATAAAAGACAGTAGGTAAGAACATTTTGGCGCATATTTTTCCTTCATACAGGAAGAGAAAGAGAGAAGGAAAAGAAAAGAAAATCATCAAAGAGTTTATGAGGTCGTTTCTGAAACAAAGTCAAACATTAAAAAACAGCCCTTGGCTTTTGATGGAAAATCACTTAAAGTTATTCAGGTTCCATGGAATGCATTTAAGGCAGTATAGCAGATGGGGTGTTGAGTAACATCTTGAGTTAATTTATTTTTGAAGTACACAATGAGTTTTTATGATAGAATTGAATTAGAGAGTCAGAGGGACTTTCGTTCTCCTGTTATTTTATAATTACCTTGTAAAAAGTATCAGACTATTTGCAGAAATATTTTTATAATATATAGGTTATACACTTACATCAACATCAGGCATATAATTTTTTTAAAATGCTGTCTTTGGTTTAATTCTGAGAAAGGCAAAGTTAGTAAGTTATAAAGCTGCCACTGTGACGTTGCTGAGCCAACCAGCTTGTCTGGCATTGAACAAAGTTTTAGTTGATGTTATAGTAGAATTTAAATTTCTTATTGTATTTATATATTAAATAGTAAAACGATTTGAATTTTTCATGAAAAAGTAGAAGCACACCTTCAATCTGTTCTCCAGCTTCTGTTGTGTAGACACAGGGAACAAAAATTTAAGTTAAAAAATTAACTACTTGAAGCAAATTTATTAATAAAATAGAAGGAGTGTGGGGGTGCTTAAAATCTCAAGGGTGCCTACTTTCACTTTTATTCTTGATAGGGAACAACTGGAATAAAAATATGAATAAGATGACAGCATATTGGCAATCATTTCACTCATGATTTGTTACACTATATGTACTTTCTATCATTCTATTCAAAAAAATTTTATAATTTGAGAAAGCCAAATAATACTGACCAAGTATATCTTGAGGAATGCTTTTCTCCAAATTCAACTTCATATTTTTGTTGCATTTATAAAAAACATAAAACAGTATATTTTCTTAGAATAAATTACATTAAAATCCTGTAATATACTTGTGGAATCTTGGAAGCCCAATGAGAAACTATGAAAAAAAGAACATACATTGCTCTTTTTTGCCAGTTATGTTTTAATACCTCCTAAGAAGAGACTTTGTAGCAGAAAACCTGAATGTTCTTTGTTCTTTATTTGCAGTCCAATTTTCTACTGGATTCCCAAGACCGAAGGTTCTTCCTGGTGTACAGAAGTTATCGTGAGACATCGAATAGCAGAGGCATCTATCATAACCACTCGGTAGATCTGAGGATGACAGGTAACTTGTCAGCATACACTTTACTTTCCTTCTGCTGTTGCAGCCTGGCAGCTTCTGTACACTCTTTATTGTGCAGGTGCTTTCTTTTGGCAGACGTGTTCAGGTAATAGAGCAATCCAATCAAAACATCAGTGAGACTCCCTGACAGAACATTTGCTGCTTTGGAAACATTTGCACTTACCATATGGCAAGGGCATCTTAAACTATGAAACAGCGATTATTTGAGTTTCATTCTTTAAAAAGCATGCAGGATTTATTATGGTGAAAATACACACATTTTTTAGACAACTTATAAGGTAGTTGCACAGTTAAATCAAAGCGAAGTTTGAGTTTTAAATCCCATGATATCAAAGAAATGTGTTATTGATGTATTCTTTTCTACTTAAATTATAATAACATATTCTAACATTTAAAAATTACCTATCATGTAAGTTTATGTCAAGTTTTGGTGCATCAACAGACAATGCAAAAAAAAATAAAAACCTACATTGGCTTAAAATAATGGAGGTTCATTTTTCTATGAATTATCTGTCTGTGGGTCAGCTGTGGCTCTGCTTCATGTCAGCTTTACACTAAGATGCAGACTGCAGAGTAGTCTTATCTGGAACACAGTAGTCTTCTGGCAGAGAGAAAGGAGATACCCAGAAGATCTAAAACTGACTCCCAAAACTTCTTTTGGGAATTGGTATGTTACATTGCCAACATTTAACTGGCCAAAACACATCACGATGTACACTTGCTGCCAATCAATGTTGCTGGTATATTTATTCTTCCAAAGGGAAGGGCATCCCAGACTCATGTGTAAATACAAGGTCCATGGAGGGAGAAGTGTATACAGATTCCGGGAAAACATATACATGTTTGAAGCTGGATCATTATGTAGTTGCATATAAGTTAACCAGCTGATACCTGATTCTGAACCTTAGCTCTGCCATTTACTTGAAAAATGACATTATCTATTCTATCAGACTTTCACTTGATAAATAGGTAAAATTAAACAGCAATGACTACTACCATGGTTTATGTTTAATTAAATCCATTAAATTGTGTGATATAGCAATATATAAATTTTATTTCCTGTTGCATTTTTGAAAACCAAGGAACATTACACGTTTTAGAATGATATGGCATTATACTGCCCTTTTCAGTTGAAAAGAAGCATTTTTTGGTTAATATCTTTGATTTGAAGATAAATTAATGAAACTTTACATATAAGGCCTTTTTAATCAATATACACATTTGTCTATTGTCAATAAGCTTATATTATCTGGTGTGGCGAGTAGTACATGTATCAACAGTTACACACACACACACATTCCACATAGACCTACAATCATAAGTAAAACTGTTGTCTCCTTGGTGCACAAAAAACAAAGGAGATTGGAGCTGAGCTGCTGCCATAGTCAGAGAGTATTCTTTATTTATTTTGTCGGATAAGAACGTAGATATGTCACCCTACTGATCAATGGACTTGGCAGGCTGGTTCTTTGAAAAGTACAGATTTAACTTTTCTTTTTTTAACCTTGTGAAAATTTAGGCAGAAGCATGCATTCTCGTTCTCCTTTATTCTTGGTACAATAAGAAATGAATAAGAAATGAATCATCCAGCTTTACTTTTTTGGACAATAACTCATGGAAAATCTTAAGCAGTCTGTTTATCATAGTCATATTTATTTGTAAAAATGCCTTCATTCATAGTTGTTTTTATACCAGTGTTGGATTAGAGCTTTTCAATGATTTTACCCTGGCTCATTTCTAAAATCTGATACTGAAACTATGTTATTATGAACTTTGTACATATGTCACCCAGCAGTTTTCACACATTATTATCTGGTTTCAGAGAATTCACTCATACTGTCCCATCCAGGAGCTTCTCTTTATTTAAGAAATGGAATAGTGTATAGGTATCATATATGATTTCTTTTGATTAGGTAACCATATCATCTATAAAAGGTTCCTTTTTTCCATATAGTAAAGTGGTGTAGTTTAAGGTATAAGATGAAAAAGATAGGGATTATTCTTCATTAAAAATGTTTTTGTTAATCACCCCATCTCTCTCTTTGCTTCTCTAAGAGAAGGAGAGAAAGAAGGAAAGGGAGAGGGTGATAAAGAGAAAGAGAGAGAAAGAATATGGAGAAAGAAAAGAAGCCTGAGTGTTTCCCATGGTTCTTATTTCAAAGTAATATGATGCCCATATATATCATGACAAGCTTGAGCCGATGGATGGATAAGCAAAGGAGAATGGAATTACTCATGGAATCATAGGGGGTGGAAATGGTCCCAATAGCTGTTCTATGTGTCTCCAAGGCCCTGGAATGGGCCTTGTGTACTTACATGATCTTTTTTTTTTTTTTTAATAACATCTGTTAACATAATGCTTTGTCTACAATGTCTCTCATCGCATTCCTTCTACCCCATGGTCCCTCAGTTTGATTGATATCAGAATGGTCATGTTGCTTTGGGGGATTCAATAAAGACAAATGTGCATTTATGACATTATTTTTTATTTAGTTTGGGATTTGTTGGATATAAGTATGTAGCTCACAATCATTTTTGGGTATATTTAAATGATTGTTAGCTATTCCAACCTAGGAATATTTCTGACCACCTGTCATGAAAATGCTAACCCCCTCCCCAAAAAAAATAGTATAAACATATTGAAAGCATCTGGGTAATGGAGAAATAAGATTTTAAATGTCTTTGATCACTAACTAGATTGCAGAAAATTCTTCCAATCACTAGCTCTATAAAATTGCATGCATATAATTATATTCTCATAGATGCCACTAAAAAAGAAGGTCTCTCCTTCTAAATACTCTCAATTATGCAAGTTCTATAATTATAAACACACCATACATTTTTCTCTGTTATTTTTCCAATTGAAAGCCAAGAAAAATAGATTGGTCATAATTCCTGTGTTTGCAGGGCACAAATCTGTAGCAGTCCTCTAAGCAGCAGGCATATCTATGTGTGAAAGGAAGGTTTTGAGCATGTCAAGATATCACTTACATCCTAGCACGACATTACCAGTAACTAGTTGAAGCTGCAATAAATTTCCACATGATCAAATAATAGTACTAAAGATTAAAATATATTCATTTTCTTCATAAAACATTATACTGCAAAATATTTTCATTTGAAGAAATAAGAATTATGCAGCCAAATATAGAGGGCAATCATGATATAGAGTTGTAGTAAATATTTGCTTAATAAAAACATTCTGTCATTATTTTGGATTTTATGATACTCTTGGTATTTGTTAGCTTGAAATTCACTTGTTTATTGTGATTTATTTTCTTCACTATAAATAAATTTTACTTCTATATCTGAATTTTGTATTTTCAGTGTTGTAATCTTTTTCTTAAAGAGGGCTACAAAAAATTATAGGTCCCACAAAACCTAGATTTACTCTTGGCAAACCTTACCTGGATGTAAAGAGATTTCTCCCACCAGTTTAGACGTCTTCTCTTCCATCTTGTTCTATCTGGACAGAAGATTTTATGTTCCAGACACATTTTTTTACCCTTGACCATGTTTTCTTATTGTTTTTGCTTCACTTTTGTTGCTTCTCTTATCAACTTGGGCAACTTTGATAAAAGAATGAATAGATGTAGATATTAACATACAATTACATTTTCAAATAATTGTCTAATGCTTTATGCAATACTCGTTATGGCAGATGACATTGTTTCTTACAATTTTCATGCATGATATAAATTCACAGGTGATATTTTTATAGCACTTCGGGCCAGAGATAAAGGCATGAACAATTTTTGTAGGTACACAATTTTTCTAATATATTAAAAATATTTCCCCCATTTTTGATATCATTGAAGTTGCAGGGAAATTTAGCAAACAGAATAGAGAGAAATGTATTTGGAAAGTCTAAATACCATTTCATTAATTCTTTCTAAAGAGCTCTTTTCTTCACTGTAGGTTAGCCATTTTCTCTAGCAACTATAATGTTCCTGTCCACCCAGATACAATATCTAGTTTCCTTTAACAAGTAGGCTGGAGGCACGAGGGCCTAGTGTCACTCAACTCACTTTTCTAGTTTCTATAATAACTGTCACCTTCCATTTTTCCTTGCTGTTTAATTATTTTACTTCTCCATTCATCACATTCATAATGTGGTACAATGATCAAGTTTAAGGCTTATTTAATCTTGTAGTTTGGATGCTTTGTGAAGAAAGAAGACCTTGATCTTATCAGTAACTCGATTCCAAATAACATTTAAGGGTCTTACTTCCTGAGCAGTTTCCAGTGGACAGCTGATCAAGGGATGTGGATTCTTGTTATCCTCGAAGAGTGACCCTTAACTAACCCTTACCTGTCTCAGTTATACGTTCCAACGACACTCATCTTGCTGTGTCTGACTTTTTTAGGTGTTGGATTTTTCCGCTGAATAATGTGCCCATATTAAAATGAATTACAAATAAATTATCTCCAATAAGTATAAACATCTGCCTTAAAATCTCAAGAATTCATTGATATTTTCCAGCAGGAATTGACCCAGGACAATCATACATGTCTAGTATCACTATTATAAGGCCTAGGAGACACATTTCTGATACTGTGGCTATAATAATTCACCTTGCTTGCTCTTTCCAGAGTTGAGTATATTCTTCACGTTGGTTAGTTAATGAAATGTCTTCTACTGTAAGATGTCTTCTGTAATTATGTTTTTGCCTAGAGAAGAACAATAGTTTATAGTGAGAGCTTTTATCAAGTAAACCAAAGAATTAAATGAAGCTGGTCTCCAATTCTGAAACAGGCTATCAGTCCTCAAAACTTAAAAAACAGAAGTGTAAAGCTTTGACAAATACAACATACATTCAAACTACCTGTTTGATATGAAAACAGTGTTTAGAAGAATCTTGGGACAAGTAGCTTTCTGGGCTTTAAACTGTGGTTTGTCCTTTGTGTCTGCTAATTAAATTATTATACAATTATCTTATGAAATTATTACATTTCTGGTGAGTATATACTTTCCTCTTTATGTGACTTCATCTATGTTATATTATCCATCCAAAATATTGGACAGTGCAATATTTGTGACTAATATGTTGCACAATTTTGACAAGTGACACATAAAGTTCGGATTTTTAAAAATGATTGCAAGGACTAAAATATCAAGGAATCAATAGGAGGCTATGCTCAGCTCATAAAGAGAAAGCATTTCATAAATTATTTTTAGGGAAAACATCATTCTTGCACACATTCACTGAATCACAGAAATAAATGAAACTGCATATGCCTAATACAACTAAACTTATCTCGTTTCTAATAGGTTTAAGGACATTTGGATATTTAGGGAAGATATTTAGTGTCAAATTATGAGACGTGGTAGGTGCTTACCGAATGTGAAGCTATTCTGTTGTTAGTATTTGGGTTTGCCAGTTCAGGCTAGAATCGTTTGACTAATGAGTGAGATGGAAATTGCCTGATATTTATTAGATATCAGAAGGATATCATGTTTGCTAGAAATTTTCAGGACTCCAGAAGTAGGAGGAAGTAGCTATAGTTTAGCAAGTTTTTTTTCAGGCACATAAAACTAGTGTTAGAAGCTTAGTAATGTCTAGTATAAACTTCAGATTTAATTTCAAATTGCAGATAACTCAATTATTTGAAGAATATTTCATAAAACAGCTTGTGCAATGAAAACATCCAATCAACCCCCTGATATATTGTCTCCAATTTATAATCTGTTTATGAAAAATTCAGTTTTAACTTAGGCAGTCTACTCATCTGTCTATGAAGTAGACAATTCTGACATGCTAATAGATGTGTTAAAATGTTTTCTGTGGATCTAATCAAATCCTCTCAGGAAACACAAAAACTGTAACACATCTGAAGAGTCAAAATCCTTACCATGAAGGCAGAATCCTGGTTGCTGGTTTCCAGGGGGTCGTAAGGATGAGGGAGTGGGGAGGAACTGCTTCATGGCTGAGGGATTTTACTTTGGGAGTGATGGAAAAACTTTGAAATTAGGTAGAGGTGGTAGTCACGTCACGCTGGGAATGTACTAAATACCACTGAATTATTTACTTGAAAATGGTTAATTTTATGTTTTGTGAATTTCACCTCAATAAATTATGTTTCTAAAAATGCAAAATCTTTATCAGATTCCCACAGTACACCCAGAATCAACTGTTTCTTCTCAGTGCTAATTTTTGGCGAGCCCCCTCACATGGGGGGAGTTCTTTTTCATTTAAGGATTCCTAGGACTTGATATAGTCTTGTTATTAATAAAAGGAGGGTGTCAGTAAAGGACAGATAAATGAATAAATGTTATTTTCTTTTGATTTTACTAGTTTAAAACTCCAAGAATTTGTATTTACAAATATACTCAACTCAAGACTTCTAAATAGATACACATTTCTTACAAGAAAACCATCAGAAAAAGAAAGAATAATATTTTCTTATTAGGTTTGCTGATTGTCATTAGATTTGAACTTTCTTTTAATAGCATCCTTTTTAGGGACAGATTCAGAAAGCCAAAATTTTTATAACGGAGTTCCAGAGTCAGAATTTCCCAGTGCTGTGACCTTGTATGAAGTATCCAACTTTCATTTAGTTATCAGTAAAATACTGTTAACTGTACTTGGCTTCCAGGATTGGTATAAGAAAAAACAAATATATGTACATGTACATATACCTAGATATATGCATATGTGTAGATAGATAAAATATGTTCCATTCAAAATTCTTATTTACTTATTTTTAAAGGTACAATAGAAATTATGTTTTGCTTTTTCAAAAATATTCTCCTGTTGTTAGCTCTTCCATTACCAATATTCACTGCAATGCAGGATAGAGAGCATGGCATTAGAGCCGGATTAACTACATTTTTTTAATACATTTATTTATTTATTTATTGGTTGCGTTGGCTCTTTTTTGCTTCACGTGGGCTTTCCCTAGTTGCAGTGAGCGGGGGACTACTCTTCGTTGCTGTGGGTGGGCATCTCATTGCAGTGGCTTCTTGTTGCAGAGCACAGACTCTAGGCGCCTGGGCTTCATTAGTTGTGGCATGCGGGCTCAGTAGTTGTGGTGAACGGGCTTAGTTGCTCCGCGGCATGTGAAATTTTCCCGGACCAGGCATTGAACCGGGTCTGCTGCATTGGCAGGTGGATTCTTAACCACTGCGCCACCGGGGAAGTCCAGATTAACTAACTTTTAAATCCGACTCTTCTGCTTCTTAGATTAATGACATGGCCAAGTCCTTTAAATGCTCTTTGCCTCGATTTACCCACCATTAAAATGGACTGTTACAACATTTATCTTATAAGAATATCTCAGTGATTAAATAAGATAAAATAAAATGTTTGAAATGGCACTGAACAAACATTTATTGTTTTTTTCATTATAAATGTTATGGTTTTAACGCAGTATTTGTGAAGGTGATTTAAGTGTCTGGTTTTTACTCTTATAAATGTAGCAACCCCACCCTACCACCAGCAGAAATCAGTATGGTAGCGGCAATATTCTATAAAGAGTATAGCTTCCCTGGTTTTACCAGTTCAGGTTACTGGGATCTTGAATGTATTTCATCGATTGAGATTCATTCAGTCCAGAAAATCAAATCAGTCTAAAACAATATATGAGGTACCTGGAGGGTCCGTTTAACTCACTTCCCTTATAAACACATTACAAACCCACACAATGGAATGAAGCCTTTATGATAAAATCTACCTATACATCACAAAAATCACAAATTATGCAAGAAACTAGTTCAGAAGACTTCAGGTCTTTCGCAGTTAAGTCTCTTTAAGGAACTACTGAAACTTCCCTGGCTGTCCAGTAATTAAGATTCTGCCTTTCCACTGCAGAGGGCACGGGTTCCACACCTGGTCAGGGAACTAAGATCCCACATGCCGCCTGCAGTGTAGACCACCGCCCCCAAAAAATAAAAGGAACTAGTGAAAATAACTGTGACTATCTTAAAGACAGGCTCTCTTGTAGTCTGATCTAGATTTCTCCCTTTGTGACTCACACTGTTTTGACTGGTGCCAATCTGCTCAGAGATTTCTCTTTTATAGACCCTTCTCTGTAGCTTTATCACTGTTACTGAATTTACACACAAGCCATGTTTAAAACAATGTTCAGCAATTTGTTTCGAGTCATGTGTTCCCATATATATGGAATCTAGAAAAATGGTACTGATGAACCTAGTGGCAGGGTAGGAATAGAGATGCAGACGTAGAGAATGGACCTGAGAATACCAGAGGGCGGGGAAGCTGGGACGCAGTGAGAGAGTAGCATCGATATATACACACTACCAAATGTAAAATAGATGGCTAGTGAGAAGCTATGACAGAGCACAGGGAGATCAGCTTGATGCTTTGTGAAGACCTAAAGGGGTAGGATAGGGAGGTTGGGAGGGAGGCTCAAGAGGGAGGGGATATGGAGATATATATGTACATGTGGCTCTTTCATTTTGTTGTACAGCAGAAACTGACACAATACTGTAAAGCAACTATACTCCAATAAAGATTAAAAAAAAAAAGTCATGTGTTCCTAGTGAAAATCCCTATTGCTCTATTTATCTTCACACTGAAATATTCCCCATTCTAACATCTGTTTCTATGAGGCCCTGCAGCATTTTCACTCAATCTGCTCATTCTTTGCTTGTTTCTTTTTTCTACATAGCTCTCGTGTTCTCTGCTACATTGTGTTAATAGTTCTGTTGTCCCTCTGCTTTTTTTTTTCCCTGTGAAAATATATTCCCCAAATAATATCTTGGAAAAAAAATCCAGCATTACATAGAAATGTGGACATGATGATACTATTTATACGCAAATGAACTACTTCCTTTCCTCTCCAGCCATGACATCATTGTTTTCCTCACCATCAAACTATTCCAATTTGCAAGATTATGTGTCTAACTCTCTCACTCCCAACACTGGGTAGGACACAGAGTAATGTCTCTTATTTTTCTCTCTTTGGAGGTAATCTGAAGTAAATACCATCCAAAAAAATTATTCTCAGATTTATCCCTTTACCCTGGTATTTCAGATGAGAAAGGAGAACATATTCTACTCTACCTCTGTTTTTATAAGCGTCTTAGATACATATAACAAAAAAGTAACCTTTATTTTGTTCATGAAAACTTTTTTCTTTTCTCCACACCTTACAGCCCATTGACTCTATAAATGTTAGTAATTATACCCTATTATATTAACAGTCCTGGTGAAAATGAGAACAACCTGCTTCCTTGTCTTATACTAGTTTTTGTCATTCCCATTACTTATAAAAAGTTGAAATGCTTCACCTATGTATATATTTTATATTAATTTTTCTAAGTACTTTCATCATGAATAAAATAGTATATATTGTAGAATAGAAATGAAAAATATTAAATATGGAGGAGACATTTCACAATAAAGGTATTTAGCATTTTGTCCAAAGATTAAAATGATTATATTTTAATTTAAAGGAAAAAAAAGTGGTGGGAGAATTCCACAATGAATTAATGAGCCACTTAATTTTTTTGCAATCCTATTTTCCAGTTTCTTCCACCAGGTATCTGCAGTCCTCTATTTCTAAGGGTTCCTGAGCTGTGCCTTTGATATTTGGTAGGACCATTTACAATTAAGCAGACAGAGGCAGTCTGTTACAATGAATTAGTTGGCATTGTATATCAGTTAATTAGAAAATAAACAAACAAACAAGAGACCTTCTCACATGTAATTAAAGCCAGGAATGTGTAAATTCATTCTCAGAGATGTTAGTTATTGCATTATTTTTTAATCAGGTGTGACTACAAAAATAGTTGACTAGGGGAAGTATCCCAGCTCATGAATAAAGAATGACAGAGCCAGAGCATCATTTTGAAATTACTAATTAATTAGTAGATTTATTTAAATAGTGAGCATCACTGGTTGCCAATGTCAAAGACAGACACTTGGATGTTTGTGTGTCTTGAGGGAATACACAGTACCTATCTTAAAGTATTTTTGCCAAAACTCCACAGGCAGGGAATGAGCTGACAGAGGTACTCAGCTGCAAACATGTGTTACCTTCAAGAGAAAGGAAATGTGGCTCCAAGTTAGGCTCAGAGGCTGGCGGGCTATTGCTGGTACCATGGACTGAAAGGGCACAGCCTCCACTTCATCGACAAGCCAGAGTTTGAGGCAATTTTCAGGAGCCCAGAGGGCAGAACATCAAGCCACAGGTTATTTTCAGGCCTTGAAACCTAATGAAACTCGTTCCACTGGATTTTGGGCCAATAACTCCTTTATTTATTCTATCTTCTCCCTTTTGGAATGGACATCTCTATCTTATATGGTCCCACCACTGTATGTGAGAAACAGATAACTTCTTTTCTAGTTTCACAGGTGACAGAGACAGGAATTTGCTTCTGGATGGATTAGAACCAGAGTCTCACTCATACCCAATTTAGATGATTTAGATGATGAAATTTGCAACATTTTGAGTTGATGATACTTAGATGAGATTTTGAATTTAGAACTAAACTGGAATGGATTAAGAGTTGGAGAGATTTGGGATGAGGGTAAATATATTTTGCAAATGGAATTGACATGAATTTGGTGGACCAGATGTCAGACTGTAGTGGGATGTATAGTGTTCCCCCAGAGCTCATGTTCATCTAGAACCTCAGAATGTGACTTGACTTGGAAATAAGAGTCTTTACTGATGTAATCAGTTAAAATGAGGTCCCACTGGATTAGGTGAGTCCTAATTCCAAACCGACATACTTATAGGAAGAGGAGAGACCACACAGAGGGACACAGGAAGGATGGCATGTGAAGATGGAGGCAGAGTTATGTTGCCACAAACCAAGGAATGCCAAGAGATAACAAAAAATTGAAGAGGTAAGAAAGGATTCTCCCCTAGATTCTTTGGAGGGAGCTGGCACCTTGATTTGGGACTTCTGGCTTCCAGAATTGTGAGGCAAAAAGTTTATCCTATTTTACTGACCTATATTGTGATATTTTGTTACAACATCCCTAGGAAACTAATGCAGCATATAAATATAAAAGTAACCATCTTGGTGATAATGTACAGATTGTTTATAAATATTATAAGTGATTGTAAAAGTGAATTGTGACCCACATTTTCAGTTTTGGAAACAGAACAGGATAGCGATAGTTTTAATACTACATCGAAAATAATTACAGCAATAAGACTTTACACATATCAATTCCTTTCATTTTTTACAATAACCTTATTTGCAAATTCTCTGTTATTATTGCTATATGTATAGATGAGGAAACATGTTTCAAAGGTAAAATTAATTCTCTAAGGTCAACGAGCACTTGATTAGCAGAACAAAGATTCAAAATCTTTTCCATCTAACTGAAAACCCATGCTCTTCACTATGACAGTGCAGTCTACTAATATCCTATAAGGATCTTGCCAACTTAGCTCAAGACCATGCTATATTGTTTTATATTTAGTAGATATTTCTGCTCCCAAATATTACCTTGCAGTATACCCATTTAGATTTTTGATTTTGAGCTTCAGAATATCCAGAGTATCTGTTATGAGTTGCATTGTGTCCCTCAAAAACTCACAATTTAAAGCCCTAGCCCCCAGTACCTCATCCTGTGACTTTATTTGGAATAGGGTCATGGTAGATATAATTAGTTACAATGAGATTATGAAGGTAGGCAAGTCCTAATCCAACATAACTGGAGTCAAAATTTGGACACAGAGATGGGCATGCATAAAGAGAAAATAATGGAAAAAACATAGGGAGAAGATGGTCATCTCCAAGCCAAGACAAGAAGCCTGGAACAGTTTCTTTCCTCACAGCCCTCAGAGGGAACCAACTCTGCCTGCCAACTCTTTGGTTTCAGAAGTCTAGCCCCCAGGTCTGTGAGAAAATAAATTTCTGTTGGATTAGTTACCCAGTTTGTGAAGCTTTGTTACCAGCCCTAGCAATCTAATACACTGTCCACCACACTTACCATTTACCTGGGGTTACCCATGTATGAAGAGTGGGAAAACAATATATCGTATGCCACCCCTGACCACTGCTCTGGGTTCAGGTCTGTGAAGGTTTAGTCATTGCAATAAACTGCTCTTTCAGGGAAAATTGCATTTCTTAATTTTGTTCCAATTTGAATTAGATCATTTGATTTTTTTTTCAGTTTAATGTGGCAACTTCATTGCCTTATTGTCATTCTTGAAGTGAAAATTTCTCATTTATCCTGTATCACTTGAGAAACATTTTTTTTTAAATCTGTTATGCTCTATTCAATTTCCATTACACTTCTGTTTGTATGTTTCTGTTCTCAACCTAGCCCCTCGGTACTAACTTCCTTCACTGAAGTTTTGCAGTCATTATAACCTATGACATTTACTTGTTTCCCAGGGAGCAGTCAAGTGATGGAACATTCTAGATACTCAGTAAATGTCTGTGGTTTATGATGACCAGCATAACTTGTCCATGTAGTAAGCCAGACTCGTGGAGCATAATCAGCAATGGACATTATTCGTTTTCTCTAGTATCCAGTCAAACGAATGCTGTGGACTTAATTCTTTCCATACAACTGGATGAAATGTTGGATCAGTCCCATTTTTATTCTTTTAATTTTTATTATTATTATTTTTGCTGTGTTGGGTTTTCCTTGCTGTGTGTAGACTTTCTGTAGCTGTGGTGAGTGGGGGCTACTCTTCGTTGCAGGGCATAGGCTTCTCAGTGTGGTGTCTTCTTTTGTTGTGGAGCACAGGCTCTAGGCTCACGGGCTTCAGTAGTTGCAGCACACAGACCCAGTAGTTGTGGCGCAGAGGCTTAGTTGCTCTGTGGTATGTGGGATCTTCCTGGACTGGGGATCGAACCCATGTCCCCTGCACTGGCAGGCAGATTCTTAACCATTTTGCCACCAGGGAAGTCCCAAGTCCTATTTTTTTCTTATCATTCTCAGTTAGTAGAACATCTTCCTGGTACTTTTAGTAAACAGGTATTATTGTAATATACATCCATTCCACCGTTATATATTGAAAACTAGTATTTTTGAGACAACGTTCTGGATGTTTCAATACATCAGTGGAGAAACTAGCATAAACCCCTCATCTCAGGAAGCTTATACATTTAAGTATTGGGTTGTGGAGGTCTTTCCAAAATGATGCTGCACTTGGCAACTAGGTGAAGGTTCCTGAAAGAATAAATGACTTGTAGTTCATGCACATCCCTTGAACAGTTTTCTCTACCTGGGAGTCATGCCATTAGAAAAAGTGGTAGGAATACTGTCCATTATTTAAACTAAAGTTGTAAATGACACAGCCTTGGTTATGGAAGGCTTTCAGTCCAGCCTTAACTCACTGACCAGGTTTGTTATGAGTGATAGAATTGGCCAACACATGATTTTGGAAGTCGATGAGATGTCTGTCGTCCCTAGTATATCCTGCTGTACCTGGATTAACACCTTGAGACAAGTGGAAAATCAATATGGATACTTGAGTAGAAAGTCTCCTGGTATTCTAAGGTAGATTTTAATGGTTTACAGAGTTTATTTAGCTGGTTGGGTCTAATAATCACAGAGAGGGTGGAGGAGGTCGATGCTGAAGACTGACATCATCCTACTATTTGAAGTCCAGGCGATTGGAGCATGTGCTATGAGATGACTTGAACACATTTATTCCCAGCCCATCAGCCAGGTTAATCAGAGTAGCCAATTAAGGAGAGCATACCTGGCAAAACTTACCGGAAGGTACAATGGGATAGAAGTAAAGGGATGGCTCTGTATTCTTTTTTTTTTTTTTTTTTTTTTTTTGGCTCTGTGTTCTTATTGCTGAGACCTTTGACTTCATCGGCTTCAGCCCCATGACTTTTGGCTGGGGCTACAGAACTTGCTGCCCTGTTGCCATGATAACACTCCCTTCTTCTCATCCATGAAGAATGAGCAACAGCCAGATCACTAGGAGGGCTTTTTTTAAATCCCTCCTCTAGCCACTCAGTTTGTAGACATTCATTACCTGTCAAAATAGTAGGAGACACTAATTTCCCTCCCTTACCTACCGCTTGTATGAAAGCACCTGTGATCAGATTAAAGGAAACTTCCCATATTCCATGATATCATATTTCATATCGTGATCTACAAGGTCCTCATCCTTTCTCTTCCAGAGCTATGCTTCTGACATCATTCCATGCTCCTCACCAAAAACTATCGAAAATCTGTGAGGGGTCTGAGATTTTATCCTACTTGCCACAACTGCATTGGTGCTGGCAGAAGACACGAGATTCCTGCATCATATATACAGAATGTTGTTTCTGTGGCACAGGAAATAGCTCAAGCGCCACAGGGACAATTCAGAAAAACCCAGGTGGATGCCGTACATGTAGCATTTTCACCACATATTCACATGCGCTGAGGGGCCCACATGTTTTATAATAGAACTGAACTTTGTCCCAGATGGAAGCATTCTCTTTATTATACTAGGCAGTAAACAAAACTGCTCTTTTCTGTGGAGGGACACACTTTCTTTATATTCCAAGACTATTTCCTTTACAAACATTCTTGAAAAAGTAGTCTAGAAGAAGGACTGTCATTGTCTCTGCATGCAAGAAATATAGAAATACGAGAGATCCACGGAAAGAAGTCTTTCAACAGATACTCCATCAAGCACTTGATGCTTAGAAATTTCACTGAATTTGCAGAGTTTATCTCCCATCCTCTGAAGCCCAGCTGTGTTGCCAAGCCCTCCGATGTGCTTGCAGACTTTAGTTCATACCAATGAACTAGTTCATGACCCACCTTTAGTTCATCAACCAATAGCATGGTGTCTTTAATGTAGTGGAACAGTGTGATGTTCTGGGAGACACGCGGGGAGGCGAGGCATCTTTGGATTGTGTTATGACAGATGGCAGGAGATATTATGTACCCTTAAGACAGAACTGTAAATGAATATTTCTGTCATCCCATGTGGATATGATCTGTTTCCGATCCAATTTTCTGATGGGAATAGAAAATGATGCATACACGACATGACGGCTGCATGCTGTATAAGGGAGAATTCATTAATATGCGTTAGCAATAGTACCATTTTAGGCACAACAGCTACAATCAGGGATACTGCTTGTCATGTCTGCATCCATCTACAGTTGATTGCTTCTGTGCAGGCCAGTCTTGAGAATTAAAAGGAGACATGATAGGAGCCACCACAGGAACTTAATGCAGGTCTTTAACGGCAGTATTAATCTTTGCCATTTCTCTGGGACACAATATTGCCTTTGATTTATTATCTTAGCCAGAATGGGGGAAGTTTTAGAGACTTGCCTTTGGCCTTCTTCACCATGCCAGTGCCAGTATAACAAGAACCCAATGTGGGTGTTTTCTCCTGCCAAGAACAGCAATTCAAATATATTTTCAGGGTCATGGAATATGACCTCTGGCTTCTCATTCTCACTCATTGAGCCCACTGTGATCTGGAGTTTAGCCAGGACTCTGTTTATTATCTGGTCCATGGAAACTCCTCTGAAAAAGGGACCATGGTGATGTTTTGTGTCTCCAGATATTAATACCAATGTAGAGCCTGTGTAAAATCACGTGAGTAAATGGTTTCTAGATCTCTTTGGGGAAAGACTGGGGTTATCATTACAATATATATTTGCCTCAAGGTTGCAGAGTCCTTCTATTTAGTAACCTGTTGTAGAAAGTGTTCTTTAGGCAAAGGATTCTGGCCTAAGAAATTGGCTCAGGTCTGGAAAATATGCAAGGAAATGTAACTATTGGAACAATCACCTCTGCCTCGGTTCATTTATTTTTGTCTTTTTGGGTGTTTATATCAAACAGCACCCTTGTCAGTTGCTTATTTTATGCTTAGTGTTATCATGCTCTTTTACCTATCACCCAGCTCCCTGTGGATCAAAGCTCCTCAGCTGCACTTCACTCGTACTAGTCGTTGTGCGAATTAGGCATTCTGGCTTCTTTGGGTTAACCACTGCCATCTGGTCTCTAGTGCTTTGAGGGTTCATCATTCGTGGGGATATAAATGAGCCCCATTCAGTGATTCTGTTGTTGTCTCTTATACCATCAGCCATGTCGTACACAGGACAGCCATCACTCAACTTCTTCAAGGTGCAGGAGCCCCTCTCATCAATACCTTCCTATGGGCTGTCCTATCTGGTGGGTCCTCTGGCCTTACCTTTCAATCCTGACCACTTCCCCTAGCTGCTGTATCCCTCTTTTTACCAGCTGCCAGAGCAAACACAGGCATTTCTACTTCTCTGCAGCTTGGCTATCACTTTTTTCCAGGCTTTTAAGTGCCAACCTAGCAGTAAGTTAGGCCATCTCCTGGGGTCCTGACCAGAGTGTTTAATCTCATGTCTTAAGAAAATTCTCATATTTCTAGTTTTCTATGCCAGCCGCCTGCTTGATCAATCATCCTTGATATCCAAGTTCAGATCTAATCCTTTGGCTTCTACCAGTACCTACAAACTACTTCTTGTAACTGCTTCAGTGTGCGGCCTCTTTGCAAACTCATCAGGCCCAGTGGCATATGCTGTGACCTAACCCTAATTATCGGGTTGCATTTGGCCTTCTTCACTATACCAGCACCAAGAGAACAGGGACCCAATATGTGTGTTTTCTCCAACTGCTGAGAATAGCAATTCAAATTTATTTTCAGGGACAGGAGAGGAACTGAGAGCACCACCTGAGGGCTCTATTCTTGCCCTGTGGGGAGCAGGTCTCTGTAGCATCTTTCAATATAGTGGGAGTGCTATCTCTTCTTAGGGGAAGACAGGCAAACTCCGCAGGCTCTGAATTTCATGGGTGCCTGAAGAATCAACAACCGTAAGGGCACTTCTCCAGATCTTCTCATCCTGTGTTTCAGGGTATGGGATTCTCCCAACCAAAACCCCGACCTTGGTGTAACTAATCTGTCTTGGCTAAGCATTCTGACATCTCTGAGCTCTGTATCTCTCTGTCAATTTTCAGCCTCTTTCAAGCTGTGAAAAGACATTTCTGCTATAGGAGATGAGGGCCTTTTTTGTAAACTATCAGAGGCCTTCTGGCTCTAACACTCAGCCATTAGCAGTTTCTTAGCCACTTTTATTCTCTCATTATCTCTCTGCAAGATGTCAAAACAACTCTTTAGTAACCAGTTAACACCTCCGTTTCTGCAGGCATCATTCCCTCTCTATAATTCAAATACCTGGATCATTGCGCCTGAGATATTTCTCTCCAGGTGGGCATTTTACTAGGTCATCAAGAGTGAAATCTTTAGCAATCGGGTCACTGCCTTGTGCCAGGGATCATCTGTGTCCCACTACTCTTCAGGGCAGTGTTGTCTCAGCCTGCTGGGTGAGAAGTAAGCCAGGCCTGCGTTCTCTTCTTTCTGGCTGTATTCTTGGACTATTTATTCCTAGTCCTACTTGGGCTAGTTCAGATTCTCTGTCAGGCAGATACTGAGATGTAACTAGAGGTACAGGAGACTTACTGGGGGAAAGGACTGTGGGGGGAAAAGGGGAGGGACCTGAATGGGATGGCAAGGCCATCAAACCAGGATGCAGGTCTGACTGCTATGAAGGAGCCACAGGAGGATAAGCAGAGTCTCAGACTCTAATGTATTTCAAAGGAAGATTTGTCCAGGCAGATGAGTGGTCCTGGAGCCCATGGCACCTACCAGAGGAGTCCAGCATCTTACATCTTGCAAGAATGGGCCTACCTTGGTATCCCTGCTGTTCTCTGCCTTTGGCTGAAAGCATCCTGTGGAAGGCATGGCAGGGGCATGAATGTAGTGGTGGAATCCTGGCATAGCAGCTGGCTCCAAGCCACTCATGCTTCCTACAGTAGGAGAGTGGAGGGACACATTTTCATGGCCTGTCTTCTGAGAGCCATATAAAGTATTGCATCTCAAGGCAGCGCTGTCCAGTAGAAAGAAGGGAGAAAATAAGTTGCAAACTCCTGTTTAAGATTCTCCTTATGGGTATTCACTCCCTGCACTTTTGGATTGGACATGCATGGGTACCCAGTGTGTTTCTTGGTATCTTGTTTCTTGTTCCTTGAGCAGCCACAGGGCAACCCTAGTGTAGTGTGAGCCTGAAACAAGGCACCATTGCTCTGGGCTAGTGTGAAATTGGTCACCATGGAGGAGGTTAGGCGGAGCACATGCAAAAGTGGTTGCTCTCAATCTGGGACCGGTGAGGCTGAGAGGGTCCCAGGTGGTTCAGTGGATAGTTCTATCCCAGAGTTCTCTGAAAATGAAACACTGAATTGTGCAAACTAGGTAAGGTTATTAACTGAAATTTAATGTTTTATCTTCACCCATTCTAAGTAACCCAAACCATCCCTATTAAAATATGTGCATCTCAACCAAATTAAGTATATTCCTCAGGGGATCTAAGCTGAGATTAATTGTATCACTCAGTTTATTTTCAATAAGCAAGCTCAAACATTATAAAGATCCCAAATTCATTAGAATATTTTTTAGTTTGGATTTTTACAAAAAGCCCCTGTGGTTTACTTTGAAAAATTTCTAATCCTTCTAATTTAGTTGTGAATGAATACTGACCCACATCACATTATTTTTTTCCTAATAGGAGGTAGTAGGAATAGAACAGCACGTACAGTCTGAAGATAAGCAGCCTGGTTTGTCCGAATATATTTATAGCTGGTATATTATCTTTTGCTCTCTACGCTCAAAAGATTAGGAGGCAATGTATTTGAAGGAGAAAAAGTAGAACTACCCTGGAAAGTAAAACTATTAAGAGCAATGGACTTTCCCACCATGAAACTGCACAAAAGACATACATATTGAGACCGATCAAATGTGCCTTTAACTTCTGCACAGGGGGTAGAAGGCTCACAGAGAAACAACACGGGCTGTTCAGAAAGTAGCCTGAGACCAAGGTCAAGCTCTCAAGTGTGCAATGGCAGAGCTTTTACCAGTCACAAACATTTTCCCACTGCAGGTGGAATGGGGTCTAAGAGATGAAAGCAGTTAAGATGAGAAGATTAGAAAAGGAAAGATAGGGAAAGCAAGCACTCTTACATTCTGTTCAACACCATTCGCTTCATACGATTTAAAAATAGTGTCCTGTGCATTTCACACCCAAGATCACACATTTATATTTACAATACAGGTGCCTATCTCTACCTCAATGCCATGTCTTCCTCCCATTTCAAAAGCCACCATTTCTGAATCTCCTGTCATCAGTCTGTGCTGTTTCCTGTTTCTCCGTGTTGCAGGCATCTGCTGCCTGTTTGCAGAGTTTAGCCTTGGTTCGTCATCTTTCTCTCCCTGCTGCTCCTGTCTCAGTTCTGTTTGATTGCATACTAATAATCGATAATAATCAGCTTCCTCCACCTCATTCTTCGATTCCTTACTTTTCTCTTCTCCTTTGTCCTTTTCTATGCTGCATCAGCTATTTTTTCCTATACGCTAACCTTGAAGCCCCAAAACGGATGTTCCCCTACAACCTGCTTCAAGCATCACGCTCTTGGTCTCATGACCATTCCCAGTCCCTCCTCTTTCTCATTTACTCCCTCCCACTCGGTCTTTAAAAATCACTAAACCCCATCAGCACCTACAATCCATTTACCCCTTGTAGTCCATTTACCCCATCCTGCCCTCACTTCCCTCCTTATTCCGCTTCAGTTTTATAATCACTTTCCAGTCCTTAATTTTAGTCCTTCATTAATACCCTTAAATATTGGGAAATATGGCATTTCATACTGGAAAAGATCTGACACTCGAAAAAACAAAATGTCACCTAGACTTTGATTTTTGAATGAGAGAAAATCATAGGCTTTGGGGGGGAAAATGCTGTAAAATTCAGTTGGCTCGATGCTAAGAAACAGCTCTCAGCTGTCAAGTGCAAATTAGATAAGTGAAAAGGAAAATGACTCTACTCTTTTCAGACCCTTATAAAACTGCTTATCTGATCTAGCCCATTAACTCTTCTTATAACTAACTGTTAAATCCTAATGTCTACTCAGCAAGGTGCTGGCGCAGCTGCAATGGTTTGATTGATATCAATTCTGAGAACTAAAGCATTGACAAATATAGTATTCCAAATTGCTTCTCTGTAAATATGCACCTAAACCGAATACCTGAGCTGCCACTTTCTGAGTATGTGCTGCGGTTACCATCTCTCCTATAGAGAGCACCTCTGCGGCAAAATAGCATTAGCTCTGAATTTATGCACGCACAGGAAGAGCCCCCACATTAAGTTTCAGTGAATTGTTATGGGAAGAGTCGTGGGAGGGCTCAAGAATAGCAGTGGGATGTGAATCTAGGAGACGTGAATGCTTGAACCTCTGGCACCAAAGCGGTGCCTCTGGGACCTATCAATGTTCTTGTTAGGAGCACACATTTTAGGGATGTAAGTTCTGTTCTAACACGTTCTCTGGAAAAAACACTAGTCTTTGCATCTTACATATTATTCTTCTGTGGAGCTACTTGACTTTTTGCCTGCCAAAATCTCAGCTAGAAATTCCTAATGTGCTAAATGCACTAATCTCTGAGGTTTCTTCCAGCTTTAAAATTCTACAACTCTGTGGCAACTAGTACTGAAAATGTACTCATGGTTATAGTTTGTTCCCTAAAATAAAAATGGAATCAAACAGATGAAGATCCAGGTGCCACATGAAAAGCAAAGTGACTAACTGTGTCAACAGGAGGTACACTCTGTCCTCATTGCTCAACTACAAGGCACATTTTACAGAGTCATTTGCTGTCTGCTTACCCATGTGCATAGAAATGCAAGTACCCTGTGTGGAAAAAATATTGTCACCCCAGAAAATTATAAGCATGCTAGCCAAAGTTGTGAAGTTTCATAAATTATTTTGTTTTGTCAAGTACTTATTGATAAATGTTACCTCTATTAATTGGAGATTGTCCTAAAGTTACAGCTACTTGATATCGAGAGAGGTAAGTTTGGTTTAAGTAAACCACAACATTTTCTAGCTATTGGTACAATTGACAATTTGATGTTCCTTAATGGGAGTGTTTTTCATGAACAGCAATATATAATTCAGGAACTAAAAACAAAAATAGGTACTTGGGGGAAAATTAGAAGGTAGGAATTTTAAAATGATTTTTATGCATGTTGGTTGCATAAATCTTTAATGGTAGACTTTCCACTCACTGACAGAACAAATGAATTTAATGCAGAAGTAAATTAAGAAGTTGGATGTGTACTGCAAGCATGACAAGATGTTCAAGTAAATATTTAAAACATAGATGTAATTGCTTTCATGTTTGTTTTTAATTATAAAAGAAAATATAGAAGCAAACTGTTTACAGTAGCTCTGTACACCTACATAAAGTGACATTAGCACAAATAAAGATGATGGCTTAGCTACACAGATATCTTAAGTATGTGACTTGGTTTATATGACAGATTGATGTTAAATCTGGTTTTTTCCCATTGGTTCAAGTTCCTCTATCCCAAATAACCATGAATTTCACTCATTTTAATGTTATTTAGAAGTCTTCATATACAAATTTAACTCCCCTCTGGGTGTGAGGTGCTGTTAGGAGAGATGAGAAGCTGTAGGTGGAGAGACAGTATAGACAATACCTGACATTTATCAAGCTGATTTTACTGCCAGGCCTGTAATTCCCCTGATATAAAAGTTATTCTGATTTACAGACACAAAGATTAATAGCATACAAAGATAGAAACTTCACAGATAGAAGAACACCGAATTATCAAGAGTGTGTCTTCTCTCTCAAATCTGGCAGGACCACAGGTGTGTGGACTAAAACATGCAGTTGCATGTCCAATAGGAAACTCGGGGTCGATAAAGAGGCACACGTAGACAGGTCTGCTCTGCTCCTGTTATGTCTGTCTAGTCACCTTACACAAAACATCTTCTGTACTATTGCCCAATTAAGCAGCAGTGGTGGCAGTCAGAGACAGAGAGCGAGCGAGAGAGCAAGCTATACATCAATGTATATCCTACCTGCAATGCTTCACCCTTTCCTCTTCATCAATTAGACTTGAACTTGTTCAGAGCCATTTTCCCCTCGGGAATATTTATGCTAGAATAAAATTAATAATCTTCTCTATCAAAATATTGTTTGGCCAATCTGAGAAGGAATGAGATTCCTGATTAATTGGAATCCAACAGAGGAGAATAGAAAGAGAAAGGATTCTAAATATTTATGCTGGATATAAAATTCTAAAATAGAAAAGGAAAATATAAATATTTCTAGGAAGCAAATGCTCCACACACAATGCAAATGCCTTCTATCAACATCTGGTTTGAGTCCAACTGCCTGCCTTATCCTGTACCAACTAAGACAAAAGCAAATCCTTTCAGTCTAAATATGCTGACAGCTTAACCAGTATTTTAGGCAAAACTACACATTCCAGAGAGGAGGTTTCTGGGTTTAAAGAATTTTAAAACTACAGAGAAAAGCCTCATCAATTACTTAAGTTAACCATTCTATTTGTTCTTATATATGTAAATAGGAAATACTTGCATACCATTAACTACACAAAAGGAAAAGAACAACATATTAATTTACCTAGAGAAAACAGATAATTACAGGCAAAAGGAAATCTTCACATTCTATAAAAAATTAACTCAAAGTGTATAATGGATATAAGTATCAAATGAAGAGAAATAAAATGCAATAAAATATATGAGAAAATATTTGCCATCTGGTGATAAAAAAGTGATAGATCTCAAAAGCATGCAGCACAGAAAATAATAAATTGAATTCATCAATAAATTAGAATTCATCAAAACTTATCCATTCCAAAGAAATTCTTAAGAAATCCAAAATGCAAATGATAGTCTGGGAAAATATAGTCTTGTCCAAGACATATCTTGGACAAATCACCTGTGTCCAAGATGTATAAAACCCTATTAGAACTCAATAAACAATGTTACATAGGCAGAAAATTTGAAAGACACCACCCAAAAATCATGTGCAAATAGGCAACAAACACATGAAAAAATGCTAAACTTCATTAGGCATCAGGGAAGTGAAAATTAATACCATTAGGATCTACTTCTATTAGATTACTTCCATTAGATTAGCTAAAATTGAAAAGTCTGATCCTATCAAGTATTGTCAAGGATTTGGACAGACTGGAATTTACATTCACTGCTAGTGAGAATGTAAAATGGCACAACCAGTTTGGAAAACATTTTGTCAGTCTCTTACAAAAGATAAATGTAACACAAAATCTAGTCAGTTCACTCTTATTTGCCCAAGAGAAATGAGAACGTATGTTCACAAAAAGGATTGTACGTGAATGTTCAGATCAGCAGTATTTACAACAGCCAAGAAATGATAAAGAACTCAAATGTCTCTCAAAAGATGAATGAATAAGCAAATTATCTTGTATTGGTAAAATAGAATGTTACACATCAATAAAAAGAAAAGAACTATTGATACACACAAAACATAGATCAATTGCAAAATCATTGTTTTGAGTGAAAGAAGTTAGGCATATAGTAGATTCTATGTGATTTCTCTTATATATAAATCTAGATCACGCAAATGAGTCACAATGACAGGATTCAAGTCAATGGTTGCTTACTGTAGAAGAATAGGAAAGGAGAGTTTCTAAGAGGAAGGAGAAAGCTGTTTTGGGTAGTAGAAATGTTTTTATTTTTTTCTCTTTTTTCGTTAGAATTGTCCTTTATCTTGTTTATGGTGATAAATTCAGAGGTGTACAAATAAGTCAAAACTGCTCAAATTGTAAAGCTGAAATATTTATAGTTTATATTACATCAATTATACCTCAATAAAATTTAGAAATATCAATCAATGTATATAGTATAAGACAAAAAAGCACAGAACTTGACATCTCGGTTGAATAAAGCAAATGCAGAGAAAGAAGAGGTGATTTTATAGTCCAGTTTTAAGCTGCTAAAATTTACAAGCAAAGCACATAAGGATATAAATATTTGGTCATAAAAGTATTAATACGTAGCATTTATTGTGGGCTTGCTATATACCAAGCATGATTCCAGTACTTTACAGGCATGATTTGGGTAACTTTAATCAGCAGCATGCAAAGTCTTTTCTTTCAGAAACGATCTACACACTTAACAGCTAGGGTAACAGAGCACTCCTTGTCCTCGGCAGTCCACTTCCACCTTAACATTTTGGGAGTTTTTCTGGAAAGTCAGACTCTGTGTACTATCTGTACCTATTAATAAATCCTTTTCTGCTTACCTATCTAAAATATATTGTTTGGTGCAATTAAGAAAAGTAACCAATAGATATGTTGACTCATCTGATAAAACTAGAAATGCTATTCAACTTTAAGAAGAGAAGACTGCATCACATCACATCATAAAATGTTCACAATGAGGTAAGATAGTATATGGGTGGGGGGTTTGAGCCCAGTTTGTATCTCCACATTCAAAATTTTACTGACGTGTTCTGTATGTAAATTACAAGAAGGGAAATTACGGACAGAGACTCTTAAAAAATGTTTGTATAATATAATATCTGCCTAATTAAAATAATTAAATTTTTTTATATTATATTATGAGCAAGAGAGAGTGTATTTATGACACATTTTCATGACCATATCTTATAAAAAATCATACAAATGTAGAAGATCATGGAATTATTTTTATATACAGCTGAAATATGAACCCAATTATTATATTCTTCTAAGTGCTATATACACTAACACCATATAAGAATTTATCTGGCTAAAACAATGTATATTTTTAAAATTTAATCTGTGCAAAATAATAGATGTACAATTTCTAAACATGTACAGGTAGGGTTATGAAAAACGGTTCAACAAAAAATCTACCATGAACAATATTTATTTTCATATTTATAAATACAGTGACATTCACATATGTATTGCCTCAAACATAATGATAGACTATTGTCATTAACAATAAAAATAGACTTAGTTTTAACAATCTTAGTGTTAATAATCAGCTGCTTTTGTTTTTATATTATTTCTAAGAATATCAGACATATTTTAATCGAGTAGGTTGCATGCCTTAATTAAATGGGACTTTTAAATATTTTTTCTAAGTACTGTGATAAATATTTCATTTATATATTTTCAATCTTAGTTTTTAATATTTTTAATATTATAAAACTGTGCAATTGGGATAGGATGAGGAAACCATGGATCTATGTATTTCCAAAATCTCTAGTATTTGTTTACATGACATTCTCACATCATTCCAACTCTGAACGTAATTATTACTGAGATGTTCCAGACGTTAAATTTTATGAAAATTTTGGCATTCAGCTTCTATAGTATTTCCATTATCTATCTTTTTATCTATCTCTCAATCTAATCTATTATTAGCCTATATAAATAAAAAGGAGAAAAATAAATGTGAACTTATGAAACAGAGTAACTTCTTTGCAAACATTTATTCCAAAGACTTAAGTTAAAACTGTTAAGTGTGTGTGTATGTGATCTTTTCTTACTCCTTTGGCATAGCCTATATTTGTTAGAAAAATCTAATGAGAGAAGTTAATTTAAAATTATTACCAGCTCCCTGAATTTCTATTTCCTGATATATCTTTATTAATAATATATGAAGCTCTATGCCTTCAGTCTTCACTTCATTAAAGCCAGAACTCAATGCCATATCTCATATTTATAACTATCTATTTAGCAATCATGATCAATTCGCATACACAGGCACCGTGGCACCTTAGAAAATAGCTTTAGCTGAGTGATCTTGAAGATTTAGGAATAGTAAATGAAACCATTTTTTTTAACTCATAAAACACAGACTACATTTTTGTTTGAAATTATAATTAGAAGTCTTACAAGTGTGTCTGTTTTCATAAATTCAAATTTATTATTTAAAAATTTGGAACAATACACAAAAAAATAGAAATCAAATATAAGTAAAACCTTTACATATTTCCTGACAGCGTTTATTTTAGGCTTTAAATACCATCACTTTTACATTTCTCTAAATATATAATTGAGAAGAAAATACTCATAGTGTTTTGCTTACTTTTCTATTATTGGGCTCATGACTAAAATTTGGCATTGATGTCTATATACATTAGGTGGGAAAATTTACTATAATAGGAAAGATCTATAATTCATATATTATAATCACAAGAATTTCATGAAGTAATGGAATGAAACCCAGAATCCAAAACTGAGTGTTATATTTGTCCCCCTTTGAAAACATATTTTGGTGTTTGGGTTTATATTCTTGAAATTTAGATAACACTGTCATTTCCGTGCCTTAAACTACTTGGGAGAATCAATCAGATAATAAATGTGAGCTCTATTCAGGGCTAATTTAGAAATGTGAGGTACATATAGTTCCAGACACTTACTAAAAGAATGTTAGTACATAGTTCACCATTTTTTTCAGTGTTGTGCAAAGCAGAATTTTTCCAGTTATCATAAGGTGAAGACACACAAATCTAATTGTCAATAAGCATGACGGTTATAAATTATTATTCGTTATGTGCCAGGCTTTTACTTTGTTTTTACTTTGCAAATATAATTTCTTTTCAATCTCATATCAACTCTTCAATGTAAGCAAGGTTTTTTTAATATACATCTTTATTGGAGTATAATTGCTTTACAATGTTGTGCTAGTCTCTGCTGTACAACAAAGTGTATCAGCTATATGTGTGTGTATATATATATATATATATGTCCTCATATCCCCTTCCTCTTGAGCCTACCTCCCACCCTCCCTATCCACGCCTCTAGAAAAGCATAGTTTTTTTCTTTATTGTTTTTCCATTTTCATGGTTTTAAAATTTATAGAGAAATTAATTTGCTTTATATCTATTTTTATGGTACTAAAATACACATAACATAAAATTTACCATCTTAACCATTTTAAGTGTACAGTTTAGTGGTATTAAATACACTCACATTGTTGTGCAACCATCGCTACCTTCCATCTCAGTAATTCTTTTTATTTTGTAAACTGAAACTAAGCAATAACTCCCCAATCTCTTCTCTGCCTGGCCCCTGGAAACCACCATTTCACTTTTTCATTTCATGATTTTGACTACTCTTAGTTCCCCGTATAAGCTGAATCATACAGTATTTGTCTTTTTGTGACTGGCTTATTTTATTTAGCATAGTTTCTTCAAGGTTCATCCATATTGTAGCATATTGCAAAATTTCTATCCATTTTGAGGTTGAATAATATTTCATTGTTTGTATACACTGCATTTTCTTCATCCATTCATCTGTTGACTGAGCTTAGGTTGTTTCCATGTTTTAGCTATTGTGAAAAATGTTGCAATGAATATGGTGATACAGATGTATCTTCTAGATAGTAATTTCATTTCCTTTGGCTAAAGGTAAAGAAGTGGGTTGCTGGATCATACAGTAGTCTTATTTCCAATTTTTGAGAAACTTCCACACTGTTTTCATAGCAGCTCTACCGATTTATATCCCCACAAGGTGTGCAAGTGTCCCTTTCTTCCACATTCTCACTAGCAGTTGTTAGCTCTAGTCTTTTTGATAACTGTCATTTTAACAGGTATGAAGCGATATCTCATTGTAGTTTTCATTTGCATTGCCTTGATGATAGCTATGGTGAACACTTTTTCATGACCATTTTCATGTCTTCTTTGAAATAAATGTCTATTCAGAATCTTTGCCCATTTTTAAATCTGACTTTTTGTTGTTGCTATTTAGTTGTATGAGTTTCTTCTATGTTTTGTACATTAACCCCTTATCAGATAATATGGTTTGCCAGTTTCATATCTTACATTTAAGTCATTAATACAGTTTGAGTAAATTTCTGTGAGAGTGTATGATAGAGGTCCAATTTCACTCTTTTGCATGTGAAATCCAGTTGTCCCAACACCATTTATTGAACAGCCTATCCTTTCCCTATTGAGTATTCTTGGCTTCTTTGTCAAATATTAGTTGATTATGTGCATATTGGTTCCCTGGGCTCTCTGTTCTGTTCCACTGATCTTTGTGTCTGTTTTTATGCCTGTATCATACTCTTTGATTGCAATAGATTAGTAATATAGCTTCAAATTAGCTACATTCCTCTAGCTTTGTTCTCGCTCAAGATTGCTTGGGCTATTCCAGGTCTTTTGTGGTTTCATATGAATTTCAGAATTTTTTTTCTGTGAAATATACCATTGGAATTTTGATGAGGATTGCCTTGAATCTAAAGGTGACTTTGGGTAGTGTAGGTATTTTGACAATATTAACTCTTCTGATTTATGAACATGCAATAGCTTTCCATTTATTTGCATCTCCCTCAATTTCTTTAATCAATGCATTATAGTTTGGGATGTACAGATCTTTCACCTCCTTGGTTAAATTTATTGCTAAGTAGTTTATTGTATTTGGTGCTAAGTAGTTTTTATAAATCAGTTGCATAGCACATTGCATGAGATAAAAATTCTTATTAATATATGTTTAAAATGATTACTTTTAGAAGTAATAGAAGTGATAATTCTATGAATAGTGGTAAGGCATACAGTTGAGGAAATATTTTCATTTAGGAAGTTGACTTTGAAGGTATGGTAAGCATACAAAAATAGATAAATAAGTTTCTGGGTCATAGCAGAGTTGTAGAACTTATAGTCTGAAATAGAACTGAAGTTGGTACCTACATATTTATTTTGGAAAAGAATGGATGCTCGAGAATGGCAGTTAAAAATGTAACCTGTAATATAAAAACTGAATAATGTATTTTTACACCTTGAATTATTACTCATTGTGTTAATCAATGAAACAGTCTAAATCTCCAGGAATATAATAAAATGTTGCTTTATATTATGGTGATTGCTTTACCATTTCTACATACTGTGAAACCTTCCAGACTCTATAGATGATACTGGGACTTTTCATATAGAAATAGGAGTAGAGTCAAAGTTTTTCTCTGGCTGCTATGTTGTCAAACTTTGAATTAATATACTCTGTAACAAGTAACTCTTAAATCTCAGTGACTTACAGCAAAGTTTATTTTTGTCTGCAAGTCCGAGAGCTAGCTATGGTGGCTTCACTCTAGCCTGAGGGTTAGATTCAGTTGTGATCCACATGTCTTTCATTCTGGGAACACAGGTATATAAGCAAAGGATGTGGAATATCATTATTCTTCTCTTGTTGGAGGAGAGAAATGTGAGAGGTTAAGTCGGACGTTCACACATTTAACACCTCTGTTCAAATAGAAGATACATCACATCTGTTAATATTCTATTAGCCAAAGCAAACCTGACACTTGATCAAGCCCAACATCAGTGAGGCAGGTGTGGTGGTGGGCAGTGTGGACATTTGCTGAAAAGTAATGCAATCAGTCAAAGCCAGTTAGAACCGAAGGACTAACTTAAATGTAGACACCTGGCACATAACAGATACTTTGCTAAAGTTTCCTGAATTAGCTAAAGACAGATAGAAGTAGTTTTAATGTCAGATATATGTGCCTATTCTTCTTCTTGGTCTTATGGTATTACTGTCTAATTATTTTTTTAAATATTCAAAATATTTAAACAACTGAAACTCCAATTATAGACTTGCTGTTGTCCATAACTTCAATTTTATTACCATTACTATTTTTCTACGGCGAGTTATTTACAGAGCACATCTCACTTTTATAACTGCCCAAGAATGCATTTTCCATATTGGAATAAACATTGCTAAACTTGTAAATAATTTTCATTGGCTAATAGGAAGTATTATCATGGAAAAGTTCTGCTGCGTGTGTATAGTTTAATTTGTGAACATCTACTCATGATTCTGATCCAGATAAATAAATACAAATACAATTACCACACACAATCTTATTAAAGTACATTGATGCTCTCCCAGAAAATGTACTTTATTCCCTCTAAATCTCTAATTATGGCAGCCCAGTAATGAATCAACCTCTCTAATTATTTTGAATTTATTAAGTTACTTAATTATCCTTTTGTTATTAGATAAAATTGGAAAATATTATGTGCATTCACATACACAATTACAATATTTTAAGTAGCTGTTTTAAGTATTTGGAAAAAATATGCTACTGTGATCTGTGTGATTAGCAGAATTAATCAATGATTTCTTACGAAATGTATCATGTTTTTTCTTCTGGCTTGTGTATCTGATCAGGTTATATAGCATTTATCATGATATAGCATTTCTAGCTGGAAAGGACCTGAAAGATCAGTTGGTCAAGGGACCAGCAAAGTTTCTGTAAAGATCAAGATGCTAAATATTTCTCTATGGGCCATGTGATTTCTACCACAAGCACCCAGTTCTGTAGTTGTAATGTGAACACAGCCATAAACAGTATGTAAACGAATGAGTGAAGCTGCTTCAAATAAAACTTTTTTTCACAAAACCGGAGGTGGCTGGATTTGCCCCATGGGCTATTGTTTATAAAGCCCTGATCTTGTCTAATATATTTACTTAACATATAATGAAACTGGGCCTTAAAAGGATTTGAGGTTTTATTCTACAATTAACAATATAACTTCTAAAATTTGCCAAATGTTACAAATCTAATGGATATCAAATATGCGTTTGGAACCCAGGATTCATTAGTCCTGATTGAGAATCCAGTATCTTTGAGCAACTTTTTCTATCATATATCTTGGAAATGTATGCTTTGATTTAGTAGTCATAAATATTATGCTTTAAATCATGAAGCATAAGAAAACATTTTTAAGATCTCACTGCCTTGGATGATTTTTTTTTTAAATGTAAATATACTCTTTAGATTTGGACATGGATGACTTTAACTTGACTGAAGTCCTAAACCACAAGACAAATCACTTCCTATACAATTCTTTGAAATGGAATGATTGAGAAAAACAAATAGCTTGCAAATGATTCTATAGATATTTAGGAAGTTGCTGTTCTTTTAAAATATTTTTGTTATATACTAAAGGAATAACTTCTCAAAAGGACATGTCTTTTTTAATTTAATGAAACCAAACAATATTTCCCAGAAATATTATCTCATATTTCTAAAGTAATAGTATAGCAAGTTAAAAATATTTCCTGTGTTCCACACATTATTAATTAAAACAATAGGAGAATAATTATTCAAAAATACATGGTATTTTATGTTTTTCACAAACTATTTTAAGTATCTAAACTTTAAAAAAATACATATTCAAATCTTTAAAATCAAAGCAAAAATCAAGGTCACACAGGAAAACATTTTATTTTTTCATTGCTTTTGAGTTTTTTATGTAGAATTTGGTTGGGAACGTGTGTTTTTAAATATTTCGTGTTGAAAACTTTATGGCCACCTACTCTATCTCAGTGATCTCCAGTCTGTGATGAAAAATATATACCAAACATGGGTCCAGATTTCAAGACTCTAAGAACAATTCATAGCCACAGCGACTGTTCAAATATCCCACAAAGACACCTGGTGGATGGTAGAGAAATTACCGCCACGGTGCACAGGACAATTGGGTTCCTGTTTATTGGTTTCTTTCTCAGCTCTAAGGCCAATACATTCATTATTTCAAATAAAATAATTTTAGGTAAATTATGTTTAATCAATATATGTAACCAGTAAGTCTAAATAAAATAAAATCAGGTAAGGTATTTTAGGAGTACTGCATTACCCAATTTGAAAACATTATAAGGTTTAATTTTCTTATTTCATAAAAATACTGAGTAGACACTTCATATACAAAATGATTTAAAAATACAGATATTTGAAGAATGTAATTTTTATTGTTAAATGTAGTGATTAAAAGATTAAAATTATAGTATGAAAAATAGTTGCTAAAATTTTTATTTGCTGATGTTGTTGAGTTAAAAATAGGTGAATCTAAGTGTTATGTGATGAAAATTTTAAACATGTATCTGCTTAGTTGTTATTAAAATGACTGAAATTCTTTCATCAAGCAGATCTATACAGTGAAGGAGAGAGTTGAGAATGATAAAAAAAAAAAAAGGTGAAGAGGTGTTAGGAGAGTTGCTTTCTTTCCTTTGTTTTGTTCTGTTTAGATGAGAAAAATTAATATTCCAAAGGAAAAGTTCAAGTAAAGATGGTATCAGTGCTGAGCGAGCTAGGGAAATTTCCTCTGCAGCAGAAAAATATGGGATTGAGTGCATATTTAGATGTGTACCCACCTAGTTATATTATTAAAACTACTCCATATATAATTTTGTTTAATTATTATGTTAATGTGTATTTCAAGGGCCTATTTTTTATGTACATACTACTGATTCACTCAAAATAATCAAAGAAAAGGAAACGTATAGACACAGGTGCAGGAATCCTAGTTAATGTTCCATATGGTAAATAAAGTTTGTGAAAAATCTTGTCTGGTTGTTTCCATTTCTTTTTTTTTAATAAAGTAAGGAGCAAGATCAAGCTGAAAATGAGGAAAGTGGAGGAGACTTGAGAACAAAAGATTATGTATGAGATGTTGGTCTAAGAGAATGGAAGTGTAAATTGACCAGGATGACATAAGGCCATTTTTGACGAGCATAGGGCTCTCTTGCATGAGTGATAAGAGAGGGAAGTCAGTATGATGCAAAGGACATGTGCAGGCCAGGTTTATCTGTGTAGGGCAGGCTCTCAGTAGGTAGAGAGTTGGATATGGTCAGGGCTAAGATTTAGCAAAACAACAACAACAGCAAATAATGAATCAAGACAAGGGCAAAAAATTAAGAGAAGGGGAGATTATAACTGTTGACCATGAAAGTTAAGTTTGGAACAGAGAGAAAGCAAGGATGTGAAGGGATTGAGGTTCAGTAAAGATGCCACAGGATCTATGGCGTGTGGTCCCTTCTGTGGCAAAGAATTAATAAAGATAAGTTAAATGGTGAGAATTAGCGAGGCTTCTCAGTCTTTGCCAGCACTTATACTTGATTTTTGAAGTTGTCCTTTTTCAATTTGACCAGGCAGAAGAAAAATAGAATTTTAAAATACAATAAAATGGATTTTCAAATAAAAGGAAAGTGTTGGGAAACACATAGTAAGAGAATATGATAGTAGATAGATAGAGTTAAATAAACTAGGACTTAATAAAAGAAATATATAAATTATATCATTATTTTATTAAATCTTTAGGTTTTGGAGAACAAAAACAACCACATAATTTATTTCAGCCCAGCATCTCTGCCTTGAGTCTGTGAAATCCCACATCTCTGCCAAATGATGAGGGCGCCGCCAGATTTGATTCTGAAGACCTTGGAATAGAACTGGCTGCTGACAAAGAAATTATATTCTCATTTTCACTGAGCTTCCAAGATGTCCTTTCAAATAAATATTCTCACAGTGATAGCAACAGACACAGTAATCTGTGAAGGAAGAGATCTGGTAGTGGAAAGTAGCAAAATCCAGACAAGGAAAGAGATTCAAGTAGAATGCACTTAAGCACCACATTATGGGTGGCTTTTGGCAATGAAAGTTAAAGTGTAACTGTGTAGTCATTTAAAACTATCAGTTTCAGATGTAAGGCAAAAGTGAATAGTGTCAGTTTACAAGGATATTAAATATTATATTCTTCATTTGGAAGATAAATGAGGATGTTTGATTTTGACAGAATATGAAAAGGGAAATGTATTATTTTTACAAATTTAGTCTTTGAGCTGGTTATGCTTTCTTATCCCCATTTAAAATCTTCATTAAAAGTGATTTGACATATGTAGGAGAAAATTCATGGTGATAAAATAAATGTAATAATACAGTGAATTTTTTAAAAAATAACTTCCAAGTCACTATTTGAGCTTCTATTTTTGTAGAAAAATCTGAATAATAAAACATGACATAATTTGCGTTTTATCAGTATAGTTGAGGTTTCAACTCTTACACACAACACAAGAACTGTTTGCTCCCTAAGTACATAGATTACTGTCATTTGGCATCACTATTGCTGATTTCAGGAGGGTAAGTGCTATAATAAAACCTTTTCTTATGATGGTGAATGTTTTTCTCTTGAAATAATATGTCATGAGGAGATACTATTTCAATTTGCTATCCACAGTCTTAGGGGAAAACGAAATGCAACTTTATAATATGAATATGCAACCAACATATTCTCAACTAAACTTAAATTCTTCTAAGAAAACAAAATATGGAACATTCTTTTGGAAGATGTTCATTAAATGTCAAAAGCATAGTGAGAGTAAGAACCCCGTGCAGGAAAGAAGAGAATAGCAGAGATGGGTGGTAATAATTCAGTTTAACAGACATCAGACTTCTTTGTCAGAATTAATTAGAAACAATTTCTAAATAATTAAATGTTCCAAGCATAGTCCTCAGTATAAATACGCTTGTATTTTAGAGATGAGTCTTTGCTCTATTTTGACAAATTGAGTTGAGCGTGAGTGAGAATCGTGTCTTCTAATATCCCTTTTATACTCTTGGGCATGGCATTTTAATTTAATAGTCTCTAGAGTGAGCAGACTTGGGTTCAAATTGGGGTTTTATATCATACTGCTTGCGTATTTAAAACCAGTGCTTGCTTGCATCCTTATTGCCACATCTTTCTTCCAAGTACATGGTAAGTGCAAATCCCCAGTTTCCTTGCTGAAGGGCCATGTGAGAATGAACTAGGAAAAGAATGTATGTCATGTCTGGAATAAACCACTTAATAGCTCCTGGAGTCTCCTGTCTCTTTTTCTCTGTTGCCAAGGTGGTGAAAGAAGAGTAAGACTAAGAAAAACAAAGGCTAGATGGAGAATTGTTGAAGGGTGCCCTCCAGATCTGCAGTAGACTATGCATAAGTGAGATTAAATTTGCTTTGTTAAGCTACTGAGAAATTTGTTTTTATCATTTGTTACCCCATTTGTTACCCAAATTCACACTAGCTACTTGACTTGAGAACTTAACCTCCCTCAGTTTTAGTTTTCCATTCTGTAAATGAAAAGCTGTGACACACAGGCATATGAAATGATAGCAATTTTACTTTTCTTTTTATGTTCAAGAAAGTGATTAGATTACCTCTAGAAATAAAACTGTTATGGAGCTTATTTATTTGCACTTTTATTTCCTTAAGATACTGCTATTCATTCTGACTACATAAAATAAATGAAATGTCATATTTAGTATTCAGTGGGAGGTTTTATTTATTTTTTATTTCTTACAGACAAATATTTGACCTTATTATGAGTGAACTAAAGGCAAAGTGTCTCATGGAAAAACAAAAAAACAAAGGCAAAAACAAAAACACATATCCTGAAACCTTCTACAAGTTCAGAAATGCTAAGGTAAATGAGCCCAGGATTACTAACAATATTATCAATAGATAAAACCATAAACTTTAGGAAAGAGGACTATGTCATATTCAAAATGATAATAGACCATTACAGACTGTTTGTGTCTCCCTGGAATTCATATTTTGAAACGTAAGCTTCAATGTGATGGCATTTGGAGACTGGCCTTTGGAAGGTAATTTAAGTTAAATGAGGTCGTGAGGATGGGATCCTCCTGTTGGGATTAGTGCCCTTATAAGAGAAGGAAGAGACAGGACACCTCTCTCTGTTTTTCCGTGCACATGCATGGAACAAAGACCATGTGAGCACACAATAAGGAGGCTATCTACAAGATAGGAAATGGACCCATACTGCTCTTGGACTTCCCAGCCTCCAGAACTGTGAGAAATAAACAGTAGTTATTAAGCAACACAGTCTATTGTATTTTGTTATAGCAGCCCAAGTTGACTAAGAAACAGGATTTTTATAGAAATGATTTCTAAGAGCAATGAAATAAGCATCTTCACAAAGCAAGTAAATAGTAGTTACATTTTCAAATACCAAAATGCAGTTTTCCTCATAATATTGTTTTTAAGATAAATAAGTATATACAATATATGGACTTGTACGTGTAGAATCCTTCATTTTACTTTTTGTTTTGTATAGCCTAGGTTTTATTTGAGTTCTGGTGTAAGAAGAGAAACAAAAAAATACTTAGTTTTAATTAATTTTTAAAAGTATGGAGATACACTTTTTTTTATCTTTGGGGCAACATATTTTAGTTATTAAGAAAAGTTGTAAGTTGTTATAAGCATGTTAGTCACTATCCTCTAAATTAGATCACCCTGCCTTGAAAATTATGTGAGAACCAAGTTTAATAAGTAATAACTATATTTCTTAATTTAAATTTAAGTAAATATTTATAATGGCTTTATCTCTGCACATAAGTCAGATACTTGTGGAAATATAATAAAAATTGAGCTAGAGAAAATACAATTCATGCATAGATAAGTGACCATATTAATAGATATTTTTTCTCTGTTATGCAAAGCATCTATAATTTCTTCTTAATTATCCAATGTTGGTACTTAAGATGTCCTGGAAGTAAATATACAAGCCTGCTTAGGAATTTCTCTTCTCCTTTACATTCTCTTTTTCTTTTCACTGTAGCATTTTTCATATTTTAACATGATATAGAATTTCCTTTTTATGGTGTTTGTTGCTCTAAAATATAACTGTAACACTAGAGATGTTCAACATGTTCTCAACTCTTTTAATTTCACTTGCAATGGCGCATTCAAAAGATTCAGGGTCTCCTCCCTGCCAGGAATAGGCAAAGGGAATGGAGTCATGGAGAGTGATCTCTGGCTGATTTTTCCAGCTAAGAATGACTGCCACCTGCCCTGGCTGTATCCTACAGGTATAGGATACCCTGGGAGGTAGTATCCTCCAAATATCATGAATGGAGAGGGAAATTGGACTCCCTGTTTGCTTTCAGAATTCCCCTCAACCACTTTCTAATGCCTTGTAGAAACTTAATCGTTATACAATAGGTCTGCAATTCCCTCTTGACTGAGTGAACACACTCAGAAAATAAAGATGACCCAGGTAAACCGCCCCTTCTAAGCATGTGTAATATAGTTATTTAAAAATGCTATCTTGACCCAGTTTGAGGCTCTGGCTAGAAGCCGGTCAGTACCCCTTCTAGAGCAGTTGATTAAGTCCACACTTAACCATTTCTCTTATCAGGCTCTTGTAATCAAGGACCACTATTCTTCTGCTGTAATTGCCCAGGGGCCAGGCACTAGACAATCTGGACAGCCCACATACTCTGGATCCCATTAAATTATTTAAATTAGCCAAGCCATCCGAAGCCCTTAACTAAATCCACTCCACTCCACTTGCCATAGATAAGTTGCCTCCTACAGGTCCAGCTTGCTGTTACCCTATTTCTGAGTGCAACCCCAAGCATGGCCACATCTGACAACCTTCTCTCCTTTGGAGCTGTAAGCTGACACTATCCTGGTGTCAGTGTGTTTACCATCAAAAGAATCTTTAAATCTTATAAAACAGCCTGCTAATGAAATAAATCCTAGGAGACCAACTAATAATATTTTGAAATTTATTTAATAGTGCTTTCAGCAGAATATATCTATTGTGTCCACAATTGTTTATAGTAAATGTACTTGGTGCCTGACTCTGCAGAAAATGTCTCATATAGTACATCACTATCTGATTATACGATGGAATAATTTCATGACTGGGATGACATCCTCTTTGTAAGTCACGTGAACTCATTCATCCCATAGAAACCTCATATGTTAATCAGGGCTACAGTACATTTGGATAGTTTAAGAAAGGGCCTTGGAAACTGCATTGATGATCCTGGTCTTTTTCCTTGCTTCTACCTTAAAATTATTAGCAAAAATTGACACTGAATCAGATCTCTGGTACTTTTGATTCTCATTAGACAGTCTAATACTTTGTGCTTTCTCCCCTAATACCAAACAAGAAAATCAAACTATAAATTACAATGTATTTGGCAAATAATCTTGAAAAAGTAGTCAAAATTTTGTGTATGTAGGAATTCCATGACTTGTATAAAGGAGCAAGTTCCCAGCAGACTGTCTCACACATACCGACTAAAAACTGTGATGACCATACAGGAAGCAATTGCCTGAAAGCTGTAGAAAGTGAAGAAATGCAAGCAGATTTTGAATAGGTTTTGAAATATAGAGGAAGGTGACCGGCACAAAGTTAGTTTCCTGGTTCTTGCACACATGCCCTAAAGGAGACCACAGATGTGGTGGAGGTGTAATGTTTCTAAAACTGTGATAGAAAACCTCTATCTTTTCTGCCAAAGAAAGCAGGGGAGTGATGCCAAGAACCACTGAAGAGATAAGGGAGTGAACCAAACAGGAGAGAGACAGAGAGAGAGAACCCAAAGTCTGTCTAAAAACCATGCCCAAGTCAGGCTGACCCATGAACCACACAGGAGCAAGGTAGAATAAAACTGAGCTGAGATCTAAGCTTTAGCTCCACATGGTTGTGCCATAGTTAAACATAAGTATAAGCAAGTTAACTGGATTCTACAATAAAAACAGCAACATTCTTTAGAGAGATATGACAGAATCTAGTGTTTCCATGCATATTAAGAATGTCCAAGATACAATCCAAATTTCTTTGCATAAGAAAATCTAGAGTAATGTAACTCATTCTCAATTAAACAGACAAAATGGATGAGTTCTCCAAGATGATTCAGATGCTAGAATTTTGAAACAAGGATCTTAAAGAAGCTTTTATAACGGCGCCCAATGAGGAACACAGATTTATGATAAAAGGAAAAGGAACTCGCTAGTAGAGAATCAGAAAATATAAAAAAGGAACAATTCTGAAAAAGATACCATCTTAATTTAAAAAGTGACTTAATGCTGTAAGAGATAAATGAGATTGATGAGGAATGAGTCAATGAAGTTGATAGATTTGCAATCTGAAGAAAGAGAAAAACTTGGGAGAAAAAAAGAAAAACAGAACCTCAGTGACATATGAGGCAATAATGTAAGATAAGTCTAACATACAGAAACTTAGAGCCTCAGAAGGAGAAAAAAACAGAAAGAAGAGATAAATATAAAAATAGAATGGCTGAAATCTCAAAATAAGTGAAGTATATAAGCATATCATAGTCTAATAACTAAAAAACAAAGATAAACAGAAATTATTGAGAGCAGCGAGGGGAAAATATAGAGATGAACAAAAACTTGCATGACTGGATTTCATATCAGAATTTATAAAGGAAAGAGACAATGAATCAAAAATTTTAATAGCTGAAAGAAAAAATTAATTCAGAATTCTATATAGAGCAAAACTATCATTCAAGCAGAAAAAACAAATGATAGATGAATGAAAGTAAGAATAAGGGTAAAACTATGATAAGGAGAAACACAGAAATTAACAGAACAGAATTGAGAGTACAAAATTAAACTATTAATCTCTTATCTTTATGGTAAATTAATTTACAACCAAAATGCCAGAGCAATTCAGTGAGAAAGAGAAGTTTTTTTAAGAAATTGTGCAGGATCAACTGAATCAACTGCATGTCTGTAAGAAAAAAAAAATGTCCCTTACCTCACTTCATACACAAAATTAACTCAGATTGGATCATAAACCTAAATATAAATACTAAAATTATAATATTTCTAGTAGAAAATATATAAGAGAATATTTGGGTCTTGATGTAAGTGAACATTTCATAGAGAGGATGCAAAAACCATGGATCATAAAAAAATGGTAAACTAAATTTTATCAAAATTAAAACTTTTGTTCTTCAAGGGAGGCTATAAATAAAATTAAAATATGATACAAAAAATGGGAGAAGTAATTGCAATATGTATATTTGACAAAGGACTTTTGTTTTAGAATATATAAAGAATTCTCATAGCTCAACAAGATAAAGGTTAACCTACATAAAAAAAAAAGTACACAAATTTGAAAACATACTTTACCATAAAATATATACAGATGGCAGATAATCACATGGAAAAATATTTGAAATAATTATTGGGGCAATATAAGTTAAAACCATAAATGAGACAGCACTACATGTTTATAAAAACAGATAAATTTATGGACTTGTCAAGAATGTCTCACTAAACTGGATGTCACACAAACTGCTGGTGGGAATGTAAAAAGATACAACCACTGTGAAAAGCAATTGGCAGTTTCTTAAAAAAAACATAGTTACAAAAATATCCAGCCAGTTCCACTTCTCAGTATTCACCTATGACAAATAAAAGCATATATTCATAGACAGACATCTGCAAGTCATAGTAACCTTATTTGTAAAAGCCCAAGTTGGAAATCGCCCTAATACTGATAAACAAGTGAATGGACAAAAATATACTGCAATAATATTCAGCATTTAAAAAATGCTAATACATTAGCAACATGGATGAAACTGAAAATCATTAGGCCAAGTGAGAGGTGTCAGCCAAAAAAAATTTCCATGATTTCATTTATATAAAATTTGAGGGAATGTAAATTAAATTATAATGCCAGGAGGCAAATTATTGAATATCTGGGGTTTGGGACAAAGGGATGATACCTTGAAATTAGATACATAAAATGTTTTTTGGGTGAACAAAATAGTCTGCATATTATTTGTATTGTTAGTTTCACAGCTCATATTTTGGTATCATTCCCTCAGTAGCATGTTTTAAATATCTGCAGTTTATTGAACACAAATTGTTCCTCAATACAGTTGGTTAACAAAATTGTAAAAACCACAGAGATTTAGTTAAAATGGAAAATTCCAAGTTTTCATTCTCAAGTACTCATGTAACTGAAAGAATAAAGAATTTGGGAAAAGCTCAAAACAAGCCTATGGGAAACAAAAGGACATAATTAAGAAATATAAATGTACATTAACAATTAGAATATGCAAATACTAGCATTAATAAATAAATTCATTAGTTCATACTTTGAAAGAAACCAATTAAGTAGATAAACCACTAGCTAATCATATCAAACAAGGGGATAAGCACATAACCATATTGAGGAAACTACTTATAGGACAATATTTTACTCAACTCTATTCAAATAAATTTCAAAATTGACTTCAAATTCTCAGAAAATATAAATTACCAGGAGAACATAAAATGTAAACAAACCAACTATTATGGTAGGATTTGAAAAAGCTGTCAAACAGCTCCTTTCCAAAATAAAACAAGACTGATTTGTCACAAGTGGTTCTATCAAACCTTCAGGATATAAATATTTCTAGTGCTACTTAAATGTTTCCAAACAGAGACAGGAAGAAAAACTCCTTCTTTCTTTTCCACCAACCCCTTTTAAAGAAGTTAACCTGTTCTTTCATTGTGTGTTCTTGGCCATCTTCAAATGCTTACTGATTTCAGCAAGGGCTGGCTGGGTTATGGGTGGTGGCCATGGGTTTCTCGGTACACGTGGGATTGCTTCACACGGATTCTCTTATCTCTGTTGGGAGACAGACTGTAACCCTTGTGAAAACTGGGGGGTGAGTGTATAAAAATGTGTCCCCTTAGAGAATATAGGCTGGTAAGAGGCAAATCAGGTTTGGATATCCCACATCTATTAAACCAAGAAAAGGTTTTCTCTGGCACTAGAGCAACATAGGATTGTCACTACTGAGTTGAGCTGCAGTTCTGTTTTTCTCTTCCACTCTTCTGGACAAGACTGATCTCATCTTAATTAGATATAAATTCTTATAATTCCCTTTCTTCCTACTGGAAATGATTAAGTCAATCCATTTTTCTTATACATTATGTCTAAATTCAGTTCATTCATTAAATATGTTATATTTAAAGTGACCTATCATGAATCAGTTGACTTTTATTGTACATAAAATATTTTAGTAATTTCTCTTTACAGGTTTTAGAGTTTTACCTATAAAACAAAACATTTATTATTGTGTCTCAACCCTGCCTACTTGAAATCAATTATAATTTGATCACTGCCAAAGAGGGGATAAAAAAGATGAAGCTGAATCCTGATTAACAGTAAATGAGAGAATAATTTTCCAGTATTTTTATTGTGAGAAAATATATACAACATAAAATTTACCATTTTAACCATTTTTAGTATATGTTTCTGTGGTATTAAGTACATTCACATTGCTGTGTAACCATCACCACCATCCATCTCTAAAACTTAACTAGATATTTTGAAATATGAATAAATATAAAATTTTATTGACTCACTTGACCTTTTTGTGAGGCAGGGAGAGAAGGGAAATATTTAAAATTTTTAATAGTAGCCACTCACAGTTTAAGCTTTAATAGTTTTAACAAGCAACTGTAGCTAGTTCTACCATTGTAATGATAAAATAGCTGAAGAGATATGTTTTTTTATGGAAAGATTATTTCATCACTGTGAAAGTAGTGATTGTACAGATATAATCAGAAATAACACAACACCTTACAATTTAAGTTTCATACATAAATATTAATTATAGAAAAAGCAATTCAAAAATTTCAAACAAAATGTACAAAATGACTCATTCTTTCTGCAGATGGTTTCTACTTCAAAGCGAATTACTGCCAAGACACATATAACATTTTAAAATAAAAATCAGTATATGTCATTTCAAAGTTTTCTGAATCTTTGGTTGTTATTGATGAAATAAGAATTACAAATTGCCCATTTTTATAGAGTTAAATTACTATACGCATGTGATATATGTTCAGTATATGATAACTTGACAACTTTTTATGTCTGATCTAAAATTCCAGGTTTGGAAAATAAATTCTCTTGATCCTTTTTGTTTGACTTTCTTCTACTTTTATATTTTCAACCTATAAAAAATAACACATTTTAATTTCACTGTGGAAATTTTATTTTTTTAATTTTTATTTTATATTGGAGCATAGTGGATTAACAATATTGTGTTAGTTTTAGGTGTACAGCAAAATGAATCAGTTATACATATATGTGTATCTATTTTTCAAGTTCTTTTCCCATGTAGGTTATTACAAAATATAGAGCAGGGATCCCTCTGCCATACAATAGGTGCTTGCTGGTTATCTATTTTAAATATAGTAATGTGTACATACATGTCGATCCCAAACTCCCAATCTGTCCCTCCCCCTCCCCCTTCCCCCATGGTAACCATAAGTTTGTACTCTAATATATTTTACTTCTCTAAAAGTAAATGTATTTCTACGTAACAACATATTGTTTTCATAAACCATAAACATAGTGAGTAGCTCCTTTCTCATTTCTCAGTAATCTTACACAAATCATAGATTTTATAAATGCAAAGTGTGAATGCTATCTAGAAAAATAAAAGAAAGAGAGATATCAGGGCCTCTGACCAATTGGCAATACTTTGGAGTATTTAAAACCATTTCCTCAGAATGCTTTGCTTTGCTCCTTTACTTTACAAATTTCTCCTCATCTTGTCTCAAGTACTGAGTTAAAGCTTAGTAAAATGCTTGCATTTTTAAGGTCAGATGTAAAAGTAACTCTCCAAAATACAAAGCTTCTTATTGTGAATGTGCATACTTTCTCCCTTCATCTCCTATGTCAGTCAGATTTAGTCAGAGAAACAAACCACTCCAGGTATTTCAGGCAGTAAGGGATTGATGCAGGTGATTAGAGGCTTACAACCATTGGAAGACCTGAAGTAGTAAATGCCAAGGAGACTCTGAGGAAGTATAGAAGTATAAGAGGTGCAGGCACACTGTCCTTGAAGATTTCATCTGCTTGACCCATTGAAATGGGTGATTTTGCTGAGGACAGCAGGGAATTTTGGTAAAGCTCAAAGCTGACTGCTGACAACATCCCTGGGCCTGATCACAGCTTCCATTGGTGAATAATTGTTTAGGATCACTTTCCAACTTCCCAATCTTGTATGAGTATCTCTCATTAGGAGAAGCCAAACTGGAACCCTGTGAGTTAGGCACTCTGAGAAATTTAGATCCAGGCTTCTCCACTAAGATATGGGAATGAATTCAGAAAACACAGAGTTGATAAAGGCCATTTTGCACCTTCTCTGAGAGGATACTTCAGAAGTTAAGAGATAAAAAAAACCTCTTTCCTAAGCCTTCCAAAGCAATGAAATGCAACCTTAGATTTTTCCCAGGCTTATTTGAATTGCTTATTTAATTGACATTTGAGGAACTGTCTAACAATGCTGGTAAGTCAGATCTATTTCCAGAGTAATTAGTTATTTCATGATTTCAGTGGAAACCTTTGGTAATTGGTAGAACATATCAAAAGAGTTAGGGATACAGTGACATCAGAGGTTCCAGATAGGTGGAGGAGATGGAGAAGCTAAACAAATGTCAAGAAATAGCCTTATGAATGACAAGGTAAATGTGTGTAGAGAGCACCAGGAGGGCAGACAAGTAGTCTTATGTAATTACCACCAAATGAGTAAGATTTCAAATAGCATTCAGATAATGAGGCTGGTTTTGCCAAGTAATACTTAGTTTCATTATACTCTGCTCGATAATGAACTCTCTGAGCTGTACCTGCAGGACTTGCAAGCACAGGCATATGCTCAATTTGCATTCAATAATGGACATTTTCAGGATTAGAAAATGAGGAAAAACTTAAAAGATTACTTTGATTTTATCACAAAGCTTAAGGTCTCAAATCTTTTCACTGACCCTAGCTACGAGGGTGAGTCAAAAACTATCCATGCTCAGGCTGTAGAATTTATTTTAATTAACTTTTAGAAAAGATAAATACATCATTTTTGACATAATTGCCTTACTTTTCTTTTTTTTTTCTTTTTGTTTTTTACAGTTAACAGACGATAAACAGCACATATTTAGAGTTTACACTTTCGTATCCCAATCTCCCCATTCACTTCCCCCCAACCCTCCCTGCTTTCCCCACTTCGTGTCCATGTGTTTGTTCTCTACACCTGTGTCTCTATTTCTGCCTTGCATTTCCTCTTTCATGGTTGTTAGCATTTGCCTTATGTATTGAGGTGCTCCTATATTGGGTGCATATATATTTGTAATTATTATCTCCTCTTCTTGGATTGATCCCTCGATCTTTATGTAGTGTCCTTTCTTGTCTCTTGCAGCATTTTTTATTTTAAAATCTATTTTATCTGATGTGACTATTGCTACTCCAGCTTTCTTTTGATATTCATTTGCATGGAATATCTTTTTCCATCCCCTCACTTTCCGTATGCATGTGTCCCTAGTCTGAAGTGGGTCTCTTGCAGACAGTATATATATGGGTCTTGTTTTTGTATCCATTCAGCCAGTCTGTGTCTTTTGGTTGGGGCATTTAGTCCATTTACATTCAAGGTAGTTATCTATATGTATGTTCCTAGTACCATTTTCTTAATTGTTTTGTTTTTGTTTTTGTAGGTCCTTTTCTCCTCTTATGTTTCCCGCCTAGAGAAGTTCTTTTAGCATTTGTTGTAGGGCTGGTTTGGTGGTGCTGAACTCTCTTAGCTGTTGCTTGTCTGTAAAGCTTTTGATTTCTCCATCGAATCTGAATGAGATCCTTGCTGGGTAGAGTATTCTTGGTTGTAGGTTCTTCCCTTTCATCACTTGAAATATACTGTGCCACTCCCTTCTGGCTTGCAGAGTTTCTGCTGAGAAATCAACTGTTAAGCTTATGGGAGTTCCCTTCTATGTTAGTTTTCATTTTTCCCTTGTTGCTTTTCATAACTTTTCTCTGTCTTTAATTTTTGTCAATTTGACTAATATATGTCTTGGCATGTTTCTCCTTGGATTTATCTTGCCTGGGACTCTCTGTGCTTCCTGGACCTGGGTAGCTGTTTCCTTTCCCATGTTAAGGAAGTTTTCAACTATAATCTCTTCCAATATTTTCTCAGGTCCTTTCTCTCTCTCTTCTCCTTCTGGGACCCCTATAATGCAAATGTTGGTGCATTTAACATTGACCCAGAGGCCTCTTAGGCTGTCTTCAGTTCTTTTCATTCTTTTCTCTTTATTCTTTTCCGCATCAGTGATTATCATCATTCTGCCTTCCAGGTCACTTATTCGCCCTTCTGCCTCAGTTAATCTGCTCTTGGTTCTTTCTAGTGTATTGTTCATTTCAGTTATTGTGTTGCATATCTCTGTTTCTTTGCCCTTTAATTCTTCTAGGTCTTTGGTAAACTTTTCAATCATTGCATCCAGTCTTTTTTCAAAGTCCTGGATCATCTTCACCATCATTATTCTGAATTCTTTTTCTGTAAGGATGCCTATCTCCTCTTCATTTAGTTGTTTTTCTGGGTTTTTATCCTGTCCCTTCATCCGGTACAAAGTCCTCTGCTTTTTTAATTTCTCTATCTTTCTGTGGCTGTGATTTTCAGTTCCACAAGATGAAATACTGCTGATACTGCTTGATACTGCTGCCTGCTCTCTTGTGGAGGAAGCGCCATAATCACCTTACTTTTCAATACACTTTGTCCATCTGTCAACAAGATTTCCTATTCCTTCATTAAAAAATGGTTTAGGCTGAGCTGCGAGCCATGAATGCACCGCTGTCTTCACTTCTTCATCAGAAGTGAATCTTCATCCTCATAGGGCTGCTTTCAAGGGACCAAACAGTTGAAAGTCTGCTGGAGCAAGACCGGACTATAGGGATGATGCTTTAACACCTCAAAACAAAGTTTTTGCTGAGTGTCAATAGTGTGGGCAGAAGCGTGAGGACATGCATTGTCATGCAAGATCACAACACCCCTGGATAGCAGTCCTCTGCATTTAATCTGAAGTTTAGGCTTCAGCTCTTCAATATGCATCTCACTGTAATGAGCACTGTTGATTGTTGAACCTTTTTCCTGTTAATGTTCCAATGCTGGCCCTTGAGAATCCCAGAAAAGTGTAAGCATCAATTTTCCAGCAGATGGTTGACTTTTGAACTTTTTCTTTGTCAGTGATGGAGGATGTTTTCATTCCATACTCTGCCATTTACTCTCAGGCTCATAGTGAGGAGTCCATGTCTCATCACCAGTAATGCTTCTCTTTAAGAAACTTTCACATTCCTTAGAGTATCAGTCCAAACTTTGTCTGCACATGTCCAAATGCTTCTGTTTATGGCCTTCCATTCATTGTTTCAGTACCCATCTCACACAAACTCTTCAAAACCTAAGTCTGTCGTGGATTACTTTGTTTTGAGGTGTTAAAGCATCCTCCCTATAGTCCTGATCTTGTTCCATTGAACTTTCACCTGTTTGGTCCCCTGAAAGCAGCCCTACGAGGGTGAAGATTCACTTCTGATGAAGAAGTGAAGACAGCAGTGCATTTGTGGCTCACAGCTCAGCCTAAAACATTTTTTAATGAGGGAATAGGAAATCTTGTTGACAGATGGACAAAGTGTATTGAAAAGCAAGGAGATTATGTTGAAAAATGATGTATTTGTCTGTTCTAAAAGTTAATTAAAATAAATTCTACAGCCAGAGTTCAGATAATTTTTGACTCACCCTTGTAGTAAGATAGATTAAATCTTTCTTATACTAATAAGTGTTCTGCATAAAGTAGAGACAGTCATTCAGAATCAGGATTAACTGGCATTTATACAGCAGTTATGTGCTCCAGAGTGCCAAACATATGCCATGAATATCAATTTAATTCATTTGACGTCAAGGTCAGTATATAGAGCAAAACAATAATGTGTGTGTGTTACTATGTGTGTAAATGTGTATGTGTGTGCTTGAATCACCTACAGTCTGCCAAGTCTTCCCTCCACTTCTATTTTGACTCCTAAATTTGGAACAAATTACCTTTCTTATTTACTTTCAATATTCTATTAAGGTTTAGCTATCTCCATTTTACATTTTACGCATAAGGTTTGTGCTATAAATTGGACCTTCCAGGTCACTCTTTTCATTAGAAAAAGCCATAATTTTCTGTATCAGAAGTCCCATGATAATTAAAACTTTGTACTTTAATTTTCATCAGAACTCCAGGCATTTTAAAAGTTAATAATTCAATATATTTTAAATGACATTAATATTCGAGATCCACTAGACCACATCTATTTTCAGTCTATCTCAGGTCATCATTCCTGCACTGTTACCTTAGATTAGGTTGCGTAGACAGAGGATTTGTATGCAAAGATTTATTGGGAAGAGCTCTCAGTAGCTCTGTGAAGAAGTGGGGAAGGCATGAAGGGAGGACAGCAGAGCAGGAAGCTTACTTGTGAAGGCCACCAGGGAAATCTGATGCTGAGATAACCTTTGCAAGATAACCCAGATTGAGGCAAGGAGGCCAGCCTTTCATATACCTACATTGGCTAATCATTGGCAGAGGCTGCCTGCATGTGCACAAAAGTGTTAGCACAGCAGGCCTGATTGCTATCCTACGAAGAGCTTGTTTACAAGCTTTTGTCTGACATCTAGATTTCAGGATGACTACCACTACCCTATCTGATAAGAGTGGTCCCCTCTGCCTACACTACTTGTGCAAACAATATGATTTGTGCTGAACATTTGATTTTCTTCTGAGAGTGTGGAATTTTGGTACCACCAAGCAGAGGGTGCCTACATGATCAGTCCCCAGTAAAAACCCTGGGCCCTTAGTTTCTAGTGAATTTCCCTGGTATACATTTCACATGTGTTGTTACAACTCATTGTTGGGGGCAAATAAGCACTTCCTTTGTGACCTCTGGGAGAGGACTCTTAGAAATTTGTGCCAGGTTTCCTCTAGATTTTGCCTTATGTTCCTATTCCCTTTGCTGTTTTGCTTTGCATCTTTTTGTTGTAATAAATCATAGCCATGAACATGACTACATGCTGAGTCCTGAGTCCTTTTGGTGAACCATCAAACATGGGGGTAGTCATGAGGGTCACCAGAACACCACAGAAGAGAGCTTACATTTGCACAAGGCAATTTCCTGTGGCAGAGGACAGTTCTCAGTAAAAAGGCAGCTTTGGACCATTTGCAGCTGATACCTCCAGGTGCTTGGAACATTCAGTATGTCAAATTCAAACAGGGGATCCAGATGGAAAATCATTGTATCTGATAACGTGAATACCTGTACCACTCAGATCCACATGCGTTTTCTATCAATTGTGGTCCATCTGGGAAGAGCATCCCCAGAATTCTGGTTAGCCTTGTTCCCTGGAGCACTGACAAAAGACAGCTTAGTGGGATGGAAGTATAGCTTCTATTGCTGCAGAGGAACACAGGAGCATAACTGAGATTCGTCAACACCTCCTCACTTCTTTTTCTCAAATCCCCTCAAATTCTGCTAGCTGTTTTCCTTGTCCAGGCAGTTTATTTGGTGGAAATCACCCAGAAATTCTTCCCTAAAGGTCCCAAATTGCTTGGTATTATACCCTTCTCAAACAGTGCTTCCTAAAAATATTCATTTCCTTTTTAAAAAGGGTATGGTATCACCAAGAGGTTCACTGAGAGATCACTTGACCCCAAAACCTATTCTTTCCTCCCATTATATGTTAGCAAGGTTACCTTCTCCTTGTGACCAGAACAAATTACCACATCAGTAAGGCAACTTTTTATTTGTCTGATAATCTCTTGGAATGAGGAGACTGAAGTGACAGAGCAGCAGCTATAACCTAAGACTCTATGGAATTTCCTGCTATATAACCTGGTTGAATGCACTAGCCTTCTGAGAACCAAGACCTCTTGTCTTAAAGAGCCCAAAGTTAAGGAGTGGAAAGCACAAATAGATAGGTCACTGGGAGTAATGGTAAGTGGAGTTTCTTACTTCCATGTAGAAGTAATATATTTTAGGGTGTGTACCAAATCCTTAAGGATGGTACCCCAAAATATCAGGATATCATTTTCTATGCCATGGCTCAACTTCATCTTTAAGAAGCAGTTCCTTTATTCCACCAGGCTGGCAATTTCTGGGTGGACAATATGGTGAAACTAGTGTATCCCCTGTTCATGGCCAGTTGCTATTGCTGATTTAGTGTAATGTGAATTTCTCATTCCTAGGCAATGTTATATGGGGTCTTGTGCCAGTGGATTGAAGACTAAGTATGTTTATGATTATGCTGGCCATTGTCCTGCAGGCAAGTAAGAAAAATCTATTCTGGGAATACATGTCAATCCCAGTCAATGTGAATTGCTGCTTCTTCCAGAGTAGAAGAATTTAAATACAGTAAACTTGCCACCAAGTGACTGCATGTTTTCTTTGAAGGATGAGTTTATGTAGGAGGCTAAATATTGGTCTCTGTTGCTGACAGGTCAGAAAAGTGGCAGTAACTAGATAAGAGGCAACCCATATACAGCCCATGTGTATGCATAGCATCCATCTCTGTCACCATAGCTTCTCCATTTATGTGCCCATTGTTTCAGCACTGGGGTAGCCACTGACCACAGTGACTGAAGCTAATGGGCTGAGTCATTCTATCTACCTGGTTTGTTAGTTGTGGATATTCCCTAGTAGTGTCAAACATGAGGCAAAGAACTTTACACTGCATGTCCACTCCAACTGATCCTTATCTATGCCTCTACCTCAGAAACTATGTCATTGATCTTCCAATTTTTTTTTTCTTCTTCCATGTTTGTGTTCAGTATGATGGGCCATCTGCCACTCCCCGTGAGCCCAGATATATTCTCTCCTTAGTTCACATTTCTTTCTGCACAAAGTGTGTGCATCATTTGAAGATCCGCATGAGGGAGGCTTTCTCCTCCTGGTCTCCTGAAGGCCTCCCCTGAGGGGCACTATAGCGTGACACCAGTCTACTTTTTGGTTCATTGTATAGTTTGACTCTCTTAATTCTTGGTCCTGGATATACAGCTGTTTTCTCTCCAGGGATTGCTATTGGATTGGTCCATATTATAATTTGGTAGATCAGACACAGCCCAACTCTAGCTGCATGGTCACTTGGTTTCCATGATTAGAAGCTCTATCTCAGTAGCATGCCATGAACTACTCCTCGGTTTGGCAAGTTTCCAACGTGTATAGTTTTTTCTTCAGTTTGTATAACTTTGCTCTCATATCTCAAGATACTACTTACACTCTCTCACTGGGGATTGATATTAACTCCACATTAAATCCAAAGGTATTTCATGTACCACAGGGTCTGCTGGACCAACGTGCAGAACAATGGAGCTTGGGCAATGTGAAGAACCCCCTTCTCTGTACACATGCAAAGATGTAGCCTTCTGTGTCATCCCATAATCTCATGTGAGATATGTTTTTCCCTGAACCTGGAAAGTTCTACCAAGTGTTGTACTTCATTCTTACTTGTGGGATGCAATGCCTATCTATATCTCAATCGACTTGACCCTGAAAAACTTCACTGATGCGGCAGATTCCTGAATATGTGTAATATTTTTCTCCCATATTATCTGACTTTATAGTTTTCCCCCTTATACATTACCCTCAATAAGTCATTCCATGAAACCTCTGTTGGCTCCTGCTGGTCCTTGTTGTAAAGTCCTTCAGCTTCTTTGTATGTAGTCTTTCTCCTCTTTCTAAGGACTCAGCATGTCCCCAGTCAAGGTGTGTCGGTCTGGCTGGCAGAGAGGGAAATGGCATAGGTCCTGAGAACAAGCAGTAAAGCAGTTGCCTCTCTTCAGATTTCTGCAGAGTCTTCCAGAAAGTAGGCAGTATCACTTAATAAGGGCAAGTGGGTCACATTGATAGCCAGAGGATATAAAACATTGGTTCTCAACCAGAGGCAATTTGCCAATGCCCAGGGGATTTTGTCTCGAATATATGTGATTATCACAAGTCAGGGAGGTGTTGCTGGCATCCAGTGGGTAAATGCCAGGGGTGTTACTAAATATCCTACAGGACACAGAACAGCCCCCCACAACTAAGTATTATTTCGTCCAAAATGCCAATAGTGGCAGTGTTAAGAAGCCTTGGTTTAGAGAGTAATAAGCTCAATGTGTTGCCTGCATCTACCCAGATATTTCCTTCTCGAATTTCAGGGCCTCACTCCTACCTTAACAGAGTCCTCGGTCTGACATAGGAATTCTTCTGGGCTAAGAGTTTTTTCTTCTTTGAATCTTTTTCTCTTATGATTAAGTCATAAAGCTATTTTTCTACCCCCTCTGCCCAATAGGGAGATGTATATAAGAGATTTATGAGGGGGGTTTTTTGAGTGATGGACCTGAAAGTTGGGATCGGGCAGAGGAAGAAGCTCATCTGCAACTGAGGCTTCAGTCAATACAAAGAGCTCTAGAGCTGGGGTAGTCCTTTCAGAGATTGCCCAAGTTGAGTCAAAGGGATGGACCTTTGAATTTCCACATGAATGTGTCAGTGGTCACCCTCTGGGAGAAGGTGTCACTTTGGATAAAGGCAATTATCTGTGAGCCATTAGCAACAGCTCCTCTAAGAAGTTGAGTGATGGATGTGCCAACCTGTAAGGTGTCATCAGTACAGAGCCCTACAAGAATAATACTGTAGCCATCAAAGTGACTGACACATGGGGCCAGAGTCCTGGTATGAATGGGGGAACTATTTGGAAATATAGACACAGAATCTAGAAGGAGTAGAAATGATTAATTAATTAACTAGCAAGTAAATATCAAATAAATGCATGCTTCTTTTTAGAATCCTAAAGCATTAAATGGAGATACAAAGAAGCAAATTATAGAGGTGTTAGTAACTATTTGTTGGATAGAAGGGAAGGGAGATGGTGTGGATTAATAAATGATTACTGACACTTTCCTATGTGCAGGCAGTGAGAAAGGCAGATCAAAAATGAAGAACCAATAATGAGTAAAGTACACACAAATTATACTGATAAGAGCAATCCTTCCTATTTTCTCTTTTTGGAGAGAAATATAATTTTAAAAAGTTAAATTTCAGCATGTACCAGGTGGTATCAGGAATTATACATCTCTGTTGTTGTGGAAAACTGTGTTCTCCACCCACCCTGTTGACCTTATTTTTTAAAAAAATTCTGCCATATGTCTTTCTCATTCAGGTTGGTGATGGAACAGGGAAAAAAACTGCAAGAAAATTTTGAATTTTTAATTTGAAGTGAGGAAATATAATTGTAGCTGCTTAGCCTTCAAAGGGGAATTTGTCATTTCTTCACTTTTATGTGATCTTTTATCTCTTTACAAGGAAATGTACATCTGCCTTGAAAAATGGTGTTTTGGTACTGATATCTACTATTTGTAACTTATAAATCTCCTGTAATTATGCTGATATAACAACAATAGCTTTTCTAATTGTGTTTGCTTTGATCTTTGCCAGCTCTCCAAGTAATATATTACAGAAGGCATTTATGAAAAAATAGCTTTACAAAAAAAAAGAAAAAAATAGCTTTATAGATGCCATCCATTGTTGCTTTTTCTTCCCGCTATGTTTGGGAGAATCTTGCCATTTTCTCCAACCCAAATTTTAATTGTTCCTGCTACTTCCCTGTTCTAAAACTGGATCCTTAGTACACATTACATTCACTACAAGCTACTATTCCCCTCATAAAATATAGCAAAATCTATTCAATTACAAATGTAGATCTCTTTACAAAAAATTGAGTATGTAGTGTAAAAATTTGCTGCATATTTGGAAGTATGATCTATGACAATATTTGGAAGTATGATCTATGACAACCATAAAAACGATTGCTGAGTAGATCTAAGAATTTTAAATAAGTGGTTCTAAACTCAGGGCAACTACCTGTGCACACATGCGTGCACATACACATGCCAAAAGACATCTGGTAATATCTGGAATCTTTTTTTTTTTAAAGCTCTTTATTGGAATATAATTGCTTTACACTCTTGTACCAGTTTTTGAAGTACACCAAAGTGAATCAGCCGTATTTATACATGTATCCCCATATCCCCTCCCTCCCGTGACTTCCTCCCACCCTCCTTGTCCTGGCCCTCTAAAGTATCACCCATCATTGAGTTGATCTCCTTTTGTTATACAGCAACTCCCCACTAGCTATCTATTTTATAGTTGGTAGTGTAAATAAGTCTATGCTACTCTCTAACTTCGTCCCAGCTTCCCCTTTACCCCACCCCCATGTCCTCAAGTCTGTTCTCTACATCTGCATCTTTATTCTTGCTCTGTCACTGAGTTCATAAGTACCTTTTTTTAAGATTTCATATATATGAGTTAGCATACAGTATCTGTTTTTCTCTTTCTGGCTTACTTCACTCTGTATGACAGACTCTAGATCCATCCACCTCACTACAAATACCTCAATTTCATTCCTTTTTATGGTTGAGTAATATTCCATTATATATATGTGCCACATCTTCTTTATCCATTCATCTGTTGATGGGCATTTAGGTTACTTCCCTGTCCTGGCTATGGTAAATAGTGCTGCAATGAACACTGTGGTACATGTTTCTTTTTGGATTATGGTTTTCTCAGGGTATATGCCCGTTAGTGGGATTACTCAATCATATAGTAGTTCTATTTTTAGTTTTTTAAGGAACCTCCAAAGTATTTTCCATAGTGTCTATACCAACTTACATTCCCACCAACAGTGCAGGAGAGTTCCCTTTTCTCCACACCCTCTCCAGCATTTATTGTTTCTAGATTTTTTGATGATGGCCATTCTGACCACTGTGGCTTTGACTTGCATTTCTCTAATGATTAGTGATGTTGAGCATCTTTTCATGTGTTTGTTAGCCATCTGTACGTCTTTGGAGAAATGTCTATTTAGGTCTTCCACCCATTTGTGGATTGGGTCATTTGCTTCTTTGGTACTAAGCTGCATGAGTTGCTTGTATATTTTGGAGATTAATCCTTTGTCCTTTGCTTCATTGGCAAGTATTTTCTCCCATTCTGAGGGTTGTCTTCTTGTCTTGTTTATGGTTTCTTTTGCTGTGCAAAAGCTTTTAAGTTTCATTAGGTCCCATTTGTTTATTCTTGACTTTATTTCCATTATTCTAGGAGGTGGGTCAAAAAAGATCTTGCTTTGATGTATGTCATAGAGTGTTCTGCCTATGTTTTCTTCTAGGAGTTTTATCCAATTTATTGGCATATAGTTGCATGTAGTTGTCTCTCATGATCTTTGTATTTCTGCAGTGTCAGTTGTTACTTCTCCTTTTTCAATTCTAATTCTGTTGATTTGCTTCTTCTCCCTTTTTTCCTGATGAGTCTGGCTAATGGTTTATCAATTTTGTTTATCTTCTCAAAGAACCAGCTTTTAGTTTTATCAATCTTTGCTATTGCTTCCTTCATTTCTTTTTCATTTATTTCTGATCTGATCTTTATGATTTCTTTCTTTCTGCTCACTTTGGGGTTTTTTTGTTCTTCTTTCTCAGATTGTTTTAGGTGTAAGTTTAGGTTGTTTATTCGATATTTTTCTTGTTTCTTGAGGTAGGACTGTATTGCTATAAAATTCCCTATTAGAACTGCTTTTGCTGAGTCCCATGGGTTTTGTGTTGTTGTGTTTTCATTGTCATTTGCTTCTAGATTTTTTTTAATTTCCTCTTTGATTTCTTTAGTGATTTCTTGGTTGCCTAATAGCATATTGTTTAGCCTCCATGTGTTTGTGTTTTTTACAATTTTTCCCTGAAGTTGATATCTAGTCTCATGGTGCTGTGGTCAGAAAAGATGCTTGATGTGATCTCAATTTTCTTGAATTTACCAAGGCTTGATTTCTGACCCAAGATGTGATCTATCCTGGAAAATGTTCCATGTGCACTTGAGAAGAAAGTGTTTTGGGTGGAATATCCTATAAATATCAATTAAGTTGAGATGGTCTAATGTGTCATTTAAAGCTTGTGTGTCCTTATTTATCTTCTGTTTGGGTGATCTGTCCATTGATGTAAGTAGGGTGTTAAAGTCTCCTACTATTATTGTGTTACTGTTGATGTCCCATTTTATGGCTGTTAGCATTTGCCTTATGTACTGAGGTGCTCCTATGTTGGGGGCATAGATATTTACAACTGTTATATGTTCTCCTTGGATTGATCCCTTGATCATTATGTAGTGTCCTTCCTTGTCTCTTGTAATAAATAGTCTTTACTTTAAAGTCTAATTTGTCTGATATGAGTATTGCTACTCCAGCTTTCTTTTGATTTCCATTTGCATGGAATATCTTTTTCCATCCCCTTACTTTCAGTCTATATGTATCCCTTGGTCTGAAGTGGGTTTCTTGTAGGCAGCATATAGACGGGTCTTATTTTTGTATCCATTCAGCCAGTCTGTGTCTTTTGGTTGGAGCATTTAATCCATTTACATTTAAGGTGATTATTGACATGTGTGTTCTGATTACCATTTTCTGAATTGTTTTGGGTTTGTTTTTGTAGGTCTTTTCCTTCTCTTGTGTTTCCTACTTAGAGAAGTTCCTTTAGCACTTGTTGTAAGGCTGATTTGGTGTTACTGAATTCTCTTAACTTTTGCTTGTCTGTAAACTTTTGATTTCTCCGTCGAATGTGAATGAGATTCTTGCTGGGTAGAGTATTCTCAGCTGTAGGTTTTTCTCTTTCAGGACTTTCAGTATGTCCTGCCATTCGCTTCTGGCCCACAGAATTTCTGCAGAAAGGTCAGTTGTTATCCTTATGGGTTTTCCCTTATATGTTATTTGTTGCTTTTCTCTTGCTGCTTTTAATATTTTTTCTTTGTGTTTAATTGTCGTTAGTTTGATTAATATGTGCCTTGGTGTATTTCTCCTTGGGTTTATTCTGTATAGGACTCTCTGTGCACTTTTTGGACTTTATTAATTATTTCCTTTTCCATGTTGGGGAAGTTTTCCACTATAACCTCTTCAAATATTTTCTCAGACCCTTTCTCTTTTTCTTCTTCTTCTGGGATGCCTATGATTCAAATATTGGTGCACTTAATGTTGTCACTGATGTCTCTAAGACTGTCTTCCATTCTTTTTATTCTTTTTTCTCTTTCCTGCTCTGTGGCTGTTATTTCCCCCATTCTATATTCCAACTCACTTATTCGTTCTCCTGGCTGCTATTCTGCTGTTTATACCATCTAGAGTATTTTTAATTTTGGTTATTTTGTTATCTATTACTGTTTGTTTGCTCTTTAGTTCTTCTGAGTCCTTATTAACTGTTTCTGGTATTTTCTCTATTTTGTTATCAAGATTTTGGATCACATTTACTATCATTACTCAGAATTCTTTTTCAGGCAATTTTCCTATTTCCTCTTCATTTATTTGGTCTTGTGGGGTTTTTTCCTGCTCCTTTGCCTGCATGTTGTTTCTCTGTTTTCTCATTTTGTCTAATTTAGAGAATTTGTTGTCTCCTTTCCCTATGCTGCCTAGCAGTAATTCCTCTTGTTTCTGCCCTCTGCCCCCTGTGGTGGGGTTTGCCTAGTGTCTTGAGTAGGCTTCCTGGTGGGGGTGGGTCTGGTGTCTGCTTTCTGGTGTGTGACTCTGTGTCTTTTCTCTTTGATGATCAGGGCTGTGTCAGGTGGTGTGTTTTAGGGTATCTGTGAGGTTAGTATGGCTTTAGGTAATCTGTGTGCTGATGGGTGGGTTTGTGTTCCTGTCTTGTTTGTAGTTTGGTGTGAGGTGTCCAGCACTGTCAGTTGCAGACAGTCAGATGAAGCCGGGTCTTAGACTCTGATACAGGGCTCTATGAGAGTTCTCTGCAGTTAATCTTCCTTGTGTCTGAGGACTCCCTATTAGTCTAGCATCCTGGATTCAGTGTTCCCTCCCCAGAACCTCCTATTTGACTTCTGATGGAGTAGTTCAGACTTCAGAGGTTGCTTGTCCAGGCAATAAAGGGGTTTAAAGAAGACTGTCCAAGCCCCAGACTAATGGTAGGGTGTTGATTTAAACAAATAGTAAATCAAGGAAACACATACATGTATAAGACGATAGAACATAAGGCACTAGAATCCAATAGAACATAAGGCACTAGAAAGACCTGACAGAAGAACCCCAGTATGCAATCAGACAATCAAAGAGAAAACCAACAGAAATTCAAAACCAAAAAAAAAAAAAAAAAGCTAGACCCCAGAATGGACCAGATAAATAGAATTAAAAATAAAATTTCTGTTTTCTTAGGGTTTCAGCTGTAAGTGTCCTTCTACCCGTCTTGAGCTTTTTGTATTACTCTGCAACCATCAGAGCTTCCTTTATTGTTCATCTGTAAGCGCCAGTGTGTGGGGAGAGAGGGAGTACAATAATGGCTCCTTCCCCTGGGAGTGAGTGAGCAGTGGCACCCTGCCTGGGTCACAGCAGCTCAGGCAGCTCAGGTGGTGCCTGTTGCAGAGGGACACCTGTGGCTCAGGCCAAGAGAGTGACTACAACTGCAGCTCCTCCCTGCCTCTACAACTCCACTGTGGCACCCTGCAAGGGTCATGACAGCTTAGTCGTCTGGGGTGATGCCTGTTGCAGAGGGACACCAGTGACTCAGGTGTAAACAGAATATCTCCAGAGCTGTGCCACTCTGCAGACTTTTGGCTTTCAGCTGCAGGCACTCTAGGCCAGCCCCGCCCGGGGGCCTTTGTTATCCTTGACTGCATTAACCAGCCCCAGAGGGGTCCTTCCTTTGTCTGTTGCAGGCGCCGAGAGAGAGGCTACACCCGTGCCTCCCCCCCCGCCGCTTGTGAGTCAGCAGTATCGAGCCACCACCATGGTCACCCAGCTTTCCACGGTAGGCTTTCTCCACTGCGGATTTCTTCCCTCCTGTCCTCTCAGTCCGTCTCCCCTCTGCCAACAATGTTTCTCACCCTGAACCAGTTCTCCAGTTCCCGTATTCCAGCTCCCAGACCCCCTGTTCAGTTGTGAACCAACGTCTCAGTCCGGACATGCTGAGCCATGGTGCGGACCTTCAGTGTGTTTCTCACTCTCTCCCATCTGCCACAGATCAGCCACTTCACCCTCTTTGAACAGTCCCAAATGCCTCCCTTCTGACCCAGGGAAATTCCCCACTGGAGAAGGGGTTTCCCCATTAGATAAGGGACATTTCCCTGAATTCAGCAATCTCCCTTCTGTTTCAGATCCCCCTGCCCCAAGGTGTGGGACCCGTCCCTTTCCTTTCTTCTCCTCTTTCTCCTTTTCTTTTCCCCCCTCTGTCCTATCCAGTTATGTTGGGATCTTTGCAGTCCTTTCTGGTGTCTGAGGTCATCTGCTGGTGTTCAGCTGCTTCTCTGTGGGAATTATTGCGTCTTTTGATGTATTCCTGATACATCTGTGGAGAGGGATGCATTCCACATCCTTCTACTTCACCATCATCTTTCTTCTCTACTCTTGATTCTTGCATGTTCTGGACTCCTGGCCTGAAAACTTAAGAGGCATCTTGTCTTGTGAGGCTGTAAGATGAACAGTTCTCTGCAACTGACCACCAGAATCTTAAAAGCTTATACTATACAGAGGCTTTAACTGCGTTTCAGTCACATATTCAGTGCAGATGGTCTCAACACTGGCTTACGCTCTCAAGGCTGCATCCTTGGAAAAGCTCCTCGTGCAGAAAGAGTAGGCAGTCACACATTCCATGAACAGGGGATGGGGACAGGCGCCTCAGATTGCCCCATCCAGCTGGCAGTTCAACCAGAGCTCACATCTTTTCTGTGACCTCCCTCCTGAGTCAGTCCCCAACAAGGGTCCTCCTGCTCTGTGTTGCTTATATCAACAGACAGAATTTGGTTCAGGAGCAAAAGAAAGCTTGATTCTTTGATCAGACACAGCTGAGGTGCGAGTTCATGCTCTAGTTGCTCTAGTCCACTCGCTCTCCCCAACAGGCTGTTTTATAGATTTCTTGTCAGCCAGGAGAGCTCAGAGTTCTTGTGGCTGCTGCACAGCTGTGCTACTCAGCTCCAGAGAGTGGCCATGCTGGAGCTCAATGTCGGAAATTGTATTCTTGAAGCCAAGCTTTCTTTTTTTTTTTCTTTAAGATTTCTTGAAAAGACTTGCGGTTAAACAGTTCCTACATGACCATACAGTGAAATTTAGAGTAAATAAGGGAGTCTTATGAAAACACCATGATGCATATACAGTGCTTTCTGCATGAATCAAATTGTATGTTTTCAAAACATAGTTGATATTCTTAGGTGGGATGATGGTTTGGTCCCATTAGCAAACTGAATGTACTAGTGCCAGCTTGGTCATTTCTGTAACTCCATGCCAGGCTAGGCGGAAGGGGGCTGAGACAGAGTGATGAAGTCCTAGGTACTCTGCAGGATACTGAAGCAGCAAGGTGAGTCACAGGCCTACAAAATTGAGTCCATGAATGCGCAGAAGTTGGTCGGTTCCTTGCTTCAACTGCCAAGTGCTGCGGTAGCCAGTGCCGCTTCAGGGAACTTTGAAGGGAAGATCCTCAGGACAAATGGTCCTGGCAGCTGCTAGGGCCTTGCCCTGATATTCCCTGACCGGGGTCAGCCAGCCACGAACAGCAAGGCTCCTGGCTGGCTAAGCCAAATTTGTTACCGAGTCCAAGCTCGTTTTGCTTGCCGCACGACAGACCAATGCATCGGAGAAGAGGTGTTGAGGCAAGGAATAAACTTTATTCAGAAAGCCAGCAAACTGAGAAGATGGCAGACTGATGTTTCCTCAAAAAACCCTGGGGACATTTTAAATTGCCATGATTAGAGCGAGTACTGCTGGAACCTAAGAGGTGGATGCCAGGGATGTTACAAGCATCCTACAATGCACAGGACAGCCCCCCTCAACCAAGAATATTCCAGTCCAAAATAGCAACAGTGTTGAAGTTGAGAGCATGTTTCAGATATTCTCATATTATTAAAATAATGAAAGTTTAATTGAAAATGAGAACTTTAATAGAATTAGTAAATGAAACTTAATAATAGTCCTGCTATTGATGAGATAGTTTTTGAAGTGTTGTTTTGGTTTGTTTTTTTGTTTATCTTTTAAACCTATTGCTTTCATGGTATTCTGAGTTCATTCTGATATTGATATTAAGAAATATCATTTCTATACCAAATTCCAATTTGACTTAAGGGTAGTATACAAGATATTTGAAAGTATATGTTATTATTTTGTGACGCTCACATTTCTCATTAATTAAAAAAATGCACTAGAATAAATATTGTACTGTATCATTTAATTTTCATTTTATTTTTTATTCCTATCATTTTAAAATTCAAGTTTTATTTTCTAGTGTATTGTTTCTATTCTTGAAGTAATATTGAAATGCATTATTAATGCTCAGTTTGTGTGATAAATGCTACATTCAGAATAATTTATGTACAGTCAAGTAAACCAAGTACTAAAATTAAAAACAAAATAAAACAATATATCATCCCATTAGAGTAGTAGGCATAATGGAATATGCAGAAGTTTACTGAGTATTACCTAGGGCTCATAAGTAAGATAGAATGTTAGTAAGGTGACAAAACATATGAAAATAGAGATATTGGCTTAGTTTGAAAGTAACAAGGAAAATTGCCAATGAGTTGTGAAAATTGCTTTCCTTTTAAGCTCCAGGATGTTATATTTCAATTTGACTAATTCTTTATATTTCTAATCAGTTTCTTTCTCCTGAACTAATTCCTTCATTGTTCTTTCCCTTAGAACAAAGGTCATATTTACAAACCATATTAATGTAGCCACATTTCATCTGACACTGTATCAGTAAGTTCCTCTTAGACATTATTGTGATGAACTCTTTCTTAGCAGATATTAGTAAAATTTTTCTTTCTTATAACAGAGAAATATATAAATAACAAACACATTCCCACTTATTTTTATGAAGCAGAAAATTTTAAAGCACTAAGTCAATTCTAGAAAGCATACATTTTTTCCTAGAATAGCTAATTGTTGATAAATATCTAGGGATATATTCTATTCATATAAACTCTTTAAACGGACTCTGGTTTATTTCCATGTTTTAATTTGAGGACCTTTGGGGAAAAAATAAATTGCAAAAATATCCTGCCCATTAATCCTGTAAAAGTGCCCACATAGCCTAAGTTGCTATTTCAACTGATGTTGTTATGCAAAGCTATGTGAGCAGAAATTTTAAGATCACTGTTGATCAGTAATCACTGATCTCAAGTATAATCATAAGTTTAGGTAAACAGCAGTTGCCTGAATTAATTAAAACCAGAATTCATGTTTTTCTCAAGGAAAAGAATGAAAAACTGAGGCTATTGTACTGTTAATTTTTTTTTTTTTTTTGAGAAATGGCGAGTTGGGTATTCTATTATTTATACCCAAAAAGGACACTAATTACTAGACCAAATATTGGATCTTAAAAATGTGACAAAATCATAATCAACTATACATGGAAGATGCAAAAGAGCAAAGTATCTTAGTGACTGTATGAGTTAAAGCATAATGTCAGTGTTTGTTAAAGGAAGAATGATTTGGGCCTGTGAGGGGAATAAAAGGCTCATTTTATATCTCTCCCCTTTTACCATTTTTTTCTTTTTGCCTACTCTTTTGATGCACCAGAATCAATGCAAAGGATAACATTGTAATACAGACCAAGTAAGGTATGAAGGTGGGAAAAGCTATGTGAAGAGAAATAAATTTTGAGTTAGGCTCTTGGGTTGCGTGCCTTGCTGTGAGGCTACAGAAGTAAGAAATGCCAGGTATCTTATATTTTCTCATTCCAGGGAGCCCTGGAGTTGAGAATTAAAACAGGCTAGCCATTGGGAGAAAATTCTTGTATTTACTTACTAAAAACATGTCTTTTGGGGCTTCCTAGGTGGCGCAGTGGTTAAGAATTTGCCTGCCAATGCAGAGGACACGGGTTTGATCCCTGCTCCAGGAAGATCCCACATGCTGTGGAGCAACTAAGCCCATGCGCAAAAAAATAAAAAATAAAAATAAAATAAAATAAAATAAAGTTATTTAAAAAAATTTTTTTCCTAAATAGAAAATATTGTGGCAATTTGGGGATTGGGTATGAAAGCAAGCAAGAAAGGGGACAGGTGACTTAAATATACTGCTTTTGTTCTACCTCTAGGCTTACTTCTAGTCCAGGAGAAGGGATTTCTTGATCTAGTTGACTGATGTATTAGGTTTTGTGCAAAAGCCCCAATTTTGCCTGGATGTAAGCCACTATTAGTTTATATTCTATTATTCACTGTGCCTATATTTCCCTCAGGGACTTTTGAGGTGATAAGAAGCTAGTTAATAACAAAATTCAACTATAGTTAGCATCATTTTACAATATCTTCCATCTTAAAACTTATTCCTTTTCCCAGCAGCTATCAGATGCAGAAATGGTTGTGATGCTTCTTGACCAAACACATATTTAATGTAGTAGGAAATGGTTGTATTTGATAAAACATGTAATGAAAATCTTTTAGAAATCAGAATGAACTATGGATTTAATGTTAACAAATGTACATGTATGTGGATCTATACTTGGTTGAATGATGGAATCCCAAACTGCTGATAAATAGATTGAAGTCAATCTGCAGGAAGAGGTTTAAACACACATTAACAGAGCCTATCCTGTTCTATACTTGTGTCAGTTCCTGGAACAGAAATGGCTCAATAAGTGGATCTGAAGGTGAAACTAATTTGGTATCTATTAGTAAGTATATTAGATGACAGAATCAGGATGTGAAAGAGTATTGATGTGTTAGATGGACCAAAGCAAATTAAATGAAATGTAATGAGAATAAATGTAAAGTATTATGCTTAGTTCCAAAGAAACAATTATGGGCACATGGAATAAAGAAAATAAGTCTTCGCACCAGCATATGTGAAAAAGATATATGAGTTCTAGGTGACTGCAGCTTTTATATGATTCTATTGCATGGTATGAAAAATGCAAATTTGATCTTAGACTCTATTAACATAAATATAGAATAGACAGTGGGGAATTTAATGGTCCCACTGTAACCTCACTAAAAATGCACTTAGGGTTAAAAAACTTGCATACTAGATTTTGAAAGAAATATTTAAAATAGAATTAATTCAAAAGAAAATGAATGGTTCAAGATAATGCTTTACTATAATAAATAAATAAATAAATGTAAAAGGAAGCTTTTACAAGTATTTAAAATTCCTTGCTCTAGAATGATAAATATTAGATATATATATTACACAATTCCAGAGAAAATAATAGGTGCATAAATAGAAAATATGGGTAGAGGTTCCACATAAATACAGAAATTTTAAATATTCAGTATGATAATGGAATGGGCTCTGTGTTAGTTTGAGCTTTTAGAAAGCAGACATGAAGTTGTAGTTAGAATGTAAGAGTCTGAATGGGAAAACTGCCTATGAAAGATCATGGGCAGTGAAAATAGGGGTAGTAAGAAAAGCCATCAAACCATGATGCAGGACTGACTCCAATGAAGAGAGAGGGGTGAGGAAAGAGAATTGGGTAGGAAAAGCCTCCCATTACAGCGTAGGTTGTAGAAAATCTTATCCACGCTAAGGGAGAGCCCCAGAGAAGTCTGTGAGAAGAGCCATTAGAAGAAGTGGTGTTTGGGAAGAACAAGGCAGGGCTCTAGGAAAGCTGCCTTGCTCAGGCGATGGCTAGGTGCAGCCCTAGTAGGGTGTGGCTTCAATATGAACACTGGGAGGTTCCAAAATCACAGCGATTGGACCCTGTCTGAAAACTGCACTCCTTACTTTGATAGTTTACTTTGTTTGAGAGTTCAAAAACCTTTGATCCCATGAAAGAAACCCCTAGTCATTTACAATATGCCCCATTTGAGTTACCATCATAGAGAACAGGTAACACTTATGCATCACTTAGGTCTTCCAGAAAACAGACGTCGAGACTCAGTTAAAGGTACACATTTGTTGGAGAGCAGCACCTGTGAAAGGAAGAGGGAGGCAGCTGGAATGTGTAGGCGGAGCCCACAGACTATGAAGCAGATTTGACAAAAGTCTCTGCCAGCTGAACCCAAGACTTCTAGAGCAAGACTGCCCACTAGAGGAGTCCCATGTCGGGTGGAAATGGCAGGACCCTTTTTAGTGCTATTTCACTTAGCTATTGCCTGGAGCCATCTTAAGAAATATGGCCTCAGCTCAGATGCTGAGAGTTAAAGCCATGGGCTGCCAGCTAACCACACCTGCAGCATGTTCTTTCTGGAAGGAGGATCTGGTGCTGCACAGTCCACCATTTGCCCCACGTAGTTCCACTTCTCCACTCATGTCCAGCCTTCCAGTGGTTATCCCTTCCTACATGTGAATTTTAAAAAGGGAGGTGAGTGAGACAGCTCTCACTCTTGCAGTTGGTTTTGGGAAAGAAACTCATTGTATCCCTCCTCTACTATATGTTCCAAATTCCGCTTACCCTCACCTGTCACCTCTGCTGGTCTTTTGACAAACCTAGACCTGTACCACAAATCTTCATTTTAGGGGTTACATCCCTTAATAATCATATCCTTCTCAAGCAGGTGTTGCTACCCTTGTCCACTTGCAGTCACAGTTGGTGTGGGGAGAACTAATTGACAGCCAAGTGCATCACCTGTATCTTGTATGTATTCCTCACTTCTCTGATGCTATGACAACAACCCTTTCTCCTCCTGCTAATCAGAGTTAGTTCCCTCTGCAAATATGGTGACTTCTCTTTTTGTCTATTGGCCCCCTAGAAAAGGGGCATATTCTTCAAAGACCATGGCCTTCATCCCAACAGAGCCCAGAGTTCTGGAAATGAGAAACATAAATTACCCAAATGGAACCAAATGGAACATTGAGAGTGATGCATGTACCCTATGGTTCCTGGACCCATATGATTATATTATCAGGGATGCAGTAGCACGTAGACATCTCTGATTCAGTGAGGACAGACCCCTATCTACAGAATATAGCCTCCAGACTGGCATGTCAGATGCACTGTCAGCAGGCCATTCCAACTCTCTATCAGTGGAGTGTTTCTGAACGGTGTAGTATGCAGTATGGGTCCACTCCTGCATTTCCTTCCTCGAGAATGATGTCCCCTAATCTGATATTCATTTGTATGGAATTTCATGCCTATGGGCACATATTCCATAAGCTCCTGAGTAACTATGTTGGCTGAGGCTCAGCAAGTAGCCAAACCAAATCCACATCTGCAATAAATATATATTCCTGTGAGAGCAAATCAATAGCTGTTCTCAGACATTAAGAGCCAATTGATATCCTTGAGGCATTGTGTCATACCAAGCACTCTGCATTGTACAACTCTCTGCAGTACATTTAGAGGTGGCAATAGCTAGATCAACCTTGATAAAAAGGAGTACAAGCATTTCCTTCATCTCTGCTACAAGGCGTGCATAATTTGTATGCTCGTCTGCCGGCCCTGAGCGGCTGCTGGCAAAATCTGTTTAACGTCAACTGGCTGAGTTATTAGTAACATCTACTTGGTTGTGTAGTGTTTCTTCTGTGGGAGACTGTTTTAATTGCACAATAATATATTATACAAAGATCTTCACACTTTGCCCAGATTCCCCTCAATCCATCAATATGCTTCTACCCCAGACCTCCTTGTCTCTGATTTTCCAATCTCTTTCCTCTGGTCTCCTGAACAGGTATCCAGTATTAACCACATTCCTCTTAATCTCAGCCACTTATCCTTCAAACAGTGTAGATAACCAGGCTTACCACCCAAAGCTCCACCCAGGGGAAAGTTCTTTCCTTTCCTCTGTCTTTCAAAGCTACCTGTGAATGAGTTTGTGGCCATCCTCTAGTTTCTACTTGAACCATCATGTTTAGCTAGCCCACAGATAAGCCGAGCCTGTACTTTTTTATCCATCTTTAGGTTGGCTTAAGGGACGTCCCATGTGGTCATTGGTATGATATGAGGGAGGAGTGTGGGTGCAATTGCTCCCTGTGACACGGGAGTCCTGGTGACTTGTTCATGTCCTCCTTTGCTTAGGTACTCTAGTCCTGCTTGTGCTCAGCCTTACATTTATTATTTTATCTTTTAATAAACTTTCTAGCAAACCTTCATGAATTGGAAGATCTGACAGGACTCATCTCCTGATGTGTAATCCCGGACACAAGTTCACTGGTGTCTCATTGTAAAGCATTCTTATCTACAAAGGAGCAAATGCATGCCAGTGGCTGTTTTTTAAAAGACATGTAAATGTTTCAAAGGGCATGGCCTTGGTCTAGAGTCCCATGAGCTTAGGCTGTGGTTCCATAATAGGACTTGCCATAAACTTGACTGTGCATCTTTGCTACTACGGATCCTTCCAACACCTGAGCTACTGCTGGAAGTGCAGATGTATTGCTATCTGCACTTGCTGCAGAACTCTTCCTTGCTCTAGGCCTCACTCAAAGCAAGTAGCCTTCCATATCCTATAGTCTAGGGAGGTATTCTTAAGCGTATAATGTGTTGCCTCCAGAACTCAAGATGTCTGCTAGGTGCTATGCATGCTTCCTTGCAGCAGGGAACACAAGATGTGACAATTTACCTTTTGTTCTGGAGGGGATATCCTGGACCCCTAAAGATTTTACTGAAATGGCAGATTCTTGACATCTACAGGATTTATTTCCCACAATCTGGTATTCATGTATATTTGTAAAGGTCTCCATGAGATCAAAAGCTAGCCCCCTTTTGATCTTGCTGTCCATTCATCATGATAACATCAATATATAGGATCGATGTGATATTCTACTCAAGCATGAATGCATGTCTGACACAGCATATCCTACTGGAGCCACTACTTGTGATCCTGGGGTAGTCTACAAAATCCATCGGGTTTCTGCAGGGGTCAGACTGGTGAATCACATGGAGATATTTTAGGGACTCTCTTTTTTTATCTTCTTTAGATCTTTAATATTGTACTAATCTCTATCATCCTGCTACCCAATGCAATATTATTTTGCATTTACTATCTTGGCTGGGGGACTTTTCAGAAACTTCCCCTTGTCCTTCCCTACTATGATAATTCTTAAGCCACAGACCAAAGTCCCAATGAGGAGATTACTCTGTCTATACAGTATGCTAATCTGAGTTATAGGTTCAGAGACTAATGAAATGACCACCAGGTAGATTCTCTAATCCAGTGGGCCTATTATATGCTGGACTTTTACAAGGTTTCCATTTTTTTACCAAGACCAGAATTATTGGGAGGAAGGGGCAAAATACTTCATGTATCTGAGAACCAATGTCAACCCAGACCATGTGTACAATAGGTCTTGAACTGTCATGTAGTTTTCTATGAACAAGGTACTGTCACCCAAGTAAATAGCTATACGTTACTTGGAAAAGAACTGGTACAATCATTAAAACATATTCTTGCCATGATGTTGCCAGGTCCTTCTTCCTTTGGACATGGAAATCTCTTCAGTCATAGATTCCAGGGATAAAAACTATGGGAACTGTATTATCACTGTTACTGGGTTACTTCAGTTAGCCTCCTGTTCTTTCACTATTGCTTTATCTAATCATATATTACATTATGGTGGCATTACAAAGTACCTTTGTTGGCTACCCATCTTTTTTGTTACTGGAGATGCCATGTTTCATTATTCAGTTTCCATTACACTCTGCAGCTGAAATTCCTCTTGGCTGTCACTCTGATCTTGCCATCATTATAAAAAGTACATCTCCTTGAGACAACTGCTAGTCCTTAAGTAAACCATTCTCCCCTTTGCTATTAATTAGCCAAGTTCTTTGGCCTTTCCTACCCTCAGCTTTAGCCTGCTAAAAGTCACCATTGAACTTATTAATGATGCTGGTGACCTTCTTGGCAGTTCATCCCTGGTGGCCTTGGTAAATGGTGTGTCTTCTAAGTCTTCCCATGAAACAAAATTATCTGGTGGGTCTTGTGGCCTCAGATAATATGTCCACTCCTTCTATACGAGATAAGCTACCAAAGAGCCCCTTTGGCTTTTACACTTAGTTTCTCAGGCCCTTAGGTTTTTTATTACCCTTCAAAATGGTGGCAATGCAACTTTACAAAAACCCACCAATAGCATTTCCCTAAATGCTTTATTTCCTGCATTTTTCAGATGTCTGAGTTATCACACTGGCTACCGTGTTCCCCCTACCAGAACATTTCCCCAAGTCAACAGCAGTGAAAACATCGGCAATTGGGCACCTGTCTCGTGTCAGAGAACTATTTGTGCTTTGAGATGGGTTTTTCAGTGCCTGTTGGCCAGTGACTAAAGTGGTTCCAAAACCTCTTCTTACCACCTGCTCATTCCGGCATCACTCCCATTACCATTATGTCAGTCTGCTCCTGTGAAAAATATTGTGAGGATTAAAACCTGGAAAATGAAAATGGAGAATGTTGGATTAAACACAGAAGCAGTCAAAACATGAGGAAGGGATAACAAAGATTCTATCAGCAAAAACAAGGAGCTACAGAGCAAAAAATTGCTCATAAGAGGAGTCCCATGTGGGGAAAAGTTGCTAGGCCCTTGGTCTCTTGGTTATTGTGTGGGACCATCCCATAAGGTGCATTACCTTGGCTCAAAAGATGAGGCAGACCTGAGGAGTTAACGGCTCAAAGCTTCCAGCTAATCCCATTCTTCCAAGTCCTTTCTTGAAGGAATATCTCCATGGCCATTTAGTTTCAGCAACACCTTATAGGTTGCACGGACTTACACTAGACCTTGTTAGGACTGTTTTTTAAATTGTTCATGTGCCTTATTTTTTAGGGAAAAAAATCTATAAGTAAAATTGGATAGCATAGTCTATACCATTTTTGAGTTAAAAGATAATACACATAAAAGATATTATAAGACAACTCAGAGTATAATGCTAGTAATGTATGACATATGATAAATGCTAAGAAGAAAATGACATAAACTTATTAACTGTATTTGCTTTTAAAAGGTAAAATATGGGATTCTGGAATATTGAAATAAGTATTTTACTTTACCCCAGCCGTCATGAACATTTGTAGCTTTAGAAAATAGTGAAATATCTTCTCAAGGATGATAGACACAAAGAAGAAAAAAGAGAAAAGAAAGAAAGAAAGAAAGAAAGAAAGAAAGAAAGAAAGAAAGAAAGAAAGAAAGAAAGAAAGAAAGAAAGAAAGAAAGGGAAAGAAAGAAAGAAGAAAGAAGGAAAGAAAGAGATGAAGGAAGAGAGGAAGGAAGGAAGGCAGGCAGGCAGGCAGGCAGGCAATAGATATCTAGCTATAGGTCTAGAACTAAGTCTAGATGTACCCATCACCAAATATTGGCTCCTAAGGCAGTGTATCCTCTGAAGTCAGATACTGTGTGTTTAAATTTTCCCATACCTGCTGTACCATCTTTGATAAGTTCCTTAATTACTCTGTTCTTCTGTTTTCTCATTTATAAAATGGGTGTGATAACAGTAATACTTAATACAAATTTATTTTATGTGTACTAAATATTTTAAAGTCTTCAAGCAGTGTCTCACATATATTAAGTGTAAAATATTATTTCTATTGCGGCAATTATTTCAGGAGGAAAACAGTGTGAAGTAATACAATTTTGGAGTTTTCAGCCAAAGTTTGACCTGCTTCTTAGATTTGTAACTTGAAGGAAATGAGCTAATATCTATGAATCCTTGTTTAGTATCTCCAAATTGGGAGTAATTAGGAGTTGTAATTAGTATCTCCAAATTGGGAGTTTGGAGAATGCTGTACAGATGAATGCATATAAATTTTCTATTAAAATGGTATAATAAGCCTCTAAAATGATGACAATAATTTTTATTTGAGAAATTTGTTAAGTGAAATAACTCGATAGCAAGTAAACCTCATGGAATCTTTCCTCCTCAAAAACTGGAACCTAAGTCATCATCATTATCATTACATTGTTATCGTTACCATCATCTTCAACATTATCGACATTATCTTCACTTCCAATTTTATACTTTTAGCCAGATTTAACCAATAAACTTATGCAAGGAATTTTCTAAAACACGCAAATCAATCACTTTTTCTGAGCAAAATAAATAACCTCCATTTCCAGTGGATCCTGTTATTAATTTTTATTTAAAAAAAGAGCACTCATGTTTGGAACAATATATTCAGGGCTTGGATTACATTTTCCTTTGCGTGTGCTTAATTTTCTTATTTTAATTATTCCATGAGGTCAAAGGGATAAGAGAGATAAAGTCAATTATCTAGAAGCTGTGCACACATGTATTTAAGTGATGTAAATAATTATTTAAGAATAGTTCATTATCATTTTTAGCTTTGGAAATTAGCACTTTCAATTTTCTCAGATTAATCTGATTACCTGCAAGATGTCTTTCTCTAGAATAAGATCAAGCTGCTTACAATTGTATGGTTTCCTTATTCCATAGTATATTAACCACTTCTGGATTCATCTTGGACATCTAAAGAACTGGAAAAAAAAATAAAAAGCTACAATCCAAACAAGAAAAATATTGTTCAGGCAGAAAATTACTGACATTTCAAGAACCCATAAGAGAACAGAGGTCAAAGGACAAACAGATATTTACTTACCTTAAGTGGAAGCTGCAGACACCATAAAAGTCTGTGGGAACTACTGGGCATATACCCAAAGAAAACCATAATCCCAAAAGAAACTTGTACCATCATGTTTATTGCAGCACTATTTACAATAGCCAGGACATGGAAGCAACCTAAATGCCCATCAACAAATGAATGGATAAAGAAGATGTGGCATATATATATATAGAATGGAATATTACTCAGCTATAAAAAGGGATGAGAGGGAGCTATATGTAATGAGGTGGATAGAACTACAGTCTGTCATACAGAGTGAAGTAAATCAGAAAGAGAAAGACAAATATTGTATGCTAACTCACATATACGAAATCTAAAAATGGTACTGATGAACTCAGTGACAAGAACAAGGACGCAGATGCAGAGAATGGACTGGAGAACTCGAGGTTTGGGAGGGGGCGGGGGTGAAGGGGAAGCTGAGACGAAGCGAGAGAGTAGCACAGACATATATATAGTACCAACTGTAAAATAGATAGCCAGTGGGAAGTTGTTGTATAACAAAGGGAGTTCAACTCGAGGATGGAAGATGCCTTAGAGGACTGGGGTGGGGAGGGTGGGGGGGACTCAAGGGGGGGGAGTCAAGGAAGGGAGGGAATACGGGAATATGTGTATAAAAACAGATGATTGAACTTGGTGTACCCCCTAAATAAATAAATAAATAAATAAATAAATAAATAAATAAAAAGTCTGTGGGAAAATTAAACTAGAAAATATGATGAAGTGTTGGGGGCTGAATGTGAGTTTGTATGAGACTATGTAGCTCCTGGGGACTGCAACAATGGGGCATTCCACACATTTGCAGGTTCTTTCCTCTAGAAACAGTCACAAGGACATAGACTGAAAGTACCAAAGGGTTCTTGCTGCAGCTAGGTAAGGGTAAAGGAGCTGGAGATCACGTGACTTGTAGCTTAATTTTAATCTGCATGTTTAATATTAATTCATTTTTAGATACATTTATGTTATGAATGAATTTACAGACATGAATGTACATACAAATGCATACATGTGTTTAACTATATGTGTATGTGTGAATATCATTTTAACTTTGCATATCTTTTCTATTGATTTTCATTTAGCTTAATATTTTGTGAATACTCTCATAACATTAAATATTATTCAAATATTTGGATTTTAGAGAGTGCTGTGATTGGTGATATCTTGCAGGATATTTGAGGCTTTTGCAATTTTGGATGTTATTTCAGTTTTAGCCTTTATAAATTAAACTTTTCTAAAGATAGTAAGTTAAAAGGTGCTTACAAAATGCTATTGAGTTGCTTTCTTATCCTTAGAGTAAATCTTAGAATTTGAATAATTAGATTTACTCTTTTCTAAACTTCCACATTATATTTTCCAAATTGCTTCACAGAAAGTTTATACTAAATTACATTCCCCTTAGCAGTGAATTAGAGTCCCTGTTTCTCTGCAACCTGGTCAATAAAACATATTTTCTATATATTTTCATCTGGAACTGCACCCCTCCCCACCAAAGAAAAGGCGATATTAAGTGAAAACACGTAATCCTGAAGTTTTATATTTTAACTATTTGTGAATTAGTGGTCATTAAAAAGCATTTGATGCTACTAAATACGTAATTGAAAAACTCAAGATAGTATGTTTTTGTATCTGTTGGGATATATTTACTATCATTTTATAAATTTTTTCCTACATTTTTTCTTATTGATGTTCTACTTGTACTGTTTGAACAATGCCTTCTCTAGTTTTTGCCTCTTCCATTTCATTTGTTTTTAATAGCATACCTAATTCTAACAGCTAGATTTCATTCCTAACAGGCTCTAAAATATGAGTCATAAATTTGATAATCATAGTATACATTAAAATATTTAATCAGCTTTGCTGTCCAGTAAAGATTGTTATTCAAATCTGGGCAGTGACTCTGGGCTGATTTACTGTGAAGAATTTGTACTTTGGCCATCGCTTTGCTGCAGAGTGGATACCAGGTCTTCCCATTAGAAGTTTCCTACTTTGCAGTGTGCACTTATTTGCTGAAGAGATTCTTCCATTTCACAGAAATTTCTAATTCCATTTTAAATCCTTCTAGGAAAAGAGACATCAGTATAGTTGAGGAGGAATCGCTGCTATGGTCTTCAAAGTGGATGTAGTAGATAGAGTCCTATACTCTCTCCAATCTATTACTGCTTCCCACTTTATTTTCTCTCAGTGTACATGAGTCTACTATTTGAAAAATATGTATATGTATTACAACCCTTGGAAAGTGTCTTCAGAAATAAGCTGTAATCTGTAAAATTTAAAAGCACCTGCTGACAATCTAGACTTAGGGATCATTGCTCACTGGGTGTTATCCTGTGAAGACAAATGATCATCACAGACCAGCCTGTCCCTGCCTTTCTATAGGGCACAGAGAAGTGCTAGAATGTCTATGGGAAATTAAATATGTCAAATCTCTTCTGACTTTTTCCTTAACCATCTGGTAGAGAAGAGTTGTAATTTTTATTCAAGTGCCTTTTACCTAATGCAGAAAAATCCAGAAAAAAATGCAGAAACATTCAAAGGATTTGACAGATTTTAGGGTACCAGATACTGAAATGACAATGGAGACCTTTTGTAGTGAATGAGAAAGAGAGTGGCTGCGAGCTTATATGATCTGTCTGTAGTTCAAGACAATGGTATCTATTTCCTTCTTTGGAAACTCATCACTCCTTTTTGAAATGACTTTTCTTACATTTTTGTTGTTGTTTTTCTTTATTTTCAGGATTTCTTCATTTTTTAAAAAATTAGTTAATATGAAATCTTCCTTCAACAGTTATATTCAATACCCTGTACATTTGTATCATTTCCTTTAAACCATGTGAAGTACTGTACAATAATAAAAAAAAAATGTTACCTAATTTCTGAACAACCAAGATAAAAGATTTGTATTTTCTAATCTGCTTCTCTACTATTTACCTTATTATACACAGAAGGGGGAAAACAGAATTAAAAAAAAAAAAACTCTTTTATAACCTACAGAAAACCTATGTAGTGATTGTACTTTAACCCTCTTCACAGTGGAGTGAACATAAAAGGGAATAATCTTTCCTATCTCCAGGCAATCAAGAAGAATTCTTTGGCCTTTTGATTTTCTTGAATAAGTAGCTCAATTCTCTATCAGAGGAGCATACAGATATTCGTTATTCACTCAAACTTGGGCAAATGTATTGAATACATCCAGAATTATAATTGGGTTTGTGAGTATAAGAGTGTTTGTGAACATCATGCATATTCATTTACAGTGTACATAAATAGATAGGGATAACACGGATTTGTGTTTTTAATTGATGAGATGGAATTAATATACTTTATATAAAGTAAGTACCTTTGTCTCTGCGGTAAAATTTATTGTGTATTCTTATTTCTTGCAAGTTTACAATCTTCTACCTACTTGAGAACTTGAGTGTTAGTACATAGCTTTTTTTTTTAAGTTTTGATACTATTTTTTATTTTATTTTATTTATTTGGCTGCACTGGGTCTTCGTTGCTGCTCTCGGGCTTGCTCCAGTTGCGGCGGGAGCTACTCTTCGCTGTGGTGCGCAGCATGTGGGATTTTCCTGGACCAGGGATTGAACCTGTCTCCCCAGCATGTGCAGGTGGATTCTTAACCCCTGTGCCACCAGGGAAGTCCTGGTGTATAGCTTTTTAATATGGCTAAAAAATGGGTTTTTTTCCATTCAACTCTTTCTGGTGTAATCAATTCTTCAGAAACATTAAAGTGCAATCTGATGTTCAAACAAACAATATTTTAACATATTATAAGTAAGAAATACTTGAGGTTCAGATAAATTTTAGCACGAATGAGCACAATTCCCATAAAGCGATCCATCTAAATAATATTCTGATCTTAATTTTATATTAAAGTATTTTTCCTGAAATTATAAGGGAAACCACTATGACAAGATACAAAAGCCCCCAATATATGAAACTTTATCCCAGGTAAAGTGAAACATTTTTAAAAATTATTTGTATATTTTTACAAATATTCCATTTGTGAAGGATCGTCCATGACCTACTATTCTCAAAAGGGTTGCTGAATACATTTTTCTTACTGTGACCACAGAAATACTATCAGGTTTTTCAAATGTCATGGACTAAACGAATAAAGAAACTTTTACCTCATTTTCAGCTTAAGGTTTTCAGATTGCCTATTTTTTCTTCATTTCAAAATATTCCAGTATTGAGAAACTAATTGAGTGGAGGTATTTCTCATCAACCCAGTCAGGGTAAAATGAGCCCATTGATTAACATTGGTATAAAGCCTATTAAAGTTAATGGAAGAAAAAATTACACCGCTGAACTAGAAGTGATGTGTGATGACTCCAATAGAGGCAAATGGGATAACGGGCAAGAAAGGTTACACTTACCCAGGATTTCTTTCTATATGGTCTTTTTTTTTTTTTTTTTTGACAGGGAGGGAGGAGGCATGGAGGTACTGTTATCCACCTAGAAGTGCATCTTAGACTGCTTGTGTGTATTTATAAGCCATTTTGGTTTCAGAGTATTCTTGCCTATTCAGTGCAGTTATTGCGTAAGCATTTTGTGTAATTTTTTTTCTTCCTTCTATCTTTTTTTTAAATCTTTATTGGAGTATAATTGCTTCACAGAATTTGTCAGTTTCTGCTGTACAACAAAGTGAAAGAGCCACATGTATACATGTATCCCCATATCCCCTCCCTCTTGAGCCTCCCTCCCAGCCTCCCTATCCCACCCCTTTAAGTCTTCAGAAAGCATCAAGCTGGTCTCCCTGTGCTCTGTAGTAGCTTCCCACTATCTATTTTACATTTGGTAGCGTGTATATGTCGATGCTACTCTCTCACTACATCCCAGCTTCCCCTCCCCCAGTGTCCTCAAGTCCATTCTCTACATCTGCATCTCTATTGCTACCCTGCTACTAGGTTCATCAGTACCATTTTTCTAGATTTCATAAATATGGCATTTCTCCAAGGAAGACCTACACATGGCCAACAAACACATGAAAAGATGCTCAACATCACTAATCATTAGAGAAATGCAAATCAAAACCGCAATGATGTATCACCTCACACAGGTCAGAATGGCCATCATCAAAAAATCTAGAAACAATAAAAGCTGGAGAGGGTGTGGAGAAAAGGGAACCCTCCTGCGCTGGTGGTGGGAATGTAAACTGTTACAGCCACTGTGGAAAACAGTATGGAAGTTCTTTAAAAAACTAAAAATAAAACTACCATATGACCCAGCAATCCCACTCCTGGGCATATACCTGGAGAAAACCATAATTAAAAAAGATACATATACCACAGTGTTCATTGCAGCATTATTTACAATAGCCAGGACATGGAAGCAACCTAAATGTCCATCAGCAGATAAATGGATAAAGAAGATGTGGCACATATATACAATAGAATATTACTCAGCCATAAAAAGGAATGAAATTGAGGTATTCGTAGTGAGGTGGATGGACCTAGAGTCTGTCATACAGAGTGAAGTAAGCCAGAAAGAGAAAAACAAATACCATATGCTAACACATACTTACAGAATCTTCCTTCTATCTTACCAGAGCAACTTCTCTGCTATTTCTAACTTTTGGCCCTTCCATAAAGTGTGTTCAGTCATGAACAGTGATGTGAAAGTAGGCTTGTCATCACCACAAGGTTCAGACTAAGCCCTAGTTCCTCTATCTCAGCCACCGCTGTTGAGTTTGTTCCTCTTTATTCACACCTAGTCCACAACCTCCAACTCCGCAGACATCAGGGTACCATCTTACACCTCTCAGGCAAATTTCTTAGGTTCTTTTGACAGGATAAGTTTCCTGATCTTTGAAATAAACTCAACATTTTAACCACCTCTTTCTGGGAATTTGAGAATGACCCCTTCATATCTCCTATTTCTAAGCCTCCCTCATTCGAGCAAAACATATAAGAAAATCATAACTGCAGCTGTTGGTGAAGTTTGAATGCATCATTTTACCAACTCAGATGAACTTCTCCACTTAGCCTCCAAATCTGAATCCCCTGTTTTGGTCTGTTCCATAGAAATAGTTAGACCTTAGTGGACAGGTTGAATGATGGGTCTGAATTCCTCCCCACTGCTTTAAAGGTTTTAATAAAGTCACGCTTCATTGTGTTTTAAGATAGGAGATGCATTTGTGTTTTATTTTCCTGTACTATTATTTTCTTAACAAAGTGCATTGTCTGTATTGGAAGATCTGAATAAAACAAAAGCAAAGCTTTGGGCTTATTTGCTTAATAATAATATGTGGCCCGAGCTAGTTGTTGATGTAGGTACATCTAAAATTTAAACTTTGTTGTGTATGTATTGCTCTATATGTACATAAATATATAGAGTTATCTCTATGCATGTGAGTGTGGATGTTATGATGCACAACTCAGATCATTCTTCAGGCTGAAGGTCCATTTCAGTGGCTGATGGGAGTATCGCTGACAGAGAGCCCTCAGCATCACACTATCCTGTATTACCTTGGTTAAAGAAAGATTACATATGCTCTCTGGGAAACCTGCATCCGGTGACCAGTTCTGAAGGACAATAAATGTCCAATTCTCTCGGCCCCTCCTGGGACATGTAAGAAAGACTATTGAAGCCTCGATGCTCTCTGTAGGCCCAGCTAGGCCTCCACTGAGATTGACTCCTCTCTAACCTTCTCGCTCTCACCAGTCTTCCTTCCTTCCTTTTCTTTCCATGTGCTTTGATCCTAAAAGCCTAGCCTAATAAAAATTCTGCATGCTAATCTAAGTCTCAGAGACAGCCTTCAGGGAACCTAACCTCCAATAATCATGGATAGATAGATATAAAGATAGGCATCTAGATACTCAAGCAGCAAATACACAGTAATTGGATTGAATTAATCAGGATCTTAAAAAACATAAATTTTCACAAATCATAATGTGTATCTTATATTATGGAAATGTTAGTTTGCATCCTGGTTCTATCACTTACCAGCTGTGTGAACTGAGGAAGCTACTTGCCCTCTGTACATCTCAAATCCTCATTTTTAAAATGGTGATCATAAATCCTAATGCCATCGATCTTAAAAGTCAATGAGATAAGTCATGTTAATTACTAAATATCCTTCCTGGAACACTCATCTCTTATCTGCTATTTTATTATCTAAAATAATTTGAGGATACATTTATTGATATAGAATCAGAATATGGCAGTAATTGTGGAGCTAGAGAAAGTCATAACATGTTGTGATATTTTCTCATAGGCTTTTTTTTTCAGAGGAAAATATGCATATGAGTACATTTAGAGCTATAGTTCAAATAAATCATTAACCTGGATTACAGTTTAATTATGCTTTTGAAGAGGACTTGATCTGTAATAAACTTCCTAAAGTAAGATTAAAAAAAAAATTATGACTTCAAGTTGGGTCATATATACAGATATCGGGCCTCAGGAAAATGTCTCCAGGTGTAACTTTCTCTGCACTCTGCCTTAGACACAACTGAGGTGAAAGAAACTAAATGGATTGTGGGATGGTAATTAGATGTAACGTCAGCCAATTCTTTGTGTTGCTTCAAGTAATGAAAGACAGGATTTTGGAGTGGGGATCAGAGTGTGTAGTAAAATTCCTGTTTGTTAGGGTCACACCTATGCTTCTTTTTGATCAGAAAATGTATTCTTTGATTCTTGGTTGATGGAAAACTTTGCATATCACTGGAAGAGGGCATTGTGCCATTTTATACTATAAAATACATCTGGGTAACCTAAGGCTAGCTATTATAAATCATAAAGAAAGTCAGGTTTATTGAATATCAGATTTCCATTAAATCACATTCACACACAAAGAGACAGTTCAAATTGTAATTGAAGTTGTCAGCTTTCATTCATCTTATATAGGATTATTCCAGCTGTCCATTATTCATTCTTTTGTACTTTGAGTCAATTTATCTGAGTCTGCTGGCTGTAACAAGATGAAAAAGGACAGGCTGATTTTTGCCTGTTAATTCTAACAAAAATAGGAGTGATTTTCTGATCACAAAACAATGCTTTTCCTTATTTGAAATTAAGTAAAATATAATTCCATTTTATATTTTGCCTGTAATCCATATGAAAAGACAATTAGTACAACTGATGTGCCCTAATGAATTAAAATGCATAAAATGTCAGCTTCCCAGGAAGTGCCTGAAAAATAAATTATTTTTAAGCTGAGAAATTTCTAGTAAGGCACAATGAGAATTATTAAAGTGATTGAATGATCCCTAATGATTAATACTGGTCAACTTTCACTGACAAGTACAGGCTTCCTGTAGAGTAAATATAACAACTTTGAAATTGCTTAGGAAAAAAAACGTGAAAGGTTTCAAAGATTGATCTTATAAAAAATCACTTTAAGAAATCTTCTTTCTTTTAGCAATTGCTAAATTACATCATTCTTATAAGCCTCATGAAAGTATGTTTAATGTTTTCATTAAATGATACATTATTTTGTACCATCCAAATTATATGTAATTTGGACATACAGCATGAGCCTTCTAAGTTTATCCCAAATAACCCAACCACAAAATAGTATGAAATGGAATTAGAACTATAAACTTATTAGGGAAGCCAAAGATATTCTGTTCTTTTACAGGATAGAAATAAAAATATCCAGGTATTATACTTATTTTCCTTTTGTTTTGCTTTTCACTGTAAGTCTTTTGTATAATTTTCATTTTGTATTAATGCCAAGATTTCACATGAAAACTGACTTAAATATTTAACATTTTAAAGGTCACAGACCCTTGGAGACCAAATCATACATGTTCCTGAGCAATTTATGAAACTTTTGATCCTACAGTGTGAACACTAACATACCCTGTCTGCATCAGTCAATATTCCTGATGGTCTGGATGGACTTGCAGTCATGGTCTTCTGCCTACTACAGTTTGTCATTCACTCCTTCATTCATTTTTATTGATTCATTTTTTCATTCATGCTCTAAATATTTATTAAATCTCCACTGTGCAGCAGGTGCTGTGCTAAGCCCTGGAATCTCATTTGTTTACTTATAGATAGCTCCCCTCCTTGTGGTATACCTCAAGCTGCGGAGATAAACATTAGTCAAATAATCACACAAATGTAAATTTATATTCTATAGGGAATATAAAGACCCACCTACTATGAAAGGAACCCCTGTTTTGAGAAGAAACCATCCAATAGTTTAATCTGATTTATCCTAAGGGAATCAGGAAAGACCTTCTTGAATTGTGAAAGCTGAGCATACACAAATTAGATGAACTGTGGAAGAATGGGCAAGAGAAAAATAAAACACATTTGTAGCAGGAGGAAATACAGCTGCAAAGATCCTGGGGATTAATTCACTAATTTTAGAAGCCTGAGGGAAATTACAAGATTGGCATGAGGTGAAGTGGAAGAGAAGAGAGAATCCTAGGCATTTCAGAGTGTTATTTTATACTTCCCTCACACTTGCACTGTTTATTAGTAGGTAGGCTAACTATTTAGTTTATTTTCTTCTGTCAGGACACTTTCTAACAGAGTTTTTTTATAAATTTATTTATTTATTTATTTATTGGCTGCACTGGATCTCCATTGCTGCATGTGGGCTTTCTCTAGTTGCAGCGAGTGGGGGCTACTCTTCATTGTGGTACACGGGCTTCTCATTGCAGTGGCTTCTCTTGTTGCAGAGCATGGGCTTCAGTAGTTGTTGCATGTGAGCTCAGTAGTTGTGGCTCACAGGCTCAGTAGTTGTGGTGCATGTGCTTAGCTGCTCTGCGGCATGCGGGATCTTCAAACCCATGTTCTCTGCACTGGCAGGTGCATTCTTAACCACTGCGCCACCAGGGAAGCCCCTAACATAATTTTTAAAATCAGTTATTTATGATTTTTTGTCTATTGCAGTGATAAATTTTCTTATTGATTCTCATTATCTTTTAGTGGATTTCCTTGAATTTTCTAAGTATATAAGCATATCATTGTCAAAACTTACTATTTGTTTCCTCCTTGTCTAAAAAAATGAAAATAGAAAGCTAGAAATAGAGGTGTGTTCTGACTTTCTCTTGTTGAATTACATTTGTGGTCATTTCAGAACAATATTAGTAATAGTGGTGATAAAAGCTATAAGTATTCTTGTATTAGACCTAACTTAATTGAGGCTGTTTTAAGGGCAAACCTTGGTTAATTTTCATTCAACAAACATTTATTGAGTATGCCATATGCTGGGCACTGGTGATACAGGAAAACAGACCAAAATTCTCCATCTCTTAAAGCTTGTATTTTAATGAGATGGGGGGTGGGGGGGAGGAACACATGTAATGGGTTTTTCCTGTTTAAAATGTTTAATATATGCTTACTTAGCTGAGACTAATAACCACTAAATACCTAGCAAGAAAGAGAGAGTAACTTTTTTAAAACATAGGTCACTGCCGTCCTAAGGAGTATATAAAGGAAAATGAGCTTTTTATTGACTGAAAAAACACAGGTACTAAAGCTTTGCTTACACAGGGTCACAAGTGCAGTAAGGATTACTGAGCATTCTTCTTTCTTTCTAAGAGGAAAATATATATCCTCTAGCTCAAGGAAGGATTTCTGAGAACTAATAGAATTGCTCCCTTAACATGGACCCACAGAAGTTTTGGAGCAACTTTGGGATGGAGGAGGCTGGCATACTTAGGAGGCATTTTCTTTTCTTTTTCTTTTCTTTTCTTTATTGTTGTTGTTCAGGAAACTGCCCCTATTGTTGGAGATTTCTCAGTGAAATTCTTTTGAGGTGGGTGATTTCTTCTTAAACGTACACACATCTTTTTTTTCCTCCCAGTTTTAGCCATCTGATGTACTTTGAGATTCTTTCTGCTGGCATCATTTTGCCCATTCAGGTGGTTTTCTTGAAGAGCAGCTGAAACAACTGAAAGCCAGTTTTCTCTCCTGCTTGTGGTCCATACTTGACCACTGGGAATCTCTAACTCAGTTTCTCATGCAAAAATTCCCGTGAGTCCTGGTCATCCTCAGCCCCACCACCTCTCTGATGGTGTGACATCAGTGCTACTGGTAGCACCTTTGGACTCCTCCCACATGAAGCAGTCACTGTCCACTGTGCCCCTCAATCTTGGGAGAAATATATTTTGTTATCCAATTGTAGATCTTTTTCCTTAATGTTCCCACTCACAGAATCCTATAATTTCCCAATCTTTTGTTGGTCTCTCCAAATTCAATAATAAACTGAAGTTGGATTGTCAGGTAAAGAATTAAAAAATCAGTTTTGGTCACATATTTTGCAAGCCAGCATGGAGGTTATGTACCTCACTTTAGAAAATGTCACACAAGCCAAATAGAAGTTTCTATTCCAGACCAGAATCATACCTTATGTGAAGGTTTGAATTAAATTTTAAATACATTAATCTTTTGTGAACTTTCTTTATCATCATTTTAATGACTACGTAGAGAGTAATAGTTCACCTGCTGGATATATGCCAAATCTCTTGTGGATTCCTCATTTCAAATATGAACAAGGTCACAGAAAGATTCTAACAGGTTTTAAAGCTCCTGAGATTATTTCCCTTTTATAGTCTCAAGTCTAAGAGGTCATCTTCCTCTCTGTCTTGTAGAAACTATTGATTTATATCCTTCCTAATCCTTTAGCATATTGCTTAAATGCTTTAATTCGTATCACTAATCAACATATGATTATTTTATTCATTTTTATTTGTTTACTAAAGCTCCCTCAGTTGGCTGTGAGCAGAGATTCTCTCAGCCAATGATGTATCTCCAACACCTATTACTGTATTTGACTTAACGGTAAACACCGATAGGAAATTTCTAAGCAAATAAATTGATGATGAATGACTAAGTGACATAATTCATTATATATTCATTATATATATTACATTTTACTATATTTTACTACTACCCTAATGTTGCACTTATGTTTCTACATTTTTATCATTATTAACAACACTTTGAGGATCCTCTCAAGATTTTTTTTTGCTTTATATCTATGATTAAATATTCTAAGTAGATTTTTTAAAAAGAGTAAAAGTCTTTCTAAATTGGCATTCACCGTTTTATAAAAATTTATTTATTTATTTATTTATTGGCTGTATTGGGTCTTCATTGCTGCATACAGGCTTTCTCTAGTTGCGGCGAGTGGGGGCTACTCTTCATTGTGGTGCATGGGATCCTCATTGCAGTGGCTTCTCTTGTTGTGGAGCATGGTCTCTAGGCACACGGGCTTCAGTAGTTGTGGCACATGGCCTCAATAGTTGTGACTTGCAGGCCCTAGAGTGCAGGCTCAGTAGTTGTGGTGCACGGGCTTAGTTGCTCCGCCTCATGTGGGATCTTCCTGGAGCAGGGATTGAACCTGTGTCCACTGCATTGGCAGGCAGATTCTTAACCACTGTGCCATCTAGGAAGTCCCTAAATAGATTTTTAAAATTGATCATTACTGATTCAACACATGATTTTATGATTTTTGATATGTGTTTCTTAGAAGCCTCAGTAACTTGACTGTTAGCTTTTAATTTCTTGACAGTTTAGAAAGTAATAAAAGTCAGCATACAGTCTGTTAATTTTAATTATTTGGCTACTAATAGAGTGAATGTGGTTTTTGTTTGTTTTGTTTTGTTTGTACATTACCACTTCCAAACTTTTCTTTCTTGAACTGAGTTTTCAAGGTCTTTTTGACTTTTCTCCATTAGGATACTTATTTTCTTACTAATTTAGAAAAATTTAATGCATTGATAGTATATACCCTTTGTATATATGTGGCAACTAATTTCTAATTGTGGTAAAGTTAAAATTTTATGGTGAATTTAAGTTACAAAAATGGCAAATTTTAGGAAGTCAAGTCTTAATAGTTTGGCTTTCATAGTATTCTAAAAAGGCCTTTATTGCCAAATATTTAATTATCACTCATAATTCCCTATTATATACATGTTTTCTTTAACCCTTAAATATTTAACTTAATAGACATCTGCTTATTACATTGTGTTTTTGGGTTCTTAGGTAAATTTATAAATTGAAACAAAAACACACACAAAAGTGAACTCTAGGTGTATTTTTATAGTTTTATTTACCTTCATTAAGCTAATCTGTTTTTAATCATCCTATAAAGATTTCAGGAGGATATTCTGGGCTGTGGTCATCTTCTCTGTACAGCAAACCCCACGTATTTTTGCATGTGTTACTTTTGGGATATTTGATATGTCGCGTCACTACCTCCACCTATGATACATTTTTTTTTGAGTGTGTGGTTAACTTACTGCCAGCCATTCTGTTCACATTATATTATGTCCTAAATTAATGTACTTTCTAATTTAAGAATGTCTGACTGATTGACCCTTCCTTTTTTTTTTCCTTTCGGTTCTTTTGCCCTTTTGATCAGCTCCTTCCATATTTTGTTTTTGCCTCTTTCACAGCACTGAACATAACCGATCATTTGTTGACTTGTCTTTTCCACAGTGGACTATGATATGTGGTTGCGTGTCTCTAGTCTAATTCTGGAGGAAAGATAGAGCTGGTTCCATTAATTTCTTCCCAAGTAAATTTGTGATTTGAGAATCTCCTTTTCATGCCATAGTCATTCTTCTAAAAAATCAATTCTGTAGCACTAATGTGGAGGATATACATCCTCCATTGTTGGAAGGGAATTTGTCCATGTGCAATTAACAGGATGAGAACATAGTAATGTTTCGGGGAACAGGTGGAGTTCAGTTATGTAGGCTGCTGGTGGGGACAGCTCTTCAATGCGGGCCCACTCAAATATTCAAATGGAAAGTCTATGGTTGCTACACTGGTAACTCGATGGCTCCCAGATCTTGGCTACACTGTCTTTGCTTAGCGATGCTGAAGTGAAGCAGAGGTTCGCTACATGCTTCCTCCAAGACCTGTAACTTCTTCCCAAGATCTACCAAATTAAATGTTTCTTCTATTCCCTGTATTATTTCTCTCCTCGGACCTTAGGAATCATTTCTTGTCTTAGTACTGTGGTTTAGAGGTATGTTACTTTCTTAAATTTCACATGTGTTTCCACAACCATTGTCTTGGTATGTGATATGTTTTGGCATCTCCTGAGGTTGATGCTACTGAACACAAAAATGAGGAATACTTCTTTTTTTTTTTCCCTGGAATTGCTTTTCTGTGCCATATTCTACTTAAGGATATCCTACATGCATGATGCCTCCATGACTGAATGGGAGAATGGATATGTAGTAATAAGAGATTTTATGAACAAAATCACATCGATCAATCCTTCAAAACATTATCCAACCACAGAAATTAGTAAGTGCTGGGCACTGTGTTTTGTGTCTGGAAAGTAGAGCTGTCAAAACACATGCAAACCCGCCCTTGTGAATTTCACAGTCCAGCAGAATTTGAGCTCTCAGGGAACTTGATGTTCTCATTCAGCCACCGCTAAACGTTAAGTTATTTATGTGCAAGTGAATTAAAAGGACTTCCCTTATGAAGTTCAAAATGTAGGACGGAAAGGGCAGTAAATGCTTTTTAACCACAAAACCCAATAAGAGCTATAAAAGAGGTTCAGCAAGTGACAGAAAAGAGCAACATTTAAGTCAGCCAAGGCAAATGACCCAGGAAAGTTCCCCCAGAAGAGGTGACATTAAGATGAACTTTGCAGAACATATACTTTTATTTCTGGAATGAGAGCTGAAGAGAGCAATTAGGCATGTGAGGAAAGGCATATTGTCATGGGACAAAATGGCCCATATAAAGCCACAGAGATTGTTATGGCAGATGGGAATGAAGTATGCACCTGCCTCTGCAAGTAACTCTCCTGTTATCTCCTTAATAGAGTCCTACACTCTGACTTCCCCAAATTTTCAGCAATTTATTATTTTGTACCTACAATAGATTCAAAAGTAATTTTCATCTCATTAAACATATTCCTTACTTTAAAATTATTTTTAGTAAATAATAACCCCTGAGAATTTGCAAAGCTTGCATTAGAGAGCAGTTTTTAAGGTTTCTAATGTACATATTTTTGTGAGAAATTCCAAATATTCACATTTTGGGGATATTTTCCATGTGTTTATGTATTCCAAATCACAGAGAAACTTGCATTTTCATATGTAAGCCAGACACATTAAAAACGGTCTCAAAATGTGTTTTTCTCCAGCTGAAGAAAGTGGCAAAAGACATTTCAAGAGAAAGAAACAGGGCAGAATTGTGGAGTTTGAAACCACTTACTATTTGAAGACTGTCAACTAATCCAGTGTCATTAGAATATGGGGTGGGTGTAGGAAGAAAGTCAGGCATCTGGAAAGAGAAATTGAGAGCAGATTGTAAAGGGAAAGTTTGGCACACTATGACATTTATTCTATAGCTAAAATCTGAGTAAATTAAAACTTTAAGTTGTGAGAGTTCTGGTTAGGACTGCTGTGCTGAAAAGATGCATTTGAAGCAGAGATAAAATAAAACGCTTGAGCTTAAACATCCAGTCTCCAAGGTAATAACTATTAGGGTAGATGTACTAAGGAAGTATAGGCACTGTTCTGATTGATAGTAGTAGATAGTTATGCATATAAAGCTCTGAACTCTGTTCGAATTTGGTCCGCTATATTTGGCAATCTGTTCTCGTGGTTATTAGTATACTCACCAGCCCTATAGATCCCGTGTTCTTTCTTGGTTAAAAATAAATCTAATGTGTAGTTTTTTAAGGAACCTCCAAATAGAACTACCATATGATCCAGTAATCCCACTCCTGGGCATATACCCAAAGAAAACCATAATCCCAAAAGAAACTTGTACCATAATGTTTATTGCAGCACTCTTTACAATAGCCAGGACATGGAAGCGACCGAAATGCCCATCAACAAATGAATGGATACAGAAGATGTGGCATATATATACAATGGAATATTACTCAGCTATGAAAAGGGATGAGATGGAGCTATATGTAATGAGGTGGATAGAACTACAATCTGTCATACAGAGTGAAGTAAGTCAGAAAGAGAAGGACAAATATTGTATGCTAACTCACATATACGGAATCTGAAAATGGTACTGGTGAACTCAGTGACAAGAATAAGGATGCAGATACAGAGAATGGACTGGAGAACTCGAGGTATGGGAGGGGGCGGGGGGTGAAGGGGAAACTGAGACGAAATGAGAGAGTAGCACAGACATATATATACTACCAACTGTAAAAGAGTCAGTGGGAAGTTGTTGTATAACAAAGGGAGTCCAGCTTGAGGATGGAAGATGCCTTGGAGGACTGGGGCAGGGAGGGTGGGGGGGACTCGAAGGGGGGGTCGGGGAAGGGAGGGAGTACGGGGATGTGTGTATGGAAACAGATGATTGAACCTGGTGTACCCCCCAAAAATAAAAAATAAAAAAAAAATAAATCTAATGACAATTTTATGATCCTCAAATGAAATTTGTAAATAACGTGACCTACTCAAACACATACAATAGTTGAATTTTTTAAAAAAATTCTACAGTACATATAGACAGTTGCAGGCATGGAAGATGGGAGAATTTCTACATATATGAGACAGAAATAAATGGAAGAGTTGCTGGGATCCAATTTCAAGGGATCACATCCAGAAATTCTTAGTCAGAATTGCTGGACTACATTGTGCACACCCCATCCCCAATACCACATATTTAAAAAAAAAATTAAAATTTATCCTTGAACATAATCCAATAAAAATGTATGTGTGCACTTTGATAAAACTAACTTATTAATTGGACACTGGTATTAATCCAAGTAAAATTGAGAATAAATTCTAAACAAATTTAACTTGAATACGGTTATATTAGTATGTATACATATGAGGAATAACATGACTTTTATAGCTTGAGAGGCAAGGTAAGAATAATATTCTAGTTTTTTTTTTTTGACATTTTGTAGTAATCTGCAAGTAGAAAAAATTTACATTTATAATGCAATTTCTAAATTATATTATACTAAAAGCTACTATACAAATGATGGGCGAAAAAAATCCTAGTGTATAAGAAATGGGAGAATAACAACTACATTCATTTCTTAAGCTGATAGTTCATTTTGCATTCTTGACTTAAATTTCATACATTCTATTTTTTTAAATTGATGTAACTGAAATTGGAAGAGAAATAGGATTAATTATAAAACAGAAGCAAAGTTTAAAAGAAATGTAAGTGAAAGAAGTGACATTATATATTTACAGAGGAGTTTGTTTTTAATATGTATCTGATAAAATTAGACTATTTATATTTGAAAGTTGAAAGTTGAAATCTAAATAAAGTGAATTTGAATAAAATACTATGTTTAAAACAGAATAATTATACATTATGTAATTGTGCTACTTGCTCAAATAAAAGGATAAAAAACTTTATAAGAAAAACTCTGAAGACAGCAAACTGTGTCTCAGTGTTCATCAAGGAAGTGCAATTAGAAATAATGGGAAGAAATTTAGGAGAGTGCAATTAAGGTCAACACTTCCTTGGTGAGAACTGTGCTGGATGAGAGTTTGGTTTCCTCATAGAAAGAGAAGAAACTTCTTCCCAAGAGACAAATAATGGCAGGGTAGACATTACACTAAAGGGCCTATTAGAAGCAGTTCTTCTCTACTGGTAGAGAAACGGACTTAATGGTCTGATTCCCACATTTATTCCCTTTATATTCAATGACCCTAGACCCATGAGGTCTGATATTTGCCTAAAGATTTGAAGAACTGAAAGAATTCTCAGAACTCCCATACTCAAGGATGATTACTTTTTTCCATGTTCACTATTTGATATATCACAAAATTACTTAAACATTTATTTAATTATTTTTTCCTGAATATGAGGAGAATATTTAAGTACTGGCTCTGAAAAAAAAGCATTATATTGAAAACATGTGCAATGTAAGTTCAGAAGTTTACCTGGTTAATTTGTATGTTTTGTTAAATATTGAGTCTTCTAAATTCTAGAATACTACTGATACATTTAAATTTTTAAAAGATATTCCAGAAAGGACAGTTTCTTTTGCTGAATGCTACTTTGTTTACTTGTGGTGGTTGGAATGAAGCCATCTTTAAATTTTGAGGTAAGCCATCCTGTGAATAAGCCAACACGTGGTATAAAGGAGCAGAAAGATGAAAAGAAACAGAATTCTTTTTACATGTGATAATTATATTCTTCTAACTAAATCATCTGCTTGATAGTTTTCTGCTAGTAGGAATCTAAGACAACCTAACTGATACATTGTTTTACTGTTCCTAACCAACAACTATGTAAGTGTATGAAACACAAACTTTCTGTCTAAAAAGAGTTTGAAATCAAAAACTTTCCAAAAATTCACTTAAATATTTTAAAAGGACACAGCAGTCTTATTACATAAATTTTAAAAATCCTCTCTTTAAATTGGTTCATAACATCCTGGAGTTAAAATAATAAATAATTTGAGAAATTACTATGGAATGATGCTGTGATGACTTTTTTTTCAAACCAAGGTTAGTAACTCCATAGAAAAATGTTTTAAAGTTCTGCACAAACACCATAAGAATTTTATATAAAATCACATATTCATTTCTTTGATAATATAAAAAATAATATTAGCATGCCTGTGAACATCTGATTAATATAAGAAGATGTTGCTAGCATGCAATTTCAGTGATTTTACTTCTTTGATTTTTGGTTTGTGTTAAGATAAGACTGAGGACAAGTAGTTTTATTTCAGTTGTATCAAGCTAGGTGATTTGAGATGAAAGCACTTAAAACTATAGGCTTATATTATTTGGGGAAATGAATTACAAGGACTTCCTAAAAAGAGAAACCAAGTGTCATAATCATTAGATTTAAGAATGATGAAAGTAAGGCCTAGCTGCAAAGAATTTAACTATGTTCAGAAATCTAAAATAAATAGTAGTTCCAGGTAATTTTTGAATCCTCCTGAAAATACTGTATAATAATCCTCTAAATTATAAGGTATTTTTATCTTAGCAAACAGGCCCTATGCTAGTTATATATTTGAAGGCCCAAACAAAATTTCCAGATTTTCCAAGGCAAAAAATACTATATTGAGGAGCTACCTATGTGCTTGACTGTCTCAGGCACGTAGACTATGATTTCTTTCATTCAGTGATGTTTTGTCTTATTCATTTTTGAATACTTAATTAATATATGAATATAATGGGCACAAATTGCACAGGGCATTTTGAAAAAAAAATCAATATTGTCTAACATGGTCTAAACAAAATTTTACAGTTTTAATAGCTTTACAGAGACTTAAGCAGTAGTAAAACATCGTTTCTCTGTTCCTCATAATATATAATTATCATCATCAAGAGCAAAGGAAACTGCTGCTTGAAATGACATGAACTTTTATCAGACCACCCTGGTTAAAAGACTCATAATAAAATACAAAGTTAGAATGTTTTAAATGCTAATATAAAGCTTATATGGCGTTGTCAATTTAACAAGTAAACATATTTATGAATACTCTCCAAACTTATGAAAATCAAAGTAATTTTGAAAATATACGAATAAAAACATAAATGATCTTAATTCTGCAATTTAAATTGCATCTTTTTCTAATAATTTATTCCTTATTTTGTAAAGGTATGTTTGTTTTACCTATAGAGTTGAGGGTTTAAATAACAGTCCACAAACCTCTTTCAAAATGAAAATATGTCGATGGGCCAATACTTAATATCAATATACTATGTCACAATATGTGTGCAAGAAAAGAAAAAGTGTTCTAACAAAATAATCCTAATTAAAACCATTGAGTAAATTCATCCAAATACATTTTAAAAAATTCACTTTATTAAGGACATTTCTTGCAATGAGAGGTTTAATAAATGTGCCTAATGTGCAATGAGATATTTTATAAATTATAAAGGAAGCAAATAAGAGAATAAGAAGAAACAACAGTGTACTCAAGAAGTATTGATATTCCAGGAAGATGAGAGAAGAAATTCGAACATTATGATAAAATTTTTTTTTAAAATGAACAAAGTCCAATGAGTTTTCAATTAACATCAAAATTACTCATATTTTAACCTCTTAGAAAAATTGCTATGAAGAAAATCATATCTGAAGATGATTTAAAGATTGGGTAGAATTCTGATGGAAGGAAAATGTGGTGGTCTTAAAAGGAATTAAATATTTACTGAATAAATGAATGAGGGGGGCTTCCCTGGTGGCTCAGTGGTTAAGAATCCATCTGCCAATGCAGGGGACACAGGTTCCATCCCTGGGCTGGGAAGATCCCACATGCCACAGAGCAACCAAGCCCATGTGCCACAACTACGGAGCCTGTGCTCTAGAGCCTGTGAGCCACAACCACTGAGCCCATGTGCCACAACTACTGAAGCCCACATGCTCTGCAACAAGAGAAGCCACTGCAATGAGAAGCCCATGCACTACAATGAAGAGTAGCCCCCGCTCACCACAAATAAAGTCTGTGCACAGCAATGAAGACTCAATGCAGCCAATAAATAAATTAATTTATTAAATAAAAATAAATAAATAAATAAGGGGATGGCATCAACTAAAAAGAATATTTAGGCCTAGGAAATACCACTAATACAAAGAAAGAGAGCATACTGTAATAGGAAAGCAGGAAGCATATTCTCTTTTGCAATCCTGTAGCATTATTGTAAAGGATAAGATGAAAATTTTGGATGGATTAATTAATTAATTAATTAAAAATAAGATATATGAACTCAATTTCTGAACTAAAATGCATTATTCCTTCTGTACAAAACTGGAAGATTTGTGCAACTTAATGTTACAATTAAAATCGTGGAAGAATTGGGGTGAGCAGTGTTAGGAAAATAGATAACAATGCAAAGTTTTCTTGGTAATCATCGTCTAGCAAAAGCGTAAAAGAGAAAACTGGAGAAAGGTGGGATGTAAAATCTTTTAAGATTGGAGATATCTTTACTACTCTGTGGTGAAATTAACAAAAGGCCCACATAAACTTGCTTATAAATGAGATTTGCTGGCTCACATAACTATATGGTCCATGAAGCAGCCTTTGGTACTAGGGTTCAGAGAACATCATTATGATGCTTCTAACACAACTTTCTGCTGTGTTTTTAATAAGCTTGGTTTGTTTTCAGGTTATAATTTATAACCCTCTACCAGTAGCTCTATCTCAGACACATTACAAAGCGTTCTTTTAAATAACTTCTGAGCAATGCCTAGAATTCATATGTTTCCATGAACTTGATACAAATTCTCTTCCCTGGAGTAACTTCTATAACTTAGAAGATAGAATTATGCTGATTGGCTGATAGTGGTCATGTGATGCTTCTTTGAACCTCGAGTGGGACCAATTCTGGTAGGGAAACCCAGCATGAAGAGTAGATAGAGGCATTTTTAAAAGGAATAAATAATACTGATATTTGCTGTAGCAAGAGTGATGGAGAGTTTTGAAAGACAGTCGTATTTGTCAGCTTGAAGTTATAGGTAACCTTCAGTGAACACCCTCAGTATAAAGGCATGTGGAAAATTCAATTTGTAAACATAGGCTGAAAATAGTAAATGGTGAAGCAAGTATATTTTTTTGTCAAAAAATGAAAGGGAAAAGCTCTTTCCTTCCTTACACTATCACACAAGATCTTTCACTTCATTAACATCTCCAGTCTTTACCTTCCTTTTCCTGAAATCTTTCAGAGCTTCAGTTTTTCCCTCTAAGCAAGCCAACTCTAAATGTGTGGCACTGGAATGATTCTTGTAGGAACACTGTCACTACATTGTTCTGTGTCTTATCCCACCCTCTACTCAGCACTTCATCTCTGATCAACCCAGCTCTCTGCCTTGTCCTCTCCATTGGAGTAGTGAGCATCAGTGGAGGAGGGAGATTTATTAGAACCCAGGATTTAGAAACTCTAGAGGAACCAACCACATCTCTTAGGAAGAGATTTTTTCCTTATTGACACTTCAAATGTCCTAACTCTTGTCTAACACTCTATCCCAGCACTCTAGACTTTTCTATCAAAAGATCACCAAGCTTCCTATTTCACAGATGAAATTGGAGCTGTCAAGCAGAAACACACTCTTAATTTCCCTTCTTCCCATCTTGCTATAGCTACTAAGTACCTACCCTACTCCAGGATCTTGGAACAGAAATTCAAAGACCCTAGGCTTAAGTAATTGTTGTGCAGATAGGAGGAAGACAAAAAGGTAATTAGGGTGATACATATGTTATGTTAGGGGCATGCCAAAAGTGTTCCAGGGTCTCTTTGCTAACCTTGACTCCAAAGAACACACCAGACCTAGATTTTAAGAACAAATTGAAATCATACTGATTAACACCAAGTGATAGATACATAATTGCAGGCAGAAGCATCAGCATCAGCTTACTTAGGTTTCAGAGACAGCAAGTACGGCAGAATCCTGAGGTAGGAGCTGTAGAGCTGAGAGAGGGCTACAAAATCATGAGGATAAATAGGAACAAATATCATCAAGGAAATCCAAAAAATAATTTTTTTCTTTCAGAAAGCAAAGGTAAAGTAGAAGAGTCAAACAAATACAATAAACAATAAAATGCCTCTGAATTCATATTCCAGGAGCCATTGATTGCTTTGGCAATGAGGTACCTATGAGGACATGATGAGGCCACAAGTCACATTACCTGGAGTGAGGAGAGAATGCGTGATAAAGACATATTTACATCAGGAACCATGAAATCCTTCAAGAAGTTTGGTTTATCACATAAGAATCAGATTAAAATGGTAGCTATATGGGAATTGTAATGGGATACATCTGTCCACCTCTCTGCTTTCAATTAGGGAGCATATTTTTCTCTAAGACATGTGGTTCAGATACCTTGGTCACATGGGTACTTTCTTAGGGAATCCTTATAGGCTATGGGATAGATTAACTTTCTCCTTTGAACTTAGGTACTATAAAAACCATGTACCCCTGAATCTTCCAAAATTCATCTTTCCTACCATATGGGGAGAGATTGCAGATATAAAGGAAACACATGCCCAGTGAAGGCTGAGAGATAGAAATGAACAACAAATTGCTAACAGCGGAGTTGGAGCATATGATACCTAGCAGAACCAAAATGCAGAACAATCCCTAGATTTCAGTCAGTGAGCCAAAATATTCACATTGTGATTCAGCTAGCTGCAGTTGCATTTCTGTTATATGGAACTAAAAAGATTACTGCTAAAAATAGATATTTACATTCCAAAGAAAATTTCATTAAATAGTAGAGAAACAATCTCCTTTTTAAAACCAAATCTTTACTTTTGCTAACACTCCTTTTTCATTCTATTTTCCCAGTGAGCCTGATCCACTGGTATGTTTCCTTGTTTAGTTCCCTTTATTTTACTTTTGTAACAGTTCTATTGGACTATAACACACATAAAAGAAACAAAGCATTAAAGTACAACTCAATAACTTACCACAACATGGACACCCATGTAACCCTTTCTTTTGTACCAAAGTACGCACCATACTGATTTTCTAACTGTATATTTTGTCTATTTTGAGCTTTTTATAAAGGGAATGATACTGTATGGGTTCTTTGTATCCATGCATTAGTTATTAGTGACTCCGCTCTTTGGAATACCTCACTTCCCAGTTACCATGTAGTCGGGATAGTTCTGGCTAGTGAGTTGCAATCTGAGTTGAGTCTTTAAATTGACAACTTAAGACATGCCAGAGCTCTCTTTTGTCATGGACCCTGGAAGTCTTTGCGGTTCACGTAGAAAACGCAAGGAATAAACTTTTGGCAAACTATTGAGACTTAGAGTTGTTCGTTATTATAATATAACATGGTCTAACAGAAACAATATCTTTTAATCTAGCTACACCAGTTGCATTTAATTAATGTTAGCATGGTATATCTCTTTCCATACTTTACTTTCAAACTTACTGTACTCTAATGTTTATGTTTCACCTATAATGAACATATTCATAAGTTCATGTTTTAAATCCAATCTCACAAACTTTTTTCTTTTGTTTAGAACAGTTAGCCTATTCTATTTAAGGAAATTAATTTTATAATTTTCTTTGAAAGTAATGTGTTTTCTAATTATTTTCTTTTCTAAGGTGTTTTTATCTTCTCAGTTTTGCTTTTTTTTACATTATAATTCATTATTTTGTGGTTCCATCAGCTTGTTAATTTATACTTTTCAAAATTAGCCTTTTACAACTGACAAAAGGATTAACCTCAAAAATATACAAGCAGCTCATGCAGCTTAATACCAAAAAAGCAAATGACCCAATCCCCAAATGAGCAGAAGACCTAAATAGACATTTCTTCAGAGAAGACATGCAGATGGCCAACAAACACATGAAAAGATGCTCAACATCACTAATCATCAGAGAAATGAAAGTCAAAGCCACAATGAGATATTACCTCACACTGGTCAGAATGGCCATCATCAACAAATCTAGAAACAACAAATGTTGGAGAGGGTGTGAAGAAAAGGGAACTCTCCTGCACTGTTGGTGGGAATGTAAGTTGGTACAGCCACTATGGAAAACAGTTTGGAGGTTCCTTCAAAAACTAAAAATAGAACTACCATATGATCCAGTAATCCCACTAACAGGCATATACCCTGAGAAAACCGTAATCCAAAAAGAAACATGTACCACAGTGTTCCTTGCAGCACTATTTACGATAACCAGGACATGGAAGCAACCTAAATGCCCATCAACAGATGAATGGATAAAGAAGATGTGGCACATATATACAATGAAATATTACTCAACCATAAAAAGGAATGAAATTGATGTATTTGTAGGTGGATGGACGTAGAGTCTGTCATACAGAGTGAAGTAAGCCAGAAAGAGAAAAACAAATACAGTATGCTAACTCATATATATGGAATCTAAAAAAATGGTACAGATGAACTCAGTGACAGGGCAAGAATAAAGATGCAGATGTAGAAAACAGACTTGAGGACACAGGGTGGGGGTGAAGGGGAAGCTGGGATGAAGTGATAGAGTAGTATTGACATATATACACTACCAAATGTAAAATAGATAGCGAGTGGGAAGCTGCTGCATAAAACAGGGAGATCAACTCGAGGATGGGTGAGGACTTAAGAGGGGTGGGATAGGGAGAGTGGGAGGGAGTCGCGGGAGGAAGGGGATATGGGGATATATGAACAAATACAGCTGATTCACTTTGTTGTACAGCAGAAACTGGCACAACAACATAAAGCAATTATATTCCAATAAAGATCTTCAAAAAAATTAGCCTTTTAGTGAATGCCTTAGACTCTACATGTACCTTTGATTTATTAAAAAAAAATTATAAATTGATGAGCTTCCATCTGAAGTCATTTTCTTTCATATTGAAGTACATCAGTAAGTCTGATGCTAAAAAAATTTTCAGTTTTATTTTTCCAGAAGACATTACTATCTTCAGTTAATATTTGTAAATGATATGAAGTGATTAAGTATATTTGTTTGTTTTTATATATAGATATCCAACTGTTGCAACACCATCTTTGAAATCACTTTCTCTGTTAAAGTGCCTTGGCACATTGGTAGAAAATCAATTTAACATAAAACATTTCTGGAGTTTTTATTCTGTTTCATGTATCTATTTATTTATCTTGGGAATACCACACCATCTTGATTATTGTGGCGTTACAGTAAGTGTGAAATCTGGTGAATCCTCTAACATTGCTCTTTTCACTTTTGTTTTGCCTAATCTAGTTATTTTGCATTTCCATATACATTTTAAAACTATCTTGTTAATGTCTCTAAATCAACTGGCTAAGACTATAAATGGAGTTGTGTTGAATCTGTAATTCAATATAAGACTTGGAAATCTCGATATTTTTGAGGCTTCTGATCTGCGAGGATGAGGTATCTCTCTATTAGGGATTTAAAAATTTATCTCTGTGATGTGTTATAGTTTTCACCCTACACATATTAATTCAAATACTCATCATGGAAAAATTTATCTCAGTTGATTTTTGTTTTTTTTCCCCAGAGGACCCAGATTCTAATTATAGATTTTTAGAAAAAGCATTCTATTGATTCTACTGCATGGATATGTTAAATAAAATATTTATTGTAAAAGTTTGAAAGTTTTAAAAATTTAAAATATAGAGTTTAGTCTATTTTCTTTTTTGTCTGACAGAAATGAATTTGACAAACTAAAATTCTTTCATCTGAGAGATTATACTGTCTCTTCTCTGAGCCATATATCCTTGAAGAGATGGGCTGCCCCTCCCCCCAAAATTTTCTCACTGAACCAAGGACATGGTATACTCTAATTTTTATTGTCTCTCATTTTACATGAGGCTCTCTCAGAACCTTATTTCAACAAGTTGAGTTACCTGAATATTTTAAAGATTTGGATTACTTTGGACACAACCCAGCAGAATCATTAAAAAACAGACAAAAAACAGTAAAAGCATTTGGTCAAAGTTAACTTTATAGCTAAGGGTAGGATGTTACAATTGCAAGTGATTAAGTTTTAGCAATCATGAATATGTACCTCGAGGTAAAATTTTAAAATAATATTTTCTTAATGACCTACAAATAATACTATGAATAAAATTTCCAGAGATGCCATATATAGTTCTTAAAAAACTAAGATGACAGTAAAATTATATTCTTTGAAAAGACATTTCATGATGTAAAAGTTAGCTCTAGAAATAGAAGTCAGTATCAAAGATTCATATAGAGTTTGTATAAAATATTTATTTGGAATGTGAGAACTGGTAAAAATAGTATCACTAAATGTATACATAAATGGTTTTATATATAGAATTGATATAGATAGATCTAAATTTAAAAAAATCAGTCATAGACTTCTGTCCTATTAATCTATTTTCCTAATAGTTTAAGTAATCAACATGTCCCAAAACTTCAAAAAAAGTATCTGATTCGGAAAATGGAAAATCAAGTTCAGTTGAGGTCACTGTTTATTTCACAATATATTCTAGGTGTAGTTCTGTACTAAATAAATATATTCCTGTACTGTATTTAGTACAGGAATATATTTATATATGAAAAGTATACTGGGATTTTATCAATTCTATGCTTATTTTCATGTAGAGTAACGAGTCCCACAACAATTAATCTGATTTTTTTTCTCTCAGTAACTAAAATTTGAAGAAGGAAAAGGTAGAGAATATGGCTACTTGATTAGGAATTCCTAACAAGATGATTCACCATGAGCTATTATGGTCAAAGAAAGGAGGTGATGATACATAAACAATCTTATTTTTGTAAATTACAGTGTGCAATATATAAGTTTTTTAGTTGGTGTTCTGTTTTTGATGATAGAATTTCCTTCTCTTTCTTTAGCTTACTGAGAGATTCTTTATGGAGTGGAGTCTATCAAATCTGTAATTTTAAACACATACCAAAACATAATAGAAATGATACTTTTCTATAAGGAAAACATTTTCAATGCAAATATTCTCAGGGTTGTGGGTATATTTGTTCCATTTTGGGTCTCATTATGAAATTCATGACTTCTCTCTTCAGGAGGTCAAATCCCCTCTAACACATCAAAATTAATCAGATGTACAAGTTTGATTAGTCCCCCTGCCATAGCTGCAGGCCATCTACCTTGCCACCACATGGCCATGAAAATGCAGGTATCATACAGTTTGTCCTTTCATTCTTTCTGTGTTGTGACCTCGCTTTTGCCTTTTGGGGAGTCTAAAATAGCAACCCTCCTGCCTGAGGCCTCTAAAATAGCAACACATTTTTTCCACAGTTGTGTGGTATTATTTTATTACAAATCATTTTTAATGTGACTCATTTTTCCAATGTGTAATTCCTCTGCTGGCTTTAAAACACTTCTTTAGAATGTACTAAAGTATATTTATCAACGAGAAATTGCAAAAAAAAAGTTTTAAAATATCCTTTTGCTTTTTTTGAAGTACTGATTTGATGTGACAAGCTGTGACATAAATGTCTCTCATTTTTGTACTTTGGGAATATTTCTACTTCAGTCAGATCATAATTACAGTTCACATGCAGTTTACGCAGCATCTCTATTTTCTGAGAACTGTAATTTTGCTCTTCGCTTTTTACTAGGTTTCCTTTCTGTTTGTGTGTTCCCTGTCCTTTGTTATATACTGCTACTGCTTGATTTCCTACTCATGTCAGTGCTTTCATTTGTATGACATAAAAGATGTCATCCCTTAGTGTTTGAGCCTTCATGAACTTTGTGTATTATTTTTAATTCAAGGGTATGAACAGTCTCTGGGACACCATTAAAATACATGCTTCTCCATGTCTGAGTCCTAAAACATCTCTTTTTCAGTTTATTAAAAATTACAGTTCTGCTTTTGTTAACCCATAACCAACAATATGCAGAAGAATCATACAAATCTCTAATAATGACAGATAAACAGATTATCACAGTTTGGATTCCAATCACACATTCCATAATTCCTTTTATTCTCCCTTGTTCTGAGACATTTGGCCGGCATGTAACATTTATGTGTCAATATTTTTTTGTTAAAAAAATTTGCACGTGGCAAACATGCATTATAATCATTTAGAAATGAGTAAATTCACATTCAATATGGCAACATAATTGTTTTATATGCGCATGCTAATGTTGTAGATAACCTCACAATTGTGACTATTTAAACATATGTATGTCATTTTTTACTTTGTTTCTATATACAAGTTCCAACATTATCCATCTTACAAGCCGAAAATCACAAGTCAACTTAATGAAAATTAATATGTGACCTAAGTATTGTCTGAAAAGATTTGTGGAATATTATTTGATATTCTCCATCTTGATAGATGAGAATTAGCAGCAAATTATTCATTTTTAATTGCTTACCAAAGAGTAACAGCTAATGAATAGTGCTTTACAAGGCATAATCTGAAGATAAAGAATAGAAAATACATTTTTCCAAAGCTCTTCTGAACCTTTATGAGCAGTGAACATAGCCATCCTACATGGAAGGAGCAAAAATGAGAAATTCTACTGTGCTCCAGAAGCTACATGTTTGTGTCACTATTTGACTCACTAAATATCACAATTACAATAGTAATTAGAACTAATTATCTCAAGTCCTAATTATACCAAGGGCATAAATTTGTATCTCCATTGAAAAAATTCAATTGATTATGTCTACTTGACTCAGAATTTATGCTGCAGACATACTATTAACTTAGAAGCAGTGAACAAAAATCTGTGAAATATCAATAATATTAGAAAACAGTTGAGAGGAAAGGAGAAAAATCAGCACTTTTGCTGGTAGGAATAAAAAAAGAATACTGGTAAGCAAGGGTTACCTTGAAAAATATTTTGTTTTTATTCTTTTTGAACAAGCTTGTTCTTGTTGCATAATAAAGCAAAACCAAAACCAAAAGGAGCTTGGCTTTTCATCCCTAAAGTTCATTCAATTCTCATTCATTACCCGAAAATATAAAGAATGTAAAACTTAGTTTCCAATTTGGAGAGATAACTCTCAAACACAAATTGCAATTTTCCTACAATGTGTGATAACAAGAAAATGGCATCTTCCCATAAATGTTACGATGTTTATATTATGACACAATGAAGATAAAGATAAACCTAAACTCTTCTACTTTGAGAAAACACCATAAACATCAATGACAGTAACAGCTAAATAAGAAGTATAATTGAGGAGTCAATTTTCTTTTAAAATATCAACCAATATTATTTTCTTTGAATCAAAATTACTCAATGTCATTTAGAGGACAAATGATATTTATTGTGGGTGCACATTACCTTATATTCATAAATCCATACAAAGTTTTAATGCAGAATCTAGTTTAGAGATTGTTTCAGAGGGTATTCTTTGTGAGTATGAAAAAATGAAGTGTGTTGAAAATTTGCCAAATGGAGTTTTAAATTTCTATCACATTACTGCCTCCCAGGCAGTCACAACATTTTGACATAACGGAATATTTTTCATTATAGTAACAAGATTATCATTTAAAACCTAAACTACAGAGAAATGCTATATGTAGTAATCCAGTCTCTTGTGTTAGATAATATTGCCAAATATAATAATGGTAGTATAATAAAGAATGTCATACAGAAAGTTTGGAAAGTTAATCTAAATAATCTTTCTCTCCTATGAGCAGAAGATTTAAGGACTATTTTTAACACAGTAAAAATAATGTCATTTTACCTCATCACTCTATCTTAGGAGAAACACTCATGGAAAGAACTTCAATTTCTTATACAACTGGAGAGAAGACATTTTAATCAAATCATTTTAACGAAATAATGCATAATGCTTTCCAACTTAGATTTTAATATGGCATTAAGAATTGATAATCAAAGTCAATTATAATTATATTGTTTATATCACAGTATATTATATTTTACTATTATCTAAAATACTATTGTTTTTAAAAATGGAAGGTATGCTCTAAATCACCTAATCCAATAACACTGATTTACCTGTAAGAAAGCCAATAAACTTAAGTTACATTTATAAGACACAGAGCTAATTAGTGGTAGAAGACTACTGGAAACATGCCTCTTAATTGCTAACTGCAAAAAGAGATTAGGTGATTTGAAAGCTGAATATAAATGTGTGAAACATAGTGGGTAGGATGCATGAGGATGGATCTCAAAATCACGTGAAACATAAAAAAGTCTCCAAAACTCTGATTGGGATTGTGGTAGACAAATAACACACACCTCAAAAAAAGAAAAGAGAAAAAAGATGTCCATATTCTAATCATTGGAAGAACCTTTCAATATGTTATATTACAAGGCAAAAGAAGAATTAAGATTACTGATAGAATTAATATGAATTAGTTCATTTTAAAATAGGGTGGTTACCTTGGATTATCCAAGTGGATCCCATGTAATGACAAAGGTCCTTAAAATAGGAGAGGCATAAGAAAGAGAATCAGAAAGATGCCAGCTTGACAAGAATGCGACCCAGTCTCCAGAATGAGGAAAAGGCAAGTAAACAGTGTGTTCTCTAGAGCCTCTGGAAAGCAACTCAGCCAGCCCTGCCTACACCTTAATTTTAGCCCAGAGGGACCCATTTTGGACTTCTGACCTGCAAACTGTAAGAAAGTGAATGTGTGCTGTGTTTAGCCTCTAAGTTGTTTTAATTTGTATGCCGTTAATGGGAAACTAATACAATGATGAAAGAAAAGGTTGTTAGAATTAGTTAATGAGAGTAAAATGTCTTCTAGCATTTTTAGTTTGAAATAAAGAAGACATATATAAACTTATCATAGAACAGAAATTTAAATGTTTGTTAAACTCAGACACTGGTGTTAGAAGTGAAATCCAGGTATAAGCCTCTAAATATTAACAATGGAGGTGATGCCTGGTGTCTCAAAAGCAATGCTTCTTTAAAGAAAAGAGAAAAAAATTGCAGGGGAACCGGGTCATCTGATTACAGGTAGACCTGGAGCCTGAGACAGATATCTATATCCATATCATCTATCTATCTATCTATCTATTGGCTGGATATTAGAGCATATACTATTTCCAACTAAAAAAATCATGATAATGTTACCAATACATTTTCTCTGTATAACATTATTTCAAAAGTGAAGCCATGCTGTTCATCTATGAGGCATTAATTTTTAAAACTTATGCCTAATTCAGAAGTACATTTGTACCTGCAAATGCCGAAACTGAATACCACTGTGTCCTTAGAATCAGAAGCAAAAGGCTTATCAAGAGTTTATCTAGACTATTTTAGCATAGATACTGCTATAATGAGCTTCATATTATTTTGCAGTAGTCAGCATAATATGCAAACCTCAGTTATAGGCATTTTCCTCATTTCTTTGGATGTACTAGTATGTCCAAGACTCTAAGTCCCTGCAAGCCTCCTCCCGAAATACAATTTGTACTGCTTAATTTTGGTATTCTTTTGTGCCTAAACAGTGAGTCATTTCTCAGACTTTCACCAGAAAATATTTTCTCAAGAATCAGATAAAAACATACTCTTTTATTGTATAACATTTATTATCAAAATACTAACCTTGGAAATTAAGTCCACAATTGAGATCTGCTTAGAATAACAAGAATTAAAGCTGAATAAGCATGTAAACCAATTTGTCTAAATTTATATTCATAAATGACAGTTACAAAGAACTATTAAAGTCAGTAAAATATCATTTTTTGTAGGTGTTGGTTGGGTGACGGGGGTCAGAAGTTACATATTTTCAGTTGTAAAAGTTGTAATATATATAGATATTGAAACATACATCTGAAAAATGGGTTATGCCAATTACACCTCAACACGTTTTGTGAAATATATTCTCAGCTAATAAGTAAGACTTACATACAAACACTGAAAACCAAAGCAAATTTTAATAAAACCATACCCCTTAAAAACATTAATCTGTAGGATTAATAATGATTATTACACCAACATTATTGTAGTTTTCAATATAAGAAATGGTACTTATAAATCATAGTCTATCCTTTTGAGGCTTGAAACCTAAAATCAAACTAAAATCAAACAAAAAACTTTCAAACATATCAAGGCATGTTCTCTCGCTGCATCAATCTATTGAAATATAGAAATTTAAATTATATTTAAAATTCGTTTTCAAAGTGTGAAGATTTCGAAGTGAGTGGTCCAGTGAGCAATTTCTTTCACATTGAACACAAAGTGTATGCGGAGTGAGAAATTATAATAGGGACATCTTCAGTCATGTGACAATAAGATGGAGTCAGTGATGGTGGAAATGATGTTTAGCTTTGCCATTCCACGAAGGCTATATTTTCTTAGCAGAGCAAAATGTATAGAAGCATAGGATTTGATATATTCCATACAAACTAACCTCCGTTTGAAACACAGCAAAGGCCTTTCTTGGCTGTAAGATCTTTAGCATCATGCCCACCATTCATTTTATCATGTATAAAATGAGACATAAAACCATCCCCATCCATTTTCTGTGAATATTGAACGATCAAATCAAGTTAAATAATGAATTAAACCTGTCATTTTGTCAAACGTATAATAGATGCTCATTAGTGTTTTTACATAAGATGGCAACTTTTAAAATATATTTATATTCACTCACCTTGTATTTATATGCATCGCCTGTACATCAGAAAGCACAGTCTTTAATCTAATAAAATATATTTTATTAATATACGTAACTTATTGAAGCATTATAATGAGATTACACAGGTTTTTATAACAATTATAAAGGTACGTGCCTTAAAAAATTGCTTCTTTTGTGAAAAGCATTTAGTTCATTTGTCAGGAATATTACCTGACTGCTTTCACAAAAGCAAACAGTGTTGAACCAGTTCCACTGTCTGTTATCTCACTGGAGCTCTAGAAAAGACAGGTTTTTCCTGTCACAGAGATAGAGAGAATCTGATCATCATTTAAAAAAAACAAAACAAAGAAACCCCCAACAGTTTAAGCAGGGCATGAGGTTAGCAGAAAGACATTGAAACTTCACTGGCTTTAGTCAATTCTCAAATTGGCAACAACAGCTAGAGACGTAGACAAACACTAACACAGCAACTGGTGATGAGAAGTTCAGGCTTATGGTGCCAGATTGTCAACCCATAATTGTCACCAAGAGGAACAGCAGAAAGGAAGCAGAGGCATAAGAGAATCTGGACTTTAATTGCTCCCTTAATTACTTTAAGGTGATAGCTAACTTGTTATAAATTGCCTATAGACTCATCTTAATTATTGTATGAGTTATTTTCAAAACTCAGTTTGGCTAAGTCAGGTTGAATCTCATTCGAGGGGTTAAATGCCCAGCACTTAACAATACCACCATCTTAAGGCAATCACCTAGAACTTCAGAGCCTTTGCTATGAAGACTCTTCCCCGTTATACCCAGATCACAGCCAGAAAGGAGGCACTGACAAACAATTAATTAAAGCAGGATAGACAAACCCCTTGGCAAAAGAGTTTCTCCAGTGAATAATGTTGTATACACATGAAGAATGCATTGTTTTGAAATATGTTAAATAGATATGATTGTTTTCTTACTAGAAGGTATAATTGTGTAATACATGAACTGAAGATGGGCAATTATCCATGAAAAGTCAGTGGGCATAAACGAGATTATCCAAAAACCAGACTAAATCCCAGAATCGCTTTTATCCAGATATGGAGTGTGGATTTCAATTATTCATTGTTATTTTGAACTGCTTATTTTTAAACTAATTTTAGCTAATTATGCTCAACTGAATTATCATTCTATTGAAGGCAAGAATCTTTTTGTTTTTTCTACTCCACACAATGCCTTAGATATTCTTAGACTCCAAATATATCCATCGATAAATATCTGTATATTCTTCACCAACATGCCCACTGTTACATCCAACTAAAGAAAAATCATTAGAGAAACACATGGCCTCAAAATTTAGTGTCATGATAAATATAGGGTTTTTTTATTCTCTCTCTCAACATTTTATGGCAATCTATGTATATTTATGTGGTCAGTTTTTTTCTCTCATTACCCATTAGCTATTTCAAACCATCTCCACTCAACAAATGTGTAATCTCATTAGAGATCTTAAATCTCTTACAGTTGATCTCTCTAATAATCTCCCTCTTAATTGGTTTCTTCCCTTTAATAAACGTGCTCAACTCTCTCTTATCTCAAAAATATAAGCTTTCCATCACCTGTTTTCCCCGACAAATAAAGCTTCTTTTAAATCCCTGAGGCTTCTTGGAGATTTTCTGTGTTTCGTGACTACGTTTTTTTACACAAAGTCACTTCAATGAAAAGCACTTTCACTTTACCCTCTTCAGATGACTGAAGTCAGTTCTAAGATCTTAAATACCTGTCCTGCAGATACATCCAGTGGAGTCTTTTCACAGACAGTCCTATACTTTTGGGCAAGACTTCTTTTAGTTTTTTGTTGAAACCATGGTCTGATGGGTTTTTTCCTTCATCTTTGACTTCATGTTTACTCTATATTATGCAATACATAAATTTACTATGAAAAGTTTTATTTTAATCCCAGCTAAAGTCTGCTTCATAAAGTAGACTAACAATTACCTAAGATTATTGAAAACAAAATAAATAACCACAGTGTGAGGGAATGTGATTAAATTATATGTCTTGGTGGTTATGATATAAAGAGAGAAATAAAATAAAAACAGAATCATTTCCCCATCGATCACAGGTCCCATTCTAGAAACTTTAATGTTTCTACTGATATTTTGAACAAATATATAATTATCATCTCTGCCATTTCTAGTCAGCATGCGTCTGGGTGGAAGTTTAAGTATTTCTCAGTGAAGTCAGTTTCTTGTCATCCACTGTGAGCATGCTGACAGCATCAAAGAAACATTTCAATTTTTGAGTTCCTTTTAAACACTTGAAAGACCATAGATGTCTCTTGATATGGTGGCACATTTCTCTGCCAGGAAAAAAACTTGGGTTAAAAATAAGAAAGGAAATCTTGGTATTCTCTGCACAGATGGAACACTCTGGATGCTAGTTTTGCTCCTTTGCTGAAGAAGGAAGCTCAGAACATAATTCATTCATCCCACAGCTAAGAAAGCATCAATGATCCCCAAAGAAGTCTCATCTTCTGTTATGAAAATCGTTATCTATAACAGAAAAATAACATTTAAAATATTTTAAATAATGGATTAGACTTCATATTCTATCTAACAGAAATCTGATATTAGAGATAATAAATTTTTCAATCTTTGATTGAACTTGAGGTAAAATGATATTATTAATGGTTTGAGTTAAGTTTCTTTGAGCAAGGGAAAATTAAAACTCAAATTTAGTATAATTAGACAAAAAGTTTATTTCTTGGCTAACTGGAGAGGAGTATACATATATTGGACATTTGAACAAAATGTCCAAAATATGTTTTTGTTTATTTAAAGGCCCTGGACTCATTAATATAGAATATTGTCCAAAAACAAGAGTTTGTGACTGGCTAATGTACTATAGGCTGAGAACAAATAGGAAAGAACACATGAATTTTCCAGTGCTAGAGGAAGCATCCTTGCATACTTGGGTTGAGAATAATAAAGCTTTGTCTGTTTTTCACAAAAAAATAAATCCATAATCAGTAGAAAAATTCAAAAAACTTTTCTAAGAGTTCTTAGAGAAATTTAACAATAAAGAAGCATATTCTTTTTTGGGGGGTGTGTTTTTAACTTTTTACTTATTTATTTTATTGAATATAGTGGATTTACAATATTATATTAGTTTCAGGTGTACAACATAGTGATTCAATATTTTTATAGATTATACTCCATGGAAAGTAATTACAAAATAATTGATATATTTCTCTGTGATGTACCATATAGCCTTATTACTTATTTATTTTATACACAGTAATTTGTACCTCTTAATCTCCTACACCTATCTTGCCCCTCTCTATTTCCCTCTCCCCACTGGGAATCACTAGTTTATTCTCTATATCTGTGAGTCTATTTATCTTGTGTTATATTCATCCATTATATTTTTTAGATTCCACATATAAGTGATAACATACAGTATTTGTCTTTCTTTGTCTGACTTATTTCACTAAGCGAAATACCCACTAGTTCCATCCATATTGTTTCAAATGGCAGAATTTCATTCTTTTTTATGGTTAATAGTCCATTGTATATAATACCACATCTTCTTTGTCTGTTCATCAGTTGATGGATACTTAGGTTGCTTCCATATCTTGGCTATCATAAATAATGCTGCTATGAACATTGGGGTGCATGTATCTTTTTGAATTAATGTTTTTGTTTTCTTCAATTATGTAGGAGTGATTTGCTTGATCATATGGTAGTTCTATTTTTAGTTTTTTTTCAGGAGCCTCCATAGAGTTTTCCATAGCGGCTATACCAATTTACTTTCCCACCAACAGTGTAGGAGGGTTCCTTTTTCTCCACATCCTCTCCAGCATTTATTTGTGGATTTTTGATGATAGCCATTCTGACAGGTGTGAGGTGATATCTCATTGTGGTTTTGATTTGCATTTACCTGATGATTAGCAATGTTGAGCATCTTTTCATGTGCTTGCTGGCCATCTCTATGTCTTTTTTGGAAAGATGTCTATTTGGGTCTTCTGCCCATTTTTTTAATCAAATTGTTTGTTATTTTGGATATTGAGCTGTATAAGCTATTTATATATTTAAGATATTAACCCCTATTGGTCATATCATTCACAAATATTTTCATTTATTCAGTAGATTGTCTTTCTGTTTTGTCAATGGTTTTCTTTGCTATACAAAGGCTTTTAAGTTTAATCAGGTCACATTTGTTTATTTTTGTTTTCATTTCATTTGCCTTGGGAGATAGATCCCCAAGTTTATTGCTATGATTTATGGTAAAAAGTGTTCTTCCTATTTTCTTCTAGGAGTTTTATGGTTTCTCATCTTACATTTAGGTCTTTAATCTATTTTGAGTTTGTTTTTGCATACGGTGTGAGGAAATGTTCTTATTTTTTCACATGTAGCTGTCTAGTTTTCCCAGTACCACTTATTGAAAGACTGTTTTTCTCAATTGTATAATCTTGTATCCTTTATTGTAGACTAATTGACCAAAGATGTGTGGGTTTATTTCTGGGCTCTCCATTCTGTTCCACTGATATATCTGTCTATTTTTGTGCCAGCACCATGTTGTTTTGACTACTATAGCTTTGCAGTATAGCCTGAATTCACAGAAGGTGATACTTCCAGCTTTGTTTTTTTTTTTTCCTCAAGATTGCTTTAGCAAATTGAGGTCTTTTGTGGTTCCATATGAATTTTAAGATTATTTGTTCTAGGTCCATGACAAAAAAGTCTTGGATATTTTGATAGGGATTGCATTAAATCTAGAGATTGCTTTGGGTAGTATGGTCATTTTAACAATATTAATTCTTGCAACCCATGAACACAGGATATCTTTCCATTTCACTGTATCATCTTCAATTTCCTACATCAGTGTTTTATAGTTGAGAGTATAACTCTTTCATCTCTTTGGTTAAGTTTATTTCCAGGTATTTTATTCATTTTGATGTGATTTTAAATGGGATTCTCTTCTTGCTTTCTCTTTCTGATAAGGAAGCATATTCTTAATAGTTTCGCTGCTGACACAAATAGCTTAAAAAATGTCAGCGCGTCCTAAATATAGCCTGAATGAATTGCAAACCAAGAAAGAGATACAACTTCAATTTAATTCAAACTGTCAGAGAATTCTGATTTTTTTTAAAATAAATCCAGTATACTAGATCACAAGAGAATCTCTTGAATGTTATATATGCTTACTGTTATCAAAACATGAAAGATAAATTGATTGGTTCAAAAGAAAATAAACACATCAATGACCGCTCAGAAATATTGACATCCAATTAAGGCTAAATAACAGTAGTCTTCATTTCGAAATAAAATCTAATCAGAGTTAAATTCATTTTTATGTGCACTGTTTAGATTTATGTCTATACCTCATATATTGGCCCTTAGTTGAAACAAATAAATAATAACATGTGAAAGTAACAGAAATAAATTTCTAATTTAACATGCATACTTTATTATGTACATTTTCTGGATAGGAAGCTTTAGCTTTTCTTAGATTTCAGAGCAATCAATGTTCTAGCTATGTTAAGTCCTGTTATTTAAAAAGACGCTCTTTCCCAAAATTCTGTCTTTTTTTTTTTTTTTTACTTTTATTGGCTGCATTGGGTCTTCACTGCTGTGTGTGGGCTTTCTTTAATTGCGGCAAGCAGGGGCTACTCTTCGTTGCAGTGAGTGGGCTTCTCAGTGTGGTGGCTTCTCTTGTTGCAGAGCATGAGCTCTAGGCGTGGGGCCTTCAGTAGTTGCGGTACGCAGGCTCAGTAGTTGTGGCTTGCAGGATCTAGAACACAGGCTCAGTAGCTGTGGTGCGCGGGCTTAGTTGCTCCACAGCATGTGGGATCATCCCGACCCAGGGATCGAACCCATGTCCCCTGCACTGGCAGGTGGATTCTTAACCACCACACCACCAGGGAAGCCTCCCTCATATTTTTTATATTTTCATTTCTTGCATCAAGTCTCTTAGCTTCTGTTACAAAATTTCATTCAAGCCATTACTTTCCCCAAGAAGCCTTCTAAGAACCCTCTAAATTTGGGTTATGTCTTCTTCCCATGTGCTACCATTGTATCCCTGCACTTAATGCTGTCAAGCACTCATCACACCACAATGAATTGCCTTTTTATTTGCCTGCATCATATACCAGACTATATTAGCTGTGAAGTAAGAAACTATCTCTTTAACATTCACACCTAGGAGATTGCACCTCACAGGGCATGTGCCAGAAACTGGATGGTCACTATCTGTGGATGGCTGCATTTGAGCTGAGGTCTCCCTGTACTTTCTACTAGAAGAGGTAATTTTTACTATTTGAATTATATCCCTCTACTGAGGACTTAAGCATCCTATGATAATATGACTTAAGTGTCTGCTCCAGAAAGTTATCATTCAGAAAGAGAAGATGATAAGCCAATTGATAACTGCTTTATCCTCCAGGAGCTTCTCAGACTAAACTTCTCTGGGGAAAGTGCTTGCTTACCTGGCAACCACTTGACCACTAAGTCTGGTTTCAGGACTCTGGCCTCATTGTGTATACTGATCATAAACAAATGTATCATAAATTTCATAAACTTTGCCCATTCCCAGCTACTGCCCCTCTTTGAAAGACCCACCTCAAACCACTGCAGACCCCCAAATCCAATAATTCACTTTTCTAATTTCCTTATTTTGAGAAAATGACAAAATTGTATTCTTTCTTACGACAATAGGTATAATTAACTCAGCTTTGCTTAGATCAACGGATTGTTCTTTTAGTGTTTATGGAGTGTAGGCAGTCCACACTTTCAAAATTTTTAAATTCCTATGAGAAAGTTCCTTATCATACACTTTGTGGTATTTCAGTCTTTGATTTATACATTTGTGACATACTGTGATATATATATTCTAATTATTATATGAATAATCATCGACAGATAAACTGATTACCTGAATTGTCTAAATGCTTCTAACACAAAGTATATAATGCACAAATTATTTAAACATTTAATAATATGTTTTAGAAGAGTTAAAGTCCTCTGAATTTTTGAGAGAGAGGTTTGTGGCAGTCCACAGGTGTGATCTTGAACACAGTTATATCCCTTGATTTTGCTGTTAGGTCTTGTTTTGTTCTTTTCTCTATGAGTGAGAACATAAAGAAACATGAGGTTTGAGTTTGGTTAATTTCATCCAGGAGTGTACCTAAAATCTCATACCAAAGATGCAAGGATATATTTAGGATTCATACATAAGTAGCATTACAACTTGTGCTTTTCTTTAGGCCCTAGTGCAAGATAATTATGCATCATACATACTGTGTTTAAATTGGCAGGTACATATAACCCCAGTTAAATTTATGGGGAAAAAAGTACAGATAAATTCTTTAGAGATAACTCATTCTCTTTCCTTCTCTCTCTCTGTCTCTCTCTCAATTTACAGTGTATTTACCTAAAGTTGTAGCAAGGAGAACAATAAAAGAAAGATATTCACTTTTGGTCCCAATTATTTTAGAAAGAATTGAACAGTTTCCATTTTGGTTGTGATTTTTTGGGGTGAAAGGCAATACTCACTGCTAAGATATATTACAGCAAAGGATAAAGAGCAAACATAGCAGGAAAAGTCTATGAGTCCAAACTGAGTCCATTGATGTCCAGCACAGGCTTATGAGAACTTCCTTGTCCGAGGCCACGTGGGAGGGCTCTGTTTCCCCCTTATTTACAAATACACCATTTTATATTAATGGTCTCATTTCAGAGCTTTGGCCTGAGATGTGCTCTATGCCTCTGGTGTCAAAATAAGGATGAATTTTCTAATGACAGAAAACATTTTTGACTTTTTAGGATGGGAGAGACTACAGAGGTCACCCTCCTACAGAAGTTCTGAAAGGAAAGAGCAAGATTTCTTTAAAATTAAAGCAATGGAAAAATGAGGCAGAGTCAATGCAGAGGAACTGGAGCTATGAATAGGATCTGATTCAGTAAAATGACTTCATGAGAACCATCGTAATTGAAGCTTGAAGGCTAATACATGTAATTACTCTAAAACAGTCAAGCCAGAGACAGCTCTAAATACAGGGCCTCTTCCATTGCATCTTTCTTGCTTTTTTTTATAGATTCTAACCTGCTTGGTCCTTCCTGTCAACAGCCTACCCTTTTGCCTATCAACTGATCCCTTCCATATAGGGTCTAATTTTGACTTCCACAAGTAACTGCTAACTTCCTTGATTTAGATCTGCAGCCCATCTGTTTTATATGAGTTCTAAACTTGGCTATCATTTTCTGATTCCATTAGGGAATATTTTGTAGTGTATGATGGCAAAAAAAATAAAAATAACAGTTTTTTATAATATTTCTTACCATACAACTAAAATATGAAACATAAAAATTAGCAGACATAAAACTTTCAATAACTTTAAATTATATATATATCTTATATGTAAAAATACAATTATATATTACATATACTTTATGTATTATATTTTATATAATATATTGTGTATTATATATAAAACATATATAAAGCATAATATATAATTATTATTTTTGGACACTGAACTGAAATAGTATTTTGCTATTGTGTTAGTACATGCTTGAATCTTTGATAGGGATTGTGCCTTTTTTTTTTAGTGCAAATGTAAATGAATACATTTCACTATAGAACTCAGACATTATAGGTATTCAGATGTACTGCAATTTCTATATTTTGTTCTTGTTATCTAAATTTCTTAAGATTTAGAAGAATGAAGCATTAAGACTCAAGTTGTCAGGTGGTGAGCAGGGCCATTAATGGTTGGAATGATGTTATCATAGTGCCTAGGAAGAGTCCAAAATCCAAGCAATCAGACAACAGGGATGAAGACTCCACATAAGGATAGTAAAATCCACAGGATCTATATTGTAGGCAATGCTGACTCTGTAAACACGAGAGAAGGCAGGATCTGAGGAGCCTGAGGTCTTCTGGAGCAGAAATGTCCTTAAAGCGCAGTAATTTGCACCCTGTCTGCCCTTCCCCTTGGAGTCACTTTGGAAATGTTGGTTGCAGTGCTAGAGCACTGGAGACAGCAGACAGAAGCTAAAGGGTTTCTTAACAAAACATTTGCAAAGATGCATTTCTTTGACCTCATTCTGAATCAAAATTTGCCCATGTATCGAAAGTCCAAAAAGTAATATACAAACTGAAATTAGTATGGTTTAATAAGGAAATTTTTAAAAGAAAAAAAACCAGGTAACTAAGTTTATGGGATTAAGTAAAAATAATCATTAAATTTTATGAAGTAGATTTCGTGAGACTCATGAAAATTCTTTACTGAAATTTTCTATTTAAACAAATGTTTGCCTTAGGAAGACAGGAAAAGTGGAAAGAAAGGTGGCTAGACATTAGTTTTCTATTCCAGGAGAGACCTTCGTTATTTATCAATCATTCACATAGATTTAGAAATATTTGTAGATATGAACAGAGACTATAACATTTTGTTTTCTTAACATTGCAAGTTTTATCCATATTTCAAGATTAGTGTAAATAAGCAGATTTCATTTTTACTTAAAAGATCGCTTGTATATTTATAGATAAATATGAGGGTGAGTCAAAAATTATCCGCACTCTGGCTGTAGATTTTATAGAAGTTTCAGTATAACCGGAGTGTGGATAATGTTTGACTCACCCTAGTATAATTCTTATGTTTTAAACTTTTAGACTTAACTCACAAGTGTAGAGATGCAATACAGTATATGCTTCTGTTAAGACTTTATAATTCTAATTTCTTAGAAAAAATACTATATTAAATACGTAAGAGTGAAGAACAAAAAAGGGCAGGATGGAGGGTAAGAGGCAGGAGAATCAAAATAGAAGCATGTTAGTACCACACATTTCAAGATATTTAAAATGCATTTTTGAATGTTAATAAACGCTTTGCTGATTACTTTTAGACTGACAGAAAAGTTTGTCATAATATTACATAGTATATCGTGCCTCAGTTTTTTCCTGTCATTAACACCTTACATTACTATGGTATAATTGTCACAGTTAATGAACCAATATTGATTCAGTATTATTAAAGCCCATGCATTATTAAGATTTTCTTAGTTTTTACTTAATTTCCTTTTCCTGTCCCAGAATTCCACACAAAATACCACATTACATTTAGTCATCATGTCACTTTCCAAAATGTATTTTTGTCATTCCTAAATATAGAATACAACAGAATGCATTGCACACTGGGGCTGCTAAAATACTGAAACAAAACAACCATCTTACACAGGTGGAAAATGGATTATTAAAGTGCTAATACATCAGGACACATAAATAATGCATGACTCATATCTTCAAGATTACACTGGAAATGCTCTGTATGGAGCACATTTGAGACGAAAACTGAAAAAGAATATAATATACTTTCAAAATTCCAGAAGCAACATATTTCTAACTTAAGATAAAATGGTTGTTACACCAGAATAATATTTTTCAATTTTACCAGAGAAAATAATATTCTATGTTTAACCTTGAAATGTGAGAAACCCTAAGATATTTTTCTCATTCAAAAAAGAAGCATTTCCAAGTGAATTTTGAAAAGATTATAATGCTGTTTGCTCAAAGACAATAGAATATATCACTTGTCCTCAAGTTTTCTCATCAATGGAAATAGAACTAAAACTAAATAATTCACATTTCTTAAACTATATTGCAGATTTTGCTTTTGGCCATTAAGTATTTTCTGTTAATTACTTGCTTGTTCAGAACATAAATTGAGGCCAATATGGTCCATATAGTCTAGAAGTTTAACTCACTTTATCCCCACAACAGCCCTATGAGATAAGTACTATTATTATCACTATCTTAGAGATGAAAAAAACTGATAAACAGAGATGATGATAAACTGCAAAAGGCATTTTGGCTCTAGGGACCTTGATCTTAATCACTAATTCTATAGCTTCACATAAGGAAAAATCACAGTACCATATTTCTAATAGCCGTAAATTAGGTTTTGAGTACCCTTAATATCTGATAATGGAGCAGTACATATCCTTTCTGGGAAGTTGAAAATGTATTATATGCCTGTGTACACACAAACACATGCTCCGTTGTATGCTGCTACCTACATCCCAATAATGCTATATATTTTGTGATAGATTACAGCAGCAAAAAAAGTTTCTGTGTGTCTGACAGTATTACTTTGTTGAAAGTACACTTCTCCATTCCAAGGTAGTCATTCATAACTGAAAATAACAAGATATTTTATCATCTCAAGATTCCCTGTACAAAACTACATTTTATCATGCCTTAGGTTTCAGGTAAGATAATCATATATTTCAGAAGGGGCTGTGACATGACTTCACACATTTGCCGTAATAATACCAGAATAAAAGAAGTATGATAAGTTTTTAGAAAGTTCTCTTAAGCTCATCTGATATCAAATTTAGAAAACCTAGTGTTCAGAAATGATATTTGTTCCTTCAGTGCATCACTTACTGTAACCATCAACATAATGTAATGTAGTTTCATAATGGCGTGTTGTAAATATCTAACCAATATGACAACCTCTTCTTTGCCAGTCATCTTATTAATTGCTTATGATGAAACAGTGAAGAGTCCCTGAATTCAGGAAATTTACAATCCTGTGGTATAGATTGATGCATTAGTATCTTTAATACCCATGAGTAGTAAAGTGTGATAATACCAAGGTCTCATCTTAGTCCCGCTGAATCATATTCCGGTCTTGATCCTGCACTTAGACCAGTGTTGGGCAAGTGCAATGTAATGCAAGGCAAATATTCATTAAAAAATAGTAGCCACACAAACAAGTAAAAAATGATATTAATTTTAATAATAAATTTTAACATAATGCATCCAAAGCATTGTCTACTCAACATGTTATCATTATAAAAACCATTTTTATTGATATAATTTAGATTCTCATTCTCATACTAAGCTTTCAAAATGTCCTATTTTAGACTTACAGCACATCTTTGTTCTGAATCACTGCATTTCAAGGGCTCAACATACATATGAATTAGTGGCTGCATTATTGGACAGTGTGGCTCCACACCCTCGCTACTGAAAGAGAGGTTCCTGGACCAACAGGATCAGCATCAACTGGGAGCTTGAGAGGACTACAGTCTCAGCCCTGACCCCAAACCTAGTGAGTTTTAATAAGATCCTCAGGTGATTCACATGCCTATTAAAGGTGAGAAACACTGTTCTAAAAGAGGATATATGAGGAAGGCCTCAGAGAATTCACATCAGGGAAAATGGACAAAAACTGTTCCAGTCAATTGGGCATACAAAGCTTCACTCACTTTTTCAGAGTTAATTTGTAATTCAAGGAGATAGATTCAAAATAATAACAGCCAAGGAAACAGTTTAAGAACCAATTTAAGAAAATCATCTCACACAACATTGTAAAATGACTATACCCTAATAAAATAAATAAATGGACAACCTAGAAAAACAAAAACAAAACAAAACAAAACAAAAAACCAGTCATCTTAAAGGTGTTTACAAGTATATTCCAAACAAAGTTCTCTATTTTGTGAAGCTGACTTGACATCCATCCCATAATGCTATCCTCTGTGTGTGTGAATATTTATTTTGTACTATCTATATTTTTCAATAATTTTAGACTAATTTCTTTGAAGAATATGTATCTTCTGTTTGGACAAGCATGTTTATAAAAGAGCTTATGCAACAGATAAATAAACTCACTCTCCTGATTTCACTGTTAGCCGCATATTAGATTCAACAAATAATTCATGACTTTAATGACACAGTTCTGAGAACAGCTGGAACATGAGTAATCAATTATAGATGTATCTCCCCCAGGCACCTAAAAAAAATGGGAGTTTATTCCATAGCGCTAAGGATTTTTAGTCCTTCAGCTACTCTGCCATGTCAAATCGCATCTTTGCAAATGGTGACCAGATTCCCAGAGTTACGGCACATTGCAGCCCTGCATAATCAGGCAGTCTAACTTTTATCTGGGTGATTCTCTTGTGGCTAATTATCTAGTTAGAATAAGTTCAATTTTTAAATGAAAAAGCTAATATATTTTCAAGGGATAAAAATAGTTTATTATTGTGTCGTCTTCTGATATTATTTAGGTGCCTGGTTAAATGAAATACTAAGAACATAGGCTTTTGTATCAGATAGGTCTGGGTTCAATTCCTACTCTTTTTCTTGAATAAGCTTGAGCAGACTAAATAGCATCTCTGAGCTTCCTTGTTCTCATAGTTAAACTAAAAATGATCTTTTTTTACATACTTATTTAAGAATTAAATTAAACAATAAAAATTTCCATATAATAAGTACTTGTTTAGTAGTTTCTAAATCATATCAGATTTCACAAAATCAAATTACAAGAAAGAAAGCCTCAGTTTGTTATCCATCACTCTTACCAAGAAAAGGAAGCCCTAATCTTAAAGACGCCGAATATTATTTTCTCTTTTGATCTTAACCCTAAAATAGACAATTCTGGGCAGGTCTTGCAGTAGTGATGACATTATTGTCATCAATGTAATCAGCAGTATCCCAGCTCACATTTAATGAGCTGGGATACTGCTGATGACAGCAGTGGGGCACTCTGCTAAGAGCTTTACGGGAATTGTCTTATTTATATCTCACAAGAATTCCAAAAGTAGATGTTGCTAATATCATCAAAGAGGAACTTTGTAAGGGTTAAATCACTTCTACAAATTCACACTGTGTGAAAGGCCTGGACTAGCACTACCAAAGCTAACTCATCAACATAAAAATGTTAAATAAATGATTAGAAAGGTGATTCTCTGTGTCACATGAACACATTTCACAAGAGAGATAAGATTATAAAGTGCAGCTACTTGCTTCGGAAAATTTCAGCAGATTAATTTATCTGCTCATCTGAGTTAACAGCTTATTTATCAATGTTATAGGCTGAACTGGGTCCCCCACAAGTCATATGCTGAAGTTCTGATGCCCAGTATTTAGAATGTAACTGTATTTGGATAGAAGGTCCTTAGGGGGCCTTCCCTGGTGGCACAGTGGTTAAGAATCCGCCTGCCAAAGCAGGGGACACAGATTTGAGCCCTGGTCCGGGAAGATCCCACGTGCCTCAGAGCAACTAAGCCCATGTGCCACAACTACTGAAGCCAGTGCCTTAGAGCCTGTACTCCCCAGCAGGAGAAGCCACCACAATGAGAAGCCCGTGCACCCCAACGAAGAGTAGTCCCCGCTTGCCACAACTAGAGAAAGCCTGCACACGCAGCAATGAAGACCCAACACAGCCAAAAATAAATAAATAAACAAATTAATTAATTAATTTTTTAAAAGGTCCTTAGGAAGGAATCAGTTAAGGATAAAACAATTAATTAAGTTTAGATAAATGAACTTATGAGGATGAACCCTAATCTGATATGACTAGTATCCTTATAAGAAGAGACTGGGATACAGACACACCCAAAGGAAAGGCCACACAAAGGCAGAATGGGAAGATGTCCACTTGCAAGTCAAGGAGAGAGGCCTTTACAAGAAACAACCTTGCCGACACCTTAATATTGGACTTCTAGCTTTCAGAATCTTGAGAAAATAAATTTCTGTTTAAGCCACGCAGTCTGTGGTACTTTGTTATGGCGGCCCTAAAAGACTGATACAACCAGCAATAGTTTACTTGCTGAGTTGCACTTGAAGAACCTCTTCTGACTACACACAGACATGCTAAACTGTAATTTCTAGTGTTGCCCAATTCCAATCAGCTCTTTAACTTGAAACACCTTTCTCAAACTATTTGAACCCAGTGCCCTCAACATCTATAAATATCTACTCCTAAGATTATACTAAAACATAAACAACAGTCTATGACTAAGACTATAACGATGTTCTCTCTATTCAGTGGAATGTGTTTGGTTAAATTCAGTTTTACTTCATTAATAGATTGTCTAGTGATATTTTGGGAGGTTCAGATATATGTAAGTTTTGCCAAAATTCAAATACAAAACTACTTGTAGTCACAGCTCAAAATAATCAATTTTGAAACTGCAGGCTTAACTGATGACCCTAGACCTCCAATTCAAGGAATTCTTTGACAGCGATGGTGGGATCAGTTTCACATTTAGACCTGAATTTTGCACTATTTTCATAAAGATTCCGAAAGCTAAATGAATTTTGTCTCCTAGGAAATAGGACTGCTTCTACTTATTTTGTGGCCTCTTGATCAAGTTTGAAGATTTTCATCTTTTGTGAAAACATGTCTTATTCCCTTTTGCTTGTTACTCTGTGTTCTAAGTTTATAAGAGAGACTCTCTGTGAAGATGACAAGCAAAGGGCCAAGAAGTCGGTCCTTTAAATTAGTTAAAAGGTCTAATCACACATCACCTGAACACACTTTCTGTCTTGTCTTTTTCTCCCTGAGAACTGCTTTGCTCAGTTCTGCCTCTCAGGAGCTGAGTTTTGTCGAGATTTTGATTGGTGATGCCTCATTAATTGATTAGATTCCAGAGAGATGATGTTGGATAAGCACCACTGTTCCTGATTGCTATAATTCTAATAATGTTGTATCTGTATAAACCTAACTCTGTGCCAGACCTCTACTACCTGCATGTTTTTACACTGTAATTTTAATTTGTGAAGATATCTTTCTAAATGCTGCAATTTCACCAAGGATGATTTAGAATTATAGTAGTCACTTGGAACACTTTTCTTATGAACAAAATTGTTCATGTGACGGGCATCTTAGAAATAAAAGGAAAAAAAATCCAAATATTTAATGGTCTGCATTAACGGAGTGGACTTATGAAAAAGCTTCAAAAAGAAATTCAGATTCCAGCATTGTCTCCTTGACCAAGGCAAATAAAAAAAAAATGTTAAAAACTTAAAGCCATCTTTATCTTAGATTCTCTAAGAAAAACTTGAATCTAATGGCCAATGCCCTTCTATTTCTCTTCCCCCAGTGTATGCTTTAATAGTATCTTTAGTTTCATCCCTCTTTCTGGCTTAATTCCCTTTTTTTTATGGCTATCCAAACACAAAGCTAATTTGCCTCTTATTAAATCCCTTTAAGAATAGGGCAAGCAGTTTAATGTTGATACTAAGACTTGGTTTCCTTCTGAGCTGAGAATCACCATCAAAGCCTTTTCAAAGCCTAAACAAGATAGGCAAAATAATTAACAGAGGGAATTAGAATACATCTTGGAATACATAATCCATCATTTCTGATTCTATCTCAATTGTTTTCTTTGTTAGAGGAAAGCTCAAACAGAAGATTTAGAAGGAAAAGGAAGAATGAGAAGACCCCAAGGATGGCTTAGGAAGTCAATATTGCATAGGAAGCAAATGTGATTTAGAAAACATGTAGATATTGGACAGAATTTTTCACAGGCTGTTTCTAACATATTTCTCCTGAAAATAGATTGGACCGTGATCAAGTCCTGCAAGCAAGGAAAGGATAGCACATTGGAGAATTGAGGGGTAGTCTCCTTAACATTTAAAGAAAGACAACATTTTTCTTCCTGCATCACAGGTTCTTAAGAAGACAATAAAATAAAATGACAAAAAGACTTTTGTAAATATTGAATGATTATCCAAATATGAGACCTTGCTTAGTATTACTGTAAGGTGTGCATAAAATGCATTACCCAGCCCGGGACACTTATAAAAGTGCCTCTACTTACATATTCCCTAGGATATTCAGCATAAAAGAAAAATATCCCATGCAAAGTCATATGCATCTCTACATAATTATTAGTATAAATTCAGGTATTGCTTTTATTATGTAGGTAGTGAAAACATACCTCTTCACCACCACCACCAACAATAGAACAATTCTTTCTTTTGGAAGAGTCTCAAGGAAATGGCATCTGACTTAAGTTAAAGGCCACAAAATGGATTCAAATAAAGCACCAAAAAGACCTAATTAAATTTTGGGACTTTTGCCTATTGACATCTCAGGGTTTTTGTTTTTTTTTGTTTTTTTCCCTTGTAGCTGGCACAAGTATACCAAACATGTATAAATAAAATGTAGCTAAAATTTTCTTTAGTATTTTGTTGTGCTCTTTTTCATTAAACTTCTAAACAGAGAAATTATGAAATAGCTAAATGTAGGAAAAAAGTGAGTGTAAAAAAAATGAATCATGAGAAAATTTAGACATGCTATAAATGATTTACATACTAGGTAGCAAGTCCCTGACAAATAGAGTTTCCATTTTATTTTGTTTTCGTTATTTCATTGCGCATAATTTAAAAATTGAGTTCACTTTGTCACACACCAGGATACTTAATCTTCTTTAAAGTGACATCGTTGAGCAGTATCATATTTCAGGTGGAAATTGAAACCAGGCAGCTGAAAAATAACACACATCATGAAAATGTTAATCACAAAACATCTTCCAAACCCTAGAATTTAAAAATAAGGCAACTAAAACAAGAACTAAAACATATATTACATTCTGACACTTTTTTATACCTTCATATTATTAAATACTATGAAATAGTTTATATTTTTTAAGAATTTTATTTTTTATTGTTTTTAAAAACTCTTTATTGGAATAGAATTGCTTTACACTGTTGTGCCAGTTTTTGAGGTACACCAAAGTGAATCAGCTGTATTTATACATATATCTCCACATCCCCTCCCTCCCACGACTCCCACCCACCCTCCCTATCCCAGCCCTCTAAGTCATCGCCCATCATGGAGTTGCTCTCCCTGTGTTATGCAGCAACTTGCCACTAGCTATCTATTTTACATTTGGTAATGTATATATGTCAATGCTACTCTCTCACTTCTTCCCAGCTTCCCCATCACCCCCCTCACCCCGTGTCCTCAAGTCCGTTCTCTACATCTGCAAGATACAGATGTATATTTTATTGTTAAACTTTAAGTTGGATGATAAAAATAGTCATGCAGAATAAAAAGTCACATGTCTGAGTGTTCTAGAATGTGCTTTTCTATTTTTCAATGCTTTTCAAAAATGATAAATTAGCAACAAAATAAGTTGACAAAGTATTTTTTTAATAAGTGTAAATTCTTTAAGAAAGAGCAAAATACATTAGAATACAAGGTAGCAGATTTTGGGGGAAGACCGTACAATTAATAAAATCATGTCATAAACATCCAAACTAGTTAGAATACTCTAGAAAATTTCTGCAAGTTCAGTAGCACTTAAGCTAAAAGAGTCAGTAAAGAAAACACTGCAAGAACCTATTATATAAAGAAAACTTCTTTGATTAGAGTGTCTGTGTGTGTGTGTGATTGAGAGGGAGGGAGGAAGAGAGAGAATTGGGCTGTGGAGGCAAGAAGCAACCCAGGAGGTTAGAAATAATCAAAATATGATAAATATAACAAGTACACAAGCTGTCTCACTACATTTACTAGTAATTTCTGTTTCCTGTTTAGGTTACTGAACATTTATCACAATTTTTCTTAGACTTAAATGCAGTATAAAATTGATCCCCCAAATATACTTTAAATACATTTTACTGTTGAACTCCACATTTCTGTATCAAAATGAAGTTAAACACAGATTTTACATATTATGTGAATTTTTAAATTTCTATTTATCTGATTAATGAAAACAAATTTTATTGCTACTCTTGTCTCTCCCATGAAAAACCAACATACTAATTCTTCCTTATTTTAAAAAAATATTTCTCTTAAAAGTCTAAAATGTAGATGAAATAATTTTTAGTCAAACCGATGTCTACCTAGATTGAACACCTGAACAATAAGCAATAGTATTTAAAATACTGATGATACCTGTAAAGTTTATTTAATCCCTAAGAGATTATTGAAACTCTTAGCTGCAATGCTGCTTTATTTAGTGAAGAAGAATTTCACATTCCTTGTGTTTGATTGACTAACATGCTATTTCTAGAAAACAGTAAATTGCATTACTATATTTCACTCTAGCAATGGTGTTTGCATTAGTCACTATATGAAAACCAGGTGCAAAATGAGAAAGAATTGATTTCATTTTTTTAGCACATGACCAAAAATAAATAAAAATACAATTCTGCAAACCACTGGAAAATGTGCTATTGTGGAAATGTCCCTGGAGAATTCAGGCTATGAAAACACATCTGAAAAAAATTCACATGTTCTATTTGCAAGATATTAAAAACTAATTCCTAAACAGATTAGCAATAAAATCTGGTTGTTTGTTTGTTTGTTTTGCATTTTGCTAATTTGTATTTTAAAATTAACCTCTAAAAGGAAGGCACATAGCTCTTGTATGAACAAGAGAAAGAAAACACCTTGAATTTTACATCTTAATCATAGGTAAAATAAATTCAGTTATTTCTTAAGATAAAAAATGGCTGCAGAAGAAATAAAATGCTTCCCTGTTTATGTGAAATGCAACAGGAAGGCAGCTTCTGAAGAAACTGCTTCAAAGAGAATAAGCAAGGAGGGGTATCTATAAGACTTCAAGTGTGTGGAGTTACTCTGAGGAGCTATAGCAGCAAAGTTTCAAGCATGTGCATTTTCAAAGGGAACACACAGAGTGTGAGTCAGAAAACAAGACACCTGCAATATTACCTGAGAAATGTACTGGATATTATTTCCCAGTCACTCAGGTTTAACTCGCAGCCAAGTGGAATTTTCCACATGGGGGCTGGGGGAAAAGATGTTCTGAAAACAGAAAAGTCAAAATAGTTCAGAAAAATACAGCCTTTCATATTATGTAAGAATTCATAACTGTCTTTGAGCCAACTTGATCATTTTATTTCTTTGTACAGTACACAACTCTATTCAGATATGGATAATTTTGAACTTTAATTTTGACATTCAGCTTGAACTCTAAAGTTTTATGTTATAAATACTGATTGTTAAATCCAATACATTGTGATTGCTACTCTTATTTTCTTACAGGAGCTGGTAATTGCACTGAAGGGATTCAATGACAAATTATATAAAGTGATTCGCCTTAACAATTCCATTACAAGACAATTTATAAAGGTTGACACTTGTTCAGAAATATGGTTCAGAGGGGGAAAAAAGTCACATTCTTTTCTCTGTGTATGCCCACAACATGGTTTTTCCATGTTGAGTCTCTGATCCCAAAATCTATTGAACAGCAATATTTCACAGTATGATTTTTAAAGATTGAATGAGCAAAGTTTTGTGTGCCAGGACAGTTCTCATTAATACCAAGAGACCAACTGTGTAGAAAAGTTCTAGGTGGACACTGAAGAGTAGTGAATTCGTGAATGATGGCATCTGTTGATACTATCTTTTCTACTACAACACATTTCTTTAGATGCCCTTGAAATTACACTTCAAGGTTTCTCTACGGTAACCTCAAAGCCATTCTTCGTCACTAGAGCCATGACTGTTCTGTTTCTATTGCTATATACATCTACCTCCTGCACAATAGTGAGATTACTTTTTCCGTGTGCTGAAGGGAATTTATTTTATACGAGAGGAAAAAAAATTCTCACCCATCAAAAACTGAGTGGCTATATATCTGTAGATTTCACTCCTGGATTGACTAAACATATATTTTAGTCATTATGTTGCAGTCACCACTATGCTGCAGACATAAAAAGAGGAAGACACAGACCCAGGTGTCGTGCAGGCCATGGGGTAAAACAAGCAAATCACCTAGCTCTAAAATGTGATAATTCCAATTACTTTTGTCTGTTTTGGACAAGCAGAGGGACTTTCTGAAAGAGGGGATCCAGGAAGATTGTAACCTCCATCTTGCGGGTAGACCCACTCTTGGCTTTAATGGAGCAGGGTGCAATGCTGAGGAAGTTCAGTCACAAAGGTAAGGGTGACCTCTGCACAATGGCTGGCTAAAAATTGAGGCCATCAGTTTCACACCCAAAATGAACTCAATTCTGCCAACAGCCGTGTGAACCTGAAAACTGATCTTTTCCTAGTTGAGCCTTAAGGTGAATGCAGCCCCGGGTGACATCTTGTTCACTGTCTTGGAAGAGACCCTGAACCAGAGGACTCACCTAAACTGGGCTCACAGAAAGTGTGAGATATTAATGCATGTGTGCATTTTTAAGCTGCTACATCTGGGGCAGTTTGTTATACATCAATAGATAACTAATACATATTTTTATCAGCTACCAGTATTGATTGAGATGTTGAATAAAGGGTAGAATTTATTGATGGTAGTAAGGGTGCAGTGAAGAATAAAGCTCCATGAAGAGTACAGTTAACAAGGCAAGGGGATGAAAAGTAGCAATGTTCTCGGAGGGGATTGGAAGAGGTTTATGTTGCAGGAGCAGGTGTTCAAGGAAGTTTCAGGTGGAAATTGAGGAAGCAGCCAAAGAAGAGGTTATATATCACTTCAGCAGAGCTGGGCTTTTAATCATTCTCGTCATATAAGAGTGTAGATAGAGCAGAGGAGAGAGAGGTTTGGGTGTGATTTAGAGAGATCATTCTTATAAAGAGGAAGAATTTAGCAACGGCAAGATTAGCAATATATTAGTAATAGCTAATATTTATTGGGCAGTTATGTGACAGGAAGTTTTCTACCTCATTTAACATCCACAAGCCTTCTCCTTAAATTTTATCTGTTATCATTTCTAATATAAGGAGGAATGCAGTCAAATTATGAAGGATGCAGAGCTAATAAATTGCAGAGCCAGGATTTGAACCCAATCATACATGCCCTGGAGACCCTCTGCACACTGATATTGTGTGCTGCCCTCCTGTGGCGGTTCCAGAAGCTGCTGCAGGGATAGGCACGATCTTATTTAATGGCAAGCCCATAAGAAAGCATCCTTTCTAATTCCAACTTCCTGACTTCACACCTAGCCATTCGTCCCCCTCCCAGGTGACAGCATCAGTGCTTCTCCATTTCTACGCTTTATTTCTTTCTCAGTTCTGTTTCCTCTCTTCTCCTCAGTATTCTCTCCATTAAACGTCACTCCTGCCTGACCAAGCTGTTCCTGTGTTCTTGTCTCTTCCCATTAGGAAATTTAAATTGGAATTGGAAGTTCAGCAATGTTCTTTTCATATTTTTCACTGAGGGGAAGCAATAACTCCTCTTGATCTTCTTCTGCCCATGCTCACTTCCTTTCATACTCCTAGAGGGTGAGCTGAAGGAGACAGAGTATGGATTAAAGGTACTCATGCATTTGCTTTCTCGCTTGCCTGGTCATAAGAGTGTATGTTTTTCCACACAAGCCTGACATCACTATCAGAAGGTTGAATATGTAAAATTCAATAGGAAGGTCATAAAAAGAGGAGGAACCTGTGAATTTCCACTTAAGGGAGTGGGTCAAAGGCAACTTGTCCAGGAAAGTTTTATTATAGGTCACCCAGCCCTGATTCTTGCCTGAATAAAGGGCTTTACGTGGAATACAGCTTAGTTCAAGCTGCAGGAGGTGCAGAAACATCACAATGAAAGTACCCTGCTGCACTGCTTTTGTTGTTATCACGGTTGTTTATAAGTTTTTTTCTTAGCACTCATTTGGTTCTCTGGATTTGAATTACAAATTTCCTGCTCACCAGCAATGTAGCTGTGAGTGAATTTTATCTTCTTTACCTCAATATTGCCACCTTATGATAATACCTACCTCGTAGAATTTAGATGACAAAATGTACAGTAAGAGAGACATACACCAAACATTTAAATATTAAAACTCACAAATGCTGTGTCAAAGTTCCATTCAATTTAAAGGTAAAGTGTTTTAACGTGGTTGATTAGACCAATTAATATCTTCTGGTTTGAGACCTCACCAGGTAGATATGAGCAGGTGAAGTAAATTTTAGAAAGTATTTTCTAAAAATCAAAAGAGATTTTTATAGAAAACTAGTAATATATTATGAATTTAAGAAATTACCTGAAATGAGTTTAAGCTATTTACAGCATATCACAAAACATGCTTTGAAAGTTGAACACAGATTGAAATTACTATCAAGGCAACTATTATGTAAAAGGACATATATTTACATGCCAGACTATTTTTACTATTATTTTTATTGTTCTCATGACAATTATAGAAATTGGGAGAAATTAGACACTATGATGAGTAGATTTATAACAGGAGTATTAAAAAATTGTATCTATATTTCATAAATGTTTTTTTCTGATTGATTTTATGATCTCTACTATATCCTTACTATTGATTTAGTTATGGTTTCTCTCTTATTCAACCATGAAGCAGAATTATGAAAGAAGAAAGCCAGTGAGTTAGCAATATATCATGTTTAGCAACCATATTTTAATAATTGAATATAACAAAATTTATATTGAAAACTCAGACTTGAGCCAATACAAAATTTATAAGTGACTGAGACAGACCCTCCTACACCCACTTTTTGCAGAAAGTGGCTGTACTAGGGCCTCCCTCGAAAGACACGTCAGCCAGAGCGCCAGCGCATCCAGCTACTCTTTTTCTCAGTTTTGGGCCATAGCTTCTTCAGGTATCACACTGGGGGTTTATGTCCCACTATAAACTTCATCACACTTATTTAACTTCACAGGCTTCGGTTTCTTATTTGGTAAAACAAGGATGATAATTGAACTACCTCAATCATGCTGCTGATAAAATTCAACCCTGTACAAGTGATATGCCTGGCATAAAGTAAGAAAGTAAATAACTGATTTTAATCAGGATACAGGCAGGTACCACTCTCAATTAGCTGAGAACCCCTTCTATTCCTATAACGTGGAAAGCCAACATGTTTCCTCTGTGTTGAACAACCCCTCATGAATAGAATGCAGCCACTGAACAAAGTGAGGTGGGGGGGGGAATAAAAGCAGAGAAATAGGCTGAGAATGAGTAGAGATGAAAATACACCTTGGTTAGAACTATTAAAAAAAATAACAGAAAACTAGTATCTCTTTGAGAGAGACAACGTTGATAGCTTTTCACAGTACAGGGTGAATTCTAACTTGTCATGCCTTGTCATTTCTGTTTGCACTGAAAAAAAAAAAAAAAACTTCATGAAACATCCTACAGTGAAGAACAGAAAAACGCCGTGCATTCAGCTATGAGAGTGTAAACCACTTTGAAGTTTAAAAGCACCATGCATGGGAAAGTCTGAATTTTGTTAATCATAAAATCATTTAAGATCTCTTTTTTAAAATTTTGCATAATATATCATGTAAGGGGTGCTCTGATCTATCATAGCATTGTGCAGTGAGACAGCAAGTCTTTTCAGCTAAAAATAAATACATACATGAAATAAAACTCCCTAATGTTTAGAAATGATTAGCAAAGAACTGGATAAGGGAATATTTTATAGGGTGACTTCCAGCAGCTTTATACTTGGTACAGAGGAGACAAATGCATCATTTTTATGAAACTTATTCCAAGGCAAAAGTATAAAAGGACAGATATGAACATACTTGATAATTTGCTGATTTTGTGAATATTACCATGGAGAACATATTGATGATTATAAGCAGTCCATTAATTTTTACATACCTTTCCCGAAAATCTGTGCATGAATTGAATGTAGGAAAGGCAGACAATAGATTCACACGTTTTTAAAGCAAAGGAATATGTCAGCAAGCAACTAAATTTATTATAAAATCTCTGGTTACACCTTGCTGCTCAGACACAATTTATATATTAGTTTAAACTATGTTTCATCATTAATTGAATTCGTAGTCTTCCAGTTTTAGATCAAATACTGCCAAAAGGGATAAAGATTATCCAATTTTTCAGTTTTAATGAGTTTTAGTTTTATCTTAGTTATATTGTTTGTGAAAATTATCATTCTCTTTTACTTTGAGTTTTTAAACTCTAAAATTAAATCACATTTGTTACTTTCAATTAAAGGGTGCAGAGATATATAAGAAAATAAAACTGATCTTTTCCCCACTTACTTGAACACTCTGATAATCTCTGAATTCAACTAAGTCAAGTTGGGTATCTGTCCATTCCCACCATCTGCCTGATGCTGAAAGCCTTCTCTCACTTCTATCAATGTTTTCATCTTCAGGTTTTCTATCTCACTTGCTACTCATATAAAATCATTAAAGGTTAATACCTGGTAGGTCTTAAAAACTTTGTGGTACATACTGACCTTCAATTCTGTTTTATTGAGACAAGCTCAGGAAGCAACTTAGGTAAGGAGAAAGGTCCAGTCTGTGGAGATCTACATCCCAAAGACATCTTATAATTACCCCAAGAGTACTTCTTCTTTCCCCAGTGAAGACTTCCTTCCAAGTGGCGATTCTTAACAGTGACAAGTAGGGAAAGAATATTCACCAACAGTTCACTGTTCTTGATTAGGACCATGCCAACAAACTAAGTAGCAACTCTGCAACAACCGGGAAAGCTCCCTTCTGATCTACTCAGGATCATTTCCTTTTTATTCAGAGCTCAAGTCCTTCCAATTATTCTTCTGTATGGTGTCTAAATATTCCTTGCAAATTTCTCCCTAGAACTTGGCCTTGAGTTAACTCTAACTAGACCACAGGTCCCCGTATGCCCACTACAGGGAAGTATGGAAGGGATCAGCCTCCAAGGGGATGTCATTAGCTTATGTTCCAGTTGGTTGGAATCCAGCTCTGTCTGGACTCAGCTCAGTTGTGTGACAGCAAGAATATAAGGTCACTTCAGCCTCTCCTTGTCTTTACTTCTGTCAGTTGCTTTCTGACCAGCACAGGTTTTATTGAAAACTACCAACTAGATGCATTTTAATGTTTAATATACATTTCAAATTGTCTATTTGATATACATTATAGATAGAATGGTCTATGTTGTATTAGTACACCTGCCCTTTTGTGTGTACAACACATTTTATATTATACTAATAGTTTATATTATTTTCATTAAATACACATATAAAACAAAATAGTTCATTATCTATCTCCCTCTAAAGAATCATTTCCAAATGCATGCTATACTTAATATTGAACCTATATATCCTCACAAATTAAGGAAATAAATTTCACACTTAAAAAAATTGCCCATAATTAAAGAAGAAAGATAGTGTTCCTTCTCATTGGTTTTAATTACAACTTTCCTTTTCCCTATAAAATCAGTTTATGATTTCAGAATATTAACTTTATGATGCTATATCATTATAAAGGTGATTCTGCTGATGGTTAATTTAATTCAAATAATAGAAATAGTAGTTATAATGTCATAGCTGCCTTCTTGACTTATGATTTCTGTTTTAAATGCTTTCTTTATAAATGCATACTTTCTCCTGTTGATGGAATCTACGCTGTTTTTTAACAGCACTGTACACTCTGCACAGACTTAGTGATTTGAAAAACATAATTTTATTATAGAGTTGATCCTTGAACACCACGTGTTTGAGCTACTCGGACCCACTTATACGCAGATATTTTTCACTAAATACATGCTACAGTACATAAATACATAATAGATAATACATATTACATGCATATGGCTAGTCTTTATACTGCCATCTTTCCCGTAGGTCGCCAATGTCTGTTTATTAAGTGAATTTGTACATAGACTGCATCGTTAACTGCATTGTTAATTGCAGGAATTTTTTATAGGGCATGTAGCTACTGAATACATTTGCCAGGCCTATTCATTTCAAAATATCCAATGTGAAGTATGAACACCAGAGCTAATTATGTGTAGCAGAACTGAAGTTAGATTAGGTATTAGAAATTTTTCTTTTAATAAATATTTTGGATAAAACATATCTTCATCAGCTGGGTGTTATACAGCCCAGAACACTCACTATATCTTAAATAATACAGATCAGCAATGAGTTATTATGAGAATTAAATGAAATAATATATGTTAGTCACCTGGCACAAAGTTTGACACAATAAATCTTGGTCACCTTCCCCTAAAACAAATGCATCCTGGTGACGGTAATTCTTAACTGGAAAAAATAAGTCTAAATTGTTGGATTTTTGTATTCCACTAGGACTAACTAAAACCACATTTGTGTTTGTGTGTTTTATTTTTGTTTGTTTTACTCAAAGCAAAGTTGTTAGGCAAATCATATAGATCGTTTTTGCATCAGGATGCACTACCATTCCTGAAATGTGAAAACAGGCATTTTTTTGTTTTTTATTTAAACCATGTAAGGCTTGTCTTATGAGTGCAAAGAGAGCATATAATTTGTGAAAATGTTCTCAAAATATTTTTGTATGATTTCATTCTAATTCTTTGCTTTTATAAAGTTACTTTAAATTAGGTAGTTTAAACCTATTTATAAAACATGTTTTAACAAGCAAAATTCCTCTGGACTTACTGAACTCTAGAATGAGTGCTCTGGGGTACTCTGACTTACCATTGGTGGTTCAAGACAAGAGCTAAAGTCAATGCAAAGGCCATCTGATATTAATCATGTTCATTTAGGTGGCAGTGGTGGTTGCCATAAAACAACAAGTAGGGGAGTTGTGGGCCACGGTTTGCTGAAGAGAACTTCTACCTTAAGGGAGAATGTAGGTCCTAGCCTGAAATAACAGCCTCAGAAAGGAATACACTTCAGAGAGAGGCACTGAGAGCCAGAGAACAATGCCTCTGCGCCCCACTCCTTTTCTGTACTTCCCTTCAAAAATGGAAAAAAAAAAATCTGTGCTTAGTCCTAGTTTCAGGCACCATTATATTTAGGACTCAAATTTTATCATCAGAGCAGTTTCTATGATTCTCAAAGCTCCAACTCCAATAGCGAATTCTTTCTCTGGCTTTATATGATGGACTAACTGTTCAATGCTCAGTCTCCTGGGTTCAAAGCCAGCATGAAAGAGAAATTCTTTGTGTTATAAATAACAGTCCCAGGTATTTATCTGATTGGATCAATTTAGGACAACATTTCTCCCTTGAACCAACCACTACTATGTGTGTGTCTACTGAGTGCTCTGAATGACTGGATGAAGCTGCAGCTCCAACTCTGAGGCTAGAGACAGAGCCCCACCCAGGGCTAAGAACCCTATGATGCAGGAGAGGATGGTCTTGCAGGACAATTTAGGGTATGTCCAGGCAGCAATATGTGACACAATATTGGAAAGAAAAGACACAGCAGATACCCATTATTTCCTACAAAAGAAAGATTTCCCTTCAAAGCAGAAACAAATTAAGCTGTGCTAACTTTGCCAAGAATTATGTTTGAGTGGCTTTAAAGAGAATAATTTTCAGTGTGACATTTGAGTTACTTCCCCATTTGGTCCTAAATGAAACTTTTACCAAATTGTATGAGATAGAAATTATGGAAAATTGAAAGCTTAGTAAGAAGTAGATTTATATTATAATTAATTATATACATGTGGTTAAGTATTGTAAATGTTACTTAAAATCAAGAAATTTACTTTTAGTTTATAAAGTCATCACTGTATTCTTTACTACTTCTATTAATAAGAAAATCAATTCATTAAAATATGGAATAATTACATTAGTAACTATGAGGTAGTTTTATTGTAATATATTCTAACTTCAAGATCACACTTTGTCATGGCTAGCTACCTATATAAAAAAAACTATTATGATCAACTACTTCATAATTTATAAGCATGGAAATATCATACAATTTTATTCTAGTATTGCATTTACCCAATTTGGTATTATGAAGCAAAGCGAGCTCTGTCATAGCTAAGCATATTAGGTTGCACACATTAGTCAATTTCTCTGTATATAATTTATAAATAAGAAGTAATAATGTTAAAAATAATAAAATTAAGGCTCTCAGGATCCTCATAAGGAAACTATATATCTGGTGGGAAAAGGCTGTTTCCATCATTAGAGAGATCCAATGGACGTTAAAAGGGTAAAGAAGGAATATTATAAACTTTATAGCCACCAATTTGATAAGTTACATAAAATGAACCAATGTCTTGAAAGATACAAGTTGCCAAACTCACACAAGAAGAAATAGGCCTATATTTATTAAATAGGCCTGTATTTATTAAAGAAACTGAAATCAATAAAAAGCAACTTTCTCATACAGAAACCACCAGGCTCAGACGGATTCACTGGTGAATTCTACAAGACATTTAAGGAAAAAATTTTCACAATTCTAAACAGTCATTTTCAGAACATAGAAAGGAAGGCAACACTTCCTAACTCATTCTACTAGACCAGCATTACCCTAACCCTGAAACCAAAGGCATAAAAATACTTAGGTGCAAATCTATAATAAAATATGTACAACAATATGAGGAAAACTACAAAACTCTGATGAAAGATATCAAGGAAGAAATAAATAAATGAAGAAACATTCCGTGTTCGTGGATAGGAAGACTCAGTATTGTCAAGTTCTTCCAAACTTAACTGATAGATTCAATGCAATCTCAAATAAAATCTTAGCAAGTTATTTTGTAGAAATTGATAAACTGATTCCAAAATTTATATGAAGAGGTGAAAGAACCAGAATAGCCAACACAATATTGAAGGAGGAGAACAAAGTCAGAGGACCGATACTACCTGACTTCAAGACTTACTATGAAAATACACTAACCAGAACACTGTGGTATTAGCGAAAGAATAGACAAATCAATGCAGCAAAACAGAGAGCCCAGAATAGACTCACAGAGATATAGTCAATTGATCTTTGACAAAAGCAATACAGTTGAACAAGTACAGTCTTTTCAAAAGTGATAGTGGAGCAACTAGTAATCCACATGCAAAAAACAAACAAGTGAATGTAGCCATAGATCTTATACCCTTCACAAAAATTAACTCACAATAGATCACAGACCTACATGTAATACACAGAACTGTAAAACCCCTAGAAGGTAACACAGGAGAAAACCTAGATGATCTCAGGTATGGCAATAACTTTTTAGATATAACACCAAGGGCATGATTCCTGAAAGAAACAACTAATAAGTTCATTAAAAATAAAAACTTCTGCTCTGCAAAAGACAGCTGAGAGAATGAAAAGACAAGCTACAGAAACGGGAAAATATTTGTAAATCACACACCTGAAAAACATGCCAAAATATACAAAGAAGTCTTAGAATTCAACAATAAGAAAATAAAAAACCCAGTTCAAACACGGGCAAAGACTTTAACAGACATCTCACCAAAAAAGATACAGATGGCAGATAAGCACCTGAGAAGATGCTCAACATCATATGTCATTGGAGAACTGAAAATTAAAACAATGGAATATCACTATACATCTGTGAGAATAGAACGGCCCAAGTTGAAAACAGTGAGGACACAAAACGGTGGTGAAAATGTGGAACAACAGGAACTCTTATTCATTGCTGCTGGTATGCAAAATAGCACAGCGACTTTGGAATGCAGTTTGGCAGTTCTTACAAAGCCAAATATACCCTTACTATACAACCTGGCAATCATGATTCTTGGTATTCATTGTGAGTTGAAAGCTTATGTCCACACAAAACCTAAACACTTATGTTTATGGCAGTTTTAGTCATGATTACCAAAACTTGGACGATGCCGCACTATAAATGAGTAGGTAGGTAAACTGTGATTAATTCAGACAATGGAATGTTATTCAGTGCTAAAAAGAAATAAGCCATCAGGCCCTGAAAGACATGGAAGAAATTTAAATGCATATTACTAGGTGGAAAAAGTCAGTCTGAAAGAGCTACAAACTGTGTGATTCTAACAATATGACATTCTGGAAAAGACAAAACTATGGATTAGTAGTTGCCATGCATTAAGGTAGAGGGAAGGATGCATAGACAGAACACAGATAATTTTTATGGCAGTGAAACTATGCTATATAACACGATAGTGATGGCTACCTGTCATTGTTCATTCCTCAAAACCCATAAAATGTACAAAAGTGAGAGTGAAACAGTGTAAACTATAGTCTTTGGGTGATTATATTTCAATTCAGTTCACTGATTGTAGCAAAAGAGCCCACTTTGGTGTGTGACTTTAACAGTGGGGGAGGTTCTGGGCGTGTAGGGACATGGTTATATGGGGCTTCTCTGCACCTTCTGCTCAATTGTGTTGTGAATCTAAACCTGCTCTAAAAATATAAAGTTTAATAATTAAAATATTAGTAGTAATATTCTAACTTAATCTTTTTCTTCATCTCAACTTCTGGTATGAAAAAAATAGAATTAATCAGCTTCCTCAGTGAAAATATTATATGTTGATACAAACAAGCCCTCCTGTGTTATATTATCCTTCTTTATCCCAATCTCCACTCTACAACCTCCTTAGGCAGCCACTATAATGTGTCACATACATGTTTACAAATATATATGTTTCCATGGAAAATACCTTTTGCAGTATGTGTATATGTATGTGAATTTACACAAAGGTTATTTAGCTGTAGATCCTGTTCACTTTCTTGTGTTTTTCACTCAGCTATACATTAATTTGTTTTGCTGTTTTGTATTCATCGAATGTATTTTGGTAAAATTTATTTTTATTCATGTTACCTGTTATCACAAAGAAAGAAAAGGAGCACAGTATTTTGTTTTGACATTATATTTTCTTTTGTTTTGTTTTCCTTTTGATGTTTTGTTTTGCGATATTAGGTGGAGTGGAAATAATATTAAGCAAAAGACAAATGATATAATTCCATATCTTTTACATTAGTTGTCACTTAACTTAGAATATCAGTTATTGTAGTTACTCATTTCATGTCTCTCTACAAAATAGTGGGACAACTTGTTACAGCATCCCCAGGATTTAGCATAGTGCCTGATATAGTGTACACCCATAAACATGCACACACACAGACACACACACATGCATATGTGTATACATATATACACAAGCGATGGAGTTAGACTAGACAATCTCTGGACTCAGCTTTCCTCTTCAACTGCAATCTTACCAGTAATGTCCATGATTCCCCTATTATCAGAGCCTCGTCTTAGTGCCAAGTCATGAAATCAGTATATTTTTCATGTTTTGCTGGAATCATGCTGTTAATAGGTAGTTACATAGCAATAATTGCTTGAAAGCATAGGCAAGTTCTTTTAATTTGGCAAAGACAGAAACAAGAAGAAAAAAAGCCAGTCCCCTAGTCTTTTCATTAGCAAACAAGTTACTGCATTTGAGGATTTTTAATAGCACTCTCTTAGATCATAATATTAGTACTAACCGAAGTCACCTTTCTGTCCTTTTGATTGCCAGTTTAAGAAATTTGAAATAGTGGGCTTATGTAACATTTAAACATTTCTTTCCTTTTCTTTCCATTTTTTTTTATACTCTTCTCTTTTACAATCAGATACCATATGTGAAGGAGCATATTCAATTTTGAAAAACCTGTTTGCTTACAATTCAAGCCAAATGCAATTCTCACTAATTGCTTTAAACTATTCTACAACAAGGAGGCTTTAAAATTTGTCCCAATATGTGTTTAATGTGAAACGCTAAAGTGAAATTTTAATATATCTCTATACTTTAATCCAGGAATAATTATCCCTTGATATTTGCAAGAACCAGGCATAATTAACCCTAAAACACAGTTTCAGATTTGAAGAAAAGAATAATTTTAAAAAAGGTAGTATTAGAAACAGTAAATCAAAGCTAATGAAGCAACATTAGCACTTTTATGTTGTAGGTTCTAATTAGAAAGTCTGTTAATGAAATTGGGGCATTTACTTAATTGCTGTGAACAATTATTTTCAAATTAAGCTCGGCAATTAAATAGCATGATTAAGCTCAGGGTAGTGGAGTTAGGTAGGGGTATGTTAACTATTTTGCATGCTGTATTATGGATGGCAGTTTAAACTCTGAGTATCTGCTGATTAACAAATGTAAATGGCATGCAATACTTCTTGGTCTTGGGAGATTTATGCAAAGAAGTTTCCCATTGCTTTAAATACTTGCCTTGCACAGTAACTTGGAACAACTGGAACCCCAACCTCCAACCTGCCCCACTTAACTTAAATAGATTCTTCCCTTCCTATAAATGTCAAACTTCCTGAAATATGCTTCTACATTTACAGGCTCCATTTGCTCACTTTTCATTTAGCATTCTAAGTCTTGTTCTTAGTCTTCAGAACCATCACTAACAATACTAATGGTTGCAAAATGGGAGCTTCAAATTGATTCAATACTAGTAGATTATTTGATTCTTAATAGCAAACTTTCAGATAGCTATGATTAACATTTATCTTCTCCAGGTAAAACTGAAGTTCAGGAAGATTTTTTTTTAATCCTTTCAAAGACACACTATTGATAAATGAAAGAGTAGGAATTTGAACATGAATTCACTTAGGGCAAAACTCGTGCATCTTACGTAAAATAGAGCTTCTTTTCATTATGTCTGCTAATGCAGTTTCTTCTAGTTGAAATGTAGATGTTTTTCATAATCCACATTCTACTGAATTTCTCAGTGTCTAATACTGATCACCACTCACACTCAATTCTGAAATTCCCTTAACTTTCAAATCAACCAAATTTTCCAGTTTCTCTTCCATTTCTTCTTGTCTCAGTTCCATTTATTCTGCCAAGTCTTCTTTTTCATTACAGCTCTGGCAGATTGACAACATACCCTTCTAAAACTTTATATTTTCCTTAAATGAAAATCTCCAAAGTGTGTCATATGTAGGAATAGCTTGAGACAAGAGGAAGTCCCCAATTAAAATTGGATTACTCAGATTTCCAAATTGTGAACTAATAACCTGAATATAAATTTTCTGAGGTAAACTCAGTGGTTTCTTTAATTGTTCTAATAGAACTATTCTGTGTTCAATATTAGAATTTGCCTGTAAGTTATTTCAGTGTCAGATACTTGATTATGCTATATATGTAAAATGGAAGAATTACAACTGCATACAACTGTAGTCAACAAAAACATGTTACAACCGTCAAAAAATATAATAACCATAAAACAAAGATTTACTAGATGAAATCAACTAAGGAGGCAACTTTAATTTGTTCTTTCTCTAACCACCACACTCACAGCCAATTAATCACATCAAAATTCTCATTATTTACTGATAACTTTTCCTTGTCACTATTCTTTCTGCCACCATCTTAGGGAATCCATAGCCTCTTGCTAACTCTAGTGCATTACCTACTAACCAGTTAATCCTCACCTTATTTTCTGCTATTCTCTTATAAAACCTCTACTCTTGACACATTGATTAACCTGCTGCTTTTGAGTGGGGAACACTCATCTTTCTTATTCATCCTGTGACTGACTTATATGATTTCCAGAGATGATCTTTCATTTCTTTTCAGCCTAACTCCTAAATGTCCTTCACGACCCAATATCTTTTTGTGTGAACTTTGATAGTGGCATGTGCCTGACAGATTTTGAAAGATTTAAGTAAATTTTGTTCAATAAAAGTTTATTTAAATAAATTATACAGTCTATTTTAACAATAAAAATCTATAAAACATCTAAATATATGTAATATATTTATAAATTAATTTATGAAAATCAGTGTTTCTAATCCTAATATTTAAACTTTGTGGCCAGATTTCTGAATATTGAAGTAAGAGTGAATGCATACTGTGGTAATAGGTACCTGCTACTCTTTTAAGAATTGTGCCTAATTCAAAGTTAAAATGAAGTGAAGTTGAACATCATGCCATCAGTTAAAAATCTGAAGCACGTAAATATGATTTCATGACTTTATTTTTACTTAATGTTATGTTTACTGTATGTTGAATATTCTTTTGTAGTACATCAAATATGTATTTATTTTATGTACTTTTTATGGTTTCATGAAATTAATCATGCTTTTATAATATTGTTACATTTTTAATAAAAATTTATGCAGTATTTTTAGAATTAGAAAAAACTTTCACAGTATAGAAGAATTCTTAATGTAATTAAATATATACAAAGAGTTTATATATAAAACAAATAAAATGAAAAAGTAAGAGATGATTGATCTAACTATGCTTAGAATATTCTGTTTACATATATTTTTTTGTAATTAGGCAATTATAATATTATAGATCAGGAATCAGAAATCACAGCCGTGGACCAAATCTGGGCCAACTCTTATTTTTATAACAGTGCTTTTTGAAACACAGCCTTGCTTATTTGCATATATGCCGCCTATGGCTATTTTTGCACTATAATGACATCATTGAGTAGTTATAATAGAGGCTATATGACCAGCAAAACATAAAATACTTACTATCTAGCCTTTTTACAAAAAAAAAAAATTTGTTGGCCCATGAGCTAGAAGAGTACAAACGATGTAAGCTGGCAAGCTGTCAAAACCATCGACTTACCTTTAAATATATATTTATATGCCAAAGTGTGTGATCACTTAAGGAACTAATTGGAGAATACTCATACTTTGATGACCTCCAAACTCTTCTTCTTTCTTAATTCTTATTTCCAGCTGTGAGTTTCCTTCCATAAATTACTTCAAATGAATATCCCACTGTGGCATTTATCAAATTATTACCTCTCAGCTCCAAATTGACCCTTTGTTCCCCTCTCTGAAAATAGAGCTGGGCCTTTTCAACATTTGTGCTTTGTTGGCTAACATGATTTTAAACTTTGCCAGTAAGGGTACTCAGAGGAAGAATGAAGGAAAAATCCCACAGGTATTTAACTTCCAGGGTCCTCCTTGGGAGGTGCCGTTTCTCGGGCATCCAGCTCCTTCAGTAAATGACTTTTTCAGCAGCTGGTTCTGCAGAGCAGGGCAGCCAGCAGCTTAGCTCAGCAAAACCTCAGGCAGCTTTGCCGAGAGTTTCCAGGTTTGGCACCCCGTGTGGACTCCCTGCCCCAGAACCACAGAGGGCCTTTTCTAGCGAGCTCTGCCAGGACACCGCCTGTGTTTTCTCTGTTATTCAGTGAGACGAGGCCATGTCCTTTCCAATGAGATCTGGATCTCAGGTCTGGGACTGGCTGTGAGGGACTCTTCCATGAGGGCTGACTCTCATCCTGGGGTAATGACTTGATGACTGTGCCTCGCCATCCTTATTCCTGTACTCTTCAGTGTTCTCGCTCTGCTTATTAGCTAATCCCCTGTAGACTTCAAAGAACAATACTAGTTATTTGTTAAGCTTTCCCTATGGTGTGGTTTCTCTCTTCTAGTAGGACCCAGAATGATGTATCCACAGACACATAAACGTTCACTAATTCAAAATTAAATTCATAATCCAACCCCAAGAAAGTTGGAGTTTCTCCCCTATTTCCTATATTGCTAGTCATCCAGAAAAAAGCTTTAAGTAGAATTTAATTTCAGTTGCTGCCTCTCAAGCCATATTCTCACATAATACGTAAAGTTGTGTTCACAAATACACACACGCACACACACTCATCCATTTAATCTTCAGGTTTTGTCAATTTCAGGACAACTCTCAAATCTAACATATATGGCAGAAACTGCAGGTCATCATTTCTTTCAACGACTACTGCCCTTTTATTTTTTTCTTATTTGAATCACCTATGCCAATATCTTGCTCTTTGTTCTGTGGTCAAACCATTTTAACAAAATCTGTTCTGTTGGCATTCAAGTTTTTTTCCTCCTCCATGACTACAGCTCAACTTCTGAGTGTTGCCTGAGAAAAATCACACAATTAGTCAGTTTGGTACAAAAATAAATTACTGATCATGCAACTAAACCGGGCCCTCAACAATGCAATTCCAGTTTCATATTCACCACCAAGAATTTTGAAAAGTGCTCTCCACACCTCTCAAATCTCCAACACATTCTTCTCTGTTCTTATCTCCCACCACACATAAAAATATAAGCTACTGGGAGAGAGTATCACTGTATCACTATCTCCATGAAATTATCAACTCCATATAGTTTTTTCTGATGTGTCCCCATCCTATTTTTTAATTTTCATTTTTTCATTTATTAATATTGTAGATGGAAGCATCTCAATGTTAGATTCTTTTATAAAACCAATTTCTGTTTTATAGCAACATTTATTTCCTTTTCTCACCATGTAAATAACTCCCTCTTCCCATCAGCATTTATATATTTTCAAAACTATAACATTATAAAAAATAATGACAACCATAAACACTAACACAATAGCAATTCTCCTCATCTTTTTCATCTCATTCAACATTCTCTCCCTCCTAAAATACCACTAACATCAAATTTGTTGATCACCCCCAGGAATCTGGGATGCCTTTTTCTCTCATACCTGAATGACTGCAGAGATTACTTAATCTAAGTTTTTCTTGCCTCTATTTAATTCTCTTCATCCCCACACCAACATAAAAGTCCATCTTCCATCCAATTTTAACTGAACTTTTGCAATAGTTTCTTCTATTCTCTCTTAGTTAACAGATTCATTTTTGAATCTTCATTTAAATTGTCTTAATGAAATGCTAATTAGATCATGTCAGTTTCAGATTAATAACCTTATATCATTTCGTATTTACAGGAAAAAAAGACTAGAATCCTTAAAAATTTCTACCAGATGCACTAAAATATCTACCTCTTCAGTGTGTGTCTTAAAACTAAGCCCCTCTCCCTCCCTCTGTCCTGTACTTCACTGCACTGAATTCCATTTCTCCGTGTTCCAGTGTTTCTGAGTCTTTGATTTTTTGCAAACACCCGTATATTTGCAAACATGTTTCACTGGGTCCATGTTTACAATTACATCTACTTTAATTTATTTTTTCAATAGTTAGATAATGAATTAATTAATTAATGCTGTATATATTTTCACATTAAAATACAATACTATGGAATCTGACTGAATATTAAGTAAACTTATATAAAGGTTTGTTGATTTATGATGAACTTGCTAGTGACTCAGCCAAAGACTCATTTGAACTATTTTATTATCTGTGTCTCTTTTTGCCATATTAGGTTGTTTCATTGCTTCCTTTTTAAATGTGTTTAATATATTTCCATATCTAACTCTTGGTTGAAGATAGAAAATATAAGCAAAAATGATGCTGAATTACAAGCTTATAATAATTCTTCAAATAGACAAAATAACTTTTATTACATCTATATGTTGCATTCATATTATTAAAATCAGGTACATCACATCAAGATGTCTCAAATTTCAAAACCACTGACAAGGCTAAAAATGAAAAAAATAAGTTATTATCTTTACATTTTTAAAAATGTTACTGGGGAGTAAAAGTATGCACCCATGAGGTGTTAATGTGCTATTTGTGCTTCTAACACTCTCTCTACTATCTCATTATTTAGAAACAAAATATAAACTTTATTAAGATCAAACACTCATTTATGTTAGCCAAAAAATGCAAGAAACCCAAACAACAGCTTATGAAGGCATTTTATCTATATTAGATATGATACAATATAATTATATTTCAATTTACATCTTATTATATACCCAGTCCAACCCCTTCAAATAATCCATACATATACATTGTTTATTACTATATTATTCTTATATTTTTTCTTAGATCATTATTTAAAGTAAACAATATGCTTATTTGTTGTTAAATGGCTCAAAGCCTCAGCATTACCTACCTAAAATATGTATAAATACACTGTGTTCATATTGCTGTTAAAGATTTTATTAAAACCCATTCACAATACAAACTTTAATTAAAAAATTTTCCCTATAATTTATAATGTACCACATAAAAATGACAAGAATTCCTAAATTCGTAAGAGGATTTATATGATTACATTGTACTACTAAAGAAATCCTCCAGCCGAAAATTAAAAATACTGAATTACTCCAAAGACCATGTTCCTTCATGCCTTAGGGCTTGCAATGATTATGTTTCATCTACCTTGAAAACTCTGCTCCATGCTGCTTTCAGGCTTCACCTATATGACTTCTACTTATTTGCTCTAAGTACAAATATTTCCTTCAACCTCCCCTGGTTCCCCATTCTCAGTTAGGTCAGTGTTTATTTGCCCTTACGATACCTGAAACTGTCTTAAAAATACACAAGGAATTCTTTGTTACCTATCTGATTTTCTTGGAAGTATAGAGGCACCAAGAGGTCAAAGAACTTATCTGCCTTTTTCCTACTGTGTTTACCCATCACCTAGCAGATTTTTTTTCATATAAATGAATAAATGGCCTCCTTATTTGTCTGTTTTCCAATTTGTCCCCCTCAAATTCTTTCCCTAGTCGTCATCAAAGTCACCTACCAAAAATGCTAATTGTTCAGCCAATGGCTCCATCTCAGAAGTTGCCTTTCTGTCTCTTTTAAAATCACTGGGGATATTATTACAGGAGCAGATTCTTAACTAACTCCCAAAGGTTCTGATACTATGAGCATATTAGCACCTTATGTGGTATTCTAACCAATCTTTGAGAAACACTGATCGCCAGAATAAAATCTAAGTTCCTTCGAATGACACAAATTAATTTTTCCAAGCCAGAATTAATACTCAAAATAAAATAGATATGGTCAAGTATAGTCATAGTGAGCAATGTTTATTATGATGCTGAATGTTATATGTAAAAATGCTTTCCAATTTTAGTGATGTTTAAGAAACTGTATTAAATCACATTATTCTATTTGCATAAATATTACACTAATTATACCATTATGTTTATGTAATTATTGATTTCATTTTGACCTCTACCATACTTTTCAACTAATTGTAATATATTTTGGAATATGTTAAAATGTCTCCTAGGTATCTTTTCTTCAGAAAAGCAGCAAGGTGTTTCATGTTACATAGTGTTTTAAATCATTAAAATTTGAGTTTAAAACCAAGTTCCCAGTATTTATTATCTGCAAATGCTTGGTCATCTCACATACTCTGAGTCTCAGCTTCTGCATCTGTAAAATGAACATAAACGATAGTAGGCATACCGAATACTAACTACCATGCATGGAGGGATTACCGTGTATCCAACCTAATGCTGAGAGATTTATGTGTTGCAGAGTTGGCCATAAGTCCATGTGATCTTTTTGTTGCTCTAGCTTGGAGGTCAAGATCATGGACTAGCAAGTCAGAAGTTCTGGGGATTAAAATACCCCAGGTTCTGGTCTTAACACCTCTTAGCTGTGAACTTGGACATTTTAATTTACTCTGTATATCTTGGTGTGCTTATCTTCAAAATGGGGATAAGAAAAATAACACCTCCAAGGGATGTGGTGTGGATTAAAGGAGTAATATATGTACAAGTATGTCAGTGTCTACCTAATAAAGAGTAAATATTAGCAACTTTTGTGATAACAAAATATATACTATGTGCAAACTTATGTTCTCTTAAGTTGGTACATTTTTATTTGAAAGAAGGAAATGATATTAATAGAAGTAAATAAATATTGGGGACAATTCTCCGCAAGTCTTGCCTTTCAACATGTCTTATAAACAAAGGCACAGGCTGCCTTTATTCTGGGCTCTTTTTCCAGGATTTTGTTTAATGAATAGCCTTGCAAGATAGAGAGAGTATCTCCTTCCAGAGCAAAAAATAGGTTTTTTTACTGTCAGGTATAAAAAGAGTAGCAATTCTCTCCAGGAAAGAGGTCAACTAGGCTCAGAGACCATCATAAAAAAAAAAATTCTTCTTTTTTTTTTTTTTCTATGTTTGGGGGATTAGCACAAATACTAGTTCTCTACCACTGCTGTTTTTATGTGTAATAAACTGTTCTTTGCCCCTGCCTCAGGATCCTACGCCCTCTGCCAGCATCCAGGAAACTCAAACAGGCTAACTTGTTAGCTTTCAAGTAGATAAAGTCTCAGTTCCTTCACAGTTCTTGACAGTTTCAACAAAAGCATCAATAGAAAGATGGGTTTTTGGAATAAGAAAGATGAGGAACTTTGGGGCCAATTATTGGGATCTGGAGATAATTTGACATAGTAAATATGTCAACCAAATGTACAGTCAGCTACTTCACAGAAAATGGTCCTTTACTCTTTCTTTCCTATTAATGAGGAATAACTGAGTAGGTACTTGCAGCCACAACCAAGATTGGGTTCAAGACAGCTGTTGGAATGGATCCTGCTTATTACTAGTGCTCCTTTGGATGAATCTGGCCAATCTGGTAGTCCGTCTCAAGTCCCTATCTCTATAAAAACTATTACTAAGGTCCTTCTTTCAGTCAATAGTCATAGGGACATGTCCCTAAGCTGAGTACTAAAGAAGGGAAATTCATGACTTTTGTGGCAAAAACCAGGCAATTCATCACAACTTTGACAGGCTTATTTGGAAGATGAGGGGATGGGACATTTGATACATGTGAAGGAGGAATCACAACAGCTGAGTTATCTTAAAGATCAGCCCCTCCTGCTGTCTATCGTGCCAGCTTTAGACCTATTCAAATACAACTATAAAAAGGCTTGAGGTTTTTTGCTGTTGCCCCTGGTTGCTATAAGAGAGATTTAGGCCTCTAGGGGAGATTTCCTCGAGACAGAAAAACTCCTGTGGGAAATCATAGAGAGGGAATTGATTTGTGTTTGGGCTCTTATAACCCCAATGAGCTACTGGAGAATGGCAAACTGACCCAAAGAATTCTAGTGAATTTCTTAGGGTCAGTCCTACAGCTTTGGATAAATCTCCTAACCCTTATATTGAAACAAGGCAAAAATGTAAGTGTTATGAAAATGGGGCAGCAGATGTCCTGAATGAAGGTGAGCTAAAAAAATCACCACTGTGTAAGTCACTTTTAACACTGTTAAATAACCTTTTTCTCCCTCTTTTTCACAGGGTCACTGCATGCATCCCTGTGACTATATTCCTTGTGTGGCAGGCAGGTACTAACTTGCCTCCTTTCTGAATACACAATGACTGACATCATAAGGGTGGTTATTTTTCTTTTTCTTTCTTGTGTGTGTGTGTGTGTTTTGTTTGTTTGTTTTTTGTTTTGTTTTGTTTTGGCTGTGCCATAAGACATGTGGGATCTTAGTTCCCAGACCAGGGATCGAACTTATGCCCTCTGCAGTGGAAGCTCAGAGTCCTAACCACTGGACAACCAGGGAAGTCCCAGGGTGGTCATTAAAGACCTACGAGCATTTAAGCAAACACTTCCGGTGGATCATGGAGCTCTCAAAAAATATCCATAAATTTATCCAAAATCAGACTACTTTGCTGATTAAGAGGAGCTTCCAGAGGGATAATGGACTCATTATTTATGTGCATGCTGTGGGCAGTTTTCCCAGAGAGAGGGACATCCAATTAGAAAAGATTGTATGAAATTTGTTCTTGACTTTATCTCAAGTGATCAAGGATACCACCTTGGCTGTAGACGGTGTTCAAGTCATCTTCAACTCACTACCCGTGTTGTTACAGATGAAAGAATTGTGTCTTAGATTTTCCCCTTGCTGGGCAATATAATCATTAACCCATCCTACTTTACCTGGATATAACCTTGGGCCAAGTGGAAAGGTCATAGAAAAACCTGAGGAACCCACTTAGTTTGTTAAGGTAGATCCCGATGGTTTGAGAAATTTTGCTTGGATTTAGGACCTTAGAAAACATGTTTGAGGTCAATATTCCAGACTGGCATTACGCTGCTCTTTGCAGTATTATTGGTAGTAAATTTCATTTAAAAGTTTATGAGACATATTTAATGGATTTTGTCCCAGCTTCTGTAGGTAGGATTAATCAGAGAGTCCAAAGTAATTGTGGAAAAATTCATTGGAAACAAAGATGGTATAGAAACAAGACATGGATATTGGGCAAAAATTCTCCATGGATTCCTCATGGGTCCACACACCTGGCTACAAAACATTGACTGACTGTCTTCAGGACTATCTTTTCAAGGATGGCTGTAGAGTAAACTTGGAAAATAGAGATAGTATCTTCCTATAATTAGAAGGTGGATTTGCTTACTATCTATGATAGCAAGATAACATTTCCCTTTGGGGCAAGCATCAGGCAGGCTTATGCCCAGTGTAAGAGATCTGGTTCCCTAACCTAGACTTTCTTCTTCTGTAACACAATCAGATGCATGTGCAGATATCACATGGCCCTGTTTGTGGCACCCTGTAGGAACTGAGGCTCGGGAAGCCAGTACAAATGCTGATGCTCTGGCTACTGTTATTTCTCTGAGTAGTAGACGGTCCTTTGTCTCTGATTCGGGATTCCTGTGTCTTCTTCCAGTTCCCACGAAACTGTGGAAGACTAACTAGTTAGCTTGCCTGTAGGATAAAATCTCATACCTTTCACAGCTCTTGGCATTAAATATAATGTCTAAAATGTGTGAGCTGAAACTCCTCCTTCATTACATAGTATAGCACAGTGGTTATCGACATGGAATTTAAATATAGACCCCTGAGTTTCATTGACTCTGACTTTATGATATGGGGCAAGTTACACCTCTTTTCTTTGTCTTAGGTTTTATAGTGGGCAGGGACCTAAGACAGCCCTCCAGATTTCTGCCCTTGGCATGTGTATCCTGTTTAATCTTCTTCCCTTGAGTGCAGCAGAGACTTGTGAATATAACGGGATTTTATTGCCATGATTAAGTCACTAATCAGCTGTCTTTCAATTATCAAAAATGAAGATTACCCTGGGGGACTTGACTTAGATGATCCATTTTAAAGGTAGCCAAGAGGTCAGAAAAAGGAAGTCAGATTGGTCTGGAGCAGCAGTAGGCACTGACTTTTTGGTCTGATAGAGGAGAAGCAGTCCTGTTACAGATGATCTATGAGGAGGACCAGCCTCTAAGACCTGAGAGCTTCAGCCCTATAACCACAAGGAACAGAATTCTGTCAACACCTGAATGAGCTTAGATGAGAACTCTGAGCCTCAGATGAGAACTGCAGCAGGGAAGCACCTTGATTTTAGCCAAGTGGGTCTCAGAGCAGTAGATCCAGCCAAGCCGTGACCCTCAGACTTCTGGCCATCAGATACGGGGAGGTAATAAATTTGTGTTATTTTAAGCTGCCAAGTTTGTGATAGTTTGTTACACAGCCTAGAAGCAACTGCTGTTTCCTTGTATCCCCAAAATGTGGTTAAAAACAGTATTGGCCTCAGAGGTTCCCTGGGAGGATTAATGGAATAAATATATGTTAAAATGATTTCAAAAGCGCCTGCACATAGTAAGAACTAAATGAAGTCTGGGTCTGATTATTATACATGATTGTTATAAGCTTGCTAACATTTGCTTTTATATCCTAATAATTCTCATTGGGGGCACCAGGATGGAGTGGTTTTTTCACTTATATAAGAAAATCATCATAACTTTCCTAAATCATTTATAATACACTGTGAAGAAATTTGGCTACAAGTGAAATGTTAAGTGGGAGAACTATTTTTGCTTCTTACAAGCTTCCTGGAACTCTCCAAAGCAGGCACATGCTTAACACGGCCCAAAGCAAACTGTGAAGTAGGCAAAGCTGCTCCTTTAGTTTCCAGACCTCTGCATTCCCCTCACCACCTTTTGAAGCTTTTTTAGTATTCATATATACATACATGTGTGTGGGTATTTTATACATATATATATGCACACAATTGCATAATTTTAAATTCATGCATAAATGTGACAAAAATATAGATGCTTTCATTTCAGTCTAAATTAATTCTCTTAGTCTTGGGTTTGATCTTTTTCTTCCTTCTACTTCCCCACCTCCCCTTCTCAACATCACATGTTCACCTGCAACCACGAAAAGGCTAATGTGTCTTCTCTCTCTCTCTCTCTCTCTCTCGCTCACACACACACACAGACACACACACACACAGGTTGTCCGGTCATGGTTTTAGAAACGTATTCATTTCTAAATACAGATATGATACATATTAAAAATACAATTTTATAAATATGCATGTATGGATGAATATGTATTTATGCATATACATGAATACATATATGTATATGTACCTCATATATTTTGCTTTTCTCACCGAACAATATCTCATCCAAATGCCTTCTTTCCACCTTCATGTCTTCCCTTTATACTCCATTTTTAATGTCCATGTTCCTCCTTCGAAAAATAGACCCTGTTCTTCTTGCAAGTGGTCTCTCCATGGGGAGACGGCGGGGTTGCATCCCGGGAAGAGGAAGGCAGTGGGGAGGTGGAAGAGGATCATGTGGAGCTCCGTGGGCCACACATACATCATGCTGAGGACATGTCACTGTTAGGCAAGTGACTGTCTCCAGAAGAGAACCAGGGTGTTTTCAGTCCCGAAGCCTGGGGTGCTCTGTAAGTCTACTGAAGACAGATGTTGTCCAAGGGATGAAGTGTACAGTCCCAAAGCCATGCTGCAGCTCTGAATCTCTTGACCTGGCCAGCCAGTGACTCTGATTTCAGGGGTGACCCAGAAAGGGAGGGTCAAAGGAAAATAATTCCCAGTGGTCACAATTTTAACTGACACAACTAATTGTCCACTTATTAGGAGAGACAGCATGATGGGTGGCCCTCCACTGATCCATTAGCAATAGCTAAAAGGTGGCCAATTTGTCAGGAATTTAAAAGAATATCTTTGGAAAACTGATGACCAGGAGGTCTGGAGGAGAGGTCGGATTTATCCTGTAGATGTTAGTGAGCATCTTTCTTCATCCAACCTGGTGCTGGCTCAAAGGGCCCTTGTCCCCAGAGTGGCTTAGTTGGCAGGGATGGAGGAAATATATCAGTCCAAATTGTCCTTTTATAGAAATTGATTCGACTATAGCCAAGTGCTGGTTAATTAACCTAAAACAACAACAGAAATCAAACCTAAGCTGCAGATATGGATCTAGCAGATACCAGCTGGGATAGGAGTCTGCAAACTTTTTCTGTAAATAATCAGATAGTAAATATCTTGGGCTTTGTTTCATAATGTCTCTGTTGTAGCTATTGGACTCTGCCTGTCAATACAACCCCAAGGCAGACTTAGGCTGTAAGTTAACAAAGTGTAGCTATAATTCAATAAAACTTTGTTTACAAAAACAGACAGGACTTGACCCAAGTTTACCAAAGCCGACCCTGAGGGGGTCATTTAGCAACCTGGTGCCAAGATGATTACATTGTCCGCTCCCATCATGCAGGAGATAGTGCCTTCTCCTTAGAAGAGCAAACCACTAAGGCTAATATAAATTTCCCTCTCCTCCATGCAGTGCTTTTGCTAACCCCACCATTTGTGAATTTATACCACCATTTTTGACATCACCATGGCATTTCACTCAAAGTCACTTTTGACAACTATCACTTAGAGGGAAGGCTGTGAAATACTAGCTCCATGGCCACAGAATTCACTGCTCATATATGCCCCATCACCTAGTACAGCTGCCTTGATGGAACTGAAAATGCAATTGTAGCACTCAATGACGACACATCCTCAGTGGTGTGAAAAAAAAAAAAAAAAAAACATTATTTCTGCATCAGAGTCTGGAAGGTGGATCCAAAGATTTCATCATGCTTATTTGGGTTTATCGGGGCTCCAGTATAGGACTGCTCCCCATGTATCTCATTTATATAAAGCCTCGGGATAAAGGAACAAGAGTTAACTGTGCATGATCTTCTCATGATAGGAGTGTAAGAAACTGAGAGGGGACACTAAATGCCTCTTAAAGCCTTTGCTCTGCTCAGAATTGGCACAGTCACTTCTGCTGTGTTCTGTCCATTAAGCTTTAATGGGTTTAAAGCATTAAAGTCACTGAGTTAAGGCTAAAGTCAGACAGGTAGAAGTATATATTGTCCTGGGCCGGAAGGAAGATATTGGATACTTGCTGAAAGAATTCAGTCTACTGGGGGCCTGCTGACAGTTTAGTTAGAGTACTGTCTGACTCAGATTACCTGTGCGTGTGGGTCCTAGAGGCACGTGTGACAGATGCTCTAAGCCAGTGTCCAATATGTAGTCCCGTCTCTCCAAAGCAGGAATGAATGGATCAGGGAACCAAGCTGTAGAGTCAAAAGTTATTGCTCTACTCATATCACCAAAGGACAGAGTTATGACAATTTGCTTCCAGTGTTTAAGCCTCAATGTAATCACTTGATGAACACTAGTGACAAGGAGAGGACTGCTTCCACCAGCAAACCCAGTCAGGGTTCCAATGATTTAGAAACTGAGACTACCCCTTGGCAGTTTTATTTTTTCCACTGAACCAACAGAGAAGAGTGTCACTGTATGATCTGATGTGCTTGTTCCCAGTTACCAGGGGTAATTGGGTTACTGGTGTACGCTTAGGGATAAAGAGGGCAGTCTGGAAATGGGGATTCACTGAGATGAATCTCAGTATTCCTAGTCCTGGTCAGTAGAATTAGCGGCAACTCCATCAAGAGAAGACCATCCAACACCAGGTTCCTGCAGGAATGAAGGCTTTAGCCCGCCATGAAGCCACACTTCTGACCAAAGATGAGGAGAGAAGGGAATGAATGGATGGTGGAATGACCTCTGTGATTACCAACTTGTGCGTTAGAGACAGCACTGTACCCACTGTGTTTTAACTTGTCCAAGTGTGTTTCCTCTCTTTTCTCCCCCTTTTATTTTTCCATGTTATTAGCACTCCCTGTGACAGCTAACATTTTAGATTTCTCATGTTGATAAAGAAGATAGTGGAATGTTACCTACATCCTGTGTTTAGCATCACAGATTTGTTGAAGTATTGTTCTATCAAGTAAATAATCTTCATAGTGTATGTATCTATTTCATGGATAAGTACATTTGTTTTCGTTAAGTTAAAAAATCTATTAATTATAAAATAAAATGTATATTTGTTTGAAAGACTTTTGTATTTGTCATCTTATTTTCAGTATTAGTTATTTTTGTGTATTAGCATGTTTTTAATTTTCCATTTATTTGTTAATTTTTATTAATATCTGTACTGAAATATGGAGCACATCAGTTCTTTTTTTCTTGATGGTAATCTTTTCTTGATGATCATTTTCTTGATGTTAATATTCTTCTTGATGGTAACATATCTTCTTGTTTTTGTTTTCATCCTGTGACTTTATTCCAGTGTAATAGAATAAGCCCTGAACTAGCAGTTGGGAGATCCGGAGTTTACTATTGTCTCCACTCTTCATGAATTGTGATTTTATTCAAGTTGCCCGATCCCACTGAAGTTCATTTTACTACCCTGCAAAATGAGAGGAAACTCCTAAATTAATTCTTTTGAAATCTTTAAATGTCCTCTAATTAGTGAGTCCCCTAAATGGTATCTCAATTTTGTTTTAGCTCTAAAATTATGTGGTACTGTATGAATAAAGAATAACTATTGATTTAACTGAACATATGTAAAGAAATACACCTCAAATTTTTTATCATGAATCCTGAAGCTGTTTTGACTAATGTAAGTTAATTGAAGATGCTGAATTTAGCATGTGAAATAAAATAGTTGATTTGCTATAAAATAAAATAGTCTGAAATAAACTAAAAAAATGAAAGAAGTCTTTGAAATATTCACATATATACATGAAAACATCTTAAAACAAATCTTTCTATTATTGACATTTTAGTATATGCAAAACATTAAATATATCTCTACTTAAGAAACAGTAATAACTTACTTGAAATACTTATTGTTATACTTGTAACTTTCCATTTTAAAATATATTTTTTTCATAAGCCTAATCAATGCTATGAATTTTAAGCTTTTTGCCTAAAGAAGAGACGACTTTAGAAGCAATAGCAGCCAGAAGAATAAGGCCCGACTCTGCAAGAAGGAATTCTAAGAGGATTAATATAAAAACAAATCCTAAAGGCAAATTTCTGAGATCAAGGGCACCTAGGAGGACTGGATTATCTTTAAAATACCTGGGACTGAGCAAAGAGCAAGAGCCCTCATTCTCTGAGGAGCAGATTTGTTTGTTGCAAGGTATTTCTTGAGCAACCAAGGATAACTGTTTAATAAAAAACACAAGTAAAAATTGTCCTTGGTAACTACATCTATCCTCAGAAGCTTCTCCCCAGGCCCTATCAATATATAAACTGCATTCTTCTCACCCTTTCATCTTTCCCCCCACTTCCTCCTCTCCACTGACTTGACAGACTATTAACATTGTATAAATTTACTTGTTTTCTTCTCTCTACTTAATTTAGTCCTCCTTAGTCCTGTTTATCAAAGATCAGTTATCACAAACATTGGTTGTCATTAGGTTAAATAAATAAACAGTAACCAATTTATCAGTCACCTGTCCCGTTTGTCCTTAATTCAGTCAAACATTTTGCCATTCCAGAAGGTCTTTTCAATTTTTGTTATTTCCTTAAATGACTACATGATATGGAATGATTCTTAAGCAAATAGATATACAGAGAGCTATGAGGGAAACCAATTGCCTAAAAACCATCCATTCAGAAGTGGACGTGGTTAGAGTCTTGTAGGGATGTGAGAGGACTTGGAGTGGGGCCCTCCCTCTTGCTCCATGGCTTGCTGCCAAATCTAAATCAAAATGAGAGTGAAGGTTCCAGGTATCACAACTTCTTAAGAGAGCAGCCAGCAATTCTTCAACTCCCCAGTGGGAAGGAGGTTGAGCAGTTGAAGGAGGAGGCCTCCAAAGCAGTGGTGTCCCTAAACCAAGACAAGGGTCTCCCCTGCCCAGATGGCCACACAGTTTAGAGGATCTGCTCTGGCCCTCCTCAGAGATAACTTGCCCCCTTAACACACACACACACACACACACACACACACACACACTGGTCCTCGAGTCTGTGCTTTGAGATTATTTCCATCTAAACTTTGAGGCCCATGTAAAGTCAAATACAAATTGAAAAAGAAAAAAAAATTATTTTTTTCTGTTGAAAATAAAGGAAGAGACACCCTCCCTCCCATTTCTTAGAGTGTTTACTTTAGAAAACTTATAAGCTCTTAGTCTGTCACTTTGAGATATGTGTAAACCTTTTAAAAGTTAAATAAGCCTCTTGCTAGCTTTAGGATCCAGGGATGTCCTTCTCAAGGACTTGGAACCATCTCTTTGAAATATTGAGGAAGGTACTATCTCCTGGTTTCTGCTGGTAGGTAAGAGGCTAACTTCTGTGGGCATCTTGTTCTCAGTTGCAAAACTACTTCCTGTCATCAAGATATGTGCAGTTTGTTTCTCTTTTGCCAAAGCCAGTAAGCTAACACAGATGGTCATCTCAACAACCAGGTGAATTTAGGATGAATTATGTGTGACAAATAGTAGTGTCGAGTCCTCTTACTTTAGGCCTATTTATGGCTTGTTTTGAGGACACATAATGGGTGGCATCTTCTTGGCTACAAAAAGGGCAGGGTTTCTTTCCAACTTGGCAATTTCTTAGGGGCCAGCCAGGGATGCAGGGCACACTCTGGTTAAATACTCTGGTTTAATATGTAAACTGTTTTTTTTTTTTTCTCTTCTACCTTTGTTGAGATGTTTTCTGGGTTGGGAGGAGATTTTGGTTTTAATTATATTTCTCAACCGCCCCACTGACCCCTTCTTGGCCGTAGTTCAAGAAGCTAGAACCGTGTAATTCTCAGCACACAATCCCCACACCTGTACTACAGCATGAACGAGTCCACGTCGATTTCCAGGATCTGATCCCCCGAGGGCAGGTCACAGAGCCAGCAGCACAATCCTAAACATGGTGGGTGTCCAAAGATTGTCTATGTGGGAGAACTTGTGCACATACAAGCGTTTTCTTTATTCACGAGGACCCTCCAGGTGGCGGAAGTAGCCGAGGTGAAAGAAAGCAGGACGAGCCATTGCCTGATGCAGAGGTGCTCTCTCTTCCCAGCCACGTGCCCGCTTCTGGGAGCCGAGAATTCTAAGTTCACACTCAGCCTTACCGGGGAGGGTGGGGGGTTTCTACGGGGCACCAGGTAGGCAGTTGTTGACTGGCCCCTGACTTGAGGTGAGAAGAAACTTCGTGACTTCTGCCTTTGGGCTCTTTTTCACGTCCTTGAATGGTGGGGGTGGAAGAAGGGTAATAAGTGGGAAAACAGTCAGGCTTCAAGAAGAAATGGAACGAGCCCATATGGTGAGAGACAATGAGTGTTTATCGCAAGGATTTCCCAGGTGATTGAAACGGAGGCTGAGTGAGCCTGTGGTGTAGTCTGTTGCTTTACACATCATGTTTAATTTGCCTTTATGAAGCCACATTTATCACAGTATAAGGGGAGAATATACTGTATAGTTACAGCCATTTTTCTTAATGTAAAACTTTTAACTCTTGAGACAAATGATAGAAGCGATGCAATGTGACTATTGCACATTAAACAAGAAGGGCAGATCTGTCTGAGAGAATCACTGCAGACATGGGCAGACATCCTTGTGTGAAGCAGAGTCCAAAACTACTGAGGTTTCAAACCTATAAGTCCTCCCCAAGGAGGATATTGAGGAAGGAGAAACAATAGAGAGAGACTTCTAGAGGGAGCTCGACCCTTGGTCCCTGGAGCTGCAGTTTCTATGACAGAGACTAGAGCCTCATGACTTGTCTGCAGGTTTAGGAAGGAGGGGCCTATGTTACTGTAATACATAGGGGCCTGAGAAGAAAAATGTTACTAAACCCATGTCCTCAAACCTCCCAGCCATTTGTTGAGGGCACAAAAGAGGCTTCAGCTTTTCCAGTGTCCACCTGTACAGGAGCCAGGAAGCTAGAGGAGGAGGCCACTCGTGGGAATCCTGAAAAAAATACACAAAACCCCAGCAAAGAGTGGGTTTATGGAAGGCCAATGGGTTTAGGGGAGCCGCACTTGCACTGTAAGGTGTGTTGTCAGTGAGACAAGTGGCCGGAGCAAGCTGAACTTGACCCAAACAAAACCACACACCCGTCCTGTCTGCTCAGAAAAGACATAAACAGCCTGAGCAGCCAGCAGGGACAGAATAAATCCTACTGAGGCCAGGGACTCCCTTCCCTTGGCGTGACTCTTTATACGAGAAAATCTCTTTCTCTGTAATCCTACCCTCCTTCCCCCTAAAACTAAATAGTGTTTGACTCAGTGAAAAGCTGCAGGGGTAGGGGGTGTGAATTCCCTTTAGGAAAAATGCACCTTCCTCTGCCTTTCAAGGTCCCGAAAGAGGAGTGAAAACACAGACCATACTCTTCCCTGATCTTTAGGTACCTGTCTACAAATCAAGTCTGTGCAGAGACTGCTTTTTATAAACAGAAGCAGCCAAGATGCCATGGAACTTGCCAAGAAAATGAATGACCAAATTGTTTTTAAAAGAGAGACAGAAATGCTACAAAGCAGTTAAAATTCGTATTCTCAGAAAAATAAAGACAATATATAATCATATAAGTTGAGATATCTCAATAAAACAGAAAGGGATTTACTTGTATGTATAAATAGCATCATATGAAAGCATTGTTTTGCTGTACTATTTTATATTTTTGTCATGTTAATAAATGTTTGATTTCTCTATATTTCCAACTATACGGAAAATATTTATATTCTTAGATTTCCCTAGGAAGTAGTTTATTTCAAAGTGATTTCCATATACGTGTACTAGCATTATACAAACACTCTACTCACGGAATCTTACACTTCTCTTTCTCTCTCTTTCCTATAATGAAAGAGAAATATAGTTGTACCCACCTATATGACACCTTTTGAAGAGACAGCCTTTACTGCTACCTCAACACAATCAAAATTCAAATCCTAACATCCTCATCCCTCCCATCTCCTGTCTTCCTGGAATCACTCTTCAACCTAATATCTCATTTCTGTGAGCAGTACCACAGAAGTACCACAACTCTAACATCAGGCTAATGTAATAAAGTCACTTTCGACACTTCGGTTTCTTTCAATCTCAATGATAACATATATTCACTATCTTTTCTACTTAGGCCTCAAATACTCTATAGTCATACTTTCTCTAACTAACCATATCCACAACAGAAACAGTTTTTTTTTAAGCTCTTCATTGGAATATAACTGCTTTACACTCTTGTACCAGTTTTGAGTTACATCAAAGTGAATCAGCTGTATTTATACATGTATCATAAATATAAACATATATCATAAACAGTTTTGTTCTCCCGTTTATACAAGTCTTCCTGTTGGCCTATCCAAATCATAAAAATAGCGATATATGATATCATATAAAAGGTATTTTACTACCTTTCAAGGCTTCCCTTTTATGTGTAATACATGTCATTTTTTCTTTCATTTTATTATAAAGCCATTTACATCCTTTAAAAAGAGTTATCGGGCTTCCCTGGTGACACAGTGGTTAAGAATCTACCTGCCAATGCAGGGGACGTGGGTTCAATCCCTGGGCCAAGAAGATCCCACATGCCAGGGAACAACTAAGCCCATGCGCCACAACTACAGAGTCTGTGCTCTAGAGCCCACGAGCCACAACCACTGAGCCCGTGTGCCACAACTAGTGAAGCCCGCGAGCACCTAGGTGCCGTGCTCCGCAACAAGAGAAGTCACCACAATGAGAAGCCACCACAGTGAGAAGCCAGCACACCACAATGAGGAGTAGCCCCCGTTCATGTTCATCACAACTAGAGAAAGACCCTGGGCAGCAACAAAGACCCAACGCACCAATAAATAAATAAATAAATAAATACATTTAAAAAGAGTTATCAACAAACCTTTGTTATGCCAGTCTGATTTAGTTTCCAATATGTATCTTTTGTTCTAATGAATCTAGTTGTCTCATTTTCTCTCATTTCCAAACGCTCTGTTTATTGTTACCCATGTTTCTTGAGTCATGTTCCCCCCTGCTCTTCTCTGCCACCCAAATCCTAATCCCCTTTCAAAGGACAACAAATTTGTAATGTCTTTGTTAAACTTCATCTGACTGTTTAAATCATTCTAACTTCCTTGAAAAGAGAACAAGTCCAGTTATCTAGACAGGATTTTCTCCAAAAAAGTATTTAATCACGTACAAGAGGAATAAAAAGGCCACACACACACACAAAGGAAACCAAGAGTTACCGCAGATACAATAACCGCAGGGAGAAGCTAGGATCCATGTTTGTGAAGGAAAACAGAGAAGAGATTGGTGTTATTAAAAAGCCAGGGTAGCTAGGACTCAGACCTCTCATGAGGGGTCCCTTACTCCCCAGGCCAGCCTGTTGTGGCATCTTTTTTTTTTTTTTTTTTTTATTATTTTATTTTATTTTTTTGGGGGGTACACCAGGTTCAATCAACTGTTTTTATACACATATCCCCATATTCCCTCCCTTCCTTGACGCCCCCACCTCGATTCCCCCCCACCCTCCCTGCCCCAGTCCTCTAAGGCATCTTCCATCCTCGAGTTGGACTCCCTTTGTTATACAACAACTTCCCACTGACTATTTTACAGTTGGTAGTATATATATGTCTGTACTACTCTCCCGCTTCTTCTCAGTTTCCCCTTCACCCCCCGCCCCCTCCCATACCTCGAGTTCTCCAGTCCATTCCCTGTATCTGCTTCCCTGTTCTTGTCACTGAGTTCATCAGTACCATTTTTAGATTCCGTATATGTGAGTTAGCATGCAATATTTGTCTTTCTCTTTCTGACTTACTTCACTCTGTATGACAGATTGTAGTTCTATCCACCTCATTACATATAGCTCCATCTCATCCCTTTTTATAGCTGAGTAATATTCCATTGTATATATATGCCACATCTTCTGTATCCATTCATTTGTTGATGGGCATTTAGGTTGCTTCCATGTCCTGGCTATTGTAAAGAGTGCTGCAATAAACATTATGGTACAAGTTTCTTTTGGGATTATGGTTTTCTTTGGGTATATGCCCAGGAGTGGGATTACTGGATCATATGGTAGTTCTATTTGTAGTTTTTTAAGGAACCTCCAAATTGTTTTCCATAGTGGCTGTACCAACTTACAGTCCCACCAACAGTGCAGGAGAGTTCCCTTTTCTCCACACCCTCTCCAACATTTGTTGTTTCCAGACTTTGTGATGATGGCCATTCTGATTGGTGTGAGGTGATACCTCATTGTGGCTTTGACTTGCATTTCTCTGATGATGAGTGATGTTGAGCATCTTTTCATGTGTTTGTTGGCCATCTGTATGTCTTCTTTGGAGAAATGTCTATTTAGGTCTTCTGCCCATTTGTGGATTGGGTTATTTGCTTTTTTGGTATGAAGCTGCATGAGCTGCTTGTATATTTTGGAGGTTAATCCTTTGTCTGTTGTTTCATAGGCAATTATTTTTTCCCATTCTGAAGGTTGCCTTTTAGTCTTGTTTATGGTTTCCTTTGCTGTGCAAAAGCTTTTAAGTTTCATGAGGTCCCATTCGTTTATTCTTGATTTTATTTCCCTGATTCTAGGAGGTGGGTCAAAAAGGATGTTGCTTTGATGTATGTCAAAGAGTGTTCTGCCTATGTTTTCCTCTAGGAGTTTGATAGTGTCTGGCCTTATATGTAGGTCTTTAATCCATTTGGAGTTTATTTTTGTGTATGGTGTTAGGAAGTGTTCTAATTTCATTCTTTTACATGTCGCTGTCCAATTTTCCCAGCACCACTTATTGAAGAGGCTGTCTTTTTTCCATTGTATACTCGTGCCTCCTTTGTCAAAGATAAGGTGCCCATATGTGTTTGGGCTTACTTCTGAGTTCTCTATTCTGTTCCATTGATCTTCCTTTCTATTTTTGTGCCAGTACCATACTGTCTTGATCACTATGGCCTTGTAGTATAGTTTGAAGTCAGGAAGCCTGATTCCACCAACTCCATTTTTCCTTCTCAAGATTGCTTTGGCTATTCGGGGTCTTTTGCGTTTCCATACAAATCGTAAGATTTCTTGCTCTAGTTCTGTGAAAAATGCCATTGGCAATCTGATCGGGATTGCATTAAATCTGTAAATTGCTTTGGGTAGTACAGTCATTTTCACGATGTTGATTCTTCCAATCCAGGAACATGGTATATCCCTCCATCTGTTTATGTCATCTTTGATTTCTTTCATCAATGTCTTAAAGTTTTCTGCATACAGATCTTTTGCCTCCTTAGGCAGGTTTATTCCTAGGTATTTTATTCTTTTGGTTGCAATGGTGAATGGGAGAGTTTCCTTAATTTCTCTTTCTGCTCTTCCGTTGTTAGTGTATAGGAATGCAAGAGATTTCTGTGCATTAATTTTGTATCCTGCTACTTTACTAAACTCATCAATGAGTGCTAGCAGTTTTCTGGTAGAGTCTTTAGGGTTTTCTGTATATAGTATCATGTCATCTGCAAAGAGTGATAATTTTACTTCTTCTTTTCCAATTTGGATTCCTTTAATTTCTTTTTCTTCTCTGATTGCTGTGGCTAACACTTCCAAAACTATGTTGAATAACAGTGGTGAGAGTGGACACCCTTGTCTTGTTCCTGTTCTTAGAGGGAATTCTTCCAGTTTTTCTCCATTGAGAACAATGTTGGCTTTTGGTTTGTCATATATGGCTTTTATGATGTTGAGGTAATTTCCTTCTATGCCCATTTTCTGGAGAGCTTTTATCATAAATGGATGTTGAACTTTGTCAAAAGCTTTTTCTGCATCTATTGAAATGATCATATGGTTTTTATCCTTCAATTTGTTGATATGATGTATCACGTTGATTGATTTGCGTATATTGAAGAATCCTTGCATCCCAGGGATAAACCCCACTTGATTGTGGTGTATGATTTTTTTAATGTGCTGTTGCAGTCTGTTAGCTAGTATTTTGTTGAGGATTTTTGCATCTATATTCATCAGTGATATTGGTCTGTAGTTTTCTTTTTTTGTGACATCTTTGCCTGGTTTTGGTATCAGGGTGATGGTAGCCTCGTAGAATGAGTTTGGGAGTGCTCCGCCTTCTGCAATATTTTGGAATAGTTTGAGAAGGATAGGTGTTAACTCTTCTCGAAATGTTTGATAGAATTCGCCTGTGAATCCATCTGGTCCTGGGCTTTTGTGTGTTGGGAGATTTTTAATCACTGCCTCAATTTCTGTACTTGTGATTGGTCTGTTCATGGTTTCTATTTCTTCCTGGTTCAGTCTTGGAAGATTGTATTTTTCTAAGAATGTATCCATTTCTTCCAGGTTATCCAATTGATTGGCATATAGTTGCTTGTAGTAGTCTCTCATGATGTTTTGTATTTCTGAGGTGTCCGTTGTGACTTCTCCTTTTTCATTTCTAATTCTGTTGATTTGCATCTTCTCCCTTTTTTTCTTGATGAGTCTGGCTAATGGTTTATCAATTTTGTTAATCTTCTCAAAGAACCAGCTTTTAGTTTTATTTATTTTTCTTATGGTTTCTTTCCTTTCTTTTTCATTTATTTCTGCTCTGATCTTTACGATTTCTTGCCTTCTGCTCACTTTGGGGTTTCTTTGTTCTTCTTTCTCTAGTTGTTTGAGGTGTAAGGTTAGGTTGTTTATTCGATCATTTTCTTGTTTCTTAAGGTAGGACTGTATTGCTATAAACTTCCCTCTTAGAACTGCTTTTGCTGCGTCCCATAGGTTTTGGGTTGTTGTGTTTTCGTTGTCATTTGTTTCTAGATACTTTTTGATTTCCTCTTTGATTTCTGTAGTGATTCCTTGGTTGTTTAATAGTGAATTGTTTAGCCTCCATGTGTTTGTATTTTTTGCAGTTTTTTTCCTGTAATTGATATCTAGTCTCATGGCGTTGTGGTCTGAGAAGATGCTTGATATGATTTCAATTTTCCTGAATTTGCTGAGGTTTGATTTGTGACCCAAGATGTGATCTATCCTGGAAAATGTTCCGTGTGCACTTGAGAAGAAAGTGTAGTCTGTCGTTTTTGGATGGAATGTCCTATACATATCAATTAAGTCGAGATGGTCTAATGTGTCATTTAAAGCTTGTGTGTCTTTATTTATTTTCTGTTTGGATGATCTGTCCATTGATGTAAGTGGGGTGTTCAAGTCTCCCACTATAATTGTGTTACTGTCGATGTCCCCTTTTATAGCTGTTAGCATTTGCCTTATGTATTGAGGTGCTCCTATATTGGGGGCATAGATATTTACCATTGTGATATGTTCTTCTTGGATGGATCCCTTGATCATTATGTAGTGCCCTTCCTTGTCTCTTTTAATAGTCTTTACTTTCAAGTCTAATTTGTCTGATATGAGTATTGCTACTCCAGCTTTCTTTTGACTTCCATTTGCATGGAATATCTTTTTCCATCCCTTCACTTTCAGTCTATATGTATCCCTTGGTCTGAAGTGGGTTTCTTGTAGGCAGCATATAGAAGGGTCTTGTTTTTGTATCCATTCAGCCAGTCTGTGTCTTTTGGTTGGAGCATTTAATCCATTTACATTTAAGGTGATTATTGACATGTGTGTTCCAATTACCATTTTCTGAATTGTTTTGGGTTTGTATTTGTAGGTGTTTTCCTTTTCTTGTGTTTCCTACTTAGAGAAGTTCCTTTAGCACTTGTTGTAAGGCTGGTTTGGTGGTGCTGAATTCTCTTAACTTTTGCTTGTCTGGAAAGCTTTTGATTTCTCCCTCAAATCTGAATGAGATTCTTGCTGGGTAAAGTATTCTTGGCTGTAGGTTTCTCTCTTTCAGGACTTTCAGTATATCCTGCCATTCCCTTCTGGCCTGCAGAGTTTCTGTAGAAAGGTCAGCTGTTATCCTGATGGGTTTTCCCTTATATGTTGTTTGTTGCTTTTCTCTTGCTGCTTTTAATATTTTTTCTTTGTGTTGAATTGTCGTTAGTTTGATTAATATGTGTCTTGGTGTATTTCTCCTTGGGTTTATTCTGTATGGGACTCTCTGTGCTTCTTGGACTTGGTTCATTATTTCCTTTCCCATGTTGGGGAAGTTTTCCACTAGAACCTCTTCAAATATTTTCACAGACCCTTTCTTGTTTTCTTCTTCTTCTGGGATGCCTATAATTCGAATGTTGGTACGTTTAAGGTTATCACTGAGGTCTATGAGGCTGTCTTCTAGTCTTTTTATTTTTTTATCTTTTTCCTGCTCTGTGGCGTTTATTTCTTCCATTCTATCTTCCAACTCACTTATTCGTTCTTCTGCCTCAGTCATTCTGCTGGTTAGAGCATCTAGAGTATTTTTAATTTCAGTTATTTTGTTATCCATTGCTGTTTGTTTTTCTGAGTTCTTATGAACTGTTTCTTGTACTTTCTCTAATTTGTTATCGAGATTTTGTATCATTTTTACTATCATTACTCTAAATTCTTTTTCAGGCATTTTTCCTATTTCCTCCTCATTTATTTGGTCTTGTGGGGTTTTTTCCTGCTCCTTTGCCTGCATGGTGTTTCTTTGTTTCCTCATGGTTGTCCAAGCTTTTGGGGTTGCTTGTCCTGGTGATAGAGGTGTTTATAGAAGACTGTCCAAGCCTCAGACTAATGTCCAAGTATTGGATTAGACGAATATTCAGTCGGCTATGTCAGGTTCTCCGCAGCCCTTTCCGGTGTCCGAGGCCGTCTGTTGGTGTTCAGCTGGTTCTCTGTGGGAATGACTGTGTCCTTCCGTGCATTCCCAATGCATCTGTGGAGAGGGATGCACTCCACGTCTCTCTACTTCGCCGCCATCCCAGGCCTTTTTTTTTTTGTTGTTGTTTGCTTTTACTTTCTCCTTTTATTCTCCATTGATGAAGTATTTCAAAAACACAAGAGTTGGCCCAGAAAAATCATATTGACACCTAATGAGGCTTAAGATCCCCAGAGTCCCTCCTGAATGCTATTTTTCCTGCATAAAGCAAGTGGTCTCCCAGGCTTCAGGATTCCTTGCTTTCTCTGTGTTCAAATGCTTGTCAGGCTCCTTTCAGTGGATCCAATGATGGCTTCCTCTTGCTTTCACCAGCTCCTAGACTCTATCCTCATTCCTTGGCTCATGGAGCCCTTCCAGCAGTGGCCTCACCCTGACTTCTCCTCCCACCATCACACTGCCTTCTCTCTGTTGTGGCATCTTTGAGTGCAGGGTAATGAGACTGGTGCTGGGAGTTTGGGAGAGAAAAAGGAAATTGGAATTAACTACTACTGGAAACAAAACTGTCATTGTCAGAGTAGAGAACAATAGCTTGGGTCATGTTACAAAGAAATAGGGAGCAAAGAGCATGCTAATTCCTAGTATCACTTCTTACTGGAAAAACCTTCGGTTGAGTCTGCTGACATAGGAGAAATGTGATATGGAGCGTCCCAGTCCAGCATGACAAAACAGTACGGAAAGATAATTTTGCAGCTAAGAAGATGTAGCTATGTAACTTGCACACTCACAAAGCTTTAAACACACCAAGAAAATTCATGCTAAATTTTATATTGCCTATATATTTGAAATTTTAGCCTTTCTTAGAAACTCACCAGATGATGTTATATATATTTTAATCAAATCTGTGTATTTATAAAATTTTATATAATTAAAACAAAATTTATAATAATAATGGCATGTTTCATGTTAAGCTGTTTACTGACAACTTGACTTAAATTCGTATGACAGCTTTCCTGCTACTGTGTGGCTATTCTTCAAGCTAAGTCCCTCCCTAAACTAACTCTCTATGTGATCTAGATTTATGTATAGCTTGATTATCTTGATTCCATGGAGTTGTATCTCATTTACAATTAAAATCTGGTTTTAAAAATTATTCCAACAGTATGTTTGTCACCAATAATGCCCCACCCTTATAGGAGAATTCCGGATTTACCATCTGAACTACTTTCAGCAAATTTTAACAGTTTGCATTACTGTATAGTCAGCATTTTTAAGCCTATCAGTAGTATATGCCCATAGGGAATATATATATTTAAGATGTGATATGAGATCATTTCAGGCAATAAAATTATAGCAATGTTTTAATGAGAGCATTAAATGGCTTCATTTGGCATTCTTGCTGTCATGAGGTCATTTAATCATCTTCCAACAAGCGGACATAATGTCATTTTATTCTATCTCCTATGTATAGTACAAAATAAACACTTCCAGATTTTGGATCTCTCCTCAAATCTAAGTTGATAAACCAAGGAAAGAATTAAATACTTTTATTTGTATATTAGTCAGCGTTCTCTAGAGAAACAGAACCAATAGAATATAGAAAAATATTTATTATAAGGATTGCCTTATGCTATTACGGGGGCTGACAAAGCCCAAGACCAACAGTCCACAAGCCGGAGACCCAGGAGAACTGATGGTTTACGTTTCAGTCCAAAGGCCAAGAGGCAGACCCGAAAAGAGCTGATGTTTCGGTTCAAGTCCAAAGGCCAGAAAAGATCATTGTCCAGGCCATGCAGTCAGACTGGAGGAATTCACTCGTATTAGAGGGTCTGCCTTTTTATTCTACTCAGGCCTTCAACTGATTGGATGAGGGTCATCCACACTAGGGCAGGCAATTTTCTTTACTCAGTCTGCTAATTTAAAATTAATTTCATCTAGAAACACCCTCACAGACACACCCAGAAATAAAGCTTAACCAAATATCTGGGCACCCTCTGGCCTATTCAAGTTGACACTTGCTGTGGACTGAATATCTGTGTCTCATAAAAATGAGTATGTTGAAGTCCTAACTCCCAAGGTGATGGTATTTACAGATGGGACTTTTTGAGTTAAATAGGGTTTGGGTGGGGACCTCATGATGGGGTTAGTATTCTTATAAGGAGAGACACCAGAGACTCCCTCTCCACCATGTAAGGACACAGCAAGAAAGAAGCCACCTGCAAGCCAGGAAGAGATCCCTCACTAGGAACTGAATCAGCTGGCATCTTGATCACGGACTTCCAGGCCTCCAAACTGAGAAATAAATTTCTGTTGTTCAAGCTACCTGCTGTATGGTACTTTGTTATGGCAGAATGAGCAAACTAACATAAAAATTAACTATCAAGATATGTAATCATATATAAATAAGGAGAGGAAGAAAAGTGTTAAAAATAGAAATGCTAGTGGGTTCCACAGAAAGGCTACTTTTGGGTAATCTAGGGGCTGAAAATATACAATTGCTTGAAGGTTTCTAAAGGAAGAAATTAGAATGATAAATGCTCTTTTCTACCTCAACAGCAAAGCCCCAAACAAAAGATTAAAACTTATAGATTCTGTTGTTCACAGACACAGCATGATCAAAATTCAAACCGTATGGAGTTGTTGATTCAGACTCACTCTAGACTCACGCACAACAGACACACTAAAAGTGAGCTTGTGGCACCATCATGAAAACAGGGTCTACACAGAAAAAGAAAGCTCTACAGTTTGCCCCAGCTTGGCTCCCAGGATGTCTGTCTGCAGATAGACTTATGTCCTAACTGCATTTTGCAAGGCAAGAGATTGGAGAATTTCTTTCTGTGAAAGCTTATTTGCCAATGGAAAAGAACACCAGAAAATGATATTTGGGCTCCTCTATCAAAAAGATAAATTCCACTAGGCTCTCCAAGTGCACAACTAGCATTTTAATGTCTCATTGTTAATTACGAAGGCTCTATTGTGCACTGTTAAGTATTTCTTCATAAACTGTTTTTTTTTTTTTTTCCTCTCTCCTTGGCACATGACAGGGTTGTATTATATTTTCCTGCTGTGTTGAATTTAGGCACAGCCCTGGGACTGCTGTAATCAATAGACTGTGGGTAGACGTGGGTTTTTTTCATTTGTGGACAGAAACATTAAGGGCTTCTTTCTACCACAGTCATTGGACACCATCCATAACTGTCACTCCATCAGACAGGTCATGGAGTGAGCATGATGGGGACACAGAGCAGATTCCCAAAGGAAACTTTGACGAACAGATAGCTAGAGACAGAAATGAAACTTTACTTCCATGCTAAACTGTGGTGAGATTTTTTCATTTCAGTGTAATGTAGTTATCCTTAGTGATACAACGATGAAAATTCCCAAGATATTTGAGGAACGTCTCTAATGAAAGACATATATCAAAGCAAATAAAAGAAATAAATAATTTAGAGAAAAAAGCACACATGCTTTGAGAAAAACTTTTTGCAATGTTCTTGGAGTCATAGAGAAAATACTGCATCCATGACCAAAAAAATGATGAGCAATGAAACTAAGAACATTCAGATAACAACGAGTATATATATCTTTCAAAATCAAAAATGAGAGGAGACTTGCATAATATAGGCATATATAATAAGAGTATAAGGGTTATACTCTTATTTTATGACTAAATATATATAAAGAATGTATAGGAGATTAAGATATATAATAAGATAAATAAGATATAAGTTGAGGAAATTCACAATGTATTGGAAAAAATATTATTGAAATGTAGAAGTAAATTTACAAATGTAGCATTCTGCAACATCTACAGAAATACGAGTTTCAGAATACAGGTGAAAAAAAAAGAAAATATGAGGAAATAAAAATAAGACAAATTAAGAAACGTTTCCTAAATTAAAGAATGAAAATTATTCCATATTGAAATAAAACGACTATTCAAAAATAAACAGCCCACTCAATGGCAAAAAAAATGAATCTATGACCTCACATCAAGGCACATAGTTTTGAATCTGAAATTATCAAAGCAAGGAAAATCAATTACTAGGAAAGGATCAGGAATGGAAGGGGCTTCAGACTTCTACACAACTGTAATATAGAATGTCAAGGAAAAGAAGCCTTTATAATCCTGAAAGAATATTCTTTACAAAACAGAAGTATTTATGTGATGAAATCATCCGTTATTGAAAGCGTTAAGAATATTTTATTCATTGATTTCCTCTGAGCAGATACGTTACTAACACCAGTGTGAGCTTTCTCAGGAACATACTGGGGAAGGTGTTTGATCCAATTGACGGCGTGAACTAAGAAAGGGCAGGCTAAGGGGTTCTGTCATTGGCAACGGGTGGTCCAACTCAACACAGAGGCACATGAATTTCCACAATGATGGACAATGAAAATGCTCAGGAGGGAAGCTGCGTAGGATGACAAAGAGGACGCATGTTCCACTCTCCACGGGTGGACCATCTCCAAGAAAGGCAGAAGGGAAAGGATGGAGGAAAGTAAGGAGAGAAGGAAAGAGAAAAGCTTTAAAAACTGTCTTTGAAAATAATGAGAGGAGATTGTTCATACCTATTTGTGTTTGGACATTAATTCATCATAAGTACATAAAATTAGCAAATAAAAGACATGAGGCAATTACAATCTTTACTGAAGATAATAAAAATCAATGAAGGCAATGTAATCATAGCATACTGTGTTTCTTAGATTTGAATACTTACTCAAATAATATAACAATTGAACATGGATATCACCTAAAAGGTGATGTGATTTTATTGGGAGAATTTAAAAAATGGAAATAAATATATACATGTAGGCAACAGAGGAATTAAGGTAACTTCAGCCTCACTGCATTTCAACATCAATGTATAATACATAAACATGTAATGAAATCAAGATTGTAATGGTAGTAAAGTAGTGGTACTACCATTACAAGACTGTAATGGCAGTAAATTAGAAGCAGGGAAGCAAATATCATAAAAAGAAAATTAATTTAAAAGTGATTGCCTGGGAGGAGAATGAATTTAAAATGAAGTAAGATAAAAGAATGGTTGATGCTTACAATTTTAAGCCAAGAAGTAAATTTTTGATTCTTCATAATCTGAATATATATTCCTCCAACAAAAATACTATATAATAACTGAAATAACTAAATGCTTAGCATAAATAGTTGTACCATTTTTGAATAGATAAATAAATATATAAACATATTTGTTATTTTTATTATTCACCTTTGGGAAGAGATTTTGAGAAAATATGAAGAAATAAAAATAATTGTACTATAGGAAAATTAACAAGATATTTTATTTTTAAATTTTCTTCGAATGTTGTTATATAATTATTCTAGCAGTGAATTAAATTTGAAAAGCCAATTGAAGAAAAATAGATATAAAATTATTGCACAAAAGTGATAAAAGTATCTACATAGAGAACCCCTAATTTGATTTACTAATTCACAGACAAAATATCTGGAAATGTAGCTTCCAGCTATTAATGATGTTTACCAGTGTTTGAGTACTGAAGTTGTACACTTTTTATTTTATATAGATCCTACCATCATGTGTATTTCTAACAAAGAAGTTTTACAACTCAAAAAATAATCTAAAAACTAACACAACATTGTAGAGCAACTACACTTCAGTAAGATTTTGTTTCAAATAATAATTTAAAATGTTTTAAGGATCAAAAAGAAACCAAAAACTTAAAAGTTTAAACTTACAAATTATGGAGAATTTTGTGCCCTCACAAAAGCCTCAAAAGTCAGGAAGAAACAGCGGCCTTAAAAGGAGCAATGGACATCCCAACAATGACAGAAGACTCCTCACAGAGGTGTTAGGCAGGAAGTCAGCCATGAGCAACAAGAGGCGGCCCCACTGGCTGAATGTCCAATAGCCGCCTAATCCTGCCAAGCTATTTTTGCCAACCCCTTCCGGAACATGCCCCCATCAGTGCTCCAAAAATGGTCAGATGACCCAAAAAGTCCCCCACTGGCCAACTGGAGGGACTCTCCCCACTCTGGCACATGTGCACATCTCAAGCAATCATGTCCAAAGGTAACCTTTTGTGGCCATTAGGCTCATTAAATGCTCATAAATATCCTATGAATACATACATCTGATTATAACAGACTGAATTATGGGAAAGACATGCTCAGCAGAGCCTCTTGTGATATAACCTGCAGCTGTCAATCAAGACTGTCAATCAACAACCTTACCTTAAGATCTTTACACTCCAGCCCTCCTGGGCCATTGCCTCCCTTGGCCTGGCCCATCTCTCTCCAGGTGCTCTCTCTGTTTTCTCTTTATCTTCAATAAACTCTTCTGCAACGGGTAAGACCTCAAATTCTTCTTTGCGTCCTTACCAAGAACCGAGGCCCATGGGAGGAAGGGTCTCCAGACTATCTTCCGCTAACAGAGGTCTCAGATGTAGCCTCAATCTCCCCTCTGAATTTCTGATGCTCTAATAACTCAAGAAGTTAGAGACATCATTGAGGAAAATAAATCTAACCAAGAATGAAATAGAATTATGTTTCTATTGTATTCAAAATAAATTAAATTGCTATAGAATAATAAAGTATAATAAATTATACTTCCTACCTCTTTTCTGATATAAAATTATGCTTGGTAAACTTGGTTCAATTTGATCAGTAATTATTAATTCAAGTTTGTTAACAATGGATACACAGATTTTGTATAAATGAAACCATGATTAGTTGCAATGAGATATTCTGGATATAAACAGATTGAGTCTGTGCCATGTTAAAATTTGCCTGCATGTGTATAATTATAAAAGTAAATACTGTTCATCATTTGCATATGAGCAATTAAACTGTAAAATGTATATCAGTATTGTATATGAAGAATGGTCTCTAAGGATTACTAACTGGTTAGCCTAGTTTCATAATTATATATGCTAAAATGATAACTTGAAAATGAGGACACTTGGTAATTCAGCTAATATTTTCTTTTGTTAGCCTGAATGAGGACAGATGCTATAAATGCCATTGTAATTGTTGTACTATGTCCAGTAATGCAATTTATATAATGTGTAAAATGCAAATATTTTAATGGAAACCATGCAGAGTTACCTAATGAGTAATAGAAAAAAATAATATTAATAAAAATCAGAACTCAACAAGGAAATACATGTATTTCTAGCCTAATAATATTTTTTGCTACAGAGATACAGAGTTATAGTAAACTTTTTGCTTGTCATCATGTTATTGCAAATATGAGAGCATATACCTCTAATATTTGTAAATACAATACATTTACATTTATTAATTTTAATGGTAATCAAAAACATAGAAGCATTGTAGACTTGTCTCTGATATGTCTTAACAAAAATCTGGTACAGAAAGACCTTGCAGTTGTGTTCTCATGCTCAGTAGGAAAAATTGCAAGAGTTAGAGATCTGTTCGGCCAGCACTGACAATGCAGATATTTTATACAAGTGATATCCTCAGGTTTCATATCTATTTTTTCTTTATAATCAATCTCCATAAATGTATTTCTTGCACTTACGATTCTGTGTTTCTAAAGCTCAGCTTTTTTTAAAGGTATGTTCAAATTTTTATGTTGTATTTTAATAGTATATTTTTTATTACCAGCTTCCATCTTGCTCATCAGGGTCCAAGGGGACCGAATTTAAGGATGTATGTCTACCTGAGGATAATGCTATAGGATTTGGCATAACTCTAACATATGTGGAAGAAGACAGATCAGTTTCATAGGTTTTCTAAAGAATTAGTAGTGTGAAAATATCCAATAAGTGGTTAGATTAAGATTTATTTGCCTGTAACTGAGGAACATTCATAACCTACTGCTTGGAAGGAGCAAAAAATAGTCAAGTATTAGCATACCATTGACCCCTATTAGCCTTAGATTGCGTAATGACACATCTTTTTAATGAGTTAGGGGAGTGCTGTGTTTCAGAAATGGCCAAGAGGTTGCATTCTGCTGAAAGGTCAAGGAATATGATGGCTTACAATTGTTTGTAACTATTTAATTATAGTTATTTGTTATTGCAATTGGATTTAACAATATGGAGATGGTTGATAGTCTTAGCTAAAACTTTTTAAAAGAAAGAGGGATATATGAAAAAAATCACAAAAGAGACAGTTAAGCAAAATAATGACACACAATATAATGCTGTATGTAGAATTCTGAGATGACCCCTTAGATTTCTGTGCTGTATTGTACATACTCTGAATAATTCCCTCCCTTTGAGTGTGAATGAAGCCTGTAAATGTGATGGGATAGTCACTTCCATAGTTAGGTTATGTTACAAAGATAAGATAGTTGCTCCTATGATTACATTGTGTTATATAAAACGTAGTAGCAGACTAGAGAGAATTACAAGAGTGCCGGTCTTGGTGAGGGAAGCTGTCCGTCAGGTTGTAAATGGGTCTCTGGTGGGGGTTATATGGCAGAGAACTCATTGCAGTCTTTGGATCATCTTTCCTATCATTACTCTGAATTCTTTTTCGGGCAATTTTCCTATTTCCTCTTCATTTATTTGGTGTTGTGTGTTTTTACCTTGTTCCTTCATCTGTGACATATTTTTTTGTCATCTCATTTTCCCTCCACTTTGGATGGGAGGGATTGTGTTCCTGTCCCACTGGGTGTTTGGCCTGAGGTTTCAAGCACTGGAGTTTGTAGGCTGTTGAGTATAGCTGGGTCTTGGTGCTGAGGTGAGAACCTCTGGGAGACCTCACTCTGATGAATATTCCCTGGGAACTGGGTTTCCCTGTGAGTCCAAAGTTCTGGACTCAGAGCTCCCACCTCAGGAGCACAGGCCTGACCCTGGGCTTGTGAATAAAGATCCCACAAGCTGTGTGGAGCATAAAAACAAAAAAAAATTTAAAGAAAAAAAGAAAAGAAAGTACAACAGCAGAAATATAGCAAGATAAAAATTAAGATAACAGGAAACTAACAGATGTGTTAGAAAAAATTTAAAAAGATGGAGCAACAACTGGAAGGTAAAACAACTGCAATAGCCTAAGTGAGGAGGTGGGAAGAAAAAAAAAAAAGCAAAAAAAAAAAAAAAAGCAAAAAAAGGCCTTGGCTGTGGGGGCGGGCTTAGATGGGGCAGACGGGGTATGGGGGGAAGGTTAGGCAATGGGCAGGGCCTAAGCTTAGAAAAGGCCCTGGGGTTGGCGGGGAATGGGGCTTAGGCCCAGTGAGGCAGAGGGGCCCAGGAATGCCTCTGGTCCTGGGGGCAAAGGACCAGGTCGAGGCACCCAGGGGGCTCCCTGGGCCCGAGTTGGTGGAAGAAATGCTAGGCACTTCCCCTAGTCCTCCACTCTCGGAGTGTCCCTCCCCCTTGGGTTCTCTTCTTCCTCACCCCCTCTCCTATTCCTCTAGGACCCTCACAGCTGCAGGGGGCACTGGAAGGCAGGAGACCAGACTCTGACGCCCAACAGGCTTCCCAGGGCCAACTGGGCTAGGGTAACGTCTGCGGCACTTCCCCAGATCTCCCAGTCTTGTATGGTCCCTGTCTGCCTCTCTTCCTCTCCCCTGCCCCCCACTCTCCTAGGTCCCAAGCAGCTGAAGGGGGCCCTGGAGTGTGAAAGACCAGGTCTATGAGCCTAGCAGGCTTCCCAGCGCTAGTGGGCAGAGGAAATACCTTCTCTGCCTCCCTTGATCCTCCAATCCCAGAAGGCCCCTTCTCTTGCCCACCTCTCCTCTTCTCCCCTGCTTTCCTTCTACACCCCTAGGACCAGTAAGACCTAGAGGGGCCCCTGGAGGACCGAAGACCAGGCCTGGGGGTGCAACAGGCCTCCTGGTGCCAAATGGGTAGGGAGATTTCCCACAGTGTCTCCCCTGATCCTGCGGTCCTGCAAGGTCCCCCCCACCTCTGTCTGCCTCTCTTTTTCTTCTCCTCTGCTCCCTCCCTCCTGCACCTGTACGACCCACTCAGCTGGAGAGACCAAGGGACCAGACTCGGGAGCCCAGCAGGCCCACTGGGCCCCAGTGGGCAGGGGAAAGCTCCTCCACACCTCCCCTGGTCCTCTGCTCCTAGAATGTCCCACCACCCGTCTGCTTCTCTTCCTCTTCCTCTGCCACGCTCCAACATCCCCTGGACCAACGCATCTTGGGGGGGACCCTGGAGAGTTGGAGACCAGGCCCGGGAGCCCAGCAGGCTTCCCGGGCCAGTGGGCAGCGGAAATGCCTTCCGCTCCTCCCCCGATCCTCTGATCCCAGAGGGTCCCTCCCCTCTTCCGCCTTTCCTCTTTTCCCCCTACCGCTTCCCTCCTGTACTTCTTGGACCAGCGGGGAGGAGCCTTGGAAGGTGGATGACCCACCCAGAAGAAATACCCGGCGGTGTTTCCCCTATTCTTCCTGGCGAGATCCCTTCATGCCCGTCTGCCTCTCTCCCTCCCCCCTGTCCCCCTCCCCCACGCCCCCAGGATCCTGGTGCCAGGGGGGGCCCGGAGAGTGAAGGACCAGGCCTGGGAGCTCAGTCGGCCTCTCTGGCCAAGAGGGCAGGCGAACCGCCCTCTCGCCTCCCCATCCCCCAATCTCAAAGCCCCCACCCCCACCTGTCCGCCTCTCCACCTCCTCCCCCCTCCTCCCTCCCTCCCACACTCCCAGGACCCAGGCGGCCAGGAGGGGGCCCTGGAGGGTGGAGGACCCCGCTGGAGAGCCCAGCAGGCTCCCAAGCCGGGGAGCTCAGCAGGCCTCCTGGCCTCCTGGGCAGGAGAAACCCAGTTGTGGTTTCGGATCTCCCCAGCCCGCGATGGTCCCTCCAGGTGGGAACCTCCTCCCTCACCCAGCCACCCCCCAGGGGCGCCCGTCTGGTCTGGCTTCCCCTTCCCCGGCCGCCCTGACTTCCCCCAGGTCCTACCTGGTTGCTCCGGCGTTCCTGCAGTCTGCTTGGGCCTCAGGTCCCCTGCCGGCCTCCAGCAACCTATTCATTGCAGTCTTAAGAGCTGAGAAGAGCTAGAAAGGAAATGGGGACTTCAATCATGTAATCATAGAAACAGAATTCTGCCAACAATCACAAGAGCTTGTAGGAGGACCCCAAGCCTAGGGTGAGATCTCAACTCAGCTAACCTATGCTTGGGAATCCTAAACCTTGTATATTGAGAGATAATAAGTTTGTTTTAATAAGCTACAAAATCTGTAATGATTCATTATGCAGAAATGGAAAATTATGAAGTATCTAATAGGAACAATGCATTACTCACATGGTGAGTTTCTTGAGAAGAGTATCAAGCCACTGCTCAGGTGGAAGCATTTGCTTTACATTGAAAAAGAAATACAATTTCAATTATTATATGAGTTAAAGGAAGACAACGTGGGTGCCGTGACTTTGTCTGCTTGGGATCTGGAATGGAGAAAGGCAGCATAGAGTTAGAGAAGGCTTCCTTAGGTAGCATCAAAGACTTGTTTGTAGCAACCTGGAGAGACTAAACCATCTCACTGGAGCACAGAAGCTGTAGCAGGAATCATAGAAAATATCTTATACAGTTGAAGCAGAGGTTTTGGAACTTGCTGATTTTTTCCACAGCCTGAGTAGAGAACCAGCCTTGTGTGCCAAGTGTAGTGGACAGCATACAGTGGCATCTAGATTTTCCTCTAGTGTGGAAGGATTATCCTCCTAGCTGCTGGGAGTGAAGCCAGATGGCAGGCTCAGATTCTCAGTCCTCTTTACGAATTGCTCTTTGCTGAATACAGTTATTTTACCCAACTGGCCACCTATTTCTGCATCCAGTGACTGGTTACTATGGAGTACAAATCTAGCCTCTTGCCCCACACATCCCTGAAGGGATTTCAATATCCATGCAGGGTCAGCCAAAACTTTTATTTATAATGCACTGCACTCCAATTTCTGCCTCTGCCCAATTATGCTTTTTTTTTCTTCTTCCTCATAGATGTTGATCTTCAGATCACTGGATAATAAATATACTGCATGCTCCTTTTCGTCTCAGAGTATACTTCCTGGGGAAACTGATAGTCAGTGATGATTCCAGAAGTGAGCGGAGAAAACAGACACTAAAACAGGATGTATCACTGCTTGCATGCTGGTAAGAAACACCTCATCACTAGTGAGTCAAATGTGAACTGTGCTTGTCCCTGGCATGTGTTAGCAGTGTATTTGTTAACATTTTCATCAGTGGTGAGTGTGGCCTTTGGAGAGACTTGCAGCAACAGTTGGTCCATATCAGTCATTTCAGAAACACAGTAGAGATAGGAATTATAAAGACAATGGAAATGGGTAGCTTTTCAAGGGAAACACAAAAGAAAGCTGAGGATGACTAATCATTAATGGAAGGCTTTATGTAATAGCCAATGATAAAGTTGGCAGCTTAATAAATAACATCCGTCTCCATCAGCTGGAGAGCAGACAAAGTTCAGGCCCAGATTCACAACTTCATCACCAAAGGTACTGAGTTTAGAGTTTTCTCAACCTAAGTAAACATGTATGTTGTACTGAGGTCCAGGCCCTGAAATGGGAAAGAATGGAGCCTGTGTGTGATGAGAAACAGATATTGGATGAAACCCTTAATATTATCAAATCCCCAGAATATTGTGAGTCCTCTGAATCTCTTTTTTTTGCAGTGCATAACAGTCTCTCTTTGCTTAAATATAGCACAGATGCCTCTATCCTGAGAGTCAAAACATAGTCTCCTTGTGATATGCCTTCATTTGCCCTCCTAGCTACGTGCTTTCAATTGGGTTAAAGCCAAAACATAACTTGTCTGGTGAAGTGCTGAGTCTATTAAGGTAACAAGGGACCCTTAAGGAGGGTATAACACACAGGTGAGGTCCTTAGGACACAGTGCAAATATGCTGCTCAAACGTCCTTAAAAACTTGGAGAGGCAATGGCCTATACTAAGTGAAGTAGAAGTATGAGGTATTCCACTGTAGAAACTAGAAGTATAGATTAAAATGTTTAGAGAATAGGACATAGCAGAATGGTTATACTATGGAATATCAGACTGCCTACCAGATGACTGTGTCCTGAAATGGGGGGGCCAGGAGACATTATAGTGACCAAGATAATAAGAAATACACTGGTGAGAGGGTCCCCAGTGTTGCTGAGAAGTTCAGTGATTAAAATGCAACAGGTTCCTTGCCTGTGTGGTGTATTCTGTAAATTTTATGTTTATATATCTGTATGTATATCTTCTTTAATCAAATTTATGTTCCATTTGCCCTTGATCAGAACTCAGACCTACATTTGCTCTCCCAAACCCTACTAGTACACGTTGGTTAGATCCTGCAACTCTTTAAGAGACAAAAGTAGGAGCTGTTAGTTTAGAAGTTGGCTTACTTATAACAATAAGGGTGAAAAAACACTGAACTTACAGATGCCAAGCAGTGGCTCTTAACTGACAGATACAGTCATCACTAGAAGCAAAGTTGGAGTGGCAGCAAGGGTATCTGACCCTTAATTAACCACCTAGTAGAAGTAGTTAATCAAAAAACAGCATCCTTAGAGGAAAGATAGTTGAGGAGCCAATAAGAAAATTGGTTGATCTATACAACCAAAATCTATTGGTGGTCAAGAGGTTGCACATAGCCATGAAAATGAAAATTCACAACCTGTTGCCCAGTTTACAGACATGAGCCACTTTTTAGGTCCACAATGCTTTGTCTAAAGGATAATAAGTTACCCCAAAATAACAGCCCTGAAACTTTATGGCAAGTGTATACAGTAATGTTTTCCTCATTTCTTCCCTAGTGGGACCTAGGGCCATTTTGTTGGGCTGGAGTGCATTGGGAAAGGAAAATACCTGAAACACTGGAAGACTATCATATACTTTTTTTTTTAAGATTTTTTAAAATTAATTAATTAATTAATTAATTTTTTGGCTGTGTTGGGTCTTCGTTGCTGCACACGGGCTTTCTCTAGTTGCGGCGAGCGGGGGCTACTCTTTGTTGCAATGTGCGGACTTCTCATTGCTGTGGACTCTCTTGTTGCAGAGCACGGGCTCTAGGCATGTGGGCTTCAGCAGTTGTGGCACATGGGCTCAATAGTTGTGGCTTACAGGCTCTAAAGCGCAGGCTCAATAGTTGTGGCACACAGGCTTAGTTGCTCCGCGGCACGTGGGATCTTCCTGGGGCAGGGCTTGAACCCGTGTCCCCTGCATTGGCAAGTGGATTCTTAACCACTGTGCCACCTAGGAAGCCCAGACTATCGTATACTTTTAATTGATATTGATAGTAGGAAAATGAAGCATACTTAAGGCCTTTTTTTTAGAAAGGGAGATATATGGAGACAGGATAATAAATAGAGTCTTTGCCCAGTTCCACCTCACCCTCGGTTCACTGGTTCATATAACCATCTGTTTGTTGATTTTTTTCCCCCTCAGTATCCAAAGGCCATACCTGGTAGATAGCAAGCCTGTGTATTGGTTTCTTGGACAGCAGGGTAAGACCTGTCCTCAGGGTGGGAAAAGTGAAAGTCTCTGAAATGTCCTGCCTCACTTCCCGCCAAGAATGTAAATAAAAAATAATGTCCTAACCCGCATAAATAAAAGATAATAGTGCCATCCTAAAAGCTCTGAAAAAATGCAAAGGTGGTGATCTTTGATATAGCTTGGTTTAACTTACCAGCTATGCCTCTTCAAAGCCAGACAGATCCAAAGGAATGACAGTATACTAGCAAGGATTCAAATAAATAGTGTGTCCCACATTGTAAATAAACTACACTCCAAAAAATAAAAAGTATCCTAAAACCAAAAAAAAAAAAAAAAAAAATCTACTCAATATTCTGTAATAACCTATATGGGGAAAGAACCTGAAAAAGAATGGATATGTACATATGTATAACTGTATAACTGCTTCACTTTGCTATACACCCGAAATTAACATAACTTTGTAAATCAACTATACTCCAATAAGAATTTTTTAAAAATTAAAAAAAATTAAATGTGTCCTAAAACCAAAACCAAACCAAACCAAAACAACAACAAAGAACTCACAAATAAATAGTGCCCCTAACTGCAGGTGCTCTGCTACACACGTGGTATCGTCACTACAGAATCTTATCCCAACCTCAGATACATGGTGTGTGACCATTTACCTGTTGTATGCAATCTTTTTCATCCCTATCAGAAAGGAGAATCAGAAACAGTTCAAATTTATACATGATGGAAAACAGCGTGTATAAACAGTTTTGCACCAGGGCTATGCTAACTCTCCTGTCTGACAACTATTCTGTCTGTACTTCCCACAGGATTTCAAAATGATCCACTATACTGATGACATTATGCAAATAAGGTGGGATGAGGGGAAAATGGAAATGCATTGGAGGCCTCTGTAGGATAAATGTGCTACAAAAGCCTTCACAAGTTTCAGTATTGCCACATGAATAGAAATGCAACAGTCTGGACCATGCAGACCAATGTAAAGAATCAATCACTGTTTCTCACATTTCATCATCAAAAAGAAAGCACAATGCCTCATGGGACATACTAGGTTTTAAAGACAATCTATTCTACACTTGGGAATGCTGTTCGAACTCATATGTAGGATGTAATGAGAGTTGCCAGGTTTGCTATACATAGGTATAGATATAGAAGTAGACATTAGATAAGGTATAGAATAGATATGGATATCTCAGAAAACTGTTGGAAATGGTAGTATGTAAGGCTGGCAAGCCTAAGTGCCTGCTATCTGTTCATCCACAAAGATGAATATGTCTACCTTCGTCTACTTTCCTGTCCTATCCTGTCTTGTCCTCTTCTCTCCTCTCCTTTTATCTTCTTTCTCCTTCTCTCTCTCAAAGAGGGTGGGAGGGAGGTGGCTGTACAACGGGAGCTATGTAACCTCCATTGGAAGAGTTAATTTAACACCGGCATTGTTTAGAATTGCTTTTGCAAAGTAGAAAAATAAAGCAAGAAATAGCATTGTATACTGTTTGTTATCATTGTTATTGTTCTGTTTTGCTTCATTTACTATTTGCAAATAATCATTTTAATAGTCTATCCCCAGTTGTGTCCAATGTACGGATGGTACTAACATCACCTGGGAACTTAGAAATGCAAGTTCTTGGGCAGCACCTCAGACACTCTGAATCTGAAACTCTGGGAATGGGACCTAACAATCTTTTTCAAACAAGACCTTCAGGTGATTCTGATGCAGTGCTAAAACTTGAGACCATGACATAGACAACACAAATTTCCTCATTGTTTATTATTATTATTTTATGACAAACCTGTTTTTCCTTATCTAAATAGAAATAACATTAGCATGAATGATTAAACTCTCAATTTAGACTCAATCTAAAGGTTTGCTACTAATTTATGTCTAAGATTAAATTTTATTTTCCTGAACAAGAACAATATAGGGATCATTACATTTTAATATAATTGAAAATGTTACTTGAGTTCCCTCAAATATATTCCACAAATCTGTGCAATAGTTGTTTTTCTATCATTTTATAATTAGCTAATTCTAACTAAGTTCTTTTAATGGTTCATAAAAATAAATGTAATTATATTCAGGTAAAGAAACACTTTCAATTACTATCAATATTAACTTGACTGACAAAAGAAGAGTAATATTAATTAGAGAAAAGCAATTTAGATTTTAAGTTTAGGAGTTTAAATATCTTTGAAATAAAATAAAACAGAAATACATCACAGAGAAATCAAGGTTAGAAACAATGAAAGTATGTTTCAGTTGCACAATTAGGATCCTGAGTTAATACTGTGTATAACCACCAACAAAAGGCAGGAAAAAATTCACCTTTATTATCTACTAGGAAAAAATTCATGCTGTGTCACATCAAGACAAGCCACTGCCACTGTATAGTAATTGGCAGCCAATGGTGTGATCCCACTGTTAGTAATCTTTGTTACTTTTCAGGCACTTTTCTGAGCCTTCAAATTATTTAAATTTTTAAAAAAATCTTAACATGTTGTGTAAAATGGTTTTATTGAATCATTATACAATTTAGGTCCTTTTTATGTCTATAAATGTCATAGAACAAATCATATTTACTTCCATTTTCCTTTTTGCAATACACAAGAGAACTAATATTTCCTCAATACTCAGTTATTTCCAATTCTAACCCAGCTTACAAATATTTTCTGAGACCTCAGGGGGGATTGTTTTTGATCCATATTTTTACTTTTACCAATTATTGCTTCATATTTTAAAATATCTTTACAGGTTTATTTGTCTTTTTAGCCCAGTTAGAAATTGAATCACTTTTATGTGGAGCCTATGTCTTTGATTATGTTTTGTATTCCTTATGCTCTTGGTTATTAATAAAGACCATTGTTTGCATAAAGGGGAATAGGTTAAAGGGTGGGTTTGTCTGCATTCTCTCCAAAAGTATTTAATTATTGAAATACAGACATTCTTGTTCATGGGGAAGTGAGAGAATTCAAAGTTCTCAATATATCCTCCCAGAAAGCAACTAATCTAACCAAAGAAAAGCGAGATTAGTGAGAAGAGCCATCACCATCATAGTGACAGCAGGGCTCAGGAGAGGCTATGGTGTAATTAAGTAGTATTTCGTGGTGCTTGGAGCAGAAAGAAGGTATATTACATGCTGTGATTCACCTCTGATGAATCCATAGGGAACTGGAGGTTCACTCTGCCATCCTAAATGAGCCTTCCCAGATTTGCACGTAGATTTATGGGGAAGGCAGAAAAAAAAAATAAGTAGTGTTGACATAAGGATGCAAATATTGTTAAAACTCAGGTATAAAATTATTGGTTCTTATTTCCTTTTTTTTTTTTTTTGCCTCAAAATACAAAAAGATTTGACTCTTTCTTATACTGATTTTCTTTCATAGTAACAAAATAAAAACTCGTTAAAACCACTTAATAAACTCAGCCATTTGAAAAATTAGACATGTCAGAGAAAAAATAAATATTTTTGTTATAAAATATCTCAGCTTTTAATGATTGGACAAGATCTACTGAATAGCTTTTATCTGAAGACAAAAATTCTTCGAACATTCAGGATATTTTGGTAGGCCTGGGCTTTCTACTGCTTTGAGGCTGAATCCATTTTGAGGCATGTTTTGGTAGTATAGTAATTTCCAGATGATAAAATGAAAAGTCTGGTTTTGTAAACTGTTAAATCTAAATGTTGAGATGATAAAAAGAATATTTCACTTTTTTTTATGATCAGACAAGAAATGGCAGAGGTGATTATTAGAATGTGGTGCTGATGTTATAGCTGCTTTTTTTTCCTGCTTTGATTGAGATAAAATTGACATATATAACATTGTGTAATTGTGTAAGTTTAAGGTACACCAGGTGTTGATGTGATATTTTTACATATTGCAATGTGATTAGCTGCTTTTTAAAAGAAAATACTGGGATTTTTCTTGATAGTGTAGGTGATCTCAGGTGGCCTCAGCCTGCAGTGGCTTGAAGCAGGATTTGGGTTCCCTCTAGAGACTGAGGTCAGGTCGTGGCTGTGAGAGCACTGCATCCTAGCCACTGGACCACCAAGGACCAGTGGCCAGTGACAACTCCCTGGCCCATCAGCTGTGTAGAAATGAATTTCCACAGAGAGAAAGAAAGCAGTGAAACAAGTAAAGCGCTTATTAGAAGGAAAAAGAGTATGTGTAGATAGGCACACATGGGCGAGCTCAGAGAGAGAGCCCTGCCCTCATGGTAGTTTGAATCTCTTATGTTGGGCATCTCTTCCAGGCTTCCTTTGGCCAATCATTTTGCTTTGCCTGGTTCCGAGTCCATATTTGGTTTATCTCAGGGTCGTCCCTTGTGTGCCCACATCTCTTAGCCAAGATGGATTCTAGAAAAGAGGCCTATGGGTAGGTTGATGTCACTCCCTTTTTGACCTCCAAGGAGCCTTTCTGTGCATGTGTAGTCAAGAAGGTCTCCTTGACCTCGAGAATGAGAAATATGTCATGTCTTTTATCTGGGCAGGGCTCGGCTCTTCTCTCACTCCTGCTATTTTGGAGTATCTGTCCATAGAGGACAAACCCCAGCTGCTCAGCCTGGGGCCCATCTATCTCCTGCCTCATAGGGACAATATGATTTAGTGCATTTCTCATAATATTTATGACCTGGATGAATACATGAATACCCATCAACAAATTTAGAATTGGGAAGTGCTTTGCAGGGTGCCATTTTTACAGGCAGGCCTGCAGGTGCAGACTGCAAGCACTTTTTCTGGTCTGTGATACACTCAGTTCTCTCATCTCCCACTTGAAAAATCTGGGTCATCAGCTGCCTCTTCTCAACTTCAACCTCTGCATGTAGAGGAGACTTTCGAGGCCCATTTCTGAAGTTGCAGTGTGATATATTGGGTTCATTCCTTCTACGCACTCATCCTCATCTTGATCTAACATGTGTTCTGACCATCCAGTATCATGATCAACTTGGGATCTGTTACATTTGTGAAAGTGTAACTGAGCAAGACCCTGTGGGGACTTTCCGGGACACTCTTCCCCCATATCCTCTGCTTTAGCTCCTCTCTGAAGTATCTAGATTATAGTATCTGATGCATATTTCCTGAGTTTTTCAGATGCTAAAGCCACCACCGAATGGAAGAAATTAACTACTTGATGACCATGAGCACTAGCCCCTAGATCTTCTGGCGCCTAAGGATTGATCACCATTAACCAATTAGAGTATTGTGCATGAACTGATCACAGACCCTCGGATGCCCCTCCCTCATCTTGCCTTTAAAAATACTTTGCTGAAATCCTTGGGGAAGTTTGGGGGTTTTGAGCACAAGCCACCTGTTACCCTTGCTTGACCCTGCAATAAAACTGTCTCTGCTCCAAACCCCAATGTTTCAGTTTGTTTGACTTCACTGTGCAATGGGCACATGAACTTGCAACTAGTAACAAGAGGTTTTAGGACTGCATCAGCTTTCCTGAAAAGTACCTAGAGGATATTATCTGCAGTTTTCACCCAGAATCCTGCTGTAGCATCACTACTATTTCTTTAGGTAGCTTCTGTAGGGACTAAGGATCACGTGTCATATTAATCTCACATTTGTCTTCCTACATGACTTCACTGCTATAGCAAATGTTTCATCTCATCATTCTAAATCTGAATCATTTTAAATGAAGTAAGTATATTTAGTTTCATGCTCAGTAAATCACTTATTTCCTATCATTTGGATTTGTGGTAATACAGGGTACCCGGAGTCATTAAAAAAGTTGGAATCGAAAAAAGGCAAAATCTTATTAACGACTATACTTCAAGTACTTTTAGGGACAGCAACACAGATATTCAATGAACTACTTAAGGCCATCTGTTATAGCAGAAAAACTGATGGACTGTTGCCTGGAAATTGTTGTGGAGAGGTTAAAATGAATATATACTGTAAAAGCAAGTATGTGGTCCAATTTAAAGAAAAACCCAAAAAACAAAAAACACCCTGTCTTTCATTAACGCAACAATCTTACTTTTTATACTTAACTGCTTATTATATTGTCAACTGAAAAAATGCACAATCTGAAAGTTGAAAATTATGTTTTATTTGGCAGACTTGCTGAGGACTTCAATTGGGGAGGCAGACTCTTTAGACAGCTCTGAGGGACCTGCTCCAAGAGGTAAGGGATAAGTCAGGAAATATAGGAGTTTTTGCAAAAGCCCAAACAAAACAGAACAAATACACAAAAACCTAAGTAGTTGGAACATCAAAAGATTATTGTTAAAGAAAAACAAACATCTCGAGTTAATGAATTTTGTGCTTTTCTATGTATGGGAAGATGCAAGAGTCTGGGCTTAATGAAATAATTCCTTTGACATGCACCTCAGCTACCTAGGGCCACTATCCTATTTATTTCCATCCTTCGTTCCCCTCAGGGTGCACCGTTGAGGGAGCTTCAGTGGCTGATGGCTTAATGACTGAAACATCCTTTGTTTATTTATAATGCAGGCAACATTTTTCATCCATAATACACACACCTATTTCATCCAACTTCTAAGAAATGTTCTACAGCCTAATAGTTACAGAACTGGGGTCAGATACTTATGTGTTATATTTTATTGTTATAATATTAAATGAGTTTTCTATAATACCAGTAATTCCTGAAAAGAGTTTGAGTTGTCTCTACTTGTAAATTTTCTTTTCAATGTTATTTATATTATAATTATGTACAAAAATCTCTTTATATAAAAGTCCAAATTTGTAATACATGAGGCAGACATATAATTCAGCCATATTTATTAGATAATTAAATGTTCTTTAATGTAAACATTATTTCATTTTAAGGACAATTTCAGGGTAAGAATTCACTGTTGCCACGACTGAAAAAGTAAGAGAATTTGGAAATTTGTCTTAAGGAAAAAGTAAAACAGTCAATGTATCCCTTAATAAATAAAATTCAGATGTCAGCCAAATTCATAGGTTTAAATATAGTCAACTTATCTTGAAAGTTGTTATTTATTCAACAGATAAATGGAACACGAAGACAATATGTATATACATTTTTAAAAACTTATGTTTATCACCCACAAATAATAAAATGCAAACATCATTTCTAGGAAGTGGTTCATACTATTTGTAGATGAAAGGGACCACAAAATACTATCTATTGTGCCCAGTGCAGTAGTTGGAATTCCAAAAAAGAAAAAAAAAAAAAAGAAAACATCTTTAGGGTGATGAACAGTGGCACCCCAAGTGAACTTTTTGTTCAAGAGTAGTCAATCACTGCAACACAAGGACCAAGAATGCATTAAAGCTTTTTCCTTCCAGGACTTTTGTATGAAGCACCATCGAAATGCTAGTGAACGAGATTAACAGCAATGTTCTCATGAAGAAAAACAGCATTAAAAGAAGAACTGCTGAGAGAGAAAAATGGCAACTTTTTTCTATAATAATTTATAATTTCATTATGCAATGTGTTCCTGCAAAGATAAACCCTGGCTAAGAGAACATAATATATAACAATGATTTTTGTGTTCTTTTTATATAAGTAACTGTATTCAATATATTGTAACTATAACACATTGACCATTTTAATAGAATGTTTTTGTTTTAAATGAAGTGTCTATTTTAGTGTGCTTATTCATGCTTCTTAACTTTACATAGACATAGATATAGAGACACGTAAGCCAGTCATTTAAAAAATTACACGTACTTTAGATTATTGTTTTTAGAAACAAATGTGAATAATTTTAAGACACATTTAACACAAATTATTACAGTATATAGTTAAATTCTTGGGTTGCCATATTTTTTAATACAGTTATATCCAACAGGAACTCTTCTATATATTAAAGGAAACTTTTTATACTAGAGTTACAGAGCTAAAAGTATTGTCTGAATTAAGTCTTCATATGATGGATGACGTTAAAACTGGATTAAAGACAAATTAAGTTTCCAAATAACGTGCTATTTGTAGTCATGTTGAAAGATGGGTAAGAGGACTCCTGAATCACAGTGAGTGCCATTTGTTCTAGCAATTGTAAATGTTATTACTTGAAAGATCTAAAGAAGACAACTGGGGACAGAATGATAGAATCCCTCTGTGTAGGCCAAGATTTACATTAGCATAATAATGTTGAGAGCCTTCTCAGAAATCTCTACCTTAGCACAACACATTTATAACAAAGTGTTGATAGACCCAGGAATGGAAATCCCTTTGGAAGGCTCAGTGAGTGTCAAGTTCCAGACAGAGCTAATGGATTACAGAATGAGATCTATGTCCAACATCTTAAGCCTCTAATTTTGAAAATGTCTCATTAATCATCTTTAGACTTTAACAGTTTCATCACTGTCAAAAACAAGTCACACTAAAATTAAATGGAAAGCCAGTATCCTCAACAGAATATTATTCAATTCATAAATGACAAAAGAGTTGATTTCAATGTGGCCTGATGGGCTAAACCTTGAGAAATCTTGAAAAAGAGATGGGTGAAGTACCTGTATATTGGTGGCTTTAAAGCAAAAATATAAAACATGGAATTTTTAAAAATGTAGATTCCCAGGATCCAGGCCCAAAGATTCTGTTTCTCAATGGGCCCAGCATCCGTAACAATCATCTCAGGTAATTCTGATGCATGTGGCCAGGGGTTTACCTCTTGAGGAATGCTATGTGATATGTTTATTAAGGTTAAAACAACTAGTTTATATAAAATCCTATCTGTACAAAAACCCCTAGATACTTCCTATTCCTCCATTTATCTCTTTTCTGGTACCCTATGCTACCTTTCTTGCTCAAGATTTCTGAAAGCAAGATCATTTTTCTGTATAAAGCTTCCTGAAAGTTAACATTGGCAGTAAAATTTATAAAAACGTATGATATTCAGAAAGGGGCATTTTATCTGAAAGAGATAAAAGAAAAAACAAAAAAGACATGGAGGGCAAAATAGACCCTGAATCCATAATATAAAGAGAAATAAGTTCAGAAGATGTTAAAGCACTAGGCAAAGACCTCCTCATGTGCGGTGAGATTGCGTGACAAAAAGGAACAGAACAAACTCTATCTGCTTACCTATTGCAAATGGGTCTCAAAGTATTTGTTAAGGGAAGCAACTTAGAGGGGGAGGCATAGAGAGATCAGTAATTTGTTTTCTGCTTCTTCTGTTGGACCTCCTGGGCCTAAAGGTATTTATATTCTTTCATCAATTTAAAAATAAGTTGAGGAAAATATATATAAGAAATACAATATGTATACTCCATAAGCCTAGGTGTGAGAATGTTTTAAATCCTCTATGTATTATTTGAAATTCACTGTCTTTAAAATAACCAATAATATGTAATTTCAAATGAATTTAAATGCCTTAAAATTATATATCACTTTGTAGTTTTTGTTATATAACATACGCATGGCATGCACAGTGATTAAAACACATACACACAGATACAACATAGATTTGAGTAAGTGAAAGCCCAGGCTTTAAAGCACTCTGAATTGAGCTAATTAACCATTTAGTAAGACTATTAAACTATCACATTTTAATGAGATAAATAGAAAAGATATTTAAAATATTTAACAACCAGTGGGTACTGGCCAAGCAAAATAAATGCTCACCATCACTTAGAATTCAAATGTAAATTGGCTGCATGTTACTGCAAAGATGTAAAGAGAATTTTCTGGAAATAAAAGGAAACAGTTGTTTGTGTGATGTAGAGAAACTTGAGGGAGCAGTAAGAAAAAGAGAGGAACAATAACAAATTGGGAGAATAATATAAGCAAAAACATAAAATTACTGCAAGGTAATATGTATTTCAGGAACACATTTTTGGTGGATTCCTGTTGCAGACTGTGTGCCCTTGAGGATGAATGGTGAGAAGGCAAAACTAATATCTCATTGAATCCTCACATTAACCTCAGCGGAAGGAATGGCAAATCCTATGTTAGGGAGAATGCTTATGGCTCATGTTTTACATTTCAATTGAAAGGAAGTAAAAGAAAGAGAAGTAAAAAAGTGTGTGAGTTATACTTCCCACTTCTCCATTCTCCATCACTGACCTCCCTAGAGGAAAAGGGATGGCATATTGAATACAGGAGACCAACTGGGAAAAAAACTTCATTCTCTAGGTATGTACTTTGCAGGCCTCTTTCTTTCAAGGCTGCCAATGTACACTTCCTGGATCAGGCTTTGCATTAGGAAGAACTGTGATGTGATGGAATGGACTTTAATTCAAGAGAAATTGCTAGCACATCCACTTGACAGAGTTTTTAAAGCCATTTTATTCAATGAGATTTATCACTATTATGAATTACATTTCATTGACATCTGTCTCCTCTCATATTTCTTTACTGAATTCAAGCTAGAAAAGAATGAAGTAATGTTACTTATTGACCCCTGAAAACTTCAACAAATATTATTCTTGTTTTATTAATGAAGAACCGAGCTACCCAAGGTCATAGCTCCCATAGTCCATAAGGCCTGGACTTGAGCCTACATCTTCTACTTCAGGTTGGTTTGCAGAGAGATGAAAGATTTGTAGAGCAATAAAACCATATAAATTATTCAAATGAAGATGAACTTCATATGCAAATACTTCATTCAGAAAAAAAGTCAGATTTACAAGCAGTATCCAAAATCCAAAAAGTAGTTTTAATGTGTGTAATATTGGACTCTCACTATACTGGTATTTTCATTGAACTAACCAAGTGGATTACAAATAGCCACAAGGTTTTTAAATTTCAAACAGGACCTAAAAAAGTTACGATACTTTTAAAGAGAATTAAGTTGTAGGGATGAATATATTTCACCGAGTGGTCACAAGGAAAATGAAAACTGTGTCTAGTCTTTTCTTGTGATTTGACTGTGACTGTGCTGGTGACCAAAATTAAGCATATTGTGCTGTGTTTGCTTTATTTTTGAAATTAAGAAAATGAATAAAATGAGGTGAGTGAATGATCCTGAAAATATACATCAGTTTATTAACTTATTATAAAAGTAAGTCACAGTCATTTGAGAACATTTGGACAACACAAAGGAAAAAATTCACCTATACTCCCTACTGCCTTAAGATCACCCATTATATTAGTATAATTTCTTTGCATTGCCTTCCAATAATTTATATATGAGGTAGTAAATAACATATTATACACACACATAAGTATGTAAAAAGACAATGTATTTATAGTCTATATCTGTTTTTAGTGGAGTATTTTACAGTAAACATAGTCACATTATTAAATATTACTCAAAAACTTTAAAGCCTGTATTATATTCTGTGGTCATGTATTATATTGTATTCGGTGATCGATCTGAATAATAGCCCCCCAAATATATATCCTATGAATGTGACATTATTTGGAAAAAGAGTCTTTACAGATGTAATTTAGTTAAGAATCTTGAGTTGAGATCATTGCGAATTAACTGGATGGGCCTTAAATGCAAAGACACATGTCCTAGGAGAAAGAGGAAAAGAAGACACAGAGACACACAGGAGAAGGGGCATTGTGAAGACCAAGGCTGAGAATGGAGCCATGCATCCATAAACCAAGGAACGCTAAGGACTGTAGCTTCCACCAGAAACTAGTAGAGAGGCACAGAACAGGCTTCCTCAGAGCCATTGGGAGGAAACATTCCTGCCAATGCCATGATTTTCTGGGTTCCAGAAATGTGAGAGAATAAATTTCTGTTGTTTTAAAAGTACACAGTTTATGATAATTTGTAACAGCTGTCCCAGAAAATTAATACACATCTCATGGATAGAGCAATATTTGTTGTAACAATTATTTTCAAGAGCTTATGCATTAACGCTACAAAATTAGTATACAACAATCTTTTTTTTCAAAAATCTTTATGAGCATTTCTAATTATGCCTATAAATTAAATACCTAAACACTGAATTTGAATATTAAAAAAAATAAAGATTCCAAAACTGCCCCTCAAAAAAATACAGAATTTACACTCTCACTAGTAGTTAACTATGATAGGCTTTTGTAAAGGATCAAGCAGTGTTGTTTCAAATAGTCTGTACAGATTAGAAATAAGAGTTTCTTTAGGAAATGAAAAGTCAAAATTATATAATTTAATATTCATAATTCCATCAATATCCTGCTGTTTTTTATTTCTCCTATTCCTATATCTTAGACTATCAGCTGAAAGAATTTCAGTGAAAGCTTACCCCTCAGTAGGTATGATTCCCACTAATGTTTCTCTTCATCAGCGTAGATAATCAGAAATTACCAGTAAAATGTATGTATCTTTGATTAATCTCAAAGGTATGTAGAGATAACGGAGATAATAGAGAATTTAAATGTGTTTTTCATAACTTTTCTCTAAAAATGACCTATGAGATTCCAGTAGGAACAAAATTATATGACTAGGCACACAGTAATTATATAATCAAATACATTTGAATAATTTGCAACAAAATTATCAAGATAAAATTTTAAAATTCAGACATTTATTCCAAATATTAATTAGTAGTAGTAAAAAGGAATTTATGAAAATTTTATTTCTAAATATATACTATCTTTGTGGAATGCTTCATGTTACTTTTTATAGGCAAAATAAAATAATAAACATAGGTAGCTAAAAAGTAAGTTTTGTTAATTTTCTGTTTTCAGATATTATTAATATGGTCCAAAAAGGAACAGCATATAAATATTTTGGTTATTTTTTACTTTTTATTTCATTATTTGTAACAACTAACGAGTTCACATAAAGCATCCTGCCTCTTAAAAGCTTTTAAGAGTAGAATGTGTACATCTAAGAATTTGCTTCTTAAGGGAAAAAAAACTTAAGGACAATTGCTAGGCTTGTAAATTCAGAAAAGATTGGAATTTTGTCTACAGTGACAAGACACAATACAGTAACAATCTTAGAATCTTCCTAGTTCTTCCACTTTCATAAAGGAAATGAGGAAAATCCACCAATTACAGAATTAGGTTATTTAGGACCAACTGTCATTTATGAAGCCCAAGGTATTTTTTTAAATTGTGTTTTAAGCTGTGTCAATAATAAAGGCAAACTCATTGCAGATAAAAAAATTTTATCAGTGTAATTTGTAGCACTGTAAGAAATTTGATCTCTATTGAAATAGTTTTCTTTTTACAAGGAAGATATTTTAGTGGTAATAGGGAGGAAGTCACTCAAAACCAAAGTGACATGAAAATATGTGTCAGTATCGTAACTGCAGGATGTATAATACCAGATATCCCTGGTTGTTTAGATTTACATTTGTTACAATAATTTGATGAGTATTAACACCAGAAAGGGTATTATTTAAAAAAAGATCATACATTCTATTTGGTAAATATACACATTCATCACTTCAAGAGTTCAATGAGCTTTTAAATTTTGTGTGTATGTTAATGTATAACTCATAATCTGTTTTTTTTGTTGGCATAATTCTGTTTTTAAAAATAATCAAAATGCCCTAGGTTAAAAAAGAAAAGTGATAAATATGTTATTAATTAATTCACCTCACAAAAATGAGAATAAAGGTATTTATTTCATCAAATAAATATATTTTAAAAACGTTACAACTTAGAAATATTTTGTACTTACAGCAGACAATATACTTACATAATCACTAAGAGCTTGCAATTACCATGTGTCAGGCACTGTTCAAAGTAATTTTCCTGTGTTATGTTATTTAATTCTTGTTCAAGAGCCATCAAGTTGATAGGGCTTTTATTATACTCATTTTATAAATGAGGAATGTGATAAAATGGATGAAAAATTCATTAATTTGCTCTAGGTAACAGAGCTAGAAAAATTTAGAGCTAGGATTTGAACTCAAGAAGTATAACTAAAGAGCTTATATCCTTATTATGACATTATCCTGGTACATACTTCTAGAAAGAATTACCAAGTTAAACAGATATTTTAAAAGTATTATAAGTTAATGTGAAAACAGAGTTAACACAATTAATTGGCCTGTTCCTGAGGAAAGATGTATTATATCTTTCTTTAGTAAGATGTTCAGTCTATATTAATTGATGATATTAATTTAAAATTGTATATTTAGATCTATGTTGATATTTATGTATACTTCTCTCTCCTAGAAGAGTAGCTTTTAGCATATCACACATTCAAGCAGGAACAGCTGGAAACCCTGTTTAAAATATACAAAATGTCTTTTTTAACTCATCAGGGAGCTTCCAAGATATCTGTCTCACAGAAGATGTTAGATAGCAAGAGCATCAAAAGAAAGAAAGTGAAATATAAGTTGAATCTCTCTTTCCCCTGGAGGACTTCACTGATCTACAAAATGCCCTGAATGGCTGAGAAGATGAACAGAGCTTTCAGGAGCACATGGAGCTATGAAATCAAAAGTTAAATTTCAAGATTCCCCAAGAATAATGGGCCTGGTAAACAATTGCAAATGAAAGGTAGGCAAGCTAGGCAAATGAGAACTAGACAAGCTCACAGGAAGACTGAAACCCAAATCTGAATTATGTCACTTGCTCATTAGACATATTTGGTCTTCTTTTAGCCTAACTTCCTGACTATTATTCTAAACTTCTTGGCAGAATCAAGGACAAATACAAACATTTTGTGGCGGAAGATACTATCACCGGAGTCTCAATATTGCTCTTTTTCCACACTTACTTCCAGATTTTGATAAAAAAATCAACAGATTCAAGTTATTAACACTGCAGCTGTTTTCTCAAATGCTACACACGTTACATGAGCCAGTGCATTCCCATCTGTGTAAATCACAACCCATTTGCCTCATGTTAACTCTTAAATTCACTGCATGGGAGAGTCTTCGTAAGTGTGATGCTATAGAATGTGCCACATCTCTCACTAGCAGCAACACGGCCCTTGTTGCTATCTGGCCAGCAAGACAAGAAATTCCAAAATCCCATCATGATGTTCTTCTTTCTAGGACCACTTCCTGTACCAATTGCCATGGTCTACATTTTCCCAGAATCAGACCTTGACAGAAAGTTGAGATTAGTTCCTTAGAGAGGTGTTTTCAGGAAACACCAACAGGGAATGAGAAGTGAGACATATAAGGCAGGGAGCAGGTACAAGTTTATCTAGTGGAGAAAATTAAACTGGAGCTTCATCCCACTGACGAAACCTGTGAAAAGGTACAGAACATACTTCTCAGAGTTATTACCCTAAGAAGCAATAAAGATGGAATATGTGTACATGAGCCACCACGTATTGTTGCCTGTGGGCCCCTCCCAGAAAACGTTGATTCCCCCAGGTCTGGCCTGACTCACACAGGGACTGAGTGGGCTCCGCGGCTGGTGAAGACCTCAGGCGAGGTGCTGGCAATTGAAAGATTGGCAGTGAGTATCACGACAGTAGCAGCAAGGGGGTTTGGGGTGGGATGATGGAGTTCACTCCACAGTCCCAAATTTCCTTTGTTTCAGATTGTTTCTTTCACATTACATCTGACTCAAGGAATTAGTCAGCTATGTTTTAGTCAGCTATATTAAAAAGCTGCGAAACAATGTGTGTATGTGTGGCTACTCACTCTCTCTCTCTTTAATATTTTTCACCCAGTCTGTTTTGTTTATTTGGGAAAACCACAACTTCAATTTCTTTTCCACAGGCATCGTGCCTAACTGATAGGATTTACTGGAAAACAAAACAAAACAATCCATTGATTAACATTATCAATGGATATGGTGGCCACATAGTTTTTGGATCCTGTCACAAGGTTTAGTCACAGGGTTCAAAGATGTTCAGCTTCATTTTTCACTGATTGGGATAAGAATTGGTCTCCTTTTTCAATTCTGCATTTCTAGGCTTCTATACCTCCTTCCTACCATGTCTGTTTCCAAACTGCTATTCTTGTATTCTGAGTCCCCCTTTTTTTATTGTATCATGTTGTATAAACTGACCAAAGTTGCCAGTGGTGCTAAAATTCTTCTTTTCTACCCTTTACTCTCAAAGCTGCAAGTTCTTCTCAGTTTAAGATTCATTATTTGCCTTTCAACTTAAAGCAGGCAAAAATATAACCAAATATTTCACCATGGTATGATTACCATTCTTCTAGACTCAATTTGTATTACCCTTGCTGCCAGACATTCATCTATACAGCCAATGAAACATCTTTTTCTGACATCATGCCACTGCATACAAAAAAGTGAAACAGGTATAAACAGGTAATAAGACATGATGATAGTATATACTGGACACAATGGATGTTTGGATTAAAGAAACAACAGAGGACATGATAAGACATTGCTATGTGAAAAGTTTCCAACAGGAACTGTTAGTTAATTAGATTGTAGGGAAAGGAAAGAGAGGTGTTAAAAGTGACTTTCAAATTTTTCTTTGGCAACTTGAAAGATAGTGCCAATTATACTAATGGGGAAGACTGGGAGAACAGTGAGAGTTGAACATGTGGAAAATATAGAGGGCCTTCTGAAGTCCTCAATTTTGGCACCTAAATGGATATTTCAATTAGGCAGAGATAGAAGTTTAGAGCTCAAGAGAGAATTGAAGAGTAGGCATATAAATTTGGGAGCTGTGACTAATAAAGATCTCTTTAAGGCCATTCGCCTTTATGAGACCTTGTAGGAAGAAAGTATAGATAAGAAGGGTCGTAAACCAAGCCTCAAACCTAGTCCTTCAAAATTATTAGTTCTATCAAAGAAAAATGAAATAGAAAAAAGAAGTTATAATAAATTGTCATTGGAAGAGTAGTAAAATATGGTATTGAGAAATTTTATTTTGTTTGTTTTGTTTTCTCAGAATAGCCGTACTAAAATGCACAATGAAGAGAAAAATCCCTTTCACATTCAGCAAAATACTGTATTTTCCAGTTGTTGCAAAATTTTAAATTTCCCATAATTCTCCTGTAAGTAAAAGTGCTATCCCTGTAAAAGATTAATTGCTACCCACTTCCTTTGAACAGAAAATTATTGAAAGATGAACTGTGGAATAAATATGTGGAGGTGAATTTGAGCAGAGCTGAAAAGCTTCACTGAATCTAAATTTAAAAAATATAACAAAACAATAGAGCAAATCGAGAGAAATTTTATAAAGTAAAATTCATATCCATAGTTGCTTGTAATACCATGATTAATTTTCAGATTACAATGCAGTGTACTTTTAAATACTTGAAAATTGTACTTCTTTATAGGTATTTCGAAACTACAACATTTTAGGTAAATAGCAGTATCATAAACATTTATAATATGTTGGGAGAATAAATCCAATTTTATTACAATACACACAATATAGAAGTATTATAAACAAATATACATGTGTGCATGTTTGTATACAGGTACATGCATACACACATAGTTTCACTTCTCTTTGTGTGGTCTTTCTTGCCACAACTCCAAAACCCAGATGAAAAATTCTGCCTTTTAGTTTTCTGACTTTCCTGCCTTTTCTGTTGCTGAGGATGCACATTTTTCTACTTTCCTGTTCCCTTCAGTATCCAGCGATCTATGCTACAAATATCCATGGCGGTAGTAAATGCAACCAATTGTTCTCTGTTAATTCATTAGCTAGATAATGTGTTACCTGTCCAGGGAAATGTAATGCCTAGCTCTCTATATGCATCACCTATAAAAAGCCCACAGGGAAAAGCACTAATGCTGGAAATGTAGAAAGATCCAACTGGGAGTTAATTTATTCAGGGGAGACTTTGAGTCCCTTAAATCACATTAATAGAGCAGCTGCCTACCCTAATAATGCACAAATCAATCCTACATGCTACAAGTTGCTCAAGGAATGGGAATATTTTCAGTTCAAATTCTTCTAAGAGTGATAGCCAGCAAAATGATTTTTGTCATTTTGGTGACGGTATGTTTTTTCACTATCAAGGTTTTAATAAATAGAATTAGATTTGAAATTTAAATGATGCGGTAGATTTGTAAATAGAGTCCCTTCTTTTACAGTCATGCATAATACCATGCATAATGGTTTATGTGTCAGCTATTAAATGAAAAATAAAATCATCCCTAATTTATTTTTGACTAACAGGTAATCTATAATCATCCTCATGGTCATAAGATTTTACTATATTAATTACTATTTGTGAAAAATGGATTGATACTATGAAGGTGGCTATAGTAATATTCTTGTTTTGCTGTATATATTTTCTACTTTCAGAATTTCAAAATTTCAACAATCATCTCTATGCAAATGATCTCTCATCTGAGTTCAGGGCATTTTTTTTTTTTCAAATTGTGACTGGACAATCCACTTCTATTGATCACTAGAAACTTTATACAATGTGGATAAAACTTATAATATCATGTTTTTTAATATTATTTTAAAAGCAATTTTCTTCTTTTGCTATTCCAATCAATGTTATTCATTATTAATTTTTTATTTTACTTTCTTGGTCATGTCCTCTACCAAGACAGGTCTTAAATCAGATTGAAATTATGGTTTAAATACATATTATCCATCTTTCCTCTCCCTGCCACTCCAATTACCAGTATGTTACCATTATGTTATGTACTCTGTGGGGATGCCCCCTACTGGTGTGTGTTCTCAATCAGATCTGCCCTCCAGACTGTAGTCTATAACATAATTAAATGTGAGTTCTTAAGTCAACATTCCCCAAGTCTAAAGAAGAAGAGTGTATATGTATGTACTGATTAATGACTAATGTGACAAAACAGTACTGGTACTGGGAAGAAAAGATGATGTTTTCAGTGTGGAGTCAATTGCATATCCATGGTGAGAGGGAAAACTATCTCCGCCACTACTTTACACTATATATAAAAAATTAATACAAGATGGATTCAGACTAGATGTGAAAAGTAAACAATAATAACTTAGAGAAAATAGAATGTTTTTGTGGCCTTGGGGTAGGCAAAGTTTTCTTAGACAGTGCTGACCTACAGAGAAAAAAAGCTGATCATTTGGACTTTATTAGGATTAAAAACTTCTATTTATGAAAAGACATAAAAGAGTGCAAAACAAGGCATGAAATTAGAGATAATGACACTGTGCATATCTTCTGTATGTTCAGACAAAGTTTGTTCAAAGAATTTCAAGATGTGAGTGTGAAAAAGACAGAAAGTCCAATATGGACTTGGACAAAAGACAAGGGGGGCAAAGGGGAAGCTGGGACAAAGTGAGAGAGTAGCATTGACATACATACACTGCTAAATGTAAAATAGACAGCTAGTGGGAAGCTGCTGCATAACACAGGGCGATCAACTCGATCATGGGTGATGACTTAGAGGGGTGGGATAGGGAGGGTGGGAAGTAGTTGTGAGGGAGGGGATATGGGGTTATACGTATAAATACAGCTGATTCACTTTGTAGTACAGCAAAAAATGGCACAACAGTGTAAAGCAATTATACTCCAATAAAGAGCTAAAAAAAAGGAAAAAAATGACAAGGGGATAAAGTTACAAAGAAAAGACAAATTGAAAACTTAACGGTACACTACTACCCACTCAACAGAATGGCAAAAGTGAAAAAGAAAGGCAGTGCCAAGTTTGGTGAGGATGTAGAACAGTTAGAATTCTCTCACTTTGAGGTTGGGAGTGTGTATTGATATAAACACATTGGAAAGCTCATTGGCTTTACTTACTAAAGCAGAATATATTATCAGAAATTTCACACTGAGTTATATATGCCCCAGAAAAACGTTTACCATAAGACATACTCCATAGCAGTAATAGTCATAGTAGCCAAAATTTGTGATTTGCCCAAAACCCGAACAGTGAAATAGGCAAATACATTATTCCCACAATGGAATACTATACGACAATCAAAATAATTTATATCACTGATGTAGAAATATAGGTGGATATCCCAAATATAACATTGAACAGAAGAAAAAGACACAAAAGAGAAAATTAGTATGATTGCATTTATACAAAACCCAAAATCTATATATACATACAATGGAACATTATTCAGCCATAAAAGGGTATGAAATTCTGACACATGCTACAATATGGGTGAGCCCTGAAAATATCAGGTTAAGAGCAATGAGCCAGACACAAAAGGACAGATATTGTATGACTGTACCTATATGAAATATCTAAACTAGGCAAATACACAAAGACAGAGAGTAGAACAGAATTTACCAGAGGCTGGGGTGAGGGGGTGATGGAGGATGAGAAGTATTTGTTTAATAGTGCAGAGTTCTATTTGGGGGGATGAAAATGTTTTGGAAATGGATATGGGTGATGGTTGCACAATACTGTGACTGTAATTAGCACCACTGAAAAGTACACTTTAATATAGTTAAAACAGCATATTTCATGTCATATATATGTATGCCATGTCATATACATACATATATGTAATATTTTGTAACAGTAAAATAATTTTAAAAAGAAGAAAATAATCAAGTACCCTAATATTTAATCACCAAATGTTCATTACGGATAGCAAAGAAACATTGTTAAATTTAAACAAACTATGTGTTGCACAAAAATCATTTTGCTTTACAAATTATATGCACACAGTTGAAAAAGATACATTTACACCAAAAGGTTTTTCTAGGGAGTGACTTTTATTTCTGTTGATTGTTTACTTGTATTTTCTCAATTTTCTACAGCACATAGATGTATTACTTTTATATTATTTTTACAGAAAAATAATAAAAGTTTTGGATTCAAACAAGCAAACAAACAAAATCTATGCTCTTAAAAGTATGGACAGTGATTATCCATGGAACTTGGTAATGAATGAAAAGAAACAAAACAAGTGATATTTTGCTTTTTGACATGGCTGTTGATCATGCAGGAATGTTTATTTTCAACCACACACTTATAATATGTATATTTTATGTATGCATATTGTACTTTAAGAATATTTTTAAAGTAAGTAGGGTGTACTCTGTTAATTTAATATGGGACATTCATAAATAATAAAATGGTTCTAACTGTATTTTAGATATACTGATCACATTTATAATAAGCAGCCTCTTCATTTTTCAAATGAGATATTCTCTTAAAAGTTCTTGGTTAATCTTTCAAATGGAAAGTTCTTTTAAATACTGTGGGTCTCATTTGACTCCCTTCTATCTGTCTATTCAACTTAACTAGCTCTGACATACAATGGGCAGACATTACATCAGGTACGGGATGTAAAGGCTGACAGCTCCAACATGGTCTTTACTCGACCCTCACAGAAAAAATGGTGCGTTAACTTCCAACAGCAGAAAGAGACAAAAATTCAGGTTAGTGTTAAGAAAGCAAAGCCTGGTATGTTGAGAGATGACAGAGGCAAAGTGTGTTGGTACATTAGCAGGGAAACTTTTCTAAAAAGTATCTTATAAGTTACAGTTTGAAAGTTAATAATCAGTTGACATGCAAAGAGTATGCTGGGAGTCCCCGAGTGAACATCTGGAGAAAGATACTTTATATGGTTAAGTGTGAAAAAAGAAGAAAATCAACCAGAGGACAATTACACAAGAGGTGGTTCAAGGGCGAGGCAGGAAAGCAATTTAGGTCTTGTTAAAGAGTGTGATTTGTCTGGAAGATCTTTAAGATTTTAAGAAAGCTAATGAGATATATATATAGATATAGATATAGATATATATACTCTAACGATTTTAGCAGATGTCTCAGAATGCTGTATGGAGAACAGATATAAGTGGACAAGTGCAGATCAGGGAGTATAAATCAGAAAACATTGCAGCTGTGTAGCCAACAGCAATTGGTGTCATTGACTTTGGTAGTGTGGGTCAAGAGTAATATGCACGTTCCCCATATATTCTCAAACATATGTATGTTTGAGATATTTGAGGGGAGGCTAAATGAATGAAAATTAGTGACAAAATAGAGGTTTGATGAATCATGAGTTGATGGCTTGAGAAAATAACTGATAATGGAAGACTAAGAAAGGAACAGATGTGACAGTCAAAAATTTAATAAAAAAACAATCGTAGTTATACCAATGCCTCTCTAAAGAACTGTAAATTCTTGTCAGACATCTAAAAGAAGAGGTCAAATATGAAGTTGGTTATATACATAGGATATGCAGAAAAAAAGATTGAGTTTAGAGATATACATATATGCTAGGAATTATATACAGTATTAAAAAACATGGCCTGGATGAGATAAGCTAGGAAAGATAACTGAGAGGTAAAAGTAGAGGGCTCAAAATGAAGAAATTTAGAAACAACAAAACAAAAATACAAACTAAACAAAACAGAACCTAAAAACATTCATAGGTCAAGGAGAGACAGAAAAACAAGAAAAAAGGGAAGTGGCTAGAGAGGTAAGAGGCAAACTGAAGAGTATTTTGTTGTCATAGAAACTGAAAAGAACACGGTGGTTCAAGATAGAGCTAATGGCCCTCCGCTGTGAAAGCTCCAAGGAGGCCAAGGAAAAGGACTAAGGAAAAGCAAAACAGAAACTTGCTCTGCTGCCTTTATGGCTAGTTAAATGTGCACATAACATCTCAGAGTTAGCAAACTCAGATTCGTACCCTAAAACAAACAAAACACAAGGTCCCCCTGTCTCGTTATATGCAGTCTTTCAGTCAATGCAATTTGGAGTCTTCTAAGTTAGACTTCATAAACCAATTTTACTCTAACTTTTGTAATGTGGATCTCCAAAGGTATGTGGCCATTTACGCAGATATGATAATAACGTGAATTTTTTTCATCATGAACAGACGTATAAATCTGCTAATTTAAACGATCTTCTCATTATTACCTAAATAAAGGTTGTATTCCTTTTTTATATGGTTGGGACCATTTGCTACTATCCAAACCTTTCTTTGCAGGTACATCTCTCCCTGGTGTCCTTTCCACCAATGATTTTTCCTCTTCTTTGACAGTTCTGCAGATTCTTCCAAAATGCCCAGTGGACTCAGCAACCAGAGATGATTAAATTGTTTTTTCAACAGGGCCACTAAAGGGGGCTTGCTCCAGGGCTGTGTGATTCGGGTGGATTTCTTGTGACAACAGAGGTCTTACACTCACAAACTGGATATGATACTCTTCTAATGTGGCCCCTTTTTTAAAAGGAACCACTTTATTTATATTAATGTGAATATTTATATCCAAGAAGCATTAAGTAAATACTCACTGGTTGTAAAAATAGTTGATAGTAACTGAAAATATACAACAATACGATTTTGCAGAATGTCCCTTCACCGGCTTTAATATATTCTGAAATATAATTATCAGCAAAATTGAAAAATTTCATATTCACTAGAATAAAATTATTTTTATTGCATAAACATTTAATTAAGTGTGCTGATAAATATTAATAAGTGCAATCTGTTTTTAAAATTTTTATTGTTAATAATGGTACTTTGTTGGGTTAAAAATATTGTGGCATTTTCTTCTATAGAAATTATTTCTCATTGCTCCTAAATATTTTTTGCTTCTCTTTATGTGTTTAAAAGATCCAGCCTTAAAATTAATATTCAAAGACATATTGCAGTCTGTGAGGCAATATTTTCATTTTGTCTTGCAAAAATATATGCTGCATTTTTGGTTTCAAAGGTGTGAAAATAAAAATAGTCAATCTTCTCCGTTATAAGAAGAGGATATGTAGCAAATAATAGTCTTGAAGTTAAACAGATATTTTCTCACCATCATGTAAACATTGTTTGTGATGGAAAGTCTTTTTCCAACTTTCAAACATAAAAAAATAATATTCTCTGATATTAATTTATTGCTATTTCCTTTCAATTTGCAAAGCATTTTCTGAAAGTAGCCTGTTTCTACTTCTCTTGTTTGCTCAACTGCAGAATAAATCCCAGAAAAACAGAACCAGTGCCAATTACCCAATATTATCAGTGCTCTAAAACCCTAAGCCTCCTAAATAAAGTACTTTTCTTCTGGCTATGTTGATTCTGGGCTAATTATAAATACATATATACACACATGCATACATAATACTTTAGTCATTATTCCCAAAGTGTTGTATGAAAGAAACATCATGAAAGGAGGGAAAGCCCTTAAAATAGTTTAAAATGTATATAACACAATTTGAGCTGAAAATTCCTTAAATTTTAGGCGTGATCTACATTGGAATCTAATCAGTTACTGAAATTTTGCAACAATAGATTATGAGATTTAGTACGTAATCATTCTTGTAAAATATAAAATGAAACTGTACAATATAAATGAAGATAGACCAGATTTCATTGATTAAAAAGCTTTACTTGTATAAGATGATAATGACATTAATGTTAGCAAAAATAATAAAGTATTCAGATGGAGGAAAATCTGTGGGAGAGGAAGATGGTGCCTAAAACATTCTTTTCTTAAAATGACTCTTCAATGTACGAATATTGTTTTCTGAGACATTTATGTAGAGATCTGAGCACCCACTTTTAGGAAAGGCAATTTGTTACTGGGTGGATTTTAGAAGACACCAAGCTTATAATAGGTCCACCAGAAAGAGTAAGAGCAGAAATCTTCTTAAGCGTAATTTTTTATCTAAGGACATCCAGCATTACAAAACAAATTTGCCTTCTAGTGTATTAATTTCTTGAAATCGCCCTCCTTGTGCAGTGAGCACGTTATGGCTGCATATATTTGCACGTACAAGTGCAAAAGGAGGAGAAAACATTCAGACCATTAAAGCACAAACAGCAGCAACAAAAGCCTCGGCTCCTTCTACTCTCAGGTGTATGGATTATGAGCTGTAATATGTCATTTGAAATACCCTGTGTGATTTGTTAGAGCCATCATGGCTTGTAACTACCAGAAAGTTTAATGTTTCAATTTCCTGTGGTTTAACACCACCTTAAAGTTGTCAGATATCAAATGGTTCACCTGATTCAATGAGTTACTGGCATTTAGAACCTTCTCTGTGTGTTCAATACTAGTCTTGTACTTAACGTTGACGTCTTTTTACAATTTTTCTCTGCATTGAGCATCACAGGAGCAACTAATCTTGATACTTAATAGTTAATGATTTCTACCTATTTCACCAGTAATATGAGTTAAATTTGCCTTGTAAGGGCTATACATTCATTAAAAACTCCAGAAAGTACAAATGTCTAGTAGTAGCTGATGGGGACAAGCATGTGATGGCACTGTCCAGAGAAATTAGAAAACATGATTTCATATGTGAGTTCTGTGCACGTTGATTAGAGATTCAAATACCTCAGTTTGATGAGTCTGTGCTGCAGAATTCTGTATCTGTCCAAAACTACAGAGTGCTACTGTGTGAACATGAAATTTTTAATGTAAAGGTATATTTGGGAGGCTCCAGCTTCCATTAGAAAAGAGTTCAGTGATCTTTCTCATTGACCAGAGCAATTGTCAGTACTGCTGAGTTAACCAACACTAGTGATAAACAATAATTTGTGTATATTTAAATATTAAATAAGTAATTTGAATTATATGATAATTAAATTACATATTTAATGGAATATTTAGCATAGCTATAGTAATTCAATATTTCCTTACTACATGCCAGGCATTATACAACTTAAAAACATTACTTCATTTAATTCTTCATACAATTCTACAGTGTAGGTTTTTATTACTGTTACCATTTTATAGATAAGGAAAATAAGGTTTGAAAATTAAATACCATTCCAGTGGTCACATATCTGATAAATTGTGGTTTCAGGATTCCAGCTACACAGTTACCTCTAGAACAGATTGACTGTGCTTTCAATACTTCTCAGAATACCTTATTAAGATCTCATCATATTTATCTATTTTATTAATTACCAGACAGACTTCTATAGCATGTATCTTTAAAAAACAAAGGAAACACTCCATGTGACATAATTATAAAAGGTTGAAGGCTATTTTTACATTGGACTAAAACTCAGTAATAAATTATCATATAAAAAAAGGTTTGGATTTAAGCAGTATAAAGTTGGGGAAACAGTATACCTGAATATGCATAGCAGAATGGTAAGTTAAGGCAGAAAAAAAATGCATGTAACTACCCTGGTTTTGAAGCATAAGTGCAGTCGCACGGACATTTATAATTTCCTCCACGCTTATTGGGTCTCTAACATGTTATAGTTATATTTTGTGATTTTTTGATACATTTGACTCATAAATATTGTACAATAAAAAATTTAGACCACTTATGGAATGTCAGAGCATCCTAGAGAGGCTAGGTTTCATGTATACTCTACAGAACCAACATGTTTAGCAATCGTCTTTATAGATCACACTAATGGTCTGAATGACTCTTCCAAAAATCACACATTGAAATGTTAAAGGACAAGGTGATGGTATTAGGAGGTGGAGCCCTTGGGAGGTAATTAGGTCATGAAGATGGAGCCCTCATGAATGGGATTAGTGCCCTTGTAAAAGACACCCCAGAGAGCTCCTTCACCCCTTCCCCTGTGTGAGGACACAATCAGAAGATGGCAGTATGTAACCTGAAAGGGGGCATTTACCAGAAACCAACCATGTTGGTATCCGGATCTTGCACCTCCAGCCTACAGAATTGTGAGAAATAAATTTCTGTTGTTTATAAGTCACTCAGACTATGGAACTTTGCTATAGCAGCCAGAACCGACAAAGATGATGTCTGTGTATACTCAGATAAATTACTCCCACAATAACCTATTACTGAGTTTCAGTTCAATACACATGATAGCCATGCATTATTTACAGTTAAATCACATGACTCAACTTGGTTCGATCACACTGTCTTTTTCTCCTGGAAATTTTGAGTTGAGCTGAACATGAATGGGAAGCAGTTAAAGATAAGTCAGTACTTAGAAGAATGCAGACACTAATTCCTTTCTCACAGTTTTTACCTCCTTCCTGAAAGGTGTGTATAATAAAATGCATCTACATTCTTTGAAGGCTTTCCTATTCTCTATCATTCCACTATTTTCTTTTCTGGAAACCATATTTTCTGTTGCTAAATCCTAAATATTCTACTGATACAACACTATAGAACACAGTTTTACAGTTTTCACTTAAAATTTTCCTCAAATTCCTTTAATTAACAGTTATTAAACAGTCATATAGGCAAAACTATAAAATAGAAACAGCTTAAATTCATAAATTGAGAGTAAGACATGAGACTAAAATGAAAGGAGCTTATAATAGGAGAGACTGCATTTAACCAACAAATATAAACTCATTAGGTTAACAAACAATTACTAAGCCCCTATTTTGTGGCAGTTGTATATTTAACCTATACTTTTATGACAAAGCAATTTATTCATAGAACAGATGCTTAGTATTAAGGGATATGCTGGAGATAAATGACTATGAAATTAGTTTATTTAGGTATAGATTTAGTATGCTTTCAGTTAAAAACATTATTTCAATAGGCATTTGCTAAATATCTATTGCATAGTCCAGAATTTTATTTTATTTATTTTTAAATTGATTAATTAATTTATTTATTGGCTGTGTTGGGTCTGTTGCTGCACACAGGCTTTCTCAGGTTGCCTCACAGTCCTACAGATCCACTGTCCTAGAGGAAAGGGACTGTGAGGCAGCCACCTGGAATCACTTTTCCACTCAAGGATTTGCTCTGAAGAGGACGGGAATCTGAGAAGCTGAACAATAACCTTACGCTGAGAGACTGACAAACTTACAAGAGTTTTAGACAGTTGCATAGGGTTGATGAGAGGACACAAACTGGAATTCAAGGCCAACCTGGGAGGAGGGTCCTGGACCACACACCAAAATGGCAGGAAATAGGCCAGCACTCACGGTTATTGAAACCAGCTTTAGATCAGGGTAATCTCAGTTCAGGTTATCCAGCACTGCTTAACTGACTCTCAGGACAAACTTTTTTGGAGAAAAAAACAATTAGAGTTTTAAACTGTCATGCAATGTTTCACACATAATTTCTGGGTCTTATGCAAAAATAATCAAGCATGCAACAAGAAAATAACTAAAAGCAAACCAAAAGGGAGAAAAAAAAACAGAAACAGAAATATCATAGTAAAACTGCCAAAGACAAAGACAAAGCAGAAAATTATAAAGGCAGTCAGAAAATAATATAAAAGAAGCCAGAAAAAAGGCATAACGCCTTCAAAGAAAGACTCCCCCAAGAAACAATAGAAGACAGCAGACAATGGACTGACATCTCTGAAATGCTGACCTAAAATTCAATGCCCTGTGAAAATATCATTCATAAGTGAAGACAAAGTAAATTTTCAGAAAGATGAAAATTGGGAAAAGCCAGCTGTGTAGGTTGTGATGAAAGGAAATGCTACGGGAATATTTTCAGGCATTGGAAACACTCACGGACAGAACCATGGGGATAGAGGAGCAATGCCATAGTAAATACCAGGGTGGATCAAATGAACTTTAACTAAAGAAATCACCATGTCTTATGGAGCTTTATATACAATATTTATGCATATAATACATTAAATACATGCATATATATATATATATTGAGAAGGAGAGATATTAAGATGTATATATACAATAAAATGAAAAGTATGGGGAAATAACTGAACACAAATCATTCTAAGAATCCTAAGATCCTTACATTGTCTTCAATATGGAAATGTTCTAATTTCATTTTATTTTTAATGAATCAAGGGTGACTCATAAATTTTAGATGAATAATCAATTAAAATAAAAATCAGATTAAGATGACGGAGTAGGAGGACGTGCGCTCACTTCCTCTTGCAAGAGCACCAGAATTACAACTAAATGCTGAACAATCATTGACAGAAAGACACTGGAACTCACCAAAAAAGACACCCCACATCTAGAGACAAAGGAGAAGCCTCAATGAGATGGTAGGAGGGGTGCAATCGCGTGAAAATCAAATCCCATAAATGCTGTGTGGGTGACTCACAAACTGGAGAACAGTTATACTGCAGAAGTCCACCCACTAAAGTGAGGGTTCTGAGCCCCACGTCAGGCTTCCCAATCTGGGAGTCCAGCAGCGGGAGGAAGAATCCCCAGAGAATCAGACTTTGAAAGCCAGCAGGATTTGATTGCAGGACCTCCACAGGACTGGGGAAAACAGAGACTCCACTCTTGGAGGGCACACAAAACAGTGTGCTCACCAGGACCCAGGGGGAAGGAGCAGTGACTCCATAGGAGACTGAACCAAACCTACCTGCTGGTGGTGGAGGGTTGCCAGCACAGGTGGGGGGCAGCTGTGGCTCACTGAGGTGACAGGGGCACTGGCAGCAGGGGTTCTGGGAAGTGCTCATTGGTGTGAACCCTCCCAGAGTCCACCATTAGCCCCACCATAGAGCCTGTAAGCTCCAGTGCTAAGTGGCCTCAGGCCAAACAATCAATAAGATGTGAACACAGACCCATCCATTAGCAGACAAGCAGATTAAAGTTTTACTGAGCTCTGGCCCACCAAATCAGATTAAAATCTTACTGAGCTCTGCCCACCCAGCCCTACCCACCATCAGTCCCTCCCAGCAGGAAGCACCCACGAGCTTCCTAGATATCTTCCTCCACAAGAGGGCAGACAGCAGTATCAAGCAGTATCAGCAGTATTTCATCTTGTGGAACTGAAAACCACAGCCACAGAAAGATAAAGAAAATGAAAAAGCAGAGGACTTTATACCACATGAAGGGACAGGATGAAAACCCAGAAAAACAACTAAATGAAGAGGAGATAGGCACCCTTCCAGAAAAAGAATTCAGAATAATGATAGTGAAGATGATCCAGTACTTTGAAAAAAGACTGGATGCAAAGATTGAAAAGTTTACCAAAGACTTAGAAGAATTAAAGAGCAAACAAACAGAGATATGCAACACAATAACTGAAATGAAAAATACACTAGAAGCAACCAATAGCAGATTAACTGAGACAGAAGGGCGAATAAGCTGGAAGACAGAATGGTGATAATCACTGATGTGGAAAAGAATAAGGAAAAAAGAATGAAAAGAGCTGAAGACAGCATAAGATACCTCTGGGACAATGTTAAACTCTCCAACATTCACATTATAGGGGTCCCAGAAGAAGAAGAAGAGAGAGAAGGACCTGAGATAATATTGGAAGAAATTATAGTTGAAAACTTCCCTAACATGGGAAAGAAAATAGCTACCCAAGTCCAGGAAGCACAGAAAGTCCCAGGCAGGATAAACCCAAGGAGAAACACGCCAAGACATGTAGTAGTCAAATTGACAAAAATTAAAGACAGAGAAAAAGTATTAAAAGCAACAAGGGAAAAACAACAAATAACATACAAGGGAACTCCCATAAGGGTAACAGCTGATTTCTCAGCAGAAACTCTGCAAGCCAGAAGGGAGTGGCACGATATATTTCAAGTGATGAAAGGGAAGAACCTACAACCAAGAATACTCTACCCAGCAAGGAGAAATCAAAAGCTTTACAGACAAGCAACAGCTAAGAGAATTCAGCACCACCAAACCAGCCCTACAACACATGCTAAAGGAACTTCTCTAAGCAGGAAACATAAAAGAAAAGGACCTACAAAAACATAAACAAAACAATTCAGAAAATGGTAATAGGAACATACATCTCGCTAATTACCTTGAATATAAATGGACTAAATGCACCAACCAAAAGACACAGACTGGCTGAATGGATACAAAAACAAGACCCGTATATATGCTGTCTCCAAGATACCCACTTCAGACCTAGGGACACATGCAGGTGGAAAGTGAGAGGATGGAAAAAGATATTCCATGCAAATGAAAATCAAAAGAAAGCTGGAGTAGCAATAGTCACATCAGATAAAATAGACTTTAAAATAAAAAATGTTACAAGAGACAAGAAAGGACACAACATAAAGATCAAGGGATCCATCCAAGAAGAGGAGATAACAATTATAAATATATATGCACCCAATATAGGAGCACCTCAATACATAAGGCAAATGCTAAAAACTATGAAAGAGGAAATGCAAGGCAGAAATAGAGACACAGGTGTAGAGAACAAATACATGGACACCAAGTGGGGTAAGTGGGGAGGGTTGGCGGGGATGAATTGGGAGATTGGGATACCAAATTGTACACTCTAAATATATGCTGTTTATTGTCTGTTAACTGTACCTCAATAAAAGTTCTTAAAAAAAAGGAAAACAATAACAAATTATTAACACATTTTACCATATCTCACGGTAGATTTTGAGATTTTATTATCTAGATTTCTTTTGTTTCCTCAACCCTTTAAAATGTTCATTTTTCCCCCACATGGCTTATTCCAGAATATTCTCATTCTAGAATTATCTGACATTGATGTAATAGTTGACTTTTTGTTTTAGATTTCTACAATGATATGCTTCACAAGAAACCCCAAATTTCAATGGCTTACAGCAACAAGCATTTATTTTTCTTACTTACGGATACATATTGGATTACCGTGTGCCCCACAGGTCACTCACTCTGTGATTCACAGCAAACTGGGTTACACTGTTTTCAAGGTAGATGGTACAAAGCTAAAAGCTAAAAGCATAAAATGAGAGCTACAAAAGCACATTGTAAGCAGAGGTTCATGTCATGTCTTCTGACACCTTATTAATGGCCACAGTAATCATATGGCCAGGCCCTCAGCAATGTGGTGCAGCTTTAAGATCTGGATTGTCTTCTGGAGACACTTTAAAGTTCCATGGCAAAGGATGCCATGTACAATGTTATTAAAAAATGGGAGTGAGGAGTTGGGACAATAGTCCAATCTATCATACAGTTCCAACTCACATATACACTTGATTCATTGTTACTTTCTTGAGGAATCACACCCAGGATTCCACAGTCTAGGTACTATAATGCAATATATAGAAGCAGTGTAGCATTTTATTCTCTATTAAAACTGTGTAGCATTTTATTACAGCTGTCTTATCGTGCTCCTTGCCCATTAATATAAATGCTTGCTCAGGACAAGCTCTGAACATACGTACATATGTGTGTAATTTATATATAAATTTGTATAAATAGTATATATGTTAAAACTTAGTTGAATATGTGACTTATAATAGGTGTTCATTTAGTACTTGTTGAAGGAATGAATAGAAGAATCCTAGGCTTCTACCTCAATATGGATGTCTGTAGAAACCTGCATGCTATACTATAACATTTTGTTTTTATTAAACTTATAGAAATATCGGTACTATGAGCTACATTTGATTTCCTGAAAGTCTGTGCAGACAATCCAACATATAAAATAATAAATATAATATCTAAAATTAGGAAGATATGGATTTTCTTAGAATGAAATATCTCATAATACTTTCACAGCTTATAGGGACATCTGGAGAAAATTACAGTGTACCATCATGTAGATATAATTTCCCTGAATGTCAAATAAAATTCTAAAATCTCACCAGAAGACTAACAAAATAAAGTAATAAAATTTAAATGTCCACTATTAGAAAAATAAAAATTTTGAAAAATTTTTGCAATCTAATGGAATAGCTCTAGTATATATATATATATACTCATAAGTGCTTTACTGATTGAGAGAAGAAATGAAATTCTTAGGAAATAAAACCTTATTTGCCATGATCATCTAATGTTTATTGCACTTTTTAAATTTTGTTTATTATTTAGCTTATTTTCTTCTCTTTATTATTATTTGACCCAGAGAGTGTACATATATACATATATATATATACACAATTGATTACTTCTCACAAAGATCTATATGCTTTAAAAAATTTGTCTCCTTTCAATAATTTATTTCTTTATATTTGAATGACATTTAAATTTAATGACTGCCTTGAAAACATGGTAAATATAAACAAAATAGATACCATATTACCTAGAGGTATGTATCGACCCTTCAGTTTATATTTACTTACTTTAGAGATTAATAATTAATATGTAACTCTTACACTATCTATTAGGCTCTCCTTTAGACTCAGTTTCATTAGGGCAGGGAACGGTTACGCTTGGTGCATCCTTAGTGACTAGCACTGAAAAAGTGGCATAGCAGGGACTCAATAAATATTTAAAAGATGATTAAATTTGGGGGCTTATTTCAATATGAATTTTAAAAATTGCTGAAACTGAATATTGAACAGTGTTAGGTGTCAAATGAATTTTACAATTCAGGGAATTAATACAGTAAAAAACTGCTGTACTTGTATCTCCCTTACATATTCTCATTTTATAAAAATCTTTGTATATATTTTTGAATTTTTACTACAGGCATTTTTGTTGGCAGCTGCCAATGGTGTGGCCCCTCATTTTTCAGTCCAAAGGTGGTGAGGTCCCTGGCTGACCAATCAGAATAGTCCTGAACTTGACACCATAATCACAGAAAACAGATCTGCACAAGAGCAAACAGATATTTTTAACACATATAACCAGCAAAAGCTGAGCTTTCATAGTTTATAAATAGCTCCTCAAATTGATTAGAATGGTAAAGACTATCTTAAAAAAATGGGAAAGAAATGTAAAAAGAAAGTTCACATACAGGGAAAACTGAATTTTTAATTAACACAAATAAATCCCTGAGTTCATCAGTAATCAGCAAAATGCTAACCTTAAAAATGAGATATCATTTCACATCAGATACACAAAAACTTAAAATTCAGCCAAAAGAAAATCTTTGTGAGCCTGTAGCAATATGAACTGTCACATACTAATGGAAGCATAAATATGTACAATTTTGGTGGCCTATCATCAGTATTTAGTAAGGATGAATTTCTGCACAGATTTTTATATAGCACATTCATATACGTGTATATAAACAGAGTTTTCTGATACACAAAATGTCCATGTATCGATTTCTGCAATAATGAAAACATGGAAACAACTTAAAATTCATCACTTACAGAATTGAACAGTATGTTGTATTTTTTTTAATACAAAGGTGACAGCCATTCAAAGGAGTAAACAAGAGCTGTTTATATGAACATGGATACATAAAACATGATAATGAGATAAAGCAAATTCATCTACTTAGGCACTATTTATATCAAGTTGAAGTACTGTCTGTGGATAAGATGAGCTTATATAAATTAGTCACATTGGAACACTCATGAAAACCAAAAAGGCGACATTGAGAAGAAGTCTTAGTTCTGCATTCCATGAGAGGTGAAAGGCATTGAGAGGAACACAAGGAGGCTACGGTCTCTACAGTTGTGTTGTTCAACAATCAGAAGGAAGTATGGTGAAGAAGGAAGTATTTACTATGGTGTAATAAATTGTATTTATTACAATTCAATAATGTTATGTTGGGTAATCAGTATTAAATGCTTTTGTCAGATAATTTGAATAACTTATTCATATAAAAATATGTGAATCAACATATAGGTAATATGTGGTAGGAAAAAATAGAAATGAGGATCTTTCCAGAAGAGTATAATTCTAAATAGGAAAATGTACTTTCCTTCACACACTTCGGTCAAAATGATAATATAACCATAACATCATCACGTCCTCCATCACCACCACGTCCTCCATCACCACCACCACCAGCAGCAACAAACAACAGTGTTTCGATAATTTCATGATAAAAGCTACAAGAAGTTTTAAAGTGCATTATTAAGCTGATGTCCTCCAACTGAGGTTCGCAGTACGCAGCTGTGGTGAAAGTACAAGGAGGATTATATCTTCATTTCACCCTTGTTGCCACCAACTGAGTAGTTCCTAGTTCCCTTGAAAATGAGTGTGTTTCTCTGTGTGTGCTTTGCAATTCTAATCTCTCTCTCTCCCTCTCTCCCCACCCCACACCACAAGACTTCAATATCCTCTATCCTTTATCAACTGAGCTTTTATTTCTCTAACAGGCGGTTTATAATTCATGTATAAGACTTACCATCCTCTCTCTCCAACTCCAATTTTCAAGAATTTAAAACAACTATCTCAGTTCCTTTATTTTGCAGAGTAAAAATAATAATATCTATCAATCCTTATATTTTCATATTGTAACTAATAGCATTGAAAGTGTATTTATTCATGGTCAATAACATAATAATTAGCAGATGTTCACTTTTGCTAGTGAGGATTTGGAAGTGTTATATTAGTTTTGTTTGTATTTAAAGATGCTTTATTTGAATAGCTTAGGTCAGTGTTTAACAAAAGTTGCCTATGATATTCTCTTGTATGTGTTTTGACTTTAAACCTTCCTACTAGCTTTATAAGTGGTTGACCAGAAACCTCTACTGTTTGTTTGAGACACGTAATTTTATAATGAGGTTTCTTGGACCCCATTTTAGAGCATATAAATCAGAATCTTTGAAGAATGCATTTGCTTTTGCTGCATTTTAAAGCAGCATCCTGAAAAACTCCTGTGCACACTGAAGTGTGAGACAACTGTCTTGTCTTGAATTTAAATTTTTATAATATCCTATTTATTTTCTCAAAGTTATATTCACAAACTTTTATTGATTATTTGTCTTGCCATTCTGCCACATTCACTGAGATATTCACATAATTTGCTATTACTAGGGCTATAAACGTAATTTCCTCAACATTTTGAAGAGACAATATTTCCAAGCAGATTGCTATTTCCTGGGCTTCCTCAATTTTCATAATATTCTTATTATACTAAGGTGGCAAGAATTTCAAATAGCTTTTCAAATGTGGCTCCAATTACTTGTCACCTATGTGGCTTTCAGTAAATTTTCAATAAAGTAGATTTACTGTTGCACTTTTTTTAATCCATCACCAAATTAGTTTGATTATATTTATTGGTTTTTTTTTTTAAGAAAATAAAGAGGACAGTGGCCTTAAAGCAGTATTATACTGCTTTATAAGTGCAATTTCTAAATATTCTATCAGAATCCTAGCAGAGAAGATGCAATATTTAGAAAATAATTGCTTACAATAGCCTGTAAAAAGGGCCGGGAAAATTGTGAAATAATAGGTAAACATCAACTGTATTGTACTGTGTGTGTGTGTTAATTATTTGTACATATCTTCTAAAGTTAAGGAAGCTTATAACAAGATGTTATGACAATAACTAAGAAAAATATACAAAGATCTTACCTGTAAAAATGTATTTAAGTATTAAAAAGCATCCAAATTTTCAGTATTCACAATAAATATATTACATTTCTATGAATTTTAAAGCTATTAGCTATTGATATCCCCTCTTCAGTCGTTATAACAATTTTGTTACTGAGCATATTATATAAATGATATCAAATGATATTTCATATTCGAATGTCTAAAGAAGTCATTTAAAGTTTGTGTCCCTGTGGCAGGTGGGGCATATTTTGCTCTGTTGGTCCCTCCTTGAATACAGTGCCCTTAAAGGTTAGACACGGTATTATGTCCCTTCTCTTCTCTAACTACACTCTGTTTCTGGCCCTTGTCAACCACGTCTAATTAAAACCTTATCCAGATAGCACTCCTTTGTTTAAAACCCTCCAATAATTTCCAAACACACACAGACTAACAAGCCAATGGCTCCTTGTTTCGGTTTAAAAATTCTCACCTGAACCTAACAATTGTTTACTTCTATAGTTCACCTTTCCTTACTCCCTCACTCATCACGATATTAGAGTCTCACTGAAATTTTTCCTATTCCTTTCTCGAGAGACATTTAGTTTTGCCTTCGGGCTTCCATGTTAGATCTTCTTCCTCTTTAAAAGGTACTTTCCTGAACTGACCTTCATATCACTCTCTCTCCTCCTCATCATTCGGATCTCAGCTTAAATGCCATCTCTGCAATGAAGCCTTTCTTCACCATCTATTGCTTATAACTTCCTTGCAGATTAGCATCCCATTTAATGACTTTAACTAAGAATTAAAAAATAAAAAAAAAAGTAAATCCCTGGTGGTCCAGTGGTTAGGACTCCATGCTTCCACTGTAGGGGGCTCACATTTAATCCCTGGTCAGGGAACTAAGATTCTGTGATGTCAAAAAAAAAAAAAAAAAAAGTGTACCATGAATCGTGGTGTAAGGCTTGAAATTAAGTTTCAATATATGCGCTGCTTTGACATCTGGTAAAACCAGGAGGGTTTTCAATGACCTAACTGCAAGTTTCTTTCCCCATTCTGCTTCCTAAACACTCCTTGTTTAGGATACCAGGCACTGTTTTTGCTAAAGCTTGAGTAGTGGGTTTTACTTTCCCACCAGACTGCAGAATGGTTCAAACAAGCCAATCACATCCTCCCAGAAACAAGGGGGCACCCCACCTTCATTACATTACCAATCCAGCCTGCCATGATCCCTTCTTGTTCACTCTATTCCTGAACACAATCTCTGTGGTTGTCTGTATGTGGCACGTGGTATTATGTGATTGTATCTGTAACCAATAAACTGCTGTGGTTCTCATCTACCTTGTGTTTGGCCATCCCCATAACCATATTGAGACTCTCTCACATACTAATGGAGTGAAGGAAAAAAAACTATTTTTGCACTTATTTATTTGTGTACTATACGCCTATCCCTATAAAAAGTAAAATCCATTAAAAAACAAATAAATAAACAAACACACAGACACTCCACCTGTTTCCTTGACTCTTGTATGCCTGAACCCTTCAATAGCATAGAATTAATGCAGATATTGAATAAATGAATGGTTATTTAGATTTTCCTTCCTACCTCAAATATTTAGAAATCAACATAATATATTTACAAGCACACACACATATATCTATTGATTGATCAATTGATGGATAGATAGATATACATACATATAGGTTTCTCAAGAAATGTGTCCACTTCAACGCCAAAAAACATGAATTGCTTTTGTGGGTAAATCAGTATTATAGAGATTCTCTGGAAGTCAGGAAACATAGTGGGTTAGTGTGGTACATCAAATTTCTAAATTGGTCACTCAAAGATTTCCCGTCCTAATTCTCAGGACCTATGTATGTGATATTATTCCCACGATTGTGTTTTTATGTTATATGGCATAGCTGGTCATAAAATAGGAAGATATTCTAGGTGGGCCCACTGTAATAACTTGAGTCCTTAAAAACAGTAATTTTCTCCTGATGGGGGCAGAAGACAGTGTCAGAGAGATCTGAAGCACAGAAGAGTTTCCAGGTGCCACTGCTGGGTTTGAAGATGGAGAGGGTTGATTTAATGAATATGGGTGACCTCCCAAAGCTGAGAACAACCACTACTGATCTCCTATGAGGAAATGGGGCCCTCATTCTTACATCTCACAGAACCTCATTCTGCCAACAACTTGAATGAGTTTGGAAGCTGATTCTTACTCAGAGCCTTCAGAAAGAACTTAACATAGCAACACATTGCTTTAGCCTTGTTGAGACCCTAAACTGAGGACCCAGTCACACCAACTCAGACTTCTGAACTAGAGAATTGTGAGATGATAAATGGCTCTTTTTTAAGCCCCTAAGATTGCTCAGTATATGGCAACTTGTTACACAGCACTAAAAAAGAAAAAAAAAATACAGTCAGATCTATGGAGGAAACCACTCTGTAAATTATGCACAGCAGAGGAAAGACAGAAAGGAAGGGTCAGGTCCAGAATGCACACAGCTTCATAATAGTGGATACAGGATCAGGAGGGTGTCCTGGGGGCAACTATCAGTATTTATTTGGGCCACTGAAAAGGGAGCATCAAGGTTATTTGGCTATTTCATTTTATTTTATTTAAAATTTTTATTGGAGTATAGTTGATTTACAATGTTTCTGCTGTACAGCAAAGTCAGTCAGTTATACATATACATATATCCACTCTTTTTTAGATACTTTTCCCATATAGGTCATTACAAAGCATTGAGTAGAGTTCCCTTTCCTATATAGCAGGTCCTTATTAGTTATCCATCTTATATATAGTAGTGTGTATATGTCAAGTTCTACTTGGCCTTATTTTAGACCCTATAATTATTGCCAGAGCACCAGAATCCAGATAATACCTGCCCTATTCTTGAGAAACCAATAAAATTTTGAGGTAAAGAGGGAGTCTGAGACTTTAAATGGCTGGAAATTAGCAAGAAAAATAAAGTACCTGCATCAAAAGAACAGTCAGTAACTCTCATATTCTTTATGTGAACATGGTGTACCTCTACTTCTGTAAACAGATAACAGACACTAAGTTGAGCAATGTCAAGCTCAGTGGTAAATATGAAACCATGAGTTAGTAAGTAAGCAATCACCTTAAAAGAGAAGCGGTAATTCTCCCTTCGCACTCCAACAGAACTAAGATTAAAGGAAACATCAATTGTGTGCTTGTCTTTAATAAATTATATCTTCAGAAGCAAACTAAAGAGCACTGCATCCATGAAAGTGTAACAGGTTGTAAGAAAGATAACTAATTAGAAATAACGCACTAGAAATGATTGCCAGAATCAAAGAGGAGGAAAAAAAAAGCATATAAGCTGACAGGCAGAATGTTCTCAGAGACAAGATGAGGAACCAATAATGTTATGTTCAGCCAAATTATGCTAAAACCACAAGAGTAGCCCATGAAAGCAGCAGATGGAGAGAATTCACCGGGGATTTCCCTTGTGGGAGCCTCTGTGGGTGCAGACCTGGAGACTGTGTAATGAAATTTTGATAATTGCACAGTAATAGCCACCCACAGAATGTCTGCCATGCATGTACATGGAAAATGCTTCACTTGGCATGGATACAATTAACTAAGAGCTAGTACCTTTCTCCTGAAATGCCTTATTTCCCTAAGCTGGAAAAGTCTCAAGGTACAGTTTCTTTGAAATTCCACAGTGAATATGAGAAGTCCCTAAATCACTGTCACTTTCCAATTAGCCTAGAAAAATGCCTCTGCCTCTATGTAATTCTTTTCACCATTACTCTTCACCTGAAGGATATTTGGTCACTGCAGAATGTGCTAGAAGACATCAGGGGCTTTCCGTTATTTATGACAGGAGTCTTCCTGGGGGGCACTCCTGCTATGGCCTCCAACACAAGTTGATATCTTCTCTGTGATGAATATAATGTGTTTGAAATGAAAATGTATTTTCTGAAATGTATTTTCAGATATAGACCTAGTAAAAAAAACTTGGGGTAGATGTCTTAGTTTGAACTGCAATGTAATAAAATTTAATTCTTTTGCATTCAACTCAGCCATTAAGTCTGTCATATATCTATTAATCCCTTTGTTATGCAGGAACTGTAGATTAACTTAAGACAAAGAACCCTGTAGTAGGTAACAGTATCCCGCTGACCCCTTTTTGGTAATAGCTGAACATCTCATGTAATAAAGATAACTATAAGCTGTGGATAAATACATAATAAAGAGAAATAAGGATTGAAATTTACCAAATATGAATCTCTGAAAGAATTATTACAGGATGTACTCCAGAAAAATAAAATAAAATGTGAAAATTGAATCAAAGAAGAATCCATGAAATAAAAAAAGTGATATTGAACAGACTAATTAAACTAGTAGTCCTATAAGGATGAATATTAAAATACTGGCAGGAAAGTAACACTCCACAAGAATTCCCAGCCTGGAAGAAGGGGTGTTTATAAATCTTGCTTGGTTTAGTATCTTTTTTAGTGGGAAGATGTAGATAATGGTTCTCCTTCAATTTGAATTGTAAATTTTCATATTTTTCTTGTAAACAAAAAAATCTATAAGACTTACACCCATTTTAGTATTTTCCAGGAATTTACAGTTGTAGACCAAATTTTAATGTATTCCATATACATTTAATATTTTGTTATTTGTATAGAATATATCTTAATTTTTTAAGTCAGAATATATGCATATTACATGATTATGTACGTGCAGGAATTTTGAAAATACAGTTGGTTGCCTCTGACCAAACATGTTTATAGCATGTATATGCCCTCTTAGCATGGTGATATTTGGACCTTTTGTGCACTCCAACTTTCTCCATGTACTTTTTGTAAGAAAGGGACGTTATCTTGAAATAAAGAGGAAAGCAATGTCCCAAAGTCATTTTCAAAAACATAATAATTACTTTGTTTGTTAGACTGAGACAGTGGACGAGGATGTTGACATTTTTGATAACATAAAACATTTAAAAACTTGTTTTATAAACTACTGTATAAAGAAAGACTTTTTTGGAAATGAAATGTTAGAGTCTGGGAGAAAAAAATTGAGAATAATTTTGAAGACAAAATTAATGAACCTGAATATATAAAGAGCTAATACAAATTAACTTAGAAATTAGAAAATATCCAAATGGGTTATGAAAAGGCAATTTGCAATAGAAGAAAGACACATGGCAAATAAACTTATAACAAAGATGCTCAAAGTTACCAAAATCAGAGAAGTATAATTTAAGACAAAAGTAGATAATATTGTTCTACCAGATTTGCAAACATCATAGTCTGATAACTGCTAGATTTTGATAACATGGATGATAAACAGCTGCTATCATAAATAACTGACTGGGGGGAGGAGTTTAAAAAGTTTTGGAATAGAATCTAACAATATCAATTCATATTAAGTAAGCACATATTCTCTAACTTAAACATATTTTAGATGTAGACTCTATGTAAACAACAAAAAAATTAGACACATCTAGAATACATCAGAATTTTGTTTATAATTGTAAACACCTGTAAAAAAACTGAAACATACTAATAGTGTAACGGTTGAGTAAAATGTAGAATAATCATTTGTTACAATATAAAATAATAGTTTCAAAGAATTAGGTGCATGTGTGTTTAAGGATCTGAAATATAACCACATATACTGCTCAGTGGGATAAAAAGCTTCAGAACCATATGAAGAACATGTTATTATTACAATTCTGTTTGTATGTGTGTCTCTATGTATATAGTCACAGGTGTTTACAGATAGATTTATTGATATCTGAAAAAATCTAGAAGTTTATGTAGCGAATTATTTTCTGGGGATGTCTCTGGCCATAAAATTAAGTAAAAAGTGCTGAGGCACAGATTTTTATATTTAATTATTTTATGCATTATAAAAAGTTATGCCTTTAATATTTATGTAGCATATTTAATTTTATTATTCTACTATAATTTATAAGTTTAAAAAAACTGTGGAGAGCAATTCTTTACAAATACATATCAGATTATATGGCTTATAATAAAATGAATTATAACAGTGCTTCTTTCATTCATAGTGATTGCCTGTCATGGTTCATTAACTATGTAGATGTTTAGAGAAGAAAAGTTATTTCAAGGACAAAGGAAAAAAGGAGAAAAGGAAGTAGATTTGATTAACAAATGAGAAAATATTTTCTTTAAAAGAAAATTAAGTTTAGGAGTTTAAAGCTTCACATCAAGCAATAGAGCTTAACTTTAAAACACTAAATACCCACCAACATAGAGAAAAACATATAAACCTCGTTTAGATCAGATAGCAGCCTATGACTCTCTTGGGATCAGAAGACAGTTTAAAATAAGTTAAAGATTACATCTGAGTGGCACATACAGTTATTGCATAAAATAAACAATATGCATGGATATATACATATTTTCAAACATATTTTCACTTACTTTATATAATAGCATTTGAAAAGAAAACAGAAATTGAAAGGAAATAAAAGCAAAAAGCTTGGCCAGGTTAGCTTTCACTAGTTCAAAGAATCTATGCACTTTGTATTTTAGGTAAAATAATTAAATTAGGTTCTTTGAAAGACTGACATTCCAATATTTTAAGGTTGACTTTATGTTTGTTTAAACCTTCTAAATCGCTAAAATATAGTTTACTGTAAGATATTTACTTATAAAAAGCCAAATTGTTATGGGATTCCTTCATTTGAAGCCAAGCAAATTACATAGCCAGCATACAAATGTGGATATTTTATAGTCCTCTAATAAAAGTTTCCCAACATTCCACAGAGAATTGTTTCCCTGTTTTAGAAGAGAAAACTTAATTCCTGTTTTTTGTTAGAATACCTTTCAGAAATGAAATTAGTTCTTTGTGATGAACTGTAGTTTTTTCCTTATCTTTAGTATAAAAAAGTTATATTACTGCATTTACTTGACTGCAAAATATATATATCTTTTATGTATTATATATAATATAAATTAATATTATATAAACATTCTTATATTAATTATATATATATATTTATATGAGGGAGTAAAGGATAATTTTGTTAAGTTAAATAACTGAATATGATGTTTTAAAATATATTTAAACAGGAGAGCATTTCTACCATCTCGTCTCATAACGTACATCTTCATTTAGAAACCGTGCAAAATTTTAGTTTATTCTTTTCTAGTACTGTTGCTTTCATTGGTCATTGTAATTTCATCTTCATTTCTGAGTCTGCTTCTGGACGTTTCGGATCACTTTCAGAGTCAGCCTCACAGTTTGATGTCATCTGTTCACACAAAGCAAACTGTCTTGCCATTTCCCTCTGGCGTCTTTAAGTCTTTTTATTCTTCCATTTTTATCTGAATACCAGTTATATTACTTTTGGCATATCTTGTTGCTTTAGCTTAGTCACCTATTCATTTATTTCTTTATTTTTTTTCTAACTGAATCTTGATTTTCTTCAAAGCTTTCATCAGACATGTTGTATCTTTTGCTTGCTCCAGCATCTCATTCAGTAGAACCAGAAGGATATGTAAATATCCCCAATGCATTTTTTTTTTGGGGGGGTACATCAGGTTCAATCAACTGTTTTTATACACATATCCCCATATTCCCTCCCCTCCTTGACGCCCCCCCCTCGAGTCCCCCCCACCCTCCCTGCCCCAGTCCTCTAAGGCATCTTCCATCCTTGAGTTGGACTCCCTTTGTTATACAACAACTTCCCACTGACTATTTTACAGTTGGTAGTATATTTTAAAACTGCACTTCAGAGTTCTTAAGTTGTTGGGCTAATCCTTATTGTTACTTTCCTGTGGGTGCCACAATCCCCCATGGAAGATGTATAACTGGTTTTGTATTTTTAAATAACAGTTTTAGCAATGAAAATGGACTACAGTTTTGTTTTTGCTAGTATCAGCAGTTGTATTAAAGAGTCTAATGTCTGTCACTAGTTTTCATGTCATCAATGCTCATTTACTTGTTTAAGTTTTCATTTTGAAATAAATTCAGATGTACAAAAGAGGCAAAAATATTACAAGAATTAAACTGGTACATCCTTTACCCAGTTACTTCAAAGTTTAACATGTCATACAACCAACTATCAACACTTGGAAATTAAATTAATACAATATTTATGGGTAGTCTACCAATATTAATTTTATTGTCCAATGAATTTCCTTTTTCTGCTTCAGGATCAAATAAAGCAGTTAGTTATGGTGTCTTCTTAGAAACTTCCAACATAGTCCCCTATTGTTTCTTTGCTTTTCATGGCCTTACATCTTTTGAAGAGTATTGGCCAGGTATTTTGCTAAATGTTTTCTCCTTGTTACATTATGTATTTTTAGTAAGAATACAGCAGAAATAGCAGTGTGCCCTTTTTTGATAAACAATTTCAACAGAGAGGTGATGTCAATATGCGTCATTACAAATTACGCTTACTTTGTACGCTTGGTTAAGTTGATGTAGGACAGGTTTTGCAACTGTAAAGTTACATTTCCCCCTTTATAATTAATAAGTATCATATGGCAAGAACCTTTCAGAGTATACCAACATACTGTTTTTTGGTCATACTTTCAATAACTAATTTTGGAAACAACTGATCGCATGTTGGTTTCTTTTTCTTTTTTAATTAAATAAAATAGTAATTTATCTTTCCTTGTTGGACCACTTCTGATAATCAACCTATCACTTTTACTTTGCTTGAATATGTTGTGATGTTTATCCCTGTACATTTGTATCATTTGATAATAAAGCCAATAGACTAGACCAATATGTCCAAGATCAGTGAGATGAAGGGTACAACTTATGGTTTTAGACAACTGCAAAAAGCATGGCTTCTAAGGACATTTTTGAGAACCTGCTTAAAACAGACAATAAAGAGTCTTAATGAGAAATAAAATTGAAGGTTAGTGCCCATATGATATGAAAGAAAAAATAATAGCTTACTATATTATTTCTATTGCCCCATGGAACATTAACAAAACCGAATCACCCTATAAAGAGAATAATGATTTGAAAATGCCTGTGGAAAATTAGATGTTCAGTAGATTTTAATGCAAGAAAATTTTTTCTAATAATGAATATAAAAAATTAGTAAATGAAAAGATGCCAAATTTTGCATATAGTCCAGCAATATTAGGAAAGAAAAAAGGTTTTAAATTAATCTGAAATCTTCCGATCTGGAGTTATGTTTAGGGCTATGATTACACATTAAAGATGGATGCCAACATAACTGAAATTTAACAGAGTAGCTGAAAATTACCCAATACATGTATGCCTTCTGTAATAATGATATCTCTCTAGAGAGCAATTCTAATTGTAAATTTTAACATTTCTCATAGTTATGAAAGGACAAGCCAGAATACAATTCAATCATTTTAATTTTTTTTTTCATTCATGTTCCATTTTATTGAAAGCAATTAAGGAAGTTAAGATGCCCTTGGCGTCTTTGTGATTATTGGAAATATGATCTATGTTTTGCCCTTTTACTCAAAACTTGAGGAAATTAAATGGAGTCATTTCCTAAACTACTCAAGTCTAGAAATGTAAAGGAGGATACAACACAAGCAGTGTACAGGCAGTGCCTGTCTTTTACAAATTATTTATATCTTTGTTTTCAAGCCCAAAGAACTCTTGGCATCTCATTTCAGGTCAACAGCTTAAAGCAACAGCATAGACAAACATGAGGGACATGTTTTTCAAAAGTTGTATTTCATTGCACAGTTTAATGCCTGCTTTGCTCACATACAGAGGTGGTTTTGGCCACACTCCTGACTGTGCTTTCTCTGTGAAGGGTTAGGTCTTAATACTTAGTGTTGTAAAGGAAGTTCATCTATTCTGTAAGAAATTTAATGTCATAGAAAAAAAGACTATAAGGTTGCATACGGACCAGAATTGAGATGGGTTAGAGTGAGATCAGCCACATTCATCGAAGAAAATTCATATGAGTAAGCATGGATAATTAATTATGTTACTTTGAACATCATATGACATTTTGAAACAAGTAATTTCACAGGTTGTTTCCTTGAAATAAATTTCTATAATTTTGTAGTAGGTTGAATAGTATTCTCCCCAAATTCGTGTTCACCCAGAACTTCAGAATATGACATTATTTGCAAATGGATTCTTTGCAGACATAATTAGTTAAGGATTCTGAGATAAAATCATCCCAGATTTAAGATGGACCCTAAATCCAATGGCTGATGTCCTTAAAAGAAGATAAAGGTACAAAAAATGACACACAGAAGGCAATTTGAAGGAGACAGAGATTAGAGCTATGTGGCCACAAGCCAAGGAATGCCTGGGGTCACCAGAAGCTAGGAGAGGCTAAGATTCTTCCCTAGAGCCTTGAGAAGGAGCAAGGAACTGCTACTATCTTAATTTGGGACTTGCAGCCTCCAGAAAAGTGAGAGAAGAAATCCATTTTATTTTAGGCCACTCAGATTGTGGTACTTTGTTACAGCAGCCGTAGGAAACTGATGCAGAATTTGAAACAGAATGTGGGGTACTGATGTAACAAATGCCTAAAACTGTGAAATAACTTTGTAATTGAGTAATGAATAGAGGCTGGACAAACATGGAGGTATTTGATAGAAATAGCCTAGATTGCTTTGAAAAGTCAGTTGACAGAAATATGGATGCTAAAGGTGATATTGGCAAGGGCTTATGTGTTGTGAGGAATATGGTAGAAAATGCTTGTTATCTTAGGGAATATATATACACATATTGCCATGAACAGAATGTTGGTGGAAAATTAAATGTGCTTCTGCTGAGATCTCAAATGAAAATGAGAAACATATTACTGGAAATTTGAGGAAAGGAAATCCTTATTATAAAGTGACAGACAACTTGGCTGAACTGGGTTCTACTGTTGGGTGGAAAGCAGAACTTGTAAGCAATGAACTTGAATACGTAGCTAAGGAGACTTCCAAGCAAAATGCTGGAGATATGGCCTGATTTCTTTTTGCTGTCATGTGTATGTGGTCTTGGAATCCCTTATGGAGGTTTTTTAAAGAATTTATTTATTTATTTATTTATTTATTTATTTATTTATTTATTTAGCTGCACCAGGTCTTAGTTGTGGCATGCGGGATATTTAGTTGTGGCATGTGAACTCTTAGTTGCACATGTGGGATCTAGTTCCCTGACCAGGGATCATACCTGGGCTCCCTGCATTGGGAATGCAGAGTCTTAGCCACTGGACCATCAAGGAAGTCCACCAGATGGAGGTTTTAATTATTTCAATGTACAGCGCCAAAATGACATAGAAAGGCCAAGTCTATGGTGACTAATAAAGACAATAACATATCTACTTAAAATATAGAGAGCAAAGTTATTGGAATTGAGGTTAGGTTTTCTTTAATCTAAGATGAATGCTAAGTCAGACAATCATTCATTTAAAAAATCATTTCTGAGAATTATTTTTTTTTACTTTGTCATGAAGAGAGGATTTTGTTAGTGTGAATTTTTTAATATGATTGACAAAACCTTTAGCATGAACTGTCAAGATTTTTTTTTCTTTAATATACTATATATTTAGGAGGCTAAAGAAACTATTTCAGGAATAGCTATCCATAGAATGGGAGTTGGAGCATTTGCAATATTCTCACTTGGTTTGGTATAATGATGCTGGAGTAAAGACATGCCTATGCTCTTAAACTATAACAAATATGCTTGAACATGGAACTCACAACCAACATTTTCAAACTGTATGTAGAATATACAGCATACTGTATGCACTAAGACATATACTTCTACATTTTTTTTCAACTTTCTCAGTTTTTATGTATGGACTAAGAAGAAAATGTGTACGTGTAAGGCCAAATAAAGAATATAGGCAGTATTTGGCAAAATCAAACATTATAGGGAAATTATTTTACATATTAGGTTGAATTAACTTATATTTATTGTAATTTGCCCTTAAATTTAATAATCATAAGAGTTATAAAGTCTTGAAATACATGCATCACTTATTTAACTAGTTCTACAGTTAATTATCATTTGGACTTAGTAAATCATTGTCTCACATTTCTTTCTCATATTTTTCCTTTTGGTAAGGTACATATTTAATCATTCTGTCTGGGAGAAACTGGGGGCCATAAAATATCTTTGTTTTTGTTTTAATATATCTCAAATATCTTTATTTCACCTTTACTTGAGAATTTGAGTTTAGTTTTCTTTAGATTTTCTGTTGGACAAGTTTTTACCTTTCTATCTTTAAACACATCATTTTATTAATCGCTACCATTTATTGTTCTGGATTACAAATCTACTCTGTTATTCCATCACACATAATCTGCATATATATATGTGTAGCATTTTCTTCTATTGTTTTTGGTATTGTTTTATTTTAGAATGTATATTCAACTGATGTCCATTTATATGTAAACATTTTCATTAAGGATAGATGGATTTAAAATCTGGAAAGAGAGATTGCTAGTTGCTCACCAAAGCCTGTTTTATTTTTCTCAATGATACATTGTGCAGTGCATTTCCCATACTTGACTTTAAATGTAGCCATGTGTCTGATACAGTCAATGGAATGTACAGAAAATACATGCGTAACTTGCAGGCCTTGGCCATCAAAACTTCCCACATTAATTACTTTACTGTATTCCCTTCTGTCAGCTTAGTAGATGTGGAGAGTGAATTTCCAAGCCATGTGTTGAAGATGGCAAAGCCCCAGAACAAAAAGAACCTTAACTTCTGAATCACCGCTAGGAGGAGAGTAAAACTGTTTTAAACATTATGTGCCAGAAAAATAAATTTCTTTGTTTTAACCATTAAACATTTTACCATTTGTGGCATTGGCTAATATTACTAAGTACAGTTCTTTCCAACAGCTATATTGTAGTGATTGACTGATCAGGAAAGGAATTTTCTCAGATGTGTTTAATTCACAAGCTGTCTGGAAGTTGCAATTGAACATATGCTACTATAGAATCAACATTTTAAAAAATGCAAAAAAAAGTAAAATTAAACAAAACTAGTGCTGATAATTAATTAAAGACATTGAGTGATTATTTTTTTACTTTAATTTTTTAAAATTCCAATATTAGGATATTTCTTTTATCCAACAGTTACTTTGCACCCATTATACCTTTACCACCAAGTACACTGTGATGATTTAATTTCATCATTAAAACTAAAAAGAATTGTTCACATAGAGCACATTGGCATAAATACTTCAGTTACCTAAAAAGAGCATCTGTTCTTTTTTTGTTCTCACATACTTAGAACAGGTAAAATAGCATTATTGGCAGAGAGACAAACACCACAAATTTTAACATGCAGCAGTATGTAATGGAGAGAGAATTCTCATAAAATCATGTTTTCTCTATTTGCTAGGAGTTGACTGGAAAATGTTTCAACTTCCTTGTACCTAGGTGGTGATATGTGAAGTGTTCATACCATTGGAATGTCTGCAGGAGTAACATAGGTTATTCAAGGTCAAAGGAGTTAGAAGCAGGTGTGTCTTTTCCTTCCTGTTCTTTCTTATCAGTCAGCTTCCTAAAGTGGGAAATGGTGCCCTAGAACATAGCAAAGCCTTTGATGGAAGCCTTGTAGGCTCCTAAATTATTACGCTCAGCAGTAATCTTCTGACTTCTTCCACTACTGCCCTGCACTGGATTGTAACATGAGCGAAAAATAAAATCTTTACTTGGCAAACCCACTGAGATTTCAGAATATGCTTATTTTAGTGCCTAGAATAACTTAACCAATCAATTACACAGTGCTTAGCTATGATGTGATTATTCAAAGGATAATACTGAAAGTTCCATATGACTTTTTAAAAATTAAAATCTAATGAAAACAGAAAAGTCACAGCTTTATAGAAAAATTACATATATGGGAAGAACTGATATTGGATATAAAGTAGAAAATGAGACTAGACTTAATAATTGGAAATTGTAGAAAGTGGAAACCTCTCTCAGATTTTGCCCATAAAATGAATAAAAATGATTTAATCACATTATACAAGAAGAGGAAGGCACAACACCAAGGAGAAATAAATTGAATAAATTACTGAAAACTAAATAAATATGTAATACAAAACACCAGAGAGCATTAAACTCAAATTTACAAGGTGCAATAAGGAGACTTTCTGGGTTGGTGAACACCTCAAGGTGTTGGGCAGGCAGCGGTGTGCCTGCAGAGGGCACTGAAATCCTGTCCCTTCCGCAGTGCCTCCCCTTTGCATCCCTTCTATTTGGCTGTTACTGAGTTGTACACTTTATAATAAACCATTAAGTCGTTCAGAGAACCAGGGCTGCAACCACAAGTGCCAGAAGTACCTATGATAGCTAAGCAAAAAACTGTTTTTCAGTCAAGCCTCTCATATGTACTACTCTTTGATTGCCAGGGTAGACTACATCCTATCAGCAACTGTTTCTATCACAGCAGGGCAAAAGTTCACTTGGACTTCACGGGTAAAATAAAAATAAGCTTCATGGGGAAGACAACTGCGTGCTTGCCTGGGGTGCATCATCGTATTATTGGGCATCTTCTTAATCACTGACAAAAGGGAAAAAAATCCGTTCTCTTCGAGCCCTATATTTCCATGGATGCCATGCCAAGGATGCAAACATGTATGACAAGGGGATGACAGATCCGCCTGACCTCAAAACTGCTTTTTCTTAAAGGACCTTGGAAAACAATGACATTCCTGAGATCTATGCCTGACTCACTGCCCATCTGAGAATTCACAGACTGGATCTTGGAAAGTTTTGTCTCTGGCAAAGGATCCTGCTATCATTGTCTTGGAAATTTAAAATGATGAGGGTGGTGAGGTGGGGGGATGAAAACAATATTCCATGTGGTGCTATGGAGTTCAGTCAGGTTTAACCCGGTGGAATTTGGAATTTCATCATCCTTGAAACCAGTAGCTGAGCTTCCCCAGTCAATGACCAGAAGTTGCCCCATTCTTCAGACCTAAAGCAAAGCAGAGATTCTGCTCTTAGTTTCCAAATCCAGTGAAAAGCTGGAGACCTCTGTATATAATCTTCCTCTGCCTTAGTGCACGTGTGATCTCTACCCATCTCGGTCACGATTCCACATCTGGGATAACATTCCTATAACCTTCACATGGGATAGTGGGCCAAACCTGGGTAGAATATTCTATCATTCACATGTAGGAAATGTGTGTTTGCTTTCCATTGCATGTGACCATCTGATAAAGATGTGCTTGATATGTTTATATTGGATCTACTCTGAAGACTAATTTGGTTTCGGTTGTGTGAACTACTTTATTGCTTTTTCCTCCAAAGGAACTGAGAAGAAAGAAGAGAATAAAAAGGATAGGGCCAGAGGTAATGATACTTTAGCCCATAAAGCGACAAAAAATTTCTTTTAATTTTACAAAAGGTAAATCTATCACTTATAAAAGGGTACACAGAAAAATAAACAAAAAAGATATGACAGAATATTTAGTTAAACCAACACATTACCAAATCAAGGAAATAGGTGCTTGATAAAATGCTTTAAGATGTTAAAATAGTTTTAAATAGTTAAAAAAAATTTCAAGTAGTAAAATAATCAATATAAAATCTCAAAGTCATTGTCTCCAAAATAAATAAAAGTAAAATTTGGGGGGAGAAATGATATAGATCTGAATAAATTCCTAAAGCTAGTAATTAGAATATTAAAATATAAAGCAGGATGAAAATGAGCTTTTTTTAAAATAATAGCAACAAAAAAATAAAAGGAAAGAGATATTTTTAAGCTTATGGGATGAATCTAAAAAGAAATGTGTAGGACTTCTATGAATAAAATAATAAAAACTCCTATAAAATAAAATAAAATAAAATGGAAGCATATTTCATGTTCCTATAACAGAAAACCCAACAAAAAACATGTTCTCCCCAATTAATATCTTTTAACAAGTTTTAACAAAAAAAGATTGAGCTTAGCATACAAAACAAAATAGATGACAAGAGAAATGGTCAATTCATTTAACTTAATAAAAATTAAAGACAACTGTATGTCAACAATCACTTGGAGCAAATAAAAAAACATATTGGAGAAAAATTTCAACAAAGTTTAATGAGCAAAAAATAAAAATAAAGAACAGAAGAAGTGAATATTTGGAAATAAAAGTATTTCTAATAATTTCTGAACAGAGAAATATTAAGAAAACTAGTATGCAAAGGAAAAATCATATTCACCCATTTACATATATTTTTCCATCAAATTGGTAAATTGGCAAAACATTTTAATGGCAATACTAGATATGTTTATGTATGCAGAAAACAGTCACTCTTCCTAGAGGAAAAAGTAAAAATATATATAACATTTTATTAAATCTTTTAGATTAAAATGATCATACCAATTGAGCAATCAATGCCATTCATTATTTAAGGAAATGATGAGAAATACATAGAGTCGAGTCAATGGTTTCATTAAAGTTCCAAGTTTCAAATAGTCTAAATACCCTGTAGTTGGATATTAGGTAAATACAAAGTCTGCAACTATATACTAATGCACCTTGTAGTAACTGTAAATGATTTAATACAATGAATAATATGTGAGCAATGCTTAGTATAATATTAAATTAATAAAGGTAGAGAAACACTACGTACTGATATCAATATGTGAAATACTACATGGTTATATAATAGTTTATATAATACTAGTTTATAATGCTAGATATATGTAACTAGATATATACATGCATAGAGAGAAATAAAGTATCATCACATAGTTATGAGAGAGTAATTGATAAGATCCTTTTGGTTATACATATATATCATGTATAAATTAGTGTGATTATTTTGTTTAATATTCAATTTTAGGATTTTTCCAAGGAAAATAAGCATACATTAAAAAATATGTTTCTAATATTTGCTTTATATGTAACACCAATATCAAAAAACAAAACATGAATTAACTAACTCAATGGTAAGGGCAATGTTATGTTATAGTGCAGCCTTACATTAAAATACATAGTAAATTGGAAAAACATTCAGACTAATTTTATAAAATTATTTTTCACTAAGCAAATGCTCACTATATAAAGTTATTTTCCAAAATCAGGATTGAAAATTGTTAATAATTGTTGATATATAAAGTAACACAAATGATTGGAAAGAAATACAGTAAAATAGTGCAGTTTCCTTTGATTAGTTAAATTTAAGGTCTTTTAAAATATAGTGTATTTGTTGAAATTCACTTAATTATTTCAAAATTATAAAAGAAAGAAAACTGATTTTTTAGAAAAAATATAAACTGAAATTTAATATGAATATAATTATTTAGGATCTATCTATCACCAGGCTACATGATTTCATCTGATATACCTAAACCTTTTTCTACAAAATGTTTCTAAAGCAGAAAGAAATCATAAACGTATCTTTCATAGTTAGGATCAACTGACCTTAACTTTATAAAACAAGAAATTATTAGCTTTATTTTTTTATAATTTAATAATTCTATTTTTGACATTGATGAAGATGACAGATTATATTTCTTTTACAATACCATTATTTATTTAAAATTTGAGAATTTTGAAAGGAAATATAACTCAAATGACATATTTGGAGGGCAATGAATACACAGAGTGGACAATTCTTGATCGATCAGTAAGTTAGTAAGTTTGTTTTAAAACATTATTAGTTCATCATTAATATGCTGATTTATAGTTGTAGACTGCTATTACATTTATTATAATATTCCAATGTGTTTCATTGTGTTCCCCATATGCTAAACTTGTTAAATGCTGTTTGAGGTTGAGCAGAACTTTAAAAATTTCAAAAATGAGCAAAGGACTTGAATAGACATTTCTCTAAAGAATACATAAAAATGGTCAAAAGACATATGGAAGACGCTCCACATCACTAATTATCAGGGAAGTGCAAACAGGAAACACAAGGTATCTCCTCACATCTGTTAAAAGGGCCCTTATCAAAAAAGCAAAAGACAAGAAGTACTGGTGAGGATATGGATTAATTGCAACTCTTGTGCCCTGTTAGTGGAAATGTCAACTGGTACAGCCATGGTGGAACACAGTATGAAGGTTCCTTAAATATTAAAAATAGAGGTACCATATGACCCAGCAATCCTATTTCTCTGTTTATCTAAAATACTTGAAATCAGAATCTTGATGAGATATTTGCACTCCCATGTTTATTGAAGCATTATTCACAGTAAGAGGTGGAAATAACCTGAATGTCTATGGATGGATAAATGGATAAAGAAAATGTGGCATATACAATGCAATATTATTCAGCCATAAAGAGAAGGAAATCCTGTCATGTGCTACAACATGGAAGAAATTTGGGGATATAATGTTAAGTGAAATAAGACAGCCACAGAAAGATATTCCATGAGATATCCAAAGTAGTCAAACTCCAAATTACAATGGTGGTTACCAAGGGTGTGGGTAGGGAGAAATGTGGAGTTGTTGCAAAATGGGTATATGCTTTATTTGTGCAAGATGGATACATTCTACAGATCAGCTGTACAACACTGTGCTTATAGTTAACAATACTGTAATGTACACTTAGGATTTATTAACAGGGTAGATTTCAGGTTATGTGCTTTTTACCACAATAGAGAAAGAGAGAGAGAGAGAGCAAACAGTTTAAAACATACTATGAAGATATCATCTATAAAGAAAATCTCTCTGGATTGTTAGTCCAATATTACTTATCAAAAGAACTCTCTTGTCCTCATCCCCAATCCAGTTCATTACAGTTCATGTGCATTTATTACAACTGGATTCTTCAAAATCACCTTCACATTTTTATTCTCACTACAAAATAGTTTTTTTTAGTTGGTAGGCTTTCCTGATTCCTGTTACATTAAAATTGTGAGGTTTGTTTTTGGTTAATTTTTCTAATAACCGTTGTTTGAGACTAAAAGCACTTCTCATTATATCTTTTACCATTCAACTGAGATTTTCATAGAACTTCACTGAAATTGAGATGAAATCTAGTGTTCTTTTTTGCTGTGCAAAAACAAATGTTTTATCTCTTTTCTGATAGGAGACCTAGTTAAATTGTTGTTTATTTAAAGAAGCATATAAATAATTTGTCAAAATAGATTTTGCATTCCAATTGGATTAATTAACATGACACCCACAGAAGTTGTTTTTTTTTTTTTTAATTTGTATTTTGGCATTTCTATTGTTTTAACTTGATAATATTACTTATAATACTACTCATTATAATATATATAAATTTTATTTAAAGAATTGATGTTTTATCGAACCAAGAAATAGAGCAGAAAACTAAAAAAGAAAGTTATTAACCAGTTAATACATCATGAATAATGTCATAAATATTATGTTGTATTTTATCTTTACGTAATAAGCTCAAGTTACTTTAGAGAAAATCCTATTTTTTCTATGTAACAATAACAGAATATTACCTACTGAAATGAAATGAGAACATGGTTTAGTTACTTAACTTTACATTGAAGTTAGGGCTTCATAGTGAATTTTAGAGAGAGATTTTTAAAAAAATATTTTTCAGTTTTAATAGGATGCAAACTAATGCATTAATGTGTATACATGCCCAAAACACAACACGACAAACATGATTTTACGTTTGCAAGACTGCACAAAAAATATAATTCTACTACCTTATAATTTTTAATTTAAAAATACTATTGGGTATAATTTCCACATAAAATACACATATTTTAGGTGTACACTTTGGTGAAGTATAAAAACACATAACCTTGGAAATACCATCTTAGAAATGATAATAAAGAGCTTCTATAACCCCATAAAGTTTTCTTTCCAATTATCCTCCTCCTTCACATTCCATTCTTCAGCCTTATGCAAACACTGCTCTGCCTTCTCTGATTAAAGATTAGTTTTCCTTGTTCTAAAATTTCATGTAAATGAAATCTCAGAGTTATACTGGCTTCTTTTATTCAGGAGCTTAGTTTTGAGATTCATCTTTGCTGTCACGTTTACTGTCAGTACGTTCTTTCATATTAGCAAGTAGTATTCCTACGTATATATCACAATGCTTACTCAATCACTTGATAGAGAATCGTATTGTTTCTGGTTGAGAACTTTTTATAAATAAATAAAATTACTATGAACACTGAACATATGCACAAGTCATTCTCTGTTTACCAGTTTAATTTTCTCTTGGTTAAGTACCCAGAAGTTAAATCACTGCATTGTATGGGCAATGTATATTTAAGTTTATATGAAACTAGCAAACTATTTTACACTCTGACCAGCAATATCTGAGAGATGAAGTTGCTGCACATGCTCATCAATACTTGGCAAGTTTTGATTGCAGCCACTATAGTGGTTGGTTTATGTAATGATATTTCATCGTGGTTTTAATTTGAATTTCCCCGATGATTATTAGTATTGTGTCCTTTCATGTGATTATGGAATATTCATATATCTTTTGGGGGGAAAATGTGTGTTCCAATATTTGTCCTTTTTAATTACTGGAGTGTTGATATTCATTGAAGTTGAGGAAGTCTTATAAATTGTGTACCCAAGTCCTTTGTCTAATAAGGTATGTCAACTATTTTGTCTCCATCTAAGGCTTAATTTTCATTCTTAAAAGGTGTCTTACAACACAGGAGGAATAAGGTTAGATAAATTGTATCATATTTTTGAATGCTTAATGCTTTTGTGTCCTAGCTAGAAAAGCTTTTCCTAACCAAAGGTCACAAAGTTTTTTGCTAATTTGCTGTTTCATGGAGACCTTTCTTATGTTTTCCTATGACTCTTTCAATATTTCTACATTTATGGTCTCTGTATTCCACACCACTGATCTTTATGTCTACTCGTACACAAATACTACTTTGTTTAGATTATCGTAGCATAACAGAAAGTTTTAATCTCAGGCACGTAAGTCTTTCAAATTTGTTATTTTTGAAAATTGTTTAGATAACTTACATCCTTTATATTTAAGTATAAATTTTGGAATCAGTGTCAATTTCTCCTCTGCCGAGGTTTTGCTTGAAATTGCATTGAATCTATGTAAATTAATTGGAAAAAAAATTGACATCTTAACAATATTAACGCTTGTAAATCTCAAAAATGTACATCTCTCCATTTCTTTAGGTCGTCTTTAATGTCTCAGTAATGTTTCTTAGTTTTCTGTATACAGTACTTGCATAAATTTTAACATTATTCCTTATAGTTCATGTTTCTGGATGACTGTCAATAGCATTGATTTTTACTTTTATTTTTCTGTTTGTTCATGGCTATTGTTTACAAACCACAGTAGATTTTGGTATATTGACCTGTTGTTTTCTGGAGTGGTTAAATAAAATTATATGTTCTAGTACCTTTTTTAGATTTCCTATGATGTTTTATACATACAATTATGTGAATGCAGAAAATTTATTATTTCATTTCTAGCATACTATTTTTTTCTATGCCTTGCTTTCTTGCACTTGCTAAGACCTCAGTAATATTGATTTAAAGCAGTGAGGGCAGACAGCTTTGCACTGTTCTTGATTTTAGGTGAAAAATATTCTTTTTTTTTACTACTAAATATGACAGATTTAGGATTTTGATAGATATCGTTCATCCATTTAAAGAAGTTTTTCTTCTATTCCTAGATTTCTGAGTCGTTTTTTAAACTAATGGTAAATTTTATTAAAAAATTTAAGACAAAAAATTTTAAGACATTTTGAGGGAATAATATGGATTTTCTTCCTTCTTCAGTTAATACAACAAAATTCATTAAATAATTTTAAAATATTCAGCCAACTTCATGTTCTCAGGATAAGCCACAGTTGTTTATTTTGGCAACCTTGGAAACATACAGCTCAAATCTCCTCCAAGAAGACTTGCCTCAGAGAACTTCGCCAATTAACAGTCTCAGCTGACCGCTCCTTGAATGCTGTGCCAGGCTTACCCTGGGCTGTTCCAAGCTCATGAATGAGCACAGAAGGGAACTATTACTATAAGACGTGGAATTCATTTCCTGGACAGCTCTTGCTCTGGAAATCCCTACCAACCTCATCAAGAGTTTGTAAGAACGGAGCTGTAGTCTGAGGTTTTACTATCCGATGCTCCCCTCTGTGTCTTCTTCAATAGACTGCCCGCTGCCTTAAGAATTTGCCTGCCTACCCCTTTCCCCTCCCCTTGTATTCCTGGTGGGATGTTCTCCTCAATAAACACCTAGCATGTTAATATATATATTTAACATCACATATATATACAATATTACATTATTATAATATATAAAATCCAAATATATATACATATATGCTGGATTTAATTTAACTAGTATTTTAAGACTCTTACATCTATATTAATCAGTGGGGTTTATCTGTAGATTTTGCTTTAAAAAAAAGATTTGTCTAATTTTTACTGCAGTGCTATGCTATCCCCAGAATAGCACACACATATATATGTCAAATATATTTTTTTCTGAAAGAATTTGTACGGAATAAGTGGTTATTGGTTCTTAAAATACTTCATAGAATTCAGCAGAGAAGACATCTGGGCACAGAGTTTTCTTTATAAGAAAGTTTGAAATGTAAATTCAATTATTTAATATTAAAATAGGGGTATACTCAGATTTTTTATTTCTTTTTATGTCAGTTGGGTGACCTGAGTCATCATTTCTGTACGTTATGTTTTATAAACATAAATTTGCCCATAATATCTTTTGTTTTTTCAATTTTTTAGGACCTACAGTTATGATCTGTGTTCATTTCTTCCTTGTTTGCTCTACTACAGGTTTATCAATTCTATTTATTTATACTTTTTTTTTCAAATTAATTGAGCCATTGTATCTCCTATGTTATATATACTCTTTGGGTCTTTTTTAACAGTTACTTGGGGTTTATGATATGTATTTTTAATTTATCAGTCTTCCTACAAATCATATTTTAACACTTCACATATAATGTGACATTTTTAAAAAACTTTAATTTTCTTATTCTTTGTGCTATTGCACCTTCATAGTCATAATATCTCATAATTATGAATTGCATGCTTTTGGTTTTTATTTATTTTTTAAAATTTATTTATTATTTTGGTCTTTGCATGTCATAATTTTTTATTATATGCTGAAAATGAAGGTTTTATATTGTTGAGAGTGAATTTTGTTTCTTTAAGAAGTGTTGAAGTTTTTTGGCAAGTATTTAAGATAATTGCAGGTGAACTAATTCTTTCAAGTATTGCCTTTAAGCATTATTAGGGCAGGTCTAAAGTAACTTTTTTTCCTAGAGCTAAATTTAGCCCTACAGATAAGCTATGACTCTTCTGGGGTATTACCTTAATCACTATGGTTTCAACAAATATTTCTCAGCCCTGTTTAGTATTCAGCAAATTTCTTGATGTCATTCTTTCTTAACTTACTCTTCTCTAACACTCTAGCCCTCACATTCCAGCTACCTGAACCTTAACAAACTCATATATTATCCTCCTCAACTCAGAAGACTGCTGTTCTAGTTGTGTTTCTTCTTCCTTCTTCATGGTCTGGAAAGTGCTTTCATGAAGAAACCTGAAGCAATCTAGAGCTAAACTTGTTTGTTCTCCTTCTCTCAGGAATTACAGTCTCTTGATGCCTATATCCCAGTATCTGAAAACAGTATTTACAGAGGTATATAAGACCAGTACATATTATTCTATCAAAGCCAGAAGTAGAATTCCTGAATTATTTATTTTCATTATTATTTCTTATAATTTTAATACCAGTAAGACAACCACATAAAACAAATTAATAGTTTATTAATAATACATGATAAAATGAAAAAATCCATCCTAGTCAGAAGACAGAACCTTGACAACCAAGCCAGATGTCTTTAAATGCCTCTTCCCAGTCACAATTTCTCTCTCCGAGAGTAATCACCATTCTGAATTTTTTACTTTGCATTTTCTTACTGTATACTTTTTTATAACAATATTGCTTTATCATTGGAATATACAACCCTCAACACTAAAACACTGTAGCCTGTTTTGTTTATTAATATATTCTCTATTTTTTCCATACCTCCATTTATTTTTAAATTTTCCTTGAAATGCATTTGTTGAGAAAACCAGATAAAGGTTCCATCACTATGTTTTGCAAATTACATCTCAGAGTATAGTTAACATGTTTCTCTGTTCACTCTTTTCAACTATAAGTTGATACTGTTAAGTAAAAACTCAATCACTTGCAAGTGTGATTTCTTGGCAATTACTTCATGTTGATAATTGGTTTTAACAAAGTCACATAATGTTCACCATAGCTCTTCATATTATACTAGCTGATCCTCCATGGCTAGATCCATTAACTCATTAGTTATTTTTGTTACATGAAGGTTTTATACTAATTACATTTTTCTTTCTTCTTTTATTATAAAATAATAATTATATCATGAGAAAATTTACCACAGAGGCCTGTAGTTAGCCTATGGTTTGGTTCATACAATAACTTGTTGATGTTCAAATTTTCCATCTTTTTGATGTTCTATTTTTTTTAACTTCTAATTTTTAATGCTCAAAGTTTTCATTGTTTTCCATTGGATTCAGCTTCAAGTTTTCTTCTGAATCTTCTTGGTAAGATTCCAATAGCTATTATAATTTCTGTGCTAATGAGTAATCAAAATGGTCCAGACTCATCTTGCTCATATTCTCTCCCAAATATACAATAAATTGTTTTTAAGGCGAACCCCATTATTGTGTGTGTTATTTATTTTCCAGTGGGAGATGATATTTAAAGACCATAATCAGGATACCAGTAGTGATTTTTGACACTGGATATTTCCTACAAGAAGCTCCTTTTTACTGTTTCTCAGCCTTTCCAAGGCTGTGATAGGAAAAACATTCCACAAAAACTCATGAATTTATAGTGGTACTTCTGAATAAAATTTCAGATCTCAAAACTTTAACTTATTGCATGTTGTATCTGTATTTCCACTTTCACCACACCTAGAACCCTTATAGTCAAGGCATCAGGTCTGCTTAAATTAAAATATTGTATTATTACTAATTTTCATTATACATTAAACATAAATATTCTTAGATGAACAATGTCAACACTATTAACAACAGGTTCTGCTAATTTTTTTCTTCATGGAAAGCCTATCTGAGAAGTCCTTTGTCACTTCAGTTTGGGCGGACAGCTCCTGAGAGCTCATGTTAGCTTTGGCCTTGCAGAGTTTAGCAATCTAGATTTGTCATTAAATGAAATTAACATTTTAGATCAGACTCCTGTGTTAATTCCTCAAATGGATCACAAAACATAGAAGAAAGTGATAAAATTAACAACTTCAAACCCCCAAAATAAACAGTCACTATGAAGCTGGAATATATCCAAATATAAACAATAAGGCTAAAAAACAACAAAGGCTGAGAACCAGCTGTTATTTTCTTTACTTTCTTTATATAGTTTTCTTTTTTATTTGCTTTATTCACATGATCTTTCTACTTAAATATAATTCTGCAAATATTTCAAAGAAGAAGAAAAAATTCTGATGAAATACGGAAGTGGTAAACTGAGGCTGTCTCTGCAGGGACCGTGTTCTTTGCCCTCCAAACTATGCTTCAAAACTACAAGATTAATCTCCACGGAGCGTCCACCCTGTCAAAGGTTGCTAATCACCTCGAAACAAATGAGAATGCTCGCATTGCTGCCTGTGATCAGCCCCACGTTGTTCACCATGCTCGCATTTATACTTTTATGTCCAGTTTCTCCTCTGACTCTTAGCCTTTATGCGCTGTCACTCCCTGAAAATGCTCCTTCCAGCTCTTCCCTGAGCTAGCTTTTGCTTCGCTTTCAGGACTCAGTCATATGCCACATTTGCCAGGACGGTTAGAGGCCCTCTTATCACAATAACACTGCATTATGCATCTAACATGGAGGAAAATCACCAGTTAACTTTTCTGTACCTGGCATTCCAGTGTAAATCCCTTAAAGAAAGGATCATATTTTATTTATTACTGTATCCAAATAGTCTGAAACGCAAGCTTTTGATAAATATTCTTTATTCTATGCAAAAGTATTTTCGGATAAGCAGCCACTAGTAAGCAGTGACCTTCGTGTTGTCAATACTTTTGTCCCTATTTGCTTAGCTCTCTCTTTTTATTTCAGATCCCGGCTACCCGGCCCCCACCATGAAGTAAGCAATGCTTGTATGATGCAAAATCCTACAGAATTCATACCAATCACTCTGTCCCAACTCACTTTTCCCTGTTTGCTCTTCAAAACTCCCCTGTCATATACATAGTTTGCACCAAATTGCAAGATTTATTGCCAAACATGCATTCCTCTAATGACTGAGGATTTATGTTGGCACTAGACATCTAAATTTCAGTGGGCATTTGCCATCCTGTAGAATACACGAAGTCACATTCAACTATACTCTGAGTTTATATAATACACTTATCCTGGGTGCTAGATAGAATAAGAAATAAAAATAATGTGTATTCATCTGTAAAAGTCATCTTTTCTACATAAATGATAATATAGCCATCAGAACACTTTGTAGGTAAAAATCCAATGTAACAACTTTATGTGTCTTGAGTATGAAAATAGGGAAGTATTATTTCCTGGACAAAATCCAGACTGAGCAAAACAAATAACTTTTCCACACAGTGATTCACCAGAATGTAACCTTTCAAATTTTTTTCCACCAAGAAAATATCCTACAGAGTGCATTACAAAATAGCATGCCCCACGTGTATAGCCAGAAGCAAAACTTATAGTGGGAAAGAGGTCCATGCATTCTAATAAGAGCACATATTAACACAGACTTGGGTATTTTTCTGTGTCATTTCACTCAATCGTCAAAGGACATCCTTGTAGCTCACTGAAAAACTTGTGGAGATATTAAAGTTTTCACCTTTTTGAATGAATATCTGTACAACATGAATCATACACTAAAGAAGGGGACTGATGGAAATGAAAGTGAAGGTGTTAAAATACTTCACAAATCTAAAGACAAAGCAATATTATTTGTTCTCATTGGCTTAATATACTGTGCATCTTATCTTAAAGAAAATAATAAAGATTGTCTTAAACTGAGCAAAGCTCTATTTCTGTTTTGCAGATAAGTTCATTTGTACACTTTTTTCCTAGGTCCCACATATAAGCTTTTGCACAGCAAAGGAAATCATGAACAAAAGAAAAACACAACCCTCAGAACAGGAGAAAATATTTGCAAATGAAGCAATCGACAAGGGATTAATCTCCAAAATGTACAAACAGCTTATGCAGCTCAATATGAAACAAACGAAACACATAAACAACCCAATCAAAAATGGGAGGGATATCTAAAGAGACATTTCTCCAAAGAAGACATACAGATCACCGGGGCACATCACTGATTATCAGAGAAATGCAAATCAAAACTACAATGTGGTATCATCTTACATTGGTCAGAATGGCCATCATTAAAAAATCTACAAACAATAAATGCTGGAGAGGGTGTGGAGAAAAGGGAACCCTCCTACACTGTTGATGGGAATGTAAACTGGTAGAGCCACTATAGAGAACAGTATGGAGGTTCTTTAAACAACCAAAAATGGAGGTATCATATGATCCAGCAATCCCACTCCTGGGCATATATCTGGAGAAAACCATAATTCAAAAAGATACATGCATCCCCATGTTCATTGCAGCACTATTTACAATAGCCAGGACAAGGAAGCAACCTAAGTGTCCATCAACAGAGCAATGGATAAAGAAGTGGTACGTATATACAATGGAATATTACTTAGCCACAAAAAAGAACAAAATAATGCCATCTGCAGCAACATGAATAGACCTAGAAATTGCAATACTGAGTGTAGTAAGTCAGACAGAGATGGACATCAAAATCTTAAGGTAACACTTAGATTAATTCAAATATGATTATTCATTCAACAAATATTTATAAATAACCCACTATGGATAAAGCACAATGTTATGCACTGAACATAAAGCTGTGGATAAGATTTTCCCTACTTCCTGTCACATAATAATTACACAGTGAGTATTTCAGCTTATAGATTTCTGAATAAATGGGTATCTTAATTACAGAATTAGATAAGGACACTTCAAACTATATAATCTAAAGAAAAGTGTATACCTCAGAAATATTATTTGAAAATACAGTAATTAGTATTCAGGAGATTTCTAATAGTAGATTTCAATGCCAGTTGCACCCAAGTGCCATTATACGAGTACAGAGAAAAATGTCTCTTTAGCTGGATCCTGGAATTGAAAAAGACCTGAATTCAATTTATAATGAACAGGTGATGTCAGAAATTGAAATGCATGGTTATAAACCACTGAGTATTTTGCATCCATTGTTACTTCAGCGTGGCTTCACCTAAGCTGAGTGATATAAAAACAATATTATGTGTTCCTAAAATTAACAAAGTTACAGTATCATTTCTGTAGGTTAACTGTCATTTATGCAGCATATGAATATAATGGTAAATTTTTTCAGCATGATTTTATATCTAATTAGGACTCAATGGAGGATTTTAATGGGGGGCTATGACAGGATCATTTTTACATTTTACAGCAATCCCTCTGACTGCTATGTCAGAAGAGATGGAAGAAGGACAAGTGTCTAAGCAGTGACATCTATTAAGTAGTCAATCCAATGAGTGATGATCAGTGCCTGGTTCATGTTAACTGTATTGAGTATATTAGAAATATGGACAAATTAGAAACACATTTTAGAAATAGAATGGACAAGAAGTGGTCTTATGTGAATTTCCTTTTGTCAGTATTTCCTAAATTAGGGTCCCAATATCTACAGACTGAATGCACTGATAGCAGATATATTTTTGCTCGATTTTCTGTTCCTAAACTGATACTAATTGCGAAGAGAACCTAGACATCCAGCCATCCCAGGGTCTATTTTCTTATTATTATTAGTTAGGATTGTTTTTATGTGCATAGAGTCCTGGAGAATACTACAATATTTATTTCAGTTTCTTAACCTTTGACTCATATTGCTTAATATGCCATCTCTTAAATACTTAAATACTGCTAGGTGTAACTTACACAGTGATGGATATCTTAATTTACTTGAACTTCTGAGACCTGTCTTCACAATTAAATACATCCAAATTCTATGCATATTTTCCTAGCCAAGCTTTTGTTTAGTTTAGTTTTGTTTAGTTTATTTTAGTTTTAATCAGCAAAACTTAAGTACTATGGTGGGTGAGTGGGGCAAAATTAGAGAATGGATTCATTTTCAGATGCTTGAATGCGTACGTAACATTACTAGCAATTTTGTATGTGAAACAATGTGAAATAGAACTTAAAACTTTTAAATTATTGACATTAGATGTTTCATTTCTTATTGAAGATTAAGATAGTTAATAGACTGAATATTTTAAATAGGGTGTTTTACATCTAATGAAATAGTAGCTTCATTATTTCTCAAAGTAAAATACTCAATTCAACAGACAAACTTTCTGAAGATGTGTTTAAAAACAGCAAAAAAAAAAAAAAAAGGCTGAGTGATGTGATTCAAGTTCCCAAATAAGAATTGGTCTTATCAGACTTCTCTGGTGGTAAAGTGGTTAAGAATCTGCCTGCCAATGCAGGGGACATGGGTTCAGTCCCTGGTCCAGGAAGATCCCACATGGCGTGGAACAACTAAGCCTGTGTACCATAACTACTGAGCCTGCGCTCTAGAGCCCGTGAGCCACAACTATTGAGCCTACGTGCCACAACTACTGAAGCCCACGTGTCTAGAGCGTGTGCTCCGCAGCAAGAGAAATCACTGCAATGAGAAACCCCTGTTCACCATAACTAGAGAAAGCCTGTGTACAGCAACAAAGACTCAATGCAGCCAATAAATAAATAAATTTATTTAAAAAAAATTGAATTGGTCTTACTAAGGCACTTGATTTCTTCATTTAATTTGCTACCAGCAGTGTTCTACATGCCTTGGTTCATATTAATGTAATGTGTTTGCTTCTGTTAGTAACATATCTTCTTAAATAAATCACTTTGCTATTGTAGCATTATTTTCTCATTGAAATATTTAATTGGCTGGACATATTGCTTCAATAATTATCACACTGTCCTTACTTTAGAAGAGAATAGGAAGGCTTGAAAATAATCTGATTTACCAATAATTGTGCTTCAAATATATTCCCCAACTAGGGCAGAAATTAAATCCCTGCTAACCATGAAAATGGGTTTGCTAAAGGAATGAATCACTTTTTAAAATATTTTAATTGGTTCATTAAAATATGTTGAATGAGGAAAAAAGTGAGGGCTCTCCTAAAAATTATAAGGGGCTCCTTTGGACCGATTCAGATCCATGTTCTTTTAATTTCACCCCTCTTTCTTCTTCCTTTTCTATGTAGATAAGTCACTTTAAAAGTAATAACCTGTAATTTGATTCATTTTTCCAAATTATACAAATTCCTTAAAATTGATATATTTTTTAAATGGCAATTTCTATCAAAATTTTGAATCTCCAATTAAAATGTATATACTCATATATTTGTTAATACAATATTTATGGAAGATTTAAAATGAACCAAGAGCTTTGTGAACAGGAAAAGCCATGTTACCCATTTCTGGATCTGGGCATGGCACTTTTTTTTTTAAGATTTTTTTTTTTATTGATGTGGACCATTTTTAAAGACTTCATTGAATGTGTTACAATATTGCTTCTGTTTTTATGTTTTGGAATTTTTGGCCATGAGGCATGTGGAATCTTAGCTCCCTGACCAGGGATCGAACCCGTACCCCCTGCATTGGAAGGGGGAGTCTTAACCACTGGACTGCCAGGGAAGTCCCCTGGGCATAGCATTTTTAATGAGTGTTACAGTGTTTATTCCCCAGAAATAATAAGCATGATTTTTAAATAAGAAAATATATTTATATAAATTACTTATGTTAAAAATCTGACAAATTCTATCTCATTAAACCATTAGATAGTTGTAATTCCAAGAATGTGAATAAAATACTAATATTCAGTCATAAATAAAATAGGAAAGGAAAAATTACCACATAAGAGACATATGGGATCAAAATCTTTCTAACAGGAATAAAACCTAAACATAATAGAAGATGTCAATAACCTCAGTTTTAAAAAATAATGTAATTTAAAATTATAAGATAGAAAATTGTGCTCTTTCTTCAAAACACAGGTTTTATTCAGTATTAATGTTTGTGGGAGGTGGCATTCAGATGAAGCGTTAAATTGAAGTTCCATCTGCCTGAATTTGGAAGTTATTAACAATGTTAAAATGCCTTATCACTCTGGTTTAGAAAAAGAGGGTGTATATACCTGTGTCCTGGCTGACATTGCCTTTTTGCTGAAAGAAAATTATGGATGAATTGTCACTAATAGAAATGTTCATTGCAGAAAACAGGATGTTGCTGGGTGCACCAAGGCATTCAATACTGCCTATCAGAAATGTAAAATATCACTCTAGAAAATGCCTTTTTAACGTAGCATAAAATAATGCAATTTAATCTCTAAGCAAGTGTGACACTAATGGGAAGTGAGTGTAGTCACTCCTCGATCTCATTCAGTCAACAATCTCTATAATATATACTTTATTATGAATTCGTTATTTTATTACACAAACCTACTCATTCATTTATAAACCTTGCCTTTTCATTTCCCTATAAACTGCACAGCATATTTGCAATTAAGAGAAAAGTATTTGAGGAATAAGCCTTTTTTATACATGAAACTGATGAAACGGCAAATAAGAATATTCTGTACAAGATGGCCAAAGATGGCCAAGAGCAGAACTTTCTCTGAGCTAGATTAAGGATGTAACTCCTGAAATATACAGTTAACTAGCTGTTCAATACTATATTTTAATATACAAACATTATGATTGGGAAATTATTTTCTTTAATATTGAGCCTGTTTCCATGTGTTTCAGTACATATTTTATCAAACCAAGATGCAAAGGACACTTATAATTGAAATTTTTGTCACATAGCTAATATAAAATTTTAGTTTAAATTTTACAGATGTCAAATCCATCATGGAGAAAGCACATAGTTATACAGCATATTTTCTTTATCAATATTTTTCTTTTTTAAAATACAAATGAGTTTAGGTATCTATGTCATGAACAAATGACTTCCTGTATTTTTAAAATGAAAATTCAGTGCAAGTCTACAGAACAATAAACATATAACTCAAATATATTCTGAATTATACACTTTTTAAATGTTTTTATAGTTTTGCCAATAAATGTACCCACACTTTAAAATAGAAGTACTTTAAAAACTCATATATGTATGACATATATACGTGTATATATACACACACCCATACATATGTATTTTTGATACAAGTAAAGACAGATCAAGAATACATAGAATTAAAAAAATTTCCATCTGTAAAATATAGATCAAATCTACCATAAAATAAAAACACCAATACAGAAATATTGAAAGTTAAAAAAAAAAAAATCTGCAAACCATTACAAGATACGCAGTACTCCTCTTAATGAACAATTTTTAATATCAGAAAAATTAGCATTTTTTTCTTTTATTCCTGACTGTACACTTCTCTGTATCTGTCTTTGGGAGATGACTGTCTATTAAATGTCTTGAATTTTTGTATGTTGTGTGAGCAGAGGCACTGTCTTACCTCTGCTCTAAACTACCTTTTGAAGGGTGTTCTCAGAGCCATCAGTTTTGGAAGACACAGATAATGACTCCCTTTGGGGCAAAGGGCAGCTGTGTTTACTGTCCAGTATAGTGAAGGTTAGGTCTCTCCCTGGAGCAAAGAGCAGGGATTACAAAGGATTCAAACAAGCAAACAAAACAACACAGAACTAGTAGATACAGAGAATAGACTGATGGTTGCTAGATGGGAGGGGGGTTGGGGGGGGGGCTAATGAGCGAAGGGGATGGATCAAGAGGTACAAACTTCCAGTTTTAAAATAAATAAGTCATGGGGATGTAATGTACAACTTGGTGACGACAGTCAATAACATCGTATTGCAAATGTGAAAGTTACTAAGAAAGTAAATCTTAAAATTTCTCATCACAGGAAAAAAAATTGTAAATCTGTATGGTGACAGATGGTAGCTAGATTTATTTTGGTGACCGTTTTGCAATGTATACAAATGTCAAATCATTATGTTGTAGACCTGAAACTAATCTAATGTCAATTATACTTCCATAAAAAATATTTAAAAATTAAAAAAGAATTCAGACTTTCTAAAACTCTGGGTTTCTCTCATTGAATGCAACCCAGTATATACGAATGCATTTCCATGGGCCTATCTGGATCTCTACCATGGGACTCAGGGGTGGGGGCAGGGGAGCAAGAGAAAGTGAGGCCAATTCACCTATGTTCGTGACACTTGCTGTGCCATGAATGATGAAGGTCTTTGCCTCTGCCCTTAGCTTCTTGTGACTCATGCCAGCATCAATGAAACTGTGTCAGGCTAAATTAGCTTGAAGATAGGAAAGATCTCAGATCCATAACGCTGACTTTGTCAGTGAGGATGGGATGCTGACATAGCGATGGCTTTCAGGAAGAGATGTACGACGGCCCTGAGGAGTGGGTTCAAGGACATGAGACATTTTCTGAGATCTGTTAGTGGATGCTCTCACCTCAGCGGAAGGTGTGGGGTTGGGGATGGGGAAGAGGTTGGGTAATCCACTATCATACCTGTTAACGAATAAGAATTAAATTGATGTGTAGGGGCTGAGCAGTAAGAGGTGTGATTTAAATGTGCTGCGCAGATGGTGTCTTTGGCTTAATGTACTTATTCTCTGGGTATTATGACAATGGGTTAGCAAGCTCAGTGGCCCAAACCAAAAGGCAATATGACTGACTGCCTGACCCCAGGAGTCTCCAAAACTAAAATAAACACTGAAAGCTATTAGTATTCAATAAAGAGCTTTGAGTCAATCAAAGACTTCAGAAGCACGCTGGTTAAGATGTAAGCAGTATACAGGCCGATAAAACCGGACAGGAAGCGTGCCACACCTATTAGCGTGGAGCCCCTCTCTACCTCTGCATGCCTGATCCCTCCATTTTTCCCTAATCCAATCTCAGCTGCTTTAAGGAGAAAGATGATTGGAGTGTGAACGAGCTCTCCTTGTTCCTAGAAGAGACAGAAGGCCATGCAGGTATGGATGATGACTCTGGTACTCGTACCCAACAAGTACCAGGAGGTTTCAGGAGGGAAGAGGACACTCAAATTCAGCTGAGGGAAATTAGGTGAAGGGCACAGTGGAGAAGGGAAGCTAAGGTGACTCTGTGGGTGGGGACCTAGAGCAAATTCAATATATTACTGTTCTGATGTCCTCTCCTAAATATACCAGTAGCATTGATGTGCTATGTGTTTGCACATCCTTGTGACATAAGGATTAGAGAAGATCCTTCCTTTCAGGGTCTGCCACTCTTAGAGAGGTGCTAGTGAAATACCACACTTGCTCCCCACCACCAACTTCAACCTGTTCCCTCCCAAATGGTCAGACAGGGGCAATGTAGTAACCCAGGAAAAGAGAGATGAAATCAGTTTTATTTAACTTCCTCATGGCTGCTGGAGTACTGGGAGCCCTTCCCCAGTGCAACAGTGCCACCTATTGGACAGAGCCACCAACTCCTACACTGCCCCTTTACAAAAGTTTTGCCTCAGTGGATATTTCCACTTACATGAAAAAGTGGCAGCTCTCTCTTTAGGAGAAACTTTTATCTCCACTGCACTACATGAATGAAAACCATTGGTTCAGTAAAGCTCTTGATTTGCAGAGGTTCCCTTAAATGCCTGGACCTGGTTCACTGGTGGCTTAGCTTAGATGAAACCCAAAGTTATCTATGAGATTACGGCACTATTTGACTTCAACACCAGCTATGCAGAGCCAAAAATTGATTGAGGTGCACTGTTCTGTCAGCAGAACTTAAGGTCATTTTCCTAGCCTTGGTCAATGCGCCATTTGGCAAAACTTGTTATAGTTTCACTTCCCCTTGGGTATCGCCATTGTTCTCTGTTACTCTATTATTCGGAAACTACAGATTGGCCAATTAAACACTCCCCTCTTAAGAGCTGCACACTGGAAACGAATTGTTGCTATTGATTGAACTGTCTGTGTCACTCATGTAGATGCCTACAAAAAGGGTCCTTTTTGAAATAAAACGGACTAGGATCAAGTTGCTCTGGGAGCCTATCCCACCTACCCAGATAGTCACTATTGAGGACTAGATCCATCATCCTAGAGCACAGAGCAACAGGCCCGTCATAGTAAGGACCCTGTATTCCGATGCAGTGGCCACCGCTGCATACCAGACTTGTGACTCCTGCCAAGTGCCTTGCTACACATCACATGAGGAATTATCCTCTCCCACTGTGGCAGTTTTGCCCTCCTCTCTGGACTCCCAGTGGGAACTTTTCAATGTGGATACTGTTTCAGGTTGCAGTGCTTTTTTTTTTTTTTTCTTATCCAATCAGCTGACTCCAGCAACTAACTTCTGCCCCTTGAAACTTACCTGTGTTATGATTTTGACACTTCGGATCATCTGCAGCCTGTGTTTTCTCTTTTATCATAAAAGCTCCTGAACAAAGGGCTGGTAGTTAAGAGCAGTAAAGGAATACAAGCACCTTGTGTTGAATGTTGTAAAGACCTCTACAATCAACTAAAAATGATTTCTGATTCTATCTCCCTCCTCACCGCCTCTTTCCCACACCTCAGAAAGACTCAGTAAATGCCAGCCCCCAGGTAAGGATGGTCTCCTCGTAGTTAAATAGTAAATGTGTTAATTGGCTTTTCCTCATTTTATCTCACTGTCCCCCAACTTTTGTACTCCTGGAGGGGCTTCGATAAGCAACCCAGATTTTCTGCTGGGAATCAAAGATTTGGGAAAGGGTGAAGCAGCACTAGGACAAGCCGACTGTCTCTGAAGCCCAGGGTTCAAATCATTTCAATACCAGTTTGGATTAAAGTAGCCTTGAATATGGAATCATATCCTCAACTAAATATTGGCAAGTAAAGTCAACTCCCGTTGTCGCAAAGAAGGAGAAAGTCAATAGATAAAACTAAGGGTCTTATCTAAAGTATATAAAGATCTACTAGAAATCAATAAGAAAAATTTGGATAAATTGTAAAAGAAATAGCAAAAACTCCAATAAGTATCTTTCAAAAGATATCCAGGCGGCCAACATATCTATGAAAAGGATTACAAGAAACCTAGCAGATTTTTTTTTAAATGGAGAAGAAGAAAGACTTAACACCAGTTTGGCAAGGGTGAACTGTTATTAGAAGTGAAAATTCAAATAACCACTGTAGAAAAGTATTGAAAAATATTCAAAATTACCTACTAAAGTTCAACACATGCATATCCAATGATCCAGTAATTTCATCACAGATGTATTCCTATGTACACACACACACACACACACATCTGTATCACAAAGAGATATACATATGAATGCTCATAGCATAATTATTCAAAATTGTCAAAACTGGAACATTAACATTTCCATCAAATGTAGAATAAATATGGTATATGCAGTAATGAAAATGAACTCACAATACTACTCAAAAAATATGAATGACTTTCACACACATAAAGAGAAGTGAAAGAAAGCAGACGCTAAGCAATGCATATGGTGTGATTTCACTTGTACCGGGTTCAGAAGGTGGAAAACTAATGTGACTTTGAAGGTCAGCACACTGGTTATCTTTGAGGTGGAGGGAGAAGTAGAAATTTGGGAGGAAAATGAATGCTGGTTTCTGAGATACCAATACTAGTCTAATTTTTGATACCATCTGTAGTTACAATGGTATGTTCACTCCGTGAGTATTGAGCCATTAATTATGATTTCTGCATTTACTCCTTGTAAGTTATCCAGAAATAAAAAATATATATATTTAAAGCAAAGCTATCAAAAGTTTCAGAAAGTAACTAAACCCCTGAATTCTACCTAGGACTCACAACAGAGGTGTTAATGAACATTACCAGATTTGAGTTCTCATATAAATCAGACATTTTTAGAACAATATAGGGAAGCTAAAATGTATAAGGAGCTCTGCTGTATGTGGATGTATATGGAATGCACTTGATGTTATGGTTTGGAAATAGCCTGTCATTGACATAGCTATTGTCAGAGAAGAAGATCGTCAAATATATAAAATCCTGCATGGCAGATTAGAAACCGAGAAGACTGTTGAGCCCCAGAAGCTTCTTCCATGGCTATGCAAAATCAAGTGAGTCCAGCGCTAAATAGGTGAACCAGATTTTTACTGATACTAACATTAATATTAATGCTACTTAAATTCTTACAATGTTAAAAAATTTAATGCAGGATAAATTAAAAATTCAATGTGCCTATCTTGTGAAGCAGCTACTGTTATTGAATATCCCCAGTTTATAGATGAATAAACTGAGGCACAATGAGAGTAAAAAGCCACATTATTGGGTAATTATGGTGAAAAGAGAAACAAATTATATCTAGTACAGCCAGATTTTTTTGGCAATACTTAAATATTCTTAAAAATTGTATTACATTATGGCTCAATGCAACACGGCATGCAAATGACAAAAAAGTCTAATTTATTTTACTCAGCAAGACAGGCTGCTTTTTTTTTTTTTCAACAATTTCATATTATTTAGTTTGAAAGATATAATTTTAGGTTGAAAGTCATATTTATGATATTCTCAATTTGCTTTGTAATACATTAATGCCAAAGTACCAAATGATGTATGTAAACTCTGTTAAATTAATATTCACATAATAATAAATTTATTTGTAAATCAGCAAAATAAAAAAAAGTTATTACTGGAACATTCCTGAAGGCAAAAGTTAACGCCACAGTTATAGTCAACAAATATCAACTTAGCAAAAAAAAGCTGACACTTTTTTCCCTTTTAAAGTATTTTCTGAATCATCTTATTGATATAGTTATTTTAGGGAGATGGATTGCTTTATTCTTTCCCTTGTGCTAGTGTTGATACCTGTAATTAATTCTGTAGCACATCCTTAATGATAATAAATCATTTTTCCTTTGAGTTGGATGTGATTTAATGAACAGTTTTGTGAGGAGAAGGGAGAGTGAGATTGGATTCATTGCTTTCATATCTTTCTTGTTTATATGTAGCATAAACACTAAATACCCTTAGATGTGTAGAGAGGAGTAAATCACCTCTGAGAAGAACTGCACAAATGACATGGGCCAATTTCAGTTTTTCCTAATAGCAGAAATTTTCCAAGGACAGCTTGCTTTTGTTGAGTAGATGCTGATTATGCACTTTGGGGCAACACATCCATGGGCTACTTGGCTTTGGAAACATCTAGGACTGAGAACAGAATAACCTAAGAATTGATAGAGGCTTAACACAGAGCACTTCAATTCCAGTATTTGAATCACTGTCACATAATTGTGGGTAAGTTAATTAAGTATTAAAATAGCCCTGGATGTAATAGATATGGTCCTCTTTTTTTCTTTTTTACTTGCAGAAAATTAATAAGCAGAAACCTCAATTAAATAGCGTTGGGAGACCAGAAGGGGGAGCTCTCATGCCCTGAGACAGTAACAGAGCCCAACAGTAAGAAGAAAGACCCCTTTCTTTCCTGGCAACAGCTCAGCCAATGAAAAATCATGGATTGTTTGTTTACTATAGTCCTCTCAACTCCCGTTTCTCCTCCATAAAAGCATTCTCCTTCCCTTGCCTTAGAGGATTTGCACGCAGCTTGCCATGGTTGCAGACCCCAAGTTGCAGTTCTCTGTTGATCCCAAATAAACCCATCTTTGCTGGAGAAATAACTGGCAATCTATTTGTTTTAGGTCCATACACTATAACTAATCAGTATTGTGGCTTATTACAATAATGCATTATTTCCCCAGTAACCTTATTATATCGCAAGAGTAATCAGATAAAGTGCATCACTTGCTATTACAAAGTATCCAGGCTTTATTTTTATATCAAAGTAAATTTATATCTTTTAACTTTTTTCCATGATCTAATCTGATAGAATTAAGAAAAAGAAACTCTTTGTTATTGTCCTGCTGCTTCTCCTGGGTGACTGGAATGTTTAACTTAGCAGCATCCTTTCTTCCAAGTAGGTTATCATTTATCAGACTTTGTCATTCAGTGGAGAGTGACACACTGAAGAATTAAGAGCTTCAGACTGTTTTCAAACTATCTCATCCAAAGCCAAACATGACTGAAAATAATACATCTTTGACTCCGGTAGAAGAGCCAAACTTGGATGCATTCAGTGTCCTTGAAATGACTACTTGAGTGTTTAAAGACTACCCACCTGAGAGTATAACATGGAAAGAGTGAGAAAAAGACTAATTGTGCACTTAAACCACTATGTGGTGGTTAATATATTTCCTTAAGGGAGCACAGAGAGCTGTCATTGAAAATTATTTCTGACTTACAAGAATGAAAATAACTTGCCTAAAATTCAAACATAGTTTGCAGTAAAAATGTGTTTGATAGAAATATAGCAGGAAGAAGAAAACAACTCTCTGCTGTTTTGCCCCCTCAAGCAAAACAAACCAAAAAAAATTCTATTTGCTTTTGTGCTAATTGAGGAAAGACATCAGCAATCAAGCAGTGCTGTTTTTATTGTGTGCTTGTATCTGCAAGGGAAAAAAACAGATAAATAATACAGCTTCATTCTATCGCAACGTATTTTGCATCATGTTTACAAAATGACTGATGAAACCAGATGTCATTATGCCATAATATCCTCTAATTGTTCACATTATATAAATACATATGTGTGTATGTGTGTGCGCCTCTGTAATTTCTTTTCTTCAAGTAAAATAATTGTACTTCCTATGAAAATAAGATACAATTTCAATATAGAAACAAGTGGTATGTATACTTCATGTGTAATTTTCCATGTTGTATTTGCAGGCAGTAAAGTGAGCATACACTCTCGCCCCTTTATGTTTCTTTTATCACCTTGCCTAATACACTGCAAAAGTTAGTATATATTTGTTTTAATATCTGAGGTGCTCAAACAGCTTCAAGTTATCAATGATTTTTAATTTATTTTTTCAAGGAAAAACTTAATTATCCTAAACAGTATGATCAAAGTTTGGATTTAGCACTGTATAAATGTTTCACTTATCATTTTATTAATTTTAGAATTCTGAGTAGAAAAATGAAATGAAATGTAATAGCTGGCAGTTAGCATAAAATTACAGATCTGTATGAAGAAAGTCCAGAATGATTCTGAATGACTATTTAGACCTTTAGTTAGTATGTACTGATTTGGAGTTAAATTCAGTAAAATATTTTGAAGGACTTTGTTTGCTTTTCTTATGTATTATAGCTTTGAGTACATTTCTTTTGCAATTTATCTCAGACTAAGGTCTGTCAATTACTTTATTAAGTCTCAATGAACTCCGACATTGGCTGTTATACACTTTTAAAGTTTTTTTGTTTGTTTGTTTTTAAATGATCAAGTAAGGAAAAAAACAGGGTAGAGAACATAGCGGGGGGAAAAAAAACTGTAATAAACATCCCATACTGTAGCCATGATCCCTTCTCCATATTATTTTTCACATGCATTTTTCTTAATCATGATTTAACTGCAATACAAATGAGCAGAATCTTAATCATGATTTAACTGCAATACAAATGAGCAGAATATGAAAAGAGTAATATCACCATTCACAGGCTTTTTCAGTATTGACAAAGACGTCCAATGCATCTAATGTAGTCCTAGAAATTATGTCTTAAAGTGTCTTTATAAGATGAAATTCAAACATACTGGTGCTTTCCTTCCCTGAGACATCTGTGATACATACAAGGATATAGATGAAGAATTGGGAGATTCTAATAAACAAAACAGTAAAATAAAACTTTTGAAATGTGAAGTATTAAAAGGTAGAGTCTGCTTGTATTGCAAGGTTCTTTAAATAGCATTCCTCTCTTGGATTAACCACCATTTAATGCCACAAAAAATGCTTAATTTACTTTCAGATTTGCTTTTGGCCTTTATTCCTGTAAAGATCTTCCTTAGTCCCTCATAACTTTTTCCTTTTTTTTTTTCTAATTGCCTTCATCTAGTACAGCTTTTATAATATGATTTAACCTTCAATAAGTGGTAACTATTCAATGTATCATCCTTTTACTTCAACTACAGAAATTATGATGTTTCTAAACTTTAGGCTGATAGTGTAATCAAATCATTGTCTCAATTCTAGAATATGATAATTATTCCTATTTCTATAAACTGCTAGATTCTGACCTCTTTGTGAGCCTTAATCATGTCTGCATTGGGAAGAAGGAACCAAGCATCCCTGGCTGAGATTCTCTTGTTGCATCTCTAGTGTTTGTTCACAAGGTGGAGGCTTCTGGTTTGCTCACCACCACTTGGTCACCTTTCTGGACTGAGGAGGTCTATGATTTCTCCTCTCTCTCTCTGTGACTGAGTAAGCAAGTTTAATATTGAGTGAGTACAAAGAAGATCATTGGGACTTCGTGTGTAGGCCACTCCCTGGAATCTGATTTTGTCATAATAAAACCAATATTTTGAACTGATTTCTTTGCCTATTTCTCATTTAGTTCTAAAGATGAGAGATGGATAAGTCACTATGTAGCATTTTGTTCAAACTCTACTACATGCCATTATTGAAGATAATTCAGAATATGTAATAAATTGTGTTGGTGTAGTAACATCACCTTTATACCTAATGATAGCCCATTGTTATACTGATTATGCTAGAATTTTAAGCTTAATTATTCTTATTTTTATATCTTATTCATTCATATATGATTTCTCCCATTCTAGAAAAAATGAAGTAACCACTGTTTCACAGTACATATAATGGATTGTAACCTTTAAAAATTGTGAATCACCCCAAATAAACAATCTAAGCTTACACCTAAAGAAACTAGAGAAAGAAGAGAAAACAAAACCCAAAGTTAGTAGACGGAGAGAAAACATAAATATCAGAGCAGAAATAAATGAAATAGAAACAAAGAAAACAATAGCAAAAATCAATAAAACTAGAAGCTGGTCCTTTGAGAAGATAAGTAAAATTGATGAACCTTTAGCAAGACTCATCAAGAAAAAGAGGGAGAGGACTCAAATCAATAAAATTAGAAATGAACCAAGAGAAGTTACAACAGATACTGCATAAATAAAAAGCACCATAAGAGACTACTACAAGCAACTATATGCCAATAAAATAGACAACCTGGATGAAATGGACAGATTCTTAGAAAGGTATACCCTTCCAAGAGTAAATCAGGAAGAAATAGAAACCATGAACAGACCAATCACAAGTAATGAAATTGAAACTGTGATTAAAAATCTTCCAACAAACAAAAGTCCAGGACCAGATGGATTCACAGGTGAATTTTATCAAACATTTGGAGAGGAGCTAACACCCATCCTTCTTAAGCTCTTCCAAAAATTGCAGAGGAAGGAACACTCCCAAACTCATTTTATGAGGCCACCATCACCCTGATAGCAAAACAAGACAAAGATACTACAAAAAAAGAAAATTACAGACCAATATCACTGATGAAGATAGATGCAAAAATCCTCAACAAAATACTAGCCAACAGAATCCGACAACACATTAAAAGGAACACACACCATGATCAAGTGGGGTTTATCCCTGGAATGCAAGGATTTTTCAATATATGCGAATCAATCAATGTGATACACCATATTAACAAATTGAAGGATAAAAATCACAAGATCATCTCAATAGATGCAGAAAAAGCTTTTGACAAAATTCAACACCCATTTATGATAAAAACTCTCCAGAAGGCAGGCATAGGGGGAACCTACCTCAACCTAATAAAGGCCATATATGACAAACCCATAGCAAACATCATTCTCAATGGTGAAAAACCGGAAGCATTCCCCCCTAAGATCAGGAATAAGACAAGGATGTCCACTATCTCCATTACTATTCAACATAATTTTGGAAGTCCTTGCTACAGCAATCAGAGAAGAAAAAGAAATAAAAGGAATCCAAATTGGAAAAGAAATAAAACTGTCACTGTTTGCAGATAACACAGTCATCCTGTTGTAGCCCAAACTTCCTGGCTGGGTTACATTTATGTGCTTCAGTGAAAGATAAACACAGGCGAGCCAAACCCAGGAACCTGACAAATAAGTGGGAGAAGCCAAGGTGGACATGGATTCATCAGCCCCAACACCTCCTGCCCTACAACTTTCTCTCTTCTCAGCTGAAGTCCCAGACACCACGGAATCCAGGAAAACCACCTCCTTATGTACATTTTGAATTCCTGTCAGAGTTCGTGAGCACATTAAAATGATTCCTGTTGTATGCCATTAAGTTTGGGGGATGTTTACTGTGTAGTGATATAAAATATATATATATATATAAAGAAAATATTAAATACAGACATCTTTACAGGAGTGAAGTTTTAAATGGTGGCCCTTTAAATTTTAAAATAAATTATTTTAATTAAAAAATGTAACATGATGACCGAAACAAGTATGACTGCCTTGATTTCTCCTTATCACTTAGCACATCTGTGCTTTTGTGCTGTTTAAAGGGCAATTCAGATTTTTTTTTCAAATAAGCAAGGTTTTTTATGCATCTTTGTATTCCCATGATCTAGCTTGTTAATACACACAAAATGGTTCCTAAAAAGGAATTTCTTGGTAACATTAGTTGAAGATACTTACATATAAAGGAGTGATCATAGTTTTACCAACAGGGACTTCTGTCAGTCAAGTAATTTACTGGACATAGTCTTCCTTTAAATAAATAGTAATAAATGACTTTAAAAGACAAATGAGCAAGAAAGCATTAAACACACATAATTCTATACCTTAATGCTAACCACTAAATATATATTGGAATTCTCCTAAGTAGACTTCTGAAGACAACTAACTACACATACACTCACACAAACACACACTCACTCACTCTTCACTAAGTTGAAGAGGCAACCTCTTCATCTCCCAAGAATGATGTTATAATAATTTGCTCATTGTTTTACGTTAAGCACTCTGGTTGAGAGAAATCAGAAATGGCCTGGGTTAAATAATTAGACGTGTGGGTCACTGGTCACACTTTCAAATGGAATCCACAGCTTGGGGATGAGAATAAAATATATACCAGAATTCTAAGAATTCTGATGAAGACCTGTGTATGTGCGTGTGTGTCTTCCGCAGACTCTGCATAAGAGAAGCCCCATATATATTTTATCTTCAGGCACAACTGTGGATTTCATTTGAAATTGTGCCCAGTGACCCAGATGTCTCACCATTTAACCCAGGCAGCTTCTGTTGTCCTTCAACAGGACGGTTTACTATAACACAAAGAGTAAATGAATTACAGGATCACACTTAGGATAGGTCAGCTCTCCATCTTCGTGGCAGTAAAATGATTACTTGCTCAGTCAATGAAGAGTAGCAGCTGATCAAGACCAAGCATCAGGGAGAGTTTTTAGATTCCTTCCAGTTGGCAAAATGAAAATCTATATTGGGACCCCTGGGACATGAAGAGAGAACAAAATTGCTTTGAGTCACTGTGGTGGCTAATAAATGGCAGACTAAGAGAAAAACATTAGTCTCTCTACTCATCTGCCGAAGTCTAACTAAATTCAAAGGAAATATGTACCTCTCTGGTATGCATTTGAGTACCTAATTTATTCCCTCTCACCAGAACAAATACTACTGTGTTCATAATTCATTGCACACATTCAAAGGAATAAAATAATGTGATTTGACAATGTTGGGTATAGATAACTTTTCAAAAAAGCCACCTGTCAAACAAGAATGTAACCTAAGAAGAAAATATGTTAATCTAATTACTTTTCAAAAGACAAGTTGCATATAAAATAAATATCCTTGAGTTTACAAAAAAAGAAGATTGCTTTAACTTTTCAGGCTTTTCAGAGGCATAAGAGTCAAAGAATGAATTACCAGAAAAATACCCAAGGTTATAATCAATCTAGGTTTTTTTTTAATATATGCAATTAATCATTTAATGCAATTGGTCAAATAGTCTAAATCAGTCAGAAATAGTAAAATCAATCTAAATATTGGACCAATTTAGATTTTCTTCTGGAAGCTAATCCAGCTTTAAAGAGTCAATCAGTTTCTTTGATTGTTGTCTGTAATCTAGGCATATTTTGGCAAAGATCTAATATAAATATAAAATACCTGCATGTAAGCTTAAAAAAACAGAATGACAGAAGAATACTATTTGATTCTTCCCATTACCTAACTTTTAGAAGAAATACAAGGATTAAACAATATATGATTAAATAAAGAAAATAGTTACTAGAGTTTAAAAATTTTTAATGTTACATTAACTCTTTTACAAAATCCTCTATATGTTTTTATTTTTTTAGAGCTAGAAAGCATAATTCATAAATAGTGATAAAATACATTAAGAGAAAGAAGATTATTCCTCTAAAATAATTTTTATTTCCAAATTAGAAGAAATGCTTTGAAAAAATAAAATTGATATTTAATACCAAACTTCTCCCAAACATTTTTGAGAAAAAATAGGGATATCTTTATTTATGTGAAAACAATCAAAATGATGTCAAATAATAGATGAATGTTTACTTTTTTCTTTAGCAAAATGCCAAATGTTCTGAAACAGTGATTAACTTATATGCATATAATTAAAACATGCCTGTTGAAATTTATGCACAACTTATATAATCATCTAAATTCAACTTGTTGAATTTTATTTCAAATTTCATCATCATAAAAGTGAGCTTCAGAGAGATTAAGTTACTGTCCTGTCCTGTACAATTAATTGAACTTAAACATCATTTTTTTGACTCTTAGGTTAATTTTTTTTGTCACCACTTACCTTTAATTAATATCCCTAGTTGTGACCATTAAATTATGTTATAAAAAGTCTTAACAGAGGATGAAATAATTCTATATACACTCTTAAATGCCATATAGCTTCCCCTGGCTTAAGCTGCAGTGGATATTTTAAATAATCCTTGCCCTAATCATTATTTGTATTGGTTTCTCTGTTGCTCTTGCCCTTGGCTTCCCATGCTCCTCATTAATGCTAAGTTAAGACAGGTGAGAAGACAAATACTTTTCTAAGATGCCTTCACATATGTTTACTTCCAAAGAACTTAAAAAACAGTACAAAAGCTTGGGTTGGTCAAAAGTTTCATTTTTTTTTCCTGTAAGATGGCTCTAGTAGCACTTAGTTGTCTTTAACTTCATTTGAAACAATTTTGTTAGATTGTATGTGACAGCTGTCATATCAGCGTGCATTTAAAAAAAAGACATCAAAATTGGTGAATTTTTGTGTAGCCATTTTAATATTGAAGATGGAAGAAAAAAGCAACATTTTCAGCATATGATGCTTTATTATTTCAAGAAAGATAAAAATGCAGCTGATATACAAAAAAGATTTGTGCAGTGTATACAGAAGGTGCTGTGACTGACTGAATGTGTCAAAAGTGGTTTGCGAAGTTTCATGCTGGAGATTTCTCGCTGGACAATGCTCCACAGTTGGGTAGACAAGTTGAAGTTGATAGTGATCAAATTGAGACATTAATTGAGAATAATTGATGTTATACCACGTGGGAGATAGCCAGCATACTCAAAAGATCCAAATCAAGGGCTGAAAATCATTTGCACCAGCTTTGTTATGTTCATTGCTTTCATGTTTGTGTTCCACATAAGCAAAAAAAATCTTCTTGACCGTATTTCCTCATGCGATTCTCTACTGAAATGTGATGAAAACGTTCCGTTTTTAAAACAAATTGTGACAGACGATGAAAAGCAGATACTATACAATAATGTGGAAAGGAAGAGATCATGGGGCAAGTGAAATGAACCACCACCAACCACACCAAAGTCTGGTCTTCATCCAAAGAAAGTGATGCTGTGTATATGGTGGGATTGGACGGGAGTCCTCTATTATGAGCTCCTTCCGGAAAACCAAACGATTAATTCCAAGAAGTACTGCTCCCAGTTAGACCAACTGAAAGCAGGACTCGAGGAAAAGTGCACAGAATTAGTCAACAGAAAACACATAATCTTTCATATCCTCCAAGATAACACAAGACTGCATGTTGCTTTGATAACCAGTCAAAAATTGTTACAGCTTGGCTGGGAGGTTCTGATTCATCCACCCTCTGTATTCATCACACATTGCACCTTAGGATTTATTTTGATCTATACAAAATACAAAATAGATTTATTTATTTTGGTCTGTACAAAATTCTCTTAATGGAAATACTTTCAATTCCCTGGAAAACTGTAAAAGGCACCTGGAACAGGTCTTTGCTCAAAAAGATAAAAAGTTTTGGGAGGATGGAATTATGAAGTTGCCTGAAAAATGGCAGAAGGTAGTGGAACAAAAGTGTGAATTCCGTTTTTCAATAAAGCTCTTGGTGAAAATGAAAAATGTGTTTTTTCTTTTTACTTAAAAACTGAAGGCACTCATTGGCCAACCCAATATATAACATCATATAAAGATTCAAGTGGGAGATTATGGCTACTTTTTGAAATTTAGTAATCTTGACATCCTCCATGAAGTGAGATACCTGACAGATATAGGAACATAGACTTGTGTGCTCTCTACATAGTTTATATACAGATATGTTACAGCCCATTAAATATCTATTCTACCAGGCACTGCCTTTTTTCTGCTGCTCCGCCACATCTGTGAGTTCTAATGTTTTGGCTTATTGTCGTTAGAAACACCACAAATAAGGAGAATTGAAGCCATACGTCCGGAACCCAGAGAGGAAGGTGGGGTCATCAAAGTGAAATTTATAAGTCTGTGAAGTTATAAAGTTTGTGAAATTTATGTTTGTGAAGTTATACAGATATTGAGACAGTAGGTGAAAATAATATAACAAGGAATGAAATACAAGCACAGTGATGATATGGGAAAATCTAAGAAGAAATGCTTTGAATCTCAGCATTTGTTAGAAAATAGAAGGAGGTTTATACTCAAAAAGATAGCCTCAAAGTAGAAAGAGGATTGGAAGAGTGTCGTGGCAAAGGAGCCAAGTGGAAATGGTGTTAAATGAATGAATTATAATATTTCCTTGAGAGTTATTGAAATTTTGATCATTTATTAAGAAAAAAGAAGCACACTAAAGCTTAACATGACCTTAAAAATGTCAACACCCATGTTTATAGAAGCATTATTCACAACAGTCAAGAGAAAGAAGCCACTTAAATGTTCACTGAAAAGTTGATAGATAAACAGAAAGTGTTATACACACAATGGAATATTAAGCAGCCTTAAAAAGAAAGGAAAACTTGTCTCATCTAAAACATATGAACCTTGGGGACATTATTCTAAGTGAAATAAGCAAGTCACCAAAGAACAAATACTATATGATTTCACTTATATGAGATATCTAGAGTAGTCAAATTCATAGACACAGAAAATGGAACAGTTGTTACCGAAGTAAAGGAGGGAGGGGAAAAAGGAGAGTAGTTGTTTAATGGTTGTAGAGCCTCAGTTTTGCAAGATGTAAAAGCTTAGAAGATGTTTCACAACAATGTAAATATACGTAATCTACTGAATTCTACACTTAAAATGGTTACAACTGTAAGTTATTTAACACAATAAAAATTAATTTAAAAAAATGTATGTGATTCGCTTTCTTGGAAAAAAGTGAGATGAGGTAGAAGGGTATGTGCACGGAAAGAAAGGATCTCTATCTCCCTCTCCTGCTTAAGTCACCTTAGTATATTTTATTTTATTTTATTGCAATTAACCAATACAGTTGACTCGGAACAACATGGGTTTGAACTTTGAGGGTTCACTTGGCCACCGATTTTTTTCCATTGTATACACTCAGTACTACACAATCTGTGTATATGTGACTGGGGATACAAAGGGACCTGGGGTGAAGAGGAACCGAGGATATAATGGGCTGACTGTAAGTTATGCTTGGATTTTTGACTGTGTGGAGGGTTGGTGGCCCTATCCCCTAAGTTGTCAAGGGTCAACTGTACTTATAAAGAACTTTGGGGCATGATATGGGGAAAATACTCCCAACACTATTTCTTTAAAATAATTTTTCCATGTTATATCCAAAAGTTTCTGAAATGTAAGATTGAAATTAAACTGTCTTTAAAAATGTTTCCCATACTAAGGAGAGTGTCTTCCTGTGGAAATCAACTTCCAAGATGCCCTCAATGGTTCCTGTTTTCTGGTATCTACACCATTTTGTATAGCCTTACCAGACTGTACTAGGTACAGTCCACTGAATCAATAGACTACAAGAGAAATAATGGTATGGCCCTTCTAAAATTAGATTATACAACTGCAGCTTCATTCTTTCTTTCTCTCAATCTCTCTCTCTCTGTTCTCTCTCTCTCTCCCCACCTCCCTTTCTCTCTTTCTTACCCTTTCTCTCCATAATCACTCACCTTGTGTTAAGCCATCTTCCTTGGAATGAGTAATCCCATTAAGTCCCATGTGTGGTGAAGAATTAAGATATTTTGCCAACACTTATGTGAATGACTTTGAAAGCAGAATTTCCATCCCAGTCAAACCTTCAGCTGTCTGCAGCCCTGGATGGCATCTTAATTAAAATTCACGAGAGACCAAATAATGCCATTTGCAGCAACATGGATGGACCATAGAGATTATCATACTAAGAGAAGTAAGTCAGAGAGAGAAAGACAAATACCATATGATATTGCTTATATGTGGAATCTAAAATATGACACTAATGAACTTACTTATGAAACAGAAACAGACTCACAGACATAGAAAACAAACTTATGGTTACCAAAGGGAAAAGGAGGGAGGGATAAATTAGAAGTTTGGGACTAACAGATATATAATGTTTTTTATAAAAATCTATATATAAAATAGATAAACAACAAGGTCCTACTGTATAGCACAGGGAACTATATTCAATATCCTGTAGTAAACCATAATGTAAAAGAATATGAGGAAATATATATACAACTGAATAATTTTGCTGCACACCAGAAAGTAACACAATATTGTAAATCAACTATACTTCAATAAAAAAAAAAAGGAGTGCCTCCAATTATTCCTGGCTTCTGGTATTCACACCCTTGTCTGATGGTCTGTGTGTCACTTTGTAGACAGGTCTCAAGACAGACCTAAGCCAGGACCCCCATGTAGGCATTCCAGGATTCCTGATGTTTAAAGATGATGTGAAATAATATATAATTGTCGTTTAAGCTTCTATGTTTCAGAGAAGTTTATTATAAAGCAATAAGACACAACTCTCCTTCCCAATTTCACTCTGGTTCCCAAATAAAGTTTGGCTTAACTCTGATGCCCGCCTATATCTGTAGTCACAGATATAGAAAAGAGTTTAATGAGAACAATGTAGTTCTAGAAATATAAAGTTCCACAAAGTATGAAATACAACAATATGGAACCCCTCTCTTGTTGAATATTTCATTCCTTGAAGGAAAATAAAGTCTTGGGAAGAAAAAAAATCCCTCTAATAAAAACTTTTTCCTAAAGAAAAGCAAAACAAAACAATGATGAAAACTGTCCTTGGTTTGAGACATAATAAAATTACAAAAAAGAAAAAAAAAAAAAAAAACCTCCTCTCCTCCACTTCTAATTCTGCCCGGGAACTGATGAATTTCCTTTTTACCTACACAATCTCACATACACCAACTCAAATCTTTCATATGTCCTAATATTTCCATGTTTTTGGACCATTGATGGGATAAAAAAGAATATCACAGACAAGCCTGATATGTTATAATATTTAGAAAGAACAAACAAATTCCAGAATCACCACAATGATACCTTAAAACCAAGGTAACAATGCCCTTAATCAATATCATTTCACAAGATAAAGCTGTACCCCTAGAATGTTATACATGTAATAAATTAGATCCACATTGCTTTTGCTCAGCTTTTACTAGAGCATATAAACAATATTGTTCAAGGAAAGGAAACAGACTAATCAAAACAAAACAAATACAGCAAAAGGAGCATAAGGGTGAGGAATTCTTTTTTCAGCTTTGTGAAGAGTTAGACCAAATCTGTTTTTTTTTTTTTCTTGACTTGTGTTTTAAAATTCCTCAGGCAAAAGTCCTTTATAAAGTAAATAAGAGGAATTAATTAATCAGGGTAATGCTGGTTGCTGTAACCAACCCAATATTTCAGTGGATTAATTCAGTAGGGGGGGTTATTTTACATCAAATTATAGTCCAATGTGGTGGTTTCTAATTCACAGATGACTTTCTGCATAGTGATTTGGGGAATAAGACTTCTTCCTTATATCTCATAGCTCTACCACAGCATGGAACTGCAGAGTCAGAAGCAAAACCCAAATATGATGGTGTAGAAAGAACATTCACTTTTTTACCTTTGGTTTTGGTACCAGGGGAAACACTTGTTTGTACTCACACGACCCTTTCTAGATGCCATGAAAGGCCAGGGAAAATACTTTCTACTCTGTAGGTGGGCAACTTTTTCTCAATGATAGTGCCAACTGGGACAGGGAAGCACTAACGTTAGCGAGTATTTGCTCATCTTGGCTTCTCTGTGCTTCTCATGTTATAGTGATTGGTGGCATTTATTGAACACTTACATTGTATGAGATGTTATCATAGATATTACGTAAATTCATCTTCAGGACAATCTTACTGAGTTCAGTATTATTTTCCTCAATATTATGCGTATGAATAAACTAAGGCAATGAGAAACTAACTTAAGCAAATCGCCCTTCTAATAGCTGGAAGTTGAATCCTGCAGCCTGGTTCTGAAGAAAAAGCCTCTCTTGATATCTATCAGATATAATGTAAACGTGGTGCCCATTCTCTTTGTACCATTGCCTTTCTAGATGTTCAAAGTTGAATTAAGACTGTGCTGCCTAAGGACATCCTCTCCTCTCACATTTTCAAATTATATGCTCCACATTTGAAGTGATACACTCTCCAAGCGATATTTGTGGTATGCATCATCCACAGTACCATTCTTCCACCTATTCATCTTGATTTTCTATATCTCTTGCAGGATTACAGGTTTTGCTGTTGTGATTATTTGTGACTAATTCCTCCCAATGGGAGGATCTCTCTTAAACAGTTTCTGAACTTGAGCAACCCTTATTGTTGTTCCCAAATTCAAAGGTTTCAGGGGTCCAGTAAGGATAAATAAGCCTTAGTTTTAAATCTCCTAGTCCTTAAGCAATTCTCTGTCTTTCAGCAGCTTCAGAAATAATGTTTTTCACTGCATTGAATTCTAGACTGGGCTTAGATTCTGAGCTTCTCTCTGACTTTTGCCTACTCATTGTGGGTCCATGAGAATTGTCAAATGTCACAAACATTTACTTTGCTCCTTTTCCTCCTGATGTAAATGCAGGTCTATGGTCTTTGCCTAATATTGAGGTTCCTTTTTCTTCCCCATCATGTTTTTTTTTTTCTTTTACACTTCTCCAAAAATTTGCCTTGTGGGTTTATATTTTGAGATACAGCAGGCCAATGAATATCGGATTTGCCTTAAAAAATGCATTGTTCTAGCAAACCCTGCCAATTTGTAAGCCCCAGTATAAGATAAATCTACCCTAGTTGAATTCTTTTAACATCAGTGATCTTTTTAAAATGCAAATATAATCATATAAATCTTTGTTTCCAATGCCTTTAAGGTTTTTCACACAGGTTTAAAATGCACATGTCTGTATCTCCAGTAGCAAACTCACTGAGGAGGAATACGTAGGAAGTCCCCAAATCAAGAGAGGAGACAAAATACAAGGATACTACAGAAACTTGAAGTTGCTGGTAGCTGTAAGTATAAAAACATTCAATACAACCCACTTCCTGAGTTACTGGGGGTTAGATCTTTAACATACTTTGTGACCCATAACATTCTTGGACCACATGGAATCAAACTGGATAGTAATTACAGAAAGATAGCTAGAAAGGTTGAAAACATTTAAAAGTCACACAACATACTTCTAAGCAGTAACCCATGGGTTAACGACATATTTCAGCAATATTAAAATGTATTTTGAACAAAATTAAAGTAAAAATAAAGCTTCTAATAATTTTGGGGATGCAGCAAAATCTGCCTAGAGGAAATGTTATGCCACAAATTGCATACATTTGAGAAGAATAAAGGTGCATCATCAGTAAAATAAGCTTCTCAACTCAGCAACTAGTGAAAGAAGCATAATTTAAAACAAAAGCAAGAAGAAAAAAAGAAAAAAAAAACATTAAAACAAAAATCAATGGAACTGAAGATAGAAAAACAAAGAGAAAATCAATGAAACCAAAGACTGGTTCTCAAAACTCAGAAAGATCAAAATTCATTTTTTTATATACCATAAAGATTGTCAAGTTTCTCAAAACTGATCTTTATAAAGTTAATGTAACCCCAGCATCGCTTTTTAAAAAACTGAACTACTTTTGTATTTACACAAAAAGGTCATGGCTCATCTTTCTGAAAAACAGTGTGAGAGCATGTTACTGGATACAACTACCCTGAGACAGTAAGGCTTTGGCAAAAGAATGGAAACAGTGACTAAGGGAATATACTGAAGACTTCAGAAACAAACCATGCATCTAGAAATAGTTCCTTATGACAGAGTTGCCTTAAAGAAAAATGGGGAAAGAGTAGTATTTTCAAAAAATTGTTCTGAATCACTGTATTCACATTGTGAACAAAAGGCCCCCCCACCCCCAAATAAAATCAGTTGAATTGCAAGTAAAAATTAAATGTTAAGGAAACACGTTATCTAAAGTTCACATGGGAGAATATATCTTTGGGCTTTGGGGTAAGAAAAGTTTCTTAAATACGCACAAAAATACTACTATTATTGAAAAAATGGATAAATTGACTGTGTTATGATTAAAAACTTTGCTATATCAAAGTCTCTACTAAGAGAATATATTTTAATAGGAAGGCACAGAGTGAGAAACTATATTGGTAGTGCATTTTTGTCATACCAGGGTCAAGTCTGAAAACTAAAACTACAATTATTTTTGAAGAGGCAATTTAATGTGGAGAATTTGGTTTTAAAAAAAAAAGGTATGGAGGCATTAGCGAAAAGGAAGAGGATATGGAGGTATGACAGCTATTGTTACTGCAGGAAGCATAAAGCACCCCTGCTGTGGCCTGGACCACAATGGATGAGGTAAGGGCTTAGAGACCCTAGAAGCACAAAGGACCTTTAAGGACCCAGACCTCTGTGAAGGGGTGGCTTTGTCATTTGCTGAAATGAAAGAAGGGTCCTGTAAAGTTGTGACCCAATAGAGGAGGGTGCTGAGAAGAAGAAAAAAAACGGTGAGCAAAAGAGACACAGTCTCTGTCCTTTCAAAGAATTTATCATCTATTCAAAAAGACAGATATTATGCATGAAATTTTGTCTTTAAAGAACTCCTTTATAAATACTGTACATTGTATTTACGAGCTGGTAAAGTTTTCTTTTTTTGGATGTACCCAATTGGATGAGTTGTCCACAACTGAAAATAATCTATCTGGAGTTCAGAAGAAAGATCTTCACTGGAGTCCCACCCTAGAGATTTTTGTTAGCTGCAGCTGAGGGAATGTATTTGCACACTCAAAAGGTAGGAGAGAATGAGAGCCAGCCTGGATCAGTGACTGTAAAGTAAGATAAGCCAACCAAGATTAACCATAAAGATAGAAGGAGACTCAAAAAGAAATCCAGGAGGCACATGGACCAGTAATACAGGGCAGTGATTGAGATGAGGCTAAAAAAGACCACAGAACTGATAATTTGGGCATTAAGTGCTTTGTAGAAGCAAGACTGGTAGGCAGAACTGAGAGTATAAAAGTCAGATGTCAAATGCATTTAATAATTGTAACTAATCCCATAAGAACATGGCTTAGAGTTTAAAATCATTTCCACCTCTTCACATTTACACTCATGTCCAGAAACATCTTGTGGAATGTTTGATTATTTTTTGACACATCCCTGTAGCTGTTCAAGATGGGATTATCAAAAGTTTAAGTTTGAGCGTAAGAGCTAATTTGCTCTACATTTGTAGCTGTTATTATCTCCCTTGCCCTTCCCAAATGTTATCGGCTTAATGAAGCTGAGGACTTATCCTCCTGACTCAAAACCTTGACATCATGCTTATAGTTGTATGTGTATAAAAACCCTATGCCACCCTCTTCTAAGTCCCTAACAAGTCAAGGCATTTTATATAGTTCAAAGAATTTATTGATCAGCAAATAATTTTGGTTTCTTCAAAATGCAATGTGCAGAATAAGTAGAAATGGATATTGAGAACTGTAAAACTGGTTAAAAGCCTACCTGCATGCGAATTAAAGATCATCCTTGTAGGTCAATTTTGAAAACACTGGTAGAGCCAAACTATTAACATTTTATCCATTTTATTTCCTTCATTTACTCATATAAACCATAGAGTTATTGGTTTGTTGGTGTTTATCCTATTAAAAAAAAACCCCTCAGCTCTCTAAAACTGATCTTCAAAAATACACTGAAAATCAATTCAAAACATGAAAAACTCTCATCAAACACATGTATTTGGGAAATATTAAGTTGTCTAAAGGATACGTGTAGCATCCCTTAGATTCTGTACTAAATAAGTCACAATGGCCTTTTTTTGTTTTGTTGTTTTTTAAAATACCTTTCAGATGGAATTCTGCATCATTGGGACAGTAATTTCCTGGCTACAGCATTCAAATGGATGAAGGGGAAGCAACTGGCTAAAGGCCACATCTTAAACTAGCAAATAAAGTAGTCTGTCAACTGCCTAAATTATTCTCAAGCATTTTGGCACATCGCTATATAAAAAATGGTTATGGTTCCAAGGGTTTTCTGCAGATAGAATCATTTGTCAAACTGTAACGAAACTTTTTTTCAGTTTTTATTAGAGAAGTTATGAAGCTGAACTACCAAAGTCACTTGCACTAATCTGTTGGTTCAAAAATATCTAGGGAGAGAGAATGTTTTCATCTCTCTTTACAAGTGTAAGCATATGTGTATGCTGGAGAAAGCATTTTAAGCACCATTAATGTCAATAAAGGATGGCACCACAGCCATTTTTCATGAGTGATGGTTTCACTGATGCAGTCCCTCCGATCAACCCTCTTCAGCTCTGACTGTTCATGTGTCTCACAGAAATAGCTCAGTATGTCCATCCATCATTGGAATGATGGGTGGTAAAGTCTCCACCCTTTTTTCTTCTGCAAAATAGTGTATTTCCATGGGCTGTGCTTTTTAAGCTCATTAATAGCAAAGATGTTGTTTGGTTCACTCCAGTTCTTTCCATGGGCTACTGCTTACATCATAGGAAGTAACAAAATGCAGGAGGTAGAATATGGAAAGGGGATGGGACCCCTGGTGGAGGTAGGGGGCGGTAATTGCAGTAACAGCCAACAACTTTGCATTGTCATTAAGAAGCCAGGGAATACACAAAGGGAAGAAGAACAGGATGAGTACAATTTTGGAAACAAAAAAGAATTCTCTCTCTCTCCCTCTCTCTCGATTTAGAGTCATGTGCAGCTATGGTGAGTTTTCTGTGGCACAGAAATCATTGCAGGTGGGACATTATTTTCAGCACTCCAGACTAGATCGCTGCAATATGCTCTATTTGGAGTTCCCTTGGAAGACCTCCCAGAAGCCTCAGCTAATGCAGAGTGCAGCTGTTGGAGATCGTTAGCATAAATAGATTTGGCTTAGCTGGAAGCCTAGGGCTTGGAACTAAGATATAAATTGGAGTTCAACTGTTAGCTGCAAAGCTCTGAAATTAAAAATAAATAAAATAATAAAAAATTAAAATGTTTAGATTGTACACTTTGCAGATAGAAGACTTAGGGGCCATAAACTTTTTCTTCTTCCTAAAATGAACAATAGAGTTCTTAGACAAAGGTAGAAATTGTATGTAATGTTTTCAGTGAGATGGAGCATCATGCTTCCAAATTGTGAGCTTTCCTGTCATGCTTGTGCGTGTGTATGTTACTAGATTTGAGTAAAATATGTATAGAAATTTGTAAATAACAGTAATTCAAACTCATTCTTTTTGGGAAAAGATAAGTAATATTTTTATTTAAATTACACTAAAATTGATAATGCTTATATACTTAAAAATGAATCACCAAAGAACATCGTATGCTTTAAAATTTTACAGTTTTTAGGCAGATTATATGAAATGTATTGGTTTTACAGTAAAGGTAATATTTTAAAAATTCTTTAAGGTTGAATATAAAATCCCTAAGATCTTCAGTCCATTGAGTGGTTTACATTAAATTAATAAAAACAAACATTTAAATACTACTTAGTGCCGAGTGTATGTTATTAATGTGACTAATAACAGGAATTTAAGAATGCAGACAAAACAGAGTACAACAGTGTATCTGCTCCTGCTTTGAAATGGCAGAGATAAGAAAAGGAAATGAACTTTGCATTATGAAATTTCTAAGCTTTGATTTGAGACATTCATAATTATGTGAAGTACAGAACACAAAGGCCCTCAGAATAGCTGCAACATCTATACTCGAGGTGTCCTCTTCACAGCTTACCACTTTTTAAAATTGTAATTTTAGTAATCTGTGTATTTCCCTAGATTGTGACTATTTTGTGAACAAGCATTATTATTTTTTATCAGTACATGATGGATCCCACCCATAAATAAAGGTAAGGAGATAAGTCTCAAAATTAAGACTTTATATTTATAAATCTAAGTAGTAGAAAACTGAAATCGGAATTGAATTTATTTTATCAGATTGAACAAAATTGTGAATAGTATTCCAATCAACCTATGTGAGTTATAAATTGAAGGACAGACTAGCAGTAAGAGGAACTAGTTATTAACTGGAATATTTATGATATTTATATTGTAATAAATCCTATGGCATTGTTCCTGACAACACGACCACCACCAATATAAAAACAAACCAGAGTGGACTAATATATTCATCATTAGGAATTGTCAAAAATGATGTTTTGCTTGCATTGAAAGCCTTTGGGAAATTTTAATGATCGTTTTTCTTTCAAAAGTTCTTAAGGCCTTCACATGGTCCTTATCTAAAAGCTCACTGCCATAAGCCAATTTATATTAAGGGTAAAGAGATACTTCATGGAGCTATTAATTAATCACTACTTTAATGTTGGCACTTCAACAATTTTTGAAAGAATAAGTTTCTATTCTGTTAAACTATAAGTCTTTTTATTTCTAGTTCCTCAAATATTAAATGGAATTCTAACCAATGTAAACTATCATAAAAAGTAAAATATTTTTCATATGAAGAATTAAATATCTTAATTTTGTTATGACCAAGAGTCTCAATTACATTTTTTGTTCAAAGTTTGCTACATGTTTCAAGTTTTGTTGTTGTTTGTTTTTGTTTTTTTAAGGTTGTGGTTTATATACTCCAACTATGCCTCATTTGATTATGTACTAAAGTATTCATATTTAATATCATATATATGGGTCTTTTTACATTTTTAATGTTAAAGACCAACTAATCTTACATTAAACCCATGGAAAGAATTTTGTTTTTCAAGCATTGTTTCTTTTCTTAGAATAATATACTTTGGGTCAAAGTCTAAATTATGAACATTTAAAAAAGAAAAATTACAATGCTGTGATAAGCTCATTCTGCAGAAATCATCAGAAGCTCCAAATAAATTTTCCGAAGTATTCCAGAAGATACAGTTACATGTTTTGTTTCGAGGTTGACGGATGGAGACAAGTCTGAGCAATCGAGGACAATGTACTTCTCTACAAACCTCTAGATGATGGAGGCTAGTTTGTTCATGAGTATTAAATATAATAGATAACAAGAAAGAGGTATTTTGTACAAGATGTGAAACAATTGGTTCCATAGAAGATCCTTTTGTCTAGAATATACTCACAAAATAGTTAATAACTGAATATGAGGTCAATTTCTTATTGCTCAAAATACTTCTGCATTAGGTTTATATGTGGAAATGTTTCATCCCTCTTTAGTAAGACCAGTTTTAATAAAACAAGGATTTTTATTTATAAAGCCATGCAAATTAGGCTTAGCATGAAAAATATTCTCTGGGAAAGCAAGGCTCTTAAAGAAAATCAAAATTTTGACTCCTAAGACTCTCTGTGGGAGGTCTTAGACCATGTCTGCTCACCAATGTTAGTAAGGAAAAATATTGTGAATATCTGTTGACTGACAACATCTGAAGATTATAAGAATATCTGAATCTATTTTCCACCAAATATTTAATGAATAAGTCAAGATGAGTTCCTTAGGAGGATATTCTTATTTTTTTTTAATCATATTCCAATTTGTAAAAACTGGTATGTGCTCTGTTCCCAAGATAGTAGGCTATCTGCAACAAATCTGCTTTTTCACTGATTTAATTTCACTAATTTAACAAGCTGTAGGATTGTGAAATCCTGAGGAAGCTTATTTGGTAAGCTTCAGCATTTTACTAACGGAGCAAACCTCATTTACCATCCCGCTGTATAGTTATGCAGTAGAAGATGTAGAATTGCTACAAACCGTAATGTAAGGGGACAAGGTGCATATGAGTTTCACTTTTTATACCAGAGATAAATTTACACATTTATTTAGCCACGTATTCCTCATCTAGCAAATTGGACATACAAGGTATACCTAGTAAATTGGACCTATTACATATGCAAACACACACAGATAATTACATTATGATAGCAATTCCAAAAAAGCAAAAGTTTGTCCGGTTCTCTGATGGGGAGGAATCACTGATACCTTTATAGAGATTTATATAAATTGGGCCCTCTTCAAAGTAGACAGGACTTAAGTATTTGTGTTTTATTAGTCAGGACAGCCTGGATACAAGTCTGCACCTGAATCTTCCACTCAAACCAGTGTTTTCCTGCTTGTATTATTTGTGCCTTGATTCCCTTTTAGTTGTAAGACTTTAAGCAAGTTCTCTTACATTTCCAATTTGTTGTTCATAATATATGACATGCATACAGCGTAAACTACCTGACACATTGCAGATTACAATAATAATTGCTTTGGAGGTGAGAGAGGGACATTTTAAAAAATACAGTCTTCTGATTTCTATGAAGAGGTTTTGTCTTTAAAAATTTCCAGTCTCTTTCCCATCTCTCAGTCCTTCCCAAAGAGGAATGCTGAGTTTTATTTGAATGGCTTAGCATTTTCATTCTTCCCATTATTCCGGAGACAAATGCTTATAGATAATACATATCTTGGCTTGCTCCTCTCCACTTGAGTTTTATCAGAGCAGACCTTTATTTGGAGAGCCCATGGATTTTTAAAGCTGCCTGCAACAGAATGCCTATATCTATATATTTAAAGAGTTCAGGATGAGGAAGAATAAGTATATCAACTTCATCAGTAACTTGCATTACTTTTGGTTCTCCATCAATCTGATACATCTGATATTGTCTGTCAAATAGGTACTCAACAAATATTTGAGATTTCAGATTATATAAAACACAGCTCCGAAGAATATTCACAGTGCCCACATTAGTGAACTGCCTATTCAAATAGGGAGATGATAATACAACTTCTATACTGAAGTACATGTACATGAATCCTTGAGATTTAAAAAATATAGTGTCTAGATCATTATTATTAAATGCATTATGTTATGTGCATAACAAAATTACAAAATTATAAAAGTGAGTAGTGTGCTCAGCTTTGCTGAGTATTTCTTGCATAGTGTGTAAAACAAAATGGCAGTAAAGAATTGAAACACGCAACTAATCTTAAGCATCTTAATAGTAACCATTAAACACATTTAAAAATAAGTAACAGTGATATCTAATAAGTACTATTATCAGGCATACAAAAAATCAAAATTTAATTAATAAGGCTTTAGCTTTTTATATGTAAAACTTATTACATTTATTTTCTGTTTCACTTCCTCGATAAAACTAACACAAAAAAGATTGTTGTTTAGAATTGAAAATGACAAGAGTAATGTTACTAGGAATAGAAAAATGTAATGTTAAAAAATGAAAATAAAACAAAGCAAAACAAAACAAATAGACCCTGTTATACACTGGGCTCCATGTTTATCAAAGAATGTAGCTGTAATTATTATATCTCTTCAAAGTTTATATATTTTATTACCTTTTTAATTCAAATGCTTGCATGAACTAGGATCAAAATCTTTATGAAACTTGTTCAAATTTATAGAGGTAGGAACTGGTAGTGCTGGTGTTTAAATGCAGATCAGAATGTTCTGAGAGCCATATTTTTGATACTACATAAGTCTTGCCCATGATTTAGAGATGATTACATAAATAAAAACTGTTCTGAGTAATCTAGGTATTATAAAAATCCTTTACTTTTTATTAATGCCTTAGATCAAATATTTATACTATACAAAGGTTACACAAGGCAACCAAAATCTGTTTGTTGTTGAATTAGTAGACTATATTTATAATACTTGGATAAGTTCAATAACTATGCTTATTTCAATCACAAAACGAATTGCACTGATAGTGCTTCATTTAACATTTGGAAATCCACTATTAATATGATTTCAATTTTTTAAAATGACTATATTTTTTAACTTCTGATATTTTACATAAACACATAAATTGCTGAAGGTCATAACAATACTAATGAATGCATTCGGCAAATATTGGTAGTTTTTAAGATTTCAGGTAGTTCCCTAATTACCATGCATGGGTTGGTGCAACAATCAGTTATGTCTATGAGGACAACTTCTTCATGGAACTTTCAGCTACTGGAAGAGAAATACTATAAATAAATAAAGGAACAAATGGATGTATAATTTCATTGTGGGAGGAGTGCTAAGAAACCAGAGAAATAGAATATTTGAGAAGGTAAAACTGGTAGTGGAGGGTTGAGGAATCTCTCTCTTGATTTGGTGGTAAAAGAAGTTTTATTAATGGGTTGAAAGTTTAGTGTAGACTGGAAGAATAAGAACAAGATAAATATGTCAAGATTGTAGGTAAAGACACCCTCAGTGTCTTTGTGTGTGAAAACAACACACACACACAGACTGTAGTTGGACAGGTCTTGGTGTTTTGAAACAACTTAAAGAAGGCTAGTATGTTTGGCGTTTACATGAGCAAAAGAAAGAATTACAAGCGGGAAAACTAAAGAGATAGGGATGATTATATCCATTTTGGGGCTATGTAAGTGGTTAAATACATATCTAGATCTGATAAGTGAGGTCTGAACTGTCCTGTAATAGTTGGCTATTTGTAATAATTACATTCAGCAATAAATGAAATAATTCAAGGAAAGTGTATAGATGAAAACTGTTGCACTAGGTTTGCAATCTAAGGGACCCTACATTTAAATATCAGAAAAAAGAGAAAACCATGCCAAGGAGAGATGAGACAGATAAGTGAAAAAATCAGGAGGAAAAATAGTTTCTGAGAGTTTCAAGGAAGAATGTTTGAAATTATGTGAAATTCTGCAGATAGATCGAAGAAGATACTAATTGAAAGGAACCCTTTGAATATTAAAACACTGAGGTAATTTTCTGTGAAAAGAGTATTTTCAATTGGAAAGGGGAGGATATCAAGATGAAATTGATTAATGAGGGAACAGCATCCCTATATTCCCCTCCAATTTGCACATAACTGGCTAACTTTCTAGTATGAAGTTTTCCTGTTTTTATGTACACATACACGTTTGTTTGTTTTTAAGCTCTTTATTGGAATATGTTTGCTTTACACTCTTGTACCAGTTTTTGAGATACACCAAGGTGAATCAGCTGTATTTATACATATATCCCTGTATCCCCTCCCTCCCACGACTCCCTTCCACCCTCCCTGTCCTGGCCCTCTAAAGCATCACCCATAATCGAGTTGATCTCCCTTTGTTATACAGCAACTTCCCACTAGCTATCTATTTTACATTTGGTAGTATATATATGTCTATGCTACTCTCTCACTTCATCCCAGCTTCCCCTTTGCCCCCCTCCCCAGCCCTGTGTCCTCAAGTCCATTCTCTACATCTGCATCTCCACTCTTGTCCTGTCACTGGGTTCATCAGTACCATTTTTTCAGATTCCATATACATGAGTTAGCACATGGTATTTGTTTTTCTCTTTCTGGCTTACTTCATTCTGTATGACAGTCTCTAGGTCTACCTATTTCATTACAAACAGTTCAATTTCATTCCTTTTTATGGCTGAGTAATATTCCATTGTACATATGTGCCACATCTTCTTTATCCATTCATCTGTTGATGGGCATTTAGGTTGCTTCCATGTCCTGGCTATTGTAAATAGTGCTGCAATGAATATTATGCTACATGTTTCTTTTTGGATTATGGTTTTCTCTGGGTATATGCCCAGTAATGGGATTACTGGGTCATATGGTAGCCCTATTTTTAGTTTTTTAAGGAACCTCCAAACTGTTTTCTATAGTGGCTGTACCAGCTTACATTCCTACCAACAGTGCAGGAGAGTTCCCTTTTCTCCACACCCTCTCCAAAATTTATTGTTTCTAGATGTTTTGATGATGGCCATTCTGACTAGTGTGAGGTGATACCTCAATATGGCTTTGACTTTCATTGATGCTCAACATCACTAATCAGTAGAGGAATGCAAGTCAAAGCCACATACACATGTTGGTTGAATTGTTTTTCCAATGTTTCACTTCACTGTAGTAATACTTAACATCCACAGCCCCCTGGCATGATCTAGACTTTGGATTTAGCCACGTGATTGCTTTGGCCAATGTGATGTTAGTGAATACAAAACAAACCAGTTATAAACTTATGTTACATAGTTGTGATTGCCACTTTGATTTGGTATCTGGTATAAGATGATCATATAGCAAATGCCCTGTCAACCATAGCTTTATTACAAGGAATTGGTTCTTATTCCTCCCTATGAGGGATAAGCAGTCCCAAGACCTGCAGTTGGCAAGCTGGAGCCCCAGGAGAGCTGATGGTTTAAGTTCTAGTTCTAAAGACTGCAGGCTCATGCATGACCCAACAAGTGCAGATGCTTTAGTTCAACTGTGAAGGAAGGAAAAGACCAATGGCCCAGCTCAGGCCAACAGGGCAGAAGGAGCTCCTTCATTCCTGGGGGGAAGGATCAGCCTTTCTTTTCTACTCAGGCCTCCAATTGATTGGATGAGGGCCATCCACACTAGGGAGGGTAATCTGCTTTACTCAGTCTACTAATTCAAATGTTAGTCTTGTCCAGAAACATTCTCACAGATTCAGGCACATGCAGAACAATGTTTGACCAAGTATCTGGGCACCTGATGGCCCACTCAAGTTGATGTCTAAAATTATGCATCACAGGGAATGTAAAGAGAAAAAGACATTCAACAGAGAGAAACGAGAGGAGTAAATATGAATAGTGAAGGGGGATATAATACTGATATATATAGAATGTGTATATATATATTACACATATACATTTAGAGAAAGTATATATATTTAGAGAAAGAGGTAAAATGGGAGAGGGAGAGAGAGAGAAGTCTTTGTGACTAGGAAGAGACAAGCAGGATCCTTGGGGATATTAGATGTCTTATAGTTCCTGGCCTGGGGGTGATTTATTTTGCACAAATTTGTTATTCTGTATTTTGTTCTTATAAACACATTTCTTTAAATGCACTGTATTTCAAAATAATATTATAAAAAAATGAAGTCACAGAAAATGAAGCAAGCTGTTTCCATTGGAGTAATTGTTGAATTGCTGAATTCTTGTGAAAGCAAGAAATAAAAATGAGTGTGTGCTATTAAAGAATATATTATTTCTACCTATGACTTTGGATGTGGTTCTGTTTCTGATCAGGCTGTGATCATGCACTGGGAAGCTTGAAAAAACACAAAATTGTGAGGCAGGACTGATAACAGGTTTAAAGATGGGAAGGATGACTGAGGGAGATAAACACTCCTTACTGAATGAATAGTATTATGAAGAAGATGACTAGATTACAGTGACACAAAGGAATCTGGGGGAGGAAAAACCAACCATGAGGTGATGAGAACAATAAAATGGCAATATTATACAAGTGAAGGAAAAATGGAACTTATGATCTGGAGATGGCATTACTTAGAAAGGACAGAGATGCTGTGACCTAAACTATGATATTCAGGGTATCAGTGATAGAACTAGTGCAATGAAGCCAGAGTGATCACATAACTTAACATCTAAACATGGGCAACTTGGTCAGGTTTTTTGAGAGGTAACTAAGGTTAAATGAGGTCATAAGGGTGGAGCCCTGGTCTTATAGGACGGTGGCCTTATAAGAAGAGGAAGATATATCTCTCCCCCAACATGTGAGGACACAGTGAGAAGGCAGCTGTCTACAAGCCCTCATTAGGATCTGAACATGTGGGGACCCTGACCTCAGACTTTCAGCTTCCAAAAAGTGAGAAAATAACTTTCCGTTATTTAAACCACCTATATACACGGTATTGTATATATACATGTATATATACCATATATATGGTGTGTGTATATATATATATGGTATATAAACCATCCAATACATGGTATTTTGTTATGGCAGCCCTAGCAGACTAATACAGTACTCCTCAGAAGTATCAAGGTTATAAAAAGCAAGGAAAGCCTGAGAAACTGTGACAGCTAAGAGGAGACTGATGAAGACTAAATGTAATATGGTATCCTGGATGGGATCCCGAAAGAGAACAAAACATTAGGTGGGAAGTCTGAATAAAGCACAGACTTTATAGTTAATAATACAAAATCTGTAGTTGTTCATTAACTGTGACAAATACACCATGAGGATGTAAAATGTTAATAACAGGGAAAATCACATTTAGGGTAAATGGGGACTCTCTTACTATTGTCACACTTCAAATCTGAAACTACTGCAAAATGATTTTACCTAATTTATGTAAGAATATGTGCTTAAAGAAGGTCTGGAAGTTGTTCTGATAGTTCAATTAATCGCTTCATCAACAACTGAAGAAATCTCAGAAATGATACCGCAGTGAGTCCAGAAAGCAGAAGTGAATAAGAATGTCCTTTGGGAATCTCACAGTGTAATGAAAAAGTAAAAACTCTCATAGTTTACTGTATAATGTATTTTTTATTATACTTAATTTCTAGTTTAACAATCATTCTATCAAACATCTAAAATGCATTATTTGGCTTATGCATTTTATAATCCACTTAGAGAAAACAAAGTAAATGTATCTTTTTCAGTTGACTCATCTGTAAAATTGAAGGGTTGGCTTGATAAGCACAAATAGAATTTCTAGCTATAAATACTGTACATTTTACATTATTAAAGAAGCAAATAGAATGGTATCATACAAAGTGTTTCATATTTTCACTTTTCCAGAAACCAGCAATCTTAGTATCTTGTAGCATATCTAAAGCGAGAATAGTCTTGTATGTAATAAGACTTCCAAGAAAGGATCTTTTTTTAATATGTCCTCCCTTGGGTCAAGTATAAGAAGCTTCTCTGGCCTAAGAAAATCAAGTTAGGAATTTTAGAGGTTTCACATATATTTTCAACTAAAAAAAAGGGACTACTTTCTCTAATTTGCATTGCATTCACAGATAAATATAAAAATATTTTAATGTTACTATGTTTGAAATGTATTTCATATTTTATTACAATTAGTTACTATATCACATGACTTGCATAAACATTTATCACAAGATGTTTTAACCTTATTCACCAAAACCTTCAAAAAAAGTTCCACATTTTGCTGGTTATTTTAAATACAGGTGGAGAAAGTGTCATGGAAGCTGACATGAAGCCCTGCAGCAAAAGGTCAATTTCTTCTGTAAATTAAAGAATTCAAGTATTTAGAAAAGCAATTTATAAGGGCAGTTAACTTAGTTACATATTCTAATGATTTCCTAGCTACTGTGTCTCTGCAAGTAATCTTATTTGATAACTAAGAATCTCTAGATTAAGTAATAAACATCCTTAAAGTCAGCTACTGACAGAAACAATTTTAGAAGAATTGATGGCTCCCTCCTTTGATCAGAGAGAAAAAGTAATATGATTTTGTAGCTAAGTCCCCAAGGCACTGACCATGTCCATTTTCCCCAGACTAAGGGAGGTAAAGATACCATATGCTTTATTTTAGAAACAATTCTCTTTCAATTGAAGTGTTGGTTCCATGGTTAATGATGTGGTAAGATAAAAACAATTTCCAAGTGGAAAAATAGAAAGTGACTTCCAGATTTGAAAAGTCTCTATATCTAGAAACACTGTTTGAATCGAACACTAAGGCTCCTTTCACATAGTACATATACACATACATGATATGTATACTTATACAATACTTTTATATATTATATACATATTTACATATATATCTTTTGTATATACCTTTTATATAACTTCTACATAATTACATATTTTAAATATATTATATTATTCATTATACAGGCATACTTTATCATGCTTTACTTTACTGTGCTTCGTAGATATTGTGCTTTTACAAATTGAAGGTTTGTGGCAACTCTGTATCAAGCAAGACTATTGATGATATTTTTCCAACAGCATGTGCTCATTTCATGTCTATGTGTCATATTCCAGTAATTCTCTCTATATGTCAAACCTTTTCGACTTTTATTCTATGGTGATCTGTGATCAGTGATTTTTAATGTTACTACAATGACTCTGAAAGGGCAGAGAAGCTTAGTGTTTTTTAGCAATAAGTTTTAATTAAAGTATTACATTGTTTTTATGCTACACAATAGACTACAGTAGAGTGTAAACATAATTTTTATATGCACTGGGAAATCAAAAAATTGAGTATTGAGATACTTCATTGCAATGATCTGGAAGTGAACCCACATTATCTTTGAGGTATGCCTGTGTATTACACTTTATATTATATATAATATAATAATATAGACCTTATATATATACCTATTATATATGTACACCTTTATATACATATATGCCTCTCTCTATATATGTTTTATGCCTTTCAGTCTTCAATGATTAGTGAGAGGAAGCGGAATCACCAGTGAGAAAAGGTCTTTTCCCTCCAGTTACAAATCTGTCCACCAACAGGTCTATTCCCACCTTTAGCCTCTCAGTCACTCCCCTTAGATCCTTTCATGTCAATGGAGAGAAGCACTGTTACAGGCTGAATTGTGTTACTCAAAAAGATATGATGAAGTTCTAACCCTTAACAACTCAAAATGTTACCTTATTTAAAAATGGGATCTTCACAGAAGTGGTCAAGTTAAAGTGTGGTCATTAGGGTGGGCCCTTACCCAATATGGCTGGTGTCCTTATAAAAAGAGGAAAACACATGGAGAAATGCATGTGACAACAGATGCTCAGGTTGACGTGCTGTAGCTAAGTCCAGGAGTGCCAAAGACTGCCTGGGAACCACCATCAACTAGGAAGTGGCAAAGCAGCAGTCTCCCCTACAGGGTTTAGAGGAAGCATGCCTGCTGATACCTTGATTTTGTACTTCTTGCCTCCAGAACTGTGGAACAATAACTTTCTGCTGCTTTAAGCCATTCAGCTCGTGGTACTTAGTTATGGCAGCGGTAGGAAGCTAATAAAGCATTGGTGGATCTTGTTTAATATGCTGGGATGAGATATTCTAAGACATTAGAAGTGGTGCTTCATCCTCCTCTAGTACTTCTTTCCGCCGTATATTTGGCTAAACAGGTAGAAACTGTTTCTTAGAACTGGAGACTCTGAGCCCCACCAAGGTGAAATTATTTTTCCCAAATGAGTTTCTAACAGATGCCAGGCTTTGGGAAACAGTATGTAGGTGTGTCTATGTGGATCTTTGCCTATCAGTTGGTTTAACAGTGACTTCCTGTGACTAAGTACTATTTACTTTCCCAGATGGAGGAGAAATGAAAAGATTAATTAAATACATACAAATCTATAATGTTTCCAATTCCGAAGCCATGAAATTATCAGGTAGTATCATAGAGTGTCAGGTAGTGACATATAGTATTAGTTATTTCCAGAGCATTTTTAATTTATTCCATGTGCTTGATACATTACAGCAAAGTGTAAAATAAACACTAAATCTTTCTATTTTTATTACCACTCCTAAATTCAATTTTTAATCATGTAGGGTCTTTGAGTTTTGTTCTTGCAGTTACTTTTTTTAGAAGAGGGATACTGTCATTCACTTCTCAATCACAGCTGTTAGTTAAGCATATGACATTTGTGTGCGATGAAACCCAGTAATCATCATCATCACATGAGAAAATGTAGTGGTGTTTGTCCCTACTGACAGAGAAATTGACCAAAGGATGGGCATATATGGATAAACCTTGAGTTTTATTTGGCCATTCAGAGCATGAGTCAAGTGTTGGCAGATAATTAATTTCTAATTTCTAATTTCCATAATTATTTTATTAATTATTCAGCATCCACAAATTTTACTTCTTTTGGCCCAATTCTGTCATCCACAGCTGACACCCTTGTCTCACACTTCATTGATCAGAGTTCAACTGTGAGTTTCCAGCTGCAGACTTCAGACAGAAACACCAGCAGTGTGTCCCAAATCTAGGCTGTCATGTGACATCATCAAGATGGACCCAGAGGATAGAAAAATGATGCTCACATATTTCCAGGGTTCCTTTTCCACAATCAGAACAACACACAGCCGTCACTACTACCCCTGCCCTTACACAAGCCCTTATTTTCTTTCTTTTTTTTTTTTAATTAAAAAACTTTTTGGACGTGTCATACGGCTTGCGAGATCTTAGTTCCCTGACCAGCAATCGAACCCACACCCTCAGCAGTGAAAGCGTGGGATCCTAACCTCTGGACCGCCAGGGAACTCCTGAGCCCTTATTTTCACTTGCCATCTTGGAGAGGAACAAGAAGAGGAAGAGGATATTTGAGGGATTCTTTTATTTAAAGAAATAAGCTACCTAACTAAATCAGAGGAAACTTCTATCAATGTTAACCCTTCTTGACTCCATGCTATCCAGCAAAGTTAGCATTTATGAGAAAATCTCATCAAAAATAAAAAGAAAACCCAAGTTTCTGTTTTATACCTGGATGACAAGCTGCCAAGTTTTCCACCTGGGTTTCAACACCCAAACATCTTCTAGGGCTACTTTCATACATCATCAACTCTCCCTCATTATATTTCATTCTTTAGAACTCTCCACAATGACTGTATCACTAAGCTGAAAATATCCTCATATCCTGTAATCTTAATTTGCTAAATTCAATAGATACTTATTAGTCACCATTTTCCTCAACTTTACTATAGCATTTGTCAGAGAAGATTATGCTTTAAAAAAAAGAAAAAAAATCTTTTCTCTTGGCTTCTCTGATACTATGATTTCCTATTTTTTCTTATGACTCTTAGGTCATTCCTTCTCATTGCTTTCATTTAGAACTCCTCTACTACCTCTTACCTAGGTATTAGGGTCTCAGACTTCAGCCTCTTTCTTGCTTCTATATCACCTCTCTAACTGGTCTCTTTCATTTCCAGTATTTCACATACTGCTTCTTACTGATGGTTCACCCTTATAGGCTGTATTTTCTTTTCTGCTATCCAGATGTGTATTTCAGACTGATTACTTAACTTTTCCATTCAGCTGGTTGGCAGAACACAACATGCCAGCAACTATACATCAGATAATATTCTCGAAATAACATGTCCAAATTGAAATTCTGGTCCAGTCCCATCCACAGTTCAATTCTTCTTAATAAATTATCCTTCTTCCAGTCACTCAATCTGAAGACATAGAAACATCATTTAATACTAACCTCTATTAAACCACTAGATCCAATTCATCATAAAGTCCTGTAAATTATAACTCCTACATATATCTCAAAGCTGTCTACTTCTCTCCAGCTCTGTGACAACCACATGAGTCTAAGCCAACATCTGTCATATGGATTACTGTAAAATTTTCCGAATTGGTCTTTCCTTCTCCCCTATTTACCCTGGCAAAAAAAAAAAAAAAAAAGTCTTTTCCCACACAGCAGCCAGAGTGACATCTAAAAAAAACTCTCTAAATTGGTTTTTTTGCTCTCCTCTATGATTCTATGATTAGGATAAAATCTAACTTCTGTAAATTCTTTATTTTTGTCCAGAAGGTCTTATATGATTCAATTCCTTCTCGATGGATTTCTTTTATTTCATTATAAAATCCATGGCTTCCAAAAGCACTATTGCTTCTTTCTGAAATAACAAACAATGCTTGCTAACCATGTTTGCTTAATTTTTTTTTTTAAATGTGGTACACACATACACAAAAGAGGCTGCATTATTTTCCTACCACTCAGCTTAAATTAGAACCACTAAAGTCCTCTGAAAATTCTTCCTAGTTTATATCTCTGGCTATACCCTGTTTCCTACAGAAAATCACTTTCATGTTAACAATTCTCTTGTGTATCTTTATATTCTTACCACAGATTTACAAGCCTGTAAAAACGTGTTGCTTAGGTTTGTCTATTTTGTCTAGTTTTCTCCCCCGTGGGGTTATATGTTTATACTCTTTAGTGGATATATTTTTTTCATTAAATATCGTGTTTTTGCAATTCATTCATTATATGAAATTGTAGTTCACTTATGTTCTGATTTACATATTTCATTGAATGAATACATCACAGTGCATTTTATATTTCTGATGTATGCCTGAGTTATTACTAGCTTTTTATTTGTAAAGAGTACTATTTAAAAATTTTGATCATGGACGCTAGTGGGTACATACACATAAAGATTCCTCAATGGGCAAGTACCTTGGGAAGAAAACCTTATACCATAAAACAAACAAACTTGGGAAAATGACAATATTTGACCATTTATTAACCTACAACATTTAAAACTTTATATGATTCAAATTCACATATATTCAACTTGAATAAACAAGACAAAATCAATTCCAATGTAGATATATACTAATTTACACTCATTATTTTCACTCATTCTGGGACTTGTCTTCTCAGGGCATGTTTTTATAAAATGTAAATGTAATAAAATGTATTATTATATTTTCTTGTGTATTTTTTTTTAAGGAACACATTTAAAACTAAGCGATGAAATTTTTCTTTTAAAATTGAAGCATTTTAATGTTTAAAGAATGCATTTTAATCTTTACTGTATGTTAAGTGAGGAGGAATAAATTTTTTAAAATCTGTTTTCATTTTTTGGAAAGTGTATAACCAATTTTTCCAGCATCATTAGTAAAAACATCTATTTATTTTCCACTGAGCTCTTATATGTTATCCAAGATTTCATGCATGTCAGTTTCTGCTTCTGAAGTCTTTATCATACCAATTCAAAAATATTTGAATTATTAAAATTTATAAGAAATCAAAATATGTGTGAGATATAGTCTCTCAACCTGATTTTTCTCCTCAGCATACACAATTTTTACAAAACATATATGCATTGCTTTGTCTTCAGTTTTTACTGGTGTATATAATGATGTTGATATTCTCACTTCTAAGTCATTAGAATTTCTCTTGGTAGCCTTCAGAATTTTCTCATTGTCTTTCATAGTCTTATAGTTCACTAAAATATTTCTTGGTCAGAACGTTCTCTTCTTTCCCTATTTTGGAATTCTATGGGTCCTTGTTTATTCCTGGGAAATTAATCTCTATTATTTTTTCAAATATTTCCACTTCACTATTATTTTTCTGTCTGATTATTTTTTACCCAGTTACTGATCTTGCTGTGCCTATTCTACTTAAAATGATATTTGTTTCCTTTTAAAATTTATTGATCCTTTTGTGCCTCCTCTTTGAAGTACTTACATTTGTTCTTCCAACCTGTATCAAATTTCTGGGGCTGCCAAAACAAATACCACAGACAGGGGGAACTTAATCAACAGAAATTTATTTCTCATAGTTCTGGAGGCTAGAAGTCAAGATCAAAGTGCCCCCAAGGTTGATTGGTTTGCCCTTGGCTTGCAGATGGCTGCTTTCTCTCAACACCCTCACATGGCCTTTTCTCTGTGTGCACACACCTTGTGTCTCTTTGTTTGTCTAAATGTCCTCTTCTAATAGTTACACCAGTCAGATTGGATTATGTCTCACCTAAAGGCCTCATTTTAACTTAATCACCTCTTTAAAGGCTCAATCTCCAAATGCAGTTATATTCTGAGGTACTGGGGATTAGGCCTTCGATGTATGAATTGGAGGGTCAGGGGACTATTCAGCCCATAACACGACTCATAATTATTCTTCAGATGTGTGTTTTACTATTTATGTTATCTTTATGAAAAAATCAACTATTGTATTTTCGTATCTAAATAAGTCCATTTGTAAAAGTATTTCCTTTCTCTTGTATCACATTCATGATGTATTCTCCTTATTTTATTATCAACCCCTCTGTTCTAACACTTCTGCATCTAGCAGCATTTTGCAATCAAGGTTGTCCCTTTTACTTTTTGTTATTCTTGTTGTCTTTTTTGTAAGTTCATTTTAAATTAGTGTCCCTCCTTGGATGTCTTATTTCAGGACAGGACTGTGTGAAGGATGAAGAAACATTAACTCAGTTTTGTTTGCTAAAATTCCAGCAAATACTCCTCAGGGTCGCAGCATCCCTTTCATTTCCCCAGGAGAAGCAGGTTTGGGCCGTGAACTCCCAAACTAATCTTTTGGATTGGAAAGGGAAAGTGTGTTGGCGTTAAAACTGTAGGATAGTCGATCCATCACCCAACTGTTCTCTGCAACTCTTGAACAGACCAAGATTTCTGAGTTACTTATCTGGAATAAGAAATTTTGCTAATCTTCTGATTTATGCATTTGGGGGCGGGAGGCGGTTAGACATTAATTTTCCCAGGGAGATGGTTTCTTTTATTCTAATTTGTCCTCTAAGAAGTCTTCTTGCTGCCTTCTGCTTCAGGTAGAATCAATCCCCTCCCTGGTCAGCAAAGCACACAAATTCCCTGCACTATTTTCTAACAGTTTTTATAATTTTTCCCAGAATCCTAAATGCTTTGTATTTAAGAGTTTATCTTACTTGAGGGAGACTGCAGGCTGGCTAATTTCTTTGCAGAACCTTGAAAATCTCAGCCTCACGTTATTGTTATTATTATTCTCAAAATTACTATGTTAATCTAGCATTTTTAGTGTATATGACACTTTCTCCCAACACATATTCCAAGTTATTGGGAACAAAGGAAATTCAATCAGGCCTGAAGGATCATTGATTTTTTCCATTTATGTATCATATCAGTTAGAAATTGTTAAGTGCTGAATAATGTCATTTAATAAATGAATTATTTATTGAGTTAAAAAAGCCTTGGGAGGTTATCTATTCATAGTTACATGAAAATAAATGCTATATTTCATATCTTACTATGTATATTATGTATTTTCTCAGCGACTAACTACACTCTGTTGCTGAAAATGAGACATTATCTCTGATGAATGCGAGGGCTCTGGCAGACATTGCTATTAGGAGATTTTTATATTTTTCCATAAGTATTACATAAATATTTAAATGAAATTATTGCATATGCTTATATCCCCTACTGGACAGTGAACCTATTAAAGTCAAGAGCTATTCCTCATTAAACAATTGAATACACTGACATCAAATATTTACTCAAGAGTTTTTCATGTGTCATGTATATTTTTGATTGAGATGATTCTGACTCAGCCTTGTCTTCAATGCAAGCGTGTTCTATAAGGGTAGAGAACCATGAAAATAAATACTCATCAATAATAAATGTTGAGAAATGAAGAGTGCTTCAATTGTTACAAATCTGACTGGAGGTAATAGGGCTGCCTGTCTAGGTAGGCCCTTGTTATGAGGATTTAACTGAATCTAAATGTTTAGCTGGTCAAACAGCACTGCAGGGAGAAGAACACGTTTAAATATTTAGAAGCACATTAAACATGAATCAAAAGTTAAACTAAAATCAAAAGTTAAACCAGAAAGACGTAAAGTTACAGAAGGTAGTTCTCAGTACTCTCTTGTCTGTTTCAGCCTAGAGCAGGATATTAGATGGTTAGCAGATTTCGTAGTTACAGGAAACAAATATTACATGCTAAAGTGACATAAATGCAAATTTAAGTTAAAAAATAATCAACCACAGAAGTCCAACTTAAGAAAAAAGGGAAGATATAATAGAATTTGTCATAGAAAAACACTTTGACAGAAGATCGTTTGTGAAATTTAATAATATATCTGATCCATTTCTATTCTTCAAAAATCTATTTATGGTTGGCTTTAGAGCCTTAAGAAATAGGATGTATTGCAGATGCAAAACTACACATGGTGCTACACAGTATAACACATATTTAAGTAGAAACCCATGCCTAATAGCAGATTGTTCGCTGTTCTTTATGCACATTTGGTTTTATTTACCTTTTATTAAACAACTGTGGGTGTGGAGGAGCATGTATGAATCAGAAAAGTACACCCTGACTTCAGACTCTGCTTTTACTTTAATTTCAATCTGAATGAGAACTATCGCTGACATTGGAAAATAATGATGGAGAGCTTTGTTGGAGGCTAAGCGGAGAGTCGGGCATCATAGGCACTATTCTTGCTGCTGAGACTAGAAAAGTCTACAATTGTCCCTACTTTTATGGAGCATAACCTTTATTAAGCAGCCAAAGTAATTTAATCAGAAAATGAATGTACAATATGTCTGGTAGCCAAATGGATCAGGAAGAAAAATAATGCTGTGTGAGTAGAAAGGGGAGGATGAGAAGATGCAGTGCCATTTAAGACAGTGTGGTTAGAGGAGGCCCTTTTGTTAATGTCATGTTGGATGGAGTGACACATTCTGGTGGAAATGAGTCCAGGCAGGGGTAGCAGATAGAGAACCCAAAGCAGGGGTGCTTTGGGCATGTACAGAAATAACATAAAGGCTGGGATAGCTGGAGCAAAATGATGAAGTAGGAGAAGCAATTCTATATAACATGTTAAAACAAAACAAAACACCACCACCAAAAATAACCTGACCACAGGAAGGAGAATAAGGTGCAGATATGGGAGATTAGATAAGAGGCTATTGGCATAGTCTAGATGGTAAATGGCATTGTTTGACTAGAGCAGTAGGGAGAGGCAATGAGTAATGGATTCTAGAGATAGTTCTAAGAAAGGAAAAACAGGACTAGCTATAATATGGAAGGAAGTAAGACCAAAAGTCTAAACAACAGCAACAAAAAACCTTCATATTTAGCAAGGACAACACTATATTAAGGAAAAGGTAGGTGCATCCGACCAGCAGATGGGGAATGAACCAGTTCTCGAATGCAATGAATCCAGACTTTTATTAATATGAGCATATCTTAAGAAGACCCCTTCCTCTCTAAGAATTACTTTTTGACCTTCAGGAAATAATTAGGAATTGGAGACTTAATGGCACTTAACAAGGGGAAGGAAAGATGAACCTTATAGAAATTTATTAGCTAACTATACAAAGTATGCAGTATCATACATGTGATTAACATATACACACTACTATGTATAAAATAGATAACCAACAAGGACTTACTCTATAGCACAAGGAACTATACTCAATATTTTGTAATAACCTACAAGGGAAAAGGATATGAAAAAAATAGATATACATGTACAATAAGTCCCCTACATACAAAAGAGTTCCGTTCCGAGAGTGTGTTCATAAGTCCAATTTGTTCATAAGTCCAACCAAATTAGCCTAAGTACCCAACTAACATAATCGGCTATATAGTACTGTACTGTAATAGATTTATAATACTTTTCACATAAATAATACATAAAAACAAGCACAAAAAATGAAGAAAACATTTTTAATCTTACAGTATATCACCTTGAAAAGTATAGTTGTACAGCACAATGGCTGGCATATAGGGGATGGCATTGAGTGAACAAGCAAGAAGAGTTACTGACTGGAGGAGGGAGAGGAGGTGGGAGATGGTAGAGCTGAAGGATTGTCAGCAATAGGAGACGGAGGACAAGCTGCAGTTTCACTCACACCTAACATTGATGGCACAGGTTCTGGTTCCCTGCTGGATTCAATTCTAGCTACTCTCTTGAAAAAAATGTGATGTCTGGGTAGTAGCTCTTTTTTTCTTGTCATAGATGACACAGTAGTTCTAAATGGCTGCTGCAACCTTCGTGTACCATTCTACATTCGGGTCCTGTGCCTCAAAAACTAACTGTGCCGCTCCAAATACAGAACCTTCCCTTGCCATTTCCTGCATGGTGAATCTCTTTGGTACTTCAGTTACATCTTCTTCCTCTCGTCTCTCTTCATCTTTTCTCTGGCCCTTCAATACCATCAGGTCTTCATTAGTAAGCTCCTCATGTTGCACAGAAAGGAGTTCAATGAAACTGTCCTCTTGCAGATCTAGCTCCAGCTTCTTGTTGAGGGTCACTAAGTTGCTGGAGACCTCTTTGGACTCCTCACCCACCTTCTCAAATTCACAAAACTTGTGAACAAACTGCAGCAAACGTTCTTCCAAATCCCATTCATGGTGATGGCTGTACTCAAGCCAAGCAGTGTCAATGTTTTTTATGGCCTTGTAGATGTTACAGTCTTTCCAAAATTGTCACTAGGTTGTTCCTGATTCGTCCCTTGCCTTTACTGCCTGATGAAAAGTGTGACATAAATAATATTTCTTGAAAGTCGCTCTAACTCCCTGGTCCCTAGTTTGGATGAGCAACACACGTTCGCATCCTTGAAAGTTAACAACTTGAAGGTTTGTATGTAGGGGACTTACTGTATGTATAACTGAATCACGTTCTGTACACCTGAAACTAACACAACATTGTAAATCAACCATACTTCGATAAAAAAAGAAAGTACTCATATTATAGAAAAAGTAAGACACCATAAACGTCCACACTTTTTCTTAGGGGATAAAAACATTAAGGAGATTTTGGAAGCAAACCTGCAAGATGGCCCCGTATAATTCCCAACTCTTGGTACTCATGGCTTGTGTAGTCTCCTCACATATTGTATCTGGGTCAGTCTGTGTGACCAACAGAGCATGGAAGAAGTGATGGTATATCACTGCTGAAGTCAAGTCATAAAGAGTATTTTCTAGCTCTCTCTCATTCTCTCCATCTCTCAGACAGCCCTCTCTGGGGAAAGTCAGCTGCCATATCATGAGGACACTCAGGCACCCCACGGGGAGGCCCATGAGGTGAGAAAGTGAGTCCTCCTACAAACAGCCAACAAAGAACTGTGGCCTCCAGCCAACAGTGATGTGTGTGAATCATCTTAGAATCAGTTTCTTCAGCTGTAGCTGAGCCTTCGGACACCTGCAGCCCTGGTTGACATCTTGGCTGCAACTTCGTAAGATCTTAAGTCAGAACCATCCTGCTAAGCCAACCCTGAATTTCTGACTCACAGAAACTGGGAGGGATCAGCATTTATTTTCTAAGCTTCTAAATGTTGGGGTGATTTTTCATGCAGCAATAACTAAGACAGATTTTAGACATAAGAGTGTCATGCTGCTATCAACAAAAAACTTCACACGTAAGGCCGGCATTAGAACTAGAGAGTGAGTGGAAGCTGGAAGAACTTTGAACGTGTTGGTGAAAGCTGAGAGGCTTTTAATAAATGGTCTGTAACAGTATGGTGGCATTTAAGGATGTTTTTAAAGGGAAAATAATGCCTTAAAATAGCAAAAAAAAAAGAACAGATTAAATGTTCTTTTGGGAATCTAGGCATCTGAAGAGATTAAAGAGAAAGCTCTAACTGTAGCCAGAATTGGGTCTGTGAGTTTCACCTCTGCCCAATTAATACAGTCAGCATCTATAGCTACCTGTTTCTTCTCCTACAGTATCCAACTCTTGTTTGCTATAAACATTCATCCAGGGGGACATTCCAGAGCTGGTGCAATTTCAAAACTGCTCAGTTGACACGGCAAAAAGGAGCCTGCTCTTGCCACCTGTTTCATATCCCCCAATACACAGGTTGTCTACTGGCCCTTTTCCTTTACATTATTTCTTTTTGCTAGTTGTTATGGATATGAAGCCAAGAGTGTGGAGGACTGGGGTGTGCAAAATCTGTCTTCTTACATGGATGTCTTAATGAGAGTATCTTGGAATTTTTGAAAAAAGGAGAGAAAAAACTTTAAAATACACTCTCTCTAAATATTTTTTAAAAATTGTGAATAATGAATGGGTTCTTGAAATAAACTACATTTCACAAAGAGGCTGGTAAGAAATTGGTGATAATTTAGAGAGAGCATAAATAAAAGAAGTCTTTACGCATATCCAAACCACATTTCTTTTGTCCCATATTCTGGACATCCACTTCTGTGTGTTTTCACTCTACTATGAGAAGGACGGACATGGTTTCCCATCTCTGTCTAAGTACTCTGTGTCTGTGTACCACTTGCCATGCCTGATATTATTTCTGGATAAATATACTTTTCGTTGTGATCGTGAATGGTATTTTCCCACTTTGTGATGGTGGTAAAGTCAATTTTTGCTTGGGCTCCATGATTTAATTGTAATTCTGTTTAATGTGATGTTGATGTACTTCTTAGCAATATCAGTCGGTTTCCAGTCATCCATAGCTGAGGGACATTGCAATAAAATAATAAGTAAGATACTCATTTAAAAATAAATATCCTACTTATTATTTTATCAAGTGGGCACAAAGGATGAAGAGCCAAGGGCAACAAAAGGGTGTGATGATTACATTTCATCACCAGGTTTCAAACCCAGCCTTTCTACTTCTCATGAATGCTTTTACGTTACCAATGGCTTTACTGAAAAGAAAACAAATGAGTTCTCTCCTAATAACTAAAATATCTTTTCCTTGATCCTTAGGAAGAATTACTGTTTCCTTAGTATCACAACTTTGTGCTCAGAAATGTTCCTTGGCAACGCAATTTGATATGATCCGGTGAGTTAAGAAACCTAAGTACTCAGAATGATTAAACTGCTGATAAACGTGCATCCTTGAATTTGCCAGTAAGCATTTCTCTGATGACAATATAGGTATGTTCTTTTCCCCTCGACTTGATGGGGACTATTTTGGTTACGTGTTTTTCCACCGTGTTGAAAGGAATCTAAATAAATATTGAACTTATAATGAGAAGAATTTGTTTCCCGTGTTAACAACCTGCTCCCTATTCACTCCCTATTATAACATAAGTACAAAAGAGAAAAATGCATGGTGTTCTTATAGTAAATTCCTTGAATTTTACAATCAAAATTTATTTTATCCAAAATATACTTTCTTTGGTAGATATTACGTTTAGTTAACTTATTTTTATTACATATTTATCATGCATTTGCTATTTTAAAATTTTTGCTTCAAAATATATTGAAGATTTAATGTAAATACGTGTGTAGGATGTGCAGAAAATAGAAGAGTATGTTCAACCTTTTTTGGCTTGCTGGGAAACAAACAAAAAAAACAGTGTCTTTTTTCATTCACTCATGAACCAGTGTGTTCAGGAACATTCATTTGAAACTGAGATAGAGAAATAAAAGAAAATGAGAAATATTTGTAGTAAAAATGCAGATGAGCAAACTTTTAAAAAGAGTAAATTAAATTGGAGATGTACAGCTAAAATGACTGAATTTCAGGCTCTTCATTTCAGCTATTTGCATGCAAAAGTAATAGAGCATTAACAAACTATTGTGCAATCTGGTGTAATTGCTTCACCAATGTAACCTTCATACGCCATGAATGTATTTGTATACAAAATAACTATGATGCTGGCATAACTATGAAATAAAACTTTAAAGCTGGATTTTATGTGATAAGGGAGAAAAATCAAAGAAATTATGGAACTCAGGTAAGGTTTTTACGATCTTGCCTTCTTTCAGGAGCTACCAGCTGCTATGCTCACACGAACAGATTAGTTGAAACATACAGTAAAATGCACAAATTATGTCTTTACAGTGAAATTAATGACCATTTCATCCAGTATAAAAGATAATTTTACAAAGGAAATACTGCATCATTAAAGTTAGCAGTTAGGCAACCTGAATGTGCAGAATGAAACGACAGCAGCTTTCTCAAAATGGTGTTATATCCTATAAAGTGCCTGTCATTTAAAATGAAGAGCAGGAACACAGCTCCACTCCCTCAAGGAGGAAACAGGGTGTTGCTAAACATTCATCTTGTTCTAAAGAATGAGGATTCTCATGGTCTTCAAAATCTTAAACGGAAGACATTTCTGTTTTACTGCTGTATTATATGATATTAAAATTGTGCGTTGAAGGACAGTGATGGCATGGTAGATATAGCACTGTTGTTTAATTTTGAGACAAATTAGCAGAATTATATAGGATAAGTTAACTTGTGATATTAAAGTACTTTGATACGTTTACAAAATTATGAAGTCCCATGGAGTTCAGAAAAAATAGACTGGAACCTTGTATTCTATCCTACAACTCATGGAATCAGTTCTAGCCAACCATTTCCAAGTCAATACTTTCAACACAGAACACATATTTATCATGAAATAGAAATGTCTTGTAACCAGTTTGCCAAGAATCCTGAAATAGAAAATGGGGCAAATCTTTTGCTTCACGTGAATGCTCTAAACATAAAGACGATTACACTTACACCCACTTATGATTACAACAGATGTCTTCATAGGGCTAAATGAGTCTTCCAAAAGTTTCAGAGAGCTAGAACCCATTTTAGTTTGACCTCTTACCATTCCACTAAGATGCATGTAATAGTGTTTTTATGCTTTCCTTTCTGTTGGGCAGGAGGATGAAATTTAAAGTTAGCATACATTTTTGGCTCTTAAGAAAAGGAGGCAGTTCCCAACCGTAAGTAGATGAGTAATGTGAAATATATTTGATTGTAGATTCAAAAGAGACAAAGATTACAACATAAAAAGTGATTATGCAGTGATGTGCTATTTGTCTATAGATGTTTTGGGTTATATTTAATACTCATACCCTGACTTCTGCTGTCCAGAATAGCCTCTGTCTACCATCAACATGACAAGATAGCTATGTATGCGGTGGGTGTACATTTTTGGGGGATATATGCTAAAAGATAACAGGTACTATGTGTACAGAAACAGGATTTAAGAAAACTCAATGCTTCCATAAGGGAGGTGGCTGTGTGGTCTTTAAGGACATACATTCATTCTGAAAAGGTGTACTGCTGATGAAATATGGCAATCTGGTTTCTTGGTGTATATTGAGACAAGTAGTGATAGGCTTTATTTCTGTTACACTCTCTCTCTTTATAAAATGGAGTTTAAACAGCTTACAGAAATACATGCAGTCAATGTAGTATAAAACAGAAAGAAGGAAGGAAAAATTTTAAATGAGTAAAAAAAAAAAGGCAGAGGTTCATTTGCATATAGCGATAAACATTTAAAACTTTTACCCTCTTAATGAAAGCATGTGGTAAAATTAAACCTGAACAGTCTGGTGAATAATCAAAGAAGTAATAAAAAAATAAACCTGTTATTTACAAATTTTGATCAGTATATTTTCCATACAAAAGGCTGCCTAAAAACCCTAAATGCCCTAATGTCCAAGACCATTTTCAAATGGCTACACAACGCAAATTGAAAGCACAATGCTGATGAGCCAGTGTCCAGAGAGATATGTAATAACGTACTTCTATTTTGATGTAATCCAATTATAAAATAAAATGTCTTCAAAAGGAATATAATTCATGTTTTGCAAGTAATTCTCATCTCCTCTCTTTCAACTCTCACTCCCTGGAAGCTTTACAATAGTTGACAGTAGACAGTTCTAAGTTACACTCTTTGGAAATATATACAGTATTGAAAAATCTGTGTTGAGAATTAAGGTTATATGTCTATAATAATCAAATATGACAGATATTGTTAAGTTGCACATGAAGTTCATGTAAAGTAACTTAGATGACTAGTTTTCTGTTACATTAGTGACCTGAAGACTCTATTGGCTGGCTGACTTGGAGGTCCCAGAACCATTAAAATGGCTTCTCTAAAGTGACTAGTAGAGTAGAGGATCCCATGTTGCCTTCTAGTTTATTAGTTATCCCACCAAGTAATTACACATCTCCAATGATGGAGAATTGTAAGGCATGAATAAAACCCTATGAGATTTTGAGTTTTATTACATTTTTACATAAAAGTATATTTTATTATCACATATTTGTATATTGTAACAGATGTCTTTGGTATTTGAACTTTTTATATTTTTGTATTAATCATCATATTCTCAACATTTTACTAGTTAAACGTTTATGATAATGACTTTTAGAATTTCCTATCAATCATCATATATTAGTAACTTATGTCTCTTGCATATTACCATATTTTTTCATAAAATGTCTCATTCTTTTGTATATTTTTTTTAATTAATTAGAATTATTTTTATTGAAGTATAGTTGATTTACAATGTTAGTCACAGCAAAGTGATTCAGTTATACACACACATATATATTTTTTTCAGATTCTTTTCCCTTATAGGTTATTACAAAATATTGAGTATAGTTCCCTGTGCTATACAGTAGGTCCTTGTTGGTTATCTGTTTTACATATAGGAGTGTGTATATGTTAATCCCAAACTCCTAATTTATCCCTCTTCCCACTTCCCTTTTGGTAACCATAATTTTGTTTTCTATGTCTGTGGGTCTGTTTCTGTTTTGTATATACATTCATTTGCATTATTATTATTTTTTTGGTTCCATATATAAGCCATGTCATAATATACTTATCTTTCTCTGTCTGGCTTACTTCACTTAGTGTGATAATCTCTAGGTCCACCCATGTTGCTCCAAGTGGCATTATTTCATTCTTTTTTTAATAATATTTTAATATAATTCCAACAGAAAATTTGCAAGATTACTACGAGTCTCCTAGAGATCCTTTACCTAAATACACCAATTGTTTATATTTTGTCCCACCTGATTTATCTTCCTATCTCTCTTTCTCACTCTCTCCATGTTTCCTTCTTTTTGTTTTTCTCTCTGTTTTTCCAGTTATATGTATTAGTGTGCAACATTTTTCTCTTGAACCATTTGACAGTAAGTTGGAGACATCATACCTCTTCATCCCTAAATACTGCATGGTGCTCAACTTAAGAACAGTGTTATTCCCTGGCATATCTATGTTATTGCTATTAAAATTAGGAAATACAAAATACTGTCATCCAGTTTGTGTTCCATATTCAAATTTCAATGATTTATCAAAAAAGTCATTTGTAGTTATTTTTCCTCATCCAGAATCCAAACATGTTTAGTTATTGACTCTCTTTCCCCAAATTTCAAACAGCTTAAACTTTAAAATGTGTAAGAAATTATTAAGTGGATATCTCATAGATTTTTTGCATTTTTATACGCTAGGCTATTTTCTGTTATATGAAGATTTTATAAAAACATTATTTTTATCAAACATGTTGAGAGAAAAAAAGACTAAAAAAATCCTTGAACTTAAGTTTGAACAACAGAGTCTGGTGAATGCGGTGGAAGAATCCTAAATGACTAAATCAACAGATATATCATTGGCAAGATTTAGATTTCACTAATAATTTTCGCATACGTCAAGTGTTAGATGCTATGTTAAGTGATCATAGATACTTTGCCACATTTATCTGAATCAGCAATCCTTTGCATCATATACTGTTTTCTTCATTAAATATAAGCAAATTGATATACAATGAGGCTACCAAACACTTCAACTGTGCATGGTTAACATTGTTGAAACCAGAATTTAAATCCAGATTCAGAATTCTAATTAAACGAATTGGTAAAATATAACAGAAAATAACAAGGATCAGAAGTGAATGAAAATTAAGTCCTAGGAGTAAGGATTACACCAGTCTTGGATACTAGAAATGAATGAGAATTTAGACTTTGAATGTAGGTGTGTATAAGTCTATATAAATACAAATGCTCATCTGAAGCAATAGTTCTGAATGTGATACATTCTATCCATAAATTACACCTGTGCTGACTTCAATAAATACATATCTGGGTCTCATCAGGAACAAGTTCATTATTCATGGCTGAGAATCACCTGTGTCTACGTCTGGAGAAATTATGTTTTGTTTTGGTTGGTATACTATTCAACAAATCTAGGATAGCTTTGTTATACAAGTTTGCAGATGTATTACTTTTCCGCTGCAAAACAAGTTACCATAAATTTGATGCTTCAAAAGCACCCATTTATTAACTCTGTTCTGTAAGTCTGAAGTCCAGGTGGACTCAACAAGGCTCTATGGTCAGGGCATCATAAAGCCAAAATCAAGGTGTTGAGCAGCCTAAATTTTCATCAAGAGGCCCTGGAATGGAATCCACTTCCAGGCTTATTCAGGTCGACAGCAGAATCCATTCTACCTAGCTGTTGGTCTGAGGTTCTGCTTTCCTTGTTGGATATCAGCCACTAGAGGCCTCCTATAGTCCTTCTCATATCTTCCACTCTATCTCCAAAGCCAGCAAATGTGTGTTTAGTCTTTCTCACACTTTAAATCTCTCTTAATTCCCCTTCTGCTACCTGCTGGAGAAAATATTCTGCTTTAAAAAAGCTAATGTTATTTATTACACTGGACCAGAGTAATTACTCTAATTTTAAGGTCAACTGATTATAAACTTTATTACATTTGCCAAGTCCCTGTAATCATCCAAAGTAACATATTGACGAGCATGGTATTCACTAAATTAATGTTCTCGGGAATTATGGTGAAAATATTTGGTGGGGGGGGGCACTTTTTGAATTCTGCCTACCTTGTAGGAGATACTAAAATATGTCATTTTTCACTTTAGTCTTTTTCATCAGATCAGCACTACCACTTTCAGAATGAACCTACATATTTGGGATGACTGCATTTGTAATCTGAACACTTAAGCCTTTTCTTTTTTTCCTGGTAAAAATTCTTCTTGAGTTTACCACATTATTTGATACCACTGATAAACTCTACCTTATATAAATTCTTACTCTCTTGGTTTTCATAAAACTATTTCCAAACTAACTGTAACTCTCTGACTGCATATCAGTCCAGTTTTCTTTGTTGTTACTTTTCATGTGCATTTTTAATTTATCTTTTCTATGAAATGTCCACCACACCTCTGGAAAACAATCTTTTCTCATAGTGCATTTTCTTCCTGTTGAGTATTTGCTCTCAGAGATTCCACTATCATACCTCAAGATATATTGCTAATATTGATTTCCACCTTGCTATGTACTCTTCCGCTTTTATTTCAAAGACCCTGCTAAATTTTTTTCTTTTTTCTTTGTTTTTGGCCACGCAGCACTTGGGATCTTATTTCCCCAACCCAGCGATTGAATCTGGGCCCCCTGCATTGAATGTGCAGAGTCTTAAACCCTGGACTGCCAGGGGAATTCCCTAGCCTGCTCAAATGCCCAAACCCTTCTCTTTTCTCCCAATGTGTTTCTGTTAGAAAAATCACCACATACCCAGGCACCCAAACCAAAAATTTCAAATGTATTTTTTTATTTTACTTTTCCTTTCTTATACCTTCCAGTCAATTCTATCCAAAACATATCTCCTGAATATATATCTTTTATTACTAATATTAGAAATTGCATCATGAGTTTATTATTTATACATTTAAATTGTTCAAGAAATTTTCTTATCTAATTTCCTAGCCTCTACTATAAGTTGAGGTTATACTCCCATTCACCTTAGAGATTTTTGAGTTGTTGGAAAGTCAATATATCTATAGATTACAAACAGATGAGTACCTAAATTATCATATTCTATAATGTAACAGAAAGTAGACTTTTAATATTGAATAAAATGGATCAAAATGGGCAATTATTTTGTTCTTACCCCTTACATTAAATGAACTCTCACAGCAAATTAATTACAAAATATCTAATGGATGTCCCAAAATTTTTATGATGCATGTCTAAAAGAGCAAATGGTACTTAATCTTTTATTTTGTATTTTAAATTGTGTTGAAGCTGGCAAGGTGGATTCTGGGTTTGTATAAAGAAAATTATTAGAATTTCATGTTGGGAATATTGATAACTGACAGCTCTCAGATGAAATCCTCTCTAGGAAATTCCCTCAGCACCAGAGAGCTGCCTTGTCCAATGTCTTGCTCATTTCTAGGCAACTGTCCATATTCAGTGACTGAAGGATGAGAAGCTATAGAGGTTCAGCACATTTGCCTCCAAGAAGGATGATTCTGAAGGACCATGCATATTCTAGAGTCCCTGTGATCAGCTGTGACCTTGGCTGCAAATACATCACTGCTTTGCAGTCCAACAACCCCTTCTCACTAAGTCTACTACTTTTACTACACTACAAGTGTTAAGAACCTTTGGCTACTATTTCAGTGATGCATTAAATGTTTTAATAACCATTAAATAATATACTAGGGCTTCTCTCTGACCATCTGAGAATACCTGCCTGAAAGAAAATCTATTTCAATGCAATCTGCTAATTTAGTTGTTCCAATTCAATTACCATAATTTAGTGCTTCTAAATTATTTTCAAGAAGACTGCGTAATTTATGGTTTTATTTAAAAAAATGTCTTCACACAAAACATGTCCAAGTTATGCATCATTTAAAATAATGGTAACCTAGACCATGCTGCCTATTTCTAAGATTTTAGTTTGTGATTTTTTTGTAAAAGAATGGATTCCCTAATGCAAGCTATTTAACAGAATCACCATCTGCTTGCCCTAAGGTTTAACATCTAGAGGAAGGCAGAGTCTACTGGGGAAATGTCCACATGTATTTCAGTTGAAAAGATAAGACTTCCTAACCTCTCCTTGTCCTTTGTGCTTGGGGAAATGGATACTATTCAACACTGCTGGCTAGAGACACAGCTGGCTGATTCTGACCTCCTGGACTCTGTCCAGGAGCCATCCAATCTGTGCTCTGCAGCCAAGGGACTTGAGGTTCAGGCATCGTCTCCTGCAATGCCAGTTCCACCCTCATTATCTCAGGCCTCCATAATCCAACCCTAATTATCTTGAGGATTTTTCCACCCAGATAACTCGAGTTGCATTTCCTCTATCACATCTGTGGAATTTATTTCTCACTAATAGCTAAATGAATGCTTTGTGTTCCAATATTCATGAATCCAGTAAGTATATTGCCAATATTGTGTAGTTTATAAAAATAAAGCACAATCTGTAAACTTTGCAGTTAAGAAAAACAGTCGTGCTAAGCCCCAATTAGCAAGTGGTTTTTGGAACTTTTAAACTTAGCTGTCAAACAAGAATAAAAGGGAGATGTAGTTATCTATAATTTTATCAAGTTAAGAATAATTTTTGATGGAAAAAAGCCTCTTCAATAAGTGGTGCTGGGAAAATTGGACAGCAACATGTAAAAGAATGAAATTAGAACACTTCCTAACACCATACACAAAAATAAACTCCAAATGGATTAAAGACCTACATGTAAGGCCAGACACTATCAAAATCCTAGAGGAAAACATAGGCAGAACACTCTATGACATCCATCAAAGCAAGATCCTTTTTGACCTACCTCCTAGAATAATATTAAGAATAAACAAATGGGACCTAATGAAACTTAAAAGCTTTTGCACAGCAAAAGAAACCATAAACAAGACTAGAAGGCAACCCTCAGAATGGGAGAAAATACTCGCCAATGAAGCAACGGACAAAGGATTAATCTCCAAAATATACAAGCAGTTCATGCAGCTTAATACCAAAAAAGCAAATAACCCAATCCCTAAATGGGCGGAAGACCTAAATAGACATTTCTCCAAAGAAGACATCCAGATGGCCAGCAAACACGTGAAAAGATGTTCAACATCACTAATCATCAGAGAAATGCAAGTCAAAACCACAATGAGGTATCACCTCACACTGGTCAGAATGGCCATCATCAAAAAATCTAGAAACAACAAATGTTGGAGAGGGTATGGAGAAAAGGGAACTCTCCTGCATTGTTGGTGGGAATGTAAGTTGGTACAGCCACTATGGAAAACAATTTGGAGGTTCCTTAAAAAACTACAAATAGAACTACCATATGATCCAGTAATCCCACTACTCGGCATATACCCAGAGAAAACCATAATCCAAAAAGAAACATGTGTCACAATGTTTATTACAGCACTATTTACAATAGCCAGGACATGGAAGCAACCTAAATGCCCATCAACAAATGAATGGATACAGAAGATGTGGCATATATAATACAATGGAATATTACTCAGCTATAAAAAGGAATGAGATGGAGCTATATGTCATGAGGTGGATAGACCTAGAGTCTGTCATACAGAGTGAAGTAAGTCAGAAAGAGAAAGACAAATATTGTATGGTAACTCACATATACGGAATCTTAAAAAAAAAAAAGGTACTGATAAACCCAGTGACAAGACAAGAATAAGGATGCAGATGCAGAGAATGGACTGGAGGACATGAGCTTGGGGAAGCAGGGGGTGAAGGGGAAGCTGGGACGAAGTGAGAGAGTAGCATAGACATATTTACACTACCAAGTGTAAAATAAATAGCTAGTGGGAAGTTGCTGTATAACAAAGGGAGATCAACTCGATGATGGGTGATACCTTAGAGGGCCGGGACAGGGAGGATGGGGGGGAGTCGCAGGAGGGAGGGAATATGGGGTTATGTGTATAAATACAGCTGATTGACTTTGTTGTACCTCAAAAACCGGTAAAAGAGTGTAAAGCAATTATATTCCAATAAAGAGCTTTAAAAAAGACATAAATATGAAATATAAACCATAAAGTTAATAGGAAAAAAAGAATAATTTTTAATTAATATTTTCTGACTATAATAATAAATTGACTGGGAAAATTATTTTAAGTAAGAAACCTTGAACTGGATGCTCTAATTTATTTCTCTTTTTTCTTTTTGCAGGAAATGGGCCACTTAAAAGTTTTAGATAGCTGGAGAAGCCTAGTGCACTTCATAAGACAGTAAGGTGCTATTTAATAAGTTGAAAGAAATGTGTATTTTCTGTACTATGTTCTAAAATATTTTTGGTAACTCATAGTTCCAAGAGTGTTTCTGTTTCTTAAAGTATTTTCACAGTTTTTGCACTTTAGATTCCCCTCAGAAATGTGTGTGTCACTTTTCCATAAGGCAGAAACCACTAACATATGACTTTTCCTGTTTTTTCCAGTAGTGGCAATGAAAATGAGCATTTTCTAACTACTCTTTCCCACTGTCCTCATGTGCCCAACATAATCGAGTTACATTTTGAACTAGAATAAAGGTAACAGACTCACAGGTATTGAACCTCTTCCTTTGAAATAATTAATCTTATATTCTATCATATTATGATGCCCAAATTGATTATTTTCGTCTGAATATACCAATGCCTTATCTGGTACAAAATCAGAGAAAATGGTCAACTGTTACTGCTTGTTGAATTGCTTAGAACAGGGTCATATTTTGGGTAAGTTTTGTTTTCTAGATGAAAACTCATCTTGTGCATATATTAGATAGAATTTTCTAGAAAACAGACGTGGAGTTGGAAGTGTGCATCTAAGAATGCAGTTGAGGACTGACACCTACAGAGTCATACGAAGGAACTGGATTGGGCAAAAGGAAGATTTGAACTGTGATGTGGTCTCAATGGAGGCCTTGGCAAATCCCACAGGCAGCTCTGTTTGGATGACCCGTTAGAAAATTCCTGCTTTGAGTTAGGAGATCAGGCATTTACACCTTCACAACAACTCATTTGATGCTGAGTGTCTCAGAGAAGAAGTGGGTTTTTTTTTTTCCAGGGGGAAGGGGTAAGGCAGCTTTCTTTGGCTGAGGACAATTTTATAGAATGAGACTCAGTAGAAAGTTGTCTGTCACAAAAACACTTTGGGGCTCAGTGAATGAGACTTCAGGACTGAAGGGTAAATTTTGGTAGCACACTAGGGCAGTCATTACAATCCACCTTTTGCTCTCTTCAGCTCCACGCACTTTATATAATAAATTGGAATCTCTTCTGCTAAGATTTGTGTTGGTCATGTTTCCTGGGGTAAACTGCAACAGTAAATTTTGTGGGATAAACTTTAAGCCCACATGTGTAGCTGGACTTGAAGCTGCACTTCAAATCAATTGTCTCCCCCTTTTCACCAATTCTAGATTCCCCTCACTTTTGGCAAGCATCTTCACTGTTTTAGGGACTTAAGTGACACGTTGACCCAAAAGCATTTCCCAGTGGAATCCAAGCTCCTGGTCATCGTGTCCCGCTCAGCCTCCTGTACTTGTGCCTTTGACATCAAAATTGGGTAAGGGATACCCAGAGGATATACTCAGTGGTGTCAGGCATGGGCGCCAAGCATGCTGTTTTCTTTTCTCCTCATGTCATAACAACCTTCTTCTCACGATCAAGATCAACTACTCCTGCCCAGACAGTAACACCTTTACTTGATTTTAGGTTAAAGTTTAAAGGCTTGGTGAAAGGCTTCTCCCTTAGGAAACTCAGATCTCTAGAGTTAAAAAAGGAGAAATACGCAAAAATCCCCAAATTGGTCACTGGAATAAGAGTAAGCATGTTGAAAGCTACTTTCAACCATCAATTCTCAGATTCACATATTCTACTTTTGGGTACCACATATAACGGTTGTTGATGTAGAGAATAATCGCCTACTGGAGGATAGTGCTCTACCCTGGCAGGGTATCATCGCCAAACTGGCACATTAGCTACACCTTCCATGAGATGTTACATTTACATTGCTGTATTTTGCCAACAGTTTCTGGGTATTGTGTGTATGTTTGTGTGTGTGTGTACCAAGACCAATAAATTCCATAGTAAACTGCACACTGCTTTGCTCTAACGTGGGTTCTGAGGCAATGCTAATCCCATATCAAATAATGGTGCTGACTGAGACCCTGCAGGCAGAAACTGTACCTAGAATAAGGTTATATTTTAGTCAAGAAGAACTGCTTCTTCTTCTAATGTGAGAGGACCCCATTGTGATTCACTTGCCACCAAGAGGTCAGGTGGACGCTTCATGCATGATGTCACATTGGGGGTTCTGTACAGAACTTTTGTGCTATCAGGAGCCGCGAGGTCTGCCTTGGTTAGTTGGAGACTGTGTCTTTGGGACTCTTCATGGTCTCCATTCTGCCATATTGGGTACTCTAATCATGCGCCCATTATCCCAGCATTAGAGTGGCCAGTGACAGAGGCTGCCTGATAAATGTCTGAAGTCTGTCTGTCCATTTTGTTGTTCGGTGCATTGCCCATGGTGCATGCCTTTTGCTGGGCATCATGATATACTACAAAGATCATGGCGTATACCCATTCCCATAGGTCCACTGACATATGTATTCTTCAAATATCCGTGACAAACCTGCCAAGTCATTTACAACTGTACATGATTCTGTATATATTCTTTCACTGGTCTGCTTCTTGCCACATAAAATGAATGACCACAGTTTTGCTTATTGAGAGAATTTCTTATCTCCTTTAACCTTCAGGCCCACCCATGAGTAAAGCCCTAATGAAGCAGGAACAGGCTGTTATCAGCTCACAACCAAATATTGAGTCTGATTGACCCCAAATCTGAGACAGACAGAAATTCCTAAATCTAATCCGAGAAAAAAAAAAAAACAGAAAGTCTGAAATGACTTACATCAAGGAAAGAAAGATAATTTGAAATTAAAGTCTTCCCCAAAACAGAAGTGTTCCCTCCCCTGAGAAAAGAACATCAAAAAAAAAGGCCAGCCCAGACGGTTTCACTGGTGAATTTTATCAAATATTAGCCAAATAGTCATAGAGGCTTAGATTTGTGAAGAAGGACATAAATTCTTCACTCTTTACAAAATGAAGAGTGTCAAAGAAGTTTAAGGCCATATTTTTAAATTTCTACGGTATGATTGCAACAATCTAAAATCTGCTTCTGAAAATCTTCGGGAGGTATCTTTATCCGCTTTGAACACAGCTTCAGACTGTGGGCTTGCCTCAAGGGCACATTCTCAACACTATGACCACTGTAAGTCAAAAGCTGAAGAAGCTTGGTCTTTGAGTCTTTATTAGAAAGAAAATGATGCTTATGAATTGGTGGCTCCGTGTTGGCGAAACTAGACAAATTTTCTTTCCTTCTCCACTAAAGTCAGGTGAAAGTGAATTTCCATTTATTATGGTGCATTTGCATTACAGTGATCACAGAGCAATCTAGAAGCTAACAGACCTGAAGTACTTTTTTTCACACTCCAACATTAAACTCTAAAATATAACTGCTACCTTTTTAATACTGAACTTGTAATGATAATTCATTATTTTTGCTAAAATTTTAGGCTTGCATTTGTATACCATGCAAAAAAAAAACCCTGCTAATTTAATTACAGATATTTTTGCATTATCTTTCTCTAAAAAGTCGGTTTATACAAGAATTTCTGGGCAGATATAACTATATGAGAAATGCACACACTTAATTTGGTGTATACTGATATCACGAGGAGTTTTCTTCTATTTCTTTATTAATATTATGCTCTGGCACACTGAACAATCTAACCACTCATAGTAGAACATATTAATAAAGAAGATTTGTAGAGACTCCTATATCATAGTAAAGGCCAGATAATACAGTAAGCTATATTTCAGATTAAATGTAAATTTCCTCTTTGTTAAAGTTCTCATAGAAATATATCTAAGTCAATGTGAAATTTTCTTCCATCTTTGGTGGAACCCTAAATAAACTGAAATACATATTTTACATCTTCAATTTTGTATTCTTCCTAGACTCAGCAGAGTGAACTTAGTCATTTCCCCTGAGGGAAGAAAGAAGGAGTGGCTCTGGGTTCCTTCTTTGGCTCCTACAGCTTTGACATTCAAAGTTCCTTCAGGAACTCACAGACTATGTAAAGTTGGATAGAACTGTTGAAGATGCTATAAATTAAACCTCTTATGTCCCAGTTTTCTGAAGTTCCAAATGGTAAATAGGACAACTAAAAATAGCATGTGAAAAAACTTTCAAAACATAGTTGGTAATAGAACTTGCTCCATCTCTCTTTGCTGTTGACAGTTATATATATAGTATTTCCATGTATGTATATATGTATGTGTGTGACTCTATATATGTGAATACACATTTTCAAATATGTAGTGCCATATAATTTCCAAGTCTAAGTCACTCGGTCCGGTATACACAACCAGTGTATCAAAGGTGATTGGGAGGAGATACACTGACCATTTCAAATTTGTAAGAGTATTCTGAAAAGAATAAGAGAGAGAGCTAGACTATTTCTGGTATTGCATGTCAGCTATGGGCAGTGTTTCAAGAGAAGTTAATGGAAGCTCTCCAGGGTAAAGGCTTTAACTTGGCGGGGGGAATGAACAGAGCAGGAAGTGTTTTAGTGATGCTAGTGAAAATGGCAGAGTGTTAGCTCCAAGAGTCTGTCCCACCACAGGTAAGACACCCCCCCACCACCCAAAAAAAAACAAATAAATGAAATAAAATAGCAAAAGCTACCAGAACTAACTTTGGAAAATAGTCAAAGATGTATAGTAACCAAGCAAGTACTGAATCAAGAGTCAGTTGATTTAAAAATCTTAGAAAAGCTTTGCAGCATTTTATTTATTTCTGTTCCCATCTTATTCCCTGGGCCAGTAGCAATCTTGAGGACAGCAGCCTGTAATTCCCTGTGTGGGACCCTGGCCTCTGGTTCTGGAGGGAGCAGAGCAGACCATGCTCTCTGAGAACTGAATCTGCCTGCTTCGACGGGGACTGCCTGAAGGACCGAAGCAAGGAGCTTGCATTTGTTTCCCCTAACATGCAAGTCTTTGAGAGTAGAAAAGTAGCTATGCACAGGGCATTCCTCAAAAACGGTGAAAGGCCAAAGAATAATTTGCTGCTGCCTGAGGCAAAGATTACAACTGAGGCAAACAATAACTATGCTGAAAGCCTGTGAGGAAAACCTGGGAAAAGAGAATTTTTGGAGAATTAAGGGCATTACAGAGCACCCCTGTATACCAGGAACCCAGAAAGCCTTTCACAGCCCAGGAAAGGATGAATGTTCAAATAATAAAACAAGATAGCAAACAAAAACAAACAACAGCAACAAACTGAGAACTGAGAAAGAAGACCCTAAGGTTGTTTCTTTTTTTTTTTCTTTTTTAACCTATAGGTGATCTTTAGGCTGATGCCAACAGGAAATAAAGGCTGAGGCAGAGTTGTAGATATCCTGTCTAAGCATTGAAACAGGGCTCAAAACAGACCCCAAATGCAAAGACGGAGAGTTTATATTTATTCATTTTTATTTTTCGTTCCAGACATTCAAGAAAACATCTATCCAAACACTAGTTGATCGTAACCTAAAGGAACAGACTTCAGAGAGCATATCTGACAAATAATACAGTCTTTAAAAATAGCTAATGAAAGTTACTAAACAATCAAACAGCTACATCTCAGAGTAAGCAAGCAAGCGAAAAACCAAGTCAAAACGAAACGCTGAAGAGGGGAAAGAATCTGATTTCTAGAGTTAGCACACTATAATACTTAAATGTACACTTTTCAACAGCAAATTAAATATAAAATACATGAGAAAACAAGAAAATATGGCCCGTTAATATTAGAAGCGAACAGAAATTGTCCCTGAGGAAGCATAGACAATATACTTACTAGACAAAGAGTTTAAATCAACTACCTCCTCCAAAATGTCAAACAAAAAAAGTGTCCACTCCACATAAAGTTAAACAAAGGATTTTCATGTGACCCAGCCACTCCACTCCTAGATATAAACACAAAAGAATTGAAAACAAGTCTTCAAACAAATACACACAACTGTTTATAGCAGCACAATTTACATTAACCAAAAGGTGGTAACACCCCAAATGTCCATCACCAGAAGAACGGATAAACGAAATGTGACATACATATACAATGGGATTCGGCATCCAAAAGTAATGAAGTTCTAATACTTGTTACAACATGAATAAACCTTGAAAGCTTTGCGCTAAGTGAGATCAGCCAGGCACAAAGGGTCTCATTGTATGATCTTACTTAAATCAAATACACAGAATGGGTAAACCCATAAAGACAGGGAGTAGACTGGTAGTTACCAGGGGCAGTGTGGAGGGGAAAAGTAGGACTGACTGAAGGAGTAGGGGGTTTTCCTTTGGAGTAATAAAAATATTTTGGAACTTGACAGAGGTGGTCGTGGCCCAACATTCTGAATATAGCAAGTACCACTGAATTGTATCCTTTAAAATGGTTAATTTTATTTTATGTGACTTTCATTTTAATAAAAAATCATTAAGAAAAATGAGTGGGAGATCTCTGCTACCAAGTAGGATACAGTACGTAGTTGGAAGCCAATGATTTACTGCAAGAACTAGGGAAAAAAAAATGTCATACACATTACAAGCAATATGTTTGAGGACTTAAGAGAGGTCTTAAGACTAGTGGAACTAAAACCACAGAGAACTTTTCTGGATAGACCTGACTGTCACTAGCTTTTTTTTTTTTAAACTGGGGACACTGGTCAAATCTGGGCAGAAGCTGAAGATAAGCCTGAAGCAAGGGCAGAGGTCCACTGGCAGGGGAGACAGAAACCAACAAATCTGTAAGTGTTCATCAGTGCTGGAGGAAAACTTAACACTGGAGGACTTTCATACCTACAGCCAGGATTACCAATGGTAATTTCCTGAGCTGTGGTGCTCAGAGGATGCTGAAGAGTGGCCAGTGCTTTGAAAGGGAAGAAGAAAATTCCCCACAATCATTAGGTGCCCAGAAAACAAAGACTTTCTGAGGAGTGGTGCTTACTACAAGCTCATTGTTGGGTCTCAGGTCAGATATTTGGATTGTATAGTGATGAGTGGTAGGAAGTGGAGAAATGACTTGAGAATTCTAAAGGGTGGAGCTGGATCCCTTCAGTCCAGGTGAAGGATAATTTGTACTCACAGTCAAAAGTCTAGGAAGGTGGCATCCTGGAGAGAAGGGAGCAAACCAGAGTAGCTGGATTTGTTCCCAAGCAGGATCCTGCCTGGAGAGATCCCTCCCTATAGCCTCTGTTTAGCTCCTCTCTGAAGTACCTAGATAATACTGATAGTATCTGATGCAGATTTCCTAAGTTGTTTTACAGATGATAAAACCTCCACCAAAAGGAAGAAATTAATGCATCCCTCCAAGGTCCGGTGGGAACCAGGACTTTACTTCATCATCAACCAATCAGAATGGTGCACAAGTTGATCACATACCCCGGGACTTCCCTCCCTTGCCTTGCCTTTGAAAGTGCTGTGCTGAAACCCATTGGGCAGTTTGGGCTATTTGAGCATGAGCTGTCCCAGAATCCTTGTACAGTGCCTTGCAGTAAACACTGCACTTTCCCTAACCACAACCTGGTGTCAGTGGACAGTTTTACGGAGTGTGGGCAAGCAGACCCAGGTTTCGGTTCAGTAACAGATTTTTACTAAGGATGCAACGCATTCGAACCCAGCTTCATATCTGACAGAACTGAGATGATAAGATCCTAGCGTTGTCTAACAGAGTCAAGGTCTTTGCCATTGTGATAAGCACAAAAAAAGAAAAGAAAGGTGTAAGAACTAGAAAAGGATAACTGTCATTATTCACAGACTATATGACTGTGTAAGCCAAAAGAATCTAAAGACAAAAGTTAGAATCTATAAGTGAATTTTACAGGGTTGCTGGCACAATGCCTATATTCAAAAATACACATTTAAAAATAAACCATGGGCTGAAAGATTAAAATAATAATTAGAAGATATTTTTGAAGTCAATGACAGTGAAAATATATAAAAATTTATGAACTAAAACTAAAGGAGTGCTTATAGAGAAATGTACAGCCATAAATGCTTACATTAGAAAAAAAGGCCAAAATTAAATGACTTAACTTTTATAAAATGACAAGCTGATTCTAAAGCTCCTTTGGTAATTTAAATGGCAAAATATAGATGAAGCAATCTTAAAGAAAAAAATATCAAACATCAAAGTGAGTAATGGAAGAGAAGAAAAGTTCATAAATAGACCAATATATGCATGGTTACCCAATTTATAACAAAAACAACTATTACAGTAAGGAAAGGATGGTCTTTGAATATATGGTATTGAGTAGATTAGATATAGATATGGAAAAACAAGTAGCTCAAGCAGCTGTCCCACCTTCCACTCCCAACCCCCAGCAACCCTATTCCTGGGCATACGTACACTGCACAGAAAAGAAATGTATATATATATTTTTTTTTTTTTTCACACAGGCACACACACACACATACACACACACACGGTACAAAACTTCCACTGCAACTTTATTCTTAAAAGTCAAAAAAAACAAAAAACAAAAAGCAAAGCTACTCAAATGTCTATTTACAGTGTGTAGATGCGTCAAGTTCTGTTTGCAGAATGTGACACAAACCTTAATGAAAATAACCTACACCACATAAAACAATGTGGATGGATTATATAATAACAGTATTGAGGTAAAAGACAGACATGAAAGACTACTGACCATGCGATTTCATTCATACAAAATACCAAGGCAGGCAAAATCAATCTGGGCTGTTGGAAGGCAGGGAAGAGGTGACTTCTGTAAAGTAGTGTGTGCAATGGGGCAAAAGGTGAATTCCCTGTGTTATGTCTATTCCTTGATTTTGATGCCAGTTTCAGGGATGTGTTTAGTGTGTTAAAATTCATCAAAATTGTACATTAAGGATATGTATTCTTTTCTGTATGTATATTATATTTCCATAAAAGGTTAAAAGTTAAATAGTTTGGTCAATTGTGCTGCCTAGCAGTTTTCTCCATACTTTCAGAAACCCAAGGCTAACCAATTGTTACTCTACATATGAAGAAGTCCAATGGAAAATAATAAATAATATTTTTACCAGTGGTTCTTATCCAGGGGAGATTCAACCTCCAAAAGATCATTTGGCAATGTCTACAGTCATTTTTTTTCCTTCTCTCTACCACAGGGGGATGAGACAGGGGACTATTGGTATCTGGCAAGTAGGAGCCAGCAATGTGGCTAAAAATCCTTCAATGCACACAGCAGCTCCTATCCAAAAAAACAAACAAACAGAATTTGACCTAAAATGTCAATGACACCAAGGTTGAGAAACCCTGACTTAAACAATATGCTTTTTACTAAATGCGTGTTTAGTGAAACAATGAAGCTTTCTTTAGCTCTACTCTGTTGCTGAGGGTAATTCCCAGGATGCTATCTTTTGAGACTTCCTGGATGCCACATGCTTTTTGCCATATGTTCCTTGACAAAATCTTGCTTCCCCTTAGCTTCTGATTCCCTGATTATTAATTAACCTTCACCACAGCAAGTTAATCGCAAACATGCATTAACACCTCATTTATTTTTCTCCCTTCTCTGACCTGACTTTATCTGCAGAATTTTATTCTTTTCAATTTTACTAGTCTACTTCCAACCCTATGAGGAGAAAAAAAAAGTCTCAGGTGAGGTTTTTCTGGTTGTAGCAAAATTGTTCTCTCTGGAGTTCACAAAAAGTATGTTGCACTAGAAATTCAAGTTATCTGAGAAGGTTAAAACAAAACAGGGAAGAAGTCTCCATCTCAGTCAAACATAGGCTCCTTCTCTCTTCTTTCCATTGAGTCCATTTTTAAAATTCCAGGGATTTCTCTGGCAGTCCAGTGGTTAAGACTTCAAGCTCTCACTGTCAAAGGCCTGGGTTCAATCCCTGGTTGGGGAACTAGGAGCCCACATGCCGCGTGGCATGGCCAATAGTAATAGTAATAATAATAACTCCAACCATTATCACAGCCCCTCTGATACTACTCATAAGACTACACAATAGATTACAAATCATGGTGAACTCTTGGTGCTGACACCAATAAAGCCAAGAGACCATGGGTTCTTACAAATCACTTTCCTTCACTGCTTCATGGATTCCTAGCGATGATTCTATGACAGAAGGAATAATCCTATATAAATCAAAGTGTAAATTTATTATTTGTTATGGAAGTCTTCCAAATCTCAGCTGTAAATTTTCTTGTAAAAGTCAGTTACTAATTTGCAATTTGGTTTGGAGAACAGAAAGTCTGTGAAAGAGACCGTATCAGCAAAGAGGTTATGGAGAAAGAGAAAGCAAATGCCGATTCTCTCAAAAGGGCCATCACTTAACACTGTCCACTCCTCTGCCTGGAACCTGGGGGCAGTGACATGAGTGATAATATAGAAGATGACAAGACTCAGCAATCTCACTTCTCAAGGCGGCCAGGCCATTGTCCTAAACATTGATCATTCATTATTGATGCAATTAATTTTTTGTGTTTTTCTAATCTGATTATGTTAGATGGTTTGGAAAAAATAGTTGCAGTTGGTAACTTTAGGCTGAGGAAGAAGATGAGGTGTTTGTACTCACAGGGAAGACGTGGAGAGAAAGAGTCCCCCTAAACTGATTCTGGCTAGGCACTAATTGTTTGGGAGAGAGCCTGGAGCAGCCATTCTGGCAGACCCTGGCATGGCTGCTGAAAAGATACAACAGCCAAGATCCTAGTGGTCCTGGTGGAAACATTTGAGATGGAAGACAAGCACTGGTGTGACAGGCAAGGCCCTCAGGAGACCTCCAGCAACATTTCCAGCTTGCTGCTAAACCTGGAAACACATTACTGAATCAGACATAGAATTACAGGATTCTCTACAGAGGTCTGCAATCAATCAGGAGCACTTACAGGAAACTGAGTAATTGATCAAGCAGGTGGAGCATCTGTAGCAGATGCACAAACTACATGCTAAGTTTTACCAGCAATTAGATGTCCAGCAAGGTAGCTGGAAGAATCCAATCCAAAGCTAGTTGGCTGACAGCAACTCCTTACAGCAACTTGTTCTTCGTCTGTCTCAGAGAATTCAATTCCTACAAACTAACACCAATAAACTTCAAAGCTAGCTGGAGGAATTGAAGGCATTTGTCATGAGACAAGAAACCAGGAGAAACAAGACCATTAGAAATTGGTGCAAAGCTTCTCATGTCTATGTCATGTATCTGTGAACAAATAAACACTTCCCCTTATAGAATACAGGAGATGATCCCTGTAAAGGAGATTATTTGCAGAAATTATCTTGAGGTTGTTGAAGAGGCTTAAATAGAAGACTTGGAAGAAAACTATAAGCAGAAGACAGGTTCTTAAAAAACTGGTGTCAAGACTAGTTTGGTCCATAAAATGACTGAGGTCCAGGAGATATCCAATTTGCTCCCTGAGAGAAGGATTACATCAGGGTTTCCCTTATATTCACAGTGCCTCGCACTGAGGAGGCGAGTGGCACAAAGGTAGACAGTGGCAAGAATAGTGAGAGCAGCAGCAAATGCCTGGGCTTTGGGTGTTACTCTCATGGAATTAGATGAGGCCACAGAAAAGAGTACTATATGCTTGGATAGTGACACTGGATTTCCCTATATGTCTCTTGGCAGGTAAACTGCTTGTGGCATTTTTTCTCATTTCACTATAAACTTCCTCATGGTTCAAGAAGCCATTAAATACAGTATTTTTAATCCCCTTCAATCTCTCAGTGTTTTTGAGAAGAATGGCAAAGTCTTCCCATTCTCACCCTCAGTAGGCTGATTTTCTGGAACCAGGTGATTACAAACACCTGATTAAGTAGTATCTTCCTCATAATAAACTCCAAGTAGCTTTCCTTTCAAGGATGAAGATGAGAAATTGTCCAGTGTCATACCCTGTCTTGAAGGCACATCTAGTTCCAGGTTTACTTATAGTAACCATTCTATTAAGACCCCTTAGGTATGGCAACTTCTCTCTATAAGTTTCCTTTAGTTGTAAGAAAAAGTAAATATTCTAGGAAAATAATAATTTATATAAAGTTACAGGACTTGTTCTGAGAATGCAAAGTCATTCTGGATTTTAACCAACTCTAGAAACTACCTGATATTTCTTTACCTCTCACTTAGCATCTCTAGACAAGTTTATCATCTCATTCACCTATTTCAAATGGGCAATTTATCTTCCTTCCTAATTAAAGAGCAAGTTAATTTCATTAACTGAACTAATTACCGTCATCCTTCTTAAATGGACCAATTTATTCCAGATTACCTTGTGATTTTCTGGACCCCACTGTTCATTTGTTCATCTTCATCCAGTCAGTAACTAACCTTGGGCTACTGCTTGGGAATGAAGCCTATGGGAAGAGGAATTCTTGTCAAAGAAGGACTAATGGTAAACTCATTCCTTTAAGTGGACTTAGCCATGGTATTCAGCCCACTATGGAAGCAGAGAGGCATCCTGTGTGCAACTGAAGCTGAAGATCATTTGTTGTGACACAAATATCCACAGTTGAATGTTTTTTTTTTTTTTTCTTTAAGCAAGATTCACCAGTCCAGTTGTAGCTGTGAAATCAACATGTATTTGCATCAGTACATTTAAAAGAAGTTACACTATACAGGGGATAATGCTGGTTTCTTCCCTCATAAACTTTATTATTTAATTGCCCCATTGGGAAACTCAAGTACTTGCTCTGTATTCTACCAGGGTAGCCAGTGTACTGATAATTGAATTCTGATTGCTTCCTATATGACGGTCCACACAAACTCTTTACTAAAAAATATAGGTTGGTTTCCATTCAGCTTCACTCTCTAGCCAATGAATGCACTCTGAGTTTTAAAAACGGTGTAGGTAAGGTTCTATGCCATTTTATACACTCCTGTTCTTTTTTTTTTTAATTGAGTTGCACATTTTGCCACACACTTTTTCATGTATTATCTTCCTTGTACTATCTTCCATGTGAAGAAATAAGCACATTTTTAAAATGTTTAAGCTAGACCAGAAGCATTTAAATAACTTCATCGTTTGGAATTAGGTTGGCCCAAGAGAAGCAGACATCAAAGTAACAAAGGATTTTTCTTTTAAACTTGAAAGCTGTTTTTTGTGTAGAGAAATAGAGGTGAGATCTCCAGGGTTGTTATGGCAGTTTTGCTCCGTAGTCCTGAAGGACTGAAACGTCCCCAGGTTTCTGCTTTTTCTAAGTGGTCTTTGTCATATAATTCAGGATGAGGCTGCAGCTGTATATGTGTTCCAAGTCTCAGCATGAAAAAGAAGTGTAAGGCACATATGATTGTTATCTCTTAAGAAATATTCCTGGAAGCTGCCATATGACACTTCATTTTATATCTAGTGGGTAGAACTGGGACACTTACGAATGCTTAGCTTCAAGGGACGTTGGAAAATGTAATGCTTACTCTGGGTACCCAATGACCACTTAAAACTTCAGGTTTTGATAAATTTAGAAAGTAAGGACATATGAAATACTGAGGGATAACTGTCACTCCATCACAAGAATCAATGTTGCATGAATAGTAATTAATACTACTTTCTGTAGGACTAAAGTATAAATAAGAGTAATATTAATTTAAAATATTTTAATTGAGTGTAACTATATTTCAGAAGCTGTGAAGTTGCAGAAGTTGTGTGAGGCTTACCAGGCTTATGTTGCTCTTGAACTTGGAAATTTTCTTTGGCTGGGAACGACACAGGATAAACCACATTAAAGAAGGTGATTTATATTTACATTAAAACCCTACAAAAATGATACCCTTTTCTTTGGCCCTTGTATGATGGTGCTGAATCAAAGTTAAATGTTATGCCTAGCCTTCCAACAGCTATGCAGCAATTAATGGGACAATTATTAAAATCTGGAAAGAGAGCTCTGATTGTATGACTGAATTCTTCACAGCAACATGCTCTACAGATTATTATAATCTCAGTAATTTATAAAGTAAATATTCTAATCCTGTTAATCATGTTGTCTTTTATTTAATATGCCTCCAAGGAGAATACATTTTGTAGGACAGTAAATTTTTTGAGGCTGCTGGGAAAGGTTGTGTTTGTGTGCTCTCACGAAAAGTATGACTATTTCTACTGAATTAAACAATTATCTCTTTATATCACTTGTTTTACTTTTTTCAGCTTAATTCCAAAATTAATATTAATTATAAGTAGTTTATGTGTTTATTCAGTGACCTATTTAAAATTACATTTATTGTCTTCATAGTTACAGTTTCCTTAACAGGAAAAAAAGAATTCTCATCCATGTATCTGTGTGAAGGGACAAAATACCTTTGATGTAAACGTGAGGATCATGTCGTGGTGGAGGAGGCAGAGTCAGTTGGGGATGCTCGTCTAAAATTACACATGATACCTCCATAAAGTATTTTGAGGATGCATTCAGCACACTGACGTGGAGACTACTGCTATCAGTAAAAGTGTTCAAACTCATGAATAACTCTCTGTTTTGATTCACATATATTTGTTCTTATGGCCAATAATGTTGGAGAAATTAGAGCTCAAAGTGTGAAATAATGGCAGAAGAGAATGTTGAAGACAAAATGATGTTCAGGGATCGTTTGCCTTTGGTGCGTCTTAGTTTCAGAGCTAGTGGTGTTTGCATGGGTACTTGCTTGGAGTTTGTATCTAAAGAGAGAAACATGTCTGTAGGCTTCAAGTGGAAGTTTTTCAGAATTAAAAAAAAAAAAATCCCATGTGTCTGCTTTGCTTAGAATGCCTCTGTTGACATGAAAGAAGTATACTCCTAGGTATTTTTTCGGTAAAGATGGGTTTATTTGGGATCAGCACAGAATTGCAATTCAGGGTCTGCAACTGTGGAGAGCCATGTGCCAGCTCCCACGTGTCAAGGGAAAGAAAACTTTTTTTATGGAGAGGAAAAGGAAGTTAGGAGGACCATACTAAATAGAGCCCCTGGCTTTTCACTGGCTGAGCCCTTGCCAGGAAGGAAGAAGAGTATTTCTTCTCTCTTGGGCTCTGCTATCATCACAGGGCATGAGCACTCCCTGTGCTGGTCCCCCAGCGCTATTTAATTGAGGTTTCTGCTTGCTATCCTTTTACATCTCTTTAAAACAGCTGCAGCATGGGGTTAGAGGTCTAGGAGCTAGATTCCTAAACATCTGCTGATTTGTTTATTTTCATCATTTCATAAAAGATTTTTCAAGGGAAAACATAATAGGTTTATTTTTTCTCAATACTAAATGAAATAAAAGGTACAGTTAAAAAAACAATTATGCTTGGACTTTTTTCTAAATGTCATTTCCTTACCTGAAAAGTGTGAAAAACGATCATCTGGGTTAAAGTTCCATAGCCAAAGTGTTTATCATAGTTCAACTGAATGTACATGTGCACTATATCTAATTGTTCTTACTTTATTAGAAGGTGATTTATCTTTCTGTATTTGAATCTTTGTTGATATTTTTTTTCCTATTGTAGGGGAGGAAGAATAATTTTCTTTCTAATCATCAAGGTTCTTGGCTGAGATGTGCCTTGTAACAAAAGACAAATTAACAGGAGGAAAACAAACAGAAATGTAGTAACTTGAACTCCTCCTCTAAAAATGGGAGAGACCCAAGAAGACTGAGGAACTCTTAGAAATGTCCCACTAAGATGTTGGGGAGTGAGGCAACCAATTATGGGAGGCTATTGGGAAAAACACAATAAACAAAGGTAAGGTTGTTATAGAGATTTAGGTCTACCCCTCCTCCCAGACTTTCTAGAGATTTAGTCATCCTTCTCTTTCTGGCAAAGAGAAGGAGATACCCTTACAAAGGGAGATTTTTCTTTTCTTTTTTTTTATTTTTTTTCAAATTTTTTAAAAATTTATTTATTTATTATTTTGGGGGGGGAGTACACCAAGTTCAAGCATCTGTTTTTATAAATATATCCCCAAATTCCCTCCCTCCCTCGACTCCCCCCCCTTTGAGTCCCCCCCACCCTCCCCGTCCCAGTCCTCAAAGGCATCTTCCATCCTTGAGTTGAACTCCCTTTGTTATACAACAACTTCCCACTGGCTATCTCTTTTACAGTTGGTAGTATATATATGTCTGTGCTACTCTCTCGCTTCGTCTCAGCTTCCCCTTCACCCCTCGCCCCCCCAAACCTCGAGTTCTCCAGTCCATTCTCTGCATCTGCGTCCTTGTTCTTGTCACTGAGTTCATCAGTAACATTTTTAGATTCCGTATATGTGAGTTAGCATACAGTATTTGTCTTTCTCTTTCTGACTTACTTCACTCTGTATGACAGAGTCTAGGTCTATCCACCTCATTACATATAGCTCCATCTCATTCCTTTTTATAGCTGAGTAATATTCCATTGTATATATATGCCACATCTTCTTTAACCATTCATTTGTTGATGGGCATTTAGGTTGCTTTCATGTCCTGGCTATTGTAAATAGTGCTGTAATAAACATTATGGTACATGTTTCTTTTGGGATTATGGTTTTCTTTGGGTATGTGCCCAGTAGTGGGATTACTGGATCATATGGTAGTTCTATTTGTAGTTTTTTAAGGAACCTCCAAATTGTTTTCCATAGTGGCTGTACCAACTTACATTCCCACCAACCGTGCAGGCACACAGAACATTGTCCAAGATAGATCACATCTTGGGTCACAAATCAAACCTCAGCAAATTCAAGAAAATTGAAATCATATCAAGCATCTTCTCAGACTGCAATGCCATGAGACTAGATATCAATTACAGGAAAAAAACTGCAAAAAATACAAACACATGGAGGCTAAACAATTCACTCTTAAACAACCAAGAAATCACTAAAGAAATCAAAGAGGAAATCAAAAAATATCTAGAAACAAACGACAATGAAAACACAACAACCCAAAACCTATGGAATGCAGCAAAAGCAGTTCTAAGAGGGAAGTTTATAGCAATACAGTCCTACTTTAAGAAACAAGAAAATGATCGAATAAACAACCTAACCTTACACCTAAAACAATTAGAAAAAGAAGAACAAAGAAACCCCAAAGTGAGCAGAAGGAAAGAAATCATAAAGATCAGAGCAGAAATAAATGAAAAAGAAAGGAAGGAAGCAATAGCAAAAATTAATAAAACTAAAAGCTGGTTCTTTGAAAAGATTAACAAAATTGATAAACCATTAGCCAGACTCATCAAGAAAAAAAGGGAGAAGATGCAAATCAACAGAATTAGAAATGAAAAAGAAGAAGTAACAACGGACACCTCAGAAATACAAAAGATCATGAGAGACTATTACAAGCAACTATATGCCAATCAATTGGATAACCTGGAAGAAATGGATAAATTCTTAGATAAATACAATCTTCCAAGACTGAACCAGGAAGAAATAGAAACTATGAACAGACCAATCATAAGTACGGAAATTGAGGCAGTGATGAAAAATCTCCCAACACACAAAAGCCCAGGGCCAGATGGATTCACGGGCGAATTCTATCAAACATTTAGAGAAGAGCTAACACCTATTCTTCTCAAACTCTTCCAAAATATTGCAGAAGGAGGAACACTCCCAAACTCATTCTACGAGATTTTTCTTATAAATGTAAATATCTCTTTCAAAGAGGTAACTTCTACTTGGTTTGCAGAGCTTTCCCTAAGTTTGCTGTTCCCTAAAAATAATCAACCTAAAACAATCTTTATGCCAAAGAGACATATTAGGAACCTTTTAAAGGGCTAACATTTTTCTGATTTAAAAAAAAAAGAAAAGAAAACATGAAGCCTATCAAATCTTTGACTCTTTCCAACTAGAAGTATCAAGTCACCAATTTAAGTAATCAACCAGAATATTATATATTTAATATAAATACATATATTATAAATAAAATATAGGCAATAAGATGTATAAAATAACCTTATTTTCCTAGTTTTACAATATTCTCAGGGCAGGGGTACATTACTTTTTTGGTTTTTCTGAAGTGTATCTTAGATGGAAACAGTTATAAAGCACAACTTGAAAGACTGTCCATGTAAATCCTGATACTATCAAAGCAATCTGTCTTAATATAAACTCATTTCTTCAGTAAAAATTGGATGTTTTTGGAGTAAGTGTACAACTACATGGATATATAATAAACGCAGTGGTTTTCTTACTAATTCTTATTTGGCATGGGACAGCATGTTTGTAAAATATTTTAAATAAATGGCATAATATACATACAGTTCTTCCAGAATTTTTGTGTTTATAAATCTAATCCTTTGGCAACTGACAAATGCACTTTGTTATAATTTTTGAGAGTAAATGTCACATCCGTCTATTATTCACTTCACATACACCAAGAAGTGACATTCCTTCTATATAGTACGTAGTCAATAAATTCTAAGTGTCTAGATTATACCTGTCAAACAATAATTAGTACTGAGGCTACAAAGAACAAAGAGCTTTCTTTGGAGTCTTAGGAATTACAATTAGGAATCAGAGGAACTGCAATTCAGGAGACACAGATACCCACAAAACCAAATGTTCTTGGAGGGGGCGTCAAAAGTTCAGATTCCATCCCGACTGAGAGATGTGTAAGTCCCACTTCCTCAGTGGCCTCCGGTTCCATTTTGGAGAGCACTCTTAGCAATACTGACCACGTTTTGATTTTCTTTTCACACGCCAAAATCCTCTTAAAGTTTGTAGTTCATTGACAACCTTAGTAATAAATAATTAAAATTTAATGTCTTATCTAAGTGGAGTCACATAGTATTTATCTTTTTGTGACTGATTTATTTCACTTAGCATCATGTCCTCAAGGACCAATGTGGCTGGACCAGCCTTTGTGGTTCTTACTACAGCTGGGAGACACCCTCAGCAATAACCATCAGGAAACCGAAAAAATAAAAAGGTTTATTACTCACAGTTCCTGGAGGCTACACAGCATGCCTGGGGCCACACAGCACGAGGGAATGTGCAAGCCTGATTTTGCTTTTATAGGGGTGAAGGGTAGAGGCCTAAATTTCCAGGGGTTCACTCTGTATGGGCGAATGTAAAACATAAGAGTGGGAATGACAGCACAGGAAGAAAAGAAGAAAAGAAAAGAAAAAGTGGCCAGTCAGTAATCTAAATCATCCAATGGTCTTTAAACAAAGGAAGCTTTGGGTGGGGTGGGGAGGGCAGGGTAGCCTGAATCATCCTCTAGTCCTGTGTCTAGCAAGGTGTTTACTGAGAGAGCCATCTTTGAAGTGGATGCGTCCGCAATCAAAGCATACGTCAGGAACTTGCATTACAAAAAAGAAAAACCAATTGTCAGGGCTTACACCACAAACACGTGACAGAATTTCCTTGTTTTTTTCAAGACAGAAAAATATTGCGTTGTATGTATAGACCACACTTCTTTTATCCATTGTAGGGAAGCAAAATTTGTCACCCCAAAATGCATCTTTCTGTCATGTAGCGCTGAAAAGGTTCAAGGCCCAAAAGACTCAGGAAGAACCTTTGACCTTGCACCTAACTGTCTGAAAGAATTTAGATGAAGGCCCTGTTCCAGGAATGGAGCTATCCCATAGATATCTATAGTATAATATGAACTAGGTAGGATAGATAGGGAGGAACCTGGAGAAGTCTGTTAAAATTCCACTGTGTCCCATTCTCTCTGTGTGGCCCAGCAAAAACTTGTTTACCAAGCATTTATTTTTCCATCTTCATGTGAATTGCCTTCTTCCCCTATGAAGTCCCAAACCACTACTCATTTCTTTTGTCTTTAGCTGAAGATGTTGTTTAAGGTGAGGCCTTCAGCCATTTTGGTGAGTTACTCAGTTTTCCTGGGTCTCTTCCACGTATACATGTTACTAAAATTTTGTGTGATTTTCTTCTGCTTATCTGTCTCATGTCAACTTAATTTGTAGACCAGCCAGAAGAACCTAGAAGGGTAGAAAAAAATTCCTTTCTTCCCAATGCCATTCATCTTCTACGGACATTTGGGTTGTTTCCATATCTTGGATTTTGTTCATAATGCTGCAATATATCTAAAGTAGTCAAACTCACAAAAATGAAAAGTGGAATTGAGGTTTTCAGGGGCTGGGGGAGGGAGAAGGGAAGCTGTTGTTCGATGAGTATAGAGTTTTGATTTTGCAATCTGAAAAAGTTCTAGGGCTCTGTTGTATAACTATGTGAATATAGCAGTTAAGATTAGCAAAACTATATACTTAAAAAGATGGGTAAGATGATAAAGTTTATGTTACGCTTTTTACGATAATTTTTAAAAGTAAAAAAAGTCTCATATAGAAATTATTGAAATCAAAATTTGATTCTTAAGCATAGCTGAGATTAAGATTAATTCTACCACCTGTGACAATCTAATTTCAAGCACACTGATCTCTTCTCCAGTTGTCTTGAATGGAAGAACAATGTTGTGGAAGGAGAGGGTGGAGTAATGCTTTGCAGTTTGGATAGATATTTCTTGTTTAAAGTGAGAGGCTCTAATTTTTCTTTTATCTTTGCCGTAATATACCATCATCTTCATCAAAATCTAATCACTGTATTGGTGCATTGTGCAGTCTGTTCATTCAGTTAGAGACTTACACTGAACTGAGAGAAAAACACAAAAGGAATCAAGACGGCATATACCTTATATTAAAAAGACTTTTACTTTCATAATTTAAATTCAATCCCCTACCACTTTGAAACACTATTAGCACTTTTGATAACATATATTTTGAAGAACATCTTCTAAAACATCCTGATTTATCAAGTTAATCATGTTAGAACAGTTTATAATGGTTCTGTAGTGTTCACACTTGTTAAACTGGGAAAGGAAAGTAAAAATGGAGTCGGTGTTGCTAAGAGTGCTCTCTAAAATGGACCTTGGAGGCCACTGAGGAGGTGGGAGTCATGCACATCTCAGCCCACACGAAATCTGAACTTTTGACCACTTTTCATCTTAACATAGGCATCCAGGACATCTGCACAATATTCCAGAAACTCAAGATGCTTACCAGACCCTTGCCCTACATAACTCATAATGACAGTCTAGCCCCCTTAAGGACAAATATTTCCCTTTTGGCATCAGAGTCAATCATAATTCTTTCAAGAAACTTTAACAACCTTGTGGCTTTTTCTTTTATAAGGCCCTGACCCTTTCTCTTACCTGAACACTCTTTCAGTTTTATCGGAATCTGTGTCTCCCAACTTGCAATTCCTAAGGCCCCAAATGAAGCTCTTTGTTCTTTGCAGCTTGATACTAACTGTTGTTTAACAAAACTAATGCCAAATGATATGGCAAGGTCTACTATCTTCCTCAAAGACTAAAGAATCATCTGTTACTTATTTAGTTGTAGTAATAATCACATAAGAAACTGCATGTGCATATTGGGAAAAGAACAAGAAAACAGAATAATATGATAGGTTTTGGAAACATCATTAAGTTGTTCGTGAATATTCTCCATGTTAAGCACTGGATGAAGCGCGGCACAAAATTAGGCACTTAACAGAAGCTTTGCTAAGAGTGGCATGATAATCATGTATTCACATTAATTTTCAAATATTTTTGACACATCAATAATTAATATTCAATTTGAACTCTGCTCAAAGTGTAAAATGTATCTTGATTAAAAGGAACTTTTATGAAATGTAGGTATTTACATTTAAGGCCGGCAAGTGAGAAGCCTTGGCCGAGATCATTTTATTCCTGCTAACAGAAGATGGGTGAGGTAATAGGGCACTATTCTAGATTATAAAGACATAATGACATTTTTCATCAATATATCTCTTCGAAACAGAATATTTTATTAGGACAAGAATATTAAGGACACAAGTTTAAATTTTCACTAAGAGATCAGTCAAGAGAATTCATTGTAGGCATTTCCATTACTATACGGAATACAATATGCAAATTAAAGTTTTCAAGAGGCAAGAAAATAAATAATTCCTATTACAATTGTTAAATTTAAAGTTATCTGCAGCAACAAATTATTTAAATTGTGGCACGGTAGTGACCAATGAAATAAATAGTGATTACAATCAATAAAAGTGATTACAGATTTAAATAATGGATGGGTAAGAATGAGAGATTTTAGTTTTTATACAGAAGCATGACAAGAAGAGTAAAATGTTCAATTTGAAATTAAAAAATTTTAAATTGCCCTCCAAACTTTATATTACAGAATTTACATACCTATAAGGAGATTTTTCATAAAGATAACTGTAGAGCATTTGATTTTCAATATTTTAACCCAATTAAATCCCCAAGTTAGAAGTTACTGGAGAGTTATTCAGAGAATAGGGCTTAGAACAACTGTAGAAAGTTGAAACTACTTTTCTTATTTTCCAATCTTGTACTACTAACAACCTATTTTTTCCCAAATAATTGGCTTCACCCTTTTGATAAGAATTATATTGAACTATATTCACTTTTACTTAATAAAATAAATGATGAGATTTCCACATTGTGTCACTTTCCTGTAAATCATTCCACATAATCCAAGATTCAATAACTTCAGTGATTTATTGGAGAGATGTAAGCAAAATTCTGTTACCATCAAGATCAGGAAAAAAAAAAAACTATTAGAGATGACACGAATAACTGAATAAGCTACTAAAATCGAAAATAGCACTGCAAGATGAAAAAACAACCCATGCTAAGTTCCAACACTTTCCGACTCTAAAAGCAATTGTTAACATCTGTACAACTCATTGGAAAGACATCAATATTTAAATGCACTGAAGTGATAAGAAACCAAATCATACTCTTCATCTCTGTCATCTGTAAAATTTAGGGCTGCTTCAATTTATAACAGTCATCCAGGAAAAAGGTAAATCTAATCTTTCTATTCATGCTCTCGGTGTCATTGTCATTAAAAGTTTTCATATTTTATATGTTTACTATTTTTCATGAAGCATAAAATATTATTAAGTTATTTGTAGAAAAATACAAAACATATTTTTAAATGCATCTTGCACACTTCCACCCCATTCCCCATGGGAAAAAATGCAAGCTGTTATTAAATAATAACCAATAAAATATATAAGAGCATTTTTTTAAAGCAAAAGTGTAATACAATTTTGAACTTGATAAAAGCACAAAAAGGCCAGAAAACTTTCACCAAGGTAGGAAAAACACAAAAATTAAAATAAAATAAACAAATATTAATCAATGTCAAAAAAAGCATGGAGAAAATATTAAAAAATATCTGCAATCACAACAAATATGAATGTACATATTTTGATCTTGAAATGGTAGATGTGTCTGATAGACAAATGCATCTATATGTTTACAAGAAACACATTTATGTACAAAAAACAGAACAGTTATTCAAGAAAGGTGTAACAAACTTTGAGAAAAGATCTGAAGTATGACTTAATGCCCAATCTTTTGCACATATGAAATGCTTAGAAGTACTTTCAGAGTGCTTTGAGGATAAAATAAATTATACTATTTTCATTCTTGTCTAAAAAATTCCTTAAAACTGGCCCATAGGATTTGTCTAGTAGCTTTTCTCCTGTACCTATGTGGCAGTTGGTTGAAAACATTTAATTTTCCCTTGTTTGCAAAAAGCTACCTGCAAAAATTACTGTTCTTGTTAATTGCATGTTGTGCATAGACCTTCCAAAAGAATACAATGGTTTGTTCAAGTAAATACATAAAACTTATATTTGCCTGAATAAAGAAGTATGTCTCCTATCAGCTTCTTTCAGAGCTTTTTTTATATACTGTGAGAAGATGCGAATTGCTAAAATGCAGCCATCCCTTACCTTGATCTTTTCTCATTTAGTGATAATATGAAAACATTAAGCAAAACAGATCAGTGAAGCAAAATTAATATTAGAGAAAAATATGGTAGTATTATAAAAATGATAGATAAAATATATTTATAGTTGATTTTTGTTATTCTCAGTAGTTATATAAAGTTGCCAGGAACACTGAATTAAGTTATACTGAGTCATTTGTCCTAGGGTAGGTGAATATTTTGTGTGTGTGTGTGTGTGTGTGTGTGTGTCTATTTTCTTTATTTGCCTGAATAAAGAATTATGTCTCCTATCAGCTCCTTTCAGAATCTTTTTTATATACTATGAGAAGATGAGAATTACTGAAATAAAGCCATCCCTTACCTTGATCTTCTCTCATTTAGTGATAATATGAAAACATTAAGCAAAACAGATCAGTGAAGCAAAATTAATATTAGAGAAAAATATGATAGTATTATAAAAATGACAGACAAAATATATTTATAGTTGACTTTTGTTATTCTCAGTAGTTATATAAAGTTGCCAGGAACACTGAATTAAGTTATACTGAGTCATTTGTTCTAGGGTAGGTGAATATTGTGTGCGTGTGTGTATATATATATATATATATATACACACACACACACACACATATATATACAAATCTCACTTAGACTGCAACTCATCTTGGTAAATTCTATTTTCTTTATTTTATGAAAGAGAAAATGAGGTTCACAAGTGTTAAGTCACTTCCAGTCCAACTGGCCCCAGAGATGGAGCTTCTTGTATTTCACTGCCTGTCTCCCACCATCTCTATCCCCTGGTTATCTCTGTATGAGGTTGAAACAGGAAGGCAGAGAGCGTCATCTTGTTCAGCCTCAGCTGGGAATGTGGAAGTCAGGTAACTCAAATTTTCACTGTTCTCACGCATGTCTGTGAATAACTACAAAAGTACCATGAGTACTGTCTTTGGGTTTACAAATAAATTTTCAAAAGTAGAGAAACTTGTAATTACTGACCTCATGAATAATGTGGATCAACTGCATATTTATAAAATACATATTTCATATTTATTAAAGAAATACTATTTTTCTATGTAGAAATCATGAATGTATGATTACCTCATACCAAATGCCAAAGCCCCAATATTAAGTAAGAAAATTCAGCAAGATATCAGTAGGATACAAATTTTCAGATATGTCAGAGAAATTTCATCATTTTTCTCAGATATTAGAGATTAAGCAGCTAAAAACAACTAATAATATGGAAAATCTGTATATAGCAAATAATGAAATTGAAATAGTTTCATACATAATTTTTAAACTTTAGATAAAACAGAGGCTGTCCCAAAATATTTTTAAAAGGCTATCTGAAAAATAATAGAATGATAATTTCTGCATACTTTTAAAATTAAGTTCATATAATATTATTACATATTATTTTTTCATAAATAAAATTTTCATGTATACTTATCAAATTTATGATAGTGGTTGTCTCAATGTAAGGGGAGGGAAAAGCCATTGGGAATAGATAACTCAAAAGTCTGTCTACTTTATCATCAAGGTTCTATTTTTTTTCATTTAAATAAAATTGATCATATTAACAAAATGTTTATGCAAAACAAGCAAAAGGAAAGCACATCCCTTTATGGTATGCAAGATTCTAAAATGACCCCAAGGTCCCATGCCCTTGAGTGTAGATAGGTCCTGAGAACATGATGGGAAATCACTTCCATGATTCTGTTATTTTATATGGCAAAGGAATTTTGAGGATAAAATTAAGGTCCCTAATCAGTTAAGTATAAGTTAATCAAAAGGGATATCAGCTTGAGTAGCCATGACCTAATCAGTTGAGCCCATTAAAAGGGAGAGACTAGAAGCCACGGAGATGATCTCCTGCTGTCCTTGAAGGACAAGTCACCAGGAGCTCTATAGCTGCAAGGGACTGAATTCTGCTAACTATGTGAGCTTGAGAGAGCATCTCGAACCTAAGATGAAACCCAAGCACAGCCGGCATCTTGAATACAGTCCTGTGAGATCCTGAGCAGAGGATCATGGAAACTGGAAGATAATAAATATATGTTGCTTTCAGATATTAAGTTTGTAGTAATTTGTTATGCAGTAAGACAAAGGAAATGCACTTTTGATAAGCAGAAATACCAACATTATTGAGTGGCGAAATCTCCCTGGAATGCGATAGTTTGCTTTTAACTAGCTATGTGGCCTTGGGCAAGTGATTTAATTTCTCCAGCCCTAAAAGAGTGTTTTTATAATAAGAGTATCCAAACCCTTTAAAGTTTAAAGACTTATCCTATACTCTAAGAGTTACCAAAAAAAAAAAAAAAAAAAAAACAAAGAGAGAATTATTGCCAAGTATTGATTAGTAGATTAATTAATTAATGTATGGGGACATTAATTATTTTATTAACTAAGATGATAGTAAATTAATTTAATCATGTGCTTTAGCATATATCTCGACTATTTACCATATAAGCTGGATGACATAGATACACTAAAAAATAAGCACACTCCATTTTTATTGTGATTACTTACAGCGGATAATACATTGGATAAGCACTAGACAAATGCAGAGAACCAGGATCAGGTTTCTTGATAAAAATGAGAGCTAAGTTGAGACTGACTGAAGAAATCTTAGAAAATCAAAACTGGCCTTGAGGAGAATGAGGGGTTCTTCAGGACAAGAGAAGTTAATATGCAAAGGTCTAAGGTTGTGAGTGAACTTGGTAAAGTCAAGAAATCAGTATTCCCTTTGATTTGAGCAAGCAACTGAAATAGAAGAGTGCTTACATGTGAGACGGGGTAAAACAAGAAAAAAACAAAACAAAAAACAAAACAACAATGACAAGAACTAAGACAATATTCTAAAAGGCCCGGTAAATTATTTTAAGGAATATAAAGAGTAGTATTTTTAGATATTATTCTGGCACATGCCATTTATTTGTTTTAATGAAGTCTGAACTCTCCATGTTAAGGAGAAATATTAGTGGATTTTAAACCTACATACAATATAATAAACTGTATTATTAATATAGCTGCAACTATCTAGGCAATGACATAAAATTATTGAGGAACAGATACAAATCCAATTTAATAATCTCTATATAAAGAGAAGTGCCCTAGAATAATTTCAGTGATGGTGGGAATGGAGAAGAAAAATGCATTAAGGAAAAAATAAGTAATTTAAGGAAGTAATAAGGAGAAAAATAGACAGGAATTGATGACAAATGTGATAGTTACAGAATAATCAAGATGACAGGAGAGAAAGGCATAATTCCTAGCTTATTTGGCTTGTATATATGACAAAAATTAGAAAACTGTAAGCAGATTTAGAAAAAAAGATGGTCTCTGCAGTTTAGAACAAGCTTAGTTAGAGGCGCCTTTGGAACACTGAAGTCAGAGCTTTTTAAAACTTTTACATAAAGTACACAGTCTGTCAACAATTTACTTAGTATTTCCCCAAGAAAGGGTTTAAGATTGAATGATTTAAGGCCCCTAACAATGCCAGGGTCTCCAGGAAGCCAATGATGGGCTTTTGGTTTGAGTGAAGATGAGTAGGAGGGTAAAGGGAGAATGTATAGGTTTACGGCCACCACACCCCTATAGATTGGCCTCTAATTTAAATGCCTGGAGGTTAAAGTATTTAATTCAGTCTCTACTATGTGTGTGAAGTGGGGTCAAAATGTGTTATTTTTAAATTTTTATTATAGGCTCAAGGCTTGTCAGCATCTCTGTACAAACCTAGGACTTAAGCTTTGATGAGACACTGGGGAAGAAAATGGTCGCAGTCCTTGAGTAAAATAGAAAGTGAACACAGGGAAACCTTTGACAGACTTAGCTTTGTGATCATTATAGCAGATGAAAAATGTTTTACTTACATGTTGCTGCATATAAACCTTCCCAAACTAGTGGATTAAAACAACTATTTAATTTTGTTCACAACATATCAGGAACTTAAGAAGGGACTGAGGGTCATTCCTTTCTGATTTACCTGTCATCTTCTGTGATGGCTGGAGTTGGAGATTCCATGTCCAAAGTGGCTTCTTCACTCACCTGCTGGAACCTTGATGTCCCCTGACTCACCTCTCCATCCACGGGGGGTCTGATATTCCATGACCTCTTCACCGGGCCTGGGCTTCTCACAGCTTGGCAGTCTCAGGTGAGTCACACTTCATATATGGAGCCTGTTCCCTCAAAAGCTAGCACTGAGAGAGTAAAAGAAGAAACGATTAATTCCTAGAAGTTCAACGTATAAATATCCAGCATAAAATACATAAATGCATATACAGTTTTATATATGAAAAGTAAATACAGGATTTCCCCCATTAATTGAAAGTATTTGTATGAAATCTTTCATTAGCTGAAATGGCTTAAAGCAAAGAATTACCTTAGGAGACACATCTTGCTAATAGATGCACAAAAGAAATGGAGATAAAGCACAGATGCTCACAGACACAGTTCAAAGTTATGGCGTCTTAATACTGAGATGCTGAGTATAGTTCCCTGGAAGGAGCTGGGCAGTACCACTGTCACAGCTTGGGGTTAGCACGGCCTCTATAACTGCTCTCTGCAAACTCTAAACACAATTTTCACTTTTTGCCTTTTCTCATAAAAGACTGGATTTCTTTTGTTGGTGAAAACAGTAATTAACGCAGGTCTTTTGTAAAAGCAAAGTGACATAAAGCAAACCCCCAAAATGAGGGATTCCTGTGTATCTAATTTCAGAGTTTGGGAGTCTAATCATTTTGAACCATAAACCAGAGAAGATGAAAGGTAGAAGCCCTCTAAAAAGCAAAAACATAATTTGTTATAAAAGATCATTATTTAAAATTAATATCAGCATCCAAAATGGTGTCAAAGTTAAAATGCAGAGAGTAATTTGTAAATGCCAGGGACTAGAGGTGCAAAATAGTTATATATGATAAAGCCAGATAAGTGAATTTTGAGGCAGATACACAAGGACTAATTTTTTTACCTTAGGTTTGCTTCATTCCTCTGCTTGTCCGCATATACTACATTTTCCTCCAAGGGAATTGGCCAACTATAGTTTAACCTACTTCTGTTAGTCAGAATAATAAATGATGGTGTCTGTTAACTGATGGGCTGAAGCCAGTGCGTATACAGACATGTACTGTATGATCTACTGCTTAGACTGCCAAACTGTATCTACTGCTTACCTTCAGTGCTCTACCTGGGCTTTGCGTTTTTTGCTATTTCATTCGACTTTGACATAGATGACAAAGCTGAAATTTCCCTTCTTTATCAGTCACTAAAAGTAAATTATTATTTATTGCAGGGGAGTGATTTCCCTTATAAAGTTGATAAGAAAGAAAATCCTTCATTTCTTTAAAAAGTGACAGTATCTTAGCTGTGCTAAAAACAACTCATTGATGTGAGGGAGATTTACATATGCAGTGGAAGACATTATTTCACCAAGGTTATCTAGATGATAGCTGCCTTATTGTTCCCTGGCAACGGTACCCTCCCAAAGTGCTGCTGAAAATACTTCAGGTATTAAATAAACTGTTAACCATTGTTCTGTAGCTGATTTCTAGATGCTCTCGTCTGTATTGGCAGGATGCCTGATATCATCTGAACGAAATCCTGCTGAGGGATCATCAATAATAATTCAATGCATTGCACTTTTTCTCATTATTATATCTTGTTATCTGTGGCTGTAAACACATACACACATTCTTACAGTCTATCTCAAATTGTAAAGCAAAATATTTCAAAAATATGCTGGTGCTTTGTAATACTAAGTGCCTCATCAATGATGCAAGTATGTAACCAAGAGCAAGCTGAGATCTTTCAATTCTCAAAAGCTCCTCTGTTTTATGATGAAATGAAAGTGGAGTCATAAGAAGGGGTTGAGTACTAATATATGCAGTCAACTCATTCTATTTACATAGTTTTCGGCTATGCTAACATATGATCAAGTGTAAATATAGAGCATTTTCTGCTTCTTTTCCTTGCAAAAACTATATACATAAATTTTCTAAACTAAAAATGAAAATGTCTCTATGCATTTGCAGAAGTTAAACACAGCTCCTTCAAAAAGTACTGATGATTTGTTATTTCCATCATCCCAAATTTCATTATATTCTAAACTTTTATGCAATACACAATTATTAAAATTTCCATAAGTAGATGTTCTTGACCTGGGGATTGAGAAAATAGTAAAGCAAATCTCTAGCATAAAATAGATCAGTCTAGTTAAAGGTCTAGAATTACAAAACCTCACCAACATCCACACCAGTGCCACCAGTATCTTTTTTAATCCCTAAACTGGCTGCTTGTTCATCAGAATACTTACTCCTGTCTACCACCAGAAATGAAATGTGCACACATATGTGCTTGATTATTACTGGCCCATATCCATCTAACTTTCATGAGGCAAAAACTTTGTTCCAATAACCTTCCTTTATGAAGTTACTTATAGAGATTCCAGCTAACCAATTTCTTGAAGACCCAGTGACAATGTGAATTTAAAGTGGGGTAAATTTAGTACAAGGGGTGGACTATAGCCTGTTTCTTTTGGTACACTATAGTCACATCCATTTGGCTTAACACTGATTCCAGATGTAGCTACAGTGGTCAGCTCTACCTAAGTTCAGCCTCGTACTTACAAAAAGGGAAAATATCTTACAGAGTTATGAAGAAATTATCAAACACTAATAACGTAAGATTGTAGTTATAAACAACATAAGCTAATTTTGAAAGATCAGATTGTCCAAGATATGCTTGCATTTGGGGCAACGCAAATCCATGTGCCCTGCTGATCTGCACATTGCTTATTCCAGTGGAAAATTATTAGCCTATTTCTTATGCCATCAGTAATCTTTATAATATTTGCTCACTTCTTTCTTCTGGATAAATTACCTTCACTTGTCTTTGGACAACTCACACTCTCAGTTTTCTTTTGATCTCACTATCTCACTGGCTGTCCTGTTTGCTGGTAAACTCAACTTGTTCTTCATTTGATATTACCTCAGTGCTCAATCACTGGACCAGTAGTTTGACTTTAAATACTATCTCTCTGCTGTGGACTCATAAATTTATATCTCCCGCCAAGATCTCTTTCCTGAATTTAGGATACACATATTCAACTTATAATTTTAGATCTCCATGTGGGTGACTGATAGATATCTCAAAATTAACATATACAAAAATTAACTTTCATTCTTCAAGCCTCACCCTTCCCCTCTAAATATGTACTCTCCTTGGTCTTCCCCCACATCAACTACTGCTATCCAGTTGCTGTAGCCAAAAATATTGGAGTAATACTTTTCTGACACCCCACATTATATCTTTTGAGACTCAGATCAAATTTCAAAACACATTCAAGAATACAGTTATTTCCATCATCCACTAATACCACCCTTGCTCACACTACAATCAGTTTATCTTTGTATTACTGAAATGGCTTCCTGATGTGCTCTCCTATTTCCAGTCTTTCCATTTTACATCATATTCTCAACACAGCAGCCATATTGATGCTGTTAACTCATTAATCAGATCATGTAACTTTGATTCCTCTAGTGGCTCTCCATGTCTTTGAGGGTAAAAGACTCTGAGGCTCTACACATTCTGCCACCTTCTCAGATATTTTTCTATTTCACCTCTCACTGCTCTACATTGGCTCACTCTGCTCCAGCCACACTGGCCTATTGCTGTCCTTCAAACACGTAGTGATCCTTGCAATACAGGGCTTTTGAAATGTCTATTCCATCTGCCAAGACTGTTCCTCCTCCATATATCTGCATGAAAAATAAAACAAGAGGGAGGCCTTATATAGACTGGTGACAAGAGTAGACTGTAAGTGGAAAAAAAATGGAATGATATATGAGAAAATAATCAGGTAAGAGAGGCACATTTGAATTTGTTACATAATTTTTATGGCTTACAGTTATAAGATTTAAATATAAATAATGAGGAATGGAGTAATTAATCTGAATGAAAGTGATTGAAATATACATATCTTGATGCAGCTATAACACTAGTATATGTTTAATAAAGAAAATGTTTAAATCTTCATACAGCATTCTAAGGAAGGAAAGACACCATGTTATAGTAGAAATGTCATTATGCCTTGGAGAGTTAAATTTAAGAAATAACTAACAATTATTAGTTTTTTTTTTAGGAACTTTTATTGAGATACAGTTAACAGACATTAAACAGCATATATTTAGAGTGTACAATTTGGTATCTCATTCTTCCAGTTCATTCCTCCCTAACCCTCTCCGCTTTCCCCACTTGGTGTCCATGTGCTTGTTCTCTACATCTGTGTCTCTATTTCTGCCTTGCATTTCCTCTTTCATAGTTGTTAGCATTTGCCTTATGTATTGAGGTGCTCCTATATTGGGTGCATATATAATTATAATTGTTATCGCCTCTTCTTGGATGGATCCCTTGATCCTTATGTAGTGTCCTTTCTTGTTTCTTGTAACATTTTTCATTTTAAAGTCTATTTTATCTGATATGAATATTGCTACTCCAGCTTTCTTTTGATTTCCATTTGCATGGAATATCTTTTTCCATTCCCTTACTGTCAGTCTGTATGTATCCCTAGGTCTGAAGTGGGTCTCTTGGAGACAGCATATATATGGGTCTTGTTTTTGTATCCATTCAACCAATCTGTGTCTTTTGGTTGGTGCATTTAGTCCATTTATATTCAAGGTAATTACCGAGATGTATGTTCCTATTACCATTTTCTGAATTGTTTTGTTGTTGTTTTTGTAGGTCCTTTTCTTCTGTTTCCCGCTTAGAGAAGTTCCTTTAGCATGTGTTGTAGGGCTGGTTTGGTGGTGCTGAATTCTCTTAGCTGTTGCTTGTCTGTAAAGCTTTTGATTTCTCCATCGAATCTGAATGAGATCCTTGCTGGGTAGAGTATTCTTGGTTGTAGGTTCTTCCCTTTCATCACTTGAAATATATCGTGCCACTCCCTTCTGGCTTGCAGAGTTTCTGCTGAGAAATCAGCTGTTACCCTTATGGGAGTTCCCTTGTATGTTATTTGTCATTTTTCCCTTGTTGCTTTTAATAACTTTTCTCTGTCTTTAATTTTTGTTAACTTGACTACTATATGTCTTGGCGTGTTTCTCCTTGGGTTTATCCTGCCTGGGACTCTCTGAGCTTCCTGGACTTGGATAGCTATTTCCTTTCCCATGTTAAGGAAGTTTTCAACTAGAATCTCTTCCAATATTTTCTTGGGTCTTCTCTCTCTCTCGTCTCCTTCTGGGACCTCTATAATGTGAATGTTGGTGCGTTTAACATTGTCCCAGAGGTCTCTTAGGCTGTCTTCAGTTCTTTTCATTCTTTTTCCTTTATTCTTTTCTGCATCAGTGATTATCACCATTCTGTCTTCCAGCTCACTTATTCACCCTTCTGCCTCAGTTAATCTGCTATTGGTTCTAGTGTGTTTTTCATTTCAATTATTGTGTTGCATATCTCTGTTTGTTTGTTCTTTAATTCTTCTAGGTCTTTGGTAAACTTTTTGACCTTTGCATCCAGTCTTTTTTCAAAGTCCTGGGTCATCTTCACTATCATTATTCTGATTTCTTTTTCTGTAAGGGTGCCTACCTCCTCTTCATTTAGTTGTTTTTCTGGGTTTTTATCCTGTCCCTTCATCTGGTACAAAGTCCTCTGCTTTTTCATTTTCTCTATCTTTCTGTGGCTGTGATTTTCAGTTGCACAAGATGAAATACTGCTGATACTGCCTGATACTGCTGCCTGCCCTCTTGTGGAGGAAGCTTCAATTATTAGTTTTTAAACTAATACATTGTTTTAGAACAGTTTTAGGTTTACAACAAAATTGAGATGGAAGTATAGAGATTTCCTACATGCCTTCTGCCCCACACTTGCACAGCCTCCCCATTGTAAACATCACTCATGAACCTACATTAACACATCATAATCACCAAAGTCCATGTTTACCTTAGTGTTCACTCTCAGTGTTGTACATTCTATGGGTTTGGACAAATGTACAATGACATATATTCATCATTAAAATATCATACAGAAGATTGTCACTACTTTAAAAATGTCCTGTGCTTTGCCTATTATCTTTCCCCCTTCCTGACACCTGAGGACCACTGATCTTTTCACTGTCTTAATAGTTTTGCACTTTCTAGAATGTCATATAGTTGGAATCATACAGTATGTTGCAGTTTCAGATTGATTTCCTTCACTTAGTAACATGCATTTAAGGTCCTCCCATGCCTTTTTATGGCTTGGTAGCTCATTTCTTTTTAGTACTGAATATTATTCATTGTTTGGGTGTACCACAGTTTATTTATCCATTCACCTACTGAAAGACATCTTGGTGGATTCCAAGTTTTGGTAATTATGGACAAAGCTGCTATAAATATCCGTGTACAGGTTTTTACAGGGATATATGCTTTAAACTCCTTTTGGGTAAACACCAAGAAGCACTATTGCTGAATCCTATGGTAAGAGTATGTTTAGTTTTGTCAGAAACTGCCAAACTGTCTTCCAAAATGGCTGTACCATATTGCATTCCCATCAGCAATGTATGAGAATTCCTGTTGCTCCACACTTCCATCATCATTTGGCATTTTCTTTGTTTTGGATTTTGGCCATTCTAATAGGCTAATAATTGTTTTGATGAAGAAGAGTAAGTCTGAATGACAAGTTAAAAAAAAGATGGGGACTTCCCTGGCAGTCCAGTGGGAAGACTTTGCTTTCCAATGCAGGGGTTGCAGGTTCCATCCCTGGTCAGGAAGCTAAGATCTCACATGCCTCATGCCCAAAAAACCAGAAACATAAAAAACAAAGCAATATTGTAACAAATTCAATAGACTTTGAAAATGGTCCACATCAAAAAAATAAAAAATCTTAAAAGAAAAAAAAAAGATGATAATTTAACAGATGGGCCAAAGATAAAAAATCACCAGATAATTCTAGATATTAGAAAGAATGTGGAGACATGGAAATTATTACCTGTTAGGAAATTGTTATAACCATCCTGGAGAACAATTTTAAATTATCTTGTAAAATTGAAGATGTATGTAAATTAATTCCTGTAATGTGTACCTTTGGTATAAGCCCTAGAAAAATAATCGCTAATGTGCATTAATATGTATATAAAAATGTTCCTGGTGTACTCTTTATTATGACAAAGAGAACCAGATCAAATGTCCACTAATGGAAGAATGGATTCATATGTTGAGCTATATTCTTAAAGCAGATTACTATGTAACAATAAAATGAATATACTACAGCTCTTTCCACTAACAAAAATATATCTAAAATATAATGGTGGTCTAAGAATATAACTTGCAATATACTTGCTTTGTATATTTTTCGTGTACATACAGTATTATGTTAATCATATAATGTTTTAAATATACAAATCTTAATCATATTTTACTATGGTTTCATGCAATATAGAACATTCATATAAAAAAAAGAAAGCAAGGGTAGTGGTTAATCAGTGTGGGAAGAAATAACATTGGAGATATCTACAACAGAGCACTTCAAAAGTGCTGATCATGTTTCATATCTTAAACTGTGTGATTTTTTTAAAATATTGAGAATGGGTAATAAAAAGTATGCTTCATTATAGTTAGCATATTTAGTTTTATTTCCAATAATACCGGAGAATATACTTATATGGAAATAAAGCATCTTAATGGTTTGGAAGGGACACCACATTATAGATATGAAAATTAAATATGAAGTTGAAAATCAAAACTGATATTCAATTTTCCCTAACTTAATCCTTCAAATAAACCCAAACAAATATTCTCCTCTAATGTGAATATGCTACCTGACTTTCCAATAGCTATTGAGAGATGGTAGCAAAACTTAAAAGATGGTCTTGAATATTTTTAATTAGGGCATCATCAGAAGGAGGCATATCACTTTATTCTGTTCTTATTTTTTCAGGTAACTTGGAGAAACAGCCATATTCATCCACATGGAATTTCATGGCCTAATTTCTTTTTTATATGATGCAAGTGAAACATGAAACATTTATGTAACATTAACTGGATGGATACTCTATCGAAGCCATATACAAATAAAGAAGATAAAGTATTTTTATAGAGCACTATGGAAACATTTTACTTAAAATTGGGTTCCAAAATTAAGTTCTGCAATGACCTAGCAAATCAATTCTCTGTAGCTGTGGTGCCACAGTCATTTATATACAGAATTACTGGCAAGTTTTAAAACTTTTGCATCTTTCGTTATTACTTGCCTATGTAATTTGGGTAGCATTTTACACTCTCTCTCCTAGCTATATAAGTTTGTAATTCAAGGCTCATCATGTCAAACTCTAAAAGCAGTCCATTAAAGATGTGAAAACACATTTAAAAAGATATTCCAAGTTAGATATGGAGACAAACAACCCTCAAATTGTTGGTAAACAATTCTCAATGGTCTTTTGTGCTTCCACATGTCTTGTGAGCAGAGTCAGTGCCCACCTTTGGTCTAAACTATCATTTCAAAGATGTGTTTCCAGTGACCATAGATACAATGTCTCCCGGTAGAGCAAGTAACAGGTTTGTTTACTGTCAAAACAAATAAAGATAATGTCTCTTTAGGACCAAAATTCAGACAGGCTAACAGCCTATGGATGGTTAATTTTATGTGTCAACTTCACTGGGCCACAGGGTGCCAAGGTATTTGGTCAAAATTATTCTGGATGTGTCTGTGAGGATGCTTGTGGGTGAGATTAACATTTCAATCAGCAGATTGCCCTCTCCAATCAGTCAAAGGTCTGATTAGAGCAAACACACTCTTCTGCAAGTAAAAGTGAACTCCTCTTGCCTGGAAGCCTTCAGACTGGGGCACTGGTGTTTTCCTGCCTTTAGACTTGAACCAAAACCCTGGCTCTTCTTGGGTCTTGAGCCTGCCAGCTTTCAGACTGGAACTGCACCATCGGCTCTCCTGGTCCCCAGCTTGCCTCCATCATCATGTAAGCCAATTCTTTATAATAAATCATCTCTCTCTCTCTTTCTCCACATACATGTGTGTGTGTAATCTCCTACTGGTTCTTTTTCTCCAGAGAATCCTGAAGAATGCACAGCTCGTTACAAAATATTCATGTTCCCTAAACTTGGGATTTTTCTCCTGAAATTCCGTTCCCCATGTGTATAGGTATCATTTGATACTTTTCATGTCTCCCTCAGAGAAAGGGAGCTTGAGGAACTAGTAGGAACGCTGATACTGTGTCTACTGCTACCGCAATGAACGATAAAGTTAAGTTTCTGACCTGGGGGTCCCATGTCTTCTGTCAGCATTCATGGTATTGTAGAAAGCTAACTTGTTAGTTTGCAGGTATGGAAAAATATCTCAGCCCTTTCATAACTCTTGGAACAATTTTACTTAGAATGTCTACTTCTATAATAAGTTTAAGAAAAATACAGTACCCATTCCCAGTTTATGTACATTCATGCAATACAACATCACTATTTTGCAACCAAGAGTTTTACATTTAAATATGCTGACTTTATTCTATGTATCACATATGTAATTAGTATATTACAATGATCATGAAACCTATATTGATGGCAAAAGAAAAATGCACTTGTACCTCCATTTTTCATGGGCCAGTAATTCAATCTGAAAACATTTGTCCTCTTAAGCTACTTTCTTTTCTTTTCTATATCATTAATTATTATGTTTCACCTCTGTGTACAAGACTATGTGAGGCAATGGAAAATAAGACTGCAATAGTCACAGTTCTTGCTGTCATACCTGAGAGACAGTTGCAGTGGGCAGAAGGCAAGAGGGAAACAGGGCATCTAAAACATGCGTGTTCCACTGTTCAGTAGAAGTCCTGCAAGAAGTGGCCAAGATACTTGCTAACGAGCATCCTTTTTTTTTAACTTCATATTTATATAACTTTTTGGCACAGTTTTAGATTTACAAAATTATGACAAAGATAGTATAGATAATTCTTGCATAACCAACACGCAGTTTCCCCTCTTATGATCATTTAAATAATTATGGTAAATTTCCATGATTACTGAAGCAATATTGCTACATTATTACTAATGGAAGTCTATACTTTATTCAAATTTCCTCAGCTTTTCCTTCTTTAGTTTTTCTTTTTCTTTTTGTTGTTGTTGCTCTAGGATCGCATTCCGGACACCACGTCACTTTGTATTTAATAGTCATGTGTTCTTAGTCTCCTCTTGTTTGTGAAAATTTCTCAGATGTTTCTTGCTTTTGATAACCTGAATGGCTAGTAGATTACTGGCAAAATGTTCCTGAATTGGGATTTGTCTATGTTTAACTCATGATTAAACTTTATGTTTTAAATTTATTAATGGCCACTCAAAGATATCAGGTCCTAACTATTGGAACCTGTAAATGTTACCTTATACAGAAAAAGATGCTTACAGACATGACTATGTAAGGATTTTGACCTGGGGAGATTATCCTGAATCTCTTTTACTAATAAGAAAAACTCACCAAAATATGTTATCAAACAGAATGATCAGGTTTCAAATGTTATAGAGGGATAATTTGTTTTTAAGGGTACATTCCTATAATATTTAAGGAAAATAAAGAAAATAATAAATATCAAATACATGAGAGTGAGTAGGAAGAAAAAGAGAGGAAGTGGCGAAGATAGGGAAGTCACTTTGTTTATTATTCTTTCAATGGTGCAATATAAATGATGTTTGTATTCAGGAAAACATATTTTATATTTCAGAAAGACATCCACAATAAACAGGTGGTTAGATGCCAATGATAAACATTTATTGCGATATCCTATAAGCCAAGTATTGCTCTAGATGTTTGGGGCACAATGATAAAGTGAGGGGAAGGAACCAAGCCTTTAATATAATTAATTTATGGCTTCTTCTTGCTCATGACAACTTTTCTATAAATATGTTAACCTTTTTTTCTCTCTCTTATTACAGAGTTGGTTAAAAAAAAAAAAGGAAAGAAGCCACCTTCAAACAAGTTATTCAATATGATGAACTGTGTTGGGTGGCTGGGTTTAATGAGCACCTATGTGCGCTATTTGTTGTCATTCTTCATTAATCTAAATAAAACAAGAATTGCTATTTTTGATTTTTATTCAAGAGATGTTCTTTTCTCCCCGTTTATAGCTCAACTTTCCAACTTTGCACTGACAAGAAACAGAAATCTTTCTCACTGACACATTATGCACCTGACAAAATTCAAAGGAGAGTAATGATCCTTAATTTTAATGAGTGGCTTTCTATACTTTCCATGGACCACCCATAAATCATGAATGAAAAGCTACAAGGCAACACAAGAAACAACAAGCGCTCCATTTCATTAGTGAAATCTGAACTGAATAAAAAAAAAATCTACTGGGAAAAGACATGCTGCAAAGATATTATAAAGTTGCATTTTTGAGTAAATATTTTCATATAAAAGTATTACGATACAAATTATAAAGCTATTAATATTGAAACACTTCAATTTTATTAAACTCAGAATATATGTCAGTCTTTAATCAAATTTATAAAAATGCACTTATTCAAAGTATTTATGGCATGGCCTTAGAGAAATTAAGGAATGTTTCTCTTACTTACAAGTAGCTTTAGAATTACTGGAGTGTGATAATTCACATCATTTTTTAGTTGCAACCTTTAAATGGGCCATAAGGATGTGCGAAAAGCACCTGTATACTTGGCTTCAATAATTAATTTTCTTCTACATTTGATTTTTCAATCATAAAGGTATACTGATGTAGAGATGTAGGTGATATAATTTTTTATAGATAAATAAGCTTCCATGAGAAAAAACGGGTGTGGTAGAGAGGCCAAAAATCTGTGCCCTAACTTATATCATGACCCAGCTGTCAGGTAAGACACCAGCCTCCACTAGAGATATACCTGTTGATTTGGGGAGATTTTGAATAAAGAATTATTCATCATATTAATTAGACCAAGCAAATGAAATTTATATATAAAATATTTACAAATGAGTAAGCATAACAGAAATGCCTTTATCTTATTCTGCTGCAGGCATGTGTGTATGTGTGCGTATTTATTAAAAGTTATTTTCATCTTTGGGCATGTCAATAGGGGAATATACATATCTATAATTATAGACTATACTTTAACGTCTTAGTGCCAAATGTGAAATGAGTGATACCTGCAACAAGTCATAATGAATAAATTTTCCAAGAAGTTAAAAAAAGTTTTAGACTAGAGTGGATTCAAATTCAATCTTACTTTAAACACAAACTCTGCCAATTTAGTGAGAACTTGTATGTGAGGTGTTATTTTAAGGACTGTTGGTGAAACAAAAAAAAAAACAAAACATCATTTTCCTTATTAATATATTATTTAGTAGAACATATATTTAAATAGTAATTAAAGCTTTTAGTTTATTGAATGAATAGTAAGCAACCTTTTATTCTCATAATGGCTGCTACCTTATATATGAGGTTCAAGTTCTAAAGATTCAAATATTTTCAACCCCAATTTCAGTAAATTTTGTAAGTATCCTGCTGCAATTTTAAGGAATTTGTGCAATAATGCATATCGTTTTTATGTAACTCTGTTTTACATAAGAGTAAGTTTTGCTAGCTCCGTTCTCCTGTAACCCATCATAGAAGTACTCAATGAGCTGAGTGAAACATCTGATTTTCCTCACCTCCACTTTCTCTGTGTCCTAGGACTATTCCTCTTGCAAAATGAAGGCAGGTTAATGCCCTTAACACACCCCACTGGGAGAGGGGGGATGGAGAAGTCAGGGAAGAGAGATTCAAGACCATTCTTTTCATCTGCTTCCTAACAGTGGTCTCAGATGACCAAAGCGTATATAAAGATATTAAATATTCTTCAAGTCATCACCATCTAAACTTCTCCTCTCAGCCAAAGCTGGAACTTGATTTTAAAGAGGAGAAAAAAATATTGCTCCCAGACCTAAATATCAAAAGTCTTAAACTGCAAATGCCACATTGCAGAGCATGTTGAATACACTGAGGGAATGAATTATTACTGCCCTAAGGTGGGACTGCAGGCAGTAAAGTATGTGTAAGTAAGGATGAAGTTGGGTAGTAATATCAAAAGACATGAAGTAGAGGAATTAGCAGAATTTAGATACCGATTAGCTGTGGAAATTAAGGGAGAAAATGTAATCAAGTACAATTTATGTTTCTATCCTGGTTAATCACTTAGATACTGTATCTGTAGAAACAGAATTTTAGAAAGAAGAAGGTGAGCAAACAGAATTTGTTTCAAAGACTTGAATATAATGCTTAGGAAACAGTTGCACATAGAGGAAGACTGATGTCATTGATGTATTTAGTAATTTAGTAATTTAGTCAAACATTTCCTAAATATTTATCGCATGCCTATTGTGTACCAGCCACACATTTTCATTTGGGGAATAAGTGAACATCTGTGTCACAGGTTCTCTTGTATTTACGTTGCTTGTATTCTACTCAAGGAGACCAATAGTAATCACCTCATAACCTTGAGAAATTCGCGTGAAATGCTATGAAGGGAGAGCATACACTGCGCTGAAGTTTACGGCTGAAGGAACCTGAGCTCGCGTGGAGGGAGGAAGAGAACAGGAGGAATTTCCAGAAGAAGTAAACCATTTGAACCAGTACTTGGAAGAGGAGAATAGCCTACTGGGTGTAAATGCCTGTGGGGAGGGAAAGAAAAGGTACAAAGCCTTCCATACAGAGAGTACAGCGTTTGTAATGATTTCTGCCTAGAAAAAATAAAACAGGGTTCATGTGAGAAATTAAAAGAAGACTCACAAAGAGGGGTGATATAGAAAGAGACAAAAAATAGACAAGCAAAGGAGGCTAGACCATGTGGATATAAGCTAGCCCCCCTCTCATGCAGTTGTATTTCAACTTGTTCTTTTGATGAGGAGGGTAATATTTCTAAACACAGGCTATGAATGTCAGAAACTGTAAACATGGAATGTCCATGAGGGTACAAACTCATCACTGGACATCAAGTTTTTATAGAGGAAAACTGTGGAGAACTCCCTTCCTCTCTTTCACATGTTCTAATAATGCTTTACTCTTTCTGTTTAAAATCATACTTATGACTCTTTAAAAGCATAAATTCTTTCTCTAATTCAACCAAAAATGAATGAAGATTTGACTGAATGATGGGTGAAAGGGGTAGATAGTTAATACAACTGAAGGATGATTTTAATTGACTGTTCACCAAGTTCATTTATTTAAATTAAAACATCACATTGGTAAAGGGACACTATAGATTATTTAGCGGCTATCACTTAATACAATTATCTATGAAACATTACTCAAGTAGTATATTTTTATTAAAAAATTGTCAGAGTGAGCACTGCATATCTGCCTTAGATATGACATAATCATTTGTCTTTTTCATAAAAATATTTCACACTCCTTTTATATCACCTAACCACCTTCTACAGAAAGAATGACATATGTCTCTACTTTGACTAACAGCAATATTACCCAACCAAAATTGTCTGTCTAGTATTAAACTTTTAGAGGGATACACACACATGGCTTATTAATTGACAATCTTATAAAAGGATTTTCATGTTTACTTCATTCAAAACCACTCTCATTTTAAAAATGAGCCAAAGGAAATCAAGCAAGATTAAATTATTTTCCTCGGCTTCTTATTCACAGAGCTAATATGTACACAGAATGAATTCCAAGTCGAATTCTCCTTTCTCATATCCATTTTCCTCCACTTGGTCAAAAATACTGAGTGGTTTCTGTACGCCAGGGACAGTCACATGTGGGGACACAGTAAACAATTCACTTGTTCATTACCCTTCTATTCTGAGGGCGGTAGAGAACTAATCAAGTAGTCAATTATCTCATATAGTGACAAATCCTATGAGAAAAGTCGGTTACACTAACGTGAAAGAAGATAATGAGAAGCCTAGGTTGAGGGGCCTCGTTATAACGGGAGTCAGGAGAGGCCTCTCGTGATCATACGAGTTGAGATCAAGTGTGGAGAAACAACCACCCTTGTGAAGATTTGGGAAAGCATGTTCCATGCCAGATACAACAGGGAGTACAAACACCCCCCGTTGAAGAAATGCAAGTTGAGTGAATGTAACTAGAGTGTAGTGAGCAAGTGTGTGTGGGGTAATGAGGTATCCGAGCATGGAGACCTTTGAATATCTCCCCAGGAGTGTGAATCTCATGGAAGTAGTCACATTTCAGAAATGACTGTAGGATGACAACAGTGAAAAACAGGAGGAATGATTAGAAAGCTATTATATTTTCCCTAATGGGACAATACACTTCTCTCTTAGAAATGTAAACTCCTGTAAAATCTAAAGAACACAGAATAGACAAAAATAAGAATACTGTCTCAAAAAAAGACTGTCTTAAGTTGCATGTACACTGACACCTATGTTTCGGGTATCTTTGAACAAGTTGTGGCAAGTAAATAAAGGAAAGGATTTGTTACAGTTTACAACACAGGAAAATACTCAATACCGGTATTTAATTAATGAAGAGGATATGTATGCTCAGAACATATTTCTATCTATTTACAAGAAAGTACAATGAATTTAAATGTGACACATCATAACATTTTAAAATTCAAGCTGTATTTCAGGTATCATAGATATAATTTGTGATTATTACTTATTTTGCAAACTTAACTTTTATCTTTGGAACACTAAACATAGCATTGTGTTACACTCGGAGATGTTGGTAAAGAGCATTTGCAAAATGTAATGTGGGTTACTAGCCAAACTCTTACACATAGATATATATAATTTACTTCTAGCATCATGGATCTCTGTGCTTTATAAGTTGTGTTATTTTATATCATTGTTAGTATGCTCTGTATTAACGTAATTATTACAACACACTATGAATTACAGTTTATAGGTACATATATGAAAATTATTTGGATATTCAGTCTCTTGTGTATGTTTTAAATAATTAAAGTCTGAGCATAAGCATCTTGTGGGTCATAACTTTGTCACATAATATAGTTTTTGTATAGTTTTAAATACTATTGAAACCGTTGAAACAGTTCCTGAAAAAGAGAATTTATTGGTTCTTGTGAATTATTTTTTAAACTCATCTCATTTTTAAATATATTGTTTGCCCTTTTTACTGCTCCTAATTTTAAATTTTACAGGTTATAATGTACATTATGATATAAAATGTCAAAGCTTCAAATAATAACCAAAGCAGAAACTACTTTTTAATTTTGGAAAATAAATTCAGCTATGAACACTTACTACTTAGGAATAAGTTTAAATTACTGTCTAATTCTGATAATAAATATAATTTATTTATTGTAACTCATGAAAGGAACTGGTTAAATCTGTGTTCATTCTTCTGAACTAATAATATTGGCTACACAGATTTTCAGCTGCTCTAAAAAGCTCTCATCTATTATAGATGTAGAAACCCAGAGTTCTAAATTTCATGTATTTCATTTATTTAAAGGTCAAAAAGAAGTCCAATTAATAGTCTCTCAAATTCTTCCATAATTTAACCCATAGTTTCCCTCTGTTCAGCTACATTTAGAAAAGTAGATTCAAAGTGAAAGTTGTTGATTTCTTCTAATATGGTCCCAATGAAATTATTATATAATATATAATATAAATGTCACAAATAACTTATATTTAATATAAAATATCACTTTATATTCCTAAAGCTGATATAAAATTTAATTTTATCTTTTTAAAAACATACCAGAGGGTGTGCAGGAGAGAATCAGTTAGATAACTAGAATCATGTCATCAAATCATTCAGAATTTTAAATGTGTTAGTTCTACCATATGCAGACACACTCTGATTATCACAATCAAATTGAAAAAGTAACTTTTCACAACTATGAATGCAACATAAAGAGCGTTTTCTTTCCTGTAAAGTATTATAAGTAAGAACTATAATACTTTTTCCTTTTCCTTTTACACCCGCTGCTCATATAGCAAGTACTCTTCTACGACAAGGCAATTTTAAATTGATTAGGGACTTTCTCTGTAGTGAATAAGTTAGGTCATTTTAGAGAAATAACAGTGATAAACCGAATGCATCTTCTCAGTGAATCACTTAAGTGCTGTACTGCTGTGTTTCTGGCTCATTCAACATGAAGGTTACAGGGGACCTGCTGTCCGCTTATACCTAGTCATGGAAAATGACTTTCTTCTTTTTCTTAAAAAGCTGTCTGTGACAAATAAATAAAGCAAATAATTTTCCATTAAAATGTATTTGATGATTACCCTATAGTTATTCTCACTGCCTGTAAGTAGACTTGCCATTTTTATTCCTTTGAATCATAGAGTACTTCCATATCATCAGTGCAGCTCACTTTCCCCAACATTCTCTTTTATCTCCAACAGCAAAGTCTTTCATGCTTATCTAACCTTAGTGTTAACCCAGCCTATTTCATGGTGTATCACTTTCTCTTAAAATGGCAGGATATACCCCTGCAAAATGGCATTTCACATTTATAGTGATAACCACCAAGTCTGAACTCTCTTCATTTAGCCACATGGTAATGTAGAGAATCCTCATTTATCATTTATATTTTCCCTCTCCTCTTGTTTTAAATGGATTTTTTAAAGTTCACATGTACTGTAGAATGCTGTTCAGCCATTCTGCTTCAGGCTGACTGTGATTAGGCATACAACTTTCAAATTTATACTGACCAGCGGTTAATTACAATATCAAAGTTCATTAAAATCGCATCAGTTCAAATCACAGATGCAATTTAAAAGAGCAAATATTTTCTACAGAAATGTAGATGATGCCTTATTTTGTTGAAAGTTGAGGAAAACAGTGGGATGGGATTGATATTTTGAATCTGAAACTCTAATTCTATAACCTATATACTCTCAAAGTACTTACTGTTAGTAAAGGCTGCAATAAACAAAAGGTCATACTGGAATAAAATGTGTCCTTTCCCGGAGATACAAAATAATTACTAGTTATTGACAACAGAATGCAGGTTCCAAGGCAGGGCAAAAAGCCCTCTGATCAAACTGGTTACAAGCGTTGGTCAAAGAACAACTGAAGAGGCAAGAGCAAATTCTAGTACATGGAACAAGTGACTAAGATGGAAATCAAGAAAGACAACATAAATTGCTTCGTGAAGAAAAAAAAGTTATTCAGAATGTGGGTGCTGTCTACTAAAATAAAAATGGTGTCATGTTGAAGAATATGGTATCACAATGGTTTAAAAAAAAAAACTGTCCATGAATACATTTATAATATCAATACAAGAACATTTAAAGTGAATATTTCTGTGTATTTTTCTCATATAATCATATAAAAAGAAAACCACAGAAAGAAGTTAAATCTATAAATTAGACAGAGTAGACATATAGTATTAGCTGACAATGTGCCAAATAAAATATTTTTATTATTTTTTTAAATATATGTATCTACCATTGTCACTCTTTTCTACTAGTATAAGTTTATCACAGTGTTACATATCACAGTGTTACATATCAAGAATGAAGTCATTCCTGTTTACTGATAAAGCAGATTGTTTTTTCTCAGGTAAGTTCATAAGCAATAATTGTTCTGTAATACAGTAATATTTAATAACTTTCAAATATATAAATTTAATGTATATAAATATGTAACATCAATTTCTGGGATTCATGTCATTTATATTTCTGCCAGAGGGCCTTAGTACTTCTTTATGTTGAAGGGTAAGGTATCAGTAGGCTTCATATTTATATTTTGCAATTTATTTTCTGTTGTTTACAGGTCTTGTTTTTTGACAGCAGAGACTTTCAAAAGTGAAGACGTCATGAAGAAAAAAATCTCACTGGAATTACAAAAATATTGCAAAATATATTTGTTTGATTATATAAAACAATTTTATTTTTAAAAATAATTTCTATTATTCAGATAACTGGTTTAATTTTAGGGAAAAACAAGAACTAAGTGATGAAAATATCATCCATAAGCCCATTAATCAGCAAAATATTTATATTTTATAATTTTTAACTTCTCTATACAGTTATTGTATTGGATTTCTATTGATATATAACTAGTTACCCCAACTTTAGTGGCTTAAAACAATAAACATTTACTATCTCACAGTTTCTATGGGTCAGGAATCCAGGAGCAGCTATGCTGGGTGTTTGAGGTTCAGAATCTCCAAGGAAGTTACTATCTAGGTGTCAAGTGGGACTGTAGTAGTTCAAGGCTCAACTGTGAATGGGAGGATATGTTAAACATTGTTGACTTTTCTTTGTTTCAGCTCTAATTTTACTTGGAATTATTTCTATGACACTTGCCATTCTGCTTTATAGTATTATTATATGTATCAATTACTTATTTCTGTGTCTGTAAGCAAATTTATTGGGCATGCATTGTCAGTCCTTTTATTTGATAACTTGCACATGTTGGTAACAAAATACTTGATGAATGAATGCTCAGCTGGCACTTCTCTCGTTTAAACAATTACACACTACTATAGATAAAATAGATGACCAACAAGGAACTACTGCATAGCACAGGTAACAATAATCGATATTTTGTAATCACCATAAGAGAAAAATCTGAAAAAAATAGCTATACATGTATGTATAACTGAATCACTTCACTGTACACCTGAAACTAACACAACATTGACAATCAACTATATTCCAATAGAAATAAGCTAATAATTAAAAAAATGATTACAGATGTATATACCATTGGTCTCCAGTTAAAGAGGGCTTTCTTTCCCATTATTCATTCCCCAAAGGCTTTAATATAATCAATATACTCAATCTATCCAAAGTAAGAATGAGTTTAGGATGCCATTATTTTTCATGCAAACAAATATTTGAGTGCCTATTTTCATTAGGCTGTATTTAATTTAATTTAATTTATTTATTTATTTTTAGCACACAGGCTTAGTTGCTCCGCGGCATGTGGGATCTTCCTGAAGCTGGGATTGAACCCATGACCTCTGCATTGGCAGGCGGACTCGCAACCACTGCGCCACCTAGGAAGCCCTAGGCTGTATTTTAGAGACTGGTATACAGCTAGTCACAAGCTGTTCCCATGTCACTTATAATCTAGTGTGGAGATATATAATTTACATGAAAATATATTTTAAGATATTTTTAACTCACGGTATGTGCTAAAATTTGTAAATAGTTTTGAAGTGGAAAATGACTAGGACTTCTATTTAAATTGGATTACAAAGAGTCATATTTGAAGGAAACTGTGTTAAGATTTATTTTTCAATTTAACGTATGCTGTCATAATGACAAAACAAAACCTCAGAGGCTTAGAACAATAGTTAATTTATCCACCATATTACATGTGTGATAGAGTTTTAATGCAAACCCAAACAAAATCTCAGCAGATATTAAAAAAAAAGGATTGGCAAGTTGATTCTTATATTATATGGCGATGCAGAGGGCGTACAATTATGAAAACAAAAGTGAAAAAGAACAAAGGTAAAGGATTCACACTAACTGATCATAAAATGTTTATGAAAAGCTACAATAATTAATACAGTGCTGTATTGACATAAATATAGACAAAAAGATCACTGAAACAGGAGAGCACAGAAAAATGAACACAAGTCTGGAAATAGAATGACATAAACTGATTTTCAACAACAGGTGCCAAGGCAATTCTATGGGAAAGAAAAACAAAGTCTTTCATCAAATGGAATGGAAAAACATATGAAAAAAGATAATTAACACAACCACACAAGATATTAATAACAGGTAGATTTTAGAACTAAAATATTACTATACATTTCTTCTGGAAGAAAAATTGACAGTTTTACAACCTTCAAATAAACTAGATTTTTACAAAGGACCCAATCTTAAACTTTTTTGATAAACTGAGTTTCATCAAGAAATCAAAGATGATACAAACAGATGGAGGGACACACCATGTTCTTGGATTAGAAGAATCAACATTGTGAAAATGACTATCCTACCCAAAGCAATTTACATATTCAACACAATCCCTATCAAATTACCAATGGCATTTTTCACAGAACTAGAGCAAGAAATCTTACGATTTGTATGGAAATGCAAAAGACCCCAAATAGCCAAAGCAATCTTGAGAAGGAAAGACAAAGCTGGAGGAATCAGGCTCCCTGACTTCAAACTATAACACAAGGATACAGTGATCAAGACAGTATGGTACTGGCACAAAAAAAGAAATATAGATCAATGGAACACAACAGAGACCCCAAAGATAAACCCACACACATATGGGCACCTTATCTTTGATAAAGGAGGCAACAACACACAATGGAAAAAAGACAGTCTCTTTAATAAGTGGTGCTGGGAAAATTGGACAGCTACATGTAAAAGAATGAAATTAGAACACTTCCTAACACCATACACAAAAATAAACTCAAAATGGATTAAAGACCTAAATGTAAGGACAGACACTATAAAACTCCTAGAGGAAAACATAGGCAGAACACTTTACGACACATATCAAAGCAAGATCCTTTTGGACCCACCTCCTAGAATAATGGACATAAAATCAAGAATAAACAAATGGGACCTAATGAAACAAAAGCTTTTGCACAGCAAAAGAAACCATAAACAAGAGTAGAAGACACCCCTTAGAATGGAAGAAAATATTTGCCAATGAAGCAATGGACAAAGGATTAATCTCCAAAATATACAAGCAGCTTAATACCAAAAAAGCAAATAACCCAATCTACAAATGGGCAGAAGACCTAAATAGGCTTTTCTCCAAAGAAAACATGCAGATGGCTAACAAACACATGAAAAGATGCTCAACATCACTAATCATTAGATAAATGCAAGTCAAAGCCACAATGAGGTATCACCTCACACCAGTCAGAATGGCCATCATCAAAACATCTAGAAACAATAAATGCTGAAGAGGGTGTGGAGAAAAGGGAATTCTCCTGCACTGTTGGTGGGAATGTAAGTTGGTACAGCCACTATGGAAAACAGTGTGGAGGTTCCTTAAAAAACTAAAAATGGAACTACCATATGACCTAGCAATCCCACTAGCAGGTATATACCCAGAGGAAACCATAATCCAAAAAGAAACATGTATCACAATGTTCATTGCAGCACTGTTTACAATAGCCAGGACATGGAAGCAACCTAAATGCCCATCAACAAATGAATGGGTAAAGAAGATGTAGCATACATATACAATGGAATATTACTTCGCCATAAAAAAGAATGAAGTTGAGTTATTTGTGATGAGGTGGATAGACCCAGAGTCTGTCATACAGAGCGAAGTAAGCCAGAAAGAGAAAAACAAATACAGTATGCCAACTCATATATATGGAATCTAAAAAAAAAAAGAAAAAGGTACTGATGAACCCAGTGACAAGGCAAGAATAAAGATGCAGATGTAGAGAATGGACTTGAGGACACAGGGTGGGGGGCGGGGCGGGCAAAGGGGAAGCTGGGACAAAGTGAGAGAGTAGCATAGACACAGATACACTACCAAATGTAAAATAGATAGCTGTAGGAAGTTCCTGCATAACAAAGGGAGATAAACTCAATGATGGGTGATGACTTAGAAGGTCAGGATAGGGAGGGTGGGAGGGAGTTGTGGGAAGGTGGGGATATGGGGATATATGTACAAATACAGCTGATTCACTTTGGTGTACCTCAAAAACTGGCACAACAGTGTAAAGCAATTATATTCCAATAAAGAGCTTTAAAAAAAAATTGAAACTTCTGCTTGGCCGAAATAGTATCAATGTATATATTTCACTAGATGTAATTTGTAACTCAATAGAAGTGATTAGAAAAAGTAAAAGGGAGAATAAACCACACTATATCATTGTTGCATCAAACACAGGGCTTAGTACAAAGAAAAAAATAAGAGTGCATATGGACAGCAAGCATATCCTCTATGAATACACAGCACAGTGGTGACAAAGTGTCCCAGTACTGTGTGATGAGGGCTCAAATAAAGGCACAGCACAGTTACTATAGAATTAAAGGAAAAAGAGGCCTGGACTTTTGAAGTATGGATGGAGGAGAATGAATATTTCATAGCATAAATGTTCCTCAAGCCTCCAAATATTTGAGACCGAATAACATATTTGATTCCCTTTTTAAAATGTTTTTTATCATGTAGAAGGCCATTTACTGGATATAAAGGACATAGTTAGATATTTGATTCAGTTTGTCATGTTTCTCTTTATGAAAATGAACATTTAAATAAGAAACGTGAATTAAAATGTACTGCAGACTCATAATGCCATTTTAACACATATTACTATACTTTGAATTCATTTACAGCTGAATTTGAAGTATATATTTGAACAGCTGTTAGTCAAAATAAAAGCATTTTTTTTTAAAACCAGGTGTCAATTTTATGTAATGTTTATAATGCTTTCAGCATTTCTGTTTAACTAAGAAAAAGGAAAATTGCCTAAAATCATATAAGCAGGGGGATATACCTTGTGTATATTTTTTCTCCAAGTTCAATGACTTTAGTGAAATAGCTTTAAAATAAATTTAAAGGAAAAATAGGAGGAATATTTAAGAAAAAACTGCAAAAGATAATAGAAAAGACTATGCTGAATGATGATTACATTCTCCTTTGAACCACACAGCACACACAGAGGCATTCATAACACCTGACTTTCTGTTTTTCATAATTGTTAATTATTTACATACAGTAGCCCCCCTCACTCACAGGAAATATGTTCCAAGTGGATGCCTACAACCAGAGAGACTACTGAACCCTATCTATACTATGCTTTTTCCTATACATACATACTTATGATAAAGTTTAATTTATAAATTAGCCCTAGTAAAAGGCTAACAGTATAATAACTAAAATAAAATAGAACAATTATAGCAATATAATGTAATAAAAGTTATGTGAATGTGGCCTCTCTCAAAAGATCTTATTGTACAAATTTAATGCTTTTCCATCTTAACTAAGCATTAGCCAGCATCTCTACTCTTGCATTTGGGGTCATTAAGTAAAATAAGGGTAACATGAACACAAGCTCTGTGATACCATGACAGCTGATCTGATAACCAAATCCATTATTAAGTGACCAATGGGCAGGATATACTGAGCAAAGGGACTTCATGTCCTGAGCAGAACAGAGTGGGACAATGCAAGGTTTCATCATGCTTCTTAGAAAGGTGAGTACAGTCTAAAACTTATAAATTGGTTATTTCTGGAATTTTCCATTTAATATTTTTGGACCATGGTTGACCACAGGTAACTGAAACCATGGAAAGCACAGTTGCAGATAAGAGGGTAGTATTGTATATTTTCCTCCATAATTGATTTTTTGAGTTCCTTAAGTGAAGGTGCAATTCATGTTCTTTAAATCTTCTCATTATCTTTCACCATCACTGCAACCATGATGACATTTTAAAAACTCAGGTAAAATTACATGTCACAATTTAATAGAAACTTTAAATAAAAGTTGAAATTCAGGTATGATATGCAGTCACTAACAAATTGAGCATATAATATTCTAAGATTATTTCTTAAATTTTTTGTGTTTAAAATTTTCAAACATAATATATAATATCAAATGTAGCTGATGATGTTATTTTTCCTTAAAAATTATAATTATTTTAGATGATAACTACCCTATGTGATTTTTAATAACCAATAATCTCTGGAATATTTGTTTATAGAGCCAGAGTGTGTAAATGAATAAACTACCCAATAGTTATCTAAAATTACTAGCCCAGATTTATATTGTCACAGTGTAAGAAGAATAGTGGACCTTTTAAAGAAAAAAATTAAAGCCTGGAATATTTGTAAAACATTTATTTCTGTATTTATTTAGCTGTAACTAATTTTGAATGTCCCAAAGATATGCAGAATACCTATATTCACAGAAAGCAAATAGGTTGTTCATATCATTATATACATATATATATTATAAATAGTACCTATATGTGTGTATTTATGTGTGTAACTACAACTTACACAGAAATGAATTAAATTTTAGATAATAAAATCAAAAATAGTATTTTACAATTAAAACAATAAATTTGATAACCTATACAGAAGTGTATTCAGATGTAAACATCATAAATTTTCATCCTTTATAGACTATAGATGTTTCTGGTTGGAGAAAGCTTTTGTTCCAGACTCTCTTGTCATGTATGTTTGTATAGCAAACATCCTTGAAATACAGAGATTTTGACTTCCTCTCAAGTAGAGAACAGATTTCTTTTCATGTCCGATATAATAAAGATAATGCTAGTCTCCAGAGCAAAGGTTAGGCGGGTTTACTTGCAGCTGATTAAAAAGCTTCAAGTTTCTTAAGTGTGAGGTTCATCATCTGTGACACAAACAACTCCATGTGCAACACTCTTTCAAGGAACATCTATGTGAACATGAAGCTCATTTTTCTTGTGCAGTGAGTAATATCCTCTGTCTCCAAGGTGGAGGTCTCCTCTCTTTTGCCAGTATCTATAAAACTGTGACTAGATGACTCCACAGTTTAAAAATAGGGTAAAAATCTTAGCTCACTCTCACTTAGCTTTGATAGATTTTGGTGGTGAGGATAGAATGCTGAGACATAACTTTCAGAAATGGAATGGACAAGCCCCACATGGACCAACTGAGAGGATATAAAAGACTGCCTATTATCCTGTAGTACAAGTAGAGCATATGCTTGCCGAAGGGTTGGGCAAGGGTGTGGGGATATGGGTCTCCTAGTTTCCTACTATGAATGGGTCTTTAGAGGCTGTATGGTGAGAGGTTAGATGGACACCAGTTGTTGTTGTTGGATTTTTTTTTGGTTGTTGGATTTTTTTCAGATGAGAAGAGGGTGGAATAGATGTTATTAGAAATGCAAGGTGGCTATAGTGCTTTGACAAAGAGTATCCAACTTGCAAATAAATTGTGCCCACAATGGGTACATGGAGTTTTGTAAGGACCAAAAACATTAGAAGCTCATTTGTTGATCCATGATGGTAATGGATCCAGAAACTGTAAACCCAAAGCCTTGCTTACTAGTGGGTGTACTCCCTAGCTCCCTTCCTTTTCACATTGACTGTGCATGCTTTAAGGAGAAAGGTAAAAGAGGGTTAGAGATGTGACTAAGGTTTCTCCATCTTCAAAACAGACCTAAGGTCATAAACACCCATTACAACATGATGGGGAAACTCAGGACAGGGACCATCCCGGTACTCAAACTTTTATAACTCCATTGGATACAAGTGATCAAGCCACCATGCCAAACTGGCTAGTGGAGGACAAAGTGGGCCTCTAAGATTCCATTCACTGTGTTTGGAATATGGTTCGCAAAGCAAAGGAAATGCTTATGTGAGATTTTGTGTGAGGCCATTTGAGCCAATTGAATGAACTGCTGCATAGCTTCCACATCTGAATGTATGGTATAATAAGATGTGTTATAGTCTTGTTCTTTCCTGCCCCTTAATTTGCAGAGAGAATCCCCCTGATAAAAAATAGCCACATGTCCAGTAGTGACAGTCTTTTCTCTATTAATTTCCTGTTTTCAATTTTACTGACTTCTGCTCTAATTATTATTTCATTTATTCTGTTTACTTTAGATTCAATATGCTTTTTGTTTTCTAGTTTCCCAACATGGAAACTTACTGATTTTTAGATATTTCTTCTTTTCTAATATACACATTCAGTGCTTTCACTAGTAAATTAGTATTAACACTAATTTTGAAAAAGTTGCGCTTTCACTTTCACGTATTTTAAAGAATTTTTAACTTCTCTTGAGATTTCTTCTTTGATCCATGTATTACTTAGAAGTGTGTTGTTTAATCCCCAAGTATTTTGAGTATTAGTATTTTTCTGTATCCTAATACTTGTAACCTATTTGTCTATATTTAAAGTGGGTTTCTTGTAGACAACAGGTAGTTGGGTCTTTTTTGATCCACTCTGACAATCTCTATTTCATGCACTTAAATCATTGATATTCACAGTGATTACTGAGAGGGTTGGTTGAATATTTACCATATCTGTTACTGCTTTATATTGGTTGCTCTTGTTCTTTGTTCCTATTTTTGTCAATTTTTTCTGCCTTTTTTGTTTTTGAGTGTGTTATATGACTCCCCTTTCTCTTCTTTCTTAGTATCTTAGTTATACTTTTTTTTTTTTTTACTATTTTAGTGGTGATTTTAGGATTTGTAATATGTTTACAACTAATCCAAGTGTACTTTAAAATAACACTATACCCCTTCATGAGTACTGTGAGTATCTTTCAATAACAGAATAAATCCTCATTCCTTCCCCTCATCCCTTTTATCATTGCTGTCATTCACTTCACTTATACATAAGGACATATGTCTGATCTACAAATAAGCATATATAATCAGCTGTATTGTTGCTATTATTATTTTGAACAAACTTATCTATTAAAGTAATTAAACTTATCTATTAAATTAAGAAAAATACTTTTTATTTTACCTGCACTTATATTTTCTATGCTCTTCATTTCTTTATGTATGTCTGAGTGTCTGACCTAGATCATTTTCCTTCTCTCTAAAGAACTTTTAACATTAGTTGCTAAACAGGTCTACTGGCAACAAACTCCCTCAATCTGTGTTTGTCTGAGACAGTGTTTCCCCTACATTCCTCAAAGATAATTTTGCAGGGTACGGAGTTCTAGGTTGATGGTTTTTTGTTTGTTTTATCAACAGTTCAAACATTTCACTTCACTCACTTCTTTCTTGCATGGTTTCCAAGAAGTCAGAAGTGATTCTTATCATTGCTCCTCCATAAATAAGGTGTTTTTGTTTCACTCTGGATTCTTGCAGGATATTTATCATTGATTTTCTGTACTTTGAAAATGATATGTCTAGGTGTATTTTTCTTTCCTTTTTTTTTTTTTTTTCTTTCCCATTTATCTAGCTTGGTGTTCTTTGAGCTTCTTGGATTTGTGGTTGGTATCTGACATTTATTTCAGTAAATTCTCATGCATTAACTGCTTCTAATATTTCTTCTGTTCCTTTTTCTTTTTTTTCTCTTCTGGTATTCCTGTTATACATTTGTTATACTTTTTCTAAATATCCCACATTCCTTGGATAATCTGTTCTTTCTTTTTCTTCCCCCCCTTTTTTTCAAGCTTTGTTCTGTTTGCTTTTCAGTTTTGGAGTTTTCCACTGAGACATCCTCAAGCTCAGAGAGTCTTTCTTCAGTTGTGTCTAGTGTGCTAATATGCCCATCAAAGGAATTCTTTATATCTGTTTTAGTCTTCTTGATTTCTACCATTTCTCTTTGGAACTTTCCCAGGATTCCTTCTCCCTGCTTGCATTGCTTGTCTGTCTTGCATGCTGTCTGCTTTATCTATTAGAGCACTTAGCATATTAATCACAGTTTATTAAATTCCTGATCTGAAAATGCCAACATTCCTTCTATGTCTGGTTCTGATGTTTGCTGTGTCTCTTCAAATTGCCTGCCTATTTTTTGTTTGTTTGTCTGGTTGGTTGGTCTTGCCTTTTGGTACACTTTGTAAATTATTCTTGATGGCCAGACATGATGTGCTGGGGAAAAAAGCGCTGCTGTAAATAGACCTTTAGTAATGTGATGTGAGGTGTGGATGAGAGGAAGCATTCCACAGTTATGATTAAGTCTTAGTTTTCAGTGAGCCTATGCCTTTGGACTGAGAACTTCCCATGTTTCTCAATTTTCTCTCCCTTTAGGTGGAAGAGGATGGCTAGAGCTGACTGGAGTTGGGTATTTTCCTTTTCCCAAGTGAGACAGGCTCTGATACTATTCCAGTAAATTAGTCTCCGGTTAATTTGTTCCTCCTAAGGGCAAACCTTGTTAAGAACAGAGTACTCTGACTTATTCAAAAGGGTTTATTTCCTCCTTCCCCTGCTAGAAGCACAGGGGATTGTTCTCTAATGTTGACTCTGAGGATCTGGGTGAGTTCTTGGAGGTAAATCTCACAACGTTGTGGAGGATGCCATATGACTGGGTCCCTCTGGCATTTTTTTTTTTTCCCCACTCAGAGTTGTCCACAGTGAGCCTTCAGCAATTTGTCAATTACAGTTCAGGTTTTCCTATTCTATCAGTAGTTGCAGCGACTTCTACTCATCTTTCTTTGCTCTGGTAAGCCGTGAACTTTCCTTTACTTTTTGTGCTTTCTTCTGAACTAAATTTTTTTTTTAAGGATTCCATTTTATCTCCTTGTTTTGGCCACTGTAAGTCTATAACTATTGTACTATTTTAGTGATGATTCTAGGATTTATAGTTATGCAACTTTAATTCACTACATTATCCTTCATGTGATATTATACAACTTCCTGTATATTATTAAAAACTCACAATAACATACTTCTATTTTTCCAACCTGTTATTTTGTTCTATTGCTATATATTTTACTTTTTCATGTGTTATAAAATTCAGAGTACATCATTATTATTTTGTTTAGGCATTATTATCTGAATTATAAAATTGAAATTTTAATAAGAAAAAAATCTTGCATTTGTCTTCATGTAATTATCATGTTTGTAGTCTAATTTTATCAATTTGATCCACATTTACATCTGACACATCTGATGTAATTACTAATTTTACCTGAAGGACATTAGTTTTTCATGTAGTGCATACCTGCTAGTAATGGATTATTTTAGCTTTTTTATGTTTGAAATTGTCGATATCTCTGCTGAATTTTTGAAAGACATTTTCACTGGGTCCATAATTCTAGTTTCATTTTTCTCCCCTAGAATTTTAAATATTCTGTTTCACCATCTTCTTATATTTTTTTGTAAAATGAAATCTGCTTTCATTCTTACCTCTGTTTCTTTCTACTCAACATGTCTTTTTTTGCTCTGTTTTGAAGATTTTTTATTCACCCCTGGTTCTGGTCATTCTGATTATAATTTATTATTTTCTTTATAATTCTTGTGCTTGAAATTCAATCAGCTTTTTGAATTAATGAATTTATAGTGTTCATCATATGTGGACAATTTTCAGCCATTTTTTCTTCAAATATACTTTCTTCTCTCATTTCTCTGTCACTATCTCAAATAACATATATTATTAGTACACTTGAATTTGTCTCATAGCTCAATTATGTCTGTCTCCTCTTCCTCCTCCTTTCTTTAGATTCTCCTTTTTTTTTGTATTTCATTTTTGACAGTTCCTAATATTGTGTCTTTGAGTTAACTGCTCTTTTTTTCTGCAAAGTCCATTCTGCCATATTTACTATTAATTCCACCTGGAGTAGCTTTTTCTAAAGTTTTTTTAATCTCAGTCATTGAAGTTTTCAATGACTGCAGATGTCTGACACAGAATTCAATTTCTATTATAGTTATATGGATCTATGCTGAAACCTCTTAACCTCTCTAAGCTTGTTAGATGTGCAACCAATCAGCAGTTAACTCTTTAGTGATCACAAAACACTCAGTATTCCATTTACCATTTAGTTTCTTTTTTTTTTTTTAAATTGAAGTATAGTTGATTTACAATGTTGTGTTAGTTTCAGGTGTACCGCAAAGTGATTGTTATACATACACATATATCAATTTTTTCCATATAGTTTATTAAATAAATTAAGATTATTTTCCCTTATAGTTTATTACAAAATACTGAGTATAGTTCCTGTGCTATACAATAATTCCTTATTGGTTATCTATTTTATATATATATAAATTTATATTTTTATAAATATATAAAATTTATAACTATAATAAATATATATTTATATATATAAATATATATATAACTTCATTTGAATCATATTTTTTAGATTTCACATATAAGCAATATCATCTGATATTTGCCTTTCTCTGTCTGGTTTACTTCACTTAGCATGATAACCTCTAGGTCTATTCATATTGCTGCAAATGGTATTATTTCATTCTTTTTTATGGCTGAGTAATATTCCATGCATAAATATGCCATATCTACTTTATGCATTCCTCTGTTGATGGACATTTAGGTGGCTTCTGTATCTTGGCTATTGTAAATAGTGTTGCATTGAATATTAGGGTGCATGTATCTTTTTAAATTATGGTTTTTTATTGGTATATGCCGAGAAGTGGGATTGCAGGACCAAATGGTAGCTCTACTTTTAGTTTTTTAAGGAACCTCCATACTGTTCTCCATAGTGGCTGTACAAATTTACATTCTTAGCAACAGGGTAGAAGGGTTCCTTTTTCTCCACACACTCTTTAGCATTTATTATTTGTAGACTTTTTGATAATGGCCATTGTAACTGGTGTAAAGTGATATCTCATTGCAGTTTTAATTTGCATTTCTCTAATAATTAGCACTATTGAGCAACTTTTCATGTGCCTTTGGTCCATCTGTATGTCTTCTTGGGAGAAAAGTCTGTTTTAGATCTTCTGCCCATTTTTTGATTGGGTTGTTTGTTTTTTTAGTATCAAGCTGTGTGGCCTGTTTGTATATTTTGGAGATTGATCCCTTGCTGGTCACATCATTTGCAAATATTTTCTCCTGTTCTATAGGTTGTCTTTTCATTTTGTTTATGGTTTCTTTTACTGTGCAAAAGCTTTTAAGTTTAATTAGGTCCCATTTGTTTATTTTTGTTTTTATTTCCATTCCTCCAGAAGATGGAGCCATAAATATACTGCTGTGATTTATGCCAAAGAGTGTTCTGCCTATGTTTTTGCTAACAATGAAAGATCAGCAAGAGAAATTAACAAAACAATCTTATTTACCATAGCATCAAAAAAGAATAAAATACCTAGGGATAAACGTACCCAAAGAGGCAAAAGACCTGTACTTAGAAAACTATAATATACTGATAAAAGAAATCAAACATGACACAAACAGATGGAGAGATATACCATGTTCTTGGATTGGAAGAATCCATATTGTCAAAATGACTAAATTACCCAAGGCAATCTACAGAATCAGCGCAATCTGTATCAAGTTACCAATGGCATTTTTCACAGAATTAGAACAAAAAAAATTTAAGTTTGAATGGAAACAAAAAAGACCCCGAATAGCCAAAGAAATCTTTTTCTTTCACAGGAAAACGGAGCTGGAGGAATCAGGTTCCCTGACTTCATACTATACTACAGCACTACAGTAATCAAAACAGTATTGTACTGGCACAAAAAGAAATATAGATCAATGGAACAGGAATAGAAAGCCCAGAAATAAACCCACACACCTATGGTCAATTAATCTACGACAAAGGAGGCAAGAATATACAACGCAGAAAAGATAGTCTCTTCAGTAAGTGGTGCTGTGAAAACTGGACAGCTACATGTAAAAGAATGAAATTAGAACATTTTCTAACACCCTATACAAAAATAAAGTCAAAATGGATTAAAGACCTAAATATAATACTGGATACCATTTAGTTTCATTATGGGAAGCATCACTAAATCAAACTAGGTAAATACACCACAGCTCACGTTTCTAAAATTTTCCATCATCATCTCAATACAACTATCTTTTATTGCCAAATATTTTCCATATTTTAATCTCTTTTTTTGATATATGCTTTATTTTGCCCACCCAGCCTTCATTTCATATCTCCATCCATTCTTTTTATGTTTTGTGTTATAGAATGCTAGAGGTAATTTTAGCACCTTAACTGAATGGTATCTTTTTCTTGTCTAAAATGATACTTGAGGTTTCCTGTTAGAGGAAGTTTGCCCTGTTAGAGGAAGCATGCTAATTTTACAATAACTAACACATCTCTGAAGCAGAGACAGGTTTAAGGCTAATCTACCTGTTTTCCATAAATTGCAGACTATTATATTGCTAAACATACATAAAATACTTGCTTTTCAAAGTTATGATACATGGTATAGCATCCTGTATCCTTGTCATTTTATTACCTCAATGTTGTCACAATTCTATTATTTGAATACTCTACCACATGATTTACTGTTGTTTTCTACTTTCTGTCTTGTGTTTACCATGTACTGATCTTAAGTTTATAAAAATAATTTTATGATAACCACTCAAGTATCCTTAACAAGGTAGTTTCTAATATGCTTACCTTTATACTTCAGTACCCTCTTCATACTTCAGTTCTAAAAATGACTCAAGTTTACTGTCATTACTTAGAACCATATTACTTCAGCTATTTTTAATATTTTCTCTCTTGGTCTTAAAATTTCTCTTTTCTCAAATTTCCTTTTTTTTTTCCCCATCTAATGTATTTCTTAATTTTATTGAAACCTTATATACCTTGATTATCTTATCTTTTGTCTTTCTCCTAATTTGTCTTTTTGCCCCTCATTCAAAAGCAAGTTTAGGTTCCACGGGCCACGGTATTAATCATTTTCTTGTCATGCCTCTTTCCCTTTCTCTTACATTTACCTGGTACCTTAGGAAACTTGTAGGCATGCCTATAGATTTAGTTTATAGTTATCTGATTTTCAACCTAAAGTATTCTGGCTTCCAGTTTCACAATTTGAACTGCTCTTGCAAAACTTTTGATAATCTATGTACTGCTAATGTCTATGTATTCATGTATTTCACCATTCTGTACTGTATGACATTTATCTTTCTACGTCCTTCTTAAATTATTTTCTCCTTCCCTTATTGTCTTTGACCATGTCTGTTCCTTATTGGTTTTCTATTTGTTTTCCTACTCATTTTGTTCTGCTGTCCAACTAACTGTGTGATGTCTAGTTCTTCATATAAACATATTTTTAAAATCCTTCTTAAAATAATTATAGGACTTACTTTTGTAGTGAGTTTGTTATTTTAAGAGAACTTTGAGCCGTAAATCTCTAATATAAGAAATAGTTTAAAGAAGAAGAAGATAAGATGAAAGTTTTTGCTTTAAGACTTTTGTTCTTATTTTGATAATTATTGGTTACTAATCAGCCAACTAATCTGTTTCTCATCTGAGTAATTAGATACTAAAATATTCTGTAAGATGATTAAGTTAAAACAAGAATGTGTAATATAATGATACTTATAAATCATTTAAAATAATCACTTTTAATATTTATTTTCTTCTAAATATTTTACTTCTAACAAAGTATATAAATATTGAATTTTTAAAGATGGCACGAATGCTGATTTTTAATTTTTTTCAGGGAGGTTATTCATGCAACTACATTTCTGCGCTTCACTTTAATTGCTCAATTTCTTCTTTTGAAATTTCCCCATTTACCCAAAGAAACTTATTTAAAGAGATTTCATCCATTGTATGAAATAATTAGGTTTGAAGTGATCATTGTTGAGCGTTTATGAAATAAATCTAATCTAAATCCCAGATATTGCAGCCATTTAAAGTTTACAGCAGGATATTGGGTATTTTATGCTCATAAATTTATTTTTATATGCAGTGTTATCTGTACAATGTGACTTTTCGTTGTAAAAGTAACTATTTTCTAATTCTGCAATATGAGATAAACACATTAATGCCATAATCAAGTATTTAAAGACAAATCAATAAAGATGGAAAATGATACATAGAATTTTGTTTCTGTATTTTATATTCAAGGTACAGATGATAAGAATCACTCTATCAGATCTAATGATTTCTAAAGAAATCCCTATATGTTGGACATTTAGATATCACATCATATTTTTGAATAACAGTTTCCTTCGTCAAGAAGAGTTTCTATAATATAACATTATAGCATGCATTCATATACACTGTCAATATATTTAGTTCTCACTGTATGTTAGTCACTTGATCCATATATATTTACATGTGTATACATGTTTGTATATATGTGTGTGTGTGTAATTTACTTGTAAGTACTAGTTTCATTCCCTACACATTTAGATATACCAATAAAATTATATTTTCTATATTTTTGATTTGTAATAAAAGTGTATAAAAATGATTTTCCCTGCATAATGAAATTATATATCATGTTTAAGACAAAGAGCAGCATTTTAATTACTTGAAGTAATATATGTTGGATTCATTGATGTACATTTTCTGGAAGATAAAAAATATGTTGATAAAAAATATATCTATTATGAAATATGTACTTTTTTTGTCAGTACATACTTGCCTTCTACTTTGAAAGTCAACATACTATTGGCAGGGGAAGATTTTGCTATTTGTTTCTCTTGGGTTTCTACCAGAAGCTCACCATGCTGATTTGTAAAGTATTTCTTCCAGCTGTTTCTAGGGCTATCCCTCTGCTTGTATCTGTTCTCCATCTTGCATCTTATTCAACCTTATTTAATCTATCAGTCAATCTCTCTCTCTCCTTCCCTCTCCCTCCCGTTTTGATAAACATTTTTCAGTTGCTCTGTTAATAATCAGAGAAGTCATTTCTAGTGAAATGCTTCACAGAACTATACCTGCTGCATAGTGTCATATATTCCAGGGAAGGAAAAATCATGAAATATATTAAGGCAAATACTGGATCTCAAGATTGGCTCTGCTGTCATTTCATTCTCTGGTTAATGTATGTAACAAGTCCACAAGCCCTATAAAAACATAAAGTGCAATAGGTGTGAAATCTTACTATGAAACAACAGCAATTGTAGTATTTTTGTGTAAAATTTCAAATTTCATTAGTTAAATATTAATGCTTATGATGATTAACAAGGAACAAATTTTCATTGTGTAATTAAACTAATGCATTACATAAACATGACTACATGTGGCTACAGAAATTAATGAATATTTCAATGCTTAAACATTAGTTTCAGAAAAAAAAAACCTAGCTGTGCCAGGTATCATCAACTGAGTAAGTAATTTGTAATTAATTATAGACACATATGGCCAGTGCTACTCATGCACAGAACAAGCATTTCTTAGGTAATAAAGGAGGCAAATGTTAAATTATCTGTAACTATTAAAGACTATCCTCATTGCTATCTTGTGAGTTAGCTTGACAATAATCTATTCTACACTTTATATATGAATCACTGCACAAAATGAATCGTTCTGATTCGGGGGAAAAAAAACACATTTCCATAGAGAAAAAAAAAAGTTTTTTTATTTTTTTTGACTTACGTATTAACACTTGAGAGGTATAGTTCCATGATAAAAACTTTCCCAAAGGTGTTTCATTCATTTCAGTAAGATGTTGTTGAACTTGGTGAGAAAGAGATGATAATATCTAGGTCAATTATTTAGTTTCTGTAGTTGTGGATCATGTATATACCTTATCTTCCTTTGAAAAAATACTTTTTCTTTTTTCATGGCCTGTGTATTATAATTATCTAACATAGTCCTTGATATATCTTGGTTATTCTCCTGAAATGACATTTATTCTCCTTTTACCTTTTCTAACTTATTATAGATACTTTGGCTACACTGTCATATAAGATTGTATCTACTGAGGTCTCTGAGACTGTCTTCTAATCTTTTTATTCTTTTTCCTTTTTCCTGCACTGTGGCATTTATTTCCCCCATTCTATCTTCCAACTCATTTATTCGTTCTTCTGCCTCAGTCATTCTGCTGGTTAGAGCATCTAGAGTATTTTTAATTTCAGTTATTTTGTTATCCATTGCTGTTTGTTTTTCTGAGTTCTTATGAACTGTTTCTTGTACTTTCTCTATTTTGTTATCGAGATTTTGTATCATTTTTACTATCATTACTCTAAATTCTTTTTCAGGCATTTTTCCTATTTCCTCTTCATTTATTTGGTCTTGTGGGTTTTTTTCCTGCTGCTTTGCCTGCATGGTGTTTCTTTGTTTCCTCATGGTTGTCCAAACTTTTGGGGTTACTTGTCCTGGCGACAGAGGTGTTTATAGAAGACTGTTCAAGCCTCAGACTAATGTCCAAGTATTGGATTAAATGAATATTAAGTAGTTCTGTAGATTTGAAATCCAGCACTAGCTAGGTTCTCAGGGCATCAAAGACTGGAATCTCATTCTTTTTGTAGTTTGCTTGTGTTTGCAGGACAGAGGTTTCTGTTTCCTTGCTGCTAGAAGTTGGGGAGGGTCTCAAGAGGACACCTGCATTTCTTGCAACATGGCCCGCTCTGTTTTCAAGCAAGCAATAGTGCATCAAACCTTCCTACTGCTTCAAGTCCCTGACCTTCTGTTCTGCTCTATATAACCTTAAATGTACCAACATTCGAATTATAGGCATCCCAGAAGAAGAAGAAAACAAGAAAGCGTCTGAGAAAATATTTGAAGAGGTTATAGTGGAAAACTTCTCCAACATGGGAAAGGAAATAATTCACCAAGTCCAAGAAGCACAGAGAGTCCCATACAGAATAAACCCAAGGAGAAATACACCAAGACACATATTAATCAAACTAACGACAATTCAACACAAAGAAAAAATATTAAAAGCAGCAAGAGAAAAGCAACAAACAACATATAAGGGAAAACCCATAAGGATAACAGCTGACCTTTCTACAGAAACTCTGCAGGCCAGAAGGGAATGGCAGGATATACTGAAAGTCCTGAAAGAGAGAAACCTACAGCCAAGAATACTCTACCCAGCAAGAATCTCATTCAGATTCGATGGAGAAATCAAAAGCTTTCCAGACAAGCAAAAGTGAAGAGAATTCAGCACCACCAAACCAGCCTTACAACAAGTGCTAAAGGAACTTCTCTAAGTAGGAAACACAAGAAATGGAAAACACCTACAAATACAAACCCCAAACAATTAAGAAAATGGTAATTGGAACACACATGTCAATAATCACTTTAAATGTAAATGGATTCAATGCTCCAACCAAAAGACACAGACTGGCTGAATGAATACAAAAACAAGACCCTTCTATATGCTGCCTACAAGAAACCCACTTCAGACCAAGGGATACATATAGACTGAAAGGAAAGGGATGGAAAAAGATATTCCATGCAAATGGAAGTCAAAAGAAAGCTGGAGTAGCAATACTCATATCAGACAAATTAGACTTGAAAGTAAAGACAATTAAAAGAGACAAGGAAGGACACTGCATAATCATCAAGGGATCCATTCAAGAAGAACATATCACAATGGTAAATATCTATGCCCCCAATATAGGAGCACCTCAATACATAAGGCAAATGCTAACAGCTATAAAAGGGGACATCGACAGGAACACAATAATAGTGGGAGACTTGAACACCCCACTTACATCAATGGACAGATCATCCAAACAGAAAATAAAGACACACAAGCTTTAAATGACACATTAGACCATCTCGACTTCATTGATATTTATAGGACATTCCATCCAAAAACGACAGACTACACTTTCTTCTCAAGTGCACACGGAACATTTTCCAGGATAGATCACATCTTGGGTCACAAATCAAACCTCAACAAATTCAAGAAAATTGAAATCATATCAAGCATCTTCTCAGACCACAACGCCATGAGACTAGATATCAATTACAGGAAAAAAACTGCAAAAAATACAAACACATGGAGGCTAAACAATTCACTCTTAAACAAACAAGGAATCACTACAGAAATCAAAGAGGAAATCAAAAAATATCTGGAAACAAATGACAACGAAAACACAACAAGCCAAAACCTATGGGATGCAGCAAAAGCAGTTCTAAGAGGGAAGTTTATAGCAATACAGTCCTACCTTAAGAAACAAGAAAATGATCGAATAAACAACCTAACCTTACACCTCAAACAACTAGAGAAAGAAGAACAAAGAAACCCCAAAGTGAGCAGAAGGAAAGAAATCATAAAGATCAGAGCAGAAATAAATGAAAAAGAAAGGAAAGAAACCATAAGAAAAATAAATAAAACTAAAAGTTGGTTCTTTGAGAAGATTAACAAAATTGATAAACCATTAGCCAGACTCATCAAGAAAAAAAGGGAGAAGATGCAAATCAACAGAATTAGAAATGAAAAAGGAGAAGTAACAACGGACACCTCAGAAATACAAAACATCATGAGAGACTACTACAAGCAACTATATGCCAATCAATTGGATAACCCGGAAGAAATGGATACATTCTTAGAAAAATACAATCTTCCAAGACTGAACCAGGAAGAAATAGAAACCATGAACAGACCAATCACAAGTACGGAAATTGAGGCAGTGATTAAAAATCTCCCAACACACAAAAGCCCAGGACCAGATGGGTTCACGGGTGAATTCTAGCAAACATTTTGAGAAGAGTTAACACCTATCCTTCTCAAACTCTTCCAAAATATTGCAGAAGGCGGAACACTCCCAAACTCATTCTATGAGGCCACCATCACCCTGATACCAAAACCAGGCAAAGATGTCACAAAAAAAGAAAATTACAGACCAATATCACTGATGAATATAGATGCAAAAATCCTCAACAAAATACTAGCTAACAGACTGCAACAGCACATTAAAAAAATCATACACCATGATGAAGTGGGGTTTATCCCTGGGATGCAAGGATTCTTCAATATACACAAATCAATCAACGTGATACATCATATCAACAAATTGAAGGATAAAAACCATATGATCATCTCAATAGATGCAGAAAAAGATTTCACAAAGTTCAACATCCATTTATGATAAAAGCTCTCCAGAAAATGGGCATAGAAGGAAATTACCTCAACATAATAAAAGCCATATATGAAAAACCAAAAGCCAACATCGTTCTCAATGGGGAAAAACTGGAAGAATTCCCTCTAAGAACAGGAACAAGACAAGGGTGTCCACTCACCACTATTATTCAACATAGTTTTGGAAGTTTTAGCCACAGCAATCAGAGAAGAAAAAGAAATCAAAGGAATCCAAATTGGAAAAGAAGAAGTAAAATGGTCACTCTTTGCAGATGACATGATATTATATATAGAAAACCCTAAAGACTCTACCAGAAAACTGCTAGCACTCATTGATGAATTTAGTAAAGTAGCAGGATACAAAATTAATGCACAGAAATCTCTTGCATTCCTATACACTAACAACGGAAGAACAGAAAGAGAAATTAAGGAAACTCTCCCATTCACCATTGCAACCAAAAGAATAAAATACCTAGGAATAAACCTGCCTAAGGAGGCAAAAGATCTGTATGCAGAAAACTTTAAGATATTGATGAAAGAAATCAAAGACGACACAAACAGATGGAGGGACATACCATGTTCCTGGATTGGAAGAATCAACATCGTGAAAATGTCTGTCCTACCCAAAGCAATTTACAGATTCAATGCAATCCCGATCAAATTACCAATGGCATTTTTCACAGAACTAGAGCAAGAAATCTTACGATTTGTATGGAAACGCAAAAGACCCTGAATAGCCAAAGCAATCTTGAGAAGGAAAAATGGAGTTGGTGGAATCAGGCTTCCTGACTTCAAACTATACTACAAGGCCATAGTGATCAAGACAGTATGGTACTGGCACAAAAATAGAAAGGAAGATCAATGGAATAGAATAGAGAACTCAGAAGTAAGCCCAAACACATATGGGCACCTTATCTTTGACAAAGGAGGCACGAGTATACAATGGAAAAAAGACAGCCTCTTCAATAAGTGGTGCTGGGAAAATTGGACAGCAACATGTAAAAGAATGAAATTAGAACACTTCCTAACACCATACACAAAAATAAACTCCAAATGGATGAAAGACCTACATGTAAGGCCAGACACTATAAAACTCCTAGAAGAAAACATAGGCAGAACACTCTATGACATCCATCAAAGCAACATCCTTTTTGATCCACCTCCTAGAATCATGGAAATAAAATCAAGAATAAACACATGGGACCTCATGAAACTTAAAAGCTTTTGCACAGTGAAAGAAACCATAAACAAGACTAAAAGGCAACCCGCAGAATGGGAAAAAATAATTGCCTATGAAACAACGGACAAAGGATTAACTTCCAAAATATACAAGCAGCTCATGAAGCTTAACACCAAAAAAGCAAATAACCCAATCCACAAATGGGCAGAAGACCTAAATAGACATTTCTCCAAAGAAGACATACAGATGGCCAACAAACACATGAAAAGATGCTCAACATCACTCATCATCAGAGAAATGCAAGTCAAAGCCACAATGAGGTATCACCTCACACCAATCAGAATGGCCATCATCACAAAGTCTGGAAACCACAAATGTTGGAGAGGGTGTGGAGAAAAGGGAACTCTCCTGCACTGTTGGTGGGAATGTAAGTTGGTACAGCCACTATGGAAAACAATTTGGAGGTTCCTTAAAAAACTACAAATAGAACTACCATATGATCCAGTAATCCCACTCCTGGGCATATATCCAAAGAAAACCATAATCCCAAAAGAAACTTGTACCATAATGTTTATTGCAGCACTCTTTACAATAGCCAGGACATGGAAGCAACCGAAATGCCCATCAACAAATGAATGGATATAGAAGATGTGACATATATACACAATGCAATATTACTCAGCTATAAAAAGGGATGAGATGGAGCTATATGTAATGAGGTGGATAGAACTACAATCTGTCATACAGAGTGAAGTAAGTCAGAAAGAGAAGGACAAATATTGTATGCTAACTCACATATACGGAATCTGAAAATGGTACTGATGAACTCAGTGACAAGAATAAGGATGCAGATACAGAGAATGGACTGGAGAACTCGAGGTATGGGAGGGGGCGGGGGGTGAAGGGGAAGCTGAGACGAAGCGAGAGAGTAGCACAGACATATATATACTACCAACTGTAAAATAGTCAGTGGGAAGTTGTTGTATAACAAAGGGAGTCCAACTCGAGGATGGAAGATGCCTTAGAGGACTGGGGCAGGGAGGGTGGCGGGGCTCGAGGCGGCGGAGTCAAGGAACGGAGGGAATATGGGGTTATGTGTATAAAAACAGATGATTGAACCTGATGTACCCTCCCCCCAAAAAAAAACAAAAAAAGATTGTATCTAAAGGAATGTAAAACTAATTACTTTTCTGTTTTATTATCTCTGAGATTTAAGAGTGTGTTTGGTGTTGACTTATATCTCTACTTCTCAACTTATTAATTTAATTATCCCACAGATTTAAACGAATTCTTGCATATTTATGGCTCAGAACTAAATACAATATGTGTTCAAATTCCTCAACTCTAAATGGGTAAAGAAAATATTCTGCACTTATTTACTTAAAACTGATATTATGTATTACTTATTTTAAAATAAATTATTTTAAATGCCTTGTACTACTTACTTCTTTATAAAACAGTGATAAAAACTGTATCTAGTTCCTATTGCTAGGAACTGTGCTTTGTGCTTAGTTTTTGTTTTAAATTTTGTTTATAACTTCATTTCAATTCTGTTTTTACAAGGAAGTTTGAATATTTAGAAGTTTAATTTGCCTTCATTTTTCTTTGAATTGCATGCATTATCTGACTGAAAGAGTAATGTTAATTGTAATTATAATTCTTATCATTGATGTGTGGCATAATTGCCACTAGGCATAGTATAAAAAACAAATATTACATATAATGTTTCAGTTTTTACATTGTTACAAAATAATATCAGTTTGTGCAGAAAATTACTAGGTATCAGATGGTATAACTTAGTTGTTACTTGGCTAATTATTATTTCCACCTCCACACTTGAAAATCCATGTATGATCTGATGTCTTCTAGTTCCAATATCCAAATTAAACAGCCAGTAGAACTGCCTTGCAAGAAACATTAAAAGTTCTTTAGCAAGAAGAAAAAATGATATAGGTTAGAAACTTTGATCTACATAAAGAAAAGGCAGAGCATTAGAGAAGGAATTGTGATAGTAAAATAAAAACTCCTATTTTCCTTAAATTAATTGATCTAATAGATAATAGTTTGTTCAAATTATAACAACAGTGTATTTGTGTGTGTGTGTGTGTGTGTGTACAAGTGAAATGAATAACAGCAATGATACAACTGTTGAGAGGGAGAAATTAAGATTCTTTTATCATTATAGGATAGTAGCATTACCTGTGAATTAGAATAGTGTTATTTTAAAGTGGACTTGGATTAGTTTTAAATGTGTATTGTAAACTTGAAGGCAATACCTAAAAAAGCAGAAAAGGAGTACAACTGAGATGCTAAAAACAAAGATAAAATGAAATCATGTTAAATGCTCAGTTAAAATCACAAAAGGCAGAAAGAATGGAGGCAAAATTTGAAACAAAGAAAACAACAGTACCTATATTAATTTCAGAGAGAGGGCAGAGTATGTCTAATAATTATGTGGAATTGTTCTGCATGGGAGATTTGTCTTTTTTCCTCATATATTTATTAAATAATTTATTTATATTATATTTGTGTATACTTATTTTATACCTTGGTTTATAAATCAGTACTACTTTATTTATTTTATTAAATTGTTCTAGCTTTGAATTTGGGGAGTTCATTCAATTGGCTCCTGTGTTCCTTTGATGATATTACAGAATGGTATTACACACCAAGAACTGAGCTTAAGTTTGCTTAATGCTACCGGGATTTTTTTTGTCCCAGGCCATCTTGGCTGACAGAGAAAGGAAATATATGTGTGTATACTAACCTTATCGTGCACATATATCCATAAATATTTCTGTATGTGGTTATCTGTATCTGCATTAAGTTAGACATGGGTTCATTGCTTTTTCCTCCTCTCCTTGCTTATCTGTGAATGCCCATTCATGCTGTGAGAAACGTGGCTCCAACCACCCACCATCAATTCATTTAATTGTTCAATTCTAGTATACATTATAGCAGTATCAGCATTTTTAAACCATACCCTTTATGATATAACTTTATTGCTTATATACAGTTTCTCTGGTCTTTAACGTCCACTTATTTGCAAAGTTACTTAGGTCAGCAACTTTTCTCCTCACCCATTTCACTGAGGTTGTTTTATACATCTGTAATTTTTTTTTTAATCACAATCTGTGTTCCATTTTGGGATTTTCTCAAACTTTCAAATGACTTAAAAATTATATATTAAGTTTCACTCTTTGTATTGTAAAGTGTTTTGGAAAAATGCAGTGTTATGTATCCACAATTAAAGTATCATATAGAACAGTTCCACCACCCTGAAAAATAATCCCAAGTTCACCTACTGAATCCTCTCTTCTTCCCCACCCCAGACCTCTAGCAACCACTGAACTTTTTACCATCTTTATGCTTTGCCTTTTCTAGAATGCCATGTGATTGAGATCATGAGTATGTAACCTTTTCATACCAGTTTCTACAACTTAGCAACATGCACGTAACATTTATGCATGACCTCTTTGTGGTTTGATAGCTCATTTTTTGAACTGTTGTAAATATAGCTAAGGTAATCTCATTGTAATCACTTGTAAATGTACAATTCAGTAGCATTAAATACATTCATAACAGGTGTATAACCATCACATCTGTGTGGCTCTCTCCATCATCATCATGTTTTTGCTACATTTCAAATTCTCCATAAGTCCTAACCTGACCACCTTATTTAATATTGCATCCAACCTTCAATTCTTTCCACCAAAACCTCTTTGAAAACACTGCATTTTCTTCTATCTTTGACAATGAAAACTTTTTAACACACAGTAAATTTGCTTGTTTTTCTTTTTGTTCATTGCAGTGTTCTCTGCTAAATGTAAGCTCCATGAAGGCAAAGATTGTTGTTTTGCTTGCTGACATATACAGGACCTTAGAATACTCTGAACATAGTAAGTGTTCAATGTATATATATATATATATATATTACTAAATAATTGGAAGAATAAATACAAGGATCTCTGAGTCAGCAGGACATAGACAAAGAGATTTATTTTAAACATGTTTTGGTTGCGAGCTGGCATTACAACTGGGGACCAATTAGATGTTGCTGGTTTTTGTTTTTTGTTTTTGGTTCTCATTTCTCTCTTTGAGTGAATTTTTACAGCAAGTGGCTTTAAATTCATGAGAAAAAATGACTGGATGGCCACTCTAGCTATCCATCATGATTCTGAGAAGAGTTCTGTTCATTTACAGAGTCATCTCCTAAACTTGTTAGGTTGAGAGTTTTTACGCTTAATTATTGATCAATCAGTTTCCATTCTTTTTCTATTTCCAAGAAATTCTTCCAATATTTTGCCTACTTATGGCACACTACCATTTCCCTCTCTCTGATTTTCTTTTTAGTGTCTATTTTTCAATCAATTCAGGTTGGAGAGTAGATAAACTCAAGTAATCATGTGTGCCATGTGAACTGGAAGACTCTGAGTGTTCATTTTTATTCTAAGTGGGAAACAAACCTAGAAGCTTACACAGCGTTGTGCATAGGCCCCCAAAATAAGATGATTCACAGTTATTGTATGTCTATATAAAATGATGCTGTGAATATGAAAATAAGCATTAACAAATTTGTAATGCGTTAATAAATTTGTAGAGTGTTAATAAATTTGTGGAAATTCAAAGTGTTAATACATTTGTAGAAACAAGTGTGTGTGCACGCGCGTGTGCGCGCGCGGACGCCAATCAAATTCTCATTATGAGGTGATCTTCCTTTATTTTGACATGAAGAAGTGATTTTATATAAAAGTAGGTAGAGAACCAACAGAATTTACTGTTATTATGGACACAAAATTGAAACTACATTTCCTAAAATAGTGAGATAAAGAACTGAAACAATTTACCTCAACTATGTATCTATTTCAACAAAAATCAGAACTGGTTTATTTTAAAAATACAAAATTAGAATATCTATGATGATAAGAAAACAATCAGAATTATAAGAACATAGTGTTTTGACTATAGTATTTTTTAATAGATTATATATTTCAAGAAGAAAAAAAGAATTGAGAAGTATTAGAAAATGACAATATTTGGCCAATTAATTGTTCTAGGCCTACAGAATATAAAACAAGTCCACATAATACTAAGATACAAAATTGATTTTATAGATGTTTGAAACTTATAAGCTACATTTAAAAAACAGTGTCTTTGGTAGTTTATGTTTTATAAGGAACTGTATTAGTTATATATTTGTGTGAAGAGATTATTACAGAAACAAAATCATTGAACCAGATTCATTTTACATGAATTCAAATAAAATTAATTCCTTTCATACGGCTCAAATAAAGCTCCCTTTACAGCACCTTATTTCATCTGATAACAGTCTTATGTTTCAGTCACATGTTCTGGAAAACATTATTTGAAGTAGTTTGTAATATACTAAGTAGAAAATGATAAGTATTTTGAAGAACTGTTCTAAGTATGATAAATCTTTCATTGCCTAATCAATTCGGATGTTACAGAGCCTTAATTTTTAAATTAGATTTTCATGATGTTATTTATGCTGAAAGAATTTTTGTTTGCTGGAAGAAATCATCCCATATTTTCACCCAGTTAAAAATATTTTTGAGGTCACCCTTGACAAATGTTAATTTAGCATTTGCTTGAGTACCATTCATAAACATTCATTCATTAAATATTTATCAAGTGCCTGAAAGTCTGCCAGGCAAGAAGTTCAATGTTCAATAGGAACTTTGTTCTCAAAAAGCTTATTGTGTATCAACAACACAGATGATGAATTAGAGCATTACTCTTCCATGAGTCACATACAATGGTTTGGATTTTCCAGTCAAAATTTAAAAATATGCTGATATATAGGAAGGACAACATTCAGTTATGAAGATATAGAAAGCTGGAAAAAAATCAAATAAAATTTTAGGTATCAGAAACTATAAGCGAAACTTTAAGCTTGTTTAACCACAGAGTTAGCCGAAAGGGACAGAGATTATAATAGCCATTGGGGGATAGCCAGCTATGAAAGCCTTAGGCCCCTTTAATTGAAGAAAAATTTAACAAGATCTTTGAGTAAATGATGAACCCACCAAGCCATAAGCATGATGATGTTTCAAATATTTCTTTAATAGTAAAGATGGACTAATTGTTGCAGGAAAGAAAGTGGGGCCGGAGAGAATGGTCATGTCCCAGGTCTTAGGCGAGTACCTGGGACAGCTGCCAAGAATGGGTTCTTGGCTTTGTGCAGTAAAGAATTCAAGAGTGAGCTATAGTAAAGTGAAAGAAGGTTTATTCAGGGAGATACACACTCTATAGACAGAGTGTGGGCCACCTCAGAAGGCCAGAGTCCCCAGGGTATGGGATTGTCAGTTTTTATAGGGGTGGATAATTTCATAGGCTAATGAGGGGGAGAAGCATTCCAGCTAAATGGGGGAAGGGTTGGGGGGTTTTCAGGAATTGGGCCACCACTCACTTTTTGACCTTTTATGATCAGCCTTGGAACTGTCATGGCACCTGGGGGTGTGCCACTTAGCGTGCTGATGTGTTACTGCGAGCATATACTGAGACTCAAATTCTAGTGCAAGTCGAGTCATCCGCCATCTTGGACCTAACCGTGTAACCAGTTTATGTGGTGTCTTCAATGGCTATGTCATTCCTTTAAAGGTTGTGTCCTGCCCCCTTCCTGTCTCATAATGCCATTCTTTATGATATACCTAAGGCAGGAGGTTTTAATACCCACACAGTCTCTGAGGAAATAACTAAAAGATAAACTTAAGCATGAAAGCCTATTTTAAAAAAAGGAGAATAAAAAAAAAATTAAAGGGTGAAATAAGATGGTGGAATATATTTGTAAATTTAAGGACGGACTGAGCATAAATAATAGTGTAAATAAAAGTTACATTGATAAATTCAAGAATTTAAAGACATGGTATTTAAGTAGCAAACAATAAAAATACAAAAAATAGAGTAAGCAGGGAGGTTTAAAGAAGGATAGAGAAATTTATGATTTATGCCTTATTAGAAGAAAAATATTAATGATCTCTTTGCTTTGTAAGAGAATTATAAACTATGCAGGCAAAATTTTAGGATAAGCACTAAAAGAAGACAGTTAAAATGTAGGAAAAAATGCAGACAAAAAATGAAAAGGAGAAGCTGGTCAAAAAAGTAAAATAATTGTTGAGACTGTGTATTATTTTAAACAAAATTGTGCTGGAGTATTTAATTAACTGAGACATTTCTTTAAAACAATACTTCATTGGATGATATGCATAGCTAGTATTTTGATTTTTTTTTCTTTTTCCGTTTTATAAGTGGTGCAAAAGATGCAGAAAGAAAAATTCTATTCACAATTTATAATTTAAAAGCCTTGGCCAAGAGTCAGGAAATTGAACTGTGTAAGAAAGAGCTATCTTGTGTCTCATAGGGACAGTTCTATGATTATCTCTAGAGATACTGGGAAGTCTGCTACTGACCCTTGGTCAAGATAAGGATGAGATAGGCTGCTAGTGATTTATAATGTGCTATTTAAACTTTGAAACTTCCCTGAAGGTACTTTGAGGCTAGACTGTCTGTATTGTTTTTGAGATATAAAGATGGATTTCAAGTCCAAGCCAGTGTTAACCCATGTCTGAATTTGCAGCCCCTACAAATATTTTTCTGCTTCTGTCATTACCTTCCTTCATTTATTTTTAAGCACAGCAACCAACGTGTCATAATATAACACATTACTCAAAACCCTCCAGTGACTGTCTCACTCAGAAAAAACAGGTCTTTACAAGGGCCTGAGAAAGCCCTATGAAATCGGCCTCCAGTCACCTCTGCTTACTTCAACTCCTCCTACAGGTCTTCTGGTTACACTGGCTTCATCAGTTTCTGGAACAATTCACTATGCCCCATTTCAAGGTCTGTTGAAATGCTATTCCCTCCATCTGGAATGTTCTTCCCCCAGGCAAAAAACAAGGCTCACTCCATTTCCTTCATGCCTTTACTTACTTTTTGCAAATTAAGTCTTTCTGGCCACTAGATCTAAAATATCAATTGCGTTACCTCTGACAACACATATTTTGTCCTCTTTTAATTTTCTCCATAGCATTAACATTGTGTAGCTTAACAGATATTTAACTTATTTATTTTTTATCCTCCAGGTAGACAGAATTTAGTCTCTTTTGTTTAACATTTTATCCTCTGGGTTTAGAAACAGTGCCTTGTACATTGTAGGAGTGTAAGATAGAGTTGATTTACATTTGGAATGAATATCTCTGGGTTCTCCTGAATATCTGGCTTTAACTGGCTCTAACTTGGCTTTAACGCTTGGCTAAGATAAGAATGGTAGGCTTTATGCTATGCAGCTTAAAGTCGGAAACACCCTGGGAACAGTATGTTTACTAATGGTTTTCAACTAGTACACGTAGTTAGAAAACCTGGGTTCACCGCATGACCACAGGGGGTATAAAAATCCCATTGGGAACTTCTCTATTGAGACTTCCCAAAGTTAAAAGTTTTTGGCTACACCTTGGTAGTCAGCGTCAGAATAAGAACACTGGGAATACATGCCTGGCTGATTTCTGAGACCCACCAAAATCTGACTGCACCCTTTTTCTCTTTCTGTTCCTTATCCTTTGCCTTCGTCATCTATACATTGGAACTTGCCATCTGCCTGTACAAGGACTAAATCACTTTGTGCTGCTGCAGCTACTGACCTTCCACATCCCCTGAAGGGAACTCAGGGTAGAGACCAGGAATGAGGTACCCTGTGCTTTGGAGGATGGGCGGAACAGGTCTTTAGATAGTTAGATGTTTTCAGGAGCCGATTTTATGAGCCCAACCCTTGCATCCCCTCATATCTACAAATGCGGTAAATCCCTACATGGTGACATCTGCTCCTCGTGACTAGAAGAAACCCCTTACAAAAAAATGTGTTTGGTTGCATGTACTTCTCCTTTACCAAGAATACATATATACTAATCTTCTCTCCTGCCTCTTTGGAACAGTTTCTCAGAGCTATCTGGGATGCTGTCTCCCGGGTTGCAGTCCTAATTTTGCCCCAAATAAACTCAACTCACAACTCTCATGTTTTGCACTTTTTTTAAGTCGACACCTTTAAAGAAACACCTTTCATGAGTATGCTTTTTGGAATCTTGTATTTTCAAATATCCAATCTCTTGAACTTTTTATGGAGACAGTCAATAAATATTTATTGAATGAGTAAATAAATGACCGATGAAAGTCCATTCAGTTCTATTTCATGAATATTGACTCAAATATTCTATAGCAGAATCATTCAAAATATGGGTTCATCAGGATTATGTAATCATTCTTTTTACAATATATGTGTCTTAAATTCCTTTGAATAATATTGCTTTAGAGTAATTTACAATTGTCAAATCAGCATAGAAGCAAGAATATCATAAAGAATTGACTTCTTTTATTCTTTTATTCTGTAACAGCTCAATTAAGCTTCATTCACTGGAACTTCATTCACTGCCGATCTTTTCCTTTAGATGGGTAAAATGAAGAGCAACCAGAAATGAGAGGGTTTAACACAAGAAGAAATGTTTTCTACTGCTGCACCTTGTATTAACTGTCCATTAAGGCTCATTTCCTAGAACAGATCTGCTCTAGGCTCTCAAAGCAATGACAAAAGAAAGAATACCTGTTATGAAGCTCAAAAATACAAACTTTCCTTCTGATTGGTTTTTTAAAATCCCATGTTTGCAGGTGAAAATTGAATACACGTTGTAACTTCCATAGCATTTAGTTGCCCAAGGTCACACTAAGTCAAAATTATTCTTGAAAGTTTCATATGTTGTCTCCATGTATGAGACCTAAAATTGCCCTCATAATAAGCCCAGCAGACAGTTTTGCTTTCAGCTTAAAAATTCATAGCAGATCATTTATATGAAATAGACAGTTTATGTTCAGAAGCCATGTAATGTGGCATATAATGCTCAGAGTCACATTTATGGAAGCAGTATTATCATATATTATCACAGCATATCGTAAGCCAACTGGGGGAAAAAGAGATTCAAATCTCTAAGAGTCTCATTTCATGCTTGTTCTGGAATGTAAGGTCATGAGTATAATGAGTGTATGGACTATGTCTGTAAATATATTTTTTGGTTCTCTCTTACTCTTGTTTTTGCTAAATGCATATAATTTTTATTAATATATCTATCTTTATATCATTGTGTATCAAGAAGTCTTGTTCCACTTTTCATATATCCCCAAGCTTACTTCGAAGGGAGAATATTTTACTTATCAGTATCCATGGGGAGATATGTTTGTGTGTGTGTGTGTGCGCGCGAACCCACAAAAAATTGGCTGGATGAAGTAAGTCAGTACAAATATGTGTGTTGATCTGTAAATCTATTCACTTGTGCATGTCTATTTGAATAATATAAAAATGATGTAAGCAATTATCATTAGCAGAAATTTTATTCCTTCTTTCTTACTGCCCAGCCCTTGAAGAACAATAGGGTTGAGACGTCCTTGTGAATTTTACAATTCACTCTGCTAAAGATACTGGAGGGCAATCAGAACTCCTCTCTTTCTATGGAAAGCTGATAATGAAAAGCTAAATGGATTCTTACTAATAAAAATTTATAGTTCATACATTTTAGATATATTTTCAGGCGGATATGTAAAGTATATAAAGACAAATATTATTTAAATTTTTTTTTCTCACTGCTTACACATTGATGCTTCTTCCTTTTTTTTTTTGGTGATATTATCATTGGTTATCTCAAAGTCCTTCACTCAGTAAATCTCCTTAACATCTACCACAAAAATCATAACATCTATCACAAAAGCCTTATGTAATAGGCACCAATATTTTATTGAGCCTATATTCATTGTTTTACATGTAGATTATCCATTTAAAAATGAGGAGCTATTATTCAATAGGGAGAAAAAAGATATAAAAGTAGCTTTAACGATGTTTCTTATAACATGCAGTCATACATGAGGTGTGAAAAATGTACAATAAAATGAACAAACAAATTAAGCAAGCAGAGGAATAAACCTGTGAGACAGATTAGCAAACATCTATATTTTTGCAAAATCTTGTCTTCCAAAGCATACATAATATGGTTTTCAGACACTGGGAATCAAACAAATAGGCATCACAGTGATTATCAAAGAACTAAGAAAGCATCAAGAAAACATTACCTCAGACCCAAAGTGCCTCCACATATTGCAGTGATATGCTAATATAGAAACACAGAAGCCTGGTTATTACATGAAAGGAAGGAGTGCAACAAGGCATCCCATGGTAGGATTCAAGCTCAGTAAGGAGGTATTAGGAGGAAATCTGAGCAAAGTCATACAATAGTGGGCTCTCAACAACAGGGAAAAAAGAGAGTCATCAATATGTTAAAGTATTAATGGAAGGCCCTGTATAATATATAGGTAGCATATAAGGACTTGCACAGCAACCCCATAATGAAATAGAATAGTGAATGTCTTGTAAGAGTACTTCAATTTTTTCATGCCTTCTACATTATCAACTTTAACTTGTGAGAACAGGATGACATTAAATTAATATACCATTGCCTGATATTATTTCATTTTGTTTTTTCCTTCAATGGCTCTGTAAAACAAATATGCCTCCAGGCCTTTTAGAAAGTAGCATACAATTTTAAGGAGGGTATATACAAGAATATGAAAGATGAATACCTCCTTCGTATTAGTGTCTGTTAAACAGATTTTTGTTGCCTGTTGGTGAGGCAGGAATCCAAGTTACTGGATTGCACATCAGAATTTTGCTTTTTTAAATAAAGAATATACTGGACTAGAACATGACACAGTAAAGCAGAATGAGTACAAGAGAAGATAAAATACCACAGGGGATTACTCAGATCCTTTGCAAGAACTGCCCAGATTGCAACAAGCTTTGCAGGAAATTGGGAGACCTGGAGTGCAGAGATAGTAAATGAGATGACGTAACAAACTGGTCCCCAGACATTTCATATTTCATGGTATAATATATTTATGGGTGAGGTCATCTGAGACTCTCCAGCTCCATAATATCCACCAGCTAAATGCAGCTGCATGTGTGGGCCTAGGTGATTTCGATGGAATAGACTTCCAGATAATTCACAGGAATTTTGAAAAATAATAAAATAAAATATTGAGAAGATATTACTGATTTTAGAAAATTTATACATATATTTGGAGCTTCATTGAGCCTTTTTTTTCATTTTGTTTTCAAGCAGGCTAAGAATGAAAGTCCAACTTCATAAAAAGTGGCCACGGTAAATGTTATTAAAAATAATACACTCTTTCAAAATATCAATGAATTTTCTTCTTATAGCATCATCTAATCTAATGATATATAATTAAGTATTATCATCAATTTTGGTTAACTGAAGACCTAAAATGCAAAAATTCATTTTCTATAGGTGGCGATTTAAAACTAACATTAACTCAGATTTTGAAAAGTAAACAGATCTTATATTGAAATACTATTTCTTGAGTATTTTAAGATTCACTGTTGGAAATAATATGTTGTGATAGAAAGCGACATACAAGAGCAACCTTAACTTGAAATTGTGTTATTCTAATCGCCACCATCAGTAATGTTCTCTAAACAATATTGCAGCAATGTTAAGAATCTAGTACTAGGGTACTTTTCAGTTTTGCTTTCTCTGTAAGGCAAAATGTTTTTAAGTATTAAACATGTTGGAAAATATTTTTTTTCTCCACATAGCTTTAAATTTAGTCTGCTAAGTATTCTGAAAATACCAGATGGGAAAATGACAGAAGAACTCTGTCACCAGCTGGAAGGAATGTACATTGGCCAAATTTGGGACATCAAAAAGAATAATATTAATGGATTATAACACATTTGAATTAAAAGTTAAAAAATGAATCTTCATGAAATCAAATAATAATATATTATTCTTTCAAAAATGTTGAGCAAATCTTAAATCAGAATAACAGATTTCCAAATTTGGAAAATCAGGTACTATGTCAGGTTAAAGAATGCCTGTCAGCAATGCACTCTGGATGTATCTGCTTACTTTACCTACATATAATCTGCTACCTACATTGAAAATCTTACTCGTTTACAAAGTTAAGCCAATCCATGTCTTCTGGAATAATTGAAAACAACACACAAAACCACACAGAAAGTATTTACTGTCTACTCTAAATACGTAATGGCTACTTGTATGAAACTGATGAAAATTATACAAGTATAAACTTCAACAGGTAAATTGGTGAGTACATATCAATCAGCATGTAATAGGTGCTGAAAGAACATTTCAGTGAATAATATTTTAGGCAAAAAGATGTGGAGATTAGGGGTTAAAGACAGATAGCTGGGTTCAATAGGTGGTGTGTCTATATATCAACATGTGAACTTAGGAATTGATTTTTCTTCACATTTCATAGGAAAAATACTGATGATTATTTTAACTAATGCAAAAAGATCTTTGAAGAATATATCTTTCAAAACTTAGAGCAGGGCTTAGTATGTGATAAATTCTCAGGAGTCTCTCAATAGTGAAACTAAGCTAATAAATAAATAATGATCTTTGTATGTACCAGAAACCATGTTAAAGTCTTCACTGAATTCAATATATTTAATCTTCATCCTCAACTCTACTTAGTATCAATGGGACTGTTTCACTTAAAAGTGAAAGATACAGAAGTAACGTAACCTTCCCGGTTTTAATTAATGACTTATTGGATACCTGGGCCCCAAAGTCATGTGTGTAATGACACACGCTGAATCTTAACCACTATGGAAATGTTCTAAATGTGATGGATTCATCCTGTACATGACGACTTTGGGTTACCTTTACCTTGTGAGATAGCCAAGGACTAGTGGTACCATTCTAATTGTGAAGTGTGAAAACAAATTGCCTTAAACTTTTTTGAAAATTTTTCAAGACTCTATGCCAATTCTTAAAATTAACAGATAATTTCCCTGCGTCATTTACATGTATGATTCATTGGATTTTGGGCCAGAATTACTGAAAGTGGAACTTTTAAACACAATGAATGTGAGAGTGTCTAATTCCTCTGGGGGCTGCCAGCTGCCAGCCTGAAAAATCAATGTGATAACTAAAATTGTAAAATGCAGCTTTTAATTTGTTCTTATGGTCTGTTGGGCAAGACATTCAACCATGACAACACCCACCTGTCCACGCCTATAGTTTCTTTAGCTACCCATAGTTACTGCACGTGGTTCAGCAAGACACAACCCATTCTTTCACTGTATAAGGATTTAAATGCATATACTTAAACAGAATCTTTATCCACACTTAAAGTTGAAAAATTATATGGAGAGGCATTCTTCATAATGATGATCAATATATACGTGAGCAGAAATGATCAATTTCCTCATTCTGAAGAAACATGTTATATGGTTAGTTAATAAGCTAACAGAGCTCAGGCAGATTTTGAATTTTCTTGTGTCCAGTACATCACTGCAAATGGAAAAAATCTTGTTTGCAATGCTTTCCATGAGCTCAACTTGCTTAAAAAAATAATAAATATTTTTAATTCAGTAGTGACCTAAAAGGTTTAAGGAATTTATATACACTTCACTTTTAAGCAATTCAATTACATTATCTAATTATACTGAACATACAAATGTATGTTTTAAAGATTGCCAATAAAATTTCAAGGACAGTTTAGGCCTTTAGTTATTGTTCTTAATTTACATTTGTATTTGTAAGGCATTTTAGATAGTATTTGCATTTAAGTCAATCAGTCATAATTTTATTTGTGGTAAATTTCATAGTTTCACTTCCACAGGCTAAATAAGAACACCAACAGAAAGTGGATGTAACTGTGTATTTTTTACAGGAAGACAGTGAAACTCTTCAGTAGGTTATTACTTTTAACAACAAAAATTATTTATACAGATGGTTTAATGTGTTGCCTCTAGCTGTAAAAATCTCACTTTTTGGAGGGATTCATGAGCTATTTTTCTCTTTTATCTAATGTTTATCTAATGTTTGACATATATTAACCATGCTTTCAATGTTTTTCTACTTTCACTTCTCTCTCATTGATTAATTAACTAATTAACAACTTTGTTTGGGCTAATACCGTGAAAAGATTTAAGGTTATTAGAAAATTCTGAAGATTATTTTTGGTAGTGATGAGTGTTAGTGAGTTGAAACACCAGAAATAATGTAATGATTCGTTTTCAGGTTTAATATTCTTAATAGTAAATAACCTTTATTTTAAATGGCATCCTTCTATAGTATCTATAGTATCTCAAATATATTTCTGATACCTTTTAGTAGAAATGGGCAGCATTTCTAATAAATTACCATTCTTTCAATAATAAATCATTAAGCTTTCATCTGTTTCTGCAGGCATGTTTGTAAGAGGAATTCATCAATATATGAAATGTTATTTTAACTTTTAATGAATAAAGTTTTGTGCAACTTAGCTATCTCACAAGAGCAATAAATATTTAACCCAATTGAGATAGGAAAGAGTAAAAAGATCCATATATTCCCTGGGGAAGGATGAAATATAAATTGATATGAAGATAATCCTATTTCTGTAGGTTAAAATTCTTCTTGCAAATATACGTGGATTTACTTGTCAGTTGTTTACAATTTTGCTTAGAGGATTACTTAAACTGGCTGTAGTTCCAAGGAAAACGGTAATCATTTGATTGAAATGAATGAAATCCTGTGAGGCCCTGAACACTTTCTAATATTTCTTTCCATGCCTATAATTGTGAGAAGTCACATAACTTCAACAGAAGAGTGGCTCTGCATAAATGGGTGTGGCTTCAGTGGATGACTAGAAATGTTCACCAGACATGCTAGGGCTCTTTTCCAAGGCCCACTGCTGCCTGCATAATTAACTCACTTGGAATTTCAGGTCCTTATGTTGAACTTTAGAGGAAAGACTTACACTGTTAGATATTAACAGATATATATCCTCATATATTATTATTAATATATCCTTATATATTATTACAAAGCAATAATTTAGAGTCAGGTTGAAAGGAGTAATTGTAGTGATCGCCATAATTAACTAGATTAAGAGCAATCCCAGCATTAGCAGCACTGCAGTATCTTGCACACAAACTCTTTGGGAATTTTTTTTTTTTGGTTCTTGGGGGGAAAAATTGAAGCTTCTAAAATATCCTTCATAATCAATTTATTCTTTACACCATATTGGTCAATTAACTGATTTATATTACACATTACATTTCAGCCATATTAATTCCATTTTCTCACATCTGGTAATTATATCTCTAGAGAGAAACAGCTGAAATTTTTCTCATGGGAAATCTTTACAAACTTGTCACATGCAAACTTTTTCTCTCTTTAGTAAACAATTCCTTCAATATGTATCACACAGTTCAACTTCTATTTACACATTATTTAGGTTATTTTTCATTAAATCATCACTATTTTCTCATTTCCTTTGAAAATATGACAACCAGAATCGATGTGAGTGGCAAGCATACCATTTACATATAGCTTAAGTCCCATTTATATAAGCCCGTAAAAACAAAGAAAAAAAGGTTTTTTTTCTACATTGAACATTCCCATCTTAATGTGACTGAGGGCTATTTGAACGGTTCTAGCCCATTGCACCTGCTTTCCTACTACTTAGGATTCTCTACTAGCATACCTGAAACACAAATTTAAAAGATACTATTGATTATTTCAGAGATGACAGAATAAATGGAAGACATTATTCTTCAAAATTTAAAGGTTTAATTTTTTAAGAAAAAAATTTAATTTTTAATGAAAAGGCCTGAAAAACTTGTTATTAAAAATCACTAAATGTTGTGTTTTAAAAGCATATTAATGACCAATTTTTAAAATATAGATAATAATAAAACCAACTTTTCTATTTATAGCCCCAGTTTAATAAACAAACAGGCTATTATCCTTAATTTTGAAGCATTTTTTTATACCCATTTATCAGTTAATCAGTTAATCCTTTCTTCAGGTGATTAAGCTATGTGAAGAAATGATACTACCCATAAATATTGTAATTCTTTGAGTGGCTTTTCAGAATTGACATTAGAAATATTTAATTTCTTCAAAACATTGCCATTGAAGCTTTTCCAAATTGCTACTTCTTCATAGTATAATTCATTCACTCTGCTATTATAAATTTAGTTAAATCCACTGTTATTACATTTCAATTATTTGCTACGCAATTTGAAGGATTTTAAATTGGCAGATTAGTAATGTTTACTTAGAATATTATTAATATAATTACTATTTGTAATTTAAAACTAGCCCTCATCTACAAACACTGATTTCACTCATCCCATTTTTTGTCTGTTTGTGCCAAATACACTGTAAGCTTTCAAACTTCATTTTTAAAATAAAAATAAATATACCAGAGATAGGATACAGCATGTAAATAACAACTTGGTCTAGAAAAAGCTTAGACCAAATATAAAAACTATAGAATACAAGGTTATACATATGTCACACTACCAAATTTTGGATGCAACATGAAATTTTATACATAGTATTTCCCTTATTAATGCATTTAAAACAATTATTGAATGTGTACCCTATGGAAAGAACTGTTTTAGATTTTGCAGATATTGCAATCAACAGTTTTAAACAATCCCTATATTTATATTTTCTCAGCAAAATATTTTTAAAATGTATTTATAATTAGGATTGACTAAAATATTTTCAAAATATGTTTTGAAATCATCAAAATATTCTTTTATATTTTTAACCTAAATCAGGGTTAATGGATAAAATTACTTGTGTCAGACATATTTCATGATGTCTTTAAAAATTTAGATTCATATAAAACTATACCATACTCTACCCACTGCAATAAAAAAAACTTTAAAAAGTCAGTTCTAAATGGAAATGTAAAAGTGTTTATTTCCAATCTTGTCTCTGATATCTTCAAAAAAAATTGATATTTCTCACCTCTTTAGCCTATACACCAGTGACACTGTGTGGTATAATTTGGCTTATAGTCAGATAGAGAGCTTTAGAAACAGATATAGATAAAGTCCTGTTCGCTACTGAAGTAAAGGTGTTAGTTTAGGAATATTATTGCATATTATCTCTTTCTATGCGAAAATGCAAACCTGCTTTGCAGACTATTATTTACTAAATTTTTTCAATCTTTTTATCTCGACATGTTTCCTATATATTTTATTTCATCCATGAGGTTATTGTGAAATTGTCATCCTTTATGAATTTTTATTTCTTCATCTATGAATGACTAACCACAGACTAATTGTGAATTTTTTATTAAATTATAAATAAAATAGCACTAGTGTCATCATTATGGGCCCAGGTTTTGAAGTCAGACAATGGGTGCAAACTTAGACTTTTGAACTAACTAGCTATTCTATCGTAGATAAATTATTTCACTGCTCTATGACTCAGTTTACTCAACTGTTCAGACTGGACTGTAATAAGAGTAAGAGCTCCCTTAAAGGATTATTCTGAGAATTAAAAAGTTAACATATGAACACTTAGAAGAGTACTTGGTGCACATGAATAGATCCTAAACCTAATACATTCTAAACAAATTGAGTTAATCAGTAAGGATATTGAAATAATTGTCAGGACAAACAAAAACCCCAGCAGAGCCATGTTAAGAAATTTTCAACCTTGTAAAAGTGTGGTTATTAGCTTGAATGTCTAGGAAACACACTGGAATGAATTACACCTTAACATACATTTTAGAATTGGATTCAGTGATTTTTCTTTACTTAAAATGAATATGTCTCCACCTCACTTTAATGGGCAATTATGTCAAAAATATAAATCTTAACTCTCTGGTGTCCACAGCTCTCATTCAATAAAAATGTCTACACTAAATTTTACTTTATATGAGAGAGGGAATTTCTTGCTTGACATGTTTAATTTCAAGATAGTACAGCTGTTAAGGTAGCAAGAAAAATTTCAATATTACACAAAGCTCTGGAAATTCACGACTAATTATGATGGTATATGCAGTTTCCTGACAAAGGTTATTGTGACACTGTAAATCTGTACTTCATAAATTCCTGTACCGTAGTTTACATTACAACCCAATAATGGAGGGGAGGACTAATAAAACAGTACTATGACAGCCAATATTTGCTCACTGCCTTTTTTTCATGCACCAGAGTCAATAATTAGTCCTTGCCATAATTATTCTATGAACCAAAATTATTAATCACAGCAAGATTATATCTTCAGAGTAGTGTTTCATAAATAAAGTTTCCTCAGACACTCTTCTATATTATATTTTAAATGTCTGCTAAAAAAGAAGCGTTCACTGTGTAGAGAAGTTTAAAAACTATGGGCTAAAGTTACCATAAATGAGTTTTTTTCAGTAGAGAATTTTTAATGTTTCCACTACAGGGGTTATAACAAGCCTCACTTTCCAAACTTCTACAAAGACAGAAAACAGCTTTTCAGAAGGCTATGAACATTCACTAGTATTCAGACCAACTATAAGGGAAACTCTGTGATAGCTAGAAAAACAATGAGTTAATCTATTGTCAAAGCAATTTAAAAGTATTTATGTAAGAAAGTTCTATTTTAGCTGAAAATCTGCCTCTGGCTGAATTTAATAAATGGTTAAATAAAATGCATTACTAAAATTACAGCAATTTTTCTTCTTAAATATAATATTTCAATCTATATCAGAGGAGCCTGCATTATTCACTTTCTCCAACACTATTTGCAATTAATTCTTGGTGATTTTTATTATCCATATAAAAATATTGTCTTTGGGTTTAGTCAGAGTTATCTCCTTGTTTCCAAAACCTACTGTCTATAAGCCTCCTTCATTTTACTTGAGATATTTGGTACAATTGGTCGCTCCCTTCTTTTCTTCGACGCATACACTCAGTTCCTGAATTCCATTTTGTTAAATGACACTTACATGAGTTAAACTTCCAGATTTATATATCTCCAGTCAGTCTAGCCCTCTCCTCTGAATAACAGAATCATATACATATACAACTCCCAACCTGGCTTTCACAGAACCATCTTTAACTTATTATGTCCAAATTCAACTTTAATCCTAACCCTAGTCTTCTCACTGCCCTCTATATTTCATTAAATGGCAATTCTCATCTTCTAATTGATCAGTACCAGACTCTAGAGGTGTCCCTGACTCCTCTTAGTCTCTGAATCCATGAACAAATTTGAGGACTCTTCACACTAAATCCACAGTCTATCTGTCACTTTGTCCACATTATCATCTTGGTCAATGTTTTCATCATGTATTGCAGGATAATTAAAAGTCTCCTTTCTGATATCTTAGCTTCAAATGTATATTCCACACTTACTTTACAAGTCAGAGAGGTTTTTTAATGCAATCAAGTGGCTACTCAACTTTTACAACATCAGAGAGAGCTTTGTAGAACACTGTACTTAAAATAATACCTAAAATGATATTTACCTGCCCCAACTCTCTCTTTCCCATATTCTGTGATGGTTTTTACTACCATCTGATATATTTAAAATTTTATGGAGAAATATTATTTATTTATACAGATAAAGAGATATAAATACATATCCTTATAAGAGTTTATCTGGGAGGTAAATCATGGATTTAAAAAAAGTTATCTGTGTTTTTTACCCTGTCTAGATGTATGCTATTGCACTGGCTAATAAAATGAATAAAAATTACTTTGCAGTGATTATAGAAAAGTATTTTTAATTTTTTACATGTGACTGTAATTTTATGTATGATATTAAAAATGGAGGGGAAAACAGAAAAATAGAATACATGACTAAATATCAAATTTCTTAGTATGTTCTGAACAGTGTATATACATTACAAACATTATCTCTTTTAAATCAAACAGCAACGTTTGAAGTACATGTTATCTTACTTAAGTTGATGAAGAAATTGGAGTCTGAGTAAATTGAGATTTTTTTCCAAGCTGGTAAAATAACACAATGTATTTTTATTAAAAAAATTGTTTTCATACAATACTTACCTAATATTTTCATATCTCTATCTCTATCCCTATTATCTATCTATCTATCTATCTATCTAAAAAAGTGATTTTCCAGCTGAATAAATAACCAAAACCAAATTCTAAGTTCCTTAAAAGAAATGCATTTAAATACAAGGATACAGAAAACAATGAAAAAGTAAAGAATGAAAACAGATATGCTATATTTATTGGTCAGAGTCCAGTTAGGAAATAGAAATCGTTCAAGATATTTTAACAAAGAGAATTTAATAAAAAGAATGTTTAACTGGATTTAAGGCTACTAATTTGATAAAATAAAATAAAGAGTACTGATGTATCCGCAAGCTTCTAGCAACTATCAAACTAAAGGCAGAGAAAATGAAGGGAAGAATTATTAAAACTTGGAATTATTAAAATTTTGGAAGCTCATAAAAGTAATGCTGTGGTGGTGAAATGTAACTCCAGTGAGCTTCTGTGGAAAATCAGTCTATATAGGGTACACCAAGGAGCGGGTGTTAAAAAGCTTTGCTGCTACAGGAAATGACCGGCTGCCAAGATGAAGAAGTATTGTGAAGGTGAATCTCATAGGAACACAAAATAGAATCCAAGAGGAAGCAAACAGTAGGAAAAAATGCCTCCATCCTCCAACCTGCAGCCTCCCTCCAGTGATTTTATTGACAGAACTTCACAAAGAGAGAGCTGAAAAGGCAGAGATGTGGTTTGTATCATCCCAGCTCAGCATCACAAAGCTTAGCAAAAAGTCATGTATTTTGGAGCTGAGAGACAGTAGCTTAATAACTGTAGTAACTCATATCTTTGGCTACCCAGCATCCATACACACCCTTCCATAAATATCTGAAGTTTATCTCCCTTAAATGAAGGACGACAAAGTCCTAAACTTGAAACCATATCTGGGAGAGTCACAGCTTCCATTGCTGAGCTACGTTATGTCCTCCAATTCAGACACATTCTAATCTGAATATCCTGTTACATAAAGTCTACGCAGTAAATTGTATACTATAATAATATTTGAGGAGAAAAAATACATGGATTCATGTGTGTGTATAGCAGCTAACAGGCCTTAATAATTGTAGTCCTCAAGTCAGTGACTGCTCATGAAAACACAGGTGATGTTTATAACTCCTTCATTCCTTCCTTCATTTTTTTGAAATATTTTAGGGAAACTAACTCAAGAACAATAGGTATAAAACTATGATTTCATCTACAAATTCCTGAATATTGCCATAGGAGAGGCCTGGACATGTAGATACTAGGGTTATTTGATTTAGGCACCTGGAATAGTGTCCATTTTTTAGGTCTAAAGAGGGAACGGCCTAGGAGTGTAGGGCATTTTTAGTTGTAATTATATCTTAATCATTATTTCTAAAGGTAGTACCACTTGATTAACAACTTCTACACTATATACTATATATTTTATATTCATTTTTCTCTAAGCAATGACCTCAGCTGGTCAGGATTCTTCTTCTTCTGGTAGAGTGTCTCCCGATACCCTTAGAAAACATATATCCTTACCAGGGAAGCTCACGTTGTGGAGGGAGAAAGAAGAAATTCTAAAAGTAGGGTATTACATATAATAGTGAGAGGAGCCATACTTCAACCGCTTGACTCCTGGAGTCATGTATTCTAGCTGGAGAAGGAGTAGTACCATAGAATTTCCTATTTAGGGCATATATTATATCTAATTAAAATAATGCACCATTCATTTGGTGTACTGTCTTTCAACTGGTACTGTCACTGAGTCTTCAGTAGGCCAACCACTTCTGGATAATGAAATATTTCTTAAGACCGGTGAATCTCACAAGAGTTAGCTCACTGCAGCATTTATTTTGCCGTAAAAATAAAATTATACTGCATCAGAATTAATGTTGTCTAGAATACCAGGAGATGGATAACACATCCCACAAATTCATAGATGGTGGCCTTAAAGAAGCATTGTGGGCAAACAAGGTAAATCCACTTGCAGAATATATGCCTATTCCATGGAAGACAAATCTTTGCACCTTTCATGATTGATGGATTCCAATATATAAAACAAGCATCCCATACTGTTTGGGCCCCCTTCGGAGTAGGGGTCCAGTGTTTTTCTTTGCTTTGGAAGACTAAACAGGTTGTGGCAGTTAGCTTTGGTGAAGAGAGCACATGTTTTTGAGCCCATGAATCTACGTCACCCTGGCCACTTCTTTTTTTTCTTCTTCTTTTTTACATAGGCATATTGAGTAAATGCCAGCCTAACTGGGAAGACAGGCTTTTGTTTTCCAATAGAATCAGTCATTTTATTCCCCTGAGTGTTGACAGTTTCCTCTGTTATGAGGCCCTTGGTTAGTCATTTATGAGGGACACGAATATTTCCACATTTAGCCATCTGATTGTTTTAAATTTTACAAGAGTATGGGAAATATTTCCAGCAGACTGTTTTATTATACAATACCCTTAATAAACAAATTTTATCCTCTTCATAGCATATTTCTTCTCAATTTTTTTTCAAGAACTTTTATTGAGATACAATTGACATACAATAAACTGCATATATTTAAAGTGTACAATTTGATATTTTTTCTTATTAGTAATGTATATATGGATCCTCATAGCATATTTTTTCTCAATTTTATATAAAAAAATTCTGAGATTTGAAATGAATTACCCTCAACCTTAAAGTCTAGGTCTTTATTTTTAAGCATATCTTGGAAGAACTAAAATAAAATCAATTCCTCTGAAAAAAATTTATTTATAATTTACCACATATCAGATTGTTAAGCAAGATATTTCCTCATTTCTGTCCATATAACAGCTTCAGAGAATGTAATTAAAAGAATTTTCTCAGCTTTCATGCCAATAACCAATCCCTGCCCTAATTTGATTCCTTTTTTTTTTTTTCAAATTATGGGCAAAAGCTTGATGGAACGAAAAATATCTATATAAAATGTCCCCCAAATTGTTGACATATAGTATTATTTGAGGCAACCACTTAAAGTGAGCAGCTTGATGATTTCTTTAAGTCATCACAGCCTTATTTCCATTCAGTAGATCAAGAAAGAGAAAATTATAAGCACAGCAGAAGTTCATGCTGAAGACAATTACCTTCTTTCTTGCAACAGATAACTAAAATTTCAACTTTTATCACTATGGCTCAGTATTGCTTATTTTGACTATAAGAATTAAAGTGTATAAGCACAATTTTGTGTTTCAGTTCTTTCACTCAGTGCCATATTTGTGAGAGTCTATAAGAGTCTTCAGTAGCATTATGTGTGGCAGGTTTGTTAATCTACATTAATATATAGCATTTCATTTTATGAAAATACTGCACTTTGATTATGCATTCTATCTTTGATATTTGAATTATTGCCATTTTGGCTGCTAATAATATTTCTTCCATGTATATTACTTGCCTTTTTTCTGCACAAAAGTAGATATTCTCTTGAGTATATATACCGTATAAATACAGCAGCAAAATTCTGAGAGCAGAGATGATGCTTATGCTTACTGTAACTGCCTAGGTTTCAAAGTGGTTGTACTAATTTACACTCCAATCAGCAATGATAAATGTCCTAGTTGTTCCAAATCCCAGCCAATATTTTCAAAAAATTTTTCAGCTGTTTTAATTTTAATCATTCTAATTACTGCTTGGTGGTATCTTATTTTGTAGGCAATTTTGATATCTTTCTTTAAACCATGTTTTGAAATTCAAGTATAGTTAATTTACAATGTTGTATTAGTGTCAGGTGTACAGCAAAGTGATTCAGTTACATATATACACACATAAATACATATATGTGTATACATATATTCTTTTTCAGATTCCTTTCCATTATAGGTTATTAAAAGATATTGAATATAGTTTCCTGCACTACAGTCTTTGTTTTTTTATCTATTTTATATGTAGTAGTGTGTATCTATTAACCTCCACTTCCCAATTCATGCCCCCTACCCTCTTCTGCTTTGGTAACCATATGTTTGCTTCTATGTCTGTGAGTCTGTTTATACTTTGTAAATAAGTTCATTGTATCTTTTTTTTTTTTTTAGATTCCACATATAAGTGATATCATGATATTTATATTTCTCTGACTTACTTCACTTAATATGATAATCTCTAGGTCTATCCATGTTGCTGCAAATGGCATTATTTAATTCCTTTATATGGCTGAGTAATATTCCACTGTGTATACTTATCACATCTCCTTTATCCATTCCTCTGCCAAGGGACATTTAGGTTGCTTACATGTCTTGGCTATTGCAAATAGTGCTGCTATGAGCACTGGGGTGCATATATATCTTTTCAAATTATAGCTTTCTCTAGAGATATGCTCAGGAGTAGGATTGTAGGATAAAATGGTAACTCTATTTTTAGTTTTTTAAGGAACTTCCATACTGTTTTCCATAGTGGCTGTACCAATTTACATTCCCACCAACTGCGTAGGAGGGTTCCCTTTTATCCACACCCTCTCCAGCATTTATTATTTGTAGACTTTTTACAATATGTCCATTCTGCTTGGTGTGAGGTGATACCTCATTGTAGTTTTGATTCGCATTACTCTAATAATTAACTATATTGATCATCTTTTCATGTGCCATGTTGGCTATCTGTATTGCTTCTTTGGAGAAATGTCTATTTAGATCTGCCCATTTTTTGTTTCAGTTTCCTTCTTTGCTGTGTAAACTATTTATATATTTTGGAAATTAATCCCTTGTCAGTAGCATCATTTGCAAATATTTTCCCCCAGTCCGTAGGTTGCCTTTTTGTATTGTTTATGGTTTCCTTTGCTATGCAAAAGCTTTTAAGTTTAATTAGGTCCCATTTATTTTTGTTTTTATTTTCATTACTCTAGGAGGTGGATCAAAAAATATCTTGCTGCAATTTACATCAAAGAGTGTTCTTCCTATGTTTTCATCTAGGAGTTTTATAGTATCTGGTCTTACATTTAGGTGTTTAATCCATTTGAGTCTTTTTTTGCACATGGTGCTAAAGAATGTTCTAATTTCATTCTTTTACATGTAGATGTTCAGTTTTCCCAGCACCATTTATTGAAGGGACTTTTTCTCCATTGAGTCTTGCCTCCTTTGTCATATATTAATTGAACATAAGTGCATGGGTTTATTTCTGGGCTTTCTATCCTGTTCCATTGCTCTATATGTCTATTTTTTGAGCCAGTACCATACTGTTTTGATTACTCTAGCTTTGTAGTATAGTTTGAAGTCAGGGAGCATGATTCCTCCAACTCTGTTCTTTTTTAAGATTATGTTGGCTATTCGGGGTTGATATCTTTCTTTGTGGCAAAATGCTTGTTCAAAAACCATGCCCTTTTTCTTAGGACTGATGGATGTCATTTTTTCATAGTTTGTAAGAATTCTTCATAAACCCTGAGTGTAAGTCATTCTTCCTTAGATAAACAGATGATGTAAACCCTATTATATCATACACACATACACACACATTCAACTATAGGTAGTCATATTCTTGCTAAGTATTTTGCTATTTTACTCTTCTAATCATAAATTTTGATGTAAAAATTCCTTAATTCACAAGTAGTTCAAATTAATGGTCTCTTCCAGTAGTGAAAATACTTTATGAGGTTTGTGTCCTATTTAAAAATTCTATCCCTACTTCAAGTAATCAAGGTAGTCAAATGCTTTATTTTTCACTATGCTATTTCAAACTATAGTTTCTTCAAATGCTTTATTTTTCAAAACTATTTATATTTCAAAAGAACATTCATACAAAATTTTGTTTCTGTGGTATGATTTAGGGGTCAGGAAAATTATTTTTTCTTATAGATTACCAATTGCTCCAGCCTCATTAATTGAAAAGACATTGCCATGCATTGTAACTTTTATTATTAATTGAGTTTCTTTATATGTGTGAGATTATTTTCAGCCTCTATTCTGCTTCACTATTATAGTGCTAGTTTGATTGCCAATATTTTCTTGTAATTTTACAATATTCTTGAATAAGGATGACATAATTTTATTTTCTTTGCAAATCTTAGTCAAATTTTGGTATGAACAATGTGGGGTCCTCATAAAATGATTTAGGATATTTTCTCTCATACTCATCTTCAATAATTTATATGTGATGGTTTTATCTTTCTTTGATGTTTGGAAGCATTCAGGAAATCATATAAGATTCTCGAAGTACTTAATGTAGGTTGTATAAATATAGATTCAAATTTCTTAATGAATATGGAAATTTCAAGATCTTCCACTCTTTTTTACAATCATTGATTAGTTATCTTTGTTTAACAGTTCATAACCCCATCTAGTTTTCCAAATAAATAGGTACTTATTTTTTCATAATGAAATTTAAATGTATATTTATAACTTTAGGATTGATAGTGATGTTCTTTTTTCTTTTATTTATTTGTAAGTCATGACTTCACTCTTACTAACAAGTTTGATGATATGAAACCCCTAAACTTGCAATTATGGGAGAATTCTGATATAATTTTATCTTGTAGGACTTTTGAATTATCAGGGGTTTTTCTTTATTCATACCAAACTAAGTGAAATTAAATATTAATGATTTTATATTGATCATAGTAAAACCAATATAAAAGCCTCAATTTTGCTTGAAATGTCAGATATCTTCATATTCCTTTAAATATATAGAGACATTGGTTTTTACCTAGGCATTACTTTCAAACTGTCTCTATTAATTATGGAATAAACAAAATAGAAGAAATTTAAATTCATCATTTGGGGGAAAAAGGCAGCACCATACTTACTTGAACTTTTAAGATGCTTCTAACTTTATTTTCAGTGTCTATTATCAAACATTATGAATGGACCATAATGAATCAGAATTAACCTACAATGAATATCTGGAAAATCTGTCACATAAAATATTGAACAATAATTTGCAGAAACTGGAAAAGATACAATACAGAAATTTGATTCTCACTAGAATGGAAACACTTTTGGGGCCATGGTGCAGAGAGGAATATACTAAACAGAGCATGGTAATATTACTCATTTGATATGATACAGACTAAATTTCAGGAAGAATGACTCTAATTTGTTAGATGCACATCAAAGGGGAGGATGTGATACAAAGAAAAAGCTCCAGAACTCAGTATAATAGTCCCCTTGAACCTGTGGCTAAATACTAAGATATGGTGAAACTCCACATGACTGACAAAAAAACAATCAGGTAGCTATAGTTTGAATAACTTGCAAATCTCACACAGAGCTTGAAAACATTTTAAGTTTTTTTATCCAAAGTGGACAGTCCTTATTTATCAACCACGAGATTCAGGAAACCCAAGAATGGCCCAGCATTAAAAGCAATATTAAATTAATCTTAAATTAAAACCTACTTAAAAATCTTTCTCATTTTTTTTTTTCAAAGACAAGTTCAAATTGATCAGGCTGACTGTATGTGTTATACCCTCTTTAAGCATTATATACTCAATATGGAGAAAAACAAAATTTAAAAAATATAGTGCGTTAGATAGCTTACTCCACAAGAGGAAAGACAGCAGTATCAAGCAGTATCAGCAGTATTTTGTCTTGTGGAACTGAAAACCACAGCCACAGAAAGATAGAGAAAATGAAAAAGCAGAGGACTTTGTACCAGATGAAGGGACAGGATAAAAACCCAGAAAAACAACTAAATGAAGAGGAGATAGGCACCCTTCCAGAAAAAGAATTCAGAATAATGATAGTGAAGATGATCCAGGACTTTGAAAAAAGACTGGATGCAAAGATCGAAAAGTTTACCAAAGACCTAGAAGAATTAAAGAACAAACAAACAGAGATATGCAACACAATAACGGAAATGAAAAACACACTAGAAGGAACCAATAGCAGATTAATGGAGGCAGAAGGGAGAATAAGTGAGCTGGAAGACAGAATGGTGATAATCACTGATGCAGAAAAGAATAAAGAAAAAAGAATGAAAAGAACTGAAGACAGCCTAAGAGACCTCTGGGACAACATTAAACACACCAACATTCGCATTATAGGGGTCCCAGAAGGAGATGAGAGAGAGAAAGGACCTGAGAAAATATTGGAAGAGATTCTAGTTGAAAACTTCCCTAACATGGGAAAGGAAATAGCTATCCAAGTCCAGGAAGCTCAGAGAGTCCCAGGCAGGAGAAACCCAAGGAGAAACACGTCAAGACATATAGTAGTCAAGTTAACAAAAATTAAAGACAGAGAAAAGTTACTAAAAGCAACAAGGGAAAAATGACAAATAACATACAAGGGAACTCCCATAAGGGTAACAGCTGATTTCTCAGCAGAAACTCTGCAAGCCAGAAGGGACTGGCATGATATATTTCAAGTGATGAAAGGGAAGAACCTACAACCAAGAATACTCTACCCAGCAAGGATCTCATTCAGATTCGAAGGAGAAATCAAAAGCTTTACAGACAAGCAACAGCTAAGAGAATTCAGCATCACCAAACCAGCCCTACAACACATGCCAAAGGAAATTCTCTAAGCGGGAAACATAAGAGAAGAAAAGGACCTACAAAAACAACAACAAAACAATTCAGAAAATGGTAATAGGAACATACATATCGACAATTACCTTGAATGTAAATGGACTAAATGCACCAACCAGAAGACACAGACTGGCTGAGTGGATACAAAAACAAGACCCATATATATGCTGTCTCCAAGAGACCCACTTCAGACCTAGGCACACATACAGACGGAAAGTGAGGGGATGGAAAAAGATATTCCATGCAAATGAAAATCAAAGAAAGCTGGAGTAGCAATACTCATATCAGATAAAATAGACTTTAAAATAAAAAATGTTACAAGAGACAAGAAAGGATATTACATAAAGATCAAGGGATCCATCCAAGAAGAGGAGATAACAATTATAGATATATATGCACCCAATATAGGAGCACCTCAATACATAAGGCAAATGCTAACAACTATGAAAGAGGAAATGCGAGGCAGAAATAGAGACAAAGATGTAGAGAACAAGCACATGGACACCAAGTGGGGAAAGCGGGGAGAATTGGGGTGGAATGAATTGGGAGATTGGGACACCAAATTTTACACTCTAAATATAGGCTGTTTATTGTCTGTTAACTGTATCTCAATAAAAGTTCTTTAAAAAAAATAGCACTCAGTAATGTAAAGGTCCAATCCAATAAAAATTACTAAAATCCAATAAAAATTACTAGACGTGACAAAGCAATAGCATCTGACGCAGTTAACAGGATAAACAATAAATAGGAGAAAACCAATCAATGGCAGAGATGATGGAATTAGTAGACAAGATTCATAAAATGCTATCAGAAGTGTGATCATTAGGCTAAATATATAAAAGAAAGCATGGATACAAACGAGATAAATGAAAAATTATTAAAAGATAAAAATGGAATTTCAGGAGAAGAAATATATGCTATTTGAAATTTAAAAATACCCTAGCTGGAATTAAGAGCATCTTAAATTTTACAGAAATAACAGTCAATGAACCAGCAGACACAGCCATCAAAATTATGCAAATAAAGGATAGAGGGAGAGGAAAAACAGGCTGAATAACTGAACAGAGTCTCAGTAACTTGTGAGCTAATAAAAAGAGTTCTAATATGTTTTTATTAAAGTACCAGACAGAAATAAACAGAGGAGAAATTTCTATAACTTAAAGTTTTTATTTAAAAGTAACTCAGTTTTCAAAGCAGGAATAATAGCAGAGAGTTTGGGATTGTTAACATATGTAAGAGGACATTATACAACAAAAAGAGTAAATGACCAGAGAAGAGAAATAAAAGAATATTGTAAGTTTCCTATCTTAAACTGAGTAAGCATATTATTATTTGTAGGTATAAAATCCTAAGTTAAAGATATGTATTTTAAATTTTAGGCTAACAAATAAAGAAGTAAATAACATATAGTGATATAACAAAAGAAGCAATAGTGAAAATACAAATGGAACCCTAAAATATTTACCTTTATGGGCTGAATTGTACACCCCGAAAATTCACATGTTGAAGTTTTAATGCCCAGCACCTCAGAATGCGACTGTATTTGGACATACGGGTTTTTAAGCAATAATTAAGTTAAAATATCATCATTTGGGGGGGTGGCCCTAAACCCAATATGATCAGTGGATATACTGGCCATAGGACAGTAGAAAATTAGGACAAAGACACGTAGAGGGAAAACCACGTGAAGACAGAGAGAGAAGGCCGTCTCTAAACCGAGGAGAGATGCCTCAACAGAAACCAACCCTGACAACACCTTGATCTTGGACTTCTTACTTCCAGAACTCTGTGGAAATAAATTTTTTGTTCTTTAAGCTACTCAATATGTTGGAATTTATTATGGCAGCCCTAGCAAACTAATACAATACTCAATCCAAAAGAGAGAAAAAAAATATTTTCAAAAAATGTGACACACTGAATAACAGTATCAAAATATCAAAAACAAATATTGAATAACCGAAATAGTTAATTTGTTAGTAAATGCTATAACACTTCAATTAGAAAGCAAATATTTTCAAATTAGACAAAAAATGTCTCAAAAATTTGCAGTCTTCAAGAAACTCATTTTAAATTAAAAAGAAACAGAGAAGCTAAGATAAAAAAGGATAGAAAAGATATATTTTATGTAAACTAATCATAAGTAAGCTGGAATGCCTATACATTAATGAATGCATTCTAGATTTTTTTCATATTAGAAAGGATATTGAGAGAGAATCATGTTACCTGGGTAAATACATCAAAAAGATGAAAAATTCTAAAGGTGCAAGCACCTAAGAACAGAGCTTTTAAATATGGGAAGGAAAAAATGATAAATTGTGTGGAGGAATAGCAAACCCCATGTATACAGTTGGAATTTCAATTCTTCTCTCTCAATAACTGATATACGAGTGGAAAAATTTAGTAAGGGTATAGAAGTCCTGTGCAACATTATTAAGCAACATGACTTAATTAATATTTGTAGAACATTACACTCAATATTAATAGAATAAACAATCCTTTTTCAAGAGAACAAGGGATATTTGCCAAGTGGATTAGTCAGGGTGCTTCAGAAAAACAGAACCAATGATATATGTATACATACAGATATTTACATGAGCATGTATGTACATATATGTATTTTTATTAGTTATCTCTTCTATACATATTAGCGTAATATGTCAACCCCAATCTCCCAATTCATCCCACCACCCCATATATGTATGTATATATACATGTATGTGTACATACACACAATATATACATACAATATATGTATATATTTATGTACATATATCTATGTACATATACATACATACATCTATGTACATATACATACATACATATATACATCCAGTTTGCATCTATGAATAGATTTATTATGAGAATTTGGTTAATATGATTGTGGAAGCTAAAAAGTCCCCACATCTGCCTTCTACCAGCTGGAGACCCAGGAAAAGTGATTGTGTATTTTAGTCTGAATCCAAAACCCTGAGAACAAGGGAGCTGATAGTGTAAATTCCAGTCCTTTCCTGCCTTTTGCTTTCCTCAGGCCCTCAATGGATTGACTGATGCCCACTCACATTAAGGAGAATGATCTACTTTACGGAGTCCACTGATTCAAATGCTAATCTCATCTGGAAATACCCTCAGACACATTCAGATATAAGGTGTAAAATGGACACCTCATGGCCAATCATGCTCATCATAAAATTAACCACCACACAGAGACTGACTGTATGTTGTTCCATAAAAGTTTCAACACAGTTAAACTGACTGAGGTCATGTGAAGTACAGCTGACCCTTGAACAGCACAGGTTTGAACTGCGTGAATCCACTTATAGGCTTATATTTTTCAATAAATACATACTATAGTACTCTATATCTACAGTTGGATGAATTCATGGATTTGGAACCTCTGATATGGAAAAACCATGTAAACAGACAGCCGACTAAAATTTATACTCAGATTATCAACTGTTTGGAAGGTTGACACCCCTAAGCCCCCTTTGTGGTCAACTGTATTTGCTTTGCCAAAAATATTCTGTAACAACAGAATTAATTAGAAATCAATCACAAAAGACATCTGGGATAAAATAATTGGAATGTTAAAGAAGGCATTTTAAATACCGAGGGGTTAAAGAAGGCATCACCAAAGAAATTAGAAAATATGCTGAACTAAATGAAAATTAAACACAAAACATCAAATTTTAAGCAATGGAAAAATTGGTTCGAAAGCAATAACCTAAGCATCCAACCTAAGAAACTACAAAAGAAAGAGTAAACTGAAGCAAAATACTTAGAAGAAAGGATATAATAAAAAATGAAAAATCAAGATAATTAATTTTGAAATAGAATATTTTTTAAAAAATCAATAGGATACAAAGTTCAGTTTTAAAAAAAAAAACCTTAAAATTGATCTAGCTTAATTAACCAAGCAAAAAAGAAAACATAGTATGGTATGAAAAGAGGGGACAAGGTATGAAAGAGGGGACATTCCTACAGTCCATGCAGACATTACAATGCTAATGAGGAAATATTATGAGCAACCTTATGTTAATAAATTAGCAATGTAAAAGATTTTGAAAAGTTCTTAAACTTCCCAAAAATGGCTATACAGACCTCAAAAGTACTATATCTATTATAGCATTTCAGTGTGTTGTGTATTTAAAAATTTTCCGATTAAAAACTGTAGCCATTTATGGATGCTGGTGAATTCTATCAAATATTTCAGGAATAAATTGATGCCCATCTTACATAAACTCTTTAAGAATATGTGATAATAAAACACTTCCCATATCATTTTATGAGGTAAGAGTTTTACTGATACCAAACTCAGAAAAAAATATTACAAAAGAAAAAAAGAGTGCGGCCAAAACCCCTTAGCAGAATGTCAGCAAATTAAATTCAGCAACGTAAGAAGTTGATGAAAATAGATAATATGCACTGATCAAGTGGGGTTTATTCCAGGAATGAAAGTTCTTTTAATATTAAAAATCAGCAAATGTGGTTCAATGTATTAATATCATAAATGAGATAAAAATCCTTAAATAATCCAAATAAAAATAGAAAAAATTGACAAAATTCAGTCTCCATTCATAATAATAAAGCTTAGGCTATAGTGAATGGAATGGAACTTCCTCATGCTGTCCAGAACAACATGAAAAGCTGATAGCTAAGACTGAACTTAATGTTGAAAGAATATCTGATTCCTCCTAAGATCAGGAAAAAGACAGTATTCACTATCATTACTTATGTTCTATATTTTACTAAAGATCTTGGCTAGTGCAATAAGGTAAATAAAATAAAAGATGCGTGTATTAGAAAGAAAGATAATATAATTGTGTACATAGGAAATTCTAAAGAATAAAAAAGAAGAATTAGTAAATAACTGTGGCAAAGTTGCGGGTTACCACATTATTACACAAAATTAACTGTACTTTCTCTACAATAGGGAAAACATTGGAAAATAAAATTAAAGCAATGCCATTTAGAGGAACATCTGAAAATGAAACGGTTAAGGATAAATGTAACAATACATGTGCAAATATATGCCCTTTACTATAAAAATTGATAAATTAATTTCAAGAATACCTATATTAATGAAAATATATACATCCCACAGTCATGAAATAAAAGAATCAGTACACATAAGGCGTCAATACGCTCTACATTAATCTGTAAATTTAATGCAATCCTAATCAAAATCCTAGCAGGCTTTTTAAAAATTCTGTACAGTGAGCAAATTAAATAGATGCTGAATTATCTGTTTTAGTGTTGTCAATTTTGGCCTCATTAAACAAAATAAAATAGGTGAAACCTTAGTAATCAAGACCCATTTCCAATTAATTCACCTGAGGATTGCATATATAATTAACTAAGTTCCACTACCTGTGTTAAAGGAAATTTGGGATGGTTCATAGAAGCCTGTGAAAAGCCTATTAAAATCCCCCATCTTGTTGCTAGGCTATGGCTGTATATCATGCTCTAAGGCATATTATGTTTATTAAATGATGCTTTGACTTCATTAGTAACAACAAAAACTGTCTAGCAAAAATTACAATATGTTCCAAGGGTGTTCACTCACAGCACCACTGCTGTCAACCATAATAAACGGAAAGGAAGATGCTGAGTTACAATGACATTCTTTTTTAGGATGAGAGGAAGAAGATGCATGTGGATGGGTTTTTCAAGTTTGTTTTTTGCCTGCTTGGAGAACCTAGGTGTGGTCGAATCCACACAGGTGGACTAGGGAAGAGAGTGGCTGAAACAACAGCACTTCTGCCTCCACCCCTCTGCCTGGAGGGAAGCCCTCGAGCCTCCAATGGTTCCCTTCTGTCCTGGCCCACCCCAGTCTTTTGTGGGCCTTGGAGCTTATGGTGAAGATCCTGCATACTTGCAGGGGAACTTTCTTAGCTTTATGCCCTCCCTGTCCTACCCTTGGACAATCTGTGAACTTGCACATGGAGCTAAAGGCCTGGTCACCTGGGCATGAGGTTTTTCCAAGCCCTCCTGCCTTGCCATTGGCTTGAGGTGCGCTGAAACCACACACCTTGCCAAAGGCCCCAGGAAAGAACTGGCATTTGGATGTGGATGTGCTGTGTTTCAGAATCCCACTCCACACAGCAGGCCACATGCAGCTATTAAAAGGACATTAAAGTCTGGCTTACTCCTTACCCTCTCTGTGGTGTGTTTGTTCCTCACTTATCCAGTGGTCACAGGGATGGAAACTCCCACAGATCTCCTCTCTCCTAGAATCTGCACATTCTATCTTGATAGTTATTTTGGCAGGTTTCTCTGATGAGTTCTCAGCATTCTGATGGTAAAAATAAACAGATAAACAAACAATACATATGCACATCCATCCATATCAATACATAAAATAGGATTTTATAGTTCATATTGCTTTTTCTCTGTTAGAATGGGACAAGTGATCCTTGCAACTTTCTACCTTTTCACCCAAATTGGAAGACACTTAGTGATGTTGCAATTTCTGTTTGCTGGAATTTAAAGTGCTTAAATACAGGTAACTGCCCTTTCTATGTTCTTCATTCAGAATTTAAATGGAGTGCTTTTTATTTTGTATAGTTATAAAAATATTATATATACGCAGGTTAAAGTGTCTTGGAATTGTTTAAGGCATATTTTAAATTGAGTTCTTAATCTTTGCCAGTTTCATAATATTATAATTCTGAGAGAATATTAGCTAATTCAGAAAACTGAATCCAATTATTTAGGTTTAAAAGGTTGAATCAAACCATAATAGAGTTAAATTACAATAAACCCAGAATTGAACTGTTAAGATCACTGAAATAAACAAAGTCACCTTTCTTGTATTAATCTGATTCCAAAACTTCTCTGGGCAAAGACAGGTTGCATTTTGTTCTGTCATGCATTTAAATATCCATGATAGAAACAATTATTTTGGCTAGACGATTACAATCAACTTCATTTTAGTAATCTTCTGCCGTCTTTAGCGGTTACTTTTGAAGTTGATTTAGAAAATTTTTGGAAATAAATAAGAAATGATATTCTATAAAAAGTCTCTATTAATTGTCTTGCTCAGATAATGCATTAATAAATCCACACAGAAGCAGAAAGGGAGCGAGGACACAGACTGCATTAGGGGTGTGCTGACAACACTAGTCAGAGCAGTCTTGACGGCAATGACAACACCAGTTAGATACTACTCTATACACAAAATTCCAATATGTTTTATTTCTTAAAACATGACCCAAGAAATTGATAACCAACTTCTTTGAAAAAAAGTTGAGGACATGATGTAGAACTAATACTATTTATTTATCGATCTAAAATAATTTACCTACTTATATTCAGCAGTAGAGTTCTGACATTGATTTTCTTTTCCTCCAGTAACTGAAGACAATGACAAGTTTTGCATCTTTGAAGAAACAAAACCATTTCTGTTCCTGTTGGAGGAAGTCATTGAGAGACGTGACCACTGGTTGACCCTCAGGCTGGACTCAGGCAATAGGATGGTCTTCACCCCTCGCCTATCTTGAGATGTACATTCTGTCTACATTTCCACAGTGGGAGTGGTTTTCAAGGATGCAGCCTTGAGAGAGTAACATGCTGCTGAGACCATCTGGGTGGTATATGTGACTGAACCCCATGAAGGCCTCTATGAAAACTTATTAGGTTCTGGTGGGCGAATTGGAGATTTACTTGTCTTGAGGCTATTTTGAACAAGCCTCGTATATAAATAAGTTTCCTTGCTTATTAAAACTGCCACCTACCAATCTGGGGTGGGCTGCCTCTTTCTTTAGGTTCTGCTTGCCCTCTGAATGTGAGAGCTAGTTTCAAATTTTGCCCAGGGAATGCCAAAGGTTACAAATAAAAAGTTCCATTTTATAACTTTCTTCTTTCATTTCTGAATTTCTCTTACTCTTAGCATATGAATCTCACTTTGTGCTTGATCTACATTGATCACTGACCAGGGACTATTTGCTTATCTGATATCATAACACTATACTATTTCCATGATGTCACTTTTCTCATTTTTAGTTGCTGACAACTCACTTGAAGTACACAGGTCATAGTTAACTGCACTGTAAAGGAAACTCTATTTCCTTCGATCACATTTTAAAAATGCTCACTGCAATACAGATATCAAAGTTTTCTGTTTTTCTTTGCCTTCTGTCTCTGTCTTCTGTGATCTCTCTTTAACCCTCTGATACAAAATATATGTTGGTTTTTATTCATCACTCAATTTTCTGTGAAACATATCCCCCGTTGGATAAAAAACATCCAGGACAGTTCCTGGGTAATATAAACACATACCCTCTCTAGCTACAGCTATTTGGGGTTGCTCCTAATGTTTAAAGATTGTGCATTCACTGAGTTTTGGACTTTGCTAAATCTGTTTGACTACTTGTTTTATACACACGGGTACTCTAAATATACCTGGCACATAAGGAGATATGAAAAATCTATCAACTATGATGTGAAGACACTATATCAGAAATGTTTCTCTTTCTTCATCACTTTTTTATTAAGACTTGTTTGCTTTTAGAGCAGTTTTAGGTTCACAATTGTTTCTCCTTTATTTTCAATAATACATATATAATGATTAAAAGTTAAATTAATGAACAAATATTATGTGATGCGAGACGACTAATTTTTAAGTACTCATTCAGTTAAAAACTATATTTCTATATTTATGAATACTAACCACATTCCAGTGCTTTTCTCAACCCTAAGGATGTAGAATCAAACAACAACAACAACAACAACAACAACAACAACGCAGCCACTGCTCTACTGGAGCTTACATTTTATGAGAGGAAGAGAGAGAGTGAAGAAATGTAATTATATAAGACAATGTGCACTCCAGGATGATGCTGAAGAAATTAGTCTAAACGCTGGAGAAAATCATTTCACCTGGCACAAGTTTATAAAGTGCTATGTTATCAACATGCCAACACATTCATCACTGAGAATATTTTCATGCTATGTGTCCTATATTACTAAAATCTATTCCAGTGTTGAAATCTTTAATTTGGGGTACTAAATAAATGTTAATTGGGAAGTACAGACACTTTAGTTCAGTCTAGATGAGTGGTTAAAAAAGTGAGTAGATCATTCCTATTTATTAAAAATGATTTCCACCACTGATGCCAGGTGAGAAAAACAAAGACATTATTTTAGATGTTTCATAATTATGACAGTGATTTGATTGAAAGGATTATCCTTCATAATTCTTTTTTTCCTAAAGTTTTGCTTAATAAAACATTTTTTTGCTTAATAAAACCACAGTGATATTTTTGGTAGTTGTTCTTCTAATAGTGGACCATTGACAGAATTAAAATAGGATACTCCTTATCTGTTACTTTTCAAATTCAAAGTCTGGAAACAATTAGAAATATTTTAAAGCACACCTAACATACCCAACCACTGAGAACTCACCAGCATTTTAAGATAATCCATCAGTTGAGTTGATTTAGAAATAACCAATAATTGTTATGAAGTAACAAAACACTGAGTGAAATCTACAAAGTTTTTCACGTCATATATTGAACTCTAATAGTAAGAATCATTTTTGTGTCCTCAGAATGTGCATACAATCCAGTGGAAAAATAGGGAATAGAAATACAGAGGTAGAGAATAGACAGGTGGACACAGACGGGGAAAGGGAGGGTGGGATGAATTGGGAGATAAGGTTTGACATAAATACATTACCATGTGTAAAACAGATAGCTAGTGGGAACCTGATGTATAGCAGAGAGAGCTCAGCTTGGTGCTTTGTGATGACGAGGTCCAAGAGGGAGGGGATCTATGTATACATATAGCTGATTCACTTCACTGTACAGCAGACACTAACATAACATTGTAAAGCAATTATATTTCAATTAAAAAAAGGTAATACATTTCTATATGGCATGAAAATTCATGTGTGTTCCATAATACACATTTTACAATTGTAATGAAGAAAAATGTTGAAAAATGTCCAATAATAAACAACACCAATGCTAACAGAATTAAAAAAAAAAGATGCAATAGTTCACGTCTGAGGAACAAACTTTCCACATCCTCAAACTCTTTGGAGACACAATTCACAAAGGATGAAGATAAAATAATTAGAAGCTATGTGTCTTACAGTAAGGTGTGTTTTCTTTCACTTTGTTACCTAAAAGTGTAACTTTAGTATTATTAAATTGAACCACACTCTTCTTTCAGGAAAATAAGCCTGCCACATCAAAGGTAAATGTTATTGTGTTATAAATATCTAAGGAGAATATAGCATGTAAAACGTTTGGGTCATCTTTGTTCAGCTATAAAGTTACAAATATATGCCTTAGCTTTGTTATTCTGATGAATCTGGCATGAATCACAAGAGGACCTTTTGCACACTGGTTGCAATAAAGGGAGAGATCTGTCATGAAGAAGTCAAGTACAGTGCACTGAGATTCTCTGCAGTAAAGCTGAGAAAGGGAACAAATCACTAATATTGAAGTATACCATTTTTTTCATCACAATTCCTAAATAAGAATGGTTGAAATTCAGTTTTAAATTTGTTACTATTCCATTTACAAGCAGATATTGCTATGAGGTGAATGGAATGCTGTATTCACAGGTTTCCATTAAGGGTGAGATTGTGTGTCTGCCATTCCTGGATAAACCCAAAGTAATATTCTCCCCACATGTTTATGCAAGCTTTGTTTGTAAAATGAAATCATAAAATACCTTCATGTTGAATATATTCATACTTGGCATTGTTATTTTAGTATGTACAGAATGATAACTATTATATTCAAAAACTATTTTATTTTGTAAATCTGATATTAATTGATTTTTCAGTAATTTGCATTTGCTTTTTGATTACACATTCCATTCATTGCCTGTGTAATTAGCTAAGCACTATTTCTGAATAAACTTGCAAAAGGATGAGATTTTAAGCACTTGATATTCTTTTCTTTATTCCTGTTATCTAAGAATTAACACAGATTTTAGCGTTTATTATAAGAACTAAATTGCTACCTGACCTATTCTTAGATTCATGACAGATTAATAATATTTATCATTTGAATATCATGAATAACATCCTATTGTTAAAGAGTAACCCCCAAACACACATCTTATTATTGTTGTGTAAAGATACAGTAGTTAGCAGTTATGTTTTGGAAGATGAAGATCTCATGTGCTGTTTGCTTATGCAGTTACCCAAATGTTAACCAGACATACTATCTATTTTCAATTCTTTTCATCTGAGTTCATTTGCATGAAGCATGCTACTTGGAGAAGCGCCAATTTCAGAAATTCAGCTGCTAGGGCTGGCTTAAAAACTGTAATATTGGGAGATGCTCACAAAATGTTTTAGTTTGAAAACTGGATAATTTTTGGTAATTCTGTTGGTTATATACTTATTTAAGAACAGAATGCAAAGTATGTTTTACATATTTACTTAAGTATCAAACTTTAACTTTATATGAACTCCAGGTATCACTGGATAAAAGGAAAATATGCCTACACACACAAATAATAACCATGAAATATCTATTAATTGTTAATGAAAATACAGCTATAGATTAATATTCAGGTGATGAACAGGTATATATCTCTGGAGCTGTAACTGAAAGATAAATCTCAGTTTAATATCTCTATCCTGTTTATTCCCATTTTCTACAGTTGTGATCAAAATTTTTTCAAATAAATTTATTTATTTATATATTTATTGGCTGCATTGGGTCTTAATTGCTGTGCATGGGCTTTCTCTATTTGCAGTAAGCAGGGGCTACTCTTTATTGTGACGTGCAGGCTTCTCATTGTGGTGGCTTCTCTTGTTGTAGAGTACAGGCCCTAGGCACCCGGGCTTCAGTAGCTGTGGCACATGGGCTCAGTGGTTGTGGAGCGTGGGCTTAGTTGCTCTGTGGCATGTGGGATCTTCCCAGCCCAGGGAATGAACCCGTGTCCCCTGTATTAACAGGTGGAATCTTAACCACCGTGCCACCAGGGAAGTCCCAGTTGTGATCAAATTTTTATTATCTTTCCTGATTATAGTCAAAGAATGTTTGTTCACAATAGCTTCTGAAATATACATTTTATTTGCATTTGGACATATTCCAAAAATTTCAAATAAAATGACAATGTATTTTCGTGGCATTTATAATCTTTTCTTCCACCTTCTCACTCTACCTTACCTGAATCCTACTAAACAACCTTATATATGATGATTAACACTGGACAAATTTCTATATTCCAAACACGTTTACTGGTTCATAGAACTATTATTTTATCTTTCTGAAGCGACTTTCTAATTTATCAATTTTTAACTTTGAAATAATTTTAGGCAAAAAAAGCTGCTAATCAAAAATTAGATTCCTCAAAATGTCTGCAGTGAAGTAGAATTCCCCACATTTTTACATATAGAAAATGATTTTTCTACAGCCTTGATTCTTGAAGGTTAGGTGGACTTGTTATAAAATACAGTGGCCCTTCATATTCATAGGTTCCACATCCATGGGTTCAACCAACCATGAATGAAAAATATTCCCCCCCAAAAAAAATTTCCAGGAGGTTCTAAAATGCAAAACTTGACTATGTCACACATTCGCGCTTATTTACATAGTATTTACATTGTATTGGGTATTATAAGCCATCTAGAGATGATTTAAAGTATTCTGGAGGATGTTATATGCAAATACTACATCATTCTATATAAGGGACTTGAGCATTCTCAGATTTTGGTATCCGTGCGTGGAACCAATCCCCTACTGATACTGGGAGGACTGTTATTGGGTTCACACTTTTTTTCATTGAATTTCAAAAAATGCTACATTGGTATGTTTTGTTCACATGTGGCTTTTGAAAAGTCTGATGACAGCACAATCATTTTGTCTTTATAAGAAGTTTTATCACATAGCCTGAGACTTGAGGATATTTTCTTCATCTTTAAAATGTAATAGATTTATTAGGCTATATCTTGAAGTTGATTGTTCTGGTTAATTTTCCCAGGTACTCAGTGGGACATATTAATACAGAGATTCAGATTTTTTCCCCCAGAGTCTTCTTAGATTATAATTTTAAATAAATTCTATTCTATTGTTTTATTTTTCTTCTTCAGAATATCCAAAACATAAAGTTATTCCTTCTTGCCAGTCTTCCCCTTCCCCTACTTTCTCTTGAACTATTTTCTTTCTCTAATTTGTTTCGCTCTCTTTGTTGCTTTCCTCTTTCTTTAATGTTTTTTATTTATTTATTTTTTAGTTTATTTTCTCTTTAATACCTACATTACATATTCTTTACTTTTAAGAAAATAATGTATTTTTCGAATTCCTGCTTGAGTTTAATGAATTCCCTTTATTCTTTTTTTTTTTCTGTCTGTTCATATACATAGTTTTTGAATCTCAAGTTGAATTTTTTATACTTGATTATTTGCTTGAATATACTTAAACCCACTTGGAGAGGTGTCTTCAAGTTTTCTTCTGCTTTATGCTTGCACTTCTAGGGAAAATTCCACTCAATTTACATGAATTTTGTTTTCTGATTTTGGCAAGAGATGTTAATTTTTTGTTGTTATTGTTTGTGTTACTGTGATGTTTACAGGCTTCTTAATTTGCACATCCTCATCCTCTGAGTATAGCAAATTCAGTTATTTAGTGTGTTGTGTTTTATTTTGTTTGCTTTGATGATGGGACAGGAATTACATGTCCTCTAAATCTTTAGGTCCCTTAGGATGTGCAGGCCCTAAAATGTTCTCTTTTGCTTCTTCCCCTTCCAGCATTTTCCCTTTCTTTTTGACTTTTTTTTTCCCAACAAGTATCATTTTAAATCATATGAATGTCTTAATCCCTTCCTTGGGGACATATTTTGTCCATGCATTGAACTGCCAGACACAATTAGCATTTCAGACTGAAACATCAGGGGACTTAGTCTTCCTGACGACAAACTAAGATCATTCTTAGGACTCACCGTTCATTCTTTTCTTTTTCATTCAGTGTTTCTAGGTTAGTCTTATGCTTCCCACTTGCTCTGTCATAGGGTGGCGTTAGTGCAGGACTGTGAGAAATTCCATGCTGTGATTTGTTCTTTTTTTCTGCCTTTACTTATATTATTTTAAAGTTCAGGCACTCTCTGCCTTCCAGTTATGCTGAAGGCATGACTTTTATGTAGTTGCCTTTACCCCTCAGCATTACTGTTAGAGGAAACATGGAGATTAGTCCTAGGTTCAGTTGTCTTCAAATCCCAGAAATTTTAATTTATTTTACTTTAATGTTTTAAATTCAGGACATATTAGATTGATGTTGCTTTTATTCAAGTAATTAATATATATTATCCACACTTTATTTACATATAATTTACAATGTTTAATGTGTAGCTTTTGTTATATTTTAAAAATGTCTCAGTCTTACATTTAGATAGGAGGAAACAAATATCTTTAACAACCTCTTATATAAGTTATTAATTACTTCACAGAAGAGCCAGGCTCCTATATAGAGACTGTAATTCAAAAGCATGATTCATTGTGTATTTAAATACAATTTTACATAGCTCCAATGACAGTGAAGTTCTCACTCCACTGGTATTTTCTCCAAACTGCAAATTCTAGTTAAAACCATACCACCTGTGAAGTTACCATTCACATGAGCATATTAGCACAGATTATTAGAATCCATAAGAGTGCAAACTCATAAAAGGGAAAAATTATCCTATGTTATTGTCAAGTGACTTTATGAATCTTCAAAGAAAAATCGACAAAAAAAATGAAGTCCATCATTTCTGGTATTATTTTAATCTCAAATAAAATGTTATGTTCAATTTCCATCAAAAGGGATATGATCACTCTTACTCCACTATGATTATTTAGAAGATACTTTGCTCTGAATGGAGTCAAATCGTTAATCTCTTAATCAAAGCAATACCACAATAATATAACTACTTTGTAAGATACAAAAGCACTTTCTAGGGCAACAATTTATTTCAACAGTTTATTTTACAATACATTATACATACATGGATATACTTTCAGGTCAGCAATTAGTCTCCACAGAGTGTCATACACATTTTACGGTAGTTTATTTTAAACAGGCTTTTATATCTTGTTTTTAACATCATTTGCGCACTTGAAGGCAATTTATAGTTTCTATTACACCAAATAATAATAAGCAATAGTACCATTAAGGAAAACTTATAAGTTAAATTTTCTAAATGTAATGCATTTTAATAAATAAATTAGTAAATTCAGTAAAATTAATTTAATGTTGATTTTGATAACTGAAATTTAAATACATTATCTGGAAATATAAATATAATGAACAATTTAATTAGAAGTCTAAGTATGTCTCTTTTATCTCATTTAAAATCATATTATATCAATAAAGAGATAAGAATATTTATTCTCCCACTGATAAGGTAAAGAAATTAATGAAGACTTAAAAGTTGAATAGAAAAGAGTACTCTGTGAAGGTCATACACTAAAACTGGATCTATATAATTGATTAGATTTATGTTTGCAGGCTGACCATTCCCAATGTAATTACATGCTACACTCTTGACCATCACAGAGGCCAAATAAATTGACTAGATCAGCAAAGGGTTGAACTGGTGGCAACTGGAGTTCAAGTATTGGCTTTTTGTTACCATGCAGACTTGGAGGCAGTCAAGGTCTGATAATATCCACTTTGGTTATTTCGTTTTCCTCAAGGTCTTGTTCCACATAAAAGGAAATGTATTTGTCCTAGTGGGATTGTACATCCACCAAAGCATTTATTTGAATCCCATGTTCTAAAATGTCATGTATCTAAAATTCAGTTTGGACAACTTAAAAATGCATTTAAAAGCAGCAGTTAGTAATAAGTGCTGTGTGTAAGCACAGGTAGTTTGATAAGTAATTGAAGACCTCTTTTGAGGCATACTATCAAATGTAAGAAAGTAAATTTCCAGAGCTCCCAGTTCCCATTCTTTGTGCTTTTCTCTCTTCCCATCCTCTCCTTTCCCATTTCAGTGAAGAAGCCTACTCTGTGAAAAAAGCTGGCAGCACCCTTGCACATAATATGAATTTCTTACTGTGAATACATCAACGTATTAAATGGTCCTAGATTTGTATCTCCAGACTAAATTTTACCCTGAATTACATACAATCACTCATGCCAACTGCAAGGGTGGGGAGGGAAATGAGAAAAGTTATGGAAAGGATGAAAGATATCACATGTGCTCTTATGATATGCCTTACTGAGGGTTAAGCAATTTAAGTGCATGGACTCATTTAATCCACTAAGGCTCTTATTACCCACTTTACCATGTAAATAACTGGTTCAGTGAAGTTCAAGCCATTGTTGAAAACCACACAGTACTTAAATAAAAAACAAAGGTTTAAGTCCATATTTTCTTTACGAAAGAAATAAATTTAATTTTAATATAAGATAAAAGACAATTTTGTAAAAATTAATGACAGCTTTGTATCATTGAAATGGTAGATGTTTGACATGTACATGAGAATGAGTTCATAAAATGTGCACTGAATCAGGTCCTGGGCCTCTGCTGAGGATGATGAGAGACTAAAGAGCACAGGGTAGCAGTTCCCAAGCGGTGTGCTGAGGCAGGACACAGCACCACAGGCAACTCACAAGGGCCCTGTAGGATATTTTAAAGTTTCAAGGGAAACAAAGAGATATTGAACATCTGTCAGCCACTGCACAAAACACTAGCTTGACAGAGTTCATAATTTTAATATTTGATTATTACATGCTTTTGATGATGTCATGTTTGTGAAGCTGGGTTTTTATAGTTGCCATGATAGAAAGCAAGCACTGAGTGAAAATCAGGGTAAAACTGTAAATCAGGGTGTTGGAGTCTGATCTGATTCCAAGTCATGCAGTGTGCAACAAGTGCACATGTCTCATTGGTAAATAATGGTGGTTATTGAAGACAAAAATGAAAATATTCTTTTTTTTCTTTCAACTTCCGTATATTGTTATTTCAAATGACTGCTAAACTGTTAAGACACAAATACTTGTTAAGGTTTTTGGACTTATCTGCTAAAAAACTGGAATTCTTAGATATTTCTTTAGCAAAGGAGTGATGCACTAAAAGCACTGTGAACCAAGAAAGTTTTGGAGCTTGTGACATAGGGTTTAGATCAGTGTCCTTGGGTTGGAATCCAGTTTTAACTGACCTCAGGTAAGTTATATAACATCTCTCTGTCTCTTACCTGAAAAATGTGGACAAAATATTAAGTATCTCAGAGCTTTTTTTTTTTTCTCCAGAATAAAATGCTTTAAACATACATGAAGCATAGAAAACGAGGCAAATATTAATATTAACTTAATAACTGTTAACTACATGTATATAAACATTACATAAACCATGATTTTGCAGCTCAAGGAACTGACAATTTTTGAGAAATCAATCAACAAGCATTTAAGCAGCTGGAAGTCAAACAGTATAAGTTTTAGTATAGAGAAATAAAGCTACCTGGAAGCACGGAGAAAAATGTGAAGAGCAATATATAAATTAACGTAATTGTATATTTTGTTTAGGGGATCTCCGTTCAACAATTACACACCTAAGTTAAAAACACTGGTTAATTTTACAAGGTTATATAAAATTACTTAGAATATTAGTGTTTAGGTTTCAGTATACATTCTTATAAACTATCTTTTAAAAATTTCATAGGCAAATTATACAATTTGATAGCTTATGGATGTAGCAACAGATGGTAGTATGCTATTTCAAAACATAAAAGAACAGTTACTACTTAACTCAGTACACTGGTTACTGCTTTGTGGTGCTATATCTGTGGAGGTCATGAAGTCCACCTAAGATATAGATGTCACATAATATAATATAATTCATTATATTCAGCATACTGATGTCATTTTATTTCATAAACTCTACATTCTATATTTTCCTGACTATTCTATTTCAAAATATAAAGATAGATCATTATAAACCATAACTTTTGCTCTGAAATGTGGAAAAGCCCAGCAGTCTATTTATTCCATAAACACCTTACTTCTGCATTCACATTACATCCTTTTCTGATACCTCTACATCATTGGAACATACAAATTGCAACTGCAGAAGACTTTGTAAAAAAAATTTCATCTCCTGCTAAAGACTTTAACAGAGTAGACTTTTAACTTTTACTGTTAATAAGCATGGAAATACTTGTCTTTGAAAAATAACACTGACTAAATTACCATAATATTAAAATATGAAACAGTTTTAACTAATACTACTTTAAAATGATCTCACAGAATGAGATGTATAAGAAACTAAAAATAAGTTAGCCACACTTCGAGTGTGACAGTTATGACTATCCTAGTGACACATACCCTTCTTCCTAGCATGACTCTGGATGGCGAAGTGTCTGAATGACAATGTTCACCCTTATTAGAATATTAAACTTAAAAGGACAGCCTTAAAAATACCAAAGTCAGGCTACAAGTCTGCTTTGGGAGATGAAGTAAACTAGGAGCATGGAAAATGACAGATTCTTCCTGATTAGTTTGACAGGGTGATGGGCCTGATACTTATTCTTGGCACCATCGTCCTGAAATAAAGTTGTCAGAAAATAGAATTATCTGCCAAATTTTATTATGCTGGCAAGCTTGTTTCTGGTTTCTCAACCCTCATCTGCTTTTAAAAGTTAGGGTAAGGAAAAGTCTGATAAAATTTAATAGCTCTTATATTAAGACTTTATCTCTTCATCTTTCTTTCTTCCTTGCTCCTCCTCTCCCTTCTTCTCTCCTCCCCTCCCCTTCCTTTCTCCCTCCCTCCCTCTCTTCCTTCCTTCCTTCCTTCCTCCCTCCTTCCCTTCCTTCCTCCCTCCTTCCCTTCCTTCCTTTTCTTTCTCTCTGGAACTCAGTGTTATATCAGTATGAATCACTGATCTCTCTTTTTCCTTAAGCTGTTGTTTGCCATTAAGTTATTTTTAATATCATTATTTAATAAAATCAACAAAATGCATTATTAGTTTTTATAACTCGAAAGTTAGAGTAATTGTTAATAGGGTATTTGAGAACAACTTTCAGTGAGAATCCACAAATGACACCACTGAACACTGAGGATGGAACTGTACCTCATCAAAACAAACCAGTTTAGCAAATTCATTATATTTATTTTAGGATAAAATATAGTTTAAGAATTAACTTACAAATATTTTTATCAAATAATTAAGCATTTGTTACTATGTGCCTATTCTGTACCAGAAGTTTTAATGTAGTTATATTTCCTGAAGTCGAAAATTTTGAATTTTGTGGACAAACTGACTAAAACATATGAAATAAATAATACCAACAGCTAGTGCAGTATGTGGAGCTAGATTCCTGAAACTTACCAACAGCATAGCCATGAATATTGGAAATAGGTAGGGAGATAGCACGAGAACTCAGTGACATGGTGAGTCTTATAAATTGAGGAAGAGGAAAACCATTACCCATTAATGAAATTTGAAAACTTCTAGATAATTCTCAGAAAAATAGCATGATGTGTATCTTAAGTTTTATACAATTGCAAAACAAACAAACAAACAAACAAACAAACAAACCCAGGCTCATATATGCAGAAAAAGGTTGAAATTATTTATCTGAAACCTTACAAGTGCAAGAGTTGTGAAGAAAAAGTTATGAGGCACAGACAAATAGATGATATAGGAATGCCATGGAATTGCTTTCAATATCTAGAGATGATATTTAGAATCTCATAAGTGTCCCAAGCCAAGTGAGTTGTTTCTAAACCTGTAAATTGCTGGTAGAAACAGTGATATCACCAAGAAAACTAATAAAAAAGTACTAGAAGAATAACTAGAAAAGTACGTTGAAAAATAAGCCAAGGAACTTGGAAGCAACCAAGATATTCTTCAATAGATGAGTAGATAAATAAACTATGGTATATCCACACAGTGGAATATTATACAGAAATAAAATGAAATGTGCTATCAAGCCAGGAGAAGACACAGAGGAACATTAAACGCATTTTTTCTAAATGAAAGATGCCAATCTGAAAAAACTACATTAGTACAATTCCAACTATATGACAATCTGGAGAAGTCAAAACTATGGTAATGACAAAAGATCAGTTGTTGCCAGGAGTTGTGAAACTATCCTGTATGATACTATAATGGTGGATACATGTCATTATACATTCAGCAAAGTCATAAAACATACTGCACAAAAAGGGAGCTCCGATATAAACTACAGATTTTAGTTAGTAATAGTGTGTCATACTGACTCATCAACTGCAACATATACACAACACTAATGCAAGAAGTTAATAATAGGAGAAACTGTGTGTGTATGTGTGTGTGCACGCACACACACGCATGTATGTTTGTGCAGGGGTTACTGGGGGTATATGAGAACTCTGAACTTTTCACTTGATAATTTTATAAACCTTAAACTACTCTAAAAATAGAAGTTAATTTAAAAATAGGCTTAGGAATAAGGGAGTTTTGAGAAGTAGAGAGTAGTCATATTTTTCTTAATTTAACAAATATTAATCGAGAGGTGTCCGTATACCATGCACAATGCGAATTACTGAAGAAAAAGTAAGAATAAGATAGACATACTCAATAATTTTATAAAGCTTATAGTCAGTTGTTACTACTAAGTCCAACGTGAAATTTAAAAATAAGACAGTGGAATTAGCAGTATATAATTTCTATTTTTTTTTTTAGTTTTTAGTTTTTAATTTTTTTCTTTAAGAACTTTTATTGAGATACAATTGACATACAATAAACTAGCAGTACATAGATTATTTCTTCTTGCTAGTCACTTAAAACACCATGCAGCTCTCTTCTCCAACAATATTTGTGATTACCTATTTACTATCTACATTCTTCACTTAAATATAACCACCAAGATGGCAGCAACAGTGTCTGTCTTTTCACTATTATACAGATACCATGTAGTAAAATGCTTATCACATAGCTGATACGTCCACATACACATACATGTATAAAAGTTTATATATATAAACATATAGATCATTACACATATCATATATGTATATATAAATCAGAGTTAAAGTACTTTCAAAAGAATAATGAAGACAAAATTCAAACTAAAGCTAAACTTTCATGTATACATGGATTTCCTCTATTACTGTACTTAGCAGATAGCTGATATGCAAATGTCTAAGTACACCTATAATAGCTACACTAAGCAAATTCTTATTAGGCTAGGCCTATCCACGGTGTGCCTGGAATGAACAACAGATGTGGAGAACTGGGCTCCTGAACTCTCAGGAAGTTTTGGTTATATGTATAGTACTCAAAGATCTTGGTTACTGCCAGCAATGAGGAGCATTATTTGTTTTCCTTGGCATAACAGACACCGCCTTACTTATATGAAGCTTATGTTTTAAATGTATAGAGAAAGAAATTAAGCATATAAGCAATAAATACGTATCAATTCAGGTGGTCCTAAATGGTATAAATTGAAAAAAAAAAAAAAAAGCTTGTGTGAAGTTGTATTTTCCAGTGAGGGCCATATCAGTATCGCCTATTCATATGCTCTTCTAGAACACACCACCCTCCCCTTAAGAAAAAGTCTAATCGCATTCCCTTGAATCCAAACTGGCCATATTGCCTAGGTCCAAGAAAATGTGATGATATGTGACTTTTAACCTGGGTCAGTAAAAGTCATGAAGCTTCTCTCTGGCTCTCTTGGAACACTTGCTCTAAGATCACTCCCTTACATGATACTCCACTCAGAACCCAGCTACAATGCAGTGAGAAGCTCAACACACAGGAAAAGGCCACATTTACCCAGTGTTCTGTTTGACAGTCCTAGCTGAGCATAGTAGCCTTTGGACCACTCAGTCCAAATGCCAGAGACATGAATGAGGACGCCTCCAGGAAGTTTGAGCATGACTTTTTTGAACCTTCCCAGCCAAGGCTCTACACATCGTGAAATAGGGACAAACTCTCCGTCTGCTCTGTTCTAACTCCTGACCATAGAGAAAAAAGGGTGACTATTTTAAATACACAAAACTAAAAAAATACATGAGTTACAAATGCCAGTATAAAAAGTCAAAAATCTAGAAATAGCAAAATTAAAACCACTAGATCAATAAGTATTCTCTAAGAGTTTATTGTGCGTGGAAAAACAGTTCACACACTGGGAGCATTCAAACCCAAAACTGATGTGACGCTCAGAGTGCTATGAGATGATGACTTGTGAAGTAAAAATTAGGAAATTTTAACTTTCACAATGCTTGATTATTACAATGGGGTTTCCAGATAGTGTATGATTGGTTCAAACTGATTATCTTATATCTTATATATCTTGTATCATTTTAGGACGATGAAAAGTTTCTTTTATGATTATCAGAAGCATTTACAAGAAATAACCCACGTTAACTTCTGCTTAAGTTCATGAAATAAGCGAGCTTGTTTTGCTTACACAGTTAAGACGGTTTTGTCTGCTCAGGGAATTGTCAAGTTTGGACTCCATTTTGTATTTAATTTTAAGTGATCAAACTGATACTTGAAAAATATATGTAGGACTTCCTAGGTGGCGCAGTGGTTAAGAATCCACCTGCCAATGCATGGGACACGGGTTCGATCCCTGCTCCAGGAAGATCCCACATGCCACGGAGCAGCTAAGCCTGTGTACCACAACGACTGAACCTGAGCTCTAGAGCCTGTGAGCCACAACTATTGAGCCCATGTGCTGAAACTACTAAAGCCAGTGTGCCTAGAGCCCGTGCTCCGCAACAAGAGAAGCCACCACAATGAGGAGCCCGCACACTGCAAGGAAGAGGAGCTCCTGCTCACTGCAACTAGAGAAAGCCCATGTGCAGCAACAAAAACCCAATGCAGCCAATAAATAAATAAATAAATTTATTAAAAAAAGAAAACATATGCAATGCACAGAATCTGTATTATTACTATTATTATATTTTAATATATATGATTCTGTAAAGATTAATAAGCCAATAGAAAGTAGACATGCAATAGTTCACAGGTGATGGAACCCACAGGTATAATACTAAAATATGTATGTGAAATTGTACTCAAATATAAAATTATGCTCAGTATTGTTTAATAAGAAAAAAAGAAAATCAAACAAAATGACAAGTTAATCCACACTTTAGAGGTATAGTCATCAAGTGGACTTCTAATGTTAAGTGATTTTTTATACAATAAAACTACAGTGATTAAAATAGTATGATAGTGGCACAAAAATGATACATAGATCAATGGAACAGCACAGAGAGACCAGAAATAAACCCACGCATTTATGGTCAATAATCTACGACAAAGGATGCAAGAATATACAATGGAGAAAAGATAGTCTCTTCAATAAGTGGTGCTGGGAAAGCTGGACAGCTACCTGTAAAAGAATGAAATTAAAAATTCTCTATCATCATATACAGAAATTAACTAAAAATGGATTCAAGATCTAAATCTGAGACCTAATACTATAAAACTCCTAGAGGAAAACATATGCAGAACACTCTTTTACATAAATTGCAGCAATATTTTTTTGGATTCATCTCCTTAAGCAAAAGAAACAAAAGCAAAAATAAACAAATGGGACCTAATTAAACTTAAAAGTTTTTGCACAGCCCAAGGAAACCATCAACAAAATGAAAAGACAACCTACTGAATGGGAGAAGATATTTTCAAATGACATGGCTGATAAGGGGTTAATATCTAAAATACATAAACAGCTCATACAGCTCAACATAAAAAAAAAAAAGATTGAAAAATAGACAGAAAACCTGAATAGATATTCTTCCAAACAGGAAGTACAGGTGACCAACAGGCACATGAAAAGATGCTCAACATCACTAATCATCAGGGAAATGCAAATCAAAACCACAATGAGATATCAATTCACACCTGTCAGAATGGCTATCATCAAAAAGAACACAAATAATGTTACCTGATTTTTAACATTTTCTAGTAGTAAATATGAAAAGTTATTTGCAAAGTAAAAAAATTGAGTCCTGTGTATATTGGTGTTAACTCTATTACTCTATATTTTTCTCTAGTTTTGAAACACTTAATATTAAAAAGAAAAGCAGGACTTCCCTGGTGGTCCAGTGGTTAGGAATCAGCCTGCCAATGCTGGGAACAGGGGTTCGATTCCTGGTCCAGGAAGATCCCACATGTGCTGAGCAACTAAGCCCTTGTGCCACTACTGAGCCTGTGCTCTAGAGTCTGCATGCCACAACTACTGAAGCCCAAGTGTTCTAGGGCCTGTGTGCTGCAATTAACTGAGCCTGTGTGCTGCAACTACTGAAGCCTGCATGCCTAGAGCCCATGCTCTGCAACAAGAGAAGCTACCACAATGAGAAGCCCCTGCTTGCCACAACTAAAGAAAGCCTACTTGCAACAATGAAGGCCTAGTGCAGCCCAAAATAAACCAATTAATTAAAAAAAAAGAGCAGAAGTTTTTATCCCATGCCACTGAATTTTGATTGGACATCTTCACATTTAAGGTATCTCAATGAAGTCAGTAAAATCCTGTTGTACCAGCAGAAAACCACAGGCTATCTATCTGAAGGCTTTTTTTTCCCCAGCAACACCCAACACCAAGTAACAATGGGGCAGCAACTAAAATTTTCTTAGAAAAAAATTGCAGCTTAAATATATGCAACCATAGCACATTTTTTTAACATGAAAAATAGCACTTTTTTGAAAATTTTATTGAAGTGTAGTTGATTTATAATGTTGTGTTATAAATGCTATATAGCAAAGTGACTCAGATAGATTAGACAGATAGATAGATAGATAGATAGATAGATAGATAGATAGATAGATAGATAGATAGATAGATAGATATAGATATTCTTTTCCATTCTGGTTTATCACAGGATATTCAATATAGTTCCCTATACAGTAGGACCTTGTTGTTTATCCATCCTATATGTATTTGTTTGCATCTGCTAATCCCAACCCCCTTCCCCTTGGCAACCTTCCCCTTGGCAACCCCCTTCCCCTCGGCAACCCCCTTCCCCTCGGCAACCCCCTTCCCTCCCCAACCCCCTTCCCCTTGGCAACCGCAATGTCTGTGAGTTTGTTTCTGCTTTGTAAATCTGTTCATTTATGTCGTATTTTAAATTCCACATATAAGTGATATCATATGGTATTTGTCTTTCTCTTTCTGACTTACTTTACTTAGTATGATAATCTCTAGGTCCAATCATGTTGCTGCAAATGGCATTATTTCATTCTTTTTTCTGGCTGAGTGATATTCCACAATACACACACATACACACACACCCCTCACATCTTCTTTATCATTCATCTGTTGATGGACATTTAGGTTGTTTCCATGTCTTGGCTATTGTAAATAGTGCTGCTATGAACACTGTGGTGCATGTATCTTTTTGAATTATAGTTTTGTCTGGGTATATGCCCATGAGTGAGATTGTTGGATCATATGGCCACTCTATTTTTAGTTTTTTGAGGAACCTCCACATTGTTTTCCATAATGGCTACACTAATTTATATTCCGACCTACAGTGTAAGAGGGTTCCCTTTCTAGAGAGCATTTTTAAACATGAAAGAATTTAAAAATAAAACACCTATGAATCCTTTACACTTAAGGCATTTAAAAATTTTTCACACTAGAACCATGATCATGTTCATTGTTTCTGAGGTTTCTATTTGAAGAATATGCTGGATTTAAAACTTTTAATAGCTCACAAAATTCATACTATGTGCAGGTACTATTAAGCATTCTTTACAAATTTTACTGAATTATCTTAAAACATGTAGCAGGTACTAAAATTGTCCACATCTTATATCAGGATCTTATTTGGAGACTATAGTAGGGAAGCTATCAGGATTTCAAAGCTTATAAATGGTGGAACCAAGACTCGAACTTAGGAATTCTGGTTTTAAATGCTATGCTCTCTATTACCATGCTCTGTCTTTCTCATGGATTAAGATAAATAGGTTTACATAGTTGGAAAATCTTAACTCTTAAAGTGATAGATTATCTATTTCATTTTCTTTTCAAAACAACTATGTTTTTTAAAAAAATCAATTGCCTGTCTGTCTAGGGACAAAAATCCTCTACCTTTGTTCAATAACCTGTTACAACAGTTAATCAGATTTTCAATTATAAAATCTATTCTTACTTCAATCCAACACAGCCCATCTACAATTTAACCTGTTAACTCTAACTCCCTCTCTAGAGATGGAGATCAGGAAACTGGTGCCATCCTTAGAAAAATACACAGGTGAAAAATACAATCTAAAATTTTACCAACTTGCGAGGAGGAATGAAGGAAACCACAGTGGGAACTGAAAATAATTATAAGCTCAATATAATAGCTGTGTCCTTTCACATACTTTTTTCAAGTGAATATAAGGATAATTTTTTAATCAATTCATGCCTAGTATATATGATAGTTTCTTTCCCCCAAGATAAAAATATACTATGGAATTTTAGGGACTATATCTGAGTTATATTTGTACCATTATTTATACCAATAAAGCATTACCCATGAAATAAATTATTTTCAGGAATGGTAAAAACTATTAGAGACCATCTTGCTCCATTGATTAGGACTTGCAAATGCTGCTTTTTCATCAGTATAAATCATGGCTAGTGGAGACAAAGTTTAAAAAAAAAAAAGTTAAAATTAGGAACTATGGAGCAATGGTTGCCAAAGTTGGTGTGGCAAAAGAAGTAGCTGGGCTCTTCTGAGGTGTATTATTTCATAAAATAATGTGAAAAAACACCATAGAAGAATATAAGAAGAACCCTGTGCTGGACTAAGCATAAAGAAAGTGATCATTAAAGAATACTAGGAACCTTGTATCCTTTTATTTCTGTAGTAAGCATGTAGTTCATAGGTATACAGTGAAAAGGGCATCTTTATTTTGTTTTAAAATATTGCACTTTCTTTTCTTTTTCACAGATGAGGTGGGAAGATCTCTCTACAGAGGCAAAGATCATAATCATGCAAGGAAGCAGGAGGTTAAAACTGCCCACAGCCAGGCATAATGAAGTAAGCTCTGTAGAAAACCAAAAATCAACACTTATTTAAACACTAGGCTTAAAATGACTTATAAAGTACAAAGGTCAACTTTACAGGCGATAATAAGGCTCGATGTACACCTCCACGTGTACTGTGCTCTATTGCTTTCATGCATTCAAATGCAAACAACCTTTTCCTCCTGCCTTTAGGGACCTCCCTGACCCATGTTCTGTGAATCAAATTTTTACTCATCCCTCACAACTTGGCCTAAGGCTCATTATCCTACTCGCAACAATTTTCATAGAAATTATTGCACATATATTTTTCATGTGAACTTTAGGATGCTCAGTAGTACACTGTATGTCTATTAGTGCAATAGAAATTAGCCTAAAGTATAGATTAAAATTTTACATTAAATGAAGGGTAAAGCCACAAGTCCTGAATATAACCTTTCATGGCTATCAGTAATTTCACATGCCGCTAGTATACATTTCCTAGTCTCAAGAAGGCTGACATAACTAAATTAATTTAGTATTCTCCAGGCTTCCCAGATGACAAGTGTGTTTGTGTTTGTATGAAAGTGAGCTACCTATGCTAACCTAAGTTATTTATGTTTAAAGGAAAACAGTAAGCCTAATATGATGGCAGAAAACCACCACCAAAGATGTTTATTCACCTTCACCTTTAAAGCGAAGTTTTAATTGGAAAATATTACTTGAAGGGAAAATTTTCTCACTTAACTGTATTATAGCAAGCTTTAAAAAATATAAGAAATTCTATGCATATTATGTCACTGTGCATTATGGGAGAGGAACACAGCATGTGCTTAAATAAATTTAAAGAACCTAGTATATGATGTGCATAAGTGATCCTTAGAGTAAAAATCTCTAAGGGAGTTCAACAACAAGGAATGAGTATTTCTAAGTACACATATGTTTAAAAGGCTTCAGGAAGTATGATTTTGCAATTTCAGATTAATGGAATATGTGTGAATTGTAGACAGTGAAAGTAAATAAAATATCTTTTCAAGGAAAAATGACACTTTCAAATCATAGATTTATAGGATAAATGGATATAATTCTGAAAGTATTTTACAAAAAAGAATAAAAAGATGTATAATGCAAGTTTTGTATGAAAGTACACTGAGAATGTATAGTGATGTTGCATGTGTGTATGTGTATTCTCTATATATTTTATGTTATATGCCATATACCTGCATATACTCAAATAGTGTATGCTTATATACATACATGTGCTTGTATATATGTGTATATATATTATATTTAGATATTAATATACTATTATATAAAGTGTGTGTATATATATACATATATATACGTGATGTGTGTATATACTCACTTTGTATATACAGATTGGGAGAGAGAAAACAAATGATAAAACAAATGGGGCAAAATGTCAACAATGTATGCAACTTGCTTATTGGTATAGAATATAAGCAATAACAATAACGACAAAAATAACAATAATAATAATAATAATAAAATGGCTAAAATAGGAATAATCACAGAAGGAATTGGAGATCAGTCTCAGAGGAAGAAGGAAACGCTTACATAAGGAATTGATATGTAAGCTCAGACTTGAATTATAAGATGGTCAACAGTAAAGAAAATAAGCAGAGACACATGGAGAAAATCCTGAAAGTGAAAGAGAAGGGTAAGTTTTGGAGACCAATGTGATCAGAAGAGTTGGAGTTGAGAGTGATGGTTGACCAGTGACAGCTGACCAAGAAGTTGAGTCACACAGGTCCATTTAATCCACTTTGAGGAATCAGGCTTTATTTGTTGGGGTTAACATAGAATTTTCAACATAGAACTTACTTGAAAGCTATATTAGCTCAATATTTTGAGATAATTAAAAATGGACATAAAGCAGGTGGGAGGAAGGTGAAAAGTAAGTGAGGGAGATTCAGAGGTACAAACTTTCAGTTCTAAAATAAATGAGTCATGGGTATGAAGTGTATAGGGTGGGGAATATAGTCAATTATGTAATATCTTCATACAGTGACAGATGGTAACTAGATTTATCATAGGGATCATTTTGAAATGTATAGAAATATCAAATCTATGTTGTGTAACAGGAACTATCATAGGGTTGTAGGTCAATTGTACTTCAAAAACAGTCTCACAGAAAAAGAGATAAGATTTGTGGTTGTCAGAGGCAGGAGTAGGGGCTGGAAGGAGGGGAATTGGATGAAGGTAGTCAAAAGGTACAAACTTTCACTTATAAGATAAATAAGTTTTAGGGATGCAATGTACAACATGATAGATATAATTAACACTTCTGTATGTTATATATGAAAGTTGTTTAGAGAGTAAATCCTAAGGGTTCTCATCACAAAGGAAAATTTTTTTCTTCTATTTCTTTAATTTTGTATCTATATGGATGTTTATTAAGCTTATCGTGGTTTCATTTCATGATGTAGTCAGGTCAAATCATTATGCTGTACATCTTAAACTGATACAGTGCTGTATGTCAATTACATCTCAATAAAACTGAAATAAAAAATTTACAAAAATGGACACATCTGAATCAACAAGACCACTTAAGAGACAGCTGCTGTAATTTAAGAGAGGAAGATATCACCAGTTTGAACTAGTATACTATTACACTGATACTTGGAATGCAGATAAGAGGATGGACACAAAAACAGACTTAGAAGTTGAGCCAAATGACATTCAGCATAGAATTCATGAGAAGGAGGGTGAATCAAAGATATGGCAATTGCGGTAGTATTCCATGCACTCTGTTAGCTGCAATGGGCTAGAAACAAAGGCCCACATTAAGGGTGATTTTTGGATGGCAGCACACACATTTTTCTACTCCAAGCACCCAGACATCATCCTGGATAACTCTATGCAAAAAAATTTAAAAATCTAAGAAATAACACTAATTCTCATTTTAATGATCTTTCTAACAACTGTCAGAGCCAAATATTGGACTACTTGAGTCCTAAAAAATATTCCAATTTAGAAATCTGCACATGAAACACCCCACTCTGTTCTCATCTTCCTCTTCTGCTGACTTCCTCACTTACTTATTTCCACTACCTCTGTTCCTAAACTTTACTGAATATTCAAGACCTGGAACTTTCTATGTTTTCCATGTTTACTGATACCTTCCTGTCAAATTTGAGAGCACGGACTCTGGAGCCACACCACCTCAGTTTAAATACTAATCTCCCACTTATTCTGTGGAGCACATTAACTTCTCTGCACATTGATTTTCACATTTGCAAATGGTGATTACAATAGCACCTACTTATGAGGGTCATCATAAGGCATAAAGCAGATGAGTACATAAGTACTATGCAACTGAAAGCCCTTTTTACAAACCATCTGTGATTTCTAACACTCAACACTCTTTCAAAGTATGAATTTAACTGAATTACAATTAGTCCATGTCCTTCAGTAAATTACAAGTTCTTTGATAAAGTCCTACTAAATGTTTACCTCTTGTATTCACTGGTCCTTGTCCTTTTCTGGTTACATAAATAGTCAATAACTGTTCATTGAATGGGCATATTGCCTATTTATAGCTAAGCCCATCCTCCATGGGCTAATTTTTATCCAGCTGACTTGTCCCAAGTCACTGCCGCATGTATTATAATAGCTAAGCCTTTTAAGAATGCCTGACATCCCAGTATGTCTCAGGATTAAACTTAATGATGTCAAGAGAACTTCCACAGTGGCTTATGTGTATATGTCAGTCTCCTTCATTAGATTGTAAATCCCCATATTGAAGAAACTGTATTTTATTCATTTCTGTATGCTTCACCGCACCTTAGCAGAGTACCTTGAATTTAATAAGCCTTCAATACATACTGAGTTGAACTGAGTTATTTGCTCCTTCAAAATCCAGCTCAGATGTCACTTCTTAAGCAAGACTTCCCTGAGTTTTCCATGCGGAACTGATTATTCCCTATGCTACAGTAAGGATCGATTGCGACTGTGAAGTGGTTTTTGAATATGAAAAATTTCTATCTACACACAGAGATGAACATATGACCACAAAGATCAAACTATAGTTTCCTTTCCCTGAACACACTGACTCATTGATTAATCCAGAAGAGGCATCTGGCCCAAGTCAGGCCTCTTGGAGACCTTCACAGAAATACAGAAAAAAAAAAAAAAAAAAAAAAATCAGTCAAGAAACTGAAAGAGAGGAAAAGAGCTTTCAATTCCCTAATTCTTCTATTTCTTGTAATTATGTCTTTGATTCTGCACACTGTCCAGAAAAAATTTAGTCCAATCAAGCTTCCATAACTTGCAACCAATAAAGTATAGAGCAATAGACTTTGTCTCATTGATTACAGTGTTTTCTTTCTCCTTCCTTTCTTTCCTTCCTCTCTTTCACTTTCTTCCTCTTCTACCTAGTATGTTTCCTTTTTCTTAAAATGTTAAAAAAATACAATTAATTCCTCTTAAGCTTGCTTCTAAATCATTTCCCAAATTTACCTACATATATTCATGTCCACTGTTTCCCTTCTAGACAAAAATAATCCTGAATTATATAGATGGATAGATAGAGAAACAGGTATTATATTATTTACAACCCTTTTTCAAAATCTTTATTAGCTTTTCATTTTGTTCAGAATGAAATCAAAGCCCTTCACTGTGAATTATCTAGCTCTACGTAATATGAAATGAGACTCCTGCTTAACTTTACAACCTCATCTACTTGCCCTACCCTTTGTTTAAAGTGATTCTGCCACCTGTCTTTCCTTGTTCCTTAAGCACAGGGAACTCACTTCCGCCATGGATCTTGGCACTAACTACTTTTGTTGTTTGTTGCGCTGTTATAGCTGGTGGCTTAATTCTCTCATTTATCTTACATCTCGCTTTTTCAGAGATCCCTTCCTTGAACTCACAACATAAAGGACTTTTTTCATCCCTCCCTATAGCATCAAGTTTTTATTTTCATTACAGTCCTTATCATCACCTGTTATTTATTTATTTGTTCATTACCTGTCTACTTTACCCTTCATGGGGCAGAAAACTTGTCACTTCTGTAACTGTAAGGCAAAGCATAATAATGGGTTCATGATAGGTCTTCAATGAATATATAATGAATGGGGTTTTCAAAGTAGGATAAAAACAAGGCCAAAATAGTCATATTTGTGCAAGAATATATACCTTGTAATTGCCATGCTGAAATTGCAATACATTTTCTTTAATTTTCAAAAAAATGTTTTCCTTTAGATTTGCCTACCTCTCTAGAATTGTTCCTAAATCTCTTTTTCTATTTATTTTCCAACTTTACTCCTATCTTCTGTATTCATCGTATATGAGCTAATATATTCAATAACCTCCGAACATATTGTATGGATGTAATGACTTTCCATGGAGTATTCTGAGGCGGTCTGAATAATAAATAAACATCTTTGAAGACTTGCTTAAAAATTAAGACCACAGACTTCAGACTCAGAGACTTAAGCAGGAATCCTAGGTCTATTCCACTTCTAGACTTTGTGACCTTGACAAAATTATGAAACATTTCCAGATCTTTTGATTTTCACATGTGTAGTGTGAATAATAATAGTACCAATGTCATAAGGTATCTATGAGCATTTGGGGGGCCAGACTTGTCAGAATTACTGCTTGGATCCCCTTAGAATTTCCGATCACATATCCAGACTAGTCAGTACAACATCACTGTATGAAGGGTATACTGGCTTGTTGAAATCCACACTGTGAATTTATAGATGGGACAGAAGTGACTGGGAAACGATGTCCCTGAAGAGGACAGATCTGCAGCAATGCCCGATAGGTGGATAGTTACTAATATTTCTATTCCTATTTTTTTCTTGGCCACAATTCATCTAAGGCATGTATTCTGTATCATTACTCAGAGTGGTCCTGCAGAATTACTCCATGTAACTGGCTACATAATGCATTCCTCTTGGCTGCATTCCCTTCCCTGTACCACCTTCCCTCTCACCTGCCAGTGTATATTGCCCCTTCCCAATAAGTTATGGCTTAGCTTCTCCTTCTGCTTCTATGTAGAAGATCCCAAATAAAGCTACAGAAATAACTCAGCACAAAAGGCTCTTGCAATAATCCATCATCTCCCCTCCACTCAACACAGACATCCTGTTTAAATACAGACTTTACTACTATTAATTCTATGACTTTGGGCAAATCATCTCATTTCACTGTGTTGTTACCTTATCTGTAAATCAAAGCTATTAATATTTAAAACTTCAATGGTTTACATCTTTAGAAGAAAAATAAATGCATAAAACTAAGAAAAGTCGTACAAATCTCTATTAGGCCTTTCATAATAATATTCATAAAATTATTACAAAATTTGGGAAGAATTCTAAGTGCAAAAACAAGTGACAGCATGATAAATAGAAAGATGAGAATATCTTTCATACTTGTACATTAAAGCTGCATTTGCTTTCCAGCATCTGTTGCTGATTCTCTCTTTGCCTTACTCATTTTAGTCATGTGTCACCAAATGCTGAATAACATCTACAGGATACCAGGTGCATCTAAGAAAGCACCACATTCAGAACTGTCCAAGGAAAGTCTGGAAACCAGAACAGGAAGATCTCCCCAGGCACAGGAAGAAGCCACAGATTCTGGATTTATTACTTATGGCTTACCTTTCTAATTTCATTGTCATACGTATTTTTACCTTGACCTTTAGAAAATCACCTCATTTAGCAAAAGCTTATTAAGCATTTACAACATCTGAAAGACTATGCTAAGCATTGACTAGAAAAAATAATCAATACATGGAGACAACTTCTGGATAATTTAATCGTTCTTTGTCTATATTATTCGCAATTTAAATTATAACTAATTCCATTATTTATGGCTTCCTTGTTGATGTCACATGATTTTGAGCTTGATTCTTGCTATAAATTAACTCTCTGATCTTAAAACATAGTCTTATATTTTCTATTAGCTGTCTATGGCAGCATATATATGTATATGGAGAGAAAGAATTATAATAATAGAAGGCAAAAATTAAACACTTTGAATATGATTTGAACTGTTTCTTTATGACTGATAAACTAATAGGCTAAAATAATCTAATCACTAGAATTTCTTTTGTTTCTGCCCACCAATTTACTCACAAATTTAATACGTATGAAGTTGCTGACTTTTATCAAATAAAAAGATCACAATTAAGTAAAATGATCTCATAACAAGAGTTTGAAAACAATCAACTTGAAAATTTCTTGATTTTTTCTTCCTCTCAGAAATGAATGCTCATCATTCATAATTCCAGAATACAAATAATTTAGTTGGACAAAAGTTTCACTGGAAATGACGCTATTTATATAGTTTGCCTTCACATGTCCTTGAAAATTTCTTTTTTTGATTCTTTGAAAATTGCATGTAATATAATTAGATGACAAGAATGCTGGGAATTAGGCAGTGAAATGCAGTATGTAAAGATAAGAAGAACTAGGTCTGACTGTGTTTGTGTAAAATGATTTAGCTCTTTATCATTTACCTGGAATTATCAGAAGTCTTTGCAAAATACAGAAAAAATTTGGGCTTCATGCAAATCAGAACTGTAATTAAATGGACTGGATCTACATAACAAAGATTCTCTGTTAAAAAGAAAGCATTGCAAGATATTTAGCCTAAAAAGTGGTAACTATCATTGTTCCTGAAATAGAAAAGCTAAACTGGAAAGATACACATTACATAATTATATCTACAGAAAGTAACTATGATAGGACCATGTGAAACTGTCGTGCTTATAGGTCAATGAACTTAAATATTGACAAATTCATATGCTTTGGATTAAGCACCAGTAAACGTTTATTGAAGGGTAAATTGATGAATGAGTGACTAATCAGAGGTATTCAAGGAATAATCCGCTAGGTACAGTAGGGTGTTTTTTTAAGGGATTGTGAAGTGATTCATTGTTTCAAGTGATATACAGAACTAATAGCCACATGTTAGGGGAGAAACACATCTAAATTACAGAACCTGAATTAATTGATCACTTTCTTTTGTAAGTCAATGAATGAAAATTTCCAATGGAATCAGTCAGAATGGTGTATGGCATTTGAAAATTTCCAATGGAATCAGTCAGAATGGCGTTTTTAACAAAGTTTATGTATAAGTTATGATAACAATAGCAGCATTAATGAAAAACCAAAAACATTTCAAAGGCTTATCACGAAAGAGGATTTTCTTTTCTCACTTCCATAAATACAAAACAGCTTTCATCTCTGGCTCCAATATCTTCCACACTCAACTTGCAACATCATCCTATGCTATCAGTCAAGGTGACAGAAGGAGAAGGAACGTGAAAGTGTGCTAAACCAGGGAGTCCCACACATCCCTCCCAACTCTCATTCTATTGGATACAATTCAACATATAATCAGATCAAATTTTGAGGGAACCTAGGAAAGAGTTTAACTTGTATCCAGGTAGAAAAGAAAACTGCTTTTAGTAAATGGGAATCTTTACTGTAGCACCTTATCTCCTGCTAGATTGCAGTTAGTAATAATCGTACACAATTTGCACTAGATTCTCAGCTGTCTGCTGTGAGGACTTTACCCCTTAACAGACTGCAGTGCTTTTCTTTGTGCCTTTTTTTGGGGGGGCGGGGGGGCATTTAACAATTTACATACAGTAAAATACACCATTTTTTATTGTGCATTTTTTATGAGTTTTGACAAACATATCCATTCCTATATCTACCAACACAGTCACAATATATCACCTGAATCACCTCAAAAAACTTCCCTGTGATCCTCTGCAGGGAATCCTTTCTTCTATCCCCAACTCCTATAAACAACTGATCAGTTCTTTGGTCCCTACAGTTTTGCTTCTGCAAGAAATTCATAGAAATAGAATCATGTGATACATAGTGTTTTGTGTTTGTCTCCTTTTACTTAAGTATCAGGCATCTGAGAGTCACCCTTGTATTGCGTGTCTCAGTAGCTCACTCTTTTGTATTACTGAATAGTATAAAATGGCATGAATCAGTCTGGTTTCCCATATACCAGTCGAAGGGATTAGTAATCATGAATAAAGGTATTTTAAAATCCACACACAGTTTTTGTATGAACTTGGGTAACCAGTAAGATTGCTGGTTAATAGGGTAATTACATGTTTCACTCCATAAGAAACTGCCAAAAGGTTTCCCAACACGACCCATGGCCTTTACAGGTTATTATTTTAATGAAAAAACAAAAACAAAACTATCCTAGGATTTATTATTTCTATTTAAAGTATGCTATTCTTAAACCAACTATGTTAAATGTAGAAATGATACAATTCTCCCCCAAATCACCATTTAGTTTTTATTCTGTTGTCTGATCTTGGGATTTAACTTTACTTTAGAATGTGTGGGTTCATTTGTCTTTGATTTCAAATGTATGCAATACCCATACAAGAAATAAAATGTATTTTCTAGGCTGTTTGAAACATTTTTGACAGATCAATCCCAATTAAGGGAATAAAATGAGGGTCACAAAAGTAAAGCAACACTTATTAAAAAATTAGTCCTAGGACAAATGTTACCATGTCAACGCAGACACTTACCAAACATTTTAGAAACTAAAAAGGCATTCACAGTAGCACATTATCCCAGCAGGCAAATTCACCAGGGTTGTTAATGGTGTCTCACTAATTGGGGAATAAAGAGCTTCTGTCACATTTATAGCTTATTCTTATGAGTTATAATAAGAGGGAAAAAAATCAAACGTGTGTGTGAAAATGATGTAGAGTGGAGATAAAAGTCTATTACATAGTTTTAGGATTCTTTCTTTTTTTCTTCCTTTCAGCTAAAGTTGTGAAAACCGGCAAAATTTCATAAAGAATTACCTGTCACTGCTTTAGTCACCTTGTCCCTTTGGCTTTTCCTTATAGCTCCCAATCATAACACTGCCTCAGGGCCTTTGTAATGGAAATCCCTTTAGTCTGGTTTCTTCCCCAGACAGCAACTTGACCTGCATTCTCACTTGAGTCCACAGCTCTGCTCAAAGGCTATCTTGTCAAAACAGGTCTCCCATTTATGTCAATAGATACAGCAGAACTTCATTAAAAAATTCAGCCATCTGTTTACATTATGTTTTACTTCTTAGCACTTCTCATGCCCCAGCAAGTATGACTCCATGACTTTAGTTTACTGTCTTATATAGCTTACATTCACATATCCTTGAAAATTTATGAGTTTGCAAGTTCATGAACTTGGAATGCAGTAATGAACTACCATGCAAGTTCATGAGTTAAACCCTGCCTTGTTGTTTATTCTCCTGAAGACCACTTTTTGAATTAAAAGATAAATAAATAAAATGTAATTTGATATACATAATTGCTAACCACATACAAAATAAATTTGCACAAAAAATCATGGCTACTCTATAGTTTAAATGTAATTGCATCTTCTGATGTAACATTCTCTTTGCCCAAGGCAGCTATTGAATGAAGGACTTTCATTAATGTTTTCATTAAAGACATATTTACTGAGTGTCCATACCATCTTGCACGGTACTGGTAGTTCCCACAAAACACATTATTGAACAATACAGTCACAGTTTAGCCAGACAAACAATTACACAGAAAATTGTAATAAATTTTGAAAATTGCTAAGAAAGGAAACAAATTGTTATGAAGGAGAGATGAAGATGTGACTTTACTTATTACCCTAAAGGGAAATAGAATAACAATTTTATGTTGTATTAGGAAAAAATAATGGAGTAAGTCAGGAAGAGGGTAGATTAAAAGCATTGCAGTGAGTGCCATGTATGGGGTGGGGACTGAATCAAGGCTGGTGGGCTGTGGTCTATTGAGTGAGGGAATGTGAAGCATTATGAAGAGGCAGGAAGTCCAAGGTCTTGTGCAGCAAAACAGAAACAGCCTCTTTTCCCAAGAGCCACTCAATTGATCAAATTGATTTGAACACAGGATGTCTGTGTGCAGGTGTGGAAGCTGTCCTCAGGATAGAAAATCAGGGACTATTGAATGCTGTATCATGCTGGGGGTGGTGGAGTCTGATAATACCAGAAACAAAGTTTGTAGGAAAAAAATCTATCTTTGTAAGAACAATTTTTAAATTTGATTTATCAAAGAACAACCATTACATGAAAATATCAACTGTCACTTAGATATTTTTTAACCTTTTCAAAAATGCAAAAAATGAAAGGAATAATGTATTTTAAAAACATCATGTACTCACCACCTACTTTCAACAATTATTATTAGCTAATGGTTAATTTTGTTTCATTTATACCTACTCTGACACCACTGATCCCACAAAGGGAAAAATGTAAAGCAAATCTTAGGAAAGAATAAAACATGTATAGGGTTCGTTCTTTTTGTCGATAAACATTTGCAGAAGAGGTGCAGCCTCTCAAACTGTAATGAAAAATTCCATTTAAGACCCCAAAATGGAGTATGAAACACTATTTTCACCTTGTTCAATAATTTGTCCTCATTTTAAAATGAAAGGGAATTTTAAAAATTCACTGATTTGGGGGATAGAACTTTTTGAATATGAAATATATTGCCTGATTTTACAAAATCCATGCCCTTAAGAATATGTGAAAAGCCCTTTTGTCAGCTAAGTATGTCTAGACATACCCTTAAGCATTTTCCAAATTGACCTGATTACTATGGATTACATTATATTTTTGATACAAAGAAATGTGTTAATGAGGGTGTTCGTAATTTCAAGTTTTGCATTATATCTTTTAATTCTGTGGGGAGTTAAAGAGCATAATTGAAGGTGCCAGAAAAATAGTTGTAAAAGTATGGAGAGTGAAAATTTAAAAATATGAAACAACAGAAAGTGATAAAATTTAGAATGGTTCTACCCATTAAATTCTAACTATTCATGCAAATTATTAATCATTTTAAGATCCAAAGAAGACAACTGCTTTCCAATTATTCACATAAGTTGAGAAAGATGGGAAGTGTCATGGGTGCCCAGACATACCATTTATCTAGAACTGAAAAAAGTCTGCTAAAATAAGTACGTCATCTTTCAAAAATAAATGAATTGGAGAGGCAAAAAAATTAGTATCATAAAACTGTCCTCCTAATTTTCTTCTTAGAACAAAAAGAACAAAAACCTTTGTTCCTTTTAAAATTTGATTATTCTAAGCCAACCAAACCATCTAGGTTATCCCTCATGCTTCTCTTCTTGTAATCGTGTATTTATTGAATATAATATACAGTCAAATATTTCCTATCATTTACTGCCCTCCTCTGCCAATGAGCTCTGGTCACATTTACCCTTTTTCACACAGATCAGTTTTATTAATTTTGAATCCTAGTCAAATTTGTCATTTTAATATTTTTACCACTATATGATCCGTATTATCATTATAAAATTTGCCTAACACTTTTCCAGAAACATTCAGCCTCCATGTTTGTAGCTGCTTAATAAACTTAACACCTATAAAAAATATTCTGACAACTGTGAAAGCCTGTAAGGGAGACTTTATTCATGACTATTGCAATAGGTGTTGAGACTACTGCGACATGAAAGAGATTGGTCTGAAAGGTTAACTGCTTTTAATTTACTTTGGTGCTTTATTTAAGTTAGAGGGACTTCATAGGTGACACAGAGATTAAGAATCATCCTTCCAATGCAGGGAACACAGGTTCAATCCCTGCTCCAGGAAGATCCCACATGCCGTGGAGCAACTAAGCCTGTGTGCCACAACTATTGAGCCTGTGCTTAAGAGTCCGTGAGCCACAACTTTTGAGCCCATGTGCTGCAACTACTGAAGCCCACAGGCCTAGAGCCTGTGCTCCGCAACAAGAGAGGCCATGGCAATGAGGAGCTCGTGCACCACAATGAAGAGTAGCCCCCGCTTTCCGCAACTAGAGAAAGCCCGTGTGCAGCAATGAAGACCCAACACAGCCAATAAATAAATAAATAAATAAATTTATAAAAAAATAAAATAAAAAAAAACAAAAGTTATGAAATGATCAATTTAAAGAGAAAAAATCCTACTGTTCCTCTCTCTTCTCACTTGTTCTTGCTCTAAACTCACTTTCTACTTCTTTCTTTACAGAGTATAATTTAGTCAAATCTGGGTTCAAATGAGGAAACATTTCATTTATAATTTTTTTTTGAAAAATCACATCATTCTGCTTCATCTGTGAAAAGAGATATAATGTCTATTCCACAGAATCTTTTTAAAGAAACTAAATAAGTCAATACCTATAAAGAGATGTAGACAAGTAATCCAGGAAATAATAGGATCCCATGATTGTTAAGTCCCCTTTTTCCTTTTTATAGAGCTAACTCATTTCCAGTCCTTTATTACTAGCACTTCATTTGAGAAAGTTGTGTTAGAGTGGAAAAGTATTACATTGAGACTCAGTAAAGTTTTCAAAAAGAGAGATAAAAACAAATACTCTCAATGCCTAATATGTTCTAGGCATGGTACTATGCTTTTCTGGTTCTAACTTTCTCTATGACTTTGGACAAACAACCTATCATGGTCTAGTTTATTTGCCTTCAAAGTGAGTATGTTAAAAGCAATTTTCATCTTCCTAAGGACACATCATAAATACCACCTCTACAGGGTGTTGCCATGGATTGTCAGGATGGAGAAAAACAAAGTTTTCTTTAGTTAATTAATTTAGGAAATGATAGATGAAACCACATTAAGCCTTTTTTCTTGAATTTGGATATAGACAGACCTAGGTCTGATTATCAGCTCCCCACGTATTAGCTAATTAAACTTGGGCAATTTGCTTCACCTAAGTCTCAGTTTGAATATCATTAAAATAGGACAAAAGGAATCACAGAAGGATGTTGCACAGAAAGGAAAGGATTAGGTACAATCTCTAAAGTATACAGAACAGCGAGAACATAGCAAGCCCTTGAAAAAAGGTAGTTGTTATTGTTATTAATATTATTTTTATTAGTCCTCACCTCTTCTAAGGTATAGAATATTGAGACAAAGATTTATTTTCCTTCTTCCTTTCTAGAATAGATCAGGCAGCTTTTTAAAAAGCAGGAAGAAGAGACCCCTGAGAACATGTGACAGTTCCTCTCCTTCAGGCTCTGTCTGTTGGTAGCATCTCAGCAGGAAAAGTTGTACAAGCACCGTATGATGCTTGTAACCAACTATTCACTCTTAGAAAAAAAAAATTAGCCAGGTAGGAACACATTTTCATGACAGTACACAGGATAATACATAACTAGCACCCTACTGGCTCTAAATTTGTAATTAAACTCAATTAGTTTCTCATACCCAACTGTAATGCATTTTGTTCTGTACAGATTAGTACGTAAACAGGTAGATAAAAATGCCTAATTAGAGAAGTCCTTTTTTTTTTGTAATTTAGAATATATGCCTTTATAATCAAATATTAGATGTGAACAAAGGTTTATCAATAACTTTTATAGCTAATAAGCTGTCAAAAGAATTAGCAAAAATACTTATGCAAAGGATCATCATTGGAAAACACACATACCTCTTACAACGATTACAATGGAAAAAAACATACTTGAATACAAACATACATGAACATATCCAAATATTTCAATGCTTTAAACTGTATCTTTAATTTCATTTTTGCATTATTTTTAATTAAAACTCCATAATTATATTAGTTTCTAAATGTTTTTAATCTTCCCCACAGCAGTATGATACTTAAAAACATATTTTCTAACATTTTTATCTGTTAAAAACCAATGCTAAGTATACTCATGTGCAATAAGGAGCTTAAAATATTTTGAGCAATGGAATAATTACTAGAATGAATGCCCAGAAATCCAGAAGCCTCACTGGAAGGGACCATTGTACAATATTTTTCATGCTATTTGACTTGAGTCAACAAAGATATGAAGTCCAATAACATAGACCATAGAGGGGAAAGTAGAAGGGCTAGGAAGGGATGAACTGGCAGAGCACAGAGGATATTTAGAGCAGTAAAACTATTATGTATGACACTACAATGGTGGATATATGTTATTAAATCTGTAAAATTTACAGGAGTGAACCATAATGTAAACTGTGGGCTTCAGGTGATAATGATTCATCAATGTAGGTTCATCAATTGTAGCAACTGTACAACTCTGGTGTGGGATGTTGATAGCGGGGGAGGCTGTGCTTTTATGAGGGCAGAGTTTATATGGGAAATTTCTGTACTTTCGGCTCAATTTTGCTCTGCACCACAAACTGCTTTAAAAAATAAAGTCTACTAAGAGAAATTCACTGGAAGAATACATTACATTAGCTTATCACTCATATACTCTGTGTCACAAAGAATGATGATGAAAGTTGATATATTATAATACCAACTGTTATGAAAGCACACCTAATTTTCAGCTCAAGAATTTTCATTTGGTATCTACTTATAATTTCCCCTCAGCTTTGTGATAAGCTATATGATTGTCCCTCCAAGATATATATGTCCTAATCTGCCAAATCTGGGAACACTGTATTATGTGGCTAAAGAGAATTTGCATATGTGATTCAGTTGAGGTGGAGAGTTTCCTGGATTATCTGTGTAGGTCCTAAATATAACCACCAGAGGAAGGTAAATGGAGATTTGACATAGTGGAGGAGGTGATGTGACCCCAGAAGCAGAGATCTAAGTGATGTGGCCAAGAGCTAAGGGATCCTGAGGACCTCTAGAAGTGAAAGCAGCAAAACAAGGATTTATCCATTGCATGCAAAGGAAGCAGTTCTTCTGGCAACTTGATTTATCCCAGTAAATTTATCCCAGAAAGATTTCAGACTTCAATTCCCCAAACTAAGAAATAATAAATTTGTATTAAGTCACTGAATTTGTGAAAATTTCTTACAGCAAAATGAAACTAATACAAATGTGCTTGTCTCTTCTCTCACTATATGATCTTTCTCTGAAATTCTTTGAACATTTTATAAATATTTATCTATGAAATTCAAAATCTAGGGGCACGTGAAGTCATTGTCTATCGACTACTTTTTCCCCTGATTATAAGTAATAATTTTCTGTGTCTTTTCATGTCTAGTGTTTTTTGGCTGAAAACTGGACATTGTAAATATATAACATGTCAATGACACTGCTATTTTTTTTCTATGGATTGTTGGATTATTGATATACTAATCAATGACCTTGAAAGATCTCAAACTACAAAATCTGCTTCTAATGCAATGTTCAGGAGATGATGTCTCTCCTCAGCTAATCTGACCTCTTTTTAGGCTTCTCTTCATGGGAATTTTTCCTGCAACTTCACAGACTGCCAGTAAATTAATGATTTGGACAGACTTCGAGACATCTGGACTCAGTCTTTCTAGAGTCCTTCTGTTGCTAGGTCCTCCCCATATTTCTTCCCTAAGTATATCAAGAATCAAGAACAGCTTTATAAAATAATCCAGAAAGGATTCCACTTGCTGAGGTGTGTATGGATTTCTGTCTACTTTTTCACCTGGCTCCCTGAGGCCTCCCACAGCATGCAAAATCTAAAAATTAGCCAGGTATAAGAATAGAGACTATACCCAGATTTTGGATCTCAAACTGTCTATGGCTCTCTTACTTCCAAAAGTTCTCTTTAAATTTCTAGTGGCTCAGCTGGTCTAAGCTCTATTATCTGTCCCTTCATATATATAAAACTACTTTTTTCCATCTGCAGGGAGTCTTGGGAGGACTCCAAACATAAACTCACAGTTCTTACCTGATACACTAGCAATCTTTCCATCATAAGTTCTTTTAAAGTTTTGCCCTCTATTTGCTCATTTTTCAAGTCCTTCAAATATACGTTTTCAATTTTTTGGGGGAAACTTTGTCTTCTTGCAGGAGTAATCACTCAGCCTCTTCATGCTCTATAACCAGATAATCTCTACCAACATTTACAAAATATGTTTGATGGGGTTGATGATATAATTTTTAAATGAGATCACGTCTTTCGAGACTAAGATTATCATTACCTTGATAGCACAATGTTACAAATAAGAAGTTATTCATTTTAAGTATATAAAGATATGAGCATATTTAATAATTAGTGTAAACTATTTACCAGTATAAAATTCATGGACATAATTTTTAAGTCTTTTATTTAACCTATTTTTTTGAAAAATACTATATTTATGGGAAAGATGGAATGAAACTGAGTTGTTTGACCAACAAAAATAATACATAAAATTGTACTATTATTTTTACACCATTGCCAAGCAGATTTTGCAACTAATTTTTCAGACATTTAGACTTTCTTTACAAAAGGCAGTTACCAATGAGGTCACAGAGTTCACCCATCCACAGGAACTTAATCTGCTGAGTGTCCCCAGATGTACTCATTCAGTCAATTACTCTCAGTCAAGAGTCACAATGGGAAGACTTCCCACTGGCATCCAGATGCCATATTATATTTATCCTCTTCACATCTAACCACACAGAATACTTTTTTCTTTCCTACTGTTAATTCAAAAATTTTCAAGCTGTGGCATACTAAATGCCTTGGAGAATGGAGAGAGAGTAAAAGTCTTAAAACTGTATTTCATGAACTTCTAGTGGTTCCTCAAATTAATATGGTTACATAAGTCACTTAGTCTACTTATCAGCACAGAATGTTAGTTATTTCAAAAATAACTTTTCTAGATTCAAGCAACTAAACATCAATTTAGAAGGAAATAAAACAAATCAATGTCTTTATACTCTAGGACTCAAAAATTTTAGAGAAATGGAGTTATTATAGTTAATGTAACTGACAAAAGATAAGTAATAACTTTAGCCAATTGTGATTGGAGTCATATGGGTAGATTAATGGCATTTTTCGTATCTGTAGTCACACATCTTAACAAAAAGTAGAGAAAGTTCTATTTAAAAATAAGGAAATACATATCTTTTTGTTACTATCGCAAATAGACATAAACTTTTGCCAATTACTGTGTTTGAAACTCAAAAGGAAATGGAATAAAGCAATTGGGTGATGTCCTTGGGGCTTAAGGTCTTTATTTAAAATGAAAATCAATAAACTACTGCTCTTCTTTCAATTTTAAGCCATTTCATTTTGATTCCTTTAGTTCATAAAACAGCATGGAACTTCAAACCCACAATGTGGAAAATATTAAAAGGGCATGTTTTTAAAAAGCTGTTTGCTTTCAACATTTTATACATTTTACTTCTGTTTTATATAAAATTCACTGAGTTTCATATCAGGTCTGGAATAATAACACCTTCTATAATTATTTTTACTTAATTAATAACCCATAATTTTAACCCAACAGTAAGAGATTAGAAAGTAGTCGCTTTATGCCTATGTACACACTGTACGTGGAATTTAAACAAGGTAAGGATTGCTGTTACAATCAGGTCCACTAATCGTAATTTCAACACTGCTCTGGTATTTTCTTACTAATTTTTCACCAGGTAAATAACCTGAAAATTCTAATATTGTTGAAATTTCACATAAACCTTCCAATGTCCCTCTTAGTTCTTCTGCTTCCAGAATCAAACACTTTCAAACCACAAAGGTATTTTAACTGGTATATAACTCCATATTTCTAAATATTTTCATTCTTGACTCAATTTTATACATAACATTTTTCTTACTATTATGACAATGAAAATTTTAGCTCAAATGGTATGAATCCACTGCTTTTTTCATCCATATTAAATTGCGAAGCAGAAAACAACAGACTAGAATTTCAGCCTTTATGTTTCTGTGTGTGTGTGTGTGTGTGTGTGTGTGTGTGTGTGTGTGTGTGTGTGTTATTGGGAGTGCTGAGGGTACACTGCTGGTCTTCAATGTAAGGCATTTAATTATTCTACCAGTTATGTTCAGTGCAGGTGAAGAAGGGATTCACAGAAGGGATTAAGTAGTTAGAATTTTGTTTGAAGGGCTGGAGGAAGAGAAGGCAGCTTAATATTTTGGACTGCTGAGTTCAAGGGCACATGATGATACCTGAAATAGAGATAAGTCACTGCTGCTATTACAACTAATTTGAACATCTATGATGATGATGATGAGACATTTTGCTCCTGAATCATGATGCCACAAACTTTCTCAACAACTACATTTTACAACACTGTCTGTCTAGCATCAGCACCAGACAGATAATCTCCACCCATTTCTATGTTTCAAAATTTAGTAAATTGTGAAGTTAAATTTTAATTATGTACAAGGGACTCTGAGGAATATATTTTACAATTCTATGAGAAGAGAGCCAGTATACCATATTTTACATGGATCAAATTACACAGGTAATTTTCTGCTACTGGTAAATTCGAGTTGTCATTACTTATTGGTCTTTCCTCTTGAGCAATTTAGATCATCCAAAGAAATATCCTCCAATCTCCCGCCTATGAAAGTTGAGTCTTGCGTGGATAAGAGAACTTGTTTCCTCACCTTTCAAAGGAACATCATTACTGTTTTCATCACAGCACATTACCACTGTCATTCTCAGAGCCTTCAGATATTCCAGAGAACAGAATTCTCTCTGGTTTAGCAGAGGAGCTTTTCCTCACTCAACTGTGCAAGATTTAAGTGAGAAGATAAACGTCAACTTTGATCCTCTTTCACATTTTCCTTTTCCACCATCATATTTTCCTTACCTGCATTTTCTGTGTAGCATCATGACTCCAATTCCTGAAACATGACTTAGTTCCATGTAAACCAGTTTACATACATACACACACACCAGGTTTAGAATCACCATCTCATTGTTATTTGCTCCTTCTTCCTATTTTTCATGGTCACCTACTATGACATGGGGATACAGATAATCTTCATCAAAATAGAACAAAAGTTTCATTTTAATTTTCTTTTGTGCTTCATTTATTTTAGGATAATCTGAATGAGAAAAAAGCTGTATAAAATTTCTGCTCTGCCATATTGAACTCAGGTATCTTCAAAAATTTTCCTTGATGAAAGTGCCATTCTATAAAACTAGTGAGTGAATCAGCAATACAGATGTGGAATATAAATTAAAAGTAATCCACATACACTTGCAAAATCATTTGGGTTGTCTCACTCAGTGCTTGTCATACCTGTAACCAAAGAAGGCTACATTATTTTGAATAACTTTAACAATAGAATTTTAGTAAGATATTATTTAATTATATTGTTGATATATGTCTAAAATGTCATGCTGTTTTAATTTTTAACATGCATGTTTAAATTTACTTTTTAGAGCTGAGATTTGTTTCTTTTTTAAACATACATATACACATGACATATGATAAATATACATATATTTACCATAAGCTTTAAATTTTTATTATATTTTGTGATGCAGCCAATAGGAATTTACAAAAAATATTACTTTATAACAAAATAGGAATTCAATAACCAACTGAACAAAATAGGTACAACAGGCATTAAAGATTTGTTAATACCATTATACTATATGTGACTATTATCATCAGCAGCATAACATTTAAAATTTCATTTCACAAGAGATATTAATATCTATTAAACAAATGTATGATGGTTTTTATTTATTTCTAGGTTGCTATGGGATAATACTGGGAGCAACTTCCATTAAATCTCTTCATAATTGATATATACTATCTGAGTTCCATGGTTCAAAAATGAAAAATCACATTTTTTTCCACAATTTCTCTCACCATTTGCTAACAACAATATACATGGATTTAAAAAATATCAAACTGAAGAGTTAAATGGCATATGAGTTAATTGATGAGGTCATAATATTATTTTTTCTTTTGGATTACATTTCTGCTTTGTGGCAAAGATTACTTCTTTTAGGATGATTAGCTTCTTGGAATTATTTAGAGATAAGTAGTCATTATGTAAAAACACACATTATAAAGATTTAATTTCCAAAAGAAAATCTCAGAAGATGTCTTAGTTTCTTCATGATCTTTTTGAAATATTTAATCCATTAATTTTAATGGTCTTATTTAGTTGATTTAAATAATTCTAAATTTTATTAAATATGCTCCAATTATCTCATTGAGAATTATTTTCTTTTTTAAATTATTAAGGTGCTATAGCAGGGCTCAAAAATTTTCATACTATACATATATACACTAATATAGAAGGGAGGCAAATAATATAAATATCTTTGAACCAATTAAACCACTCACAGTGTTTAGATCAGTATTCTTCTTCTAAGTTGCCTTTAATGATTTCATCTAACAGTAGAATTTGCAATTCAATTTGAAATTCAGAGTTTGCTATTTTGCAAGTAGTCCACTTACCCTTCCTAAAACTTTAATCATAGGGTTTAACTCTTAAAGAATTTTGGATTATAAGTATCAAACTCATCTGCAAATCATTTTATTGCTTTATTGTTACCATTCATTTAATTAGACTCTCTTGAGTTTAATTAGGTTTAAAGCATAGTGATTATAGACAGACTACGCTGATTAATGCACACACTCTCCCAAGTGGTCTTTACAAATTCCCCAACTTTATTTAGTGGATATTCAATCACCTTGCTAATTATTGGAAGAAAACAGCTCAAAGCACATTCCCTACTGATGGCTGGTTAGTACTATCATCCTATTACAGAAAATACAGCATAATTAAGCTTAGAAGTTTGTAAAGTTTACAACATAATTGTTATTCAGTGTTTTCAAGGAAACGCAGTAATATCCTACCCACCTTGTACTTATACTCTTGTCCAAGTGTAAAATCATTCTATTGGTAATATGCTTTCAGAAAATCAAATCCAAACAAATGAACTGAAATGACCTAAATAGCCTAGAAAATTATACTTACTTTATGAAGAATCTACATCCAGGGACTCTATCTTTTCATATTTCAAATATACATAAAAAGTTTAATCTCATGTCTCAATTTTTCTTTTCAAATGAAAGTATACTGGAGAGTATGAATAGGCTCATTAAATACAACTCACAAATTTAAATAAATTTTGATTTTTGCAGGCCATTTTAACCATTTCCTTAAGTATCTGTTTAATTGTTTATTTATTTTGGCCTTTCTTTTTAAAAAATCATGCAACTATATGTCATAAGTATTAATAAAATTACCTAACTGTTCTGTGACAGATAATTATATCTAAAAAATAATAAAAATAAAGAAATGTAGATCTTGACAGCAAATACAATATAAAAATTAACTTTAATAAAAGAATAAAATGTCAAATGAAAAACTGAAATCTAAAAAAATATGGGGACTTCCCTGGTGGCACAGTGGTTAAGAATCCTCCTGCCAATGCAGGGGACACGGGTTTGATCCCTGGTCCAGGAAGATCCTATACGGCGTGGAGCAACTAAGCCCATGTGCGACAACTACTGAACCTGTGTGCTGCAACTACTGAAGCCCACTTGCCAGAGCCGGTGCTTTGCAACAAGAGAAGCCACCACAATGAGAAGCCTGCGCACAGCAACGAAGGCTCAATGCAGCCAAAAATAAATAAATAAATAAATAAAATAGAAAAAATACGGCAAATAGTAGACACTTTGATTTTCAGAATTTTTAATCTTTTTCTGTTCCAATAAACCATTCCCCCACCAAAACCCCCTTTTTCCTGACTTTTCCTTTAATTTATGATTGATAACAGCATTTTTTTCCCAAAACTATGTGTATTATTCACTATTTTTATTACAGTTTTGTAGCTACATATATAGTGTATAGAAAAACATCTTAAAATTTTTTTGAGATTTCCTTTGTGGCTTAATAACAGGATTTTACTGGTAAATATTTTTTGAGAGCTAGAAAATATCTAATTCCAAAATGCTGACTGCCAAGGTATATGATATCCAATAAATCACACATATTTATGTTTGCTCAACTCTTTCATAAATTTTATGAACTAAATCCATTCATTTCTGAGGTTTTATAATTTCTCTCTCCCCTGTATGTGTGTGCATTCGTGTGTGAATTTCATAATTTTAAGAACGTACACTTATGATGTTCAATGTTAACTGGTGCTCAAAAGACCCAAAACCCCTCCATGGTTTTTAGGGTGGGGTTTTTAAAGGCAACAGTGGGGTGAAGGTTGCAGATCAGCTCGAGCACGGTCTTCTGATTGGTTAGCAATGAAGCAACAAAATGAGGTTTCAAGGGTCAGTATATTCAATTATCTGGCTCCAACCATCTGGGGTCTTCATGCTTGAGGTCAGCAGTTTACATCTGGTGGGGGTCTGGTTTCTGTAACAACTTGCAGAAGTTGGCTGCACTGGGTCTTTGTTGCTGTGCAGGCCTTTATCTGTGTCTTTCAAAAGGAACTGGGAATCTTTCTGACTCTGCTATGTGGCTGATTTATAAAGCTAAATTGTACCAATTCCTGCAATCAACAGCTATCTTTTGTTTTTACACAGTTCGTATTCTCTTAACCATTAACTCTTGAGCCAGCCTTTTGAGACTCCAAAGAGGCCTAGAAAACTAAAGCAAAAGCCTTTTGCTTCACAAGACAGGGACACAGGGATTCTTGTATGGTTTCATTTTCTTCTGTGCAATTCTAATGTTCTTCTCCAACTCTTCCAATTCCATCCAAGATAGAGTAGATTTACTCTCCATTAAATAACCAAAAAAAGTGGACTAAACATGAAATAACCATCATCAGACACTGCATTCAGGCAATGCAGAACCATAGTCCCTGAGACGGGAAACAAACTAGGCGAGGCCATTGACTGCTTAAGCCTCCTTCTCAAAGAGTTTCCAGGCAAAGTCAAAAGATTTACTAAAACCAACCTTAATGGTCTTTCTTGGTTAAGAAGATAGGGACAGGAATCAGGATGGGGAGGGATAGTATCTTACTATGGAGGTGAGGTAAAATTAGACTCTGCAAAGCAAGTCTTGAAAGGATCAAACTGTTTCCATGTGATTAACTGTATCTCAAAATAAAGCCAGAATTTATAGGAGTACAAAAATATTTAGTGTCCAAAACTTTATATTCACAGTGTCTGGCATCCAATCAAAATCACCAAGATGCAAAAATTTTGAAAATATGACAGATATTGAAACTGTGTACAAGTCCCTGTCCTTGTCTTTTGAAGTAAAAGGCTGACTCAAGAGTTGATTGCGAAATATGAAGATGTAGAGACAAAGAACAGCTATTAGCCTGGGGAACTGGTAATAATTCCGACTACAAATCTGCCACATAGCAGAATCACTGAACTCCCAGTTCCCTGAAAGATATAGATAAAGGCCTCTCACACATTCCTTAGTTGTTTTTACAGGAAGTAAACTGCCACCAGATGAAAACTGCTGACTGCAAGAACTTTAGACCCTAAGGATTATGGTGCTTGATGCCAACCGATCCAAGAACTGTCCATGAGTTGATCAAGCCCTGCTCCTTGCACACTATAAGACTTCTCACTACCCCCTCCAGGGTGGGTCACACAGTCTTGAGGGCAGTAGCCTGCTGTGGCCCCCTTTTGGCTGGCAAAGCAATAAAGCCATCCTTTTCTACTTCACCCAAAACTCTGTTTCCACATTTCTATTTGGCACCAGTGAACAGAGGCTGAGTTTTGGCAACAATATTGACAAGAAAATACAATCCATAGAAAGAGACCTAGAAGTGACAGATGATAGAATTATTAGAAAAGGACAGTCAGTACATTTCATATGTGCAAGAAAGTAAACAAACAAAAATCAACAAGTTAAGCAGAGCTATGGAAGATGTAAAAAAGATAAACTGAACATGTAAAAATAAATAATACAATGTATGAGGTGATATACTGGATGACATTAACACTGGATACTATACCGGAAGACCTAGTAGCAGACACTGTCCGAAATCAAACACAGAGAAACAAACTGAAAAAAAAAAAAAATTAATGAAGCATTTGTCAACTGTTGAATAAATTTACATTACCAAATATCTGTACAACAGAAATTCTGAAAGACACGGGTGGGAAGGAAAATACTTGAAACTTAGCCCAAAGCATTTAAAACACACATGTACAAAAACCTCAACCAACATGAAAAAAATTTCAATAAAGAATGTTATAATAAAATTGCCACTATTAGTAAGAAAATCTTACAAGTAGGCAGAGAAAAAAAAAAGGACAAATTAGATATAGAAGGAAGATGTAGGGATGAAAGCAGACTTCTAGTTGGAAACAAGGAAAGACAGAAGACAGTGGAAGTACATCTTAAAACAGTGAAAGACAGAAATTCCCAACCTAGAATTCTTGTGAAAATATCATTCAAAAACTAAGGCAAAATAGATGACCTGCACTAAAAGACATGGGAAATGAATTCCTGAAGGAAGAAGGAAAATGACATGAGGTGGAAATCTTAATCTACACACAAGATTAGGAGCACCGGAAATGGTAAATATAAGGTAAATATAAATGATATTTTATCTTACTGTTTGTATCATTTTAAAGGATAAATGGTAAAAAAAAAAAAAGAAAAAACCTATTACCTTAGAATTCTACCAGGTATCTATTTCAGTGCTAATATGAAATAAAAACACCTTTGGGGAAAAAAAAAGACAATTTATCCTACTTATGAAAGTACTGAAAAATATACTATAATAAAAAGAAACTGATCTCAGAAGGTAGAAGTTGTATTTAAAGACATATACTGTAACAAAAAGGTAAGATTTTTGTATACAGAAATATTCATTTATCATAAAATTATGAAAAATAATACTAATTAGAGACCAAATTATATACTAAGTCGGATATACTACTCAATATTACTCAAGAAATCATGGGAATTTTATTCACTCATTTATTCTTTGAATAAATATTAATAATGATTACATAATAGTAAAAAAGAAGTGTTTCCCCTTCATGCAGCTTCTAGCCAGAGAAAATAGAAAAAATTCTAATAAGCTAATGTACAGATAAGAAATAATTTATTGATAAGTGCTATGAAGGAAAACAGAACAGGGTAATGATTATTAAATAAATAGTAGGCATAGGATGGTCAGGGGTGGCCTCTCTTTAGAAGTGGCATTTGGGCAGACGTTAGGTTAAGCTTTGGAGAAATAAGCTGAGCTTTTTGAACAAAGGGAATATGAAATGAAGAGGTCCGAAAGCATGAGTGGTGTAACAAATGAGAAACAGCAAAAGCTGCACAATTGTGGAAAGAAAGAAGAGGAGAGGTGATCAATGTACAATCAGGGATGTATTAGTTTGGGTTGTAGGGGCTGGCGAGTGTGGAAGGAGGTATACTGCAAGGCCAAGTGATCATGATAAAGATTCTGAGCTTTACCATGAATGCAATGACTTTGGTCAGAAATTTGAAAACTTTGGTCAGAATTACTATAATCTGATTCATGGGAACACTGTTACTTTTTTCTGCCCATAAAGATATCTGAATGCCTACAATACTGTGGGGACTGTTCAGAGTTCTAGGAATGCAGTCCAGCCAAGGCTGTGATGACAGCTATGGCTGCGATGGCCTCTACCTGAACAGTGCAATCTCTCACAAAAACTCCATCTGGTACAGAGGGATCAGGGGTTGGAATGTGGGCCATAAATGCCTTGATTTTCCTTTCCATTCACACTCCAATTTCCTCCCAGAGCTTCCCATTAACCAAACATAATTACAAGCCAGAGGGCAGAGATGCCAGAAGGATGGAGCCCATGGAAATAAGCTTTGAAGAGCATGAAATGGAGCAGAGAAGATGGATGGTGGATTTGGAAAAGCAAGTGGAGATTATCTGGCACAATTACTATTGACTATATGCTTCATGACAGCAGAACCATGAAACCATTATAAACCATTATATTCTCAGCTCCAAAGATTATGTACAATATGCATAGACATGCAAGACAATATGATTTCTGTGCTTGACACTGTACTCTTCCTATCCCTCTACCCAAACCCCTACTTTATTCTTTGAGAGAGAGTATAAATACCATTTCTATTTGAAGTTCTCCTAACTTCTCTCTCCTTCTTTCCTTCTCCACATCACCCAAGACCTCTCTATGTGGAAATAGGGCAGATTTTTGTTTTATTTTTAAATACAGCTCCATTGTATTACGTACCCTCGGCATGCTACAGGATAGTTTCTTAAAGGAAATCTAATTTGCAGCCTATTTCTGAACCTTTTAAGACATGAAGAAACTTATTTTAATCTTTGAATTTTCAGGACCTAGTACACTTAACTGAGTAGAGTAGCACCTCGATAAATATGTAGTGAATTATGTGTATATTAATGAAATGAACAAATGGATGGGTGAATCTATATACAATGATATCATTTAAAAATCTCAGGACGCTGTATATCCATCTCCTACTTCTGATCCTGTTTATAACATTCTTGCTATTTTCTTTTAGAGATTTTAGCAATCTAGCATATTCTCAAGAGAATTCAACTCGATTCTTCACCTGCAGAACATTTTAAAATTAAAGTTTGCCTCCTTATTTGATGTTCTTGTCTCTCTGCCCTGGACCCTCCCATGTGACTATGAGGTTGCTTTTAGGAAACATGGTATGATTGATTGTATTTATTCTACACGGCAAGTATCCTCCCACATACATATGCCACTACCTGAGGAGAAGCCAAGTGACTAAAACAGGCACAAACTCTTTTACTCTAAAAAATCACCATATATAATGGATAAAATTGGAACTGAAATTATATACAAAGACAAGCCAATAAAAAATTTTGACAAGTACTAAATACCAATAAATAAAGTAAATGAAGCATTTATGCTATAAAAACCATTTGGTCATATTCTAGAACAATGCCACCAAGAGAATTACATGTCACAAAGGTTATTAGTATTATCTACTCTCAGATACCAAACCAACCTATTTAGAGAAAACAATCTTTATAGTCAATAAAATCAAATATTTAGAAAGCAACTGGGATTTTCATTATCCAAATGTATGGATATGTCAATATTTGCAGTCCTTCACAGCTCGAAGTTTTTAGAATAGAAATAAAATGAGGGGCTACCACTAAAAGTCACTTTAACAATTATATAAAGGTTAACATGTAAGAGTCCTGCTAAAAGAAAAAGCCTTTATTATATTCTGTTGAAAAATCTTATTTCCAATTTTATATTACAGTCTACAAAAAATTTAGAATAATGATTCCATTGGAAAACTTTTAATAGAATGTCTGTATTATAAATTAAGTATTCATATTATATCCTTGGACCCCAAGACAGATTTGGTTCTGACCAGACACAGTCACACACCAATTCTGGAACCTGAGTGTTAGTTTTGTCATTCTTAAGAGAAGGAAAGAAAGAAAAAGAAAAGCTCACAGTTCCCACCTCATAGTCAATATTTAGATAAAACATAATAATATTTGATTTCTACCAATATAATTACTGACCAATATTAGACACATAATAAATGTGTATTTCCTTTTCAGATAATTAATTTCTTCAAATGGGACTTGAATTATATTTTCTTACATTAATATTCCCTCTACTATTTTTAGACATCTTTCTAAGTCTGATATTTGCATTATTTTAGTTTTCCCTTCTCTGTTTTCATATACAGGCCAAACAGTATAACTTTGCTCATTTGAGTGAACAATATAGGTTTATATTTGAATATTATAAAGTCTGTATTTGTAATAGGGAAGAACAAATCTGACTCCATATTGGATCTTTTTTTTTTATCTTAACCTTTGTATTCTGTTGCTTTTGCTACAAGTTAAGAATGTTGCCTATAGCCTGAAATATACAGGACAGCACACTCTCAAGGCTCTGACCTTTAAAGGTATAATGCTTTTCCATTAATACAGAAATAAAAAGTTGCAGCACAGGGAATGACATTTGTCTTGTTGTAGGTTTATGGGAACACTGTGAAGGACATATGCGGACAACTGAAAGAACAATGGATTCTGGCTCCAAGAAGTCTGCAGCAACCAACCACATCCCCTCCCCTTTTAGTATAAAGAAGCCTGAATCCTAACTCGGGAAGATGATTCTTTGGGACACTAGTCCACCATCTTCTAGGTCTGCTAGCTTTCTGAATAAAGTCACTATTCCTTGCCCCAACAATTTGTCTTCCAATTTATTTACCTGTTGTGAGGTGAACAGTACAAGTTTGGGTAACATACTGATTTAAAAATCTGCTTATGAAACTATTGTTAAGTAACAGTGACTGGTTACAACATATTTTAAGGGTGCCATCATCAATATTAATTGGTTATTAGTCTATGATTAACAAAAAAGACACCTGTGTGTAATAAGTACATCAATAGTACATAAGTAGAACATCTACAAAGTTCTGTTAAATATTGCTATCATTATGTACATCAAACATCTGTACAGTTGTTATAAGTTTCCTAATAATATGAACCTCATTGTAAGGACTCAGTATATAATTCTCTTTCCCACACTACATAACACTTGGATATTGAATCACCTCGACTCTAGGAGTCATGCAAATGGAGGGTTATCATTCTTATTCTAAACCAAGGAAAAAAATTAAAGTCAGAGAGTCAGAGACAGAAAATAGAAATGGTAGTGAATCTTTATGGGCCATGCACTGTTCCATGGGTTTAGTTCTTACAACACCCCTCTTGAGGTGGTTACTGTTATCATGCCCTTTGCAGATAAAGGAACTGAGACAGAAGCCACACTCCTTTCTTAAGATCACACAGCTTTTGCACATTAGTGTAGGGCTTCAAACTCACAGCCTAGCTGTAAATTGTATTCTTTCAACTTGCATCTTTTAACATACCTTAGTGTTTGTCCACTGCCCGCCCCCAATATTTCTACCATTTCCTTTATTTTTACTACTATTTTCTAATAAGTAAATGCAAATTCCTAGTCTGTTTGACTTAAGCACTTATAAATTGAGTACATGTGATACAGTTACATTAGTAAACCTGGAATCAAATACTTTCTTGGTGACTGTGATAGGAGAGACAAATGTCCAGTGAAGTAAAGGGGTGGACAGTGATTTTGAAGATAGTACGCTTACTGTGTGGAGCCCTTACTCAAAGACTGCAGAGGAAATGTCTACATAAGCATGGATGTTGGAGGGACTTCCCTGGTGGTGCAGTGGTTAAGAATCCGCCTGCCAATGCAGGGGACACCGGTTCGAGCCCTGGTCCAGGAAGATTCCCACATGCCGTGCAGCAGCTAAGCCTATGTGCCACAACTACTGAAGCCCATGCGCCTAGAGCCCATGCTCCACAACAAGAGAAGCCACCACAATAAGAAGCCTGCGCACCACAGTGAAGAGTAGCCCCCACTCACCACAAGAAGAGAAAGCCCGTGTGCAGCATCAAAGACCCAACGTAGCCAATTAAAAAAAAAAAAAAAGTATGGATGTTGGAAAGACTGATGCAAAAACCACTAGCTAGATTATCTTCAGATTCCAGGAATGTACTTCCATGCTTCTTATATAAAACACATGTCAAAAGGGTAAAAATGCTCTTATCCAGGAATAACTGGAATACCTTCAACCACTTCTAACAAGGAGCAAGGAGAGCACACCTAGTAAAGGAGCAAAGTGGGGGACCCGACAAATTACAGGGCAGCAGGTAACAGAAATTGCATTTATATGTGTACAGGCCATCAGGAGGCTGAGCAGGGTAATCTCCATGCCATGCCTACCCTCAAAAACTAACTGTATAGTTGAGACACTGCTTCACCAAGCAAGCTGCAATTGGATCTACTATACTTTCTCAAGCTCCAACTCACATGGAGAGGATGGTTTTGGGGCTTGGTAAGTAAATCAGCTAAAAATGAAGGGCCCTGGGACACAAGCCTTTCCTGACCCACCCAGGGAATTTTACATCAGATTCTGGAATCTGATGCACCCTCTCACACAAGACAGCTGGGGAATCAAGTGGATGGGATTTTACAGTAAATCCTAGAGAGCAGATACAAGTGACCACAGTATTTAAATTGTTTTATGCCAAGTATCTGTGCCACCTCCCACTGCAAAGATTTGCTATGCTGAAAAAATTTGCTAACTGAAATATGTTCAGTTCTTAGGGTTGGGAATGTATCTTCATTTTTCTGATGTAATTATATGCCTGGACAGGTAATAGAGATTGAAGTGGGGTTGCTTCTACTACTTTCTCATTACTCAGAGATGATGACTAGAACAAATTCCAATAGGTTAATCTCTTATTGTTTGCTTCTGGTAAATACTGGATACCTAGATAATCTCCTTTACATTCTATATGCTGGTACCTGTCAAAAGATAACTCCTGAGTAGAGGGACAAGCTTTCAGCTTTCATTTTCCTGTCTGAAGATGCACACATGGAACAATCTTTTGGAAAATGTCCAATAACCATAAATCAAAATAGGAAATTATAGAGAACATTCCAAGGTATTTATCAGATTGTGAATTATGAACCTGGAAGAAAAATTTAAGATAGGTTTTAAGTGATATTCAACCTTAAACCTATAAAGAGATCTATAAAGAGAACACTGACCAAAACATAAATAATTCATGAAGCACGAAAGAATTATGTTTTGCCATTATATTTAAACTCCCAAAATATTAATCATTCTTAATTGTGGTGGTGCAAAAGACATTGTCAAAATACACATGTGTAATGCCTACTACACTCTTAATGCCAAAATTTCCATAAATATCCCATGCCAGGGTTCTAAAAATGGGTTATTTTCTAGGATGACACTGGTTTTCATTACTGGATTTGAGTGTTATTATCAAATGTATATGACCGGTAGGAATACAGATTAAAGCTACCATCATATGTCACCTAAGCTGTGTCAATTTGAAAGTGTTAGAGGGAGCACAGAGCTGCCAGGTTTTGAGGTGGTAATTAGGACACTGAGCCAAACTACAAATAACAACCAAGCCTTTATTCACTCACTGCAAAAATGCAAGCAAGAGGCCAAAAGAGAAGGTACCAATTCCTTCAATGTTCCATTTTTTTCCCACCACAGATCAGAGAGTTGATATATCAGTACATATGGGGGCAGAGAACTGAGTCCTTGACTATCTGAGTCTTTGACTTTCTGAGTCTTGTCTGAGATGACAGGGGTGACTTGTCAGATGTCTCATTATTTTGCAGGCTATATCATGGGTGGTCGTGGCTGGGCTTCCTAAGTGCAGCAGGAGATGATGTCCCAAGGAGGAAGTAAGTGTTTTTAAAGATTTTGCTTGGGTCATGTATTATCACTGAATAAAACACTTTACGGCAATCAAAACTTAAGAGGTGAAGAAAAAATTGTATCTTTTGATGGGAGAGGAAAAATCTGTGGCAATTTTTTTTAATCTACCAAAATGGCAACAGAACAACTCTTACAAGGAAGTGAAAAGGCAAATACAAAATTATTTGACTAGGATAAGACGAGGGAAAATATCAGAAAGGAAGTTAAAAACCACCCTTGACTGTCACCAGGAGGGAACTGAGATTATACACAGAACCAATACCTAAAGACCATACTTTATCACTCCAAGTGAATATAATTTTGTTTATGCAGAAGGAGAAAATCAACAATTCTCTTCACTATCAGGTAAGAGCCTTCTCTTAATAATCACCTATGTACACCCTGAGTTCATGAATCAAAAGGAAATAGATTAAGTCCTGAGACTGTTAAGCACCTGATCTTAAATTTCAAGAACCGAACAGAACTCTTACCTTTCTTTAAAAACTCAGAGCATATATAAACCATTGGAAACTTAGGTATTTATACTTGATCCCTAGAGTCAGTGGAGGTATAAAAGTGAAAGTTATAATACTATTTCTTAGGTTTAGTTGAATGTGAGTAAAATAAACTTTACATTTTCTTTACAGAATCATTAAACTAAAAATTTATGAGGATCACATAATATGAATAAAAATAGGTCTGATTTCTCATCCTTTGAAAATCTAAATAGGAAAAACTGGGCATGCTGAGAACTACTGTTTTAGGTAGAGCATCTTGCCCTTTAACCCTGTCTTTAATAACCAACAACTACCACTACATTGCAGCACATATACTGAACTTCTCTTTCATCTCTAAAAATTGGTTCAGCATTTTCTTATATATATAGCCATTTCCATTCATAGTTTGTTTATTCTATTTATAAAATTAATAGATTTAAATTAAAAGACACAAAGGACTAGAAGTGGAAGGCATTAAGACTGTACATTAAGTATGTTCTGCGCTTCTGCTTTCTCCCATATGATAAGATGGTATTTCTCTGTCACTTCACACTTCATAATTGCCATCTGACTTATTCTATCAGGTGAAATACGAGCAGAACTGATATGTGCCCCCTTCCGGTTGAAAGTGTAATAGGCAGTGCCTGGGCTGCCACTTTCTCTTTCCATCTCATGGAAGCACTGCAGAGACGGAGTATCTTTTATTCTGGTTATCTGAGTGACTATGGTGCTCAAAGACACTGGCTCCCCTCACTCCTCCTGCATCAACCTTAAGCTGATACTTAGTATACCAGAGAACTAAATTTTGTTGGTTAACTCCCTGGGATTTTGGAATGATTTGTTAACATAGTATATCATAGCTTATCTTGACTAAAACAGACATTGACACCTAGAAGTCAGGTGTTCCCATATCAACAACAGTTGGCTAAGAAACTCTCGAAGTCTTGAAGAATGGTGACCAATATAATGCAGCGGTTTTATACTGGTAAAACTGTCACTAGTGATAACTAGGAAAGCAAGTAATATGCTTAATAAACTTGACAGACCTACAGAAGGAGACTGGAATGTAGGAAATTACTAGTGTGTGTTTGTTGCTGTGCTTGACAAGGTATTAGAAGAAGATATGTGCTCAAAACAACTGGGTCATTTGCAAGTAGAATGGAATGAGACAAGAGAATGTGCACACAATTCAGGAGTTATGGAGCAAGAAAAATAAAAATACTTCCCTACAGAAATCAGTAAAATATAAAATTGAATAATTTGGAGCATCTGATTCATAGTCAAGGATTAAATCAACAGTATGACCTTTACACTCACTTAAATGCCTATATTAATTATGGTGGCATATTCAATCTTTTTATTTGAAAAACATGGCTCAGATAAAAGTGTGAGTCTTCCATCGAAGTCTGAAAGACCCAAGTACCTAAAATTGAGTTAAAAGATATAAAGACATTATACATTAAAAAAAACATAAAATACCTAGAAAGTAGTTCCAGCAAACACCTGTGGGTATGGCCATTGGTTCTGAGGACAGATTGGAATCAAATAAGCTGTTGGTAAAAGTTTCAGCAAATTTACAGTGCTTTGAACAGAAAAATATTAAAACTATAAAACAGACACTAAATAAACAAAATCAGATAAACAACCAAACATATGAAAATTGTCTGTGAATGTTTAATTATTAAAACATCATTGGACCACAAGCACCTAGAAGCAGAAAGTAGGCTTGAGAAATCAGCTCAGAAAACAAGCAGATCCTAATTCTCTGATGCCCACTTCAGATAAGTTTAATGTGGATAGGAAATAAAGAATTTCTTACACACTGCTATATCGAAAATGAACAACCAACGGGGACCTACTATATGGCACAGGGAACTCCGCTCAATATTATGTAAAAAATCTGATTGGGAAAAGAATTTGAAAAAGAATAGATACATGTATATGTATAACTGAATCACTCTGCTGCACAACTGAAACTAACACAACATTGTTAATCAACTATACTCCAACATAACATAAAAATTGAAAGAAAAAAAAAAGAATTTCTCAGAGGGTGGGGTCAAGAGTATGGAGGGAAAAGACTAGAGAGCCTCTTCCGGATATGAAAACTGAACTTAAGGAACTGCCAATTACAGGGACCAAACAATACCATCCCACTAGGACTCAATGGTCTGTGAACCAATGACTGTGATGTGTCTTGGTCCTGTTCTTTTTAAAAAAATTTTTATTTTGAAAAATTTTTGTATTTGGAAAGGAAGCAGGGGGCGCAGATACTTGTCTTTTTTGTTCATGAGTATCCAAACTGAAAGAACCACATCAACTCAACATCAAAAAAACAAGCAACTTGATTAAAAAATGGACAGAGGATCTGAATAAACATTTTTCCAAAGAAAACATACGGAGGCCAACAGAAAAGATGCTCAACCTCACTAATCATCAAAGAAATGTAAATAATGACCACAATGAGATATCACCTTACATCTGTAAAAATGCCTATTATCCAAAAGCCAACAAATAACAAGTGTTGCCAGGATGTGGAAAAAGGGAATCCTCATACACTGTTGTTGAGAATGTGAATTGGTACAGCAACTATGGAAAACAGAATGAAGTTCTTCATTAAAAATTAAAAATTAAAAACAGAACTACCACATAATCCAGCAATTCCAAGCCTAGGTATTTATCCAAAGAAAACAAAAACACTAACTATAAGAGATATTTACACCCCTAAGTTCATTGCGGTATTTACAATAGCCAAGACACGGAAGCAATCTAAGCGCTCATCAGTAGGTGAATGGACAGAAAAGATGTGGTACACACACACACACACACACACACACACACACACACAGAGAAATATGTCACCCACAAAAATGAATGAAATTTTGCCATTTTTGACAACATGGATGGACCTAGAGGGTATAAATGCTAAATAAAATAAGTTACACAGAGAAAGACAAATATTGTATGATTTTGCTTATAGGTGAAATCTAAAAAACAAAAGAAATGAACAAACAACAAAACAGAGTTATAGATACAGAGAAAAAACAAGAGGTTGCCAGAGGGAAGAGGGATGGGAGAGGAAAGAAACAGGTGAAGGAGATTAGGAGGTACAAACTTTCATTTGCAAAATTAGTGAGTCAAATATATGAAATGAACACTGTGGAGACTATAATCAATAATTATGCTATATCTTTATATGGTCACAGTAACTAGACATTGTGGTGGTCCTTTTGAAAGGCATAGAAGTATGGAATCACTATATTGTATAATAGGAACTAGTACAGTGTTGTTGATCAATCATATTTCAAAAACAAACAAGCAAATAAACTCATAGAAAAAAAAAAGGTCAGATTTGTTGTTATCAGAGGCAGGGGTGGGTGGAGGGGGAATTAGATGAACGCAGTCAAAAGGTACAAACTTGCAGTTATAAAACAAATAAGTACTAGGAATATAATGTTCAACATGATATAATTAACACTACCATATATGATATATGACAGTTGTTAAGAGAGTAAATCCTAAGAGTTCTCATCACAAAGAAAAGCTTTATTTTTTAAATTGTGTATCTATATGAGATGATGGATGTTCTTTAAACCTACTGTGATAATAATTTCATGATGCATGTAAGTCAAGTCATTATCCTGTATGGCCTTAAACTTATACAGGGCTGTATGTCAATTATACCTCAATAAAACTGGAAGAAGAAATGCAAGTTTCACAAGACAGAAGAGCTGCACCCAGACACAACGTATTACTTCCCCTGATACAAAAACTATGTGCACCATCTGAGTGTGACGATCTGAGTAGACGGGACGGGCATTTTCGGGGGAAGGCTAAGTATACTATTTTTGCAGAATGAATTTAAAACCCATGTGGCTTGATTTGGAAAATGAATTTTGCGTGTAAATTATATGTATTACTTCTGTTCTGAGCCCTAGACCCACTGTCTGATTTGCCAGCTCCTGGTCCCTGTTCATCGGTGATCGTGGAAGTAATCAAGGACGCGCTTGTTGAGGATGCACTTTCAAATATTTTTGCATTATTGCAAAATAAATTTACAGGAAGATAAACTATCTTGTAAAAGATCAAGGGTAATTTGAGATCCTAGATTCAGCTTGTATTGTAAAACGATTCAACTTCAGGTAGCACAATTTCCCGTCTGCTTTTAATCCTGAACATTCTCGAAACTCACCTTCGGACTCCAGCGCCCGTGGACCCTTCAGCTCAGAGACCACCATGCTGCGGGCCTCAGGCTCAGAAGGGCCCGCCTGCTGTGGCCACAGGCTCTGACAGCGTGACCAGGTCCCGGTATCCCGGTCCTTTTCTCCCCAGGCACCTTCCGAGAACACGAGAACACAAGCCAGCCGTGCCCACGGCGGAGGCAGCGTCTGGGCCCAGCGGCGAGGAGGAAACAGGAAGGACGCGTGCGTGGGGGTGGGGGCGTCCGGAGGACGCCCGGGCGCCGGCGCGAGGAGGCTGACCCGGAGACCTCCGCCGAGGCCTCACCCGGCTGCCTGGCAGCCCAGGAAGAGGAAAAAGGAGGCTCACAGGTGGGACAGCTCCTGCCCACGGTGGAGTCTCTACTTGAGACTCCTGGCCGTGGCCGCCTGCAGCACCTGGTAGCTGCTACCTCACAGCTAGAGGACACCTGCCGGCAGGTGGGGCCCAAGCCGAAGTCCAGGCCACCTGCCGGCTGCCGGCCTGCCGCGCGCTCTTCCTGTTCTGCCTGGTGGTGGGGCCGGGAGGTCGCTCGAAGCTACCAAGGTCCAGGCGCACGAGCTCCTGCAGAACATCATCGAAGATGTTCTGGAAATCATCCCCAGCAAGCAGAAACGGCGGCTCTTGGAATACTGGGCTGAGAAAATCATGCCCTATCTGAACTCCCCTGAGGGGCTCTTGAACTTGAACTTGGCCACGTGGGCCTTGTTGATTGGCAGGAAGTCCTGGGCGGACTGAATGCGCTGCAGGTTCCTCTCCCGGAAGTTCTCTGGATCAGGTAGGCCTGTGACCACGATGTCAGCCTGGGGCTTTCATGGTGTATTTTCATATGCACCAGTATGGGTATATTACAGATATAGGTACTGCTATTGGGTATAGTAACAATTGCATTTATTCTAATGTAGTATATGCATATCTTTATTATTATGTATATGTATGTTTATATTCGTATAAAACGCTCATATTATATGCATATTGTATGTATATAGTACAGACATATGTATTATACATAATAATGTGCATATGATAGCATAATACATAATTTAGATGTAATTTTGTGTATATATGCATTATGCATATGTATGTAGTTATGTACAACCCAGGACACTGACTTCTTCCTTGAGCCAGATAGAAACTTACTCTGTGGTATATTCCATGGGATTTGGGGTCCACTGTTACCACAGAATAAGCTAACTCACAATTTATTAATTGATAATATATTATTTATTATTTGACTCTATGCATTAGAGTAACTTTAAGCAAATCTCAAATTCTCTAAGCCTCCTTGTGCCTACTCTAAAATTGAAGAAAATAATGCCTGTCCTTCCTGTCTGTATGCGATGATGCATATGAAATTTTTCCTTTCATTTTTAACACTTTGAAAATAATATTTGTTATAGAATAATCTGCTGAAAAGAGTAAGAATATGCAAAAAGTGAAGTTTTGCAAATGATTACTTACAGTTTAAAGAATTCCAAATTGCAGCCATATTTTTGCAAGAACATTTTCCTAAACTTCATAATCTGAGTTTATAACATTTCTGTCATAAATTCTCCAAATCTGACCAATTTGAAAACCAGTCACTTCATCTTTTAATTTGACAGAGACTTCTAAAAAGGAAAGAAAAAGACAATGTTGCAAAATAATTATAAATACAAATATTCAGCACATATTTTTAAATAAAAGACTATAAATCTTTCTTGCTGAGTATAAATAACATAAATTTGAATGGGGTATCATTGTATAAAAATCTTCTAATTATCACAACGTAGTTTTTTTACCAGATTTACTGTGCAAGGAATATTTATGTGACTATTATAATATTCAGAGTTATTCCCAGTACTAATACCGTAATACTGACTATTGTGTTGTAATATTATTCTCTGTACATCTGACACTATTCCCCACCCAGGAGAAATTATTTTGAATCTGTGTAGAGAGTTATTTTCCTGGCTTGATTTATTATTTACTCAAATATATTCCTTAGGTATTCTTTGTGCTGTGGCCATGTTGAAAACAACCAACAAAAAAGTTTGTCTTCTTTTTTTGTCCTCTGAATTTTAGACCAGCAATTCTAATGTCTAGGTCTCAAATTATCAATAATTTTCAGAGTTAATAATGTATATACTGTATGCATGTTTTATACATTTGTGTTTATAATATTACAATTTATATGCAGTAATTTTTATATTGTCAAATATTCAGAGATAACAGAAGAAAAATCAAGGAATCAGCAAGTATAATTAGTAGTAAAAGGTTTTTGTGCACACACCAAAAAATCAGCTTGACAGCCGGGAACGTTCAAACCAAAGCATGGAATGAGGCTCTGGAGTATATTGTTTTAAAGCAGTTTATATAGTAAGAAGACAGTGACTATTCTTCACAGTGATTGGTTATAATATTATACTTTTCTTAAATGATAGGGAATTGGTCAATGGTTACCTCATAGCAACCTTGGGAAACTGTTTTTCTTATGATTTCCAGAGGCATAAACAAGAAATGACCCAAGTCAAGATAGTCTTGCAAAATATGATAAATTAAGCTTTTTTTGGTATAATTAAACTGGTTTTGTCTGTTGAGGAAATTTTAAAGGCTGGTCTTTGCTCTTAATTTAACACTATGTATATATGTATATGTATGTGTATATATGTGTATATATATATATATATATATATATATATATATATATATGGTATCCTGTGGTGAGGAAGCTAAGAAGCAGGTTTAGATAAAGGTCTTCCAACTTCTAGTGGTAGTTTTAAATAGCTTTATCTTATTGGGAACATGATAAATAAAGAATAGTGTGACAGTTTTGAAACTTTTACTGTTCTCTAGTCAGCCTTTGATTCTTACCTCGGGGGCTGTTGTGTCCTATTGCTCCATTTGCCCACAGCCCAAGCTTCTGTACAAGGTCCTTCAAAACCATTAGTTTTATTCAGACCTATAATGAGAGTGACTGAGAAACATTTTCTAAGAGGAAGTTCTTTGTTTGAAAGAATAGCAATTATGTTTTTGAGTCTATGTATATTGACATGCAATAAATGACATAAAATTTAAATTCTTCAAAAAGGGCAAATGGAATGATGGTCATTTTCTTCTGTAAGAAACTTTAGATTTTCTTCTATCAAAGGCAAATTTGACAGACACGATGCTTCTTTATACTTTAATCCTGATAAAATTACATAGAAAACTTAATACTCAGAAAAATCAGGGCATATTTTCCCCTAAAACTTATAAAATTCAGAATGTGTTAAAATTGGAACGGAAAATACTTGCTTAAATGTCCAGGATAAGTCTTTAGTACTCAAGATATGTGGGTTCCTAAAGGTAACAATTTTAAATCCATTTAAATCTCCTTTCAACAATTTCTTTCCTTAGCAAATTGAATGATTGACAGCTCTCTTTCAGAAGCTGGCTTTAATGAGGGCCCACTGAATCAGCAGTTTTTGGACTCCCAATTGGCAGTAGAGTGTAATCAGGCTGTTTTGTATCAGGGAATATATTCTGACATTTTTCACAGCCACAGTTCTTTGTTTGTCAAATAATCATTTCCTATAATAAGGGAGCAGGGTATAAACATGCTTTTCAATAATTTCTCTATTTTGGGTATCTGATTTTTTTTCATAGAATAAACATGAAATTCCGATGAGTTTTGTAATTGCACAGTGTGTTTCCAATTAGATATTTAATGAAAAGAAAATGAAGATTAACAGTTATATATTATAAAGTATTTGTTAATCTTTCTGACATATTTTCTTATCTCCTACATTTTCACTAAGAGGTATTCCACTCTGTAAAAAAGCACCTTTTCCAACTTACCTACAAAAGTTATGGGTTTCTTTAGGTGTTAGTATATAGATACTGTTCATGCATATAGCTGGAGCTATTTCTTCATATTACTGTTTTCAGAATTTTCCTGTTATGTAAGTTCTGTCTTATATACTCTTGATCAATTTCTCATAAGAAATATAGTAGAAACTATATCTCACCTTAACCTGTACTGTCCTTCATAATTTCATTCGTCACCCTCTCTCCAGCCTCATCCTGTTGTTTTCACCTTTGACTCCTGGGCTTTTGTCATACAAGTCTTTGCAGTCTCTGAAACACATCTTGCTTCCTTACTTCATTTAGGTTTAAGCTGAAAGGCCATCACCCTAGGGAAAATGCCCATCCTCCTGCCCTCTACAAAGGTGTTTATTATGCGTATCCCCTAGTCTGCTTTATTTTGAAGCACTTGTTATGGACTGAATTGTCTCCACCTAAAATTCCTATGTTGAAAGTCTAACCCCCAGTACCTCAGCATATGACTGAATCTGAAGGTAGGATCTTTAAAGAGGTAAAATGAGGTCATTAGGGTGGATCCCAATCCAATATAACTGGTGTCCTTATAGTAAGTAGAGATTAGAACACAGATCCAAACAGAGGAGTGACCATGCATAGACATGGAGAAAAGATGGGCATGTACAAGCCAAGGAGAGAGGCCCCAGGAGAAACCAACATTGCCCACACTTTGATCTCAGTCTCCTGTGGGACTGTGAGCAAATAAATTTATGTTGTTTAAGCCACCAAGTCTGGTGCATTGTTTTGGAAGCCCTTGCAAACTAATACAGCACTTAATCATTATGTGACAGTTTTGTTAAATAGTTATTTGGTTTTCACGTTTTCCCTCTGTTAGTGTGAAAGCTTCCTGAAAATAGCATTTTAGTTCATCCCTGTATACTCAGCAATTAGATAATGTCTGGCAAAAATTGATGGCCAAAGAAAAGGGTTGAATAAGTACATAAGTTGCTGAAGGTTTTGTGAGTTTATCAATGGTCAGAATGACTCCACCCACTTATTCTATTTCTTCTAGATGATACCTGCTGTGATTTTTATTTGTTCATTAGGAAGAATGATTTTATCAGGTTTTTTTTTTTCATCCTAGAGCTCATTTGTTAAGAGGCAAGAAATATTAAAAAACAAACAAACAAACAAACAAAACTTATTAGGACACCATGAAATATTGGGTATGGTGTGCTCCCAGGACAAAGAACAAGATAAACTCAAAGGGCCAATATTGCCGGAACAAGGAGCTACAGGACTCCTATCGCGCTGTACAGTGCAACAATTGCAGTGTCCCAAAACTTTCCCAAGCAGCATGCCATGTCCCTTGCCCATCCCATATAAGGAAAGATATTTTCCCCATTTTTCTTCCCCTCGGCATACTAAAAGTATACTTACTCTGCCCAGTCAGCCGATAACTGCAGGTTCCCTGGCTATAAAAACAGGCAAGCAATCCATGCTCAGGGTCAACTTTCCCTGGCTACCAGGAAGTCAGCCCACTGTTCTTGCAGCGTCCCTTCTCTCTAATAAACTCTATCTTCCTTGCATTCTGCCTTGTGTCTGGAAATTCTTTTCTAACCCGCGCTCAGACTACAACATTGGGCATACTGAATTCAAACGGGATCTGCATAAATTCTACTTGTTTGAAGTCTGCGTAAGGCCATTGACTCCAGTGTTATACTAATGGTCTTAAAAAAAAGCATGGAGGGGGTGTGGTGTATGTAGAAAGAGAGAGCTAGAAAGCACAGACCTAGATATTCAATGATGGTACCTGAGATATGAACCTATACAGTGGGCATGGAAAGCCATGTAGCACACTGCTTCATTCTGCAGCAACAATAAGGCAGTATATTCTCTTCCTTTCTTCAGTTCATAAATGTACAATTTACTGCGATTTAGTATGTCATATATTAGTCTTTAGGGAAATTGATCTGAAGTCTTATTCTTAAGAGATCAAAATGTATGCTATACAGTGGAAGAGATACTGCTTAAAAACAGTGAGATAAAGTAAGTTATTATTATTAATATTAAAGATCATTCTTTTAAAATTCTGCATAGGTTTCATAGACAGGATATTTAGTATATATGTTGTGTACTACAGAGTACAAATAAAGCTATGATTAGATGGATCCTTTGGCAATGTGATATGCTTTTATGTTTTATTTTTAACTAGTCCTAAAATTTATTTTCTAAAGGAAGACTAACATCCCATTCCAAAAGAATTTTACTGTATTTCCAGAGCCATTTAATGATAGGCCAAACTGGAAACCCAAAAATTGATTGGTGCCTGAGAGAATTTTCCATAAAATTGCAAAATTTCATAAAGGAAGATACTTGGAATATCACTACGCTAAAAAATGTTTTGTATCTGAAAAAGGAAGCAACACATAATAGAAAGAACAGGATAAGTCACTATAATTTTTCACAAAATACTGATTGAACCCCACTCTGAGTTTCACTGTGGGCTTAATATTAGAGTTAGCAAAGAACAAGGTAGCCATGCCCTTCTGGGTTATGGTCAAATGACCTGACTCCTTCCATGTCACTTATTAAATGTATGAGTTTTATAATTTCCTCTCTTTGTCTCAGTTCCCTGATCTGTAAATTAATAATTTTAACAAAATTTCTATTGTGATTATTATTTGGATTGAAATGAAATGTTACTGTGAATTTTAAACTATAAAACACTCTGCGAATGCCAAGGATACATACCTTAACTAATTTTTAGAAGGCATGCTAATCTGAAGAGTAGTTTACAGGCTGACTTTTTTTAACCAAATTTTTAAAAGTCAAGTTCAATTTTAGTCATATGTATAAAGTTATCAGATATCTAAGTATTAATTCAAAGGACTATTTACAATTTGACAGCACAGGCATTGTGAAGTAGTTTTTTGTTTTCTGAGTAAAGTGAGAAAGATAATGAGAGACTATTATATTGTAAGAAAGCATTAACATAGAAATTATAAATATGTTTTTAGAAATTTACAAGGGATAGAGGATTTCTATTAAAGAAACAGATCCATTACGATTCTTTATCTACTGTCCAACTTTTGTCTCCTTATATGTGGACAGGAATTTAATTTTGTTGGTCAACTCTTATAATTAACTATGTGGGCTGCAGTAGATTACAGATCTCTAATCAAGGCAGGTTACTGTTTTTGTGACCTTGAATAGTTTATTTGACTCTCTGTAGCTATTTCTCTTGAACTGGAAAATTAAATCTAAGTAGAATCTCAGTGCCAAACAGATGCTACCTTGGCTTGAATTGTCTTGGGTAAATTATAAAATAATAATTAATAACTAAGAGCCAGTGCCCAGAAATTATGCAGGCACATCCATTACCTCTGTACATAAACAAAATCAATTTTCATTAAATATGTTAATTCCAAACAGCATCACTATCAAAGCTTTCCCAATGCCTGAGTAGTCAGTATGCCTTATTTTCCAAATCAAGCAAACCATTTTTCATTATTTGTTTTGATTATCTTCAATATGGCCCATCCTAATTATGTTGAGAACAGGTGCATTTGTGATGCTTAAGGAACCAAAATAACAGTCTGAATATAAACCTTTTATATGCCATGTGGTGCAGTTATTTCATAGGGATACACAGTGGGAAATATTCTACTGATAGAGCCCTTAATGTAATTATAGGCCAAACAGGGAATAAAAAGGGAGCAGGAAAATTATAAACGATGATTTCCAACAGCATCTTTTAGTTGAGTCAGTGGACGGTAATATTTGTAGATATTTGAGAATTTTTAGAATAAAACCATTGATTATCTAAAATTTATTCCTGCTCTATAATTTTACCTTTTCAAGTAAAATATATTTTAAAAGAAATGATGTAACTTCAGTGCTAACTGAAATGTGTTTATGTATTCTGCATAATTGATTGAATTTGCTTACTTTAAAAAAATAGGATGTCTACATAACCAAACAGATAAATTGAGAGCGATTTTGTGCCCTTATTAATTGAATTCAGGAATTTCTTATTATTGATTTGAATGACAATAGTCGTTGATCTGTGAGGTGTTCACTATCATTATTAATATCATGTAATCCTTATATCAGTTATATAAGCTGCTATAATTATTTTTACATCTTAAAAAGGAGCAAATCAGAGCTCATCAGAGCAAAGTAATTTGTCCAAAGTCAAACAATTAGTAAATTAGTTGCAGGAAGTTCAAGTCTGTTTCAAAACAGCAGAGTCTACATTCTATACATACATATTCTTCAGGGCTGTGTAATATTACATATGATGGAATATTGCATATCATTCAGCAAATAAAGATTCCTGGAGCAGATGTTAATATTTTTGTAAATATTATTGTTAATCTCTTAATATCTTACCAGTTATAATTTATTTTTCACTGGTAATGCTCAATGTTAAAATTATGCTATGAACTGTAATAATTATTAGTTAGGATAATTGTAGGAAAGCATATCCAAGTGTTAATTATGTATGATATGTGAAGACAAGTATTATCAAATAACAGAAAAGAGTGGACATTTGAAACCCCCATTTGACTACCTGTTTCAGTTCTCTCTCCATACAAATGACATGCTATGCCAGTAACCTAATTAATTTATATTTATATATAGTTTGTTTCATTTTTTAGTTCAAAGTTGGAATTGAAGTAACTAATATATTGACAAAGCATGTTTACTTAATCAATGAGGTGAGTCTATATGCTATTAACGTACCCTTGTCAGATTAAGTGAATGATTTAGGCAACTTATTTAAAAGAAAAGATATAGCCCTTGTTTATCTTTGTGAAGTACTTAAAGTTGGCCAAGGACAATTAAGAGTCTAAATCACTCAGAAGCCCAAATAAAATAATTTCTCTGAAAAATTTGTATAATATGGCTATTTGGCTTTCACTTGTTTAGCTAAATAATTTTCATTTTGAATGCATTTTGATTGTAATCACATAGAACCAATTAGCTTTAGCCCATAATTCAGATAATATTACAACTATGCAAATATGCAGTCTTAAATAAATTTCTAAAACCTTTGAAATAATGGTGACAAGTTTTACTGAAATGTAAAGATTTATAAATTAACATTTTTTAAAAAGGCATTTACACTTTTGAAGTTTAGGAATTATATTTTCATTAGTCAGCACACCATGGAGTATTTATGCAAAAATCATATTGTCATGGTAAAAAATAATTAGAAGATTTGAGAGGTGGATAATCAAAAGGAAAATGAAATGGTTGTAATATAAGACTAGATGCTTTAACCATGGGATCATTTGCAAACTTGAGTTGACTAGGCCTTATGGCAACTTCAAGCAAAGGATTGTCTCTAGGATGATTCTCAATAAGAATATACAGAAGTTGAGAAAATGTAAATGGAGAAGTTGAAATTTGATCCATACCATTTAAAGAAGAAATCAGCTATTATTTGAGAAAGAACTGCTGATTCACATTAGAGTGAAGCTGGTAGGGAACAAACGGGAATCTATGGGTCATTAAAAACCACCCTCTTTTAAACACCTGTTTCTGTGTCTAAATAATCTTTTATTCCTTTATTAAGTCAGCAATTATTAATTAAACACATGCTTTACTCAAATCTTGTTGCTAAGCACTGGAATAAGTAATGCAGACCTGATTACATTCTTCATGAAGCTCATTGTCTGCCTGGGAATATAGCCAAGAAACAAATAATGACGTGTGCTTATGAACTTACTAGTGCAGTGAAATGGAGTACAAAGCTGAGGGATCATATAATCATATCTATATTAATTTAGGAGTTAAGGAAGCATCCTTCAGAAGTTGATGATAAGCTAAAATCTGAAATATGTACATGAATTGTCAGTCAAAGGAAATGTATCTCCGGTAGTTGAAAGTGGCTGTTTAAGATCCAGGGTGTCAGGAGAGAGGATGTCCATATGACTGGAGAAAAGAGTGTTAAAAGTGAGGTAAGAGTAAGGCTGAGAGCTAGGAAGGGCCAAATTATTGAGAGCTATGTAGGTAGCTAAGTTACAGCTGAAGGCAGCAAAGGACTAATATCTTTTTTTTTTTTTTTTTTTTTTTAGGACTAATGTCTTTTAAGTTTGACTTTTAAGGCTCACTTTTTCTGTTCTGTGGACATTGGCTTATATTGTACAAAATTGATAGTAGGAACACCACTTAGCAGAATATTTCACCCCATTCTATTGAGGCATGGGTGGGTGAGGAAATTTAATTTTTTCCATTGTGTAAATTATGTGTATCCCAAGCACTTGGAAGAGTGTTTGGCACATGGTACTCAATAAATAATTATTCAGTGAATAATAAAATGAACTAATGAATGAATGAGTGGTATAGTTTATGGAGATTGTGAACATGGACTATAAATACACACATACACATATATATACCATTAACATTGACCTTGTTAAATATTATGGATATAAAGATGATATGAAGTTATTATAAATGTAGTATGATGAAGAGATGACATACTAACAAATATGGTATAAAATAATAACTGATATAATGGAGGTGATTAGTAGTCCTTTAGGTTTCTATTTCATTGAGGTATCCTCTTTCAATGTTTACCTGATGTCTTCAGGAAGAGCTGAAGCTATTTTTTTTAATTTTTTGTTTGATATTTTAAAATTGTTTTAATGAATTGTTATACTTAATTCTATTTGTCAACGTGTCTGGGCCATGGTACCCAGATACTTGGCCAGACATTATTTTGGATATTTCTGTGAGAGTGTTTTTGATGAGATATATGTTGAAATCTGTGAACTCTAAGTAAAGCAAATTACCTTCCAAAATGTGCATGGGTCTCATCCAATCAGTTGAAGGCCTGAATAGCACGAAGGGCTGACATTCCTCCTAGCAAGAGGGAATTCTTCAATATGTTACCCTTGAACTTGAACTGCAACTCTTTGCTGAGTCTCCAGCTTGCAGGCCTCCCCCATCTAATTCTGCACTCAACTATTCCACAATTGAATAAGCTAATTTTTTAAAGTACATATGTTTCTAATATGTGTATAGATGGTCCCTGCCTTACGATGTTCAGCTTACAATTTTTCAACTTTATCTTGGTGCAAATCAATATACGTTCAGTAGAAACTGTACTTCAGATTTTGACTTTTGATCTTTCCCAGGCTAGTGATATGCAGTAGGACACCCTCTTGTGATGCTGGGCTGTGGCAGCAAGGCATAGCTTCCAGTTAACCAGGTGATCTCTAGGGTAAACAACCGATACACTTAAAACGATTCAGTACCCTTACAGCCATAATGTTTTCCAGTTTCAATATAGTATTCAATACGTTACATGAAATATTCAACAGATATAAAAGAGACTTTGTGTTAAAGAATTTTGCCCAACTGTAGGCTAATGTGCTCTGAGTATGTTTAAGTTAAGCTAGGCTAAGATATAATATTCAGAAGGTTAGGTGCATTAAGTGCATTTTTTGACTCAGGATATTTTCAACTTGCAGTGGCTGTAACCCCATCAGAAGTCATGGAAAATCTGTATACATATTCTATTGGCTCTGTTTCTCTGTAGAATGCTGATTAAACACCAATATATCCTCATACCAGAAGCCCCGTCACTTAGGTTACATTTGTCTATATGTGTATTACTAAAGATAAGAGGGAAACTAGCATATGATACATCAATCCTTCCACGCAGCAGATAGTCAAAGAATGTTGAAAGGAGAAATGTCAATCTAAGTCAGGATCCTAAAAAAAAAAAGAAAGAAAAAAAAAAAAGAACTTAAGAAACACATAGAAGATTACACTGACATTGGTGTTCAGATTCTTCCCCAGCAAAACCACAGATGGTTTTTGTAGTCAGGCTATACTACAATACATAGGAATCTATCAAACGGGCTCTGAATAGCCTGTCATCATTGATCCTCCACTTGACTCCCTATCATGGCACCCTATGGGTAACTTTGTAGGTGAATATATCTAAGGCATTTTATTTTATATACATCACAATCTAAATCTCTTTCTGTAGGGTGGAAGTCATTGAGCCATGGTTTACTTATGTTGTACTCTAGTGCATTTTGCTCTAGGAAACTCTGCAATAATTCATATTTTCTTGTTTTGCTTTTTTAAAGCTTCAAAGTGCTGGACAGTGCTTTGCAAAAACCTCCATAACTCAGCTGTTACACAGAACATCAATCAAAGATTGTATACATTCACTGCACTTTTCCCTTCACATCTGATCAAACTGCAGGCTATAAATACAAATCAAATGGTAGTGGAAAAATATGCTCTTTTGGTTGATAAATTTTCAAGGAATTGATGAGCCTTTAAATGTAATTTGCTTATTTCTCCTCCTTCTCCTCCTGCTTCTTCACTTTTATGTTTTGTGTTTTGCATTCTCGTATGGTCATCCATTTAATTCTGAATTGGATTTGAGTTTGAAATTTTATTTTTAAATTGAGCCAGATTAAAAAAAAAGATTCTTCATGTAGCAAGTCAACTAACATAAGGTAATAGTGGAATGACATAAGTGTACAGAGATGTTATGATAAGGTGGTGTAAAGAATAATTAAAAGAAACATCTATATCAGTAATTCATACATTTTATCTTATTTATTTTTGTTTTTTATTTTTTATTTTTTGTAGGTATAGTTGATTTAAAGTGTTTTATTAGTTTCAGGTGTACAGCAAAGTGATAATAGTTATACATATATATCTATTCTTTTTCAGATTATTTTCCTTTATAGGTTATTACAAAATATTGGGTATAGTTCCCTGTGCTATACAGTAGGTCTTTGTTGGTTATCTATTTTATATATAGTAGTATGTGTATGTTAATCCCAAATTCCTAATTTATCCCTCCTCTTCCCTTTCCCCTTTGGCAACTGTAAGTTTGCTTTCTGTGTCTAAACCACAGTGAGATAACCCTTCACACCAGTCAGAATGGCCATCATCAAAAAGTCTACAAATAATAAATGCTGAAAAAGGTGTGGAGAAAAAAGAACCTTCCTACACTGTTGATGGCAGCCACTATGGAGAACAATATGGAGGTTCCTTAAAAAACTAAAAATAAAGCTACCATATGATCTTGCAATCCCCACACTAGGCATATACTTGGAGAAAACCATAATTCAAAAAGACACATGCACCACAATGTTCACTGCAGCACTACTCACAATAGCCAAGATATGGAAGCAATCTAAATGTCCATCAACAGATGAATGGATAAAGAAGATGTGGTATATATATACCACATTGTGTATTCATAAATTTTAATGTGCATAGGAATCACCTAACATTATTAAAATTTAAATCAGGGGGCTTGGGACTGTACCCAGAGTTCTGAATTTCTAACGACCTTCTGGATGATGCTTATGTTCATGGACCACATTCTGAGCAGCAAACAGGTACACTGCAGTCGTGATCATCCTCAGTGTAACATAAAAGACAGGGATCAAATATAAATCCTTCAGCTCTGAAACCAATCTACTCTATCACTTCATGAGTCTCTACCATCTGTCAGGCACTGATCCACAAAGTTGCATGTTATTAACTTATTGAACACTCACAAGAACTTGAAGAGGTAGGCACAATTATAAATTTCATTTTCATATAAGGAAATTAATGTGCAGAGGTAATATTACATTTCACAGAAGTCCTGGAAGCCTGCACTGAGAGTCTATGTCATTTTATTTTAATTTAATTTTATTTTATTTTAAGAACTTTTATTGAGATACAGTTAACATACAATAAACTGCACATATTTAGAGTGTACAACTTGGTATTTTTTTTCTTATTAGTAATGTATGTATATATGGCAATCCCAACCTCCCAATTCATTCCTCCCCAACCCTCCCCGCTTTCCCCACTTGGTGTCCATGTTTGTTCTCTATATCTGTGTCTCTATTTCTGCCTTGCAAACCAGTTGATTTGTACCATTTTTCTATACTCCACATATATGTGTTAATATATGATATTTGTTTTTCTCTTTCTGACTCACTTCACTCTGTATGACAGTCTCTAGGTCCATCCATGTCTCTACAAATATCCCAGTTTCATTCCTTTTTTACAGCTCAGTAATATTCCATTGTATATATGTACCACCTCTTCTTTATCCATTCATCTGTTGATGGACATTTAGGTTGCTTTCATGTCCTGGCTATTGTAAATAGTGCTGCAATGAACATTGTGGTGCATGTGTCTTTTTGAATTATGCTGTTCTCTGGGTATATGCCCAGTAGTGGGATTGCTGAGTCATATGGTAACTCTGTTTTTAGTTTTTCAAGGAACCTCCATACTGTTCTCCATAGTGGCTGTATCAACTTACATTCCCAACAACAGTGCAAAAGCGTTCCCTTTTTTCCACACCCTCTCCAGCATTTACTGTTTGTAGATTTTCTGATGATGCTCATTCTGACCGGTGTGAGGTGATACCTCATTGTAGTTTTGATTTGCATTTCTCTAATAATTAGCAATGTTGAGCAGCTTTTCATGTGCCTCTTGGCCATCCGTATGTCTTCTTTGGAGAAATGCCTATTTAGGTCTTCTGCCCATTTATTGATTGTTTCGGTTTTTTTTTTTGATATTGAGCTGCATGAACTTTTTATATATTTTGGAGATTAATTCTTTGTCTGTTGATTCATTTGCAAATATTTTCTCCCATTCTGAGAGTTCTCTTTTCATCTTGCTTATACTTTCCTTTGCTGTGCAGAAGCTTTGAAGTGTCATTAAGCCCCACTTATTTATTTTTGTTTTAATTTCCATTATTCTAGGGGGTGGATCAAAAAAGATCTTGCTGTGATTTATGTTGAAGAGTGTTCTTCCTATGTTTTCCTCTAGGAGTTTTATAGTGCCTGCCCTTACATTTAGGTTTTTAATCCATTTGGAGTTTATTTTTGTGTATGGTGTTAGAGAGTGTTCTAATTTCATTCTTTTACAAGTAGCTGTCCAGTTTTCCCAGCACCACTTATTGAAGAGGCTGTCTTTTCTCCATTGTATATCCTTGCCTCCTTTGTCATAGATTAGTTGACCATAGTTTATCTCTGGGCTTTCTCCTGTTCCATTGATATATGTTTCTGTTTTTGTACCAGTGCCATACTGTCTTGATCGCTGTGGCCTTGTAGTATACTTTGAAGTCATGAAGCCTGATTCCACCAACTCCGTCTTTCCTTCTCAAGATTGCTTTGGCTATTCGGGCAGGGATTTTGCGATTCCATGCAAATCATAAAATCTCTTATTCTAGTTCTGTGAAAAATGCCATTGGTAATCTGATAGGGATTGTGTTGAATCTGTAAATTGCTTTGGGTAGGATAGTCATTTTCACAGTATTGATTCTTCTAAAAACATGGTATATCTCTCCATCTGTTTGTGTTGTCTTGATTTCTTTCATTAGTGTCTTATTGTTTTCTGAGTAGAGGTCTTTTACCTCCTTAGTTAGGTTTATTCCTAGGTCTTTTATTCATTTTGTTGCAATGGGGAATGGGATTGTTTCCTTAATTTCTCTTTCTGATCTTTCATTGTTTGTGTATAGAAATGCAAGAGATTTCTGTGTGTTAATTTTGTATCCTGCAACTTTATCAAATTCATTGATTAGCTCAAGTAGTTTTCTGGTGCCATCTTTAGGATTATCTATGTATAGTATTATGTCATCTGTGAACAGTGACAGTTTTACTTCTTCTTTTCAAATTTGGATTCCTTTTATTTCTATTTCTTCTCTGATTGCTGTGGCAAGGACTTCCAAAACTATGTTGAATAGCAGTGGTGAGAGTGGGCATCCTTGTCTTGTTCCTGATCTTAAAGGCAATGCTTTCAGTTTTTCACCATTGAGGATGATGTTGGCTGTGGGTTTGTCATATATGGCTTTTATTATGTTGAGGTATGTTCCCTCTGTGCCCACCTTCTGGAGAGTTTTTATCATCAATGGGTGTTGAATTTTGTCAAAAGCTCTTTCTGCATCTTTGGAGATGATCATGTGGTTTTTATCCTTCAATTTGTTAATATGGTGTATCACATTGATTGATTTGCATATATTGAAGAATCCTTGCATTCCAGGGATAAACCCCACTTGATCATGGTGTATGATCCTTTTAATGTGTTGTTGGATTCTGTTGGCTAGTATTCTGTTGAGGATTTTTGCATCTATATTCATCAGTGATATTGGTCTGTAATTTTCTTTTTTTGTACTATCTTTGTCTGGTTTTGCTATCAGGGTGATGGTGGCCTCATAAAATGCGTTTGGGAGTGTTCCTTCCTCTGCAATTTTTTGGAAGAGCTTGAGAAGGATAGTTGTTAGCTCTTCTCTAAATGTCTGATAAAATTCACCTGTGAATCCATCTGGTCCTGGACTTTTGTTTGTTGGGAGATTTTTAATCACAGTTTCAATTTCATTCCTTGTAATTGGTCTGTTCATATTTTCTATTTCTTCCTGATTCAGTCTTGGAAGGTTATACCTTTCTAAGAATCTGTCCATTTCATCCAGGTTGTCCATTTTATTGGCATATAGTTGCTTGTAGTAGTCTCCTATGGTGCTTTTTATTTCTGTGGTGTCTGTTGTAACTTCTCCTGTTTCATTTCTAATTTTATTAATTTGAGTCCTCTCCCTCTTTTTCTTGATGAGTCTTGCTAGAGGTTTATCGATTTTATTTTTCTTCTCAAAGAAACAGCTTTTAGTTTTATTGATTTTTGCTATTGTTTTGTTGTTTCTGTTTCATTTATTTCTGCTCTGATCTTAATGATTTCTCTCTGTCTACCGACTTTGGGTTTTGTTTTCTCTTCTTTCTCAAGTTTCTTTAGGCGTAAGGTTAGATTGTTTATTTGGGATTTTTCTTGTTTCTTGAGGTAGGATTGTATCTCCATAAACTTAACTCTTAGAAATGCTTTTGCTGCATCCCATAGGTTTTGGATCATTGTATTTTCATTGTCATTTGTCTCTAGATATTTTTTGATTTCCTCTTTGATTTCTTCAGTGATCTCTTGGTTATTTAGTAGCATATTGTTTAGCCTCCCTGTGTTTGTGTTTTTTACAGTTTTTTCCCTGTAATTGATTTCTAATCTCATAGCATTGTGGTCAGAAAAGATGCTTAATACAATTTCAATTTTCTTAAATTTACCAAGGCTTAATTTATGACCCAAAATATGATCTATCCTGGAGGATGTTCCATGTGCACTTGAGAAGAACATGTAAGCTGCTGTTCTTGGATGTAATGTCCTATAGATATCTATTAAGTCAAGCTGATTTATTGTGTCATTTAAAGTTTGTGTTTCCTTATTAATTTTCTGTGTGGATGATCTGTCCATTGGTGTAAGTGGGGTGTTAAAGTTCCCCACTATGATTGTGTTCTGTCAATTTCCTCTTTCATAATTGTTAGCATTTGCCTTATGTATTGAGGTGCTTCTATTTTGGGTGCATATATATTTTTAATTGTTATCTCCTCTTCTTGAATTGACGCCTTGATCTTTATGTAGTGTCTTTCTTGTCTCTTGTATCATTTTTTATTTTGAAGTCTATTTTACCTAATATGAGTATTGCTACTCCAGCTTTTTTTTGATTTCCATTTGCATGGATTATCTTTTTCTATTCCCACTTTCAGTCTGTATGTGTCCCTAGGTCTGAAGTGGGTCTCTTGGAGACAGCATATAGAAGGGTCTTGTTTTTCTATCCATTCAGCCAGTCTGTGTCTTTTGGTTGGTGCATTTAGTCCATTTACATTCAAGGTAATTATCGATATGTATGTTCTTGTTACCATTTTCTTAATTGCTTTGTTTTTGTTTTTGTAGGTCCTTCTCTTATGTTTCCCGCTTAGAGACGTTCCTTAAGCATTGTTGTAGGGCTGGTTTGGTGGTGCTGAATTCTCTTAGCTGTTGCTTGTCTGTAAAGCTTTTGATTTCTCCATCGAATCTAAACGAGATCCTTGCTGGGTAGAGTATTCTTGGTTGTAGGTTCTTCCCTTTCATCACTTGAAATATATCATGCCACTCCCTTCTGGCTTGCAGAGTTTCTGTTGAGAAATCAGCTGTTAACCTTATGGGAGTTCCCTTGTATGTTATTTGTCATTTTTCCTTTGTTGCTTTTAATAACTTTTCTCTGTCTTTAATTTTTGTCAATTTGACTACTATATGTCTTGGCGTGTTTCTCCTTGGGTTTATCTTGCCCGGGATTCTCTGTGCTTCCTGGACTTGGGTAACTATTTCCTTTCCCATGTTAGGGAAATTTTCAGCTATAATATTTTCCAATATTTTCTCGGGTCCTTTTCTCTTTCTCTTCTTCTTCTGGGACCCCTGTAATGTGAATGTTGGTGTGTTTAATGTTGTCCCAGAGGTTTCTTAGGCTGTCTTCAATTCTTTTCATTTTTTTTTTTAATTCTTTTCCGCATCAGTGATTTTCACCATTCTGTCTTCCAGGTCACTTATTCACCCTTCTGCCTCAGTTAATCTGCTATTGGTTCCTTCTAGTGTTTTTTTCAGTTCAGTTATTGTGTTGCATATCTCTGTTTGTTTGTTCTTTTATTCTTCTTGGTCTTTGGTAAACTTTTCTTGCAACTTTTTGATCTTTGCATCCAGTCTTTTTTCAAAGTCCTGGGTCATCTTCAGCATCATTATTCTGAATTCTTTTTCTGGAAGGGTGCCTATCTCCTCTTCATTTCATTGTTTTTCTGGAGTTTTATCTTGTCCTTTCATCTAGTACAAAATCCTTTGCCTTTTCTTTTTCTCTATCTTTCTGTTGCTGTGGTTTTCAGTTCCACAGAATGAAATACTGCTGATACTGCTGTCTGCTCTCTTGTGGAGGAAGCTATCTAGGAGGCTCGTGAGTGCTTCCTAATGGGAGGGACTGATGGTGGGTAGGGCTGTGTGGGTGGAGCTCAGTGACACTTTAATCTGCTTGTCTGCCAATAGGTGGGGCTGTGTTCCCACCTTGTTGGTTGTTTGGCCTGAGGCTATGCAGCATTGGAGCTTACAGGCTCTTTGGTGGGGCTAATGGTGGACTCTGGAAGGGGTCACGCCAATGAGCACTTCCCAGAACCCCTTCCACCAGTGTCCCTATCCCTTGGTGAGCCACAGCTGCCCCCCACCTCTGCAGGTAACCTTCCAACACCAGCAGGTAGGTCTGGTTCAGTCTCCTATGGGGCACTGCTCCTTCCCCCTGGGTCCTGGTGAGCACACTATTTTTTGTGTGCCCTCCAAGAGTGGAGTCTGTTTCCCCCAGTCCTCTGGATGTCATGCATTCAAGTCCCCTTGGCTTTCAAAGTCTGATTTTCTGGGTATTCCTCCTCCCATTGCTGGACCCCCAGGTTGGGAAGCCTGATGTGGGGCTCAGAACCCTCACTTTAGTGTGTGGACCTCTGCAGTATAACTGTTCTGCAATTTGTGAGTCACCCACCTAGCATTTATGGGATTTGATTTTAATGCGATTGCGCCCCTCTTACTGTCTCATTGCAGCCTTTCCTTTGTCTCTGGATGCGGGCTGTCTTTTTTGGTGAGTTCCAGCATCTTTCTGTCGATGATTGTTCAGCAGTTAGTTATAATTCCGGTGCTCTTACGAGAGAGTGAGCACACGTCCTCCTACTCCGCCATCTTGTCCCATCCCTCAAGAGTCTGTGTCATTTTAAATAATTATATTCTCTTTCTTAGTTTTACACTACTAATTTATTTTACCATAGTTCCTCACAAAATTAAAACAACATGAACTATTAACAAATAATGATTGTGACCTTGGTGAAGATTTTAGGATGTTATAAAAATATTGTAACAATACATTGAGTTTTTATTTATTTGAATTGCCTTAACTCATTCTGAATACACATGTAAGCCAGACACATGAGATGATACACATCAAATGCTATTTCACCAGTAAAAGCCATAGATGATTTGATATTCCATGGAGATAACATTATAAAGCTCTAAATCACAGCTAAAAAAAAATCTTAATTCTTTTCATGCTGCAGATATTACTTTTAGATCAAACTTAAATCCTTATACTTGATTTCTAGTGACTTTTTGAAGAAATAATGTACCTATGGGACTGCAGTGAGTAGTAGATTACCAAGGATTCAGGTACCCCTAGCCTAACCTCTCATGTGTTTGGGAGTATCTTTCCACCTCATTGCAGATATCATGATGAGAGGACTATATTCTAAAGTGATAGATTTAGATGGTGCTATGTGATGGTCACAGCTGTACAAACAGAAGTGATTAGCTTTACAATGTTATTATAGAATTGGGTGTAACAACTTTCTATTTGAGAAGAATCCTTATAATAAAAGGTGAGGTAATCTATGGACAGAAGTAGTAGAAGAATTAAAAATAATGTTGGAGTGGCTCCTCTTTGATAAGGAGCAAGAGTTATGGAATACTTGCATTTCTGTAACACAAGCTTTATAATCAATGTTATTTGTCAAACAGCAAAAGCTTTTTCAAATTATTGAAATTATACAACCAGGAATATTAAATAAAAATGTGAGTATGTATCTGAAATTGACTAGGACTTTTTTTTTTAACCAGTTTATTTTATTTTATTATTTTATTTACTTATTTTAAAATTTTTATTAGAGTATAGTTGATTTAAAATGTTCTGTTTCTGCCATGCAGCAAAGTGATTTAGTTATACATATACATATATCCAGTCTTTTTAAATTCTTTACCTGTATAGGTCATCACAGAGTATTGAGAAGATCCCTGTGCTATACAGGAGGTCCTTATTAGTTTCTATTTTATGTATAGTAGTGTATATATGTCAATACCTATCTCCAAATTTATCCCTTCCCCCTTTCCCTCTGGTAACCATGTTTGTTTTCTACATCTGTGACTCTATTTATGTTTTGTCAATAAGTTCTTTTTGTACCATTTTTAAAATTCCACATGTATGATATCATATGATATTTGTCTTTGTCTGTCTTACTTCATTTAGTATGATAATTTCTAGGTCCATGCATGTTGCTACAAACAACATTGTTTTGTCCTTTTTAATGGCTGAGTAATACTCCATTGTACCACATCTTTATTCATTCCTCTGTCAGTGGACATTTAGGTTGCTGGATGTTCTGGCTACTGTAAATAGTGCTGCAGTTAACATTGGGGTCCATGTATCTTTTCAAATCATCTGTTTCTCTGGATATATGCCCAGAAGGCTAGGACATTCTTGACAAAAAAAATAATAATAATAATAATTAAAAGAGATAAAAGAGTGAGGGAGTATCCACTTCCAGGGCAGACACAATAAGCTAAAATTTTCCATTTTCTCTTGAAGAGTAGAGCTAAAAACGGTGGACATAATACATAAAACAAACATAAGTAAACTCTGGAAAGAAATGATGAGTCTCAGAAGCTACACGGTAATATCCAAAAATTATTGTATGTATTAGCTGTGTGAATTAGAGAAGACAGCCAAAAGATTGTTGGTATAGAAAAACAAAGCTATGTGATTTAAGAAAACATATTTTTATGTGAAGATTAATCATTGAGAAATGTATGTGAAACAAAAGACAAAGAGAGAAAGAATGAATATATAGGTGTTATTAAATACTGAACAGTCCTGAACCAACTACAAAAGTCCCGATCAATTAATGGTCATTATTATGTGCTAACTGCTCTTAGAAGTTTGTGTGTCCTAACATATTTGTGCAGATGTATCTCATATCTAAAACTCAGCTAGTACATACTGAGAATACTTGGGAAAGATACAAGTATAGACAATCAGTCCACCTTTTCTAGACTGTTTTGAATTGCTTTTCTACTCAGGGTTTTTAACCAAGAGGGAGAAGAAATCAGGTTTTTGTGTCCTGAAGTGAACTATGACTGGGTTTGCTTTCTTTCTTTTTTTCTTTCCCTTCCTTCCTTCCTTCCTGCCTTCCTGCCTTCCTGCCTTCCTGCCTGCCTTCCTTCCTGCCTTCCTTCCTTCTTTCCCTCCCTCCCTCCCTCCCTTCTGCCTCCCTCTGTCTCTCTTTTCCTTCCTTTCCTCCCTCCCTCCCTCCCTCCTTCCCTCCTGCCCACCTACCTGCCCGCCTGCCTGCCTTCCTTCCTTCCTCCCCATCTCTCTCTCTCTCTCTCTCTCTCCCCTTCTCTCCCTCCTCTCTCTCTCTCTTTCTCTTTCTTTCTCTTTTTCTCTCTCCACCCCGTTCCTGTCTCTCTCTGTCTCGTTCCTTATTTCCACGGAAAGTGTATTTGGAGTTGTCTTGGGGGAGTGTTTCTCATTTTCACACTTTATCTGCCTTCTCATTTCACACATTCAATCCTCCCCAGGTTCCTTTGCTTTTCTGCCTGCAGCCTCTCCCTTCCAATCTATCAAGCCTCCTGCTTCCTTAACCTTCTTAAAGCACCAGTTTTATTAGGTGTTAGTATTCTGCTCTAGAACTTTCAATTCCCCCTACTCAGGATAAGGTTAAGTTCACATTCTGTATGTTGCATTCAAGGTCCTCTGTGGTTAGGGTGACCATATAAACTAGTTTGTCTTATCTAGTGTAGTCTAGTTTGTACTAGTTGTCCTGGTGTAATTTTTTTTAACAGTACAGTAGCATTAGCTATAGTCACCATGCTGTAAATTATATCCCCCAGACTTATTTATTTTATAAATAGAAGTTTGTGCGTTGACCACCTTTACTCATTTCACCCACCCTCCAAACTCTGGCAACCAAAAATGAGTTTAATTTTTTTTTTTTTTTAGATTTCACATATAAATGAGATCACACAGTGTTTGTCTTTGTCTGACGTTGCACATAGCATAATGCTCTCAAGTTTTATGCATGTTGTTGTAAATAGCAGGATTTCCTTCTATTTAACATCTGAATGTTATGTATATATCACCCTTCCTTTACCAGTTCATCCTGTTTCTTAAAATAACTTCTGTACCTGATAACTCAAAATAGTTATGAGGGGTAAAGGTACTATACTGTATAAAATGATATTTGTTGACTTTATACACTTAGGAATATATTATTTATAAAATACTGTTAACATACTTTTAAATCATTAATCTTTATATCTTTCCTAATAAACACATTCTGGCTGGTCATTATTTAGAACATTTCAACAATCTTCCATTTCTTTATTTTTATTCATCGTATCATGCATAGAAGTGATATCATGACATCTTGGAAATGCTTTTGAGTTTACCCTATGTACTCCAAATTTGCATGATTAAAACTATGTTTTAATCAATAATAATAATATGTAGTCTTATGTCATTTTTAGTTTCAAAATGTTTTAATAGTGTAAAATAACATGACTCATAAGAAAGTTGTGAAAGTGTACTTTTTTCTCTGTTTCCCCTTTCACAGTCTTCTAATTCTCTAACACTTTTCCAAAGCGTGAGTTATCTTCATAAAGCTTTGACTTTGCTCAGAAGCCTTCACTGCCACGTTTTACTAGTATCTGGCAGAGTTTTAGCATTTAAAGTATATATCTAACTCCAATTTTTTACTCATTCTTTTTTTTTAATTTATTTTTAACTCTTGGGATCTTATGTAAGATTCTGGTATAAGGATTAAATTAGATAAGTCATTTTTATTAATGAATAACCCTCTGAAACTCTCTGTCCCTTGTCTAGATCTTAAATCTTTAACTATAATAAGAGCTTCATAGCTCTCTGTAGGTAGACTATCTTCACTTTAATCCTGTTTATACCAATTATTAATTGTGACAGTGCAAGTTACATAAAACTTTTCTCCATCTCAGTTTCTTCATCTGCAAAATGTTAGCAAGGGTAAAACCTATTTGATAAATTCTTTTTTTTTTTCAACCCTCATCTATAAGGGTTTTCTATTGCACCATAACAAATCACCACAAACTCTGTGTCTTAAAAAAATATAGTTTCTGTGAGTCAGAATCCAGGCATACCTTAGCTGGGGTCCTCTGCCTAGGAGCTCAGAGGGCTTCAGTCAAGATGAAGACCAGGCTACTTTTTATCTGGAGCCTTGGGACCTCTTCCAAACTCATTCAAGATGTGGGTAAAATTCAGTTCCTTGAGGTTGCAATACTGAGGCCCTCAGCTTTTAATGGGCTACCCCTCTTTATCGGAAGTTCACAGCTTGGCTATTTGCTTCTTCAAAGCCATCAGTTGAGGCTTTCTAAATTCTAAGCCATCATTTAAGGGCTTACCTAGTTAGGTGAGGCAACCCAGATTAATTTTCCTTTTGATTAACTCAATGCAAGTTATTAGAGGCCTTAAAAAAAAATCCCTTCTCCCTATAACAAGCCCTGCCCACAATCAAAAGTATGTATTATGTAAGGAGTGTATCTTATTCAGTTCAGGTGCTGTGACAAAGTACTATAGACTTGGTGACTTATAAATAAATTTCTCACAATTCTGGAGATTACAAGTTCAATATCAGTGTGCCAGCATGGTCAATTCTGGTGGGAAGTCTTCTGGGTTGCAAACTGCCAACTTGTTGAATCTTCACATGGCAGAGAACAGAGAGAGGAAGCAAGCCCTCTCCTAACTCTTTTGAGGGCACTAATCCCATTCATGAGGACTTCACTCTCATGACCTCATCTAATGCTAATTATCTCCCAAAGGCATCATCTCTTATCCATCACATAAGAGGTTAAGATTTTAACATAAGAATTTGGAGAGACACAAACATTCAGTTTATATAGCAGAGTGTATTCCAGAGAACAGGAGTCTAATCTTGAGGGCCATGTTACCATTCTGACTACCACAGTCCATCTTCTGGACTCAATGTTTTACTTCCCTTCCACTTTCAGAATATATTATCCTCATAAAAATGTCCCCAAGACTTTTATCCTGTTAGAGCATCATCTCAAAGTCCAAAAATCTCATCATCTAAGTCATCTAAGTACAGGTCCTGGGGCACATACTGTCTCCATTTTGGACAAATCTAAAGACCCCATAACACTCCCAACATAAATGGTGGATCAGGTGGGGCTATAACTGTTATAGATACTTGGTTCAAACAGAAAAAGAAAAGAAGGTAAAAATGAGTCATGGGATCCCCCTAAGAGTCCCAGAATCCAGCAGGGCAAAAGTTGGATTTTCCTTGATTAGCTTTCGAGATCTGAAAATAATCCCCCATGACACTTGGCTCCATCTTTGGGATCTTGGTTCCACCCTCTGAGTCATTGTTCCTTTTCTCATGAAAGGTGTTATGTGTTGCAGCTGAGTAGTTTTCTCCTGCTGCTTCCTGCCAAAAAAATTTTGTGAGACTGACAGCCTGCTTTCATTACATACTCTTTCTCTTTCAGTCCAAACTGACAGTAGTTCTGTTGAAACAGTTTTCTCAAGAACTCTCCAAGCCTTCATGGATTTCAAGGGGATTACATTCGTTAGACAAAAGCCACAGCTACGAATCTTTTCTGATATAATCTTTTCTCTATGTTTGGCTCCTGCTGAGATGGTTGAGAGACAGTGTCCTTCCTAGGGGCCCTCTGGTTTATTTGAGAGTTTCTGTGAGGCATGCTCTTAATCCTTTCAAAAGACTCTTTGAGTTGCTGTGTATTCTGACCTTTTGATCTTTGTGAAGTTTTAGCAAGAGGTGTACAGTCACACACTTAGCCTGTTCTGTTTGCCCTGCTTTCCTTAGCCATTTCCAGATTTTAACATCTTTTATGTTTGTGAAAGGTTGAGAATTTTCAAAATCATCCCATCCCAGTTCCTTATGTTTAACTATTGTTCCCTCCGTTATCTCTCTTTCCTCACACTTTTTTGTAAGCAGCAAGGAGAAATCAGCCAGCCCCTTCACCACTTTACTTGGCAATCTCCTTTGGTCTCCAACTTAATGCCTTACATGTTTGTCTTTCCAGGCCAGAATTTTGCTAAGTTCTCTATCACTACATAACAAGGATTCCACCTCCTCTAATTCCTTAATAACTTGTTCCGGAATTCCTTTTGAGTCTTTAGCATCCCCAATATGCAGATTTCTGCTAACAGTATGCCAAATTGATTTTCACTTTGTCTAGCATGCTGTCTCAAATTCTGTCAGAGCCCATTGCCCAGTTCCAAAGCTTCTCCCACATTTAAGGTATTTGTTACAGCAGCACACCACTTCTTATACAAGAGTTAATAATAATTTTCTATTTCTGTGTAACATATTATAACAAATATCTTCCTAAAAACACCTGTTTTTTTAATCTCACAGTTTTATGTGTTAGGAGTCAAGGCACATTTGGGGAAACCATCTCTTCAGGTTCTCACAGGGCAGCAATCAAAGTTGACCAGGTTATATCTTCTTTGGCATCTAAGGGTCCTTTTTCAAGTTTATTCATATTGTTGGCCAAATTTAGTTTATTGTCATATGTTTCTTGTCTAGTCTCAACTCTTAGAGTCTGCCTTTTCTGTAAGAAGTTTCCAACAGCAGAATTGTCTTTCTGACTTCTAGACCCTGTTTGACAGGGCTCAGCTAACTAGACTACACCTGTTTAGGAGACTCTTCCTTTTGACTAATTCAGCATCAAGTTATCAGGGATTTCACTAACATCTTTAAAATATCCCTCCTCCTTTGCCACATAAAATAGCATAATCGTGGGAACCTTATTAATCATATTCATAGGAGCCACGATCACAGGTCCCATCCCACTCAAGGGCAGGAGATTATACAGAGGGTGAAAATCCCAGGTGCCACTTTAGAATTCTGCCCACCACATCAACTAAACTGTCACTTCCCATTTTGATCATTCTATGTTCTCTCAGAGTACCCAGAAACCTTAATATCTGTGATCCATGGGGACTGTTTGGATATATAATGTCTCTGTTCTTTTCAGTGATACTTTCCATATGTCCTTACAAGTTAGTTAATACTCTTGATTCTCAGGTTCTTAATCTACCAGTTCAAGATAATGCAAGCCCTCCTCTCTGGAGAGGAAGAAATACTGCAACTTCTTTGTAATTACAGGATATTTTAAAACTCACGGTGATGGGTCCAATAAAGATGCTCTCATATCTTCACTAAAAACTGTTGATAACATCACTGTTCATAATAGACCCAAAATGGCAATGAGGCAAAGTCTATCCACAGAAGAATAGATGAATACAATGTGGTATATTCATATAATGGCACAGTGTGATGGAATGAGAATTTTAAACTACAGCTAAACTGAAAAATATAGAGGAATTTCTTGCATACTTTATTTAGGAGAAAACCAAGCATAAATGTGTAGAAACAGTAGTATTATATTTGTATAAAGTTCAAAAACAAGCTAAGCTAATTTACAGTGTTCAAAATCATATAACCCTTAAGGGAAGAGTAATAATGATTGGAAGGGAAATTCTGTGGTGTGGTTAATGTTCTGTTTCTTGATCTGTGTGTTTTTAATATGAGTCAGCTCAAGTAGGGAAAATTGATTAGACTATACTTTTGAATTGTATTATTTCCTGCTATATGTAATTTATACTTCAATAAAAGGTTCAAGGATATATAAAATAAATAATAACCACAAAATATATGTGGAGGTAAAGCATCCTCAAATATATGAAAAATAAATAAATAATATCATTCATGTGAAGAATATGTTTATGATGACATGGTCTCTGTACATGCAATGCTGTTGACTTTTAACTAATTTTAGCAAATGCAATCAGATTACAGAAAATTTAGAATTACTCAATTCCTACATACTGGAACATAAGCACACTTTCTGAGATAAGTTTGTCCCTTTTATTTCCCACAGATCTGTTAGAAGAGGTAGTTCTGCCCTGAAGCTTTTTGTGCTGTCACTTTCATTTTAACATAGAGTTTGGGTTTATTATGGTAGAATTGCTGTATGCCCTGTAGCATGTCAGTATATTTTAGTGGGTTTGGCATAGTTTTTTGTATATCTTTTTTAAGTTACAAAAAGTAAATAATTATTTAAAATATATAACCTTATACTTTATTTCAGGTCACTTTATTTACACAGAACAAAATAAATTATAGCATATCATATTTAAACCAAGAATTATCATCCCAAGATGTTTGTGAATGCCATGAATTATGTTGAGTCAGTAGATATCATGAACACAGATACACGATTTGGTTTGAGTATTAATTGTAATGTACCTTAGAATGACATCAGTTTTGATATGAAATTTACATAGCACATTTAATTCTGAGAAATCTTAATTGGCATAGCATTTTCTTTATTTCGTGTATTATCAGCTACTGGCGATAGATTTTATAATTCCTATGGTAGTTTTCTGTATTGAGATAATTAAATGTGGGATACTTTAAAGCTCTGGAGTCAGAGGTCTTTAATAGATAACATATTCACATTTTGTTCCTCCTGGTTCTGTCTTAGACTCTGTGTCTTTTTGCTTTATAGGTGCTCCTTAGGTGATCCAATCCATTGCTATGCTCTACAAAATTTATAACTATACTCCTGACAATTTACTTTTTTTTAATTTTAGAGCGCTACATCTAATGACATACAGTAACACTACCTGGATGGCTGCAGATACTCAGACACAGCATATACAGAACTGACTAGCTTTGCCACATACTTTCACTGCTTCTTTGTTTTTCCTCTCTGAAGATGTCTGTAGCCTCTGCATATTTGTCACAGATTTAATTATTGTATTACCCTAATTCAACACATTTAATACATTAATTTTCATATTGACATTTTTCTTTGTAAAAATTATGTAACTCATCCACTTTTCACTATTCTGGTGACCATTTCTCTGTCCCAGGGCACTATCTAACGCCTGGATTGAAGTCACACTCAGTTTATTCTCCTGAATGTCATTTTTGATATTTTCAAATATGTTAGCAATATATTTCAAAGATGCTTTTTAAAAATGATATGTTTCCTGTTTAATTGCCCCCCCCCACCACTGTTTACAACTCTTCAATGTCTCTCAAGTTGACTTAGAATAAAATGGAATCTTTTTAACAAGGCACATGGATGCCTTCTTCCATTTGGCTTCTGACTAGTAACAAGCCTCACTTTTTAACCCTTCTCCTGCAGCAGACTTCCATTTCCATAAGTATGCCATGCTCTTTTCTTTTTTTACCCTGGGTCTTCATAAACAATATTTATCTTAGTAAATATTAGTGCCTGCCTAATTCCTACTCATTCTTAAAATCTCAGCTTTAAGAACAACTGTTGCATCACTAACTTCTATGTACTGTGTCAGAAACCTCTGAAATTTCATTCAGAACACTGCAGAATTTTTCTGTTGCACTGTTCACCCTACATCAGTGGGAAATGTTATATTTTAAATATTTACTAGATTGAGAGAATAAATGAATGAGTAAATGAATGGCTTTACAGACATATTTAGGTATAATTCAGACTTTCTTCCTTGGGTGATTTTGGAAAAAATATTTAAGTACATTTTTAAAAATATAAAACCAAGCTACTAAGACAATAAATTTGTATAGGCATTATTTTCAGGTGTTAAGTAATATTCAACCATAGTATTCTGACAGTTGATAATAACCAGCCTTTTAAAAAGCCATTATACTTTAAAATGAATGAAATGTGTAACTCCATGCTCAAAAAATATTGAGAAGAAAGCAATTATTAATTTACGTGTAAAAACAACATTACCTTGTTGTCTACCGTAATTTTTGGCAAGACATTAGTAGATATACTCTTCTTTTTCCATATAAGTTTTTCTTGCCTTTATTTGAAACCTGTAATTCTGCCTAGATGCATCTAGTAGGGCAAAAACTTCTGGATCAGAAATGATTGCTTCCTTAATTGATAAATATATTTTGGAAAGCAGATATGTGGTATGTGTACTCTGTTGTGTTTTGCCACATTGGTGCTCTTGCTGCTTTTAGAAGGAGAACTGCATTTCTCAGCATCCTCTTCTGGCCAAGAGAGAAATGGGCATGAAACTTGGAAGGCAATGCTGAAGCAGAAGCTTTCTTCCTCAGATGTATGATCATCAGACAGGCTGGGCCCCAGTCGCGAAGGTGCCCAGTGAGCTCTTGCCTGTCCTGGCATTCTTTCATTCTGTCCTCACTAACCTTCGACATTCCAGCCCCTCTTGATAGAAATTAGTTTTTAGATGGAGATAGAAGTCACCTGTGGGGCATCACCTCCGTGCTGTTTTTATACCTTGTATCATTTACCACTTGATGAATGATTATATCTAAATTCAAATGAGTAATTTAAACAAAAGTCACACCCACACAGCAGAATTATGATTTTATTATTCATGAAACTATACATTCAATATAAGGTTATATGCCTCATTATTTGTATTATCCACCAGGATGTAAATTCTTTGAGACCAATAATTGTGTCTTGCTTATAGTTATATACATAGAAGACGGCTAGCACAAATTGGCACTCAACATACTATACTGACTGAAGTTGTATTTTTTTATAAGTGTGAGCAGTTATTGTAAAAAATGTTCTAAACTGCACATTGGAAACTATAATGAAGACGAGATTGCTGATGCATGAAATAATTCCCTTTTTTGCCAAAAGCAGAATCAAAAATTATGTGGGCTATGACACTCATTTTTAATGTTTTTACATATAATATAATATGATATAATGTAATATAACCGTTAAGGAAAGTGAAGAGAAACATTCATGCATGAACCATCCAGGTTTAATAATTCTTAGTAATGCGTATTACTACAGCATATTTTGAAATAAACATTATAACTGAAGTTGCAGCTCTATTTTTATAGCTCCCCAACCCCATACTCTTATCTCTTTCTCTTTATTTCTTCTGTTAATTCAAACCAAGGTAACCACAAACAAACAAGTGCTGTGTCTTTCTTGACCAGACTTTTATACTTCAGTTATATAATTGAATCCATGAGGAACATCTAGATTTTTTTGTGCATCTCTACACTTTACATAAATTTTATCATAACACATATTGCAAGGTGTTTTCTTCACAGCATTAGATTCTAGAGATTGTGCTGTATTCACCCCTGTAACTCTGTTTGTTGTTTTAGTTATGATATAGTATTTTATTTTATGGATATTATGTCTTAAATGTTCTATATTCTCCTTTTATTGGACACTGCAGTGTTTCCTGTCTTCTGTCTTCAAGTTATGTTGCAGTCACTTTATTTGTATATATTCCTTGTGCATATTTGGGAGAATTTATTTTTTAATCTATGGTGTAGATATATAGGTAGAACTTCTATAACACTCATCTAAAATTCAGTATATATTGGCAAATTACTTTCCAAAATATTCAACAACTTGGTATATCAGGCTAACTCCTTGTTGTTTTTTGTCATTTATAGGATGCATCTTGTGATCAGGCTTTCTAAACAAAACAGTCATGTTTCTCTTTTCATGAGTTAATTGCCTGTACAAGGCACTTTTATTTCATTTGTTGATTTTTAGAAGTCCTGTGTGGGTTTTGCATGCAGTCTCCTCTAAAACTGCATTTTTTATATTAATCAGCAAAATTTTGTTTATAATATTTTTATAAGTTTGCATGTCAGTTTTATCTATGGCAAGATACAATATGGTAAGATAGTTATTGTGAAGTCTTGATTAGACTTGAAGTGGTATTATTTTTTATATTTATTACTCCTACTTCACATTTTTGTAACTCTGTTCCTTTTGTGGCTTGTTGCAGTGCACAATTAACATGTTGTCTACATATTTTTAAATAAATTTATTTGTGTACTTCTTTATGAGTCACTTATCTTTATATCTACTATTTTTATTGATATTCAGTTTTAAGTGTTTAATATCCAGTGATATTTTACTCTTCTCTCTCTGTATTCTAAGGAGTATATTTCTTTTTTGGAGCCACACATGAGAGGTATCTTTCTCATCCTTTTTCTTCATTCATAGTTTTTTTTTATTGCACTTTAAAAACTTTTTGTTTTTCACTGCACCATAATCACTTTTAGCCACTGAGATTTATTTTGCAATAGAATATATATGATTCATTTGATAATTTTTCTGAAGTTTTATAGAATATAGGTATATCTTTTTTGTTGGTGTATTAATTTTACCTCTAAAATATTATCTTTCTTCTAATTTTGAGTTTTTCTTGCTCATAGTTCCTTCCAGGTATTGTAACTTTCTTGATTGTTTCTTATGTTTCTGTTAATTTATGATTCCTACATCATTGTGGTAATTTTTACCATCCTCATTCTCTAATTTCTCTCCTGATTAAAAGGTATCTTAATATTTTTAAGTATTTATATTAATTGATACGCTTCTTTGGTTACTTTTTGCCAAAAATATAATCCTCCTTTTCTATTAAAATTTTTAAATCATTATATTTTAGATGTAGTTCATTTAAGTAGTATTGTGTCTGGTTTTGCTTGCTTTTGAATCAGAAAGGTCTCTATTTGTAAAGTTCTGTTTGTTTATATTTATCTGTATTGTTTTTATTCTGTTTTCATGTATTGTTATTTCTTGCTTCTCTAAAAATATTTTGGTAAACACCAATGCTCTTTTGTGTGTGAGTGTGAGTCTGTGAGTTTGAGTGTGTGTGAGTATGTAAGTATGTGTGAGTGAGGGGGTGTGTGTGTGTGTGAGAGTGTGTGAGTGTGAGAGTGTGTGTGAGTGTGTGTGTGAGAGTGTGAGTGTGTGTGAGAATGTGAGTGTGTGTGTGTGAGAGAGTGTGTGAGAGAGAGGGAGAATGTGGATACGGGTTGTGTGCGTGTGGTGTAATTTGAATGAATAACTCAAGAGAAAAGGGAAATAGATATCTACATTTAATCCTTCAAATGACAGTCCATGAGTCAAAATAGTTTTCTGCGAGTCTTTAGCACATTTTTGGAATGCAGGATTAAATCGTTCAGAAGGTATATGCTTGCATATTCCTGAGTTACCTGTGCTTGTATTCTTCACCACGATGCAGAGGAGTATTTGTTTATAAATCCTTTTTCCTCCCCCTTGTCAGTAAAGAATGCTTTTACCTTTTGATATTTAATTACATTTAAACATCAAAATGCAGTTTATTTTTAGTATTTTTGACCAAAAAAAATCATTTAAAGTCTTAATTAGATAGTCAATTTCCTCCTTTTACTTTCTTCTCTAAACATTATTTTTTACTTTTCTTTATTCCGTCTCCTGAAAATCATCATCATCATCATCATCATCATCATCATCATCTATCTTGTAACTATTCAATTTAGTTCATTGTTTCTGGTGTAAAATCTTTTCTATTGCGCTTCTGTCAGAAACAATATCCAACTCAGTAACTTCCCATTGTTCACAAATTTCATCCACGTACATTTGTTCCTGACTTTCTCTCTTAGTTATTTTCTGTATAAGCTATTATTTTCTCCCTAATGACCATACCAAGCTTTGTGGAATGCTTAGGATTCATTTGGATAAATACCATTCCACTAAAAAGCATGAATTCATGAGAATAACAACTCAAATGGTTTTAAAACAGTTAATAACTCCTGATGAGGTATTTTCACTTTAGAGAATGACAAGATTTCTGAGGATCTGTAGATATGGGTCTTCTTGAGTTTCACGCTTGAATTGAGTTCTTAAGAGAACATTTTTTGCATGCCTTTCAGTGTTTTCAGAACAAGTTCCATTTCAATCTTATTGTATATATGCCTTTGGCGATAACAGAAGGAGAAAAAAGGGAAACTGTTTTCTCACCATGAACTGTCTCTGTGTCACCATTGGCTCTGACATACCTTTTCATTGTCCTAAAGAAATATGCAGAGTGTATTTAAAACAAGTTGCATTCCTGAATGTGGTTCAGCAGAGAGTGAATGTGGCTTCATGAATATGTGTCCTGCCACTTTAGGTAATTTGTTGCTTTGTCAAATTTCTTGACTGTTCTAAACAATAGAATTCTGAAAATAAAATCCCTGAACAGTACCGCATAAGGTTATTGTGAAGGTTACAGGCAAAAAGTATGCAAAAATCCATTGAGAAATTATAGTGTTATAACTGTCAAATCTTTTTTTCATCTTTCCATGGGAAAAAAGTTTCCTGACCTATTCTTTATGCATTAGGGAATTGTATTAATAAAGGTAAATTAACTACAATCTCCATAAAAGTAATTATTCAAACCTCAGTTTAAACAAAAAGATTCATTTTTATCTAAAATTGTTTTTCTTTTCCATGTTGACCCTAACCATATTTTGTATGTTGTCCACACTGTCTTGTATACTCAACATGTCCTATAAGGTTTAGCATAAATTATTGAGGAAAATATATAAAATATTTCATTATGAAAGAATGTTTATTTCTTTGGTTCTAATTCCCAAATTAAAGTATTGCTTTTTTGTTGTTTTTGTTGTTTCCATGGATTTTTATCATGCTTATTCAATAGTTAAATTGACTTTTTACATAGATATATGTTTATGATTAAAAGACTTTGTATGACATACTTTATATCTAATCTATCCTTAATTGAATCATTTCTGTTTATGACAGCATTTGCTCTTGGCATTCTTCCTACAAAAGTATACTAGCAAAATATTTATCATTTTCTAAGACCTATTTACTCATAATTGTCTAGATTCTTCAATGTAGGCTTCTTTTAGATATCTTGATGAATTCTTTCATTGAAAAATATATCTTCATTACTTGCTACGTGTCAGGCACTTTGCTAGGTCTTGAAATAGAAGAGACAACATGACTTATTCTCAAGAACTTTATAGTTTAAAGGCAGTGGGGTGGGGGCATAGGTTGCAATCTTGCAACAGTATAAGCTATACAAAACATTAAAATTACAAAATATTATACACATATAGTCTTTAATTTTTATTTGCATGTATTTGCATATATACATATACATGTGCACATATTATGTGTTTATTTTTATTTTAATGTGATTGCAAAATGTGTGTCAGAATAGCCTTCATGGAGAGTTAAATTGGACAAGAGTCCTAGAAAACGATGTCATTATCTAGGTCGACAAAAGGAGAAAGTTCCTTGTAGGTAGATAAAAAAAGGAGAAAAAATATAGTAAGGTTTGAAATGGTCTTTCATATTTAATTACATATGTAAATATGTAAATGGTTAAATTGTTTAGAATAGATGATGTACAGATGAGTGCTTGACAAGATCTGCATTTAAAGGACTGCCAATGGACAGATCATGTGCAAATCATGTAGGCTCTTGTGATTCTAATGCATCTTCTAATTTTATCAGATCAAAATAAAAACAAAAATGAACAAATAGGACCTAATTACACTTAAAAGCTTTTGCACAACAAAGGAAACCATAAACAAAACAAAAAGACAACCCTCAGAATGGGAGAAAATATTTTCAAATGATGTGACCCACAGGGGATTGATCTCAGAAATATACCAACGGTTTATGCAGCTCAATAAAAAAAAAATTAAAAAAAAAACAAACCAATCAAAAAATGGACAGATCTAAATAAACATTTCACCAAAGGAGACATATAGATGGCCAAAAAGCACATGAAAAGACGTTCAGCATCGCTAATTATTAGAGAAATGCAGATCAGAACTGCAATGAGATATCACCAGTCAGAATGGCCATCATCAAAAAAGTCTACAAACAATAAATGCTGGAGATAGTGTGGAGGAAAAGGAACCCTCCTGCACTGTTGGTACAACCACTATGGAGAACAGTATGAAGATTCCTTAGAAAGCTAAAAATAGAACTACTCTGTGATCCAGCAATCCCATTTCTGGGCGTATATCTGGAGAAAACCATAATTTGAAAAGATGTATGCATCCCAGTGTTCATTGCAGCACTATTTACAGTAGCCAAGACAGGGAAGCAAACTAAATGTCCATCAACAGAAGAATGGATAAAGATGTGGTACATATATACAATTGAATATTACTCAGCCATAAAAAAGAATGAAATAGTGCCATTTGCAGCAACATGGATGGACCTAGAGATTATCATACTAAGTGAAGTAAGACAAATATCATATGATATCACTTATATGTGGAATCTAAAAAAATGACACAGAAAACTTATTTACAGAAAAAAAACAGAATCAGAATCACAGACTTCGAAAACAAATTTATGGTTACCAAAGGGGAAAAGGTCAAGGGGACAGGTAAATTAGGAGGTTGGGATTAACATATACACACTACTATATGTAGGATAGATAATCAACAAAGACTTAGTGTATAGTACAAAGAACTCTACTCAATACTATTAACCTATACAAGGAAAAGAATCTGAAAAAGAATAGATATATGTATATGTATAACTAAACCACTTTGCTGTACACCTGAAACTAACACAACATTGTAAATTAACTATACTCCAGTATAAAATTAAAAAAAAAAAAAGCAATACCTTGCATGGCTGAGAAGAATCTTCAGAGCTGGTTTTGGGGGACACTGAGTCCATCTCCCCAGTTTGTTGGCATTCTGATTAAAAGCAACTTTTCTTCCTACCAAAAAAAAAATTATCAGATTGATTGACGGGCCAGTTTTTAAGCCATTGTTTCTCAACTCCAAACTTGTCCTTCTAGATTCTCCTTTGGTTTGCTGGTACTGGACATTCAGCATACCACATTTCTTCTTTACCTACTGAATTTATGCAAAGTGGTGGCAACATGGAGTACTAGACTGAGGCTGTAAGATTGGAAAAGAAAGATAAGGATTACATCTTCTGTGTACTTAATATGGGTGGGCTTGTGGGCTCCTTCAATAAAGTTTTTAGTTTTTCCAATGTGCAGAACCAGCTTCACTATGCTCAACCTCAGAGTTATATCCATACCAGCCAGCTGGTGCCCCTCCTCAGAGGTGTGTGTGGTGGGGAGGGGTTAAGGGTGGGAAGAAGTGGCTTCTTTTGAGCTCAGCGTTACTGGTACCAGCCAGGCATCACCTATGCTTCAGAGATCTGAATTTCAGCTCCAGAGGTTCTAGAAACTTCTAAACTTGAATTATTGAAACTTTTATTCTGTTCCTTCAGCACTAGAGTAAGTAGCTGCTTCTTACAGTTGGTACATCACTGATATTTTAGAATTTTCTTTTTAGCTTTCAGTTATCTAGATAAAATTTTTTATCTAATTAATAGTTCCTTATCTTAAATTTTCTTCTTTTTTTTTCAAAAGACTGATGCCATCTCTGTTTCTGACTGAGAACCAACTGGAATAACCAGTTTCTCAAAACTAGGAAATATTATTTTTTAAAATACAACACTTGTTGAAAGTAAAGATCCCAAGGCCACTTCTTGGAGATTTGGATTCTGTTGTTCTGGGTCTGGGAAAAGATCTATTTTTAGGGAAAAGATTTATTTTTAAGGAAAAATCTACGTGACTGGTGAGTAGTCCAGTTTTGGAAGTGATCTTGTAAACCTGTAGGAAGCCATTTAAGTGTTTTTTTAAGTTAATCATTTTAGAAAGATCTTTTTACAAACCATAACTGTTTAAAGTAACTGTTGAAGGCAAGGCTGGAATCTTGGTGTTCTACAAGACTTCATGTGCAAAATCTAGGCTAAGTAATGGAATTTGGATTGTCAGTTGGAGGAGACATTTTCAAATATAAAGCTAAAAGGTAAAGATAATACTTGCTTAAAAACCAATTTTTAGTAGTTTCATCAGTTTCAGAAAAATTATCTTCATGCCTATATTATAATATTTGCTCCAGAATCTTTCCACATGTGACCATCACCCCAAAGGGACTGTGTGTTTAGCAATGGCAGGCATCAGAGACCCTCCTTTTTGTTTTTAAAGATTAGCTAAATCTACTTAGTAAACATTCAATACATATTTGCTGAATTAAAAATAAAGGCTGTGAAGAAATACACACATACATATACCTACATGCCTACATACATACATTCTCACACACGCACACACACATTTGTTTAAGACATTGCCTCATATTTACAAGTTGAGGCTTTTAAACTGCGTATGAAACATGTACAACTTCTATTATGCATCTAATCTAGATTGAGTTATGCCACGAGAGAGACTATATAATCAAAAATTATCAAGATTCTACTTAAATTGGACACGTGTTCAATATTCTTTTTAAGATCTAATTACATTTTAAGGACAATTCTAGAATATACTCACTCTGAGGTTTTGTTGGGCTTCACAAACTCCATCTGAGCCTAGCCATTAAAATTTCTCTTTAACTGTGTGTTAACATCCTTCCTAATTTATTCTCTAGAGCTGAAAGAGTCCCCTGCTGCTTGTCTGTTGTAGTGTTTAATTGCTTCACAGACTCCCAAATTGAATTCTGTCGCAATTTACTTTGCTCTCTTGGTGAAAACAGTGAGATTTTCAGCATGATTTAAACAAAAATGGAAATCATGACATGAAGAGAACAGTATGCTAATGAGTAAAAAAAGCAGGAGTTCCTGAAATCCTCTATCCTTTTACTTGATTGGAGGCTAACAGTGAATTAATTAATCTTATAGAATTTTGTCAGCAGATTTGCAGTTTCATTTCAAGGAGGTAATGAATGTCTCCAGGCCACCCGAGTTCAGCATTTCCAAGACTACACTCGCACATCTGAGAGATGGATGGCTGCCTCATGTTATGAGTGATTCAGTCTGTATTATGAGCTTCTTCTTTATCCTCTAAATGCACTCCACTTTTCACATTTTTTTCCCTAAGTATTAAACTAACCAATAAACATGAATTGCGCTGTGTTTAACTTCTGTTTAACAGTGTAAAATCTGAAGTTTGGAGTATCTATATGTCACCAAATTAAAGAATTAATTGACAAATAAAATTTCAAACTAAAATGGTATGAATTTTGTGTATAATGAAAAACACTCGGAATTCTAATTACAAGAGCTATCGAGTAATAATTGTTACATTGGGAAGATGTTCAATTGAAGACTTTAGCCTCATATTTAATATCCTGCATTTCTTCATATTCTGAATCAGTCCCAAAAGTTCGTAGAACAAAGACGCTCAAAATTGATACCTGATAATCATGACTAATTAGAAGCAAACTTAATGTTACTAACCTAGAGCTATAGTTGCCAATCAGGTTTCAAGAGTAACTGCTGACACCAAGATGAGCTTTCTTTCACCCTCTGGCAGGCAAGGCCTGCCATCTGCTGTGCAAGAGCCAACTAACTTGAAGTTTGATTAGGGTGAGGTGAATCTAACTAAATGATCTTTATATGAACTTTTTACATATAAAAATGCCATGGCGTTTTAATCAGTAAAACTCCACATGGAAAGATAATATTAACTAATTTGTGTATATTGTACAGATAATTTTGTAAATCAACACCTAATCACTGAATCCTTGCCCTTTCTAATTCACCTGATTTTAATTCAGATTACAGATTTTTCTGTTTCAGAAACTTTAGGATAATGAACTCTTAATATCAAAAAAACCATGTTGATTTGCAATTCTGTTAATTCTCTATACCAGTTGAAAGTACTGCCATAAGGAAAATGTTCTATATCTGCACTGTCCTATACCATAGTTTCTGGCCACATGTGGCTTTTGGGCATTTGGAATGTAGCTAAGTGCGACTGAAGTGAATTTTTAATTTTATTTAAATTTAAGTAAATTAAATTTAAATAAAACAAAATTCTATTTAATTAAGTAAATTAAATTTAAATAGGCTCATATAGATTATAACCACTGTATAGGACAGCATAGCTCTGTAGTATTGTCAGTTAACTCTAAATTATTTTTTCTTGATCTTACAAAAATTCTCTAGCATATAGGTATTTTATTTCTGATAAATTATATAGAATAAGTTTTCATGGTTTCTTTCACATTGACTTATAAAATTTAAAGTTATCTGTAAGGAATTAAGTTACTTGTTTATGTTAAAAAAAGTTAAAGAAAGAAACAAATGCTGTCTATGTTAAAGTAAGAAACATATCATTAATGGAATTTGTTGTATTGAAATATTAAGAAATATCTCCCTACATTGTTCTATGTAATATATAATCCATAAAAAAATTAAGTAATTTTATATAAAATGAAAAATCACACACATACTGAAAATATTCATAGGGAAACGATAAGGAAGAGACTTATTTCTTACACATAATTCTTGTATTTATATATGTATTAAACATTTAAAAGCAATTTACTTTGTTCTTTTCTGCATTGTAGGCAGTGAATCTCCAGGTTTCATGTTTGATTAAATCATTTAACCAATTGACAAGACTTTTAATTTCAAAGAGAAGAACTGAATCAGGTCTCATCATTTACAATTGACTTATCTTTACACAAAACATGCTACCTCTGTGGTCCAGAGCATTACCAAGTTTTTTCCGTGAAGAGCATTTCTCTGTATTCTGCTCTATCCTTGTCCTGAATAGCTTTAGGGTTTGAATCTCTTTCCCACAACATAGATTTTGGAAATATTCCTCAAACTGTAATTACCAGTGAAACTCATGCTCTAAGCTCATACTCTGAATTGTAATGCAATTACATTGAACAAAGTTGGTCTTTTAATTCATAAAAGGAAGGAAAAAATATATACATATACACACATGTGCATTTATTCATACATATAGACACAAAAGTACATACACACATAAGTATAGTATATAACGAAAATAATCCAGTGATTATTATATGAAAACAGAGTTATAAAAACGTGGCACTACTATTCTCATTTTATAAATTCTTCACAGAATTTTTTAAAAATTAGCAGTAGAGGACCTAAATTAACACTGACATGTGGGAGTCAAAGTTTGTTTGACACCAAATAGTTTTCCCTAATGTGAATATTCAAAAATATTTATCAACAAATACGTTTATAAGATTTATGAGTTTTTTGAAGGTACATGTAACAAAAAAACTTATGGAAATCAGTAATTTATCTTTCATGCATCCTTTATCAAATCTCACTACAAGCACGAGAGTGAACTTATTTTTAAGGCATTTGGTATCTTCCGTGTGTATGTAAGTGAGTGTGTGTGTGTGTGTGTGTGTGTGCGTGCTGATTACTCAGGTGTATTCATTTTATGAAAAAGATAGTTCAAAAATTAAAAAAAAGATATATATGATAAAATCTCCTAAAATAAACTGCACACATTTAAAGAGGTGGAAATATAAAAGCAAAATCTGTAATCAGCTATTTAAGAAAGATGTGTCATCATAATAAGAACAGTGTGGGAAGTCTGAGTACAATAAACATAAATCCATGACAGAAATGTGGTGCCAAAACTGCAGGAATTAAATGACAAAATTTCAATGAAAGTTACCAAACAGAAATGAAAAAAATTATCCACAAATAACATTAGAGTGGTAAGATACTTTCTTTAAGTAAAAATAATGGCCAAAGAACCTGGAATAATGTGCTAAAAACATTTGTAATAGGTAGATAATCAACGTAGGCTTCTGTATTAAATTTTCAGTCAAGAAAGAGAGTCAAATGTAAATATTATCAGGCCTACAAACTAAAATTTTTCACACTCTAGATCTTGATTGGCATTTTAAAAAGGTGTTGTAAGCAATAGAAGGAAAGAATAAGAAGGAAAACACACAAGATGAAAACAGTTTAATACATATTGATATTTTAAGCTAAATATTGAAATGAAAGAATAATTATTTTGTGATAAATTAGAAACAATAACAAAAATGTGACTTTTCTACACAATAACAAAAATGTGACTTTTGGGGGAAACTTTAAATAATGCTGTAATCCTTATATTGTTCAAGATAAGGTAGAAAGTGTAAAATGCATTTAAACAACTTGATGGTACTTATTAAAATTCTGAGTAACCACCCAAAATTTAAATACAATCTATTTTAAAGTATTTTGAATAAAAGGAGTGAAAACATTGTAAACTTTATTGATCTAGCAAAAATGAGGATGGGGCAAATAAAAAGCTTGGAGCACAAAAAATACACACAAAATAGTAGATTTGCCAATTATTTTTATAATCAAGATAAATACAAAATAACGAAGTGCAATAATTAAAACATATAAGGGCTACTTTGTGGTAAAAGTATATAGACTTAAATGTAATACAAGAAATTAGAAAGCAAGTAAGTAGCATAAAATTAAAAGGTGAAATTCAAACATAATAAAAGAAATGACATGGTAATGAGAGAGGAGATATGAATGAATCATGGTTGATATATAACTGAGAGAATAAACAAAAGAAGGAAAGTAAACTTCCCTAAAATATTAAAGTCTATAAATGAAAAACAAATTTCTATAGGAGTAGTATTATTTACATTGATTCTGGAGAAATTGGAAACCAGGATTTAATACAAATATCAAGAGTATTAAAACTATTATACAGAAATTCACACACACAAAAATCACCTTGGACAGAACTTTCTATAAAGATTCAAACCATGTGATCTCATTATTATAAAGTTCTAAAGGTATAAAAAGAAAGTCTTCGAATCTCTAAGAGGAAGTGCAAGATCCTGCTTAACAAATATATTTGCAGAAAAATACTGTAAATGACTTGTAATAAGAATTCATCAATTATTATTAAATCATCACATAATAGATATATTCCAATAATGAAAAAAATAGCCAATTATGAAAAATTATATCAATAAAATTTGGCATATTAAGAGAAGACTTTCAGTCATGAAATATTTTCAAAACTTGTGCCTGGGTATGTTTGCTTGTACCCTGGATTTGCATATGAACATTTGTAAAGTAATTCTAGGCCTGTGATAATCATATCTTTCTCCAGAAGAGAAGGGAAGTCCAAGGAAGGTTTTTTCTTTATCATCATAATACTGGTGGATTGCTAAATAATTAGTTAGCTTTAGGGTTGGTAAATTTTTTACCTTAATAACATATGCTTTGTTTACTCAGGGCTAGGTTAAGTTTCTTTATAATCTAATTAAAAGATTATAAGGTAGAAACATTTTCTTAGAAACTGTGTATAATGGAATCTCCACACAGAGCAAAAAGAAGCTAGTGTCTGAGTTTCAGCACCCACACCCTCACTTTGATCTGAGAAATTTGACTTAAAATGCTGGAGATCTATATCTGATTCGTACGCTTATTATTTGTGGTTGTACTTATATAATATGTAACTATATAACTCAAGGAAGTTCTTATAAAATAAATTTTAAAAATTTGTTTTAAATATAGAAAAACATAAGACATACTAGTTGACATTCTACTTAAAATAATTTTAAATTGGAAAGGCAAATAATTTGTCTTTGATTCTCGTAAGGTCTTACAACATGGAAAATACCGTACCTCCTCCCTAAGTCCCGCAGTGTGATTTGTGGAACACTTTTGTCTGTATTTCCAATGATACTGGGAAGCAGATTCCTTGATTCAAGATAAGACATACTCTTTTGGAATCTCAGGGACTCAGACACAAAATCTTAATTTTTGTTACATCTTCTAATTGATTCTTAACTACTTTGAACATATGTAAAATTAAAAATCGTGAAATTATTATTTAGTCATTTTGATTCTGTAGTGTTAGAAAAGTAATCTTTGGCAAAATACTCTACATGCCCATTTTCCATGTTTATCTTGCTTCATAAACACTCATTATTTAGCGATGATTACTCAAAGAATGGAATGATTTTTTTTTTAAAAGATGAGGTTATGATTCTGAGAAAAAGTAATTTCTGAAGTGTGTTTTATCCCATGTCATCTATAAATTAAATTTGCTTATTGTTGAAGTCAAGAAAAGCAATGTAAGAAAAGCCTTATAAAAAATAAACTACAATAACTTTTCTTTTCCTGAAAAATATGTCAAAGGAAATCATAGATTTGGAGATAATCTTTTTCAACAAATTAGAGTAGAATGTGATGTAAAGAAAATATCCCAAATAATTCAGTTAACATTTTTTAAAGGCAGAATAAAATTTCTTAAAGTAGTATATACCTAGAGTATTGCGATGCAAAATAATAAAATGAGAAGAATTTGATATAACATGTAAAATTACATCTAATTACCTTTTAATAATCCCTTGAAATTTAAAAAAAAGTGTCTGGACAGTATTAAGCTATATCACATCACGTGATACAGATAATCTGAATGGATGTTGTCACCAATTTTATGGACTTTCATGAAACAACTGGATTGCTTTTTTATGTTTATGATGCTAGTCGTCCAGAGCTTTATACTCAGTATCCTGGAAAATGCCACTGGCGTACTTACACATGAGAAGAAAGTCACATTTGGAACTGTTTTTATTGTGAAGAGGTTAAGATTAAAAACTTATAAATTTCACTGTTATACATATGTACAAGTTATACAATGAATAACCAAAGAAAAGGAAGCATTTGTTATGTGATTACAGCAAACATGACATGGAGGAGAATAGGATTTGTAGATTAACTACAGGTATGGGTTTCTGTCAACAAAATCACTGCAAAGGAAATTAAAGTTGACTGCAAATATCTTTATTACACTACAAACATCATTAATAGCTGTGTTACCTTGTTCTAAGTACTTCACTTCTAAGGATTTAATTTTCCTCAGTTGTGTTATCCAAGGGGTTATTTTTAAAAGTCCTCTAATATTCCTTCCAACACATATATCTGTGGATATCAGACAATAAGAAAAAAATATAGAAATTACAAAATTTATCATTGCACTAAAATGGTTGAAAATGAAAACAAATCAAACTCTAGCTTGTTTTAAAAGTTTAGGCTTGAATTGAAATTAAAAGTGTTACTTAGGTGACCTGTATTCTCCATATCAAAAAATTATCTTATGAAAGTAAAATGCACTATTTAGGAATTTGTCTTGCCACCCCTAGGTTTCATGACAGAGAGAAAATATCCTTTATGTTCATTATTTATCTTCCAATATAGTATATATTGTAAGATTGTTGTATCTCCCTACTGGTTGGTAAGGCACGTTTTCTCCATGTCAGGGAAGACAGTCTGGGGAACCTGGACCTATACCTTCCCTGGTGGTAATGAAGCACCATCCCCCTCCTTTCTGGGTGGTGTCAGAGGAAGACAAATGGAGACTCACCACTCAAGAGTGACCTCAGAGTTTTCTGAGGCCATGGGGACATGGCTGCCCTTGAGAAGGATTATGAGGAAGTTGGTGCAGACCCTGTTGAAGGAGAGGGAGAGGAAGAAGGAGAGGAATACTAATTACCATTCCTTTCAGCCCTGCAGCATGTCATACTCAGAACTTCAGCTTGATCATTAGCTGATAAGAGTAAAAGCTTTGTGATTAGATTGTCTTCACTTTCAACTGTAATCATGTATTACTTTTCCATATGTAAGATTTTTCTGGTTGTGTCTCAAAAGCAAAGACTTTTAAAAGAGAGAAAAAAACAAAGAAACAAACAAAACCCACACTCAGTGGTAGACTTAAACAGGCATCTTTCCCCCTTCACCAAAGTAGATCTAATTTCCTTATAACATAATATCAAAAATGTCTAGGTGTCAATAAAAATCACTTGTCATACCTAGAAGCAAAAAAATCTAAAGTTGAATGAGAAAAGACAGTCAACCAATGGCAATCCTGAAATGACATAGTTGTTAGAATTATCTGACAAGGATTTTAAAATAGTCATCATAAAAATACTTCAGTGAGCAATTATGAACATGCTTGAGGCAAATGAAATGATATAAAGACTCAGAAACAGAAAAAGGGGGAGTCTCAGCAAAGACAAAGAAGATATAAAGAAGAAGCAAATGGAAGTTTTAGAACTAAAAAATACAGTAACCAGAATAAAAATGTCAAAGGTTGGGTGCAATGGCAGAATTGAAAGAATTGAGTAAAAGGAACTTGAGGGCAGAAAATATAGAAACTTAACTAATCTCAACAATGAAGGAAAATGTACTGAAAAACAAACCAACCAAACAAAAAAAGATCCTCTGGGACATGTGGGACTATGAGATTCATGACTTTGAAATCTTGGAAAGATGGGAAAGCACAGCTAAAAAAGAACGTGAAGAAATAATGACTGAAATTTTTCCAAATTTGACAAATGACAAATGAATTTGGCAAAATTCAAGAAACTGAGAAGATTCAAACAGGATAAACCCAAAGAAAATCATAACAAGACTCACCATAGTCGAACTTGGAGAAACTAAAGATAAAGAAAAAATCTTGAAAACCATGAGGTAGAAATAACCTTTCATCTATAGAGGAAAAATAACTCAAATAACAATACATATCTCATTAGAAACTTTGGAGACCAGAAGGAAGTGGCATAACATTTTTCAAGTGCTGAAGGTAAACAGCTGCCATCCTATAATTCTATACTTAGTGAAAATATTCTTCAGGAATGAAGGGAGAATGGAGACCTTCTCAGATGAGGGAAAACAAAGAAGTTGCCACCAGTTTCTAAATGGAAAGGAAATGATAAAATAAGTCATACTGGAATATTAGAAAGAAAAATAGAGTAAAATGGATAAATAAATATTTTTCCTCTTGAGTTTTCTAAATTATGTTTGATGATTAGAGCAAAAATTATAGCACTATCTAATGTGATTCTCAATTTTATATAGCAAATAAGACAATTTTAATATAAACAGGAAACGGTGAAGGGACTGTCTTACACTTCATTTGAACTAGTATCGACAAAATGCTGTTACCAATAGAATATGATAAATTATTCAATACAATGCAATACCTAGAGCAGCTTCTTAAAAGGCTATTCAAAAACTATAGGTAAATCAAAATGGAATTCTGAACAATGTTCATATAACCCACAGAAGGCAGGATAGTGAAAACAGAGGAGTATAAAATAAGAACAACAGAAAAAAAAACAAAGATAATCTAATAATATATGGTGAAATCTACCATGTTCATGGAATGGGTGACTCAGTAAAGATAGTGAAAATGTTTATTATTTCCAAATTGATTAACAACTTTGATGCATGAGGAAGTAGAAAAGTTGGATCCCTCATACTTGCTGGTGAGAATGTAAAATTATACTGTCACTCTAGAAAACACTTTTATAGTTTCTTAAAGAAAAAAAAACTAAATAAACTAAATATATACTTACCATATAGTTTAGCATTTGGACTTCTGAGTGTTTATCATAGAGAAATGAAAAAAAAAAGTTTACACAAAAACTGTGTATTGTGTTCATAGACACTTTATTTGTAATTGCCAAAACCTAGAAACAACCAAAATGCCCTACAATATGTGAATAGTTGAACAAATCATGGTACTTCATAACATGGAATACCACTTAGCAATAAAAAATAATGTTGATATAGGGAACAACTTGAATGAGCTTCAAGGGCATTATGCTGAGTGAAAAAAAAATCTCAAAAGGTTACATGCTGTATGACTCAATTTATACAACACTCTTAAAATGACGAAATTGTAGATATGAAGTAGAGATTAGTGGTCACCAGGATTTAGGGATGGTGGAGGATGGGATGGATAAAGGAGACTAATGATGATTGAATAGGTCTGTATTTTGACTGCACTGGTGGTTCAAGAATCTATACATGTGATGAAATGGAATAGAACTACATACTCACCAATATTCAATTCTGTTTTGATATTTTGTATTTTATGTAAGATCATATGTAAATAGCTAAGCAAAATTTAACCACTGGAGGAAATTGAATGGTATACAAGCACTCTCTGTTCTACCTATGTAACATCCTGAGAAGCACCTATAATTATTTAAAAGTGAAAATAAAAAATAAATTAGTTATTTAGTAATCTTGTCTCACCATTCTAGGCGTTATAACAAATGAAATATGTTAATTTTGTCATCATTTTATTTCCAGTGTAGAATAAGTAAAAAGTAAAACATGGAGTATTAAGCTACTATGTGGGAAAAATTGTATAGTAGATCAAAAAAGAATAAGAACTATACTGACAGAATGGAGATAAACGTGGACAAATATTTTCATAGAAATTTTCAAAATTAAATGAGTTTTAAAACAAGAGATTAAATGATCACAGTCCTTGCAAGATATCATTGTGCACTGTGTGGAGAAGGCGTTTTTAAGGAACCGAGTTTAACTAGAATGACAATCTTGTGAGAGAAAGAATTGTATTCTAAAAAATGAATCTTGATTTGGAGGATTTATAATCATTTATTTCAGTAGAAAAAGCAAGAAGATGAAGGAAGGGAAGAAGGAAAGGGAGAAAGATGGAAAGAAGGGGGAAGAAAGGGATGGTGAGGAGAAAGGAGAGGGGGAAGAAGGGAGGGAAGGGGACAGGAAGGAAGAGACAGAAAAGAGAGAACGATGGAGGATAGATAACCTTAAACTGGTAGAAAAGAAATACAAGTTAATTGAATAAAATTAGTAAGAAGTTAATTGATTAAAGTTAATAAGAAAACAAACATAAAAATAACACTTTAGCAAGATTAATATGAATTTGGGATTAATTGCACTGCAGACGTTAGAAGATTATTAGAATAATCCAGGGAGGTTGAGATACATGCAGTGTAAGGGGGAAATGCTAAAACTAAAAGCTTTCCCAAATACAGTAATGAAAAAGACTCATAGCTGGAAGTTTCAAAGCATTACGTGACCAACAATGGATGTTTGGCATAAGTTTTGGAATTGAGAGAATATATATCTCTTTAATCTAAAACTTTATTTACAAGATTTTCTTTTAACGAAAATGTTTCATAAAACTCAATAGCAAAAATTCAAGCAGTCCCATTAAACAATGAGTACGGAACTGAATGGACATTTCTCCAAAGAAGGCATAGAAATGACAGTTATGTGAAAAGGTGTTCAGTTATCACTAGTCATCAGGGAAATGCAAAGGAAAACCAGATGAGATATCACTTCACACCTGTTAGGATATCTATTATCAAAAAGATAACAGATAAGTGTTGACAAGGATGTGGAGATAAGGGAACCCTTGTGTTGGTGGGAATGTATATGGGTGCAGCTGCTGTGGAAAACAATTGGATGTTCCTCAAAAAATTAAAAACAGAACTGCAGTGTGATCTTGAAATTCTATTCTGTATCCAAAGGAAATGAAAACAGAATATCAAAGAGATATATGCACTCCCATGTTTTTTGCTGCACTATTCACAGTAGCCAAGATATGGAAATAACCTAAACCCCAGCCAATGGATGAATGGATAAAGAAGATATGATTTGTGTACAGTAGAATATAGGAAATATTGCCATTTGCAGCAACATGTATGGACCTTGAGGATATTTGCTAAATGATGAAAGTGGGAATATTGGGAGATATTGTTTAAGGGAACAAACTTGCAACAAGTAGATAAATAAGTCTTAGAGATCTAATACACAACATGGTGATTATAGACAACAGTGATGTATTATAAACTTCAAAGTTGCTAAAGAGACTCAATCTTTTTTTTATTTATTTTTTTTGGGGGTACACCAGGTTCAATCAACTGTTTTTATACACATATCCCCGTATTCCCTCCCTTCCTTGATGCCCCCCCCTCGAGTCCCCCCCACCCTCCCTGCCCCAGTCCTCAAAGGCATCGTCCATCCTCGAGTTGGACTCCCTTTGTTATACAACAACTTCCCACTGGCTATCTATTTTACAGTTGGTAGTATATATTTGTCTGTGCTACTCTCTCACTTCTTCTGTTTCCCCTTCACCCCCCGCCCCCTCCCATACCTCGAGTTCTCCAGTCCATTCTCTGTATCTGCTTCCCTGCTCTTGTCACTGAGTTCATCAGTACCATTTTTAGATTCCGTATATGTGAGTTAGCATACAATATTTGTCCTTCTCTTTCTGACTTACTTCACTCTGTATGACAGATTGTAGTTCTATCCACCTCATTACATATAGCTCCATCTCATCCCTTTTTATAGCTGAGTAATATTCCATTGTGTATATATGCCACATCTTCTGTATCCATTCATTTGTGGATGGGCATTTCGGTTGCTTCCATGTCCTGGCTATTGTAAATAGTGCTGCAATAAACATTATGGTACACGTTTCTTTTGGGATTATGGTTTTCTTTGGGTATATGCCCAGGAGTGGGATTACTGGATCATATGGTAGTTCTATTTGTAGTTTTTTAAGGAACCTCCAAATTGTTTTCCATAGTGGCTGTACCAACTTACATTCCCACCAACAGTGCAGGAGAGTTCCCTTTTCTCCACACCCTCTCCAACATTTGTTGTTTCCAGACTTTGTGATGATGGCCATTCTGATTGGTGTGAGGTGATACCTCATTGTGGCTTTGACTTGCATTTCTCTGATGATGAGTGATGTTGAGCATCTTTTCATGTGTTTGTTGGCCATCTGTATGTCTTCTTTGGAGAAATGTCTATTTAGGTCTTCTGCCCATTTGTGGATTGGGTTATTTGCTTTTTTGGTATGAAGCTGCATGAGCTGCTTGTATATTTTGGAGGTTAATCCTTTGTCTGTTGTTTCATAGGCAATTATTTTTTCCCATTCTGAGGGTTGCCTTTTAGTCTTGTTTATGGTTTCTTTTGCTGTGCAAAAGCTTTTAAGTTTCATGAGGTCCCATTCATTTATTCTTGATTTTATTTCCATGATTCTAGGAGGTGGGTCAAAAAGGATGTTGCTTTGATGGATGTCAAAGAGTGTTCTGCCTATGTTTTCCTCTAGGAGTTTTATAGTGTCTGGCCTTACATGTAGGTCTTTAATCCATTTGGAGTTTATTTTTGTGTATGGTGTTAGGAAGTGTTCTAATTTCATTCTTTTACATGTTGCTGTCCAATTTTCCCAGCACCACTTATTGAAGAGGCTGTCTTTTTTCCATTGTATACTCGTGCCTCCTTTGTCAAAGATAAGGTGCCCATATGTGTTTGGGCTTACTTCTGAGTTCTCTATTCTATTCCATTGATCATCCTTTCTATTTTTGTGCCAGTACCATACTGTCTTGATCACGGTGGCCTTGTAGTATAGTTTGAAGTCAGGAAGCCTGATTCCACCAACTCCATTTTTCCTTCTCAAGATTGCTTTGGCTATTCGGTGTCTTTTGCGTTTCCATACAAATCGTAAGATTTCTTGCTCTAGTTCTGTGAAAAATGCCATTGGTAATTTGATCGGGATTTCATTGAATCTGTAAATTGCTTTGGGTAGTACAGTCATTTTCACGATGTTGATTCTTCCAGTCCAGGAACATGGTATGTCCCTCCATCTGTTTGTGTCGTCTTTGATTTCTTTCATCAATGTCTTAAAGTTTTCTGCATACAGATCTTTTGCCTCCTTAGGCAGGTTTATTCCTAGGTATTTTATTCTTTTTGTTGCAATGGTGAATGGGAGAGTTTCCTTAATTTCTCTTTCTGCTGTTTTGTTGTTAGTGTATAGGAATGCAAGAGATTTCTGTGCATTCATTTTGTATCCTGCTACTTTACTAAACTCATCAATGAGTGCTAGCAGTTTTCTAGTAGAGTCTTTAGGGTTTTCTATATATAATATCATGAAGAGACTCAATCTTAATTGTTCTCACTACAAAAAATAAATAATTATGTGACACGATAGAGGTGTTAGCTAAAGCTGCAGTGGTAATCATATTGCAATATGTAAATGTGTCAATTCAACATACTTTATAGCTTAAACTTACAGAATATGTCAATTATATCTCAAAAAAAAAAAAAAACCACAGCAAATTTACGTGCCAAATGTTATTTTTAATAAGAAATCTGGTAAAAATATGGGTGTGTGTTTATTGTCATACTCTGAAATGCGACACAGATGTTGAATAGTTCTTATGCCTTGAGAAGCGGATGACTGGATTTTTTGTTGCGGATCCTATGGCTTTTACTGATAGACTTGAGGAGTGGCTATTATCTGATAAGAAAAATTTTTTTTCCTCATGTCTCCTTGGGTTCAATTTGAAAAAAGAATAATCTCAAAGTGTTTCAGGACCACTTACCAAGTATCAGAAAAAAATACAAAATGTGATTAGAAATATGAATTTCCAGAAAATAGATTAATTTAGAGAAAAACTGTTTTCTCCAAGAGTGTGGAATTATGTGAGCAATGATCTATATTTTTTAATTAATATGTGTGTAGTTGTAAAGATATACATTGATCAGAACCAATTCTGCTGTACTTCCTTGAAACCGCAGGCATACAGTGTTCTGGGGTTTAGTGAAGGTTGGTCTGAAAGAGTATCAACTATCATTATTTGGTCCGAATAACAACCTTGAATTCTGTCATTCTGTAAGAAGTGTGCCAAAATTTATTCTGGGATATGAATTATTTATTTATTGACACATTCCTACATAATATGCAGTGGTTTTACTTGACATTTTTCATTATTTTTTACAGGATTTTGAATAAGTATTCTGATTTTGTTATTAAAACAATAAAGCCTCTAAATCATTGAAATTACATAAAGCATAAATTAGTAATGAACATAGTACAAACAGAATGCTGCAGTACAGGCCGGAGTGCTGAAAACACAGCAGCAGATTTGTACCTTAGTTTTGACTAATTTAACACAAATTTGCAAAATATGCTACCTCTCAATATTGACTATAGAATATGTGATTTATACATAACATATGATATATAGCATATGCTTTATATTATTTTATAGTAACACATTCATTTCATATCTTTTTTCTAATTATTCAAATTCACTTTTAAGAAAATATCTGTCAATATATTGCCTATTTACAAAAAAAAAGTAAAGAGACAAATTTTAATTCTCAATTGCCACCTGAAAATGATACTTTCAAAATATTTATGCTTTTCTGTTTCACTTAAATATTTGTGGGCCTTTTAAAACATTAGTACTGATATTTTTGTGTGTATGTGGAGGAAAATGTTAATTTTTTAAAAAATTCATGAATAAATTCATAATTGAAACATTATGTGTGAGACTCCAAAGCGCATTTAATAAATTATCTACTTTCCGGGGAGAAAAGATGGCGGCGAAGTAGAGGGACGTGGAGTGCATCCCTCTCCACAGATGCATTGGGAATGCACGGAAGGATGTAGTAATTCCCACAGAGAACCAGCTGAACACCAGCAGATGGCCTCGGACACCAGAAAGGACCGCGGGGAGCCCGACATAGCTGGACAAGCAACCCCAAAAGTTTGGACAACCATGAGGAAACAAGGAAACACCATGCAGGCAAAGGAGCAGGAAAAAAACTGACAAGACCAAATAAATGAGGAGCAAATAGGAAAAATGCCTGAAAAAGAACTTAGAGTAATGATAGTAAAATGATACAAAATCTCGATAACAAAATAGAGAAAGTACAAGAAACAGTTCATAAGAACTCAGAAAAACAAACAGCAATGGATAACAAAATAACTGAAATTAAAAATACTCTAGATGCTATAACCAGCAGAATGACTGAGGCAGAAGAACGAATCAGTGAGTTGGAAGATAGAATGGGGGAGATAAACGCCACAGAGCAGGAAAAAGAAAAAAGAATAAAAAGAATAGAAGACAGTCTCAGAGACCTCAGTGATAACATAAAGCGTACCAACATTCGAATTATAGGCATCCCAGAAGAAGAAGAAAACAAGAAAGGGTCTGAGTAAATATTTGAAGAGGTTATAGTGGAAAACTTCCCCAACATGGGAAAGGAAATAATTCACCAAGTCCAAGAAGCACAGAGAGTCCTGTACAGAATAAACCCAAGGAGAAATACACCAAGACACATATTAATCAAACTAATGACAACTAAACACAAAGAAAAAATATTAAAAGCAGCAAGAGAAAAGCAACAAACAACATATAAGGGAAAACCCATAAGGATAACAGCTGACCTTTCTACAGAAACTCTGCAGGCCAGAAGGGAATGGCAGGATATACTGAAAGTCCTGAAAGAGAGAAACCTACAGCCAAGAATACTCTACCCAGCAAGAATCTCATTCAAATTCGATGGAGAAATCAAAAGCTTTCCAGACAAGCAAAAGTTAAGAGAATTCAGCACCACCAAACCAGCCTTACAACAAGTGCTAAAGGAACTTCTCTAAGTAGGAAACACAAGAAAAGGAAAACACCTACAAATACAAACCCAAAACAATTAAGAAAATGGTAATTGGAACACACATGTCAATAATCACCTTAACAAACACATGAAAAGATGCTCAACATCACTCATCATCAGAGAAATGAAAGTCAAAGCCACAATGAGGTATCACCTCACACCGATCAGAAAGGCCATCATCACAAAATCTGGAAACAACAAATGTTGGAGATGGTGTGGAGAAAAGGGAACTCTCCTGCACTGTTGGTGGGACTGTAAGTTGGTACAGCCACTATGGAAAACAATTTGGAGGTTCCTTGAAAAACTACACATAGAACTACCATATGATCCAGTAATCCCACTCCTGGGCATATACCCAAAGAAAACCATAATCCCAAAGGAAACTTGTACCATAATGTTTATTGCAGCACTATTTACAATAGCCAGGACATGGAAGCAACCGAAATGCCCATCAGCAAATGAATGGATAAAGAAGATGTGGCATATATACACAATGGAATATTACTCAGCTATAAAAAGGGATGAGATGGTGCTATATGTAATGAGGTGGATAGAACTACAATCTGTCATACAGAGTGAAGTAAGTCAGAAAGAGAAGGACAAATATCGTATGCTAACTCACATATACGGAATCTAAAAATGGTACTGATGAACTCAGTGACAAGAACAAGGACGCAGATACAGAGAATGGACTGGAGAACTCGAGGTATGGGAGGGGGCAGGGAGTGAAGGAGAAACTGAGACGAAGTGAGAGAGTAGCACAGACATATATATACTACCAACTGTAAAATAGATAGTCAGTGGGAAGTTGTTGTATAACAAAGGGAGTCCAACTCGAGGATGGAAGATGCCATAGAGGACTGGGGCGGGGAAGGAGGGGGGGACTCGAGGCGGGGGGAGTCAAGGAAGGGAGGGAATATGGGGATATGTGTATAAAAACAGATGAGTGAACTTGGTGTACCCCCCCCAAAAAAAAACAAAAACAACAAAATAAAAACTTGAAAAAAAAAAATCACCTTAAATGTAAATGGATTAAATGCTCCTACCAAAAGACACAGACTGGCTGAATGGATACAAAAACAAGACCCTTCTATATGCTGCCTCCAAGAAACCCACTTCAGACCAAGGGATACATATAGACTGAAAGTAAAGGGATGGAAAAAGATATTCCATGCAAATGGAAGTCAAAAGAAAGCTGGAGTAGCAATACTCATATCAGACAAATTAGACTTGAAAGTAAAGACAATTAAAAGAAACAAGGAAGGACACTACATAATGATCAAGGGATCCATTTAAGAAGAACATATCACAATGGTAAATATCTATGCCCCCAATATAGGAGCACCTGTACACAATACATAAGGCAAATGCTAACAGCTATAAAAGGGGACATCGACAGGAACACAATAATAGTGGGAGACTTGAACACCCCACTTACATCAATGGACAGATCATCCAAACAGAAAATAAATAAAGACACACAAGCTTTAAATGACACATTAGACCATCTCGACTTAATTGATATTTATAGGACATTCCATCCAAAAATGAAAGACTACACTTTCTTCTCAAGTGCACACGGAACATTTTCCAGGATAGATCACATCTTGGGTCACAAATCAAACCTCGGCAAATTCAAAAAAATTGAAATCATATCAACCATCTTCTCAGACCACAACGCCATGAGACTAGATGTCAATTACAGGAAAAAAACTGCAAAAAAGACAAACACATGGAGGGTAAACAATTCACTCCTAAACAACCAAGGAATCACTAAAGAAATCAAAGAGGAAATCAAAAAATATCTAGAAACAAATGACAATGAAAACACAACAACCCAAAACCTATGGGATGCAGCAAAAACAGTTCTAAGAGGGAAGTTTATAGCAATACAGTCCTACCTTAAGAAACAAGAAAATGATCGAATAAACAACCTAACCTTACACCTAAAACAACTAGAGAAAGAAGAACAAAGAAACCCCAAAGTGAGCAGAAGGAAAGAAATCATAAAGATCAGAGCAGAAATAAATGAAAAAGAAAGGAAGGAAACCATAGCAAAAATAAATAAAACTAAAGCTGGTTCTTTGAGAAGATTAACAAAATTGACAAACCATTAGCCAGACTCATCAAGAAAAAAAGGGAGAAGATGCAAATCAACAGAATTAGAAATGAAAAAGGAGAAGTCACAACGGACACCTCAGAAATACAAAAGATCATGCGAGACTACTCCAAGCAACTATATGCCAATAAATTGGATAACCTGGAAGAAATGGATACATTCTTAGAAAAATACAATCTTCCAAGACTGAATCAGGAAGAAATAGAAAATATGAACAGAAAAATCACAAGTACGGAAATTGAGACTCTGGTTAAAAATCTCCCAACAGACAAAAGCCCAGGGCCAGAAGGATTCACAGGTGAATTCTATCAAACATTTAGAGAAGAGCTAACACCTATCCTTCTCAAACTCTTCCAAAATATAGCAGAAGGAGGAATACTCCCAAACTCATTCTACGAGGCTACCATCACCCTGATACCAAAACCAGGCAAAGATGTCACAAAAAAATAAAACTACAGACCAATATCACTGACGAATATAGATGCAAAAATCTTCAACAAAATACTAGCTAACAGACTCCAACAGCACATTAAAAAGATCATACACCATGATCAAGAGGGGTTTATCCCTGGGATGCAAGGATTCTTCAATATACGCAAATCAATCAACGTTATACATCATATCAACAAATTGAAGGATAAAAACCATATGATCATTTCAATAGATGCAGAAAAAGCTTTTGACAAAGTTCAACATCCATTTATGATAAAAGCTCTCCAGAAAATGGGCATAGAAGGAAATTACCTCAACATAATAAAAGCCACATATGAGAAACCAAAAGCCAACATCGTTCTCAATAGGGAAAAACTGGAAGAATTCCCTCTAAGAACAGAAACAAGACAAGGGTGTCCACTCTCACCACTATTATTCAACATAGTTTTGGAAGTTTTAGCCATAGCAGTCAGAGAAGAAAAAGAAATCAAAGGAATCCAAATTGGAAAAGAAGAAGTAAAATGGTCACTTTTTGCAGATGACATGATATTATATATAGAAAACCCTAAAGACTCTACCAGAAAACTGCTAGCACGAATTGATGAGTTTAGTAAAGTAGCAGGATACAAAATGAATGCACAGAAATCTCTTGCATTCCTATACACTAACAACAAAACAGCAGAAAGAGAAATTAAGGAAACTCTCCCATTCACCATTGCAACAAAAAGAATAAAATACCTAGGAATAAACCTGCCTAAGGAGGCAAAAGACCTGTATGCAGAAAACTATAAGACACTGATGAAAGAAATCAAAGACGACACAAACAGATGGAGGGACATACCATGTTCCTGGACTGGAAGAATCAACATCGTGAAAATGACTGTCCTACGCAAAGCAATTTACAGATTCAATGCAATTCCGATCAAATTACCAATGGCATTTTTCACAGAACTAGAGCAAGAAATCTTACGATTTGTATGGAAATGCAAAAGACACCGAATAGCCAAAGCAATCTTGAGAAGGAAAAATGGAGTTGGTGGAATCAGGCTTCCTGACTTCAAACTATACTACAAGGCCATAGTGATCAAGACAGTATGGTACTGGCACAAAAATAGAAAGGATGATCAATGGAATAGAATAGAGAACTCAGAAGTAAGCCCAAACACATATGGGCACCTTATCTTTGACAAAGGAGGCACGAGTATATAATGGAAAAAAGACAGCCTCTTCAAGAAGTGGTGCTGGGAAAATTGGACAGCAACATGTAAAAGAATGAAATTAGAACACTTCCTAACCCCATACACAAAAATAAACTCCAAATGGATTAAAGACCTACGTGTAAGGCCAGACACTATCAAACTCCTAGAGGAAAACATAGGTAGAACACTATGACATGCATCAAAGCAAGATCCTTTTTGACCCAACTCTTAGAATTATGGAAATAAAATCTAGAATAAACAAATGGGACCTCATGAAAATTCAAAGCTTTTGCACAGCGAAAAAAACCATAAACAAGACTAAAAGGCAACCCTCAGAATGGGAAAAAATAATTGCCTATGAAACAACGGACAAAGGATTAACCTCCAAAATATACAAGCAGCTCATGCAGCTTCATACCAAAAATGCAAATAACCCAATCCACAAATGGGCAGAAGACCTAAACAGACATTTCTCCAAAGAAGACATACAGATGGCCAACAAACACATGAAAAGATGCTCCACATCACTAATCATCAGAGAAATGCAAGTCAAAGCCACAATGAGTTATCACCTCACACCAATCAGAATGGCCATCATCACAAAATCTGGAAACAACAAATGTTGGAGAGGGTGTGGAGAAAAGGGAACTCTCCTGCACTGTTGGTGGGACTGTAAGTTGGTACAGCCACTATGGAAAACAATTTGGAGGTTCCTTAAAAAACTACAAATAGAACTACCATATGATCCAGTAATCCCACTCCTGGGCATATACCCAAAGAAAACCATAATCCCAAAAGAAACGTGTACCATAATGTTTATTGCAGCACTATTTACAATAGCCAGGACATGGAAGCAACCGAAATGCCCATCAGCAAATGAATGGATAAAGAAGATGTGGCATATATACACAATGGAATATTACTCAGCTATAAAAAGGGATGAGATGGAGCTATATGTAATGAGGTGGATAGAACTACAACCTGTCATACAGAGTGAAGTAAGTCAGAAAGAGAAGGACAAATATTGTATGCTAACTCACATATACGGAATCTAAAAATGGTACTGATGAACTCAGTGACAAGAACAAGGACGCAGATACAGAGAATGGACTGGAGAACTTGAGGTATGGGAGGGGGCGGGGAGTGAAGGGGAAACTGAGACAAAGCGAGAGAGTAGCACAGACATATATATACTACCAACTGTAAAATAGATAGTCAGTGGGAAGTTGTTGTATAACAAAGGGAGTCCAACTCGAGGATGGAAGATGCCATAGAGGACTGGGGCGGGGAAGGAGGGGGGGACTTGAGGCGGGGGGAGTCAAGGAAGGGAGGGAATATGGGGATATGTGTATAAAAACAGATGATTGAACTTGGTGTACCCCCCCAAAAAATTATCTACTTTCACCTAGTTGTCTAAAAATTTAATGAACTTTTCTAAGGTTAGAAATTTCTTTTCTTTAAAAGATCATCTCCATATAATTTAAATTACTCTTAAAAATGATGTTAGTGATTCTCCGTTTTAATTAAAATTATTGATCAGATAGCTTTATATTGCAGTGATATTAATGCTACAGGGGAAATAATATCCATTTTCTTCTCTTTTGCATGTAACAATAATATTAAAAGTTCAAGATAATATTTGTAGTTTATGCTTTCTAAAATTGTTAACATGAATACTTATTTGAGGAAATCATTCAATAGAATTGGTTATATTTATAATGACATCAGCTGTACTGTTTTGTTTCAAAGTATTTCTTATGTCTAAGTTCTTAGGAAACTAAAAAACATACCTATAAAACAAATGTAATAAAGGGTTGTGTTTTTTTCCTTTATTTTTATTTTTTATTTATTTTATTGGAGTATAGTTGCTTTATGATATTGTGTTAGTTTATACTGTACAGCAAAGTGAATCAGCTATACATATACATATATCCACTCTTTTTTGGATTTCCTTCTCATTTAGGTTACCACAGAGCATTGAGTAGAGTTCCCTGTGCTATACAGTAGGTTCTCATTAGTTATCTATTTTATACATAGCATCAATAGTATATATATGTCAATCCCAATCTCCCAATTCGTTTCACCCCCACATCCCTCTAGGTATCCATATGTTTGTTCTCTATGTCTGTCTCTATTTCTGCTTTGTAAATAAGATCATCTATATCACTTTTTTCAGATTCCAGATATATGCATTAATATACGATATTTGCTTTTCTCTTTCTTAGTTCACTCTGTATGACAGTCTCTAGGTCTATCTATTTCTCTACAAATGACCCAATTTCGTTCCTTTTTATGGGCAAGTAATATTCCATTGTATACATGTGCCACATCTTCTGTATCCATTCCTCTGTTGATGGACATTTAGGTTGTTTCTATGCCCTAGCTATTGTAAATAGCACTGCAGTGAACATTGGGGTGCATGTGTCTTTTTGAATTATGGTTTTGTCTGGGTATATGCCCAATAGTGGATTGCTGGATCATATGGTAGTTGTATTTTTAGTTTTTTAAGGAATCTTCATACCGTTCTCCATAGTGGCTATATCAATTTACATTCCCACCAGCAATGCTTGAGGGCTCCCTTTTCTCCACCTAAATGTAAGACCAGACCCTACAAGACTCTTAGAAGAAGACATAGGCAGAATACTCTTTGACATAAATCACAGCAAGATCTTTTTTGACCCACCTCCTAGGGTAATGAGAATAACTAGAAATGGGACCTAATTAAACGTAAAAGCTTTTGCACAGCAAAGAAAACCATAAACAAGATGAAAAGACAACCCTCAGAATGGGAGAAAATATTTGCAAATGAAGCAACTGACAAAGCATTAATCTTCACATGTGCAAACAGCTCATGCAGCTCAATATCATAAAAACAAACAACCCAATCAGAAAATGGGTGGAAGACCTAAGCAGACATTTCTCCAAAGAAGACATACAGATGGCCAACAAACACATGAAAATATGCTCAACATCACTAATTATTAGAGAAATGCAAATCAAAGCTTATAATGAGGTATCACCTCACACTGTTCAGAATTGCCATCATCAAGAAATCTACAAACGATAATTTTTTTTGTGGCGATAAGGGTTAGTTTTTCAAAGCACAAAGTTCTTAGAGAACTACCAAGTGCTTCAGTTGGGTGCTAAATAACATTATAATAGTTCATATTTTTTCCACCTGTTTGGATTTGTGTATAGTGCTATTTCTAGGAAATTGCAGAATACAGAGTGAACTGACATATAAGGAAAACATTATGGCTTGGGAAGGTCTCAAATAAGTTAAAATTTTCACTTATTTGAGTTTTGAATTTTTTCAGAAACAATCACTAGTCTATATTTTGGAATCTGTAAATCTTAGCAGTTAAAAATGATTTGCAAGATATTTAAAAGGGAAGAGAAATTATGCCTTAAAAAAATGGGAATTGCTTTTCAATGGATTTAGAAAGTTGCTGTAATTAAAAGACCTTCATGTTGCTCTGACTTCATAAATGGTCTCAACACTGACTTTGGAAAGCACCTTCATTAAGGTTTCCTTAATCCATAAAGATTTAATTGCTCCATATGCTGCAAATTCACTGCTAACTGAAGTGTAATTGGTAGTTTGCATTTTTCTGATTACCATATTTCTTTGGGAATATTTCATTAATATTTTAAGACTGTTGAAAACTGTTTTTAATTGATAATAGTTCCCTTTATTTTTTTATTTCATGGTCAGCACTCCCTAGTGTGCCACTCTATGAGTACCAACCTCGAAGAACATTTAACTTGAATAATTTCCTGAAAGCTTTATTTGCTCAAGTTAATTCCACTTAAATTTTTCCAACTAAACTAAAACAACAAAAGGATCTTTAAGAGAATAACGTCTCACTGACGTGCTTGTTCACCCTGTTTAATTAGGAAATTAACAGTATACTGCTTGTAAGGCAAATACAACTGTCACTGTATTTGCAATACCCAATGAGACATGATTCTGTGTTCACATAGAATGTAGAACACCATATTGTCAAAATTTACTGAGTGATTATATTACCTCTCTGTTGATAACCCCAAGGAGAGTTACCCCAAAGGATTTCTGTGTAAAATTAGAGGTCCTAAAAATGTATTTAAAAATATTTTATAGATGGGCCCATCAGGATGATCCCTCAATTCACCAATGCTTATTAGCTACTGAGAATGTGAAATGTACAACCTGCCAGTAACTGAGACAAACACTAGGAACCCAAGATCTATTGAGAAGACTAACTGGCCACTTGATGACAAGTGCATAATACTGAGTCCTATCTACTGAGGAAGGGGCATGGTTGGCTTTCACCGTAATTGATGTGTTCTCTGTGTGTGAGTTTGACTTTTCAACCAAAGAAACTCAGCCAGCTCCACTATATGAAGACATATGTAGTGTTTGATACGTTGACAGAGGATTTCACAAAAACATCATATTCAAAGAACTTAGCTTACAGCAAAACAGTTTGGACAACATGCATATAACCATGATACCCATTGTTCACAGCATACATCACACCACCCAGAAGCTGCCAGTTTCACAGAATGATAGAGTGACTTTTGAAGGCATAGCTGATGCAGCAACTTAGAGATGATGTTCTCTGAGAATGGGACTATGGCCCTTAGGAAACAGTGTAGATCATTTTATGAGACTTTGTAGGTAGTATGTGTGTAGTCTGAGAAAGAAAGAGTGGAACTAGGAATAGCTTCACCCACCATAACTCTAAGTAACCCACTTAGGAACTGTGAGCATTGTTTCCCCACAAACTGAGGCTCTATAAATCTCTAGGTTTTGGTGTCTAGTTCTGCTTACTTCAGGAGCATTACCATTAAATTTTAAATGACACTTGCTGCACGGATACTGTTTGCCCCTTGAGCAAAGAGACCAACTGTAAAGGAAAGGAGTTATCTGTTCTCATTATCTATTGCTATATAAATATTTACCCCACAACTTCACAGTGTAAAATAATTATTATGGTCATGAATTCTATGGGTCATCAATTTGGATAGTGCATAGTGGGGGAGGCTTGATATCCTCCATAATACCAGGATTCTCAGCAGGAAGACCTGAAGTCTTAGACTAGAATCGTTTGAAGAATTGTTCACTTTCATGTCCGGTGATTGATGTAGGTTGAAATCTGGGCTTCTCAGGTTTTCTCTGTTTTGGCCTCTCCATGGCATGTCTGCCTATAGGCTGGTTAGGATTTCATCAAAACACAGTGGCTGTTTCCCCCTGAGCTACAAGTATCCTCTAGATAGAAAAACCCAGTGTCAAAAATCACACATCATTTCTACCATATCCTTTTCAGAGAAGCAGTCCTAAGCCTACCAGACTCAGTAGGAAGGGCAGTGGACGCCACTTCTTGATGTGAAATTGGAAAATTTGAAAAAGATTATGTGAAACTAAATATATAGCTGTGACCACTTTGTAAATAAAATCCGTGATATTGTTCTGGGAGTGGGGGACATGTAATTAAAACTGATCATCAGGAATAGGTAGTGCTGTTATACAATGAGATCAGAGACAATACTTTTTGTATCCAGGTGATCCACTGAAATATTGCTTTAGAATCCTTTTCCTAGTCCTGATGGTGAGTAGACAAACACAGAACCTAGGCTTGGGAAATTATATGATCAGTGATTTAGAGAGCTCACAGATGAGGGAATAGTTTGTCCTATTAAGTAAGCCATAGTCATTAGCAGAGGTACTACACAATAATGAGGGGAATCTAGAATGAAAGATAGAAAAGGGATGTGATTATTATCTGTAATGGTTAGTTTTATGTGTCAATTAGACAGGCTATCGAGTGCCCAGATGAAACATTAGTTCCGGGTGTGACTGTGATGGTGTTTCTGGGAGACTAGTATTGGAGTCATTGGAGTCAGTAAAATAGTATGCCCTCCCCATTGTGAATGGGCATCATCTGATTAATTGAGGACCTGAATAGAACACAAGACACAGGAAAGAGGAGTTCATCCCTTTTTGCTGCCTCACTGATTGAGCTAGGACATCTCATCTACTTCTGCCCTTAGACTGGGATTTATACCACTAGCTCCCCTGTTCTCAAGCCTTGGACTCAGACTGAATACGACTGACTATCCTGGGTCTCCAATTTGCAGGCAGCAGATTGTAGGACTTTTCAACCTCCATTCTTCACAGGATTTCCCATTGAGCCAATTCTTCATAATAAATCACCATATATATAGATATAGATATAGATATATAGATATAAGTAGGGTAGATAGATACAAGTAGGATATATATAAATATAGTTATATACAGTGTACATGTATTATATGTATTATATTATATAATTATATATAATTAAAATTTTATATATAAATAAAATATATGATATATAATACATGATTATATTACATAATACAATACATATAATACATGTATACTGTATATAACTATATATTTATATATATCCTACTTATATCTATCTTATATCCTCATGTAATATAACTATATATCATATATCATAGTATATAAGTATGAATGTATGTGTGGTTCTGTTTCTCTGGAAAATCCTGACTAATACAGTATCCAGTGCAGATTTGAGTTGGTTTGTCCTAGTGCCTTATTCATATCAGTTTTCCCTGGAAAAGAGAGCAAAATTATCTATACATATGGTGTAAAGTAAGTGATTCTGAACAGTGCAAAGGATGGAATGTAATAAACTATAGTGGATTCTGTAATGTACCGTTCAGACCCCCTAAAGGGTGGAGACACTCATTTCTCCAGCTTCTGGAGCTAAAGACACTCAGCTGAGTGCAGAGTCTATATCTGGTACTTGACTTCAACTAAAGAGAGCTCCTTTGCTCAAGAGCACAGCTCATCCCCCAGAGCATCCTGGATGCAGTGCTTAGATAATGCTGGATATGTATGGTCCTTCCCATGTGCATCAAATTGGAAAGACAGAGGCTGAGACCTCTGTTGTGATGGCATTACCATTCAACTTCTCTCTACACGTAGCCCTGCTTACCTGACGTTTATGAGATTTGTCAGAGCACCACAATATATCTCCTGCATGTAAACCTCATAGTCTGTTTTCCATGGAAGCTGAACTTTGATCTATCATGTAATCCCAAAACATAAGAAGACAATTGATAACATTAAATAAGACAATTCTGTAAGAATACTATTAGCAATATTTAATAAGGATTAAGAAAGAAAGCTTGTCTCAAAATTATATAAACAGTATGATCCCAATTTAAAAAAATGAAATAAGGTGTGAAGTCATTTGTCAGGGTGTGTATGTGTGTGTGTTTGTCTTTGTTATGTGAATGACTATATGGAAAATTATGACATTACATACAAATTCATGATAAATTACACGTCAATCATCAAGAAAGGGAATGGGCCTAGGAGATTGTTTTAAAAAAACTTTTGCTGTTATGGGTGTCAAGACTTTCTGATTTGTTTGATTTTTAAAATACGTCAGTGTGTTTATAATTTTTAAAATGAAGGGAATAAGAAACAATAGTTTATACCTTTTGAAGAAGTAATCTGTTCTCAATCAAGAAAATCTTTCATTCTGCATTAATTTTCATTGCAATATATAATTGTCCTTGGTAAGATATACTGCAACTATGAAGTAGAAAGTAAGATTATCCCTTTCCTTATAGAGAATCCAGTCAATTAAATCTTCAGCAGAATGTCATTTAAAAACATTAATGTAAATGTAGTAATTTAAAGTTGTGCATCATTTATTGTAAGCCTTTAGATTTTAATAACTACCATACAATCTACACCAAGCTTTCAACCTCCTTTCTCAAGAATATTGTGATAGAAAAAAGTTCAAATGATCATAAGTCAATAGAAAAATGTTGCTTTCAAGCAAGAATTATTGCACCAAGTTATTGAAAAATGAAGACAGCAGTAACAAACCATTTTTCCAGGTCCTTTTTGCATTAATGCTCTACAATTCAAAAGGTAAATTCCATCTCTCTCTCTCTCTCTCTCTCTCAGACACACACACACACACACACACACACACACACACACACACACACACACATCTTTATTTTCTATTTTGGGGGTTTTGTATGCTCTTCCAGAACTGCCAATGAGAGTTGATTGTGCATAAGTTAATAGGATCTCAATCTTAATGTAAAACGTTCAGTGTTAGTAATCACTACCTTCCCTGCATAAATGTGCAGTACACTAATTTTATAGCCTGTGTCACTATTGGGAAAATGAGAAAATGACAGGTGGTATCGTGCTCTGTGCTACACTTAAATAACTAATCTGCATAAGCACAGTAAGAAAGCTCATTATAAAACAACATATGTGGACACATCCTTTCAGGGTGCCATATGTTTCTAAGACACATATAAAATAATTATCACAGCTAGCCCCAGATCGTATCATGTGTGTTTCACAGAGCTCTAGCTAGAAGACTTAATTACGCCATCATCTCTCCATGAAGGCATAATCCTTTTATGTCCCTTCTCTCTCAAATCACTTTGTTCTCATTATCACTGGTAGTTTTATTTTCTACCAGTTATCTTTTCTCTTTGTCCCTGGCCCTGGACAATTGAAGTAAGGTGTTAGTTACTACCTTTAAGCTGTAACCGTAATTTATTGTTGTCTTAGTTATTCTTATTGGAAATCTTAGCTTCTTATACATTTTTTTTGTAGAATTTCTTCTTCTCTTGATTTTCTCCCAGTAACTTTCTTTTTATTATTTTTCACCATTTATTTGTTTTAAAAATCTGTATTTATAAAGATAGCCAAGAATTATTTGAATTATTGGTTTTAAAATTTTTATTAGGTATATTAACACAAACTAAAGTGATTTTGTCTTAAAAAAAAAAAAAGGACAAAGAGGATCCTAGGGTAGCAACAACATAAACTCTATTAAAATTTACCCCAAAACTCCAAGTATGGCTTTTGATTGGATTTGGATTTGAATTCAGTCCAAGAGTTTTAGCATTTCAAGTACTAACCAAACTCTGGTCATCTAGGGCCAAACTACCTCATACATAATTCTGTAAGTACCAGAAGACTTCCTTTTGGTTACATCAGAAAGATAGTTTTAAGCAAATTTATTTTCAGTTCACAACTACCGTCTATACACAGTATGAAAGCATGACTGCTCCCAGAAAAATTAGAGTCTACATCCCTACTATCCCTATGTTAGTGGCTTTTTCTTATTTTCACAAAGAAAGGAGAATTTCTAATTTGTCTGAAATATAGCCATGCTACATCTCGCTCCTATTCCCAGGTAGAAACTTCTGGTACTTGAATTAAAAAATTAAATGACTGGATAGAAATATCCTTTTTTGTACCTAATGCCTTCTAGTTCTTTTCTGTCAAAAAGTAGAGAGTCTCTAAGTGTGTTGTCAATGAACGGAACATTTATTATAATTTTGATAATAAATCAGTATTGATTTTGGCATATAATTGGAAATTTTTTCAAATAGTTGAAAGCAATTACTTAACAAAACTCCCTTTTATTTCTATTTAACTCTCGGTGCCAGAAGCTCACCAGGAATACATTGTAACTGAACAAATTTAACTTTCCTGACTTGCTTACAAAAGCGAGAAGGCACTACAGCAACTATGGACTATATCGAAAAATAGGACTTAAAGTTCTTAAAGGCTTCAGGGAATGGAGTTAGTCATATGATGGTCTTGGCAGGGAATGATTAGAATTTGTAAACGAAGGAGTTATTGGAAAGTTTAGTAGTTTTCTCCTTAAAACACATAAGTCCATGTGGAATTAGAATTCAGTTTGATCTTATCTTGGAATACGTGGATGTGAATGAGCGAGTATTGAATCAAATGCATCATGATTTGATCTGGCACAGTTTATCATTTTTATGTGTAATTAAACAGTCTGTTTGGAAAAATTTGATTTCGAGTCTCAGTGCCGATTCATTGACTAAAACCCAGTATGATTATTTTCCAACACCTCTCCCCTTCCAGTTAAATTTCATCTTAAAGGGAAGGATTATGCCATTGTCTTTTATGGACTTGGATAATCTTAACTTGAACCATTCCCCTGATCAGAACATTGTTCAACGAATATTGTCTGCAGCTAAACAAAAATAGCTCTTCAGATTTCTTTGTTGCAGGTCGATGTGAAAAAGGCTATGCCCTAGCATTTAAGTCTTGGATAATCACGTTTGGCAAATTCAACAAACAACAAATTAACCTCAGAATTTTTTTAGTTTGAAACATGCTCCATATATCCTATAATCTATTTGAATATTTTTATATAACTAAGGGTCCCAGTGTCTTAGTTTGGGTATGCATGGTCCAGTTTTTTAATGTCTGAAGACTTGGTCCCATGTTTGGTGATTGTCAAGAATAAGAGAATATCACGGGCATATCTCGGTTAAAGCACAGGCATGATTGCTAGCAATGTAGACCTTGAACTAGCAGTGAGGGAAGAAATAATGAAGAGGGTGAAGAACAAAGCACATTGAAGAGTGTGACAACCAGTGGTACCCATTGTCTAGGTGCTCTTATTTCTATGATTCAGTCGTCTTGGGCAGAAGCAATCATAATTCTGTGTTCATTAAAATATGCTACATTATACTTTTTTAATTAAAAATCTATTGTAACAATTTCCAAATAAAAAAGTTGCATCTTAATCAATATTAATAACAGCTGTGTAAATTTTTCTTGAATCCAGTTAAATATGCCTCTATTTCAGGCATGTTGTCACTATTAGAAGTCAGCCATTAGTAGCAACTTATATATACATAATTGCACAATTGCTTGGCATTAGTTGAGATAAAATCCCAAAAGTAGAACCTCAGAATCATAGGAACATGTATTTGACGGTTTTTAATAAATAATCACAAAAGTGATATATAGAAAGCGTATTCCAGTTTACACTCCCGCCAGCGATATTTACACAAACTGTCACAAATTACAAGTGTTGTTAATTAATCTTTGCAATATGTTAGGTGAAATTATTTCTCTTTTCATTTTTTTTTTATTTATTTATTTATTTATTTTTTGGGGGGGGTACACCAGGTTCAATCATCCGTTTTTATACACATATCCTCATCTTCCCTCCCTTCCTTGACGCCCCCCCCAAGCCCCCCCCACCCTCCCCGCCCCAGTCCTCAAAGGCATCTTCCATCCTCTAGTTGGACTCCCTTTGTTATACAACAACTTCCCACTGACTATTTTACAGTTGGTAGTATATATATGTCTGTGTTACTCTCTTGCTTCGTCTCAGTTTCCCCTTCACCCCCCGCCCCCTCCCATACCTCGAGTTCTCCAGTCCATTCTCTGTATCTGCATCCTTGTTCTGGTCACTGAGTCCAACAGTACCATTTTTAGATTCCGTATATGTGAGTTAGCATACAATATTTGTCCTTCTCTTTCTGACTTACTTCACTCTGTATGACAGGCTGTAGTTCTATCCACCTCATTACATATAGCTCCATCTCATCCCTTTTTATAGCTGAGTAATATTCCATTGTATATATATGCCACATCTTCTGTATCCATTCATTTGTTGATGGGCATTTCGGTTGCTTCCATGTCCTGGCTATTGTAAATAGTGCTGCAATAAACATTATGGTACACGTTTCTTTTGGGATTATGGTTTTCTTTGGGTATATGCCCAGTAGTGGGATTACTGGATCATATGGTAGTTCTATTTGTAGTTTTTTAAGGAACCTCCAAATTGTTTTCCATAATGGCTGTACGAATTTACAGTCCCACCAACAGTGCAGGAGAGTTCCTTTTTCTCCACACCCTCTCCAACATTTGTTGTTTCCAGACTTTGTGATGATGGCCATTCTGACTGGTGTGAGGTGATACCTCATTGTGGCTTTGACTTGCATTTCTCTGATGATTAGTGATGTGGAGCATCTTTTCATGTGTTTGTTGGCCATCTGTATGTCTTCTTTGGAGAAATGTCTATTTAGGTCTTCTGCCCATTTGTGGATTGGGTTATTTGCTTTTTTGGTATGAAGCTGCATGAGCTGCTTGTATATTTTGGAGGTTAATCCTTTGTCCGTTGTTTCATAGGCAATTATTTTTTTCCACTCTGAGGGTTGCCTTTTAGTCTTGTTTATGGTTTCTTTTGCTGTGCAAAAGCTTTTAAGTTTCATGAGGTCCCATTCATTTATTCTTGATTTTATTTCCATCATTCTAGGAGGTGGGTCAAAAAGGATGGCGCTTTGATGGATGTCATATAGTGTTCTACCTATGTTTTCCTCTAGGAGTTTGTTAGTGTCTGGCCTTACATGCAGGTCTTTAATCCATTTGGAGTTTACTTTTGTGTATGGTGTTAGGAAGTGTTCTAATTTCATTCCTTTGCATGTTGCTGCCCAGTTCTCCCAGCACCACTTATGGAAGAGGCTGTCTTTTTTCCATTGTATATTCTTGCCTCCTTTGTCAAAGATAAGGTGCCCATATGTGTTTGGGCTTACTTCTGAGTTCTCTATTCTATTCCATTGATCTTCCTTTCTATTTTTGTGCCAGTACCATACTGTCTTGATCACGGTGGCCTTGTAGTATAGTTTGAAGTCAGGAAGCCTGATTCCACCAACTCCATTTTTCCTTCTCAAGATTGCTTTGGCTATTCGGTGTCTTTTGCGTTTCCATACAAATCGTAAGATTTCTTGCTCTAGTTCTGTGAAAAATGCCATTGGTAATTTGATCGGAATTGCATTGAATCTGTAAATTGCTTTGGGTAGTACAGACATTTTCACGATGTTGATTCTTCCAATCCAGGAACATGGTATGTCCCTCCATCTGTTTGTGTCGTCTTTGATTTCTTTCATCAATGTCTTAAAGTTTTCTGCATACAGATCTTTTGCCTCCTTAGGCAGGTTTATTCCTAGGTATTTTATTCTTTTTGTTGCAATGGTGAATGGGAGAGTTTCCTTAATTTCTCTTTCTGCTCTTCCGTTGTTAGTGTATAGGAATGCAAGAGATTTCTGTGCATTCATTTTGTATCCTGCTACTTTACTAAACTCATCAATGAGTGCTAGCAGTTTTCTAGTAGAGTCTTTAGGGTTTTCTATATATAATATCATGTCATGTGCAAAGAGTGACAATTTTACTTCTTCTTTTCCAATTTGGATTCCTTTTATTTCTTTTTCTTCTCTGATTGCTGTGGCTAAAACTTCCAGAACTATGTTGAATAATAGTGGCGAGAGTGGACACCCTTGTCTTGTTCCTGTTTTTAGGGGGAATTGTTCCAGTTTTTCTCCATTGAGAACAATGTTGGCTTTTGGTTTCTCATATATGGCTTTTATTATGTTGAGGTAATTTCCTTCTATGCCCATTTTCTGGAGAGCTTTTATCATAAATGGATGTTGAACTTTGTCAAAAGCTTTTTCTGCATCTATTGAAATGATCATATGGTTTTTATCCTTCAATTTGTTGATATGATGTATCACGTTGATTGATTTGCGTATATTGAAGAATCCTTGCATCCCAGGGATAAACCCCACTTGATCATGGTGTATGATTTTTTTAATGTGCTGTTGCAGTCTGTTAGCTAGTATTTTGTTGAGGATTTTTGCATCTATATTCATCAGTGATATTGGTCTATAGTTTTCTTTTTTTGTGACATCTTTGCCTGGTTTTGGTATCAGGGTGATGGTAGCCTCGTAGAATGAGTTTGGGAGTGCTCCGCCTTCTGCAATATTTTGGAAGAGTTTGAGAAGGATAGGTGTTAACTCTTCTCGAAATGTTTGATAGAATTCGCCTGTGAACCCATCTGGTCCTGGGCTTTTGTGTGTTGGGAGATTTTTAATCACTGCCTCAATTTCCGTACTTGTGATTGGTCTGTTCATGGTTTCTATTTCTTCCTGGTTCAGTCTTGGAAGATTGTATTTTTCTAAGAATGTATCCATTTCTTCCAGGTTATCCAATTGATTGGCATATAGTTGCTTGTAGTAGTCTCTCATGATCTTTTGTATTTCTGAGGTGTCCGTTGTGACTTCTCCTTTTTCATTTCTAATTCTGTTGATTTGCATCTTCTCCCTTTTTTTCTTGATGAGTCTGGCTAATGGTTTATCAATTTTGTTAATCTTCTCAAAGAACCAGCTTTTAGTTTTATTTATTTTTCTTATGGTTTCTTTCCTTTCTTTTTCATTTATTTCTGCTCTGATCTTTATGATTTCTTTTCTTCTGCTCACTTTGGGGTTTCTTTGTTCTTCTTTCTCTAGTTGTTTTAGGTGTAAGGTTAGGTTGTTTATTCGATCATTTTCTTGTTTCTTAAGGTAGGACTGTATTGCTATAAACTTCCCCCTTAGAACTGCTTTAGAGTAATGATAGTAAAAATGATACAAAATCTCGATAACAAAATAGAGAAAGTACAAGAAACAGTTCATAAGAACTCAGAAAAACAAACAGCAATGGATAACAAAATAACTGAAATTAAAAATACTCTAGATGCTATAACCAGCAGAATGACTGAGGCAGAACGAATAAATGAGTTGGAAGATAGAATGGGGGAAATAACTGCCACAGAGCAGGAAAAAGAAAAAATAATAAAAAGATTAGAAGACAGTCTCAGAGACCTCACTGATAACATTAAGCATACCAACATTCGAATTATAGGCATCCCAGAAGAAGAAGAAAAGAAGAAAGGGTCTGAGAAAATATTTGAAGAGGTTATAGTGGAAAACTTCCCCAACATGGGAAAGGAAATAATTCACCAAGTCCAAGAAGCACAGAGAGTCCCATACAGAATAAACCCAAGGAGAAATACACCGAGACACATATTAATCAAACTAACGACAACTAAACACAAAGAAAAAATATTAAAAGCAGCAAGAGAAAAGCAACAAACAACATATAAGGGAAAACCCATCAGGATAACAGCTGACCTTTCCACAGAAACTCTGCAGGCCAGAAGGGAATGGCAGAATATCCTGAAAGTCCTGAAAGAGAGAAACCTACAGCCAAGAATACTCTACCCAGCAAGAATCTCATTCAGATTTGAGGGAGAAATCAAAAGCTTTCCAGACAAGCAAAAGTTAAGAGAATTCAGCACCACCAAACCAGCCTTACAACAACTGCTAAAGGAACTTCTCTAAGTAGGAAACACAAGAAAAGGAAAACACCTACAAATACAAACCCAAAACAATTAAGAAAATGGTAATTGGAACACACATGTCAATAATCACCTTAAATGTAAATGGATTAAATGCTCCAACCAAAAGACACAGACTGGCTGAATGGATACAAAAACAAGACCCTTCTATATGCTGCCTACAAGAAACCCACTTCAGACCAAGGGATACATATAGACTGAAAGTTAAGGGATGGAAAAAGATATTCCATGCAAACGGAAGTCAAAAGAAAGCTGGAGTAGCAATACTCATATCAGACAAATTAGACTTGAAAGTAAAGACTATTAAAAGAGACAACGAAGGACACTACATAATGATCAAGGGATCCATCCAAGAAGAACATATCACAATGGTAAATATCTATGCCCCCAATATAGGAGCACCTCAATACATAAGGCGAATGCTAACAGCTATAAAAGGGGACATCGACAGGAACACAATAATAGTGGGAGACTTGAACACCCCACTTACATCAATGGACAGATCATCCAAACAGAAAATAAATAAAGACACACAAGCATTAAATGACACATTAGACCATCTCGACTTAATTGATATTTATAGGACATTCCATCCAAAAACGACAGAATACACGTTCTTCTCAAGTGCACACGGAACATTTTCCAGGATAGATCACATCTTGGGTCACAAATCAAACCTCAGCAAATTCAAGAAAATTGAAATCATATCAAGCATCTTCTCAGACCACAACGCCATGAGACTAGATATCAATTACAGGAAAAAAACTGCAAAAAAGACAAACACATGGAGGGTAAACAATTCACTCCTAAACAACCAAGGAATCACTAAAGAAATCAAAGAGGAAATCAAAAAATATCTAGAAACAAATGACAACGAAAACACAACAACCCAAAACCTATGGGATGCAGCAAAAGCAGTTCTCTTTTCATTTTAATTTCATTGTATCGTTAGTTTTTGTGAGACTGAAGTTAAATTTTCTTTTTAAATTTATACCAGCAGTATGTGGAGTTTTATAATCTGGATTCTGTTTTATATAATTTTGTTATGAGAATTTTAACATTATGTTTCTTTTCAAACACTGTACAATAGTAATATTAATTCTTAGGGAAGTTATTTTCTATATATTCCCATTTGACATTTGTTTGTATTTCACAGGTGATTATTTCTTTCTGTTCTTGTATGGAAGACTTTTATTTTTAGGTACTAAAATTTATTAGTGTTTTCCTTAAAAGTTCCTGATTATGGGCTACTTTTAGAAAAGGCCCCTTGTCTCTAAGATTCTACAGGTATTCACCTATTTTTATAATGTTGTAGAATAACATATAATCGTTATTTTAAAAATCTGTATTTTCTACAGTGATAAAGACAGATTACTAAACAGTATAATAGAATTATGTGAATATATGTGTATAGAAATAAAATTGTAGAATAAATAAATAGAATAAAATATAATAGAAATAAAATTGAAAAAACCGTGGAAGAATAAATACCAATTGTGACCATCTCTGGTTTATAGATTACTGTTGATTTTTGATCTTTACAATTTCACATTTAACAATTTTTATAAAAGTGCTATTTTAAAAAAATAAAACTGTAAAACTATTATTATAATGTGATGGCAAACTTAAAGACATATGAAGTCCCTTTACTGTATTATTTCAGGCACCAACAGTGGTGGTAAATTTTAATGGCAAGGTTCCTGCAATATGTATTTTATATTGTGTAGGAAAAATGATAAGCAAATACAAGAGAAAAATAATTAGAAATATGTGCTATAGAAAATGAAACAAAGTTACATTAAATATTTGGTTAGGAGATAACTTCCTCCACAAGAGGGCAGACAGCAGTATCAGCAGTATTTCGTCTTGTGGAACTGAAAAGCACAGCCACAGAAAGATAGAGAAAATGAAAAAGCAGAGGACTTTGTACCAGATGAAGGGACAGGATAAAACACCAGAAAAACAACTAAATGAAGAGGAGATAGGCACCCTTCCAGAAAAAGAAATCAGAATAATGATAGTGAAGATGATCCAGGACTTTGAAAAAAGACTGGATGCAAAGATCGAAAAGTTTACCAAAGACCTAGAAGAATTAAAGAACAAACAAACAGAGATATGCAACACAATAACGGAAATGAAAAATACACTAGAAGGAACCAATAGCAGATTAATGGAGGCAGAAGGGCGAATAAGTGAGCTGGAAGACAGAATGGTGATCATCACTGATGCAGAAAAGAATAAAGAAAACAGAATGAAAAGAACTGAAGACAGCCTAAGAGACCTCTGGGACAATGTTAAATGCACCAACATTCGCATTATAGGGGTCCCAGAAGGAGACGAGAGAGAGAAAGGACCTGAGAAAATACTGGAAGAGATTATAGCTGAAAACTTCCCTACCATGGGAAAGGAAATAGCTACCCAAGTCCAGGAAGTGCAAAGAGTCCTAGGCAGGATAAACCCAAGGAGAAACACGCCAAGACATATAGTAGTCAAGTTAACAAGAATTAAAGACAGAAAAGTTACTAAAAGCAACAAGGAAAACATGACAAATAACATACAAGGGAACTCCCAGCAGGTTAACAGCTGATTTCTCAGCAGAAACTCTGTAAGCCAGAAGGGAGTGGCACAATATATTTCAAGTGATGAAAGGGAAGAACCTACAACCAAGAATACTCTACCCAGCAAGGATCTCATTGAGATTCGATGGAGAAATCAAAAGCTTTAGAGACAAGCGACAGCTAAGAGAATTCAGCACCACCAAACCAGCCCTACAACACATGCTAAAGGAACTTCTCTAAGCGGGAAACAGAAGAAAAGGACCTACAAAAACAACAACAAAACAATTCAGAAAATGGTAATAGGAACATACATATCGACAATTACCTTGAATGTAAATGGACTAAATGCACCAACCAGGATACACAGACTGGCTGAATGGATACAAAAACAAGACCCATATATATGCTGTCTCCAAGAGACCCACTTCAGACCTAGGGACACATACAGACGGAAAGTGAGGGGATGGAAAAAGATATTCCATGCAAATGCAAATCAAAAGAAAGCTGGAATAGCAATATTCAGATAAAATAGACTTTAAAATAAAAAATGTTACAAGAGACAAGAAAGGACATTACATAAAGATCAAGGGATCCATCCAAGAAGAGGAGATAACAATTATAAATATATATGCACCCAATATAGGAGCACCTCAATACATAAGGCAAATGCTAACAACTATGAAAGAGGAAATGCAAGGCAGAAATAGAGACACAGGTGTAGAGAACAAGCACGTGGACACCAAGTGGGGAAAGCGGGGAGGGTTGGGGGGGAATGAATTGGGAGATTGGGACACCAAATTGTACACTCTAAATATATGCTGTTTATTGTCTGTTAACTGTATCTCAATAAAAGTTCTTAAAAAAAAAATTTGGTTAGGAACAGTTTTTCAGAGATGGTGATTTGAAAGGACTCTCTGAAAGGTGACGTTTAAGTCCAGATTTGAATGAGATAAGGGTCCCCGTGTGGAAGATTTGGAGAAGCCATTCCCATTTTCTTTAAACAAATTTAATATTGTATTTATGAGAAATAAAAACAAATTGATAAAATATTTTCAAGGTCTGTTTTATTGTGTGATAGGAAAAACTACATGGGTAGTCTTAAAAAAATAAAACTTCTGCCCCACATATACAAAGTTAACATTAATACCTCTTTATGTAAATTTAAATATGGCTTTATTGCATTAGTTAATATGATTTTTCGTACATAACTTTCTGTTATGTACTAAATTGTGTCCCCCTAAATTTAATATGTTGAAGCCCTTTTTCCCCAAGTGCCTGTATTTGAAGATAGGGACTTAAAGGGGGTAAATAAGGTTATGTGAGGTTATAATAGTAGAACCCTGGTCCAATAGGACTGGTGTCCTTATAAGTAGAGGAGGAGACACCAAGAGTGGGCACCCACAGAGAAGAGGTACACAGGACACAGCAAGAAGACAGCCATCTGCAAGCCAAGAGGAGAGGTCTAACCAGAACCAATTCTGTCAACACTTAAATTTTGGACTTTCAGCCTCCAGATCTGGAAAATAAATTTCTGTTGTTGAAGAAGCCACCCAGTCTGTATTATTCAGTTATGGCAGCCCAAGCAGTCTAATACACTGTTTCTTACCTTGTTTTTTCTTTTAACCATCTTACATTGTATTAACTAAAGTCATAGAAATCCTAAATTCAACAATTCCCTACTTTTCATTTTCATCAGTGTTAATTCCTGCAGAGATCAATTCACCAATCCTTTCTTGTACATACAATTTTCTAAAGACATTATTTTAATGTATTTTAGTTTTTAAACTTGTTTTGTGTGAACTTTACAAAGTATCTTTCGCACCTTGTGGACAGAGCCAAAAAAGGGAAAAAGATAATAAACCTCTTTATTTTTTCAGAAGACCTCAAAAACTTGCTCAGAAGTTTTAGAGCAGTAATTAAAAATAAATGATTTTTTACTTAGTTCTACTATTATTAAATAGCAAACTATTTTCATATCCTTTGTAATGTTTTGAGACTCACCTTAAGCCATTAAATATGTCTCACGTGTATGTAGAAAATGACTGTTTTGCAGTTGGATGCAGTGTTTTATATATGCTAATTGTGTTTTCATCCATTGATTATTCCAATATTATATATGCTTTCTAATGTTGTTGTTTGCTTGTTTTATTAGCTATTGATGCAGGTTAAAATCTCCCGCTATGATTTTGATGTTGCCCATTGATTACTTTTTGTAGCTCCCATACATTTTGCCTCAGGTATTTAAGTCTATATTATTAGGTTCATACACGTTTAGAATTGTTACATCTTCTTGTTGACAAAATGCTTTATCACTCTGAAATATCCCTTAGTCTCTAAAAATATTCCATGTGTTATAGTCTACATTCTGTATTACTGTTGCAGTGACAACTGCTTTCTCTGGGTTTGTGTTCAATGGTATATGTTTTCACATCCTTTTAAGTTAACTTTCTGTGTTCTCATACTTAAAGATAGCTTCTCTAAACTACATATAGTAGGCTTTTTTCCTAGTCTGTCAATGAGTGTCTTTTTTTTTTAATTAATTAGTTTATTTTATTGGCTGTGTTGGGTCTTTTTTGCTGTGCGCGGGCTTTCTTTTTTTTTTTTTTAGTTGTGGTGAGTGGGGCCATTCTTCGTTGTGGTGCGCGGGCTCTGTGGCTTCTCTTGTTGCGGAGCACGGGCTCTAGGCGCGTGGGCTTCAGTAGTTGCAGCACATGGGCTCAATAGTTGTGGCTCATGGGCTTTAAAGCACAGGCTCAGTAGTTGTCGTACACGGGCTTAGTTGCTCTGCAGCATGTGGGATCTTCCTGGAGCAGGGATCGAACCCATGTCCCCTGCATTGGCAGGCAGATTCTCAACCACTGCACCACCTAGGAAGCCCAATGAGTGTCTTTTTTTAAACTTAGCATTATAAGAATTATAAAAATATATTAGATAAAATATAAGTGTATAATAAAACCTGTATAAAATAATTTAGCTTTGGCATCTATTAATTCATGGCCAGTCTTGTTTTAATTTTCACCCTTATCCATTTCCCTCTTCCATATTACTAGCATTTTAAGTTTTAATTGCTGTATAACGTACACCCTAATGTTAAGTGTATACAGTGCATAAATTATGTGTCTGTACGTATGTGCAATTTCTTTGAGCTCAATAAAATTGTAAATATATATATTTTGACAAAATCCCCATCCAAATCAAAGCATAGGATATTTTCAGCACCCATAAAGTTGCTCACATATCTCTTCCCAGGAAATAGTGTCAAGAAAGAAACCCTCTGACTTCTGTCACCATCAGTTAGTTTTGACTGTTCAAATGATACGGCTATCTCATTTTGGTTTTAATTTGCAGTTACCTGAAGAATAAAGATGTTAGGCTTTTGTTTGTTTGTTTATGGGATATATATTCTGTTTTCTGATTTTCCTTCTAGCCTCTAAAATATTTGCAGTAGTTATTTAAAAACACTTGTAGGATAACTATAAATCTGTATTACCTCTGCATTTGTTTCTGTTTTTTCATCTTTCTCTTTATCAGTCACATTTCTTGCCTCTTTTCATGTCTTATACTATGTAAAAAAGTTTTGGAGACTGAAGCAAGTTTTACTTTACTTCCATTAGAAGATAGGGGTGAAAGCTCTGAAAACAAACAAAAAAATCATTCCCTGAGTTGGATCAAGTCTAGATGTGCTTTATTAGTCTCACTCAATTCCTAGCATGTTCCTAGTCTGCTAAGGTGGCAATTTTTTTTTTATAACAACGTTATTGATACATAATCCAAATGCCACCAAATCTTGCCCTTAAAGTGTGTAATTCAGTGACTTTCAGTATTTCCACAGAGTCCTGCAACCAGTACCAACATCTAATTCCAGAACATTTCATCACATCAAAAATAACATTAGCAATTACTTCCCAGTCTCTCCTCTTCTCAGCCCTGACAACCACCAATGTACAGAATTCTGATTCTGTGGATTTGTCAGTTATGGATATTTTAAGTAAAATTATATAATATGTTGTCTGGATGACTGGCCTAATTAGCACGATGTTTTCAGGGTTTGTCCATGTTGTAGCATGTAACAGTACTTCTTCCTTTTATGGTTAAATGATATTTAATTGTATGGATATACTACAGTTTCTTTATCCATTCATTGGTTGATGGACATTTAGATCGTCAGCAGTCGTTTTGGCTGTCATAAATAATGCTGCTATGAATATCCATGGGCAAATTTTTGTGTGGACATGTTTTCATTTTTTTTTGTCTATGTCTAGGAGTATTAGGTCATATGGTATGTACCTATGATTTCTCGGTCATGTGGTAACTCTGTGTTTAGTTATTTGAGAAACTACCAGATTGTTTCCAAATCAGCTCTACTGCTTTACATTCCCACAAATGATGTATGTGATTCTTATTTCTCCAAATCTTATACTTGTTATCTGTCTTTTTAATTTTTTCCATCTTAGTGGGTACAATGGTTTTATGTTTGTTTTCTTTAGCGTGGTTGTGAGTTGTGTCTCCCTAATGATTAATGATCTTGAACATGTTTTCATGTGGTTACTGGCCATTTGTGTGTCTTTTTGATGAAATGTTTATGCAAATCATTTACGCATTTTTAATTATTTGTCTTTGCATTGTTTAATTATCGTTTAATTATATTTGCTCATTATGTAAATTGTATTTTGTCATTGTGGTGCTTTTTGGAAACAAAATAATATCTCTAAATATAGTCTATTTTAAAATTATTTTTATTTATTGTTTCCAGATTTTGAATTGTGGCTATACAACAGTCATATTAAATTCCTAGGATATAATGCAGTTCATTCACATTTTTCCAGCACTTTATAGTTTTATTTTTGGACGTTTAAGTGTCTGATCCCTTTGAAATTTATCTTTGGCCATGCTGTGTGGTGTGGTTGTGTTGTTTTCATTTCCCAAATAATTATCCAATTTCCAAACCCTTTTTAAAAAAAATTGTTTTATTTTAGAATTCCACTATAATTGAGAGCCTGTGGGAATTTTTCCTAATTTTAAATGTTCTTACTTCTTCTCTCTGAGTTTTTCACTCAGAAAGTGGAAATAATTATAGAGAAGGGGTTACTTTTTTTTTTTGGTGGCTTCTGTGTTGCTGTTAAGAATGCAGAGGCTAGGAGTGCCTGTTTCGGGGATTTGTGAGTTACCCCCCTGCTAGACTTCCCTCACTGGTCTCCTTTCCCTTCTGTCAGTCCCACAGCACTGCTGCTGAACCTGTGCTCCTTGTGCTGTTCACAGATTGTGCAGCCATGGCTCCTCCTGTCAGGAAGAATATTTTTAATGACACTTCCCATGGCTTTACTCCTTTGCATTCTTAGTTGCTCTGACTGGTTTTATGGGATTAAAAACAAAGCACTCTGAACTAGTTTTCTACTCCTACATAGCACCTCACCACAGACATAGCAGCTTAAACACCATCTTTTTATTATCTCCGGTTTTCTTAGGTCAGAGGTTCAAACAGAATATCACTAGGTCCTCTGCTTAGTATCTCCCCAGGCTGTAGTTAAGGTATCAGTCAGGGCTGGGGTATCATTTAAGCTCCAGCATCCTCTTCCAAGCTTAGATGGTTATTGTGGAATTAATTTCCTTAACACTGTAGAATAATTGTTGCTTGATTCTTCAAGAACAGTAGAAGAGAAAGTCTCTGAAGCCACAGGACTTTAGTCCCTCTTTTAAGTTTTCACTTGGTTAAATTAGGCCCAGCCAGGATAATCTCTCTACTTCATAAGCCCAAATCAACTCTGTTGACACAAATTACTTCTGAAGAATTCTGTTACCTTTTCCATACTCTGTTTGCTAGAAGCAAGTCACAGTATCTATCCACATTCAAGCAAGGGGATTATAAAATGGCATGACTTATTGATATCCAAATTAGGTTAAATCCAACCTAGTCTGTCTCCATGATTTTCCAAGTCCAGACCAAACTCGTATTTGATGCAACTCTCCTCTCTTTTCCTTCCTCCATCACAGGATTGTTCTGCAGTGTACATGTCACCTCCCTTTACTTTCATAGCCTTTGGTGCCCTCTGTGGGGCAGACCTCTAATGCCACATCCCTAAATTTTTTGAGGATCATATGGGACCCCCTGTCTTTATAGTTTTGTCGACCAAGCTTGACCTTTTTATCCCCTCTACCCTTGGCAGCTTCTGACATCATTCTTGCATGCTGCTCCGCAAAACAATTATTTTTTTTTTTGCCCTTTTGAATGTGGTCCTTAAGGTTGGCTTTAGTTCATCATTCCACATTGTCCACCTTACCAACAGAAAATCCACACAATGTTGACAAACAGGTGCACGTACAGCCCTGGCAAACTACACTTCTGTCTTCTCTCTTGACCCTGCCAATTCTCTAGAGTTCCCTGAAGTTCTCAGAGAGCTGTAGGTTTATATCAGTGAGTCTGCTGCCCAATATGGTACCCAACAGGGAAATGGGATTTCACTATGCTTACAGGCAGTCTAATTTCTGTGGGTGATCCTCTTTGAATTCTATCATGATAAGCAAGGGAGAGACAGACTTCTTGGCATAAACCCTGTAGTCCCCTCTCCAAAATTCTTATATGGATAGAAAAGAAGGAATGTCACAGAATGCTAGATGACTATGAGGCATTTTAATAAGCCTTAGGGGAAGCTGATAGCATTCAAACATGAAGCTTTTTCATGGAGCATGGGGTTTTAAGGGTATCTTGATTTTAACTATGGATTCCAAGCCAATACCAGGGCCAGAGAATATCCTACTCAATTTCCTTTTACAAGTATGGTATTTGTATGAAACCAATCTAAAGGGTTGATAAGTTACATTGGGAAAATATATGCATATTATTTAAAAGAAAGGCGTTTCAAGATACAAAGTACCATTGTAATCTTCTCATATGAGCCTTCTTCAGTTTTTAGGGTTTCTTACCTTCTTAATCGATGCTGTAACATTGTAGGCATGGCATACCTTTAAATTCAATTTACAGTGTGTTGAAGCCAGATTTTAATCTTTGGGCTTGATTTTTAGAAATGTGAGGCCTGTGACTATAGTAGATAAATATTTCTTTTCAGGCAGTCAGAGTGACTTTCTAGTCTCTAATGTGGACCTTGACTGAGAATTTGCCCTGATCTGATGAATTTCTTTCTCCAAGTTGTTCAGTGTTCCTAGAAGCACCCTTTCCCCAACTCCTTTATTCTTCTTATTTTCAGTAATGTATTCTATTATACCAGGACCTACTTGATAAAAAAAAACTTTACTTTCAGTGCGCACTTGATTGCAGGTGTCTAGAGGTGATTGTGTAAGTAGTTGTTTTTCCACTGTGACGTGGACTTTCCATGCCCCTTTTAAACCCTGGCAATAGGGACATTAGTACCTTTAAACCAAATCACATGAGAGTACCACTTAGAGTCTCATTGTTTTTACTTTGTCTGGAATTATTTCTGGTATCAATAACTGTTTCAGTCAGCGTTGAATCAAGAAAATAGAATGACTTTGCTTCTGTGTCTGGTGGTGGGCCTGAAGTAAGCCAGTCCACCTGGTGGGCAGTTGGGACAAGAAGCTGAATGCAGAGTGGGTGAGAACAGCACATAGGAAGCTGCTGGCATCTATTATCTCTCACACAAAGTGGAACCAAAATAAGCTGAAAGCCTATAGCACCAGTGAATTTCTCCTTTGACTCATCTAAACAATGACCTTCAGAGCCTAGTGAATGCTGCTTACTTCTGTGCTGTAAACTTTATGCAGTTCTCTCTCTTTCTCCCCCCTTCCCTCCCTCCCTCTCTCCTTCCCTCTTTTAAATTGTAAATGGGAAGCATGCAGGGAAGGAAATTTCTGGGAAAGTAGTTACAGATTATCTAAATTGAGATAATGTAAAAATATGACAGCTAAACAAAATTTATAGCAATATCTTTTGAAAATTTTCAGTAATTTCCTCATATATTATTAATTAATCTCCTCACTAGATTATAAGTATATGGCTACTTTTAGTGATTCTTAGGTTGTCTGCATAGTTTTATAACTGATTCCTGCAGAACAAGATGCATAATTGTTCAGCTTGGGGTTAGGTGATACATAGGAAAATGAGACAAACTTGAGATCAGATTGAACTAGGAAGTTCTATAAGAAGATATGTATGAACAAAAAAATCATCTTTTTAATACAATGAGGTCAACTGCAGGCATAAGCAGAAATTGTGGTTTAGAATGTTCATCTAATAAAAGGAAGCAAAAAGCTGAATTGTGGTTTAGCCTAACAATGCCAATCTACTTACTTTTTCAAGAAATGCTGACATCTAATCAGAAACTTTGAGGATTATTATGTTTAGTAAAAGTATGCTTACATAACATAATCTTCTATCCTTTTTCATAACTAAGATTTTTTGCATGAAACATATCTTTGTATCTGTATAGTTAATCTTTTGATAGTATCATAAAATAACTTTCACAGCAAGGAATTATGTCAAAGTCACTTTTCATTTTGCATTGGTTGAGAAATAAATATAAAGATTTAAATGTTTCTCAGGAAACCGAGTTTCTTATTTTAAGTTGATTATTTTTTTTCAGAATTGTTCCATAGTGCATTCTATGACAGTGGGATTAGTTTTAAATTTTTAAGGAACTATTTTAAATAAAGAAATGTAGAGTTAATTGCCTCTCTGTGGAGTGGGTAGGGATTTGCCTTATCTTACAAATAACTATATGGCCTATAAGGAGTATATCAAGTTTTCAATATGAGTGTCTCCTAATTAAAAAACCTGTAAATGTACTCTACTAGAAAAAAAAGTATCTTTTAACAAATTATTCTAATTATTCAAATATTTTTAAAAAGTTTAGGACCTTCCAAGATATGGTGGCTATTATCGTAGTCATAATCCTTTTGTAACCAATTAAAATTGTATGAACATTGGCCTTCTAGATTATCTGATAATATTTTCAGGACCTAGTTAGTAAAATAAAATTATAATGGATTTGTATTTTCTCAGGCGAGGCCCGTTGTAATACACTGGATTTTTTTATTCCAGCACTGATGGCATCTGCATTCTCAAAAATTGGCTTTTATGTTTCTAAACAACTGCAACACTGGTTGACATCTTTTAAGTGTTCAATTAATATTTGATAAATTAATGAATTAATAAGTGAGTGAATGACTGGCATTGTCTATAACATTTCATGTAGTTTTAAATGCTGAACAAAAAGAGCCTTGTAAAATATCTAGTCTTAAAATAAAATCCAGTGGACTTGTTTTATTTTTGTTTCATTCCTGTAAATTTTCTATCCCTAGTTGTTTTTAGACTCTGGGAATTATTTCTTACATGGACTTATAAGTTTTAATATAAGTAACTCTTCTTGTGAAATAGCTAATAATGCTAAAAATGCCACCTATGACAAATTACTTTTTTCTTGACCTTTTGTTACAGCACTGTCATGCTCGAAAAAGAATTCAGAAATTACCCAACCTGATCCTATCATATTTCTGTGAAATTTGTGATCTGAGCTATCTAATGTTTGCAGTTCTGAATTTCTTTCTTCTATTTAGATATGCATTCCGGTGTCCAATGCTCAGTTAACACAGAGCTGCTGGTTAATACACAGATGTTAATATAGTAGATTTAAGACTTTGAATATAACCACACATGAAACATCAATTATCCTGTTGTGATATGTGGACTTTTCAATCTATAATTCGGTAAGTTCTCTGCAAAAACTCTATAGCAAACTTAAGGCTTTCACACATGCAGAGAAGTACACAGTACAATGATTTTTAACCCTATATTTTAATAACTAAAGTAATAAAGAAACACTTTCTTCTTATATCAGAAAAGCAATACCCATTTCAAAGTTTCAAGTTGCTATATCTTCCGAATTACTATTTAGCATACTTTTCTGTTATTAGAGTGTGCTCCACACAGTTAGGTTACCATACCTGTGCAATTCCAGATTTCAAAATGAGCAGCTAATGTCATTACATAAGTCTTTAAAATAACTTGCCCTTCTGTGATATAAAGTTATGCGTTATAAAGGACAGTTTATATGTTTACATGTATTCCAATTACTCAAGGCTTTATTGATCATTAAAATGCTCATTTGGTTTCTTAGTCAAAAGGGATTTTATGAAAAGCAACAGAATCTTACTGCTACTAGTTCAACAAATTATCCCACGTACCATTGTGTCATCATAGTGTTTTACTTTGTGTGTGTGATTCTCTGTGTTCTTTCCTAAATTAAATAGCAGTGAATGATATCATCTTTGGATAAGGATATGTAAAACCAATTCTGACCCAGGTTTATTAAACATTGAAACTGATTAGTGATCGTTAAAAAATCCTTTATGCTTGCTATAAATTAAGTAAATCCTCTTGTAGCCTACGTAGTACATATTGATGAATATTCCAGATATGAAATGGCAACTAGTAAGATCAAAGACTTTTCCTCCCAGTTCAAGCATATGAAGCTGATTTTTATTTTAATTTTAGTCCATTTTAATCTAGGCAATTCTGAAACTACTACATTGAGAAACACAAGAATAGAATTCACATGGGAAAAATAAATATTTAAGTACCTGATGTTTATTTTTTTGTAATTAAAACAATTATGAACTCACGTGTATAAAGATTAAGACCACAAACCTAAGTAACTATAATCCAATTTATGGGGTTGTATACACACGAGGGTGAATCAAAAATTATCCACACTCTGGCTGTAGAATTTATTTTAATTAACTTTTAGAAAAGACAAACACATCATTTTTCAACATAATCTTCTTGCTTTTCAATACACTTTGTCCATCTGTCAACAAGCTTTAATATTCCTTCATTAAAAAATGTTTTAGGCTGAGCTGCAAGCCATGGATGCACCGCTGTCTTCATTTCTCCTGCAGAAGTGAATCTTCGTCCTCGTAGGGCTTCTTTCAGGGGACCAAACAGGTGAAAGTCTGATGGAGCAAGATCAGGACTATAGGGAGGATGCTTTAACACCTCAAAACAAAGGAATCCATGACAGACAGGTTTCGAAAAGTTTGTGTGAGATGGGTACTGAAACAACTCACGAAAGAGCATAAACAGAACCATTTGGATATCTGCAAACAAAATTTGTAATGATACTCTAAAGAAGGTGAAAGTTTCTTAAAGAGAATCATTCCTGGTGATGAGACATGGATTCATCACTATGAGCCTGAGCCTGAGAGTAAATGGAGGATATGCAATGGAAACATCCTCAATCGCCAACCAAGAAAAAGTTCAAAAGTCAAACATCAGCTGGAAAATTGATGCTTACAGTTTTCTGGGATTCTCAAGGGCCAGTATTGGAACATCATCAGGAAGAAGGTTCAGCAATCAACAGTGCTCATAACAGTGAGATGCTTATTGAAGAGCTGAAGCCTAAACTTCGGATTAAATGCAGAGGACTGCTATCCAAGGGTATCGTGAGCTTGCATGACAGTACACATCTGCATGCTCTGCCCACACTGTCGACACTCTGCAAAATCTTTGTTTTGAGGTGTTAAAGCATTCTCCCTATAGTCATGATCTTGCTCCACTGGATTTTTACCTGAAAGCCGGGCCCATCTAATGACATCAGCCCTTAAATGCAGAGAATTTCTCTGGCAAAAGAAATGTGGCAGAAAGTGAGTCAGAGATTGCAAGTATGAGAAGGATTCAAAGCACCATTGCTGGCTCTGGGATGTAGAGTCCCATGTGGGGGGACTGGTGAAAAACCTCTAGGAACTACGGGCATCTGCCAGCTGACAGGCAGCAGGAAATGGATTCTCAGTCCTATGACTATAAGGACCTGGATTCTGCCAACAGCTTGAATGCACTTGGAAGCAAATTCTTCCCAGAGTCTCCTGAGAAGAGTCCAGTTGGCTGACACCTTGCTTTTGGCTTTGTGAAATCTGGAGCAGAGAAATCAGCAGAGCCAACTAGAACTTCTAACCTACAAAACAATGCAATACTAAATTTGTATTGTTTTAAATCACTGAGTTTGTAATTATTTGTTATGGCAGGAGAAGAAAATGAATGCAGTTATCCTCTTCAACTCAGGTTCCAGTCTCTAAAAAATGAGAGAAAATAATATTATGTTACAAGTGTATGTATGTCTTGAATATGCAGAGTGATTGATAAGTTATATTTGCCATACATTTAAAAATTTAAATGTAGGTTATGCAAACCACTTTTTTTCCTCTGTGTGTGTGTGTGTGTGTGTGTGTGTGTGTGTATGTGTGTTTTAAGACATTTATCACATTTAATTATCCTAGGAGAAAATAGCTACTATCTGATTACTTAATATTTTTATTGATGTATCCAAATCTAATATGGTGATATGTCATAGTGGATAGTTCCTGAAATGAATGGCACAAATGGTGAGGGTGACTATCATGGCCTAATTCCAAGGAATAGAAATATGCTATTTTGAAGGCAAACAAAAATGCTGTAAAATTTTGTATGTTTCATTAAAATAGTATACAGTAATATATAATCAGCCAAATTAGTTATTATCTTGCAAAATGCTTAAGAATGTTCTTAAATAATAAATAATGAGTTTTTTACTGTTTAAAAAAATTACTTTGGAAACTGCTCGACTTCTGACTTTTAAAATGTAGACTTGTTAATAAAAATATAATTTACATATTCCTTGATGACTTTCAAATAGACATAAAATGTATATTCATCAATTTAAAATTATGATTGAATAACTCCATGTTTTTGTAGAAAATATGCCAGAAGATAGATCACATAACTTATAATAGATTTTCAGTGATCCCTGTGATTCAATTTTATTTTCACAGTTGGATTTTTTTAAAGCAAGAATAAACATGGTTTTCATTTTTAATACATAATTCTATTTCTTCTTAGAAACTTAAATTGATTTGAGAATGCTGTAGTAAACACATATCAGAAGCAGTATTGTATGTGATTATGCCTTTCATTCATAGATTGGTTTTATTATTATACTTTTAATTAGACGTAAATCATATATTATTTGATACAATTTTTTTTCAGTTTTTGTTACTGAATAACGTAGTTTGAATGAAGAAATATTTGTCTGAGACTTTCCATTAATCTCCCACTTTCAAAATAACGTAATAGTTCATTCTGAAACATTATAAATTTAAAATTTTGCCATTTTCAAAACAAATATTGCAAATATTTTAATAAAAATGTTTTGATACACAGTTTTCAGTAATGCAATTTTTGTATATTTATTTATTTATTTATTTATTTTATTGGCTGTGTTGGGTCTTCGTTGCTGCACACGGGATTTCTCTAGTTGCGGCAAGCAGGGGCTACTCTTCCTTGTGGTGTGCAGCCTTCTCATTGCAGTGGCCTCTCTTGTTGCAGAGCACAGGCTCCAGGCACATGGGCTTCAGTAGTTGCGGCACATGGGTTCAATAGTTGTGGCTCACGAGCTCTAGAGCGCAGGCTCAATAGTTGTGGCACACAGGCTTAGTTGCTCCGCGGCATGTGGTATCTTCCTGCGGCAGGGATCGAACCCGTGTCCCCTGCATTGGCAGGCGGATTCTTACCCACTGTGCCCCCTAGGAAGTCCAGTAATGCAATTTTTGAACAAAATAACTTTGAATTAATAAAACAAAAAGATTCATACAGTGAATGCTTTTACTTTCTTTGTCTTTTCACTCATTAAAATCAATAATCTGGTCTTGAACATGAGCTTAGAGGAAAATGTCCCTAGAAACCTGCCTGTAGAGTATACTGAAGAAGGAGCAGCTGTCTTTGTAGGTTATTAACCTTCCACTCCAGCTTGATACACCCAGGCATCCATACACAAATTTTTCCAGACTTTCCATTTTTAGAGACTCTTACACAGGTTGTTGAATTGTTGAGGGTTTGGGGGCATAGGCATCTGCTTTAATATTCTCTGTATCTTTTCTGAAGTTATGCTAGCAAGCGTAAAGATAAGTTGATTCAAGGTAATCAATGAAGTAAATTACACATACACACACATACATATAATTTACATGAAAATTTTTTTCAAACAGAAAGTTAATGAATCTAGTTTTTTAATCTTTTGAGTACTCAATCAGTAATGTATTTTCTGCCTTGTCATACAAAACAGTCTTAGAAACAGAATTGGATACTGAGTACAAAATACTGATGTGAAAATCTAAATTAAGGTGTTAAAATTCACATCTGGTGATCAGTTCTGACAATACAAATGAGAAAATAGGAAGGTAGGCCAAATAGATCACTCGAAGAAAAAAATAGAAAATTTGAATATTATTTCTTCTACAAGCAAATATTTTTAGTAACGTATTTTGAACGAAAAGTTAAGAATTTCATATATTTTATTAATAAAAATGTAAAAAGATATTGTACGTGAAATACACATAAATGTCATTCATATCACCACATATCATTTATTTTCACTTGTAGATAACTTGCATATGTTTTATTGAGTTATAATTTATATTATTGAAAAGCAAAAATCTTAACTGTAACAAAACTGTGAGTTTTGACAGTTGAGGGTTTATCAGACACTATCAACCTGTGGAGTATTTCTCACTTCAGAAATGTCCTTTGTGCCTTCCCAGTCAGTCCCCTAAGGGAAGACACCATTCTGATTTCTTTCTTCATTGACTAATTTTCTCTATTTTACAGATTTAGAAATCCGTGTAGTTAGAAAGATACTGTATACCTAATAGAACCTTAATTATTTCCCAGAGCAACATATTTTTGAGAGATGTTCAGTGATTTTACATGTATCAGTAGTCTGTCCCAATTTTTATAGCTGGGTGTTATTCCATTGAATGAGTACATCAGCTGTAGATATTGTTTACCTTAGCCTCTACTATTCTTTTACACACAATGTCTGACATTAAACATATAACAAAAAAATCAAGAAACAATGTTAATAGATATAGTGGAAAAGTAGATATGTTTGTACAATTGAAAAAAATGAGCAGGAAAAAATAGAAATTATGTACCGTCAAATGGAAATGAACTCCTAGGGGCTTTTTGCTTTTGTATAGACCAAATCAATTTCTAATGTCATTGTTCCAGACATTTTCACCAAGAATATCAGAGAGTTTCACTTGTTTCACATTCTTGTAAATACTTGATATTGCCAAGATGCATATATATTGTTTCCATATGAAAAGATAATTTCCTGTTATCCTTCTTCTGGGAAAGAAATCTATCATTTTGGAAACAAGATCCAGACCTTGGGCAAAAAATAGTCTAAATGTCCAAAAAAACCTTTGTATAGATGATTATTTTGAACTACACAAGTTCAAACACAATATTGAACAGGTATATGAACTGAGAGTTCTTATTAAGTAATAAGACTGCATCAGTCATGTGAACTTAGAAGCATCAAAGTAAGTAACTGAAGCCATTTTAAAAGATTATAGCTTGAAAAAAGGAGTCTAGAATTAAAGTATAAAGACCTCCTCTCTTTAATTTCAAAATGAGGAAAACAAAACATTAAACAACCGAGATGAACTTTCCAAAGAAACCAGAGGAAAACCAGCTAAATATAGTGTCACAGAAGCCATTCAAAGAGGAGTTTCTCAAGCAGGTCATAGTCAGAATTCTCACATGGTTTTGAATAGCTTCACATCCATCAGTTTTTATTTTTAAAAGTAGTTATTTTTTATTAAGGTTTATATGTATATTTCTGTTTCTTTTTAAGTTTTTTTACTTCTTGGATTTCAATATCCTTTCTATTTTATAAGAAATTCAGTGATTATAGCTTTTCTCTGGCGTTTTTGTCTCCAACATCAGTTTTTATACCAATATATTCTACACTTCAAACAATGTCAGTGAGTATATGACCAAAGACAAGTTATTTTCATCAGAATTTTTAACTTGAAAAAAGGCACCTACCAATAAACCTTTCCCCCAAATCCCACTTAGTAAGAATTGGTTTCTACCAAAAGCCAACATCATTCTAAATGGGGAAAAACTGAAAGCATTCCCTCTAAGAACAGGAACAAGACAAGGGTGCCCACTCTCACCAGTATTGTTCAACATAGTTTTGGAAGTTTTAGCCACAGCAATCAGAGAAGAAAATGAAATAAAAGGAATCCAAATTGGAAAAGAAGTAAAATTGCCACTCTTTGCAGATGACATGATAGTATACATAGAAAACCCTAAAGACTCTACCAGAAAACTGCTAGCACTAATTGATGAATTTAGTAAAGTAGCAGGATACGAAATTAATGCACAGAAATCTCTTGCATTCCTATACACTAACAATGAAAAAGTAGAAAGAGAAATTAAGGAAACTCTCCCATTTACCATTGCAGCAAAAAGAATAAAATACCGGGGAATAAACCTGCCCAAGGAGGCAAAAGACCTGTACACAGAAAACTATAAGACACTGATGAAAGAAATCAAAGACAATACAAAGAGATGGAGAGACATACCATGTTCTTGGATTGGAAGAATCAACATTTTGAAAATGACTATACTACCCAAAACAATTTACAGATTCAACACAATCCCTATCAAATTACCAACAGGATTTTTCACAGAACTAGAACAAGAAATCTTATGATTTTTATGGAAATGCAAAAGACCCTGAATAGCCAAAGCAATCTTGAGAAGGAAAGACGAAGTTGGTGGAATCAGGTTTCCTGACTTCAAAGTATACTACAAGGCTACAGTGATCAAGACGGTATGGTACTGGCACAAAAACAGAAATATAGATCAACGGAGCAGAATAGAGAGCCCAGAGGTAAACCCAAGCACATATGGACACCTTATCTTTGACAAAGGAGGCAAGCATATACAATGGAAAAAGACAGCCTCTTCAATAAGTGGTGCTGGGAAAACTGGACAGCTATATGTAAAAGAATAAAATTAGAACACTCCCTAACACCATACACAAAAATAAACTCAAAATGGATTCAAGACCTAAACGTAAGGCAAGGCACTATAAGGAAAACATAGGCAGAACACTCAATGACATCCATCAAAGCAAGATCCTTTTTGACCCACCTCCTAGGATAAAGGAAATGAAATCAAGAATAAACAAATGAGACCTAATAAAACTTAAAAGCTTTTGCACAGCGAGAGTACCATAAACAAGACAAGAAGGCAGCCCTCAGAATGGGAAAAAAATAGTTGCTATCGAATCAACAGACAAAGGATTAATCTCCAAAATATACAAGCAGCTCATGCAGCTTAATACCAAAAAAGCAAATAACCCAATCCACAAATGGGCAGAAGACCGAAATAGACATTTCTCCAAAGAAGACATACAGATGGCCATCAAGCACATGAAAAGATACTCAGCATCACTAATCATTAGAGAAATGCAAGTCAAAGCCACAATGAGGTATCACCTCACACCGGTCAGAATGGCCATCATCAAAAAATCTAGAAACAATACATGTTGGAGAGGGTGTGGAGAAAAGGGAACTCTCCTGCACTGTTGGTGGGAATGTAAATTGATACAACAACTATGGAAAACAATTTGGAGGTTCCTTAAAAAACTAAAAATGGAACTAGCATATGATACAGTAGTCCCACTCCTGGGCATATACCCAGAGAAAACCATAATCCAAAAAGAAACATGTACCATAATATTCATTGCAGCACTATTTACAGTAGCCAGGACATGGAAGCAACCGAAATGTCCATCAACAAATGAATGGATAAAGATGTGGCACATATATACAATGGAATATTACTCGGCCATAAAAAGGAATGAAATGAAGCTATATGTAATGAGGTGGATAGACCTAGAGTCTGTCATACAGAGTGAAGTAAGGCAGAAAGAGAAAAACAAATATTGTGTGCTAACTCATATATACGGAATCTAAAAGAAAAAAAAATGGTACTGATGAACCCAGTGGCAGGGCAAGAATAAGGATGCAGATGCAGAGAATGTACTGGAGTACATGGGATTAGGGGGGTGGGGGGCAAAGGGGAAGCTGGGACAAAGTGAGAGAGTAGCATAGACATATATATACTACCAACTGTAAAATAGATAGCTAGTGGGAAGTTGCTGTATAACAAAGGGAGATCAGCTAGATGATGGGCGATGAGTTGGAGGACCGGGTCAGGGAGGTTTGGGGGGAGTCGCGGGAGGGAGGGGATATGGGGATATGTGTATAAATACAGCTGATTCATTTTGGTGTACCTCATAAGCTGGTACAAGAGTGTAAAGCAATTATATTCCTATAAAGAGCTTAAAAAAAAGAATTGGTTTCTAATACTATGGAAAAACATTAACTAGTCACATAACACTGACTACTGCCCTCATTATTACATAATTCAGTTGTATCCTAATGTATATAACCATGGTTAATTGATAGTAATATAGTTGTTTTTAACAGCCATCTAGTGTTTATTCCATATGGACGTGATCATGCATTTTCAAACTAAAGTAAAGCACATAAGGGAAAATATGACAATATAGTTAATGAATGTGCTAAAGTCAACATCTGAGTTTAGAATTTTGTAAAAGAGATAGTTATATTCGTTTGGCATAATTTATGATTTACTTTCACTGTTTATTGCTTAGCAATTGATTATAATCCAGATGTTTAAAATCTATCCATAGTTTTAATTTTCAATTTGGGTGATTTTTGTCATATGACAACTCTCAAAAAAGTGTATAATTTATTTTGAAGAGAAGAATATATGTTGGAAAACTAAAGTTCCCTGCAATTTTCTTAATTTCCTTATCAATATACCTGTAGAGGATTTTACTAACAGTCAATAATACCCCCAGCAGCAATAACACACAGCCATAACCCCTGCCATCTTTGGTTAATGGTTCTTTCTATGTTCATACAATTACTATAAGGCCTATTATAGTTGTTTGAACTTTTTTCCTAGCCAGCAAGTGGGCATATACAGCAATCATAACTTAAACTGTGTTTTCTTTGAACATGTGCTATACAGTAAAACAACTTTAAACTAATTTTTTCTCTTTTGCTCTCTCTGGTCTCCAAAAAGTATCTTATTCTGGCTAAGGAGTAAAGACAGTTTTTATGCTTTAATTTAATTAATAGAAGGAAAGAAAAAGAATCCTAACTATAGAGCTTATGACAAAGAAGCACATAGATCATTCTAAACCCCCCCTGATCTTTATAAAATACCACAGGAAGTAAAGATTTTTGTATGCTTTAGTTCATAGAAACCAAATATTTGTGTACATTGCATAAAAAAGGCAATGAATGCCAAAATGTTAATTTTTTAAAAAAGCTGTACTGGCCTAAAAGACTGTCCAGACCACTTGAATATCCTCCCCTGTAGTGTTTTTAAATGCAAATGTGAAGACATAAATAACCAAACCTGATTCAGAATCTCATTTAGTAGATGCTATTGGATAACTCAGAATAACATAAATATCATCTCAAGGATTTTTGTATCTGTTTGAGGGATATTGGATTGTCTTCATCTGCTTCTGTAATTTTTTTGTCTGGCTTAGGTTTTAAGGTACTTGGCTTATAAAGTTAGTTAGAAAGTGTTCATTTCTCAATAATTTGCAGAATGTTTGTGTAGAATTTTTTTTCCTCCTTAAATGTTTGAAACAAACAGAAGAAACTAATAAACCCTGTGTGTTAGACAGAATAGTAGTCCTCCAAAGGTAGTCACATTCCAATCCTCAGAACCTGTGAATATGTATGTTACATGGCAAAAGGAATTTTGCAGGTATGATTAAAGACATGAACCTTGAGTTAGAGAGATTTCCTCAGTTATCCAGTTAGGCCCAGTCTAATTATGTGAATCCTTAAATGCAGAAATGCAGAGGGTCTTTCTGGGGCTGTGGCTGCAGAGGAAATGTGAGGACAGAGGAAAGGTCAGAGAGATGACAGATTGCTGGCTTTTAAGATGGAGGAAGAGGACGTGAAACACTTTGGATTCAGAGATCTTCTAGAAGCTATAAAAGAAATAATAACAGATTGTTCTCTAGAGGCTCCAGAAAGCATTGCAGCCATTCTGTGAATTTCTTGCACTTCAAAGATAAGGAATAATTTGTCATGTATGTAGTTAAAATGGTATGTCATGAGTAAACCTAGAAAATCAGATTAGACACAGAACTTTCCAAAGCAACAGTCATTGGTAGACGAGAGAAAATACATACTTACAAAATTCTCAAGGATGGAACAGGGTAGATAATTGCGCAGACCAGAGTGAATAGCTGGCTCAGTTGTAAGACATCACCCTGGAATTTCAGGTTTCTTTATTCTTGTAGTTCCATAGTGCCTTAGGGTGTTTTATTCCTCTACATGGTCAAAAACTAAAGCATTCATAATATGTCACTCCTGCAGCTTTCAAGAGGAAGGACATAGTAATAGAGGGCAAGCAGTCTGTGAATACACTCAGCTGCCTATCTCATTTCTGCCTCCCAGTGACCAGAACATTGCTATATAGACACTGTCGTTAGATGCAGAGAAGACTTGGATTGGACCAATGCTGTGTGGATGTGTGCTCATTTGAAACTGTGGATCCTATTACTAAAAGAATAACATCAGGCAAAAACATATGAATCCATTAAAAGTATCTGCTTCACGACACTCAAGTTTCTATATATGTCATTGTCAGTCACTCTTCAGAGGTTGTTGGGGGAGTCACTCTACTTTGGAGCCAGTCAAGAGATGGTCTTCATTTTCTGGTGATCTGTACCTAAAAGACACATTTTCTTCTCCACCCAATATACATTCGTGAAGAATGAGCAAGATAACTGCGAAAGCAGGGCAGGGGGGGGGATTGTGGAAAGCATACTACAGCCAGTATTTTATAGAGTTATTAAACCACTCTTGGTGGTAATTGTGAGAAATCCCCATGATTATCCATCTGGCAACCCTAGTTCTAGCCTTTAGAAATTCTCTTTTCCATTATCCTCTATGGAGCCTGACTTTTCCCTGTAGAGGGATCTTCCTAGTCAATTATGCTGTTTGGCCCCATCTAAAGTGGGCACTGAAGTCTATGGACTGAACAGACTTTACAGCCTTGTGATTGTGGGCTTTTACAGATCTTCTCAGAGGCTTTTGGTTTATTTGCTTCCCATGATTTCAACAGTCACAGATCACATCTGGTCACAATTCTCGAGAGGCCAGCTGAAACAGCAGGCTTGAAGTCAGCTAGGAAGAGCACTAACATTAATCTCTTCTTTGCCGCTGAGCTGGTTCCCACTGTCTGGCACTTACCTGGAGGCTCTAGAAAAAGACACTGAATGTCAGTCCTATCTCCTGCTGCTTGGGCTTCAGAAGCCTTTGGCTTTTCCACCCCTGAGGCCCAACATTATCAAAATTTCAATCCATTTAAATCATAGGCCATATGCATAGAAATTTTCCTAGAGCAGAGCTGAATTCCCTTCCATCTCTGCTTGCAAATTAACTGATTTTCCCCTGAATCAGTCCCTTTCCTATATCGGCCTGAAGTGTCAAGATGCACCAATAATTTTGGTTTTTTAAATCACAGGTTCAGTAAGTACGTGCTCTGTGTTCTACATGTGCTCCATGTCCATACACGGGGAACAGTTTTACCACCTGTATTGCCAAGATAATGGTAAACTTTCTACCCTGCATTGTAAAGGTATTGCCTGCATGCCAGCTGCTAAGCCAGTGCCACATACTTTGGATTTTTTTGGTTATGAGAGCATCATGCTTTCAGGTATCAATTTTGTGTATTCATGGAGTGTAAATTAAGCGTCTGTAAGAGAGTTCCCAAAAAATGAACATTTGTTCTTCTTATGTAATATTGCGGGGATATTTGATGGTTCAGAGTGGGTAGAAAGCTCTGTTCCAAAGGACATTTAAGTTCTTGATAAAACCCTCCCTAAGGTGTTAGCTTAGTCTGCACTGCCAACTGGCTCACTATTTTTGCCTTGCAGCACGTAGGATAAAAGAATTGAAGGGCAATCCTCTTTTTAAGGAGGTGATCTGTAATTTGTGCATATCTTTTGCCGCACGTAACCCAATGGCCATAGTTAGTCATAAAATCGTACCTGTTTACAAACCAAGCTAAGAAATATGCTTGCAAGAACTCAATAGTTCTATTACAACAAGGAAGAAGACTTTTGTGGGAAAATTATCAGCCTTTGCCATATATCGAAAATAATAGAATTGCTGACTTTTACTGTGTTCCAGGAACTGTGTTAGGTCAACATCTACTATCAATGTGTTACTCATTATTTTCTCTATTTATTATAAATTTATTTATTTTGTATTTATTGGCTGGGGTTGGGTCTTCATTGCTGGGTGTGGGCTTTCTTTAGTTGCTGAGAGCAGGGGCTACTCTTCATTGTGGTGTGCAGGCTTCTCATTGAGATGGATTCTCTTGTTGCAGAGCATGGGCTCCAGGGGCACTTGGGCTTCAGTAGTTGTGGCACACAGGCTTAGTTGCTCTGCGGTATGTGGGATCTTCCCAGACCAGGGCTTAAACCTGTGTCCCCTGCATTAGCAGGTGCATTTTTAACCACTGTGCCACCAGGGAAGCCCCATTCTCTCTATTTATGAAATGAGCAATCTTAGTCTAATGTTATGAGCACAATGTTCAGTTTATTATGCCCAATCTGTGGATTCCAGAACCAAAAATTCTTATACACTATTACGTATTTACTGATATATTGTGTAATTATAGATTCTTAGAGGTAAACAGCGCATTTAGTGAATAGATACATTCAGTTGATCATTTTATAGATTAAGAAAACTGATTTTGAAAAGTAGCATATATCTGAATTAGTTAAGCAACTGTAACAAGGACACAAGACTTTCGGAATCTCACTTATTGCTATTTAAAGGACATTATTGGGACTCCTAGGTGGCACGGTGGTTGAGAATCTGCCTGCCAATGCAAGGGACACAGGTTTGATCCCTGATCTGGGAAGATCCCACATGCCGCAGAGCAACTAAGCCCACGCGCCACAAGTACTGAGCCCATGCACTGCAACTGTGAAGCCCACGTGCCTGGAACTTGTGCTCCACAACTAAAGAAGCCACTGCAATGAGAAGCCCACGGACTGCAATGAAGGGTAGCCCCCGCTTGCCACAACTAGAGAAAGCCCACGCACAGCAATGAAGACCTACTGCAGCCATAAATAAATAAATAGATTGACTTATTTATTAAAAAATAAAAATAAAAAAGACATCATTGACTCAATTATGATGTTATATATACACAATATACAAGGAGAGCATTCACACATGATATGCATGCAGAACATTGTGAGGACCTGCAGTGCACAAGACGGTAGCTCCTACCCACATGAGACTATTATAAATTTAAATTTAAGTTAATTAAGATGAAAGAAAATTAATGATATAGTTCCTCAGTCAGTGTAGCCGTATTTCATATGTATAGAAACTGCTACTGTGGTTGAGTGGCTGCTATATTGGACAGTGAAGATATAGTTTCAATCATTGTAGAAAGTTTTATTGCATGGTACTTGTCTAGACACTAGATAGAGTTTGGTGGATACAAATATAACTAGGGCTTACAAGAACTTGATTTGATTGGTAAACTGAATAATACATTAAAATGTTCTTGTGAAAAATGTCTAAGTGGCATATATAAGTAACCCAAATAAATGTTTTGTGAAACTGTTGTGCCAAGGAGTAAATAAAAATCTTGGATTATGCATATTCATAACTTCTTTCCAAAATGTCAGTTTACTTTTATGTTAATTTGATCTTGAATTAGGCTCTCTACTTTTTAGAGTTTATCTGATGTTCATCTCTAATATACAAAATATACAAAGTAAAGAGTTACCTAAGATTAATATGTATTATTTTCTTAGAAAAATAATGATATTGAAATTTGCAATGTGAATATATACTTTTGCTATTTAATTCCATACCTTTTAAAATTATATTAATTTAATACCTTACTATTTATCATTTTTATCATTAAAAATACAAGGTCAGAGTAGAAAATCTTAAGATTTATGACATATAAATTAATAAAAGTCTAATTATATTATCCATAAATAACAAATTACATTCCTTTCTTTCCCATATTTACACAAAAAATTTGTACCTTGAGTTTTACTCTGAATTTTTTATTCTTTTTCTCTCAATATATTTAAATTATATTAAGTAATGACTTTTTTGTTTTATGTGTTTTTCTATATATATTATCACTCTGAGCTTCTGAACTAACTTGGTATAGAAAAAAATTACTGTGTTGTAGTGGTTGCTTGTTTTCATCAAAAACACAGTGGAGTGATATACAGTATTTGTCTTTGGCATATTTCACTAAGCATAATGTATTCTCTAGGACCATCCACATTGCTGCAAATGGCAACATTTCATACTTTTTTATGACTAATATTCCATTGCATATGTGTACCACATCTTCTTTATCTGTTCATCTGTTGATAGGCACTTGGGTTGCTTGCATGTCTTGGCTATTGAAATTATGCTGCTATAAACACTGAGGTGCATGTATCTTTTCAAATTAGCGTTTTGCTTTTTTTCCAGATATGTACCCAGTTTATATCTGTTTTCCTTAGTGACTGTACCAATTTACATTCCTACCAACAGTGTACTAGGGTTCCCTTTTCTGCACATCCCTGCTAACATTTGTTATTTGTAGACTTTTTGGTAATAGCCATTCTGACAGGTGTGAGGTGATATCTCATTGTTGTTTTGATTTGCATTTCTCTAATAATTAGCAATGTTGAGCATCATTTCATGTGCCTGTTAACCATCTATCTGTTTTCTCTGATATGTGGAGTCTAAAAAAGAATTCAAATGAATGTGTATGCAAAACAGAAACAGATTAACAGATATAGAAACCAAACCCATGGTTACTAATGGGAAAAGGGAAGGGAGGAGGGACAAATTAGGGGTAAGGGATCAATAGATACAAACTACAGTGTTTAAAATAGATAAGCAGCAAAGATATGTTACATAGCACAAGGAATTATAGCTGTTATCTTGTAATAACTTATAATGGGGGTGTAATCTATAAAAATACTGCCATTCTGTGCTGTACCACTGAAACTAATATAATGTTGCAAATCAACTATACTTTAATTAGAATAAAAAACCATGATGGAGCATACGTGATTTGGTTAAGAGGTAAAGATAAACTCCTTTCTCCAGACCTTTGATACAAGAATAAATATATCTTATATTTAATTACTGTAATTTAAATGATTTTTATAATAATTGGATTTATAGCCTCAGATTAAATTACTGTAAGGTGTAATAATTGCTTCTAAAATATCATTTTTATTCAGCGTTCTGACTACATTTGCAAAGATCATTTATAATTAGTATTTTATATTTGTTTGAAGACTTCTTATCCTTTTTTCTTTAACATTTCATCAATTAGTGCTATAATTCATTTTCAAGATAGTTTTCAGAAAAATATATATTGACTTTATTTTCTGTATTCCTATATGTGAAAATATTTTCTTTTGTCTTAACAATAGGTGAAAATTTGACTAGTATTATTAAGTTATTTATGGTTCCTCTTAAAACTATGCTTCATTTATTTTTCGAGTGGAGCATTGAGATTTGCAGAAAAGAATAAAGTTAACTAATTTTTGTTCCTTTCAGGAAAACCATTTCTTCTTTATTTTATATTTGATATCTTCTCAAATAAAAAATATTAATTTTAATGTAACTGAGTGAAATCTCTGTGCAATTGAGAAATGATTGATTCCACTATTTATTTGATTATTGCTTCTACTACTCTTTTTTTCTGTTTCAACTACTTAAACCTTCCATATATGAGTTAGATTTAATCTTCTGAATATGTCTTCGTATATCCATATCACTTTTTAATGTACTTTTCTGTGTTCTTAAAAGCAATTACTCAAAATAACCTCTACATAGTATGAGTTTTTTGCAGCATCAATTATGTCCTTTACATACTGAAGAGAAAACTTGTTTTATTTTAGTTTTGCTACACAGTATTAGAAAAACTCTCCTCTCCACCCTGAAGCTAGAAGGGTAGCCAAAGATTGACACATCATATATATTTTCCATACCGTGATATTAAAGCAAGGGCATATAGACAAAAGACAGATGGAAGACTAAGTGAATGGAGGGAATGAGAATAAGGTGATGGTCTCACCACCTGATCAGCGGCATGTTGGTGCTGTTTCTGCTCTCCAGACCTCCCTTGCTTTCCACCATTGTTGATCCTATTTTGTGGTTTTCTTAGGGACTGTGATTTTTTTTTAATATATTCTCCCGATGAAATATTTCCTGATTAAATCAGCCATATCTGCTGTTTGCAACAAAGATTCTGATTAATATACTTTGGATGCTGACTATTTTTCTACTTAAAAATTATTTATTTCTATCCCTACATTCAAATATTTCCATTCTCTACAATTTACAGTTTTTTCACAGGAAGACACAAAACTCTTTTATATTTCTGGGTAAAACCAGTAGAATTCACTTCTATTTTTTGTGTATTTGTCAAACTCTCTGACATATACTATATGCCCAGAAAATACTTTCTCTAATAAAGGAAGAATTCAAGGGAAAACTGTGAGAATGGAAAGTTCCACAAGAAAGAAATACAAGATACTTTAAAATAGTCATTTTGAGAGTAAAATTTTTATCCAAAATAATAATAGACACTGAACACCTCTTTATTTTGCTAAAAAATTTTTTAAAACCTTTTTCTAAGGTAATCCCTCTTATGTTTTAACCAGAGAAGTATTTTAAATTTCTTTTTTTAGTTATTTTGTCTTCTTTTAAGTGACAAGAAATATCTGACTTCCTTTGCCTCCTATGAACACAGTTTATTCATCTATCCGAAGTCCCCCTAAATGAAAATGACAGTTATTTTTGTTTTTCTTAAATTCACAATCTCCTCTTAGGTTTTGTGTTTTGTTTTTACATACGTTTTCTCCTATAATCCATTGGAAAAACAACAGTCGTTGACCTTTTTTTTAATGCATCCAGGTTAATTTCACCTACTTATTGATTTATCTGTGCATGAATAATAAACAAGGAGCTGCTCTTTCCAGCAAAGGGATTTCTTTTTATACCACTTCTCCATTATATCTGCGGAGTATCTATCCAGTATAGTTAACATGTACATTTTAAGCAAACAGAATGTATCAAAGTAAGGTCACCAAAAACATCTACTAAAAAGTTCATAGGTGATAATCAAACACTTATAAAACAGTATTGAGGTGAAGAAGGAAAGGGACACAGAGAGAAAGATATTAACTCCCTCCAGACAGAAGTCAGGAGCAGAGAATGGGAGCTAGTGATTTGGAAAGGCTGGTAACTTGAAGGTAATTGCATAGAAATCCAGAAGATTGTCATTGACCTTGCTAACACCGTCCAGTAATAAAACAAAGGTAAGTGACATAGGCAAGTAAATATAAATTATTGTAGAACTATATTATATATGTACAAATCAGAAATTTTTGCATATTTTAATTTTGTATGTAAACAAAAAAATTTGAATTTTGGAGTTAATTATAATTTTAGAAAATAAATATGATCTTGATTATTTTAGTGATGGAAGAGAATTATATACCAAGGCTATTTTAAATGTAGTAAATAAATTTTAGGCAGTGTGGTAATTATCCAAATAAAAAATTCAGTCAGCCATACCAGATAAAATATATATTTTCAATGGCAATTCATAATCATAGCTAAAATTTTCCAAAAGTTGTCAAAGAAACCTTCTGTATAATATCCACTCTGCGCATGTTTCACAGATGACCTGGATTTCTCCGAGATGAATTCTGTGTACCTCCTATCATAATCAAAATGGTGTGCTCTGGCATTGGTTTGGCATTGTTTGTATCCTGCCTTAGTCCTAAATTCAAACTTTAAAACCTTAACCCCCAGTATGGTGATATTTTAAAGAGGGATTTCTAAGGAAGTAATTAAGATTTAATAAGGCTGTAGGAGTGGGGCCCTGATCCAATGGAATTTGTGTCCTTATAAGAAGAAATATCAAAGTGTTCATTCTCTCCCTGTACTTGCATGCGCCAAAGAAAAGCCCTGTGAGGATACAACTAAAAGGTAGCCATATGTAAGCTAGGGAAGACAGCTCTCATCAAAAATCAACTATGTTGTCACCCTGATCTCAGACTTCCAGCTTCCAGAACTGTGATAAAATACATTTCTGTTGTTTAAGCAACCCAGTCTATGGTATTTTGCTATGGCAACCTGAGATGACTAAGACAGGCATTTATGGTATTCTGTCTAAAGAAAAAATAATATCATCTAAGCTAGTTGATATTAACAGCGTGGGTCTCTTTAACAATCAAATACATGAAGAAACGGTACAAAATTATGCCACATTACTGAAGTTCTTAAATTTAGATGTGGAGGGAAGTAACAGAAACATCTTTCATGTGCTATCTGCGGTCTCCCACTGTAAATCACAATAAATCCATAGGAGCTGCTAATGTATACTCTTTAAATACCCAAATGATTGCTATTCTAGTAAATAATTCACATATTAAAATAGTTTTCTACACTATTTGCATATGTCCATAAAACACTTATGAGAAAGATTTGAAGATAACATTTGCTTATGCTTAAGATAATTTGAGCATGGCTATGCATATTTCATTGAATTCCTCTGCCAATACATCAGCAATATGATGCAAAATTCTAGGAAAATTACATTCTCATATATTTTGTTAAAAAAAGAAATGATAGGCTCAAAATGGAGTCCCTTGTGCTAAGCTCCATGTCTGCGAACCAAGACTTAATTCCTAACCAAATTGTACTTAAAACCTCCCCCAGGAATGTAGTCTTAACCAGCTGGTCTGGAATTTTCTGGTCAGCACCAGTGAGGTGATGTGCCACATAGGCCTTTTCTACCCCCAGAGGATGTTGAGGTGATCTATTTTCTCCTTTTCCCTTCTCCCTCCTGCCTATAAAAGTCTTAGATTTGGTACAGTTCCTTGGAACGCCTCTGTACTTGCTAGTCACGATGCTGCCTGATTCATGAATCATTAAGTAAAGCCAATTTAATCTTCAGATTTACTCAGTTGAATTTTGCTTTTTTAATAATCTATGTTATTGAATATATAGTTATTTATTCTCTGAGAACTAATTTCTAGTATATGTGTGGGGAGATGGGGTCAAATAACTCCTCTTCTTTTCTGGCAAGGACTCAGCCAGTGAAAAGCCATGGGCCCTTTGTTTACCATAGCCCTTCCAACTTCCTTTTCTCTCTCTTTGAAAGTGTTCTTCTCTTGCCCTGCAGGGACTCACACATGGCTTGCTGTAGTTGCAGACCCAGAATTGCAATTCTCTGCTGATCCAAATAACCCCATCTTAGCTGGAGAAATACCTGGCAATCTGTTTATTTCAGATCTAAACCCCACACACATCCAAACAATTCTCAGGACACCAGCTGGGTGTCCTACAATTCAGCTCTGTTCTGACATTATCTATCCTGAGATACCATCAGATACCATGGTTTGAGGGCTCAGTTCTACCAGACCCCTCACCCTCACTTCAGACACAGTAAGCCGAGAATATCACATTTTACTTACTAGGTACCAGTTAATTATAAAAGATTATAACTGATGAACAGCCAGAAGAAGGAAATGAGTTGGGCAAGGTATGGGGAAAGGAGTCAGAGCTTCCATACCCTCTTCAAGCATGCCACTCTCTCCAAATTTCCACGTGTTTACCAACCCAGAAGCTCTCCTAACCTGGTTGCTTTTGGGTTTATGGAGGCTTCATCACATAGGCATGACTGATTATATCACTGGTCATTGGAGATCAATTCAACCTCCAGTCCCTCTTCTCTCTCCTGAGATGGGGAAGGGGAGGTTGGACTGAAAGTTCCAACTCAGTCCCCAACCTGAGGTAAGGGTCCCAAAGTCTCCTCATTAATGTAAAAGAAGACACCTTTGTTGCTCTCTTAAAAAATTCCCAGGGATTTGGGAGCTCTGTTCCAGAAAGGAGACAAATACCAAATACATATTTCTTATAAATCACAGTATCAAAAGTCATCTTGAAAATCCAGAAGTATAAAAATTGCTTCAGAAAGCCTCATACGTTTCATGAATTTAATGAATTTTGGTCCAGATTAGCTTAGAAATAATCTCATAATATTCCAGTATCTGTGATTGTTTCTAATGCTACATACAGGACAATGCCAAAAATAGTTTTGTGACTAATAATATTCTCTGTCTTAGCTTTAAGATAATGGAATCTTGAATACCAAGGGATTCCTCTATTTTGATAATGTATTATGGATCAGATTATTGAATTGTGTTTACACCCTTTTGAACATCCAGAACTAATCCTGGTAATCCAAGTATGAGCTGTTTATTTTTCCATCGGAATGTAATGAAGTCAAGGCCATAGAAGAGAGTTGTGTATACTGCTTGGTATTTCTTCTTCCACTCCGTCCTCCAGTGTAAAATATTTATTTCTGACTTTACAAATACTGAAATTCAGGATATGATAATATAGAATATTAGTCTTCAAACTATAAAACAAGATCAGGAGTGTTATCATTGTCCTGTTTTATGAGATAATAGATTCCAACTAAATGAAAATAAAGGCAAGATAATAAAGCTAAGAATAAATGCTGAGAAAAATAATTATATCTATTATTTTACCCTCCTTACTGAGGAATATACTTTTCTGGAAGGAGCTTCTAAAGAAATAGGATTTGATGGGAACAAAGTGGGTGCATGCATTATTTGTAAATATAATTAGGAGCTATCTCCTTGACAAAAATGGTCATTCCTTGACGTCCAAAGGAACTTCTCTATCTCCAGGGTCTGTAAGGCCAGTCTCAACTGTCTCTTTTGTCCTTTAGCCTCAACCTTTGCCTCAACTCCAAAGAAATGCCTGACTAGCAGAGGTTAGGGAGGAGAATAAATTTACATTCTATTCTCAGTTTAATAAACTCAGCAATTCTAATCACAGCTTCTCTGTTTGTTGCTTATCCTTAGGTTTTAGAACACAATATAACTGTTGCTTCTCTGAGCCACTCTTACCACAGGTTTAGTGATTACAGCACAATATTATATTCTTGGAGCTCTTGGATAAAATATTGGGGGGATAGAAAAGAATGCTTCTATTTCTAGGGGGTGCAAGAATGGAGATAGAGTTTGCGAAAATAAATATTATTTACTATATTAAAATGCAATAAATGCTATAGAGCAAAATAAAGCAGAGGGCAGAATAAAGATTTCTGGGAATAAATTTTAATTTCATATTGATTTTCCATGGAAGGCTTCATGTTTGATTTGTGAGCAGGTGCAATCTCTCCCCCTCTAGCTTTTAACTCCTTTTTATATATCTGACCCTTATGTACTGACTTCCATTATTTCAAAACTCAAATATCATGGAAACCATAGAATCGTTCCCTTTAATATCGTCAACTCTTATGCCCTTACCTTCTCTTTTACTCTTACTTGGGAAAGCCTTGCCTCTAATTAAGTACAACTCTGATGCTACTCTTTTGCTAGCATCTATTTAGTTTAAATTGGCTGGAGAAAACCCACACGCACACATGCATGAGCGCGTACACGTACACACACACACACCCCAGTGCTGACTGGTCTCATATTAAATATATGACTGTGGCCACAAGAGGGCTCTTAATTCTGCTTCGCATTAACCATTTATTTGAAGATATGTCAGGTTTATCTACCTGTGTGCAAAAGAAAATGCTAACAATGAAAACAAAATAGAAAATGCCTGTATCAGTGCTTGTACCTTCTGTTAACATCACAGTGTTGTACCCCCCCTTTAAAACATATAATGGGATGTTATTCAGCCTTAAAAAAGAAGGAAATCCTGTCGTATGTGAAACTTGTGTGAGAATGGAGAACATTACACTAAGTAAAATAAGCTTGTCACAGAAGGACAAATACTGCTGCCCCACGTATCTGAGGCCTCTAAAATAAGTCGAACTCATAGAAACAGATACTAGAATCGTGATTTCCAGGTACTGGGGTGGGGGGGGAGGAAATGAAGACTTGCTGTTCAGTGGGAATAACGTTTCAGTTATGCTGGATAAAGAGGTTTTAGCGATTTACTGTACAACAGTGTGCCTATAGTTAACAATACTGTAATGTACCCAAATGTTTATTAAGAGGACAGGTCTTAGATTGGCTTGCCAGTGACCAGAAATAAAAATCTCCCCCAGTGCAGGGATTCAGTGCATTCCAGGTGTACATTTTTTGCTCTAACATCCTGTGTGGCCTTGCTCAGTTTAGATTTAAATCCAGTTCAAAAAACCACAAGTTCAGGAAAATATTGTGCAGGAGATTTGTGTTAATGCTGTGCTGTACATTCTTGACAGTACTGGCCTTTTCGTCTGTATACTGTGCCTGCTCACTCTATTTTCTAGGTTGTTGACTTCCCATTAGAATGATAAGTTTGGTTTTGGTTCATAATGATTACTATTTCATGTTAATTGACAAAGATGAAAATACCTATTTGTCAATAATATTTTTATTTTTAAAATGTTTTCTATAATGTATTCAGAAACTAATATTCAAGTAATACATGCTGATTAGATAACTGGATGCAATATTTGGTACTATCTCATAATTACATTACCTTCATGCTATAGCTCCAAAATTTAAATTCAGACTTTTGTTTCATTCCTGAATTGTTATTTAAACATTTTGTTAGTGGGAGTCATTTTTTTAAAAATTTCGAGATTTAAAATTAAGAAATAATTACACTCATTCATATAACTAATTACATTTTGAAGGAAGTGTCTCATGTCATTAATACATTTTATCTTTTTGATGTTATCTTGCAAGTGAAATAAGAACCCAGAAGACAGGGATGTTCTTCTCATTTATAACTATGGCATTATTCAATGGAAAGCATAAGTCAAATCTTCAATCTCGTTAGAGAGGAGACAGTAAATCAGAACAAAATGCTAAATATGTAATTTTGATGGACTAAGTAGGATTAATACCTAGTCTAGGAAATGTGTGTTTGTAATTTAGCAGATCATTTGAGCTGTAAGAAAGTTTCATTTACCATATCATTTAGTTATCAACTCTAAAACTTTTTGAGTTAAATCACTAACTAAACTCCCAATAATAATGAAGAATGATGACGAAACTACCAATGGATCATAAGGCAAATTATTAGCATATGTCTAGGTGTAATCAGCTTTAGACCTACACATTTTTGTTATGCGGTATTTAAGATTCCATGCCAACAATTCACTCAGTTCAGTATAACTCTTTGTGGATGATACACAGTTTAAGTACTTAAAATCTTGATCAAGTCTTATGGACATAAGTAGGTAAAAAGTGCCTGAGTTGGATTATCAGTTGACACTGGGAAAGGAGCAACTTCTTTGGGCACTAGGACAATAAAGATTTGAGAAACACAGACTAACAGCAAGGCAAGATGGGAGAACAATGATAAATATTTCTGAGAAAGATGAGGCAAATTGTAAATTTTTCTGCTGGGTATGTTGTTTATAAACCTTGGGCAGATTGGGCTGTATAAGAGGCAAAAATGTCTTGTATATATTTTCTCCTCTACCTGTGTTTATGAAGTACCCAGACTCCTTCTCCTTAAACATATTTTTTAATATATTTATTTGGTTGTCTGGGTCTTGGTTGCAGCAGGTGGACTCCTTAGTTGCGGCATGTGAACTCCTAGTTGCAGCATGCATGTGGGATCTAGTTCCCTAACCAGGGTTCAAACCCGGGCCCCCTGCATTGGGAGCACAAACTCCTATCCACTGCACCATCAGGGAAGTCCCACCTTAAACATATTTTCCACCTTTGCTTATTGGTTAAAATAAGAAGGCAGTAGATGGGGGGCTCAGTGGTTAAAAATCTGCCTGCCAATGCAGGGGACACAGGTTTAAGCCCTGGTCCGGGAAGATCCTACATGCCACGGAGCAACTAAGCCTATGTGCCACAACTACTGAGCCTGTGCTCTAGAGCCCATGAGCCACAACTACTGAGCCCACGTGTCGCAACTACTGAAGCCCATGGGCCTAGAGCCCATGTTCCGCAACAAGAGAAGCCACCACAATAAGAAGCCTGCACACCCCAACGAAGAGTAGCCCCTGCTTTCCGCAACTAGAGAAAGCCCGTGCAGCAGCAATGAAGACCCAATACAGCCAATAAATTAATTAATTAATTAAAAAAAAAAAAGAAGGCAGTAGAGGGACTTCCTTGGTGGTCCAGTGGTTAAGACTTTGCACCTCCACTGCAGGGAGCATGGGTTCGATCCTTGGTTAGGAACTAAGACCCCGAGGGGCACGGCCAAAAAAAGAAAAGACGGCGGTAGGGTTGAGCCTCTAAGCTCTGAGCATAGACCCTGATACTACAGTGCCTGAGGTTGTTCCCTGGTTCTGTTTTCTTGGGAAATTTCTTTGAGTTTTCTGCACTTAAACTTCCTCTTTTGTAAAACAGAGCTAGCCAAAGTACCTAATTTTATAGTATTTTGTGAGGATATTAAATAAGCTTTTGTTGAATATAAAGTAAGCATTCTAGGCAAGAGGTACATATTTGAAAAAGGCTGTTACGTCTCTTCAGAAAATTAATAAGTATTCAATAAGAAGTTATTCATTTTTACTGATATGAAAATATGTTAAAGACTACAAATCCAAGCTATCCCAGGACAGCTGGACAGGTTCTGGGGTAACAGGTATTGCCTAGGTATGTTGCTTTCAGATACAATAAATCTTGTGGGGACTCTTCAGTTTGTGTTCCACCAGAATGTGGTCTGACACTGTGTCCCAGGAGCCCAGAAATTAGAAAGCATGTGAGCTAGATTTTAGCACTCAGTACTTTGTCACTATATGCTGACTATAGCCAAGGCACTGTTTACCTCAGGGACATTTATTTCAAGAGTATCTTAGACAAATGACCCCTGGAATCAACAGATGGGTTCATGTTTCAGGAGCCAAGGAGAGTAACACATAGTCCAAGAAATATGGCCTCTAGCGGTCTCCTAGCTGGTTCAGTTCCAGGCAGCAGCAATCTTGTATTTTTGTAACTGTTGTCCCTTTTAATATTATCCAAACTCCCAAGGTTACCACCCTGCCAAGATGGATGTGCTGTAAAATGGGGCTTCTCATTAATTTTAAATTCTTGATATTAATACATTCAAATGGATTTGATTATGCATTAAGTGGATTCAAATTCATTTAATTCATTTAAAAGTTCGAGAAATTGAAATGCTACAGTTTCTCATAGAAATAATGTGAAGGTATTAAATCATTTAATTCCATCTGTTGTAAATTTTTAAAAGATGGTAAAAAGACACATTTAAAGTATTTTATTTAGTTATGTAAAAATGATATATTATATCTAAAATTTCAGGAGACCATTATTAAAATTTATTGTCAAAAACTATATGAGGTCATTTCCAGTGTAAAACCTGATACTAAAAATATTTATTAATGGAAGCAAGCTATTTTAAAACTATGAATAATTCATTTAAAAATCCTCTTTATATTTAATATTTAGTATATCCCTTAATATTGTGTATTTTATTTTTTAGTGTCATATATAATGCACACAATTAAATTTTACCAAACCACATATGGATGCTCCCAATTCCCCAGATTATTTCCAGTATACCCCCACTGTAATGTATTATTATTTTCTATACATTCCAGAACATTAAGAACTGGAAAGTAGTCTCCCAGAACTCAGACACCAATGTCTGACCAAAAAGTTGGATTTAAAAAAATGTTTTCCTTAGCTAATGCTGAGATACTGAAAATGAACTGAGACCTTTATTTTACCTAATGATGAGATCATTCTCAAGGGGATATTAGGTTCCCTAATAGAGAATTTTAATTCAAATTGGAACTTCTCTTGAATATAATTAAAAATTGAATTTCCCTGACTTTAATTCAAGGTGATAAGGCATTATATGGTGAACATTAATGCAATCAAGTTGATGCCCCTGCATATTGTTAGAACACTAGTTAAAACTTCAGTTTTCCTTCTCCTTAGAAAGGGAGTAGGAGGAGGTTATTACATACATTTAGATTACTGTAAGCCTCTGCTTAAAATGTTTTAATCTTACATCAAATACCTGCAGAAGTTCAGAGCAATTGGTTGGCATACACAGACTTGCACAGAATTAAAATAAAAGAAGTTGGAATAACTTGAAATAAAATAAAAACAGACTGAAAAAATAAATGTTCCTTAATTAAAGAAAATAATACATTTATTAATAATATTTCAAGGGGGTAAGTATTGCTGGATGTAAATTCAGCAGTAGGTATAAAGCTAGAACATTACATACTACTAAATTTATATATACATAAATTTATATATATAAATATACATATATATATAATCTATATATATATAAGCTTAACTTTATGTGTATATCCCAGGTTATATTACTCTTTACTTGTAGGGATTTATTCTAATGAATTAAATATAAGCATGTCTGATGTACAAATATTTATTTATGAGGTATTTTTATAACTAAAAGACTGAATGTCAAAGTTAGAGTGTTAATGAATTGATTATATAATATTTATGCAAGATAATAATGATAATAGCATTCGTTGGCAAATATCAATGTCCATTATACATTATAAGTTAATGGATTTTATGTTTAAATATACACTCCGGTTTTGCTCTCCTGACATTCATTTGCAACCTTCTACTACCTTCTTTGCCTTTACACTAGACCTGAAGCAGGGAATACTACTTTATCAAGGCACCCCTAGATAGCAGAGAAGTTATTATTATAAAGTTCTAGATAGTGAGATAGAAGCAGAATCTGTTGTTCCACCCCTTTTCCCCCATCATTCTTTTCCTGAATTGAGTGTGGCTGTGACACCTAGAATTTTGTCAGCCATAAGGGAAAGGCCAAGAAAATCACTGAGATGTGAAACAGGCCTTATGGTCAAATTGTTAAACCAGCATCATCAAATTAGCAAATTGTACCTTCTAAATTTTTATTTATGTGATGGTAATATATATATGTATATATGTTCACATACATTATGTGTATAATTTTTATTAAGTCATGTAAATGTTTCTTGCAACCTTACCTATTCCAGGCTGATATTTGAGCTTCATCTAATATTTTCATTAAAATAACCATGAAGTAGATGCATGTAATTTTCAGTAGAGGATATCAAGTATTATGAAAGTTAAGTAGCTTATCTTAAATCACATAATTTGTCTATGTGAAAGCTGGGGCTTGAACCAACTTTTGTCCTGTCTCCAACTCTGATGTTCTCAGCCAGTCTGCTAGTACTGAAATTCATGCAGTGAAAGACAAGCTAATGATATAATCTTCCAAGTTTGTTTTTAGGTCAACTGAATCTACTCTGCTCCTTTTTCCTCTGAGTTTTCTCTGGGTTTGTCTAATTGGAGATACATGCAGAATATTGGATGATAGGAGGAGAAATAAGTATTTTACTATCCTGATTCCCTGTCTTCTGCACCCATGTTTTCAAGTGGGTTCCTACCAAAACTATGGCTCCTACACCTGGATTCTAGAAACTGCTCTCTCCCCTCAGAGCTGTCAGTGGTTACAGTGGTTAGCAGACATTTGGTCCTGTCCAAAATGTCCATAAGACATTTGGACCTATTTGATCCTATCCATAAGCATTTGGCATGGACCAAATATGCTCATGGGCATTTTGAACAGAACCAAATAAATGTCCTGCAAGGGTAACAATTTCGCAACGTTTCTAGCTTTGGATACTTTTCCATCTCTTGTGGATTCTCTTAACTCTGTCAGTACCTTTTGTGATGGTTAATTTTGTTATCAACCAGACTGGGATGATGGATGCCCAGGTAGCTGGTAAAATATTATTTCTGCATGTATTGGTAAGGGTGTCTCAGGAAGAGATCAGCGTTAGAAGCAGTAGACTGTGTAAAGATCTGCCCTCACCCGTACTGGCACCATCCAGTCCATTAAGAGCCTGCATAGAACAAAAAGGAGGAGAAAGGGCAAATTCTCTGTGTGTGTCTCTCTTTCTGTCTCTCTTTCTCTCTCTCTGTCTCTGTCTCTGTCTCTCTCTGTCTCTCTCTCTGCTTAAGCTGAGACATCCATTTTCTCCTGCCCTCAGATACTGGTGCTCTTAGTTCCTGCGTTCTTAAACTGAGATTAGGACTTACACCACTGCCCGCTCTTCTTCTCAGACCTTCAGACTGGGACTGAATTCCACCACAGGCTTTCCTGGTTTGTTTCTCAGTCTTGTAGACTGCAGATCATTGGACTCTTGGCCTCCTATAACTGTGTGAACCAGTTCCTACAATAAATCTTCTCATATATTATCTATCTATCTACCTATCTATCTATCTATCTATCGATCGATCTATCTATCTATCCATCTATCTCCTACTGCTTCTGTTTCTCAGGAGAACCTGACTAATCAACCTCTAAAACACTCTGTCCTTTAAACTCTCTTCAGCCACCCTATGGTAGCATGATCTCTGGTCTCTGTCAACACTTTAAATGATAAAACCAGACAAGACACCATAGACTCTGCTATATTTATTACCCTTTATAATCAAAATGTGGAAAACTACATACAAAATATTATTATATATGTTTGATTTTATCTAAGTTTAAAAAACCCTGAAGACTAAATGAAGATAGTGGTTATCTATGAAGTGAAGTGAACAGTGGAGTAAGTGGGAACATAAGCAGATGAACAATTTTAATGCATACATTGCATTACAATTTGTTGTTTAAAATATATAAAAAGAATGTGTATTCAAAGCGAAGCAAATAAAATTAAGTATAGTTGTTTAGAATTAAAGGGTGAATTCTTTGTCCAAAAGAATGACTAACATTGTTAAGATCATGCATCCTCCTTTTTATACTCTAAATTTTGGATGATCAAGGCCTCTCTCCTTTTCACTTTATCAGCAGACAGTTTTTAATATAATCCCAGGATAAAAAGGAGACCAAAATGGGAGAAGTTCAGTGCAACAGTATATGGAAAGAGAAAAGGCTTTGATATGTTCCTTTTTTTTTTTTACTTCATTTCAACTCTATTTTCATTTCAGAATGAATGCATGATTTTTCAGGGCTCAAGGAGCCATCTGGAAAAACCCCCAAAGAACCCTAACCTGATGCTCTAGACTCTATGGGAGACAGTGATCTAAGGATAATATTTGGTTCTGCTTAGGGTAAGAGCACTGGGAGGAATCTGAAGGCTGCTCAGGCTACATATATGTGCTGGAAGCAAAGCACGTGATGTTCACTGGAACTCACAATCTAGCCGCTTATGCTTGTGGACGCAATTACTTTGAGTGTGATCAGTTTAGGTAATATATCCAACTGTAGGCACTGTAACATCATGTGATAAATATTTGATTTATAAAGCAGTTTTCTGAGAATTGTTCACTTTCTTTTGTAGCAGGTAGAGAAAAGTGTTCATTTGTAACAATACCTCTATTCATTAGTAATCTTTAAAAACTTTTATGTAAGGAATAATACTTTTTTGCTTTATTTAGAACTCTTAGTGCAGATAGGGATGTTTTATTATTTCATCCTCAATAAATCTCTTAATTTTATAAAAAGAAATGTATAGTCTCCCGTGATTTTTTTTTTAATTTTAATGCAAGAAAGGTATATACTTACAGGGAATAAGTTGACTTTCAAGAACCTGCTTCCTCTTTTCAATACTTTTCTCATTGTATTGCTATCATGTAAATCTGTTCTTTCATTTGTATCTCTTGATTCCAGGAGTCCCAGTGAGGATATGTATTTTTCCCTAGGGAACATCCTGGGGGAGGAGTGTGTAGAGTGTATTGGTGGGTCCACAGGACTAATGGCTAAGGCTATCGATGAATCATGTGAAGACTTAAGTGGCAACTTTTCATGGCCACCACAAATTAATCTTACTATGCTTCTTTACTCACCCTCACCTTCCCAAATGATATAGCCTTATTATAGGGGTCACTGTGCTGCATTAGGTAGTGCCTCACAATTTTACTTCCCCCAAGGTTATAAAAGTCTGCCACTGAAGAAAGCGTATTAAAGTAGCAGGCGTGCTAACTACAAAATCTATGCTTGTTCATCTGTCATAAAGCATATCTACAGTCTATGAATCCTTGCACAGTTGTTTCTAAATCATTTTAAAATTGGAACAAGGAAATAAGCATGGAAAATTCCGAAGTTAGCATTTTGTTTATCTCCTTTCTTTTCTCTGCCATCTTGAATATTTTGGATTAAAAATGTAATACAATCAAATTATTAACATGTTACTATGCTTATTATAGTGACTCTTATCTTGAAACTGAAGTTCAGCTGGCCGTTGAACACCAGGGATTTGAATTGCATGAATCCACTTATGCACAGATTTTTTTTCAGCAAATATACCCTCCATATCCCTGGGTTCCACATCGTAGAGGGCCACCTATGGCCCTGTAATTGCAGTGTGTTATACTGCAATTATTTTCTTTGTCTATAGCACCATTAAGAGGTAAAAATAATCTTTTAAAGGATATTAACCAAAATATTTATATTAAAAACAATGTGGGCAATGTGAGAAGTTTGAAAATGAAGTATTGGTAACATTATCCCATATATGGCTGAACATTATTGTTTACTTATTCTACGTAATTAAAACTGGAATGGCGTACTGTACAATTTCAGCAGGTAGTCAAACCAGACTGTATATATTTAGATGGAAGTTCTAGAAATTTCCAACTTAGTGACCAAGAGTAGGACACCCTTCTGTGCCTTAACTTTCTCATTTTTAAAATTGGTAGAGTGATATAAACCACCTCCAAGAGTTCTGGGAAAACCAATTAACATGTTCAACATGCTATAAAATGTCCCACTGTTACCATACTCAGGTTTGGCTGTTAGCCGCTCAAGAATCCAATACTGAGAGACAAGTGTTGGGTAAAAGGAAAGATAGCTTTATTCAGGAAGCCGGCAACCTGGAGAGAAGGTGGACTCATGTCCCAAGGAACCAATTCCCAACTCCCCAGGTTTTGTTCAGAGACTATATAGAGAAAAGACCATAGGGCTACATGCTAGGCAGAGAGGGTCATCTTCTATCTGCAGAGATGATAGTCTCCATTACGTGGTTCCAGGTAGCTGTCACATCTCATTTGTGGTTGGAACATTATCTGAGCCATAAATCTCTGGTCAGCTAGTCCTTGTTCCAGCTGGTCTGGAGTCTATGTGTTTGTGGGCATCATACACAGTTAACTTCTTCTACCCGGCAGGGGTTTCAGTATCTGTAAAACAGCTCAAAAGATGTGACTCAGAATATTATCTACATCCCTTGAGGAAGAACTAAAGATCCTTGACTTTGTTTAATGACTAAACTATTATTATTTTGTCTTGCTTGGCTGTTTCCTTTGCTTCTGCATTTTCTCACTTCTGTGACTAAATCTATTCTTTGGAACCTGGGGAAGGCCTAGGAGACTAAGGTTTTTCTACAGACAAGAGGCAGGTAGAAGACACAGCTGGAGGAGGGGGTGGTCTGTCCCAAGAAGGCTCCAACAGGGTCCTGCTCAGTTACACAACTACTGTTTTAACTTTTTTATTTAAAAAAGAAATGTTATTTTAAATATTGATATGAAATAATATTTTGGGATCACATAGCATATGTAGATGATTAACTTTATGGGATAAGAATTTATAGTATATTCATTTTGCTAATTGTGGATCATTAGAATGGCGCTCCACCTATTGTTCAAGAAAAACGTAGTGCGTGAAGGATATTTAAAAATAAGTAGAGGGACTTCCTGGCTGGCACAGTGGTTAAGAATCCGCCTGCCACTGCAGGAGACATGGGTTCGATCCCTGTTCCAGGAAGATCCCACATGCCATGGAGAGACTAAGCCCGTGTGCCACAACTACTGAGCCACAACTGCTGAAGGCTGCACACCGTGCTCCACAGCAAGAGAAGCCACCACAATGAGGAGCCTGTGCACCACAATGAAGAGTAGCCCCCGCTCACCACAGCTAGAGAAAGCCCATGTATAGCAACGAAGACCGAACACAGCCAATAAATTAACTAATTAATTAATTAATTAAAAAATAAGTAGAGTATAACTAGACTTATTATGGTAATCATTTTGCAATACATACAAATATTGAATCATTATGTTGTACACCTGAAACTAGTATGTCATGTCAATATCTCAATAAAAATTGAAAAATAAAAGTAAGTAGAGGATAATCCATGTATCTAGTATTTTATTAAACTTACAAAATCTTGATAATACTATGAATCTGAGAATAGCTTGCATGTGGAATATATTTTAACCCATATCAGTAGTTCTAGGGGAGTATACAAAAGATGTTGGAATTAACAATTATTCTATTCTAGGCTTTGTTTATCCTGTAGGAGAACAAACTGCCAACACTTAAAGGTTCAGAACAGAGGATAGTATATCAGTTTGGCCCACTGGGCTATATTTCTTCCCATCAGGCTACGAACTATTACTAAAATACAGAAATGGACAAAGAAACGTAGTATTATATGGACATAGTACATTCCTTATCACTCAGGGCAGTGGTCTCGTGGAAAGTTTTAATAAGCAATAAAACGTGTTTAATTCAGAAGGGGCAATGTCTTGAAAGTTATAGTGCAAATGTGATCTCTAATTGAATATAAGAGGAGAGAAGGGGGAGAGCTTTCAAGGATTGGGGGGTAGAAATAAGTTATGGGAATGATGCAATTATGCAACATTGTTATCTTCACTATCTTTCAGAATTTTTTATTTTGCTTCAACTGACTTGATTATCTAAAGAGAGCAGCTACACTGGGCCAGTTGGTGATGTCACTAAAAAAGATATGAATCCGTAACACTGAATTTGGCTTGTGCATTCCTGAATAAAACTTGAGTGGATGATCACGTCCTCCTGTGTAGCTAAAATAGGGCTAGCTGTGACCACATTAGCAAGTGGAAGACGGTTGTGCAATTCTTTACAAGTCAAATCATGTGACATCTTCCAGGGGAGGAGGCAAAGGAGAAACCACGTCAATGTTATTACCACTTGCTCTGTGGGCAAGCTGTACTGCCCAATGAGGCTATTCTATCAGGGTAGATTTAATGAGATAATAAATAGAAACTGATGGAGATGGTAGCAAATGAGAAGAAGACGCACAAGGCTTCCTCAGAGAAAGAACAAACACCAACTTTTTTTCAGGAGTTTTGCTGACAAAGCTGATGCTAAAAGTAGCTATCTAAAGTCATTTTTTCCAGAAAAGAAATATTGGGTCACTGCTTACTTCAAGTGTCTGCCTGAAGACTCCACCTGGGTAGTCTGGATTTAAGATGTGCATCACTCCCTAACTGGCCATTGCCTTCTTGGAGCGACCATTTGGTTCATGATATTAGAATTAAATTTTCTGTCCTTTTCCAAAACTTAGAGAGAAATATTACCTTGTATCACACAGGATAAAGAGTATTGAATAGCTCAGCTTCTGCACACTGTGTCACTGAATTAAATGACACATTGTTAAGGCAGGTGACTGGATATGATGAGAAGCAGATTTTGCCACCTTCCTAGTTTGTCACATCTTTACTCTTTCACCTCTACCAAATCTGAATGTGGATCAGATGCCTTTAAGAATAATGGGACCTGGTTAGCCTTGAAGACAGTGAGCCTGGATGATAAAGTGGCCAAACATCACTAGTAATTATCATCTGGTATTTCATATGGGCCACTAGTGGGAGTCCTGTAGAGCACCCAGACTGAGCTATCTTTGTCAGAGAATGTGCTATTGCTAGATGAAAGTCCAAATGGTGGCACTAGAGGGAGCTCTTTTCCAAGAGTTTGCAGTGACCTTTGCTTCAGTGGACAGGATTTGCTTTCAAGCTGAAAAGGATACCTTAGCCATCAGGAACACTGCAGGAGGCCTTTACTCTCACCCAGGAAGGAATATTAAAGATTTGTATTACCATGGAATCTTAGAAATCAGTCAGGGGTCCTAGAGGATAAGTTGGCATTGGGAGAGGCAGTTCATTTATAAGAACCCTACAGTAAGCCTAAGCTATGGAAGAAAAAAAAAAAAAAGTTGTTGGACATTGTGGCTTAATTGAAATATTTAAGATATTGTGTCTCATGCGTATTTTGAGAGACTAATTTGAAAACCTCATCTCAAGAAGTAAGTAATGAACTTGTTCAGCTGAAAGCACAGTGCAATTGGCCTTATAAAACATATTAGTAATAATAATAATTTAAATGGATTAAGGGTTCCATGGCACTTTCTTGTCAAAACTTAGCAAGTTATATATACAGAAGGCTGTTTTTTTGTGTGCTTTGTCTACTAGAAATCCATGATGTATTGCAGGGAAAACTATAATGGAAACTTACTGAATATTCATGAGGTTTATGATGCTATAGCAAAGCAAAAATATTTAAACAATTGTTAAATTGTATCACATTCGATAAAAATGATTTCTGTATATTCCAACAGAGATTTTTTACACATATAAATGCTATTAATATTTATTGAACTTAATTAGCTATGTGAATATTTCAATACGTGACTGCCTGACAACCTTAAGATACTTGACATATGTAGGATTTTGAGTCTTCTTTTGGTTATAGCAGGAACCATACTGAAGCCTATCTGATTTTTTTTCTTTAAGAACTTTTATTGAGATACAACTGACATACAGTAAACTGCATATATTTAAAGTGTACAATTTGATATTTAAGCCTGTCTGATTTTAAGTAAAATAATTCATCAAGGTGTTTATATGTTCTTAATGAAATTAATCCACTGTAACTCACAATGCTTATGTCTTTCTTACTGTATTTTTGAACACTACTCTTCTGTCAAGGTGAGCATCTGTAATTCCCTGGATATTTTTCCTGATTGCCCTAATGCTGTGCCTGGTAAAGGCTTTTTGCTCTACCTACAAAGGTTCTCACCCTAATTCTCCCCATTCATCCACCTAAGTAAACAATTTACATGAGTCTTCCATTTGAACTGCTCTAAGTACCTTGCTTTAGTTTTATCTCTTTCGTGACACTTGCTCTATCTTGTCTTAACATTTTTGTTTTTTATACTGAATCAAAAAAGATACTATATTTTATTCAAAATTGTCCCATTTCAGTGGTTAGCCCAGTGCCTTATGCATATCAATTTTTCAATAATTATGTTTTATTTATGAGCTATAATCCCATCTACTTTGAGAATAAGATTGTTATTTCTACTATAATAATGATGCTTTTAATGGTCTTATTACAAAAATGATTTAGGGAAGAATCTGCAACCTCTTTCATCATTACTTTCCAGAGCTATATAATGTTCACATAATAATACTTGCAAAAAAGGCAAGCTTAATACAATTCTAAAAATAAGAAAACAAAACAACAGCCTCTGAATAAAACCACACAAAACACTGAACTGCATTTGAACAAACTCATCAATTTAAATAACTAACTTCTCCTTTTTCATTTTATTTTTATATTCTAATATTGTGTTTAATAAATATCTTTCTGTATTCTGCTCAAGTTGTGAATATATTGTTCAATTCTATAGTTAGTACTACTAGAGCCCTCTGTTGTGTGCTAGAAATATAGCAGTAGAATATGGTTGCTTCCAATACACTGGAAATAGTGCAGTGAGTAATGTCCCTATAGTTACTCCCTTCATGTTTCAAAACTACATCATTTACGTTACCAAGGGTATATTACTATAATGTAAATGGTAGTTTTAAAAAATAATATGCTGTAGTAACTAACTAAATTTTTCTCTCTGTGACTACTAGTTGTAAAACAATGATTTGTATATACAAAAGGAGAAAGAAATCAAGAGCCAACCCCCTCTTCTCAGGTTCCTTGCTAGTTTATTCCTATAAGAAATATTTTCTTTTTTCCAGGCAACTAGGGTATTTTTGCATTTACGGCATTAAACTGTCTGTTTGCTCTATTTTGAATATAGTGCCTAATCCATTAGATAACGGACTCTTTTTCCCTTCCTCATTCCCCCCCCTTCCTTTCTTCCTTTCATTCTTTCACAGCACCAAAAATAAATACAGTAAGTATATGAACACAAAGTCAGTTCTCTTATTCAGTCCTGTAAGAGAAAGGTCAGAGGCAAACTTGTAAAATTCCAATTTTCTTTGCATTTCAGGAGTGACGCACTATTTAAAATACCGTTCTTATTGCATTAGACAGGAAATTTAAAAATCTTGGCCACAGTTTCTCTGTGACTCATAGATCAGAACTTTAGACAGAATACATTCTCTCTGTTGGGGTGATGCATATTATTTGAGAAATAATCGTATTCTCACCTTGATGGGGGGAAAATAAATGGTGTTCATACTACATTTAAAAAATTACAGTCAAATATTCTGTGAGATCAGGGGCTGGGTTTGGATTTCTCACATCTGTATCTTCAGTGTAATATACAGTTCCCAAGAGTGATTTCTCAACTTACCAATTGTGTGAACAATCATTAGTATTTGGATGGAACCCACAACGACTCTCACTGTTCCTTAATTCTCTAGCATGCTCACCCAGTGAAAAAATGCACACAGAAATCATTATAACCTAAGTTGATTTAAGAAATTTTATTTCTCCATAAAATAAAATCCATACCATTTTGAAAAAGTTATTGCTGCAAGCTTAATGAGGATGTAGTTCCACAGAGTGTAAATAGTCAGTAAATTATTATAAGAAAAACCTGACTAGAACTTAATCTCATATAACAAGTAAACTTTTTTGTGAATTAGTTATACAGATTATAGTATTTTCAATTTCCAAAAAAAAAAGACTTTATTTCAAAGTATAATCTTGTGCTGCTATGAATGTGTGTAGAATAAGATAAAGTTCTAATAATTTTAAATTAATTGTGTGCCATGGGAAAGACCACATCTTTAAAAACAATAAAAATGTAAAGCTATGAAAGTTGAGAAATTTTTGACTCCTTATAAAGCAGCAAATTGCAATTAAATACTCACTCTGAAACTATACCGCTAATGACGTTAGACTAGAAAAACTAAAACAAGAACTCTGTCTGCTATCACAGAGATAAGATATGACAATCATGTATTATCTTTTTTTCCCTCAGCTGTGGATCTCCAGATCATTTAAAAACACTGGGCTTCATGGTGTTTTGGGATTTGAATTTACACAGTTCACATTGTGTGAGAACAAATGCTACTGCTCCCCCTGCTGGAAACTAATTTTTAAATATAAAATTTATTCTTGACTAATGATTCTCTAAAATCTCATATTAGAAAAGGTTTTCACACAAAGGCAAGCCCACCAAATGTGAGCCAAAATCAAACGTGTCATTAAAATCCTGTGAAAACATAATCCCCCCATGATAGAGAATTGCACTGGATGTAGCACAGAGAGGTGAAACACCAGAAAATATGAAAGACACTTCAGGAGCCAGGAGATTAGGAGGTGAATCCCGAACTATATGTCTAACAGGAATCACAGAAGAAGAATTAAGGAAGACTTGGTATTTTTAAAACAGGAACAGAAATAAGAACTATAACACATACAAGACAATAGAGAATTTACTGTTCACAAATTCTTCTGCAAAAAATAATAATTTTAAGATATTCTTCATGAAGATGGAACTAAAATTGATAAAATAAAACAACTAAAATACAAAAAGCTGTGGTGAAGAAGTACATTTGTCTACATGTGTGCGATGTGCATGTTATTTTTCTAGTATGAAGAATAAAAGGTTATAAAACTTTAGAACAATATAACATATATTGAAGGGATGTGGAGATAAGAGTAAAAGTGTATTTTGGAGAAATATAATATATAATTCCCAACTAACACAGCACAAGAACACAGAATCAAGAAAAAATAATTGATGTTATAGATGAGGGGGAAAAGCACAAGTAAACATTACTAAATTAGATAATAAAAAATATATCCAAACATTAAGTAATCAAAAAGAATGAACAAGTTAAATGTACTTTAGGAGACTCTTTTTTTGGATTTGATTAAAATGTTCTTGTAATCTAGCTATTTGCTTTTTATGAGTTAAAACATAACTGCTTTGCAAGGTAGAAAATAAATCATCGCAGTCATTATATGATAGGAAAGCGTTTACCTAAAGAGAGCTACTACCTCTATATGGATAAACGTATTTTAATGTAAAACGAATTATAAAGACTACAAAGTGGAGAACTTACCCCTGTTTTTGTCAGATTCCCAACTGTGCAGTACTGAATAGGAAGGAAATTAGGAATGTTAATTAAAGACTAATTACTGCATGGTTCTGAATAACCCATTTGAAACTTCTCTAGATTACATTTTCGTGAATTGTCACAATAGAGATTTTTACTAAATTATTTTAAAAGTCCATTCATATTTAAATATATGTGATTTAACTCAAGCAAGTCTTTATTGTTTATGCCAAGTATGTGCTTGAAATAAAGTTGAGATAACCAATTAATATTCAAACCTTGGTGTGTTCTTACTTCTTTTTCCTCCAATAAAATACTCACTAATTAGTACTAAATTTGGCTTCAGTTTGTTTTATATCTACTCTTTTTTTCCTTTTCTAATTCTCTTGAGATAACAAATAGCATTGAAAAAGTCGGGAATAATATATGAGGACAAAGCAGCCAAAAATAAGCTGCAAAAGTTCATGTTAACTTGCTCATTTTAATAATACAACGAATGCACAAATAATGATTTATGTATTCATTCAATAAATACTAGTTGAGGCCAACTGAGTTCCTGGCATGGTACTAGGGATTAAATGGCATATTTCACTATTTACAAATCTTGAACTCCAAACTCAGAAATGTTAAAAAATCCTAGCTCACAGTTATATAAAGACAAAACTAGAATCACATTACAAACCCAGAGTCCTGCCTCTGCTTTTCATTATATTGTAAAACAAAAGCCACCGGATACTAAACTGGGTTTTTTTTTCAAAAGAGAATGTAATTAATCCATACTCCCTGAGTACCTCTGTTTCTCTTTAGAGTGGAAACATAGCTATTAAAATAAGGAAGTAGATCTGTGGACCATGATTAAGCATTTATAGCATGCTTTAAATATATTTTTGTATAAACGTTCATCATTTAAGTTGTTGTTGTCTTTTTCATGCTTATTCCCAAAATTTCAGTTAAAGTAATTCTTACCTCACTAGGTTTTAGGATGTCCTAGGTCAGTAGGCCTATACATGAAAAAATATATGTAATTTCAAATTGACCATTAAACTCAGTAATTGCACAAATATTCAAATTCTGAAGACGGGGACTTGTATTATTACATTGATCGTATCTTACATTAGGTCTCAGAGAGATGCTATTTTCTCATGCGGTGGTTCTGACCATTATGGTCCTCTTTGTAGATGCCTTCTTCAGCACTGTGCCACTTATTCCCCAGCCTCCAACAGTGCTGGATGGTGCTGGATAAAAGCTGCTTTCCTTCCTGGGAATTGCCTGAAGTTGAAGGACGCTGTCTTCCCTGTGGTTGTAGCCCCTCTGAGAAGAAAGCTCCCAACCACATCTGCATGTGGTGGGAGCATAAAGCACTGGAATGATTCTGGCTGCAAAGAATCCTGTGGAATCTGCTGAAGCCTCTGTCAAACTTCACTGTTGTTCAACTTTTCCAATCCTAGTTTTCTCATCTTTGATTTCAGTCACCCTATTCAAACCAGCTCCATAAAAATCACCATCTTAGAGTCTGTTTCCTAGAGAATCTGAAAAAATATAACTGGTACCAGGAGTTATTATAGGAAAGAGACTCTAAAGTGGGATATTAAAGCTGTAACCAGCCAGCTGACAATGAGTTCCATCAGTAGCGCTAGATGGACAGAATACTCATGGCCCCTTGGAAGCTTGCACAGGGGCAATTGTTAAAATTTTCACTGGTAGTGAGATGCAATGCCATAGTGTTAGAAGAGAGTGCCCTGGCAGGTGTACAGTTTCAGAAGTTTGATAGGTTCAGGGTAAACATAACTAGAAGGACTGTGTTATTAAATGAATGACACTGTGTGTCATCAGTGCATTAGAGAAAGAAGTAAGGCTATGGGCAATTAATTCGTAATTTATTTAAAAAAAACGTGAAGACAGTGGTTCTCATCTTCTACAGCCAGTGGGATAAAAATACTTAAGATCAGATCCAGTACTTAATTATAAAGTTAGTGAGGCTCCAGTGGTTAAATTTTCAACTAGTAAGTCTCTACACCAAGAATGGGACCTAGATTTGAAAGGACTGAGACCCTGATACTTGAAATAGAGACATCTGAGTTTATTTTCTTGAAAAAATTTAAATCTCTGGATTTCCAAGAACCATTTGGAACTGTGTACCTGGTGCAGTTTCTTTTGGTTGAAGTCTAGCCTTACTCCCTAGCTTGAAGACAGTGAAGAGGCTTCTATCTTGCAATGAAATATGCACTGCTTTCAGAATCTCCTCTCACCGTCTCTTCAGACCTTAAGACTAACAGCTAAGGGTCATGTCATAACATGGTCCACTCATAGAACTGCTTGTCCTATTGAGATAGGGTAGAAACAATACACTAAAAATTCTGCAAGATCCAATAGAAGATATGTGGGATGGATCTTGTGGGAGCGGATCGAAGGGGGCGAGATGTAATATTGTTAAGGAACAGTGGATAATAATCCAGGATTTAACACCATTAGAAGGATCCTGGAGGATGACAGCAAAACACTGTCACACTGGGTCTTGGAAAGAGATAGCTGTACTAAATGACGTTTAAATGCCAGACTACCATGACAGATGCTGGACTCTTTCCCAGAAAGAGTCCATCCAGATTCCTGAAGGAGCCATCCCCAGAAGGATGAGCTGATTCTATGAAGCCAGGGCATCCAAAAAGTGCTAGGAGTGAGCTGTAGTAAGTGCCTTGGTAAACTCAGACCCTCTTTCAAGACAAGGCACTCATTCTCCAAGCTGCGAGTTGCTGACAGTTTATAGCTGGGTTCTCTCCATGATTGTCCCCAGCTGAAGAAAGCTGCCTCATGATTTGACTTAGCACAAATATAACTTAATACAAAATGCACTCTGATATTTAACTTAAAATATTAAGTTAAAATATAAGAACATTACTATGGCATGAAATGAATAGTAAATATATACACATACACGAGCTTAAATAGCATGTCAATATACATACAAATATATGTATATATATATATGAAGATATATATATGGATGTATATGTTTATATATCCATGTATGTGAGCTTGAATATACATACATATATATGAACTTGAATATATATATAAAATGTTGAATTTTTGGAAGTGAGTACCCTATGAGGGAGTGGAGACTACAGCATATATTTATCCAATTATATATTTTCTTCTTCCATGTTCTTTCAAATATTTCTTTAATGTAGTTCTTACATTTCTCTGAAACTTCTTTGGAAATGTAGCCATAAGTTGGGCATTTATAATTTTGAATACATTTGAATTTTCAAAACATTTATAAATGGACAAAGATTGTATAGAGATAGTCATACTGAGTGAAGTAAGTCAGACAAAGAAAGATAAATATCATATAATATCGCTTATGTGTGGACTCTAAGAAAAATGGTACAAATGAACTTATTTACAAAACAGAAATAGAGTCACAGATGGAGAAAACAAACTTATGGTTACCAAGGGAGAAAGGGGGAGATTGGAGTTGACATATACACACTACTATGTATGAAGCTACTTATTAGTTATATATAACTAATAAGAACCTACTGTCATTACAATACTCTGTATTGCCCTGTATGGAAATAGAATGTAAAAGAGTGGATAAGTGATTCACTTTGCTATATAGCAGAAGCTAACACAACGTTGAAAATCAACTATACTCCAATAAAAATTCATTAAAAAATAAATGGGATCATAATAAATGGAATCATAGTAGATATGCCTATGTTATCTTAGTACAGCTTGAAAATTTATTCTTTCTTTATTCTCATTTTTCCCATTCTTACCCCCTTTCTCATCTCCCTATCCTCTGTATCCGTATTAAATAACTGATTTAAATTCTTCTTCATAATTAGGTATCATAATTACCTGCTTGTTTATCTTTGTCCTGTTTATTTTACAAAATAGGTCATACTGCTTTCAGTTCATTGTAGAAGAACAAGAGGAAGATATAATTAGGAGAAACGTAATTGCATAATGATATTATAAATCCCTGAAGGTAAGAAAATGTGAGAAAATGCAGTGTACATTTGTAAAGAATATTTGAACTGAAAATTTTTCCTCCGAAACTTTGTATATCTATTTATTTTAACTTTCTTATCAGTTGAGAAAATTAGCTCAAAGCAGTTTTATCAAAACCATTTGGCAAATGTAATTTGTGGTAAATTGGCTCCTCCCATAGGAACAAAGCATAATGGCACCTTGATTTTTAGCATACAATGATGATGTCATTACCTCCTGGTGGTCTACTGAAGCACAGTGACAGTGAGATAAATAGGTAAAGTATTCATTGAATATTTGATAAATTGCATAATTAATTTTCTAGCAACCAAAAACTAACCTTTCTGACATTTCTGTCATCCACCTCTCCATCTCCATCCTTAAGAATTTCAGCAATAGTTTGTTATGGTCTTTTCAATGTGATTTTTTTTTAAAGAAGGAATTTTTACCTATTTATTTTTATATTATTATTTTTAACTATTTTATATTGGACTATAGTTGATTAACAATGTTGTAATAGTTTCAGGTGTGCATCAAAGTGATTCAGTTATACGTATACATGTTTTAAAAACATCTTATTAACAGCATTGATGAAGATAAAACAGTAGTTTTTTACATCATTGTTAAGAATACAAATAAGTGTTAGCTAGCATTCTGGAACATTTGTATAATTAAATGTACTGTGTGCACATGGCATGATACTGAATTTTTCAAAGAGCTTGGGTGACCTCTATTTGAAAGATTTGCTGCGAAGATATCTTGATAAATTGGAAGAATATAAAAAATTTATCTCATTTTTTAATTTAAAAATATGAGTTATAGAGTACATGAATTAAAACTCAGTAGTGACTCAATTTATAGTTTTAAAGAAGAGACAAGGTCCACAATCTAAGTGTAATTTTCTAAAAGATTTTGAAGTAATTGATACCAAAAATATTTTTGTTTAAATGTAGGAAGAGGCACTGTTACATATTATTTAAGATGGTGATATCTGTTTCAAATTTTGCTTCCACTCACTATTAACTTCATTACATTTAGCAAGTGATTTAACTTTTTTGTGTCTTAGGTATTTCTGTAAAATTTGGGGAAAGACAGTGCTAAATATATAGAGCTATTGTGTGAATTTAGTTGGATAGTTCATGTAAAATAATAAGAACAGTGCCTGGAAAATAGAAAGCACTCACCAAATATTACTTATTATTAGGAAATCCAGGTAATGGTTGAAATCTGCAGCAGAGCAGATAATATTTCTTTAGATTATAGCTGTGAATATGAAGCATGATACAGCTTCCTCCCTCGAGAAGACGGTTGGAAGGAGTTTTGAAAAAATTCCTCTAATACCAAGTTGATGTATCAGTCATACTCGATTCGGAAGGGAAAATGTGTACAATATGAAATTTAAAAGTCAAAGATCAAAGATGTAGATAGAAAATACATGGTAAGGAAAAATGTTTAAAAATGTTCTTACTTGCAGCACTTCAATAAGCAGGTTCCCTTTTGTTCAGGTGAGGTGTTTAGGGTATGGGAAAGTAGGCCATGAAGACAGCCAAAAATCAGGACCCAGACAGAGCTCCCTGGGACTGCTAGTGCAATATAGGTATATGGTGACTTGAATTGGGAACCAGAAGATCCTTATACTTAACAATTTTTTTCTAGACTTGACAATGAGACTCCAGTAGGCAGTACAATACAGGAGTGAACGATGGCAGTAAAGGGAAGAAAACCCAGGTGTGGCCATCAATAATTAAAATCAGTTAAGGAGCCCATTAGATTAGACTCTGAAGAAAATTCACATCATTTGGAAATAACATTGTTAATACATTATCTTTTTACAAAACCAAGCTAATTTGTTGCTGAGTGGCTAAACTAATCTTGGGCATATTTTTGCTAATTATTTTCCCTATAATGAAGAACTTCTCCATAGATGCAGTTCCTTCCTTGGTATCGGTTTGGCATGTAGCCAGTTGGACTCTTGCATGGATATGATATGCTCAGAATGATATGAATGTGAATGCCCCAACAAATTCCATCATTTATCAGAGTGATATATAATGTGGAATTTAGCTAGAATCAGCAGAGTGCCCTGAATATAACCAGACAACTAATAGACATAGAAACATGAGGAATTTCAAGATATGTGACTTCTACAGTAATTACTTTCTTTTTATTTTAAGCTCTTTATTGGAATATAATTGCTTTACACTCTTGTACCAGTTTTTGAGGTACACCAAAGTGAATCAGGTGTATTTATACATATATTCCCATATCCCCTCCCTCTCGCAACTCCCTCCCACCATCCTTATCCTGGCCCTCTGTCATCACCCACCATCGAGTTGATCTCCCTTTGTTATACAGCAACTTCCCACTAGCTACCTATTTTACATTTGATAGTGTATATATGTCTATGCTACTCTCTGACTTCGTCCCAGCTTCCCCTTCGCCACCCCCCCTCCACCATGGAACCAACCTAAATGCCCATCAACAGATGAATGGATAAAGAAGATGTGGCACATATATGCAATGGAATATTACTCAGCCATAGAAAGGAATGAAATGGAGCTATTTCTAATGAGGTGGATAGACCTAGAGACTGTCATGCAGAGTGAAGTAAACCAGAAAGAGAAAAACAAATACTGTATGCTAACTCGTATATATGGAATCTAAAAAAAAATGATACTGATGAACCCAGTAATAGGGCAATAATAAAGATGCAGATGTACTTTTTATTTTCAAATCTCTCAAACTTTCTGTGGAAATCTGTTGCCTTTAAAAGCTTAGAATTTATCATGAGCATTGTAATATTGTTTGAAATCAGGAAGTGTGATGCCTCCAGCTTTGTTTCTCTGTCAAGATTTCTTTGGCAATTGGGAGTCTTTTGTGGTTCCATTAAATTGTAGGAGTTTTGGGGGTTTTTTGTTTGCTTGTTTGTTTTTCTATTTCTGTGAAAAATGGCATTGCAGTTTTCATAGGGATTGTGTGTAATGTGTAGATTTCTTTGGGTCATATGGACATTTTATTCATATTAATTCTTCAAATTCATGGACATAATAGACCAAAAATAAATCCACACTTATACAGTCAGTCAGTCTTTGACAAAGGTATCAGGAACACACGATGAGGAAAGGACACTCTTCAGTAAATGGTATTGGGAAAACTGAATATCCACATGTGAAAGAAGGAAACTAGACCCCTATCTTACACGTCCTAGAAAAATTAACTTGAAATGGATTAAAGACTTAAAACCTGCAACCTTAAAATTCCTAGACAAAAGCATAAGGAAAAAGCTCCTTGGCATTGGTGCTGCAGTGATTTTTGGGGGCTATGAATTGAATATCATTTAGCCATGAGAAAGAAGGAAACCCTGCCTTTTGCAACATTGTAGGTGAACCTGGTCAAATTAAATAGACCAGGCAGAGAAGGACAAATTCTGTATGATCTCACTCTTATGTTGAATCTAAAAAGAAGCTGGATTCATAGAAACATAGTAGAATGTTAATTGCTAGGGACTGGGGGGTGGGGTGGGGGAGAGTCAGGGAAGTGAAGAGATGTTGATCACATGGTACAAATTTTCAGGAATAGGATCAATGTTTTGGGGGTCTAATGTACAGCATGGTGACTCTAGTTAATAATGAATGCTGTATTATATACTTGAAATCTGCTAAAAGATTAGATCTTAAGCATTCTCACCACACACACATAGCAGGAACTCTGTGAGGTGATGGATGTCTTAGTTAACTTGATTGTGGCTATCACTTCACAATGTATATATATATCAAAACATCATGTTGTACTATTTAATAATTTATGTACAGTTTATTGTTGTACAGTTTAATGTGTGTACAATTGTATTTGTCAATTATACCTCAGTAAAGCTGGGGGAAGAAGAGAATTTACTCTGAGATTCTACCTTACATAGAATCTACCTACCTAAGGTAGAAGGTAATTGGTCAATGACAATGGGTACACTAGCTGCTCCAGTGCCTACACCACAGGCTGGCAGAATATATGTCACAATGACTGATGGTTTTAACAGTGATCCAAAGAGATTCGGAAATTCCAACAAAATTGGGGACTTGTATCATAATAAGTATCTATCAAAGGAGGGAAGATTTGATAGCTAAAAATAGTCAAAAGTAAATTAGAAAATTGGTTTAATTGGTTTTCTAGCAAATAGAAATTAACCTTTTGCCTTCTTCTTAGATCTCAACTGAATGCAGGGCAAGAGGACCTATGGATAAACTGAAACATAATAAAACTAAACATCACTATATCCTCTCTACCTCTCATATCTTCGTTTTATTAACCATATTCACAACTTCTGTCTGTCCCTTTCATCATGGTGGTCCTCGGAATTTTCTCCGTCTCCTCTTCTCATCTCAGTTGGTACATACCACTTGCATTTCATCCAGTTTTTCTTGGCTTCTGCCATCTTTATGCACAGTTCTATGAGCCCAGAATCTAGAGTCTCAGTCCCAGTTATACTCATAAGTTCAAGATCCATATGTCTGATGGCTTATGAAAACATGTACTTGAAAATCCATTAGGAAATATTAAATATTTTTGTTCAGTGTTAAATATTATCATCAAATAATCTCTCATCATTTTACCACCTTCTCCTAAACCTACTTTTCTACTGATTTCTCTTTTGTTATTTGCATTTAAACACTAATACCATACCTGACTTTCACTCCTCCATTCCTCTTTCTGATCAGTCACAAACTCATGTTGATTCTGCCCCTTATATGATCATCAAACTGTCCCTTTCTCTCCTCACTCAATGCTATTGCTGTAAAACACACCATTATGAGCTCTCCCCTTGCTTATTGTAGTCCTTTATATTGTTTATCTTTCTTTAGATATGTATTGACGTATTAGGAATATTGAAATATTCTATTTCTAAAACCCAAATGTGATCAGTGTTTGCCTTATCTTTCCTAACTACCTCATGCTTAAGCTGAGTCACAGTTGTCCTTACTCTCTTATCTGTACTTCACGTTATCTTTTATGCCATACAAACTTCCTTAGACTGTCCTATAGGAGACAGCAAGAATATCTACTCTATAAACCTTTGTATTTCCATATTCTAGTAAATGCTGATCACATAGGGAACACCAATAATTTTATTGAATGAATAATGAACTTTGGTAGATTTTTGGACCATAAAAGGGTTCACAGTCTCTTCTTTCATCATCAAAAATAAGATAAATGTCTGTTATCTGGATTTCAAGTGCTTATGTTCTTAGAGAAGAGATTGCACTCTTAAGATTATAAAATGCATAACTAATACCAGTAGTAAAAGCCCTCTGTTCTCCATTGCATTAATGACAGTAAAGAGATAAAAAAAAAAACATAATAGTGGAATAATGTTAGTTTGTTCTGTTGTTGTTGTTTGTGTGTATGTGTGGTGGGCAGGATTCTTGACTCTGATCCTTCACTCCTCCTTGTATCTACAGCCTTTTCATAGTCTCATTATGGGCAGAGTCCCTTGGCATTGGCTTTGGCCCAATGTCTTACTAAGGATAATGCTATGTGAAAGTACTTGAATTTTTAATGCACTGAATCCAAGCTGAGGCCTGAAAAAGTCTTATGTGTTTCCATTAGCTTGCTTGCACTTTTGACATCACCATGAGAGGATCCTGGACCCAGGAGGAGGAGGAAAGCCATAGGCAGCAGAACCATCACAACTGAACTGCCCCAGCCAAGACCTGCCTTAAGCAGAAAACCCCCAGTGAAAAGCAGATGAATTAGAAAAAATAAATGAGTGTTATTACAAGCCAGAGGTGTTGAGTGGTTTTATATAACAATAGTTAACTTTTGCAAGTTTATTAAACTTTATTAAAAGTACAGGCAAATCTGGAGCATAACTGAAGCATCCACTGTTAATCAGCCCCTGAGGCTGATCATTTACCTCATTAATAAACAGTTTATATTCAGTTTCATACAATTTCCCAAAAGCTGACAGGTGAATCTGTATAGGAAATCAGGGAGATAAAACTTTTAGATACTGTTATATACATGAGCTGTGTAGAGAACAAAACAAACAGACAATGGCTTCATGCCATGAAGAATAAAAGGTAAATTGGTTGAAATTATTTAATGTTATATAGAACACTGTGCTTCCCTGTATATAATTATAGATGTTTTCTAGTTGACCTTTGAAATATACATGTACTTCTCAATCCTCCCTGAAAAAATAACACTATTGGCAACTAATTATTAGAGTGAGGCAGTAAATTATGTGATTTATAATATGTACTACAATTTCTTTCTCTATATTTTCATTATAAATAAGCAAATTTTAGTAATCATGATAAATTTATATTTAATTGTGCATTACTCAGACTTTAAATAGAAAATGTCGTGTAATTAAGCTTTACAAATACTCATTATTTTGTGTAGGGGTGAAAGTATTGAATAGCTCTGCCAAGAGGTTCTGGAATTGGGGTTTTCATGATCAGTTAGAGCAGGCATTATGAAACATGCAGATTCTAAAGTTAAAGGAAAATAAATGTGTATATTTACTTTTATTCAAGTGCTATGGCATATTTTCTTTTTTTATTTTTTAGGAAGTAAGCAGTTAATACTTTTGTGTACTATAAACATGAAATCTGTTTGATAACTATTATCAAAACATCTGTTTTTCTGTATATGCTATTTCTGAAATAGACATTTTTATGTCTCCCAGTGGTATAATTGAATCCAAGTTTGGCTTGTGCATCTTATTTGGATTTCTAGTTCTATTTCAAGAGTTAGTTTGTTCTTGGATGTTATCAGTTTTAAAATGTGTCCCCCAGTGTGGAAGAGAGAAGATAAATCATGCTTTATATTTTGTGGTAAAGCAAACATTGTGCTTAAACAGCTATGGGCTGCAGGCTACCCTGATGAAGGGACTGAAGGCAGTTCCTGGAAAAGGACTTTGATTAAAATTGCAATCTGTCAAAGTTCCCAGAAGATGGAGGAATGGGGCCTCGGTCTTGTTGGGGGATCTAGAAAGAAAACCACAGAAATCTGCAACATTATTTTTTTTTTTAGACAAGAAATCCACATTGTGGCTTTGAAATTATTTACAATTTGATAGAAGTCTACTTGAAAGTCATATAAAATGCCAAATAGGGCTAGTCAGTATATAAGCTAAACATAAGCAAAAACATTAACCCTCGTATAGGCAATTGGTTTGCAATAGATGTTACCCATTTAATGGCATGTTTCACGTTCTGTATTTTATGAACTTTAAGACATTATTTTTTGTGTGTTGAAAAACTTTCCAAATCAAGACAAATTTAATGATTACTGTTGGCGAGATTGTAGCATTCTTATTAACACTGCCTGAATATATGAAAAAATAGCTTATGTCTATTTTTATTTCCTCATGTCAGCTGAAATATATGCATCAATGATTCCACTTACATTTAATTAAATTGTCACCTAATTTTCATTCCATAATATTACAGCCAGTCTTAACACTTGGTTAAGAGTTGTCAAGATTTGAAGAAAATGTTTGAAACAGTACTGGAGAGCTTTTTTAAGAAATGATACATTACATACACAACATTAAGAGAATGGAAAAAAAATGATCATCTCAATATATTCTGGAAAAACTTTTGACAAAATTTAACATTTATTAATGATAAAAAATTTTTTTAAAAAACCTCTTAACAAAATAGGTGTAGAAGGAATGTACCTCAATGCAATAAGTCCATATATGAAAAGCCCATAGCTAACATCATAATCAATGGGCAAAAAAACGATAGATTTTCCTCTAAGATAGTGCAAAGCAAAGTTGCCCACTGTTGCCACTTCTATTTAAATAGTGCTGGAACCCTTAACCAGATGAATTAAACCAAAAAAAAAAAAAAAATCAAATTCAGAAAGGAAAAAGTAAAATATTAATAAAATTAAAGGAGACACAAATAAATGGAAAGACATTCCATGTTCATGGAAAAATTAATATTTTCAAAATGCCCATACTACCCAAAATGATCTTCAGATTCAGTGCAATCTCTATCAAAATCCCTTTACAGAAATAAAAAAGACAATTCTAAAAATCATATGTAGCCACAAAAGACCTAAAGTAATCAAAGCAATATTGAGCAGGAAGAACAAAGTTGAACGCATCACACTTCCTGATTTCAAAATAAATTACAAAGTTACAGCAAGCAAAACAGTATAGACTGGCTTGAAAACAGACATATAGACCAACTGAACAGGATAGAGAACCCAGAAATAAATTAACAAGTTTATAATCAATTCATCTTCAGAATCTTTTGCCATGAACATACAATGGGAAAGATTACCTCTTCAATAAATTATGTTGGAAAAACTGGATATCTACATTGAAAAGACTGAAACTAGACCCTTATCTCCTGCCATATACAAAAATCTGCTTAAAATGGGTTAAAGATGTAAACATGAAACCCAAAACGGTGAATCTACTGGAAGAAGATATGGAGAAAAAGCGTCTTGACGTGAGTCTGGTCAATGATTTTTTTGGGGTATGACTCCAAAAGCAAGGGCAACAAAAGCAAAAAATGACAAGCATGATTGCATCAAACCAAAAATCTTCTGCACGGCAAAGGAAACAGTCAACAGAGTGAAAAGGCAACCTGTAGAATGGGACAAAATATTTGCAAGGCATATGCAAGGAATTTATATAACTCAATAGCAAAAAAGCAAGTAGTCTGACTTAAAAATGAGCAAAGGACCTAAGCAGACATTTCTCAAAAGAAATACAAATGTCAAAGCGTTATATGAAAAAGGAGCTGAACATCACCAATCATTGAGAAACGAAAATCAAAACCATGATGTGATACCATCTTACACCTGTTAGAATGTAGATGTCATCTTACCTATGGAGAAAATGGAACATTTTTATGCTGTTGGCAGGAATGTAAATTAGCACAGTCATTATGGAAAATAGTATGGAGGTTCCTGAAAAATTTTTAAATAGAACTATCACATGATCCAGTCACTCCACTTCTGGGTATGCATCCGAAGGAAACAAAATCAGTACTTGGAAGAAATATCTGCATTCTATGTTCATTGTAGCTTTATTCACAGTAGCTAAGGTATGGAAACAAACTAAACATCCATCAGTGGATGAGTGGATAAAGAAAATGTGGTATATACATAAAACGGAATATTTTCCATTCTTTAAAAAGAAGAAAATCCTGCTATTTGTGACAACACAGATAAAATTGTGGTCATCTGGAGAACGGTCAACTGAAGGACATTATGCTAAGTGAAGTAAGTAGTCAAAGAGAGAAGGACAAATACTGTTTTATCTCATTTATGTGTGGAACATTAAATTGTCAGACTCATGGAAACCAAATAGAATGGTGGTTGCCAGGGACTAGGGTTTGGAAACAGGGAGCTGTTGATCAAGTGGTACAAAGTTTCCCTTTGTGAAGATTAATAAGGTCTGAAGATCTAATATACAGCAATGTGACTATAGCTAACAATATTATATTGGATATTTGAAATTTGCTGTGTTCTCAGCACCAAAAAAAAAAAAAAAAAGACAGTGTTAACTGTGTGAGGTGATGAATATGTCAGTTAGCTCGATTGTTATGATTACTTCACAGTGTATAAATAATCAAAACATAAAGTGGCACATCTTAAATATATATGAGTTTTCATTTGTTACTTATACTTCTACAAGTCTAGGTGGGGGGAAGAAATGATGCTTCACAAATGCCTTTGATGGTCCAGAAGACAATGTTGTTTAAGAAAAATGCAGGAATGAGAAGTCATTTTATAGTTTTACTGGCAGTGTTTTTGCGCTCCTAGTGGTAGATGGAATAAGAGAGCACAGTCATTATGGATAGTGCTGCATAGTGATGCCTTATATATGATGAAATAGAGTTGTAAGAAATTTACCACATAATTTCAAATTTCCTTTAATTATCAAAGTTGTGTAATTATAATATCAATAAATATTAATATATATCAAATAGCTTTGAAGACAATAAGTATTAAAGATTATATGAGGCATTTTATGTACATTGAAATGAATAAAATAAAATTGCAGAAATATACAAGTCAAGAATATTGTGTGTACCAGATAAACTATCTCCAAAACTATACAGTTATAAGTTACTAAACTAAATCAGGAAACTCACAGAAATACAGTTCCATGAAACACAGCTTCAATACTATTTGTCTCTAATAGGTAAATAGGACAAATATGGTTAAAAACACTTAAATATTTAAAAGATTAAATAATATATATTTGTACGTATGGTTTAGAAAATATCACTTTTTAGTGATATTTAGTCAGATAAATTTTTTTAGTGATATCTAGTCTTGAATAAATATTACATTATGTATTTTTCCAGATGAATATATACATAATGAAAAATAACTCAAAGAAAAGAAGTTGGGCAGATATTTTTTTAATACAACATGATAAAATAAATTTTAAAACATGAAAAGTAAAACAAATGACAGTCTGTTTCTACTCTAATCTAAAACCTTTAATGTACCTGATACTAATTTTGTCACTTAGCCTTCCACATCTTTCCTAATGTTTAAAGATATAGCTCAGTCACCCGTGTAAGGTCTTCTTCCTTCTATTTTTTTCTCTTCCTTTTTCCCAACCTTTTCTGCTTTCTTCTCTCTCCCCTGCTTTCCTTCCTTCCCGCTTTCTTGCCTTCCTCCCTTTGTTCCTTTCTGTTTCCCCTCCTCCTCCTCCCTCCCTCCCTCCTTCCTTCCTTTCTTCCTTCCTTGTCTCTAAATCGTCCCCTGTTATACTGAGAAAAATCTATTCAGGTTATTACCCTTATTCCTCTTACCTGAAATGATAAGATTGTATACAATTAAATATTTAAATAAATATAATCAAAATCAAATCCATAATCAGCAAATAATTGCTGCCTCTGAAAGTTAATAATCATTTTACTATTTACACGAGTTTTAATTTTTTAAGTTTTTTTTTCTTCTTGCATAGTTTATATGTTGAAAGCTTTAGGTTGTTTGATTTGATTTGCCTTTATTGGCTGATCATAACAATAAAATAATACATTGATAATACATATGTAATGTGTAATCAGAATTTGTGGAAAACTGAAAATAATGAATGAGGCAAAATAAATGTATCTATAAATGGTAAATTATAAAAAGGAAATGAATGTAATATGTGCATGGACAGGCTTTTACTACAACTCAGTTACATGAATGGAATAATGAACACGGATAATACTATATAAAAGATTTTCCATGTCTGGCCATTCTTTGAGTTGAGTTTTGTCCAGCATGTAGGTATATATAGCACCAAAGTAAGGAACAAATACTGATACAGGCTACAACATGGATAAATCTTGAAATACTATACTAGATGGAAGTAGTCAGTTATAAAGGACCATATATAATTCCACTCATATGAAATGTTCAGAATAGGCAAATCTATACATAAAGTATATTAATGGTTGCCTAGAGCTAAAGATGGGGGTCAGATGGGTGAGATAGAATGGGAAGTGACTACTAATGTTTACAGAGTTTTTAGGGGCTGATGAAATTGTCCAGAATTAGATTGTGGTGATGTGTTCAAAACTCTGCCAAAATACTAAAGAAAGATTGAATAATGTGTTTTAAATAGGTGAATTTTATGGTTATGATTTGTATCATAATAACACTTAAAAACTTGTCCTTTTAATAAATTACAGTGATTTATGAAAAAAATTTGCATAATCACTTCAAAGTTTCTTAGTAAAATTTAACTTTTAAACCACAAGGTATCTAAAATTAAAAGGGAAATAGGTATATAATATTTCTAGAAATAAATGCAAAACAAAGATAAGAAAAAAGGAGGCAACTTAGAGAAAGAAAATCTTTAATGGTTTACTATGTAATGTTAATTCTATCAGAAGTTTTATTCAAATCCTACAGAAATGTTAGAGGATTGCAGATAATTCTTCAAATTGTTTCTGAAACATTTTGTTATATATTTTTATTTGAATTACTAAATGATCTACTCATTTGCTGAATAACTTAAAAGCAGTTCTTTTGGTTATAAACATAGAATTCACAGTATTTTAAATTTTTGTATGTGCTTCCCATGATATGTGGTTTTTATTTAATCTTATGGTTAAACAGATTGGCATAACCTATTAATTATACTTGCAAAATATAAAGTGTTTGACATATAGCAAGAGCAGAACTTTTTTAGGTATTAAAACAAACTTGATTTTCTTCTAAAATACTTGACATGCCCAGGGAGGGGAAAATTGAAGGTACCGGATTCTATCAAAGATATAGATTTCACCAATGCAGCTGTAATATACTCTGATCCAGTTTAGAGCAGCAAAGAGATTCCTCTGAAACCAAGCTGAAACCTGTCTCCCTGTAATATTTATCCTATAGTCCTATTGTAAATACCTTTTGAAGCCACTTCATGGTACCCATTCAAAGATCTTATTTGTTCTGAACAGAATTGTGTATAATCCTTTTCAGGCACAGAAAGATTTACTGCATCTTCTCAACCCTAGAGTATGGAGAGAATATGAAGAAAATTATCTGTTAATGTGTTTGTCTATATGGTGAGGTTATAGAAGATACTGCCATTTTTTCTCTACTTACATATTTATAAATATTTAGTGAGTAATGGATGTTACTTTCAAGCCAACACCACAAAAAATTAGGAGTTATTTTAAAAATTTTAAAGTTAGTCACATATTTACCGAAGTACAGGGATACTAAAATTTGGTTAAAGTATTAAAGTTAGCAATTTTATACATAATTTTAAATCTTGAATATAAAACATGATATGTTTTTTAAAAAATTAGTTAAATATAAGAAAAATAAACCTGAGGAAATGCTAGCAAATATTTTATCAAGTGTTAATAGAGTTGATTTAAACATGCAGTTTTTAAATATGAAGTAAAGGCAGATAGACCCAAAGCTGCCCTCCCCTCCAAAATGAGAGAGAGACAGAAACAGAAACCAAAAGAAAATCAGATTTCCTAAAGCCTTAAGGATAAATCTTATGGACCTAATGACACTTCTGTATAGTCCTGATGTCAATATTTTACATAATATAAAATAATTTAAAATATTTTTCATTTTTTTAAATAAATTTATTTTTTATCGGCTATGTTGAATCTTCATTGCTGCACATGGGCTTTCTCTAGTTGCAGTGAGCAGGGGCTACTCTTCATTGTGGTGCTCAGGCTCCTCGTTGTGGTGGCTTCTCTTGTTATAGAGCACGGGCTCTAGGCATGTGCGCTTCAGTAGTTGTGGCACATGGGCTCAATAGTTGTGGCCCACGGGCTTAGTTGCTCTGCGGCATGTGGTATCTTCCTGGCACAGGGATCGAACCCGTGTCCCCTGCATTGGCAGGTGGATTCTTAACCACTGCACCACCTAGACCTAGGAAGTCTGAAATATTTTTCATTTTAGTGAAATTTTTCTTAAAATTTTATTATTAGCACTTCACCTAGGAAAATGGAAAAGTAAAATAATCACAATTTAATTAAGACTATATTTTATTTTATTTTTAAATATTATCAGAATTTTGCAAGATACCTGGCCGTAAAAAAATATATACTGTTTGAATGTATACAAAGCAAGAAGATGTAGCCAAGCAAATATTAAGTAAACTCAAAATTTTCAGGATCAAAAATCTAAAAGAGGTAAACCTTACTACTGATTTATGAGCCTAGAGAACATGCAAGAAAACGTCAATGGTATAGTTTTGAGGTTTAGGATTTGGAAAGTAGAGTCATGAAAGAGAAGAAAGATTGGGTATAAGATAAGCGACAGTGGTAAGGTGTAGTAGAGTGTTGCTGTGCAGCTTGAATTTTATTTTTTTATTTGATGCTTTACAATCTTTGCATCCCTGTAACTTACCATGTAAAACACACAATTGAAAATGTGGATCAGCAGCAATGAAGTCCTGGTTCAGGACCATCTTGAGGGAGAAGTTCACTTTCTTATAAGCATTCTTTGGACCAGATATTTAAGAAGAGTCAGGTGGGTGTTAAGGAAAATTATTTTTCCAACATTTTTGTATATTTTAGTAATTAATAGCCTTTATATTTTATAAGTATATGATTTGTTTATTTAATATGGTAGTTTGAAGTTAAGCATTTAGACATGATTTTACATTATTTTTTAAAAAATTTCAGTTGGGATGGTTCTTCTAAGGATGAGAACTGAGATCCAAATAGATCAAATAAATAAGGTTTTCTCTGGAAGACTGATGCAGATTTCACAAGCACCCACAAAGTTTTATGAAAATACAAATGTCATCTAAGGGACGATTCTATACCATTCATTGAAGATATAGAATAAATATTAATTGATCTTATTCCTTCTAAGACATAGAATTACTTTATTATTTTACTGTTTTTTTAAACATCCAGCGAAACGTGCAAGGTGGAGAGGCCTGGAAATTCATATTGGCCAATATCTTCTAACAGTCTGCTCTGGGAAATTTGTGATATGTTGCATTATATTTCAGCCTTATTCCAGGCTTGAAATATGGCACAATAGTCAATACAAGCAATTGGTACATCATGACCATCTGGCATTTTTTGGCAAAGTACGGTCCTAATTTCATAATGCTGTAGGAAATGGTGACATATGTTTAGTGCAGCATTCTATCCAAAACGGATAAACCAATTCATTGTAATTATGATAATGCAAGTGATGTGAAACACTTTTTTTTTTTTTACCGTGTGTGTGTGTGTGTGTGTGTGCAATCTTTTAAAAACAGCATGTTTCTATTTTTCTATATAAAAGAAAAAAATGCACTTTGAAACACACACACATGCACACACACACAAATCAAAGCAAACCAAAATAACACAAAGGTTCAAAGGGAATAAAGAAGAAAATATTCTCTTTTCACCACTCTCAAGCAGTTTCCCAGTCCAACTACTCAGGATAAGTGCAACATATTTTACATAACCTTCCATAACATGCACAGGTTATACATAGATACAAATAAAATTGCAAATATATTGTATTTTAGACACATTCAAAATTGAGAATGTATTTTAGGTAAGCAAGATGATACTCAGTATATCTCTGCAACTTTGCTTTGTTTATCTAATATACATTTTCACTTTTTAACATCTGTGTGTGTGTGTGTATAAAACAATCTTTATTATTCTGTGGTTCTCCAATTTATGGCTATATTAAAACTACAGAATTTGCTTAATTCAACCTATATTTCTAGCCATTAATATTTTTTCTAGGATTCTGGTTTGGTGGCAAATGTAAATACTATTTCAGCATATCTGTAAGTGTATATCAACGTCCTTCATGGAGTAGATTACTTTAGATAACTTTCAAGAGTCCCAGTGAAAATTCTCTCCCCAATGTGGTACTGGTTACTTTTTGAACAAAATAAACAAACTGAATATGCCCACAAAGCTGGATGATTTTTACTGTAGTGTATGTATTATACTCAGGCATAGAAACAGCAAATATTGATCATCTACCATATTTTGGCATTGTTGTAGATACGTTATGTTACAAAATTAGATATACACTTAATCCCTCTTTAGCACTAGCATTTTTTAATCTGAAGCCTACTCTGTAAAATATCAGTATATAAACAAAGGTTTATTTGGCTGTTGTTTGTATGATATAAAATTTATGTCTTTCTAATCTCACATTTTATGTGTCCCGACTAAAAAAAATGTTTCTCATGCAAAGTTTCTTTTTTTTTTTCATTTCTTGGGGTTTCAGCAGCTATATTAAGATGTGCCTAGATGTGATTTTCTTTTTGTTAATTGTTTTAAAGTTTTATTGTACTTCAGGAATCTGGGGGTTAATGTCTACCCTGAGTTTTAGAAAATGTTTAGCTAGTGTTTCTTCAAATATTTCCACTTAAATTATATATATTGTAGAATTTTTTATGCTTCTCGTATATTTCTTTCCCCCACCCCCATTTTTTTCTGCACTATCCATTCTCTTTTCTCTTTGTTTCTGTGTCCAATCCAATAATCTTATTTTATGTTCGGCCTAGCCTACTTTTAAAAGGATGTATTGAATTCCTAATTTCATTTTAAATTCTAAAATTTCCATTTGAATTGTTTTTAGATACTGAATCTCTTTTAGATATTTCAATGTCAACACAAATAATCAGTAAAGAATCTATACTAAGAAACAGAAGAAAGTTTTATTCAAGCCAAGCTGAGGACTAGCCCTGGAGTGCAGCCTCTACCAAGGAAGAAAGTGCTCCAGAGAAGCATGGTTTTCAGCACAGTTTGACATGGGTACATTCCTTCCAGGTTTCAACAGAGATGTACAGTTATAGATTAGCATATACACAACAAGTTGCATGACCCTGCCGTCTGGGAAGGGAACCTTATCTTCGAAGGCATACTAACATTGTTGTCATAGGAAGGAAGGCAAGGAAGGAAGGCATTTTCTATCTTCAAAGTGGACATTCTTTAATGATTAAAGCAGATGTACAATGTACGTTTGACAGGCCACAAGTCAGGCTGTTCTAGTTCACATAAACTTCAAGCCAAATTATGTATAGCTGAGAATGGCTTCCCTATACCCCAATGTGCAAAAGTCTCTTCCATCAATAATTTTCTACTGAAAATCTCCATTACGTTTGCAAGACATGAAAAAATTAAATTCTCCCTTGAAGAAGTTAAAACATCCAAACTGAATATCTCATAGTGTTCATCCATTGGATCATTCAGGCAGGTGGGTACTTCTGACCCGCCCACTGGTAGCCCAGTGAAACCACTGTGACGCTGTGACAAAGCACCGCTGAACATGCTGTAGACATTTCATATATGAGGGCTTGTATCTGAAGCTGCTTCTGTTTCTCACTGTTTAATAATCACTGTTCCTATTGGGTTATATTTTACTACTAAACTGTGTATATTTGAAAGAGGCTTTGACATAGATACAGCTCTTTTTTCATAAACTTTTACTGACGTATAATTGCTTTACAAGGTTGTGTTAGTTTCTACTGTATAGCAAAATGCATCACATATATATATATATCACATATAACACATGCACACACACACACACACACATATACATATATATCCCCTGTTTTTTTGGATTTCCTTCCTATTCAGGTCACCACAGAGCATTGAGTAGTGTTGCCTGTGCTATACAGTAGGTTCTCATTAGTTATCTATTTTATACATAATATCAATTGTATATATATGTCAATCCAAATCTCCCAATTTTTCCCACCCACCCCCTTTCCCCCTTTGTATCCATACATTTGTTCTGTACATCTGTGTCTCTCTTTCTGCTTTGTAAATAAGATTGTCTATACCAATTTTTTTCAGATTCCACATATATGCGTTAGTATACAATATTTGTTTTTCTCTTTCTGACTCACTTCACTCGGTATGACAGTCTCTAGCTCCATCCATGTCCCTACAAATGACCCAATTCCATTCCTTTTTTGGCTGAGTAATATTCCATTGTATATATGTACCACATCTTCTTTATCCATTCCTCTGTTGATGGACATTTAGGTTGTTTCCATGACCTGGCTATTGTAAATAGTGCTGCTGTGAACATTGGGGTGCATGTGTCTTTTTGAATTATGGTTTTCGCTGGTATATGCCCAGTAGTGGGATTACTGGGTCACATGGTAGTTCTATTTTTAGTTTTGCAAGGAACCTCCTTACTGTTCTGCAATGTATCAAATTACATTCCCACAAATAGTGCAAGAAGGTTCCCTTTTCTCTTACCCACTCAAGCATTTATTGTTTGTAGATTTTTTGGTGATGGCCATTTTTTTCATCATGAAAAAATGCTCAACATCACTAATTATTAGAGAAATGCAAATGGAGACAGCTATTTTTATTGCCAGCTTTCTATGCTGTGATTGCTCTCTGTGTGGTCATGGTGCTGTTTGTCTCAGAGGCATTTATGTTCCATGAGGACAATTGGAAAAAATGTATACTAAAAATAAGAAAAATTAAAATTCTCCCATAATTTTACCACCCATAGATAACTGCTATTTTGGTTTATATTCTGTGCTCAGTTTTGAAAACCATTTCTTACTGCTAGTTTAATAAACATTTATAGTTTAAGTTAACAGTCAACCAGTTTACCTGAGAGCTATTTGTAGCTTTTCAGATAAATGGCTATTTAAATGGGCTGTTTTCTAATAAAACATATTTTACCTTTTATCATTTAATCAGGCATCACATTATTCAAGTATCCTGCTATTGATACTTGAATAGTTAACCTAAAACAATGATTCTTCCTTAAGTGTTTGCTATTTACCTATGTATTTGTTCACTCATACCATTTTTATGTTATAGAACAAGATTAAAAGAGTAGAGAAATGGTTAGGCACAAAACCAAGTAAAGTTATTCTTTTTTATTTGTTGAGAAAAATAAATTATGAATGTATGGTTATTTGGAGTCCATTTTTATTCTTGCTTGTGGGTAAATGCCGTCTATAATGTAAACATCTCAGTTAACTCAAATATAAGCAGTTAACCCAAATATAAAATGTTAAAAATATTTAAGTTAGGAGTATTTCATAGGGTAGGTTTGTAGGCGGTCCCATCTTTGGATATGCTAACAAACATAGAATTGTTGTTCATCCCATTTCTTTTTATGTAATGCCAATGTTTCTCGCATATTTGAGGGATCTTCTTTGCTATTTGTAAAATATTAACATGTATAGTTTTAGATCATTTTGTGGATCTTAGATATTTGCTGAGTATATATTAATATATGTATTTTCCTTCAAGTATTTAAACCATGGATACATTCAAGAGCAATTGTAACTGCCACTTGGTAGAACGTATCCAATGGTGTCCACCTTATTCAAATATATGCACTGAAAGTGTTTTAAAGTTGGAATCAAATACTGGCTTTGGTATTTTAAAAGACTGCAAAATAGGCTTGTTTTTAAACCTCCAGATTTTTTTCCCCTAGAGTTTAACTGTTGACTCACTAGTCACTGCTATTTTTAACTATATAAAATAACATATGGTATTTGAAAAGTAGATGTGTTTTTCAAGCTCTCTCGCTGGTTTCTTCTAGCAGGCATATGTACTTCTTGATGTACAGAAAGAAAAGCTACAATTTGAACCCATATAATTGTCTTAGTGAGGAATATATGGATTTTTTAAAAATGATTGTAAAAATGATAACCTGAATTAGGAACAGCAACATGAAGTGTCAGTACAAGCTGCTGGTTTTGCACCGTTTACTGTAACCAACATAAAAATTTTATCATTCAATGAATATATTAGAAGTAAAGCTGTTGACTCATGATCTATGATCTATAGATCTATGATCTATTTATTAAAAGGTTTGAGATAGAGAGATAAAATGCACTAAAATAACTGTAGCTAGATGACTTCTTACATAAACATACACTTGTTTTATCGTAAGCTGTATCAAAATTTTTCTAGCATACTTTAATTTTTCCTCAATCAATAGGTCCCCAACAAAGGAGGTTCTAACACCATAATGTAATCTTGACTGTTCTTGAACTATTGCATATGTATGGTGTCATGGAGTGTATATTATTTGTGCTTACTTTTTTTCAATGTTGTTTTGTGTAAAAAAGTTATTTTTGTGTATGTTTTGCTTTTTTAATTTACTGTGAGGCATTGCATTGTATGGATATTTCATAATTTAGTAAAATATTCTACCACTAATGGACATTTGGGTTGGTTTTGCTTTTTAACTGTTATGTGTGAAATGCTATGAAAATAATTTCACTTTGTGTGTGTGTATATGTGTGGACATTGGCACTCATTTCATTTGAGCACGTACCTATGAGTATAAATGCTGGGTCATAAAATAGGTGTATGTTTAGTTTTAACAGTAGTGTCAAAGAATTTTCAAAACCTATTGTATCAATCTTTATTTTCATCAAGAAAATTATAAGATTCCCTGTGACTTCACATTTTATCCAACACTTAGTATCATCACTGTTTAATTATAATTCCAGTGTATGTTTGTCCTTCTTATAGTTTGATATGCACTTACTTGATAAGTACCACTCTGAAACAACTTTTTTTATTTTTACAAGTCTTTGATTTCCTCATTTATTATTATTATCTGTATTAGATTATTTATACTTTGTCTTATTAATTTATGGGATAAAAAATCCAGATAGGAGAACTTATTCAGGTATTTATGTGTATTTATAGCATCTGAGTTTAATTTTTGTGTGTAGTGAGACCCAATCTGAATTCCTAGTGAAGGCGAAAGTAGAGAAATCAGAATTGAAGATGTCCCAGACCAGGAACAAACTGGATGCCCTTCTTCAGTGTCTGTTGGAGAAGAGTTATACGGACGGGGAGCATGTAGATGAGGAAGCCTGGAAGACCCACTCGGACATCTACAGCAAGGACTGCTCCATCATTGTGGCCACCGGCAAAAGGCCATTTGCCCACTTCTGCCACCAGCAAATGAGGAAGGAGAGGAAGATGGATGGGCTGGCAGAGGGAGGACTGCAAGAAACCAAAAAGTGTGTGATCAAGCTGTTTGACTAGAGTGTTGATTTAGCTCGATTCAAGGAGAACACACCACTGTAGCCGATCTGTGGTGCCTGATGTGCAACAGCTTCTCGTTGCTCGCATGTCAACGCTCTTCCAGCTCACTGTTAACCACACTGTTTGAGAATGAGGAGGGTTCAGAGGTCACCAACAGCAAGAGTTGTTAGGTGTACAAGCTGCCTTCCCCCATAGCTCCTGTGCCACCTGGAGATGCCTGAAGATTCTACATACCTTCCCCACTGCAGCCAGAAATACAGGATATCCCCAATGATGAGCCCAGGTCTGAGCCCTCCACACTCGACTATGGCAACACGAAGAACTGGAACCACATTTGATAGAGGTGGACCAGGATCCTTACTCATAAATCATGAAGTTCCAATGGGAGATGTCAAAGCAAGAGTGACGTCCCCTCATTCCCCCACTCCAATAAGCATTTCCCTTCTTTAAAAAAATAAGGTCAAAGTAAATTTTTTCATATAGAAATTCACTTTCACTAGGACCATTTATTAAAAAGACCACCATTTCTGCGGTGAACTACAGTGGCCACTTTGCCACAAGTCAGGCCAACATATATATGCCGATCATTTTCTGGAATGCTTATTCAACCTATCTTTTGTCTGTGCTTGTGCCAGTGTATCTTTACAGTTAGATTTTAAATGTGGTGATATATGCACACCTATTGTTTTCTTCTTTTTTCAAGATTTCCTGTTTTTTTATATTTTCTGGGTACTTTGCATTTTCACATGAAAAAAATAATTATATTATCATTCACACACACACACATAGAGACTGGTTATGATTGGAATAAAAATCGACTTGGAGAGAAGAGACATTTTAACCTCTTCAGTCTTCTAACTCATAAATATAGTATATCTCACCATTTATTTTGGCCTTTTTAGTTTCTCAGAGCAATAATTTGTAGTTTTCATTGTAGATAACTGGGACGTTTTTGTTACATTTATATTATAAACATTTCTATGACCATTAGTGGTCAGGAGAGCATTGTGTAAAATCACTAGACAAAGGAACAGAACAATTTAAAACACATATGCTAGTAACTTAGATAAGTAATAGTTAAAGTAAACTAAAGAAACTGAGGGATCCATCCATACAAAATAATTTTTTTTTCCAGTAACTTGTCCATTTAGAGAGATAGGAAAGTGATCAGATTTATCTCAGGAGCAGGGTATGTGACCCTTCATAGACCATACTGAGAATCTTGGGTTTCACATTGTTTAATACAAATGCATGAAAATTTCCGTCAGGCTCCCTGTGGATTCTTAAAGGAGCTGTGACATGAAAAACCATGCCTGAGTAAATTATTCTAACTGGCCATTTCAAGATGCAAATATTTTGTGAGTAATGGGGAGAGAACAAGTGTATTCCCTGTTATCCAGGTTTATTACCGTGCTGATTCAATAAGACTGAATCCAGTGTCATCCCCAAGTTATTTCTCATTTGAACAAATTTATATTCTGGATAAAGTAAAAGATCACAAAATTTTCTAGTGAATATCCAAGGTGATGACATTTTAGAGAAGGATATATCTTTCCCAGATTGCCATATTTGCAACAAGGTGCTAGTTCCATTACTAACATGGTGTGGAAGGATTGAGAGCAGAGAAGTTTTTTAGACATAGCTGATAAAAGCTCTGGAAACATTAGTGAAAACAAAACAGTACCTTAAAAAACAAACCAGTGTACCTCAAATAGTCATTCTTATGGCTTCTTGTTTTCCTGTGCTTATCTGTGGAAATGTGATAGCATGCAGAAATTGCTTAACTAAAGAAATGCAACAGAATTTTAAACTAATGGGTATGTTATGCTATGCTTTAACTTAATGATGTGGCACTTTTTGGACTATCCCACTTTATATGTAAATATCTCTAACCCTTGTAAATGGAAAATCTCATATAGAGTATGAAACATCATTGTGCAGCATAAAAATTATATCAAAATGGTTTTTCTTGATGACATGCATCCATTAGAAGGAACCCATAAAAATGTTATAAACATATTTGGATCTGCTAGGTGATGATTTTTCCTGACAAGCTAATGTGCTGTGCTATGAGTAGAAATGGAGTAATATTGTTGAAATGAACAGAATGACTTCAGTATCTTTTACGCAAAGAAAATCTCAAGAAAATCAATACACTCTCCAAAATCCCTGCTGTTAAGGTAGCCCGTTGAGAATTGCAAGTTTTCACATTATATTTTTTACCCATGCTTTCTAGATTGATAGAAAGTATATTGATGGAGATATGATTCTCTTTAATCTTCATTTAAGAATTTCAATCTTGCTAAGATTGTCACTACTCCAATAATAAATAATTTTCCCTCTGAGTTTTCTTTTTTTATAATTCAAATAATAGTTTTAAAACAGAAAATTTTTGAATACATGTGTGAATTTCCTATGGATAGCATCTTAAAATATCCTATATTTACTTAAATTTTAGAAGAAGGCATACATACAGGATTTAATGTAGCATTTATATATGATAAATCCTTGAAAACTTGACTTAAACTCGTACAGTCCTGATAAGTAATTCAGAATTCATTCATTTTTGGTCATTTAAGCATAATATTCAAATTCTAGGCAGAGACTCAGCTAAAACTAAAGATTGATAAGCCTGTTAACCAGCCTGTGTGGAAAATACTAGATGTTTTTTAACAAAAGAAATAAGCTTCCAGTTCACTTCATAACTATGAGCAGAAAAATAAAACACAAAAGCAATAATATATATGTGTCTACTCACATTTCAAAATTTAATTCAACATTATTTTAGGCACATTTTAAAAAATTTGTGTAGTGAGCAAAAAAATATAGCAGTGGCTTCTGATTTTGGAAATGTAAGACCCTGATCAAAATAGATATTTGTTAGAAACATGAAAATTCTGAGTATACTAATGCATCTATTATAAAAGTTATTAAATGCATCACAGACTTGGTTTGCTCAAGAAGACGTTATATCCATGGACAACAGGCCATGAACCAATGGGGTGTGATGGTTTGGATTCCATTGATGACCAATGACTGAAATTTGAAATGGATAGAAAGTCACGAGCATTGTGTTTAGACCTGAGAAGGCTGAGTAGCCAGAATTAAGATCACTGCATAAAGCCAAGGCTCCAGAAGTTTCACACTAATTGCAAGAGGAACTAAAGATCAGTAACCAATAAATAAATAAATAAATGAAATAACATAGGTCCTTAAAAACCAAAATAAGTTAGTCACAGCATGCCACAGAGGATGAAAATACACGTGTGCAAGTGGGTGCACGCACACGCGCACACACACACACACATTAAAAACTTGTTAGAATTAACAACCAAAATATATCATATAATGACGTAGAGTCCCAATGTATATTGAGCATAAAGGTAAGAATTCCCAAGGTGAATATTTTACAAACCAGTTCCAAGCTGGTAAAACCCCAAGGGAACATAGCATGAAGACAAAAAAAGAAAAGGAAGCATAGAAGCAAGGAAGGAGGGAGGGAGGGAGGGAGGGGGAAAGAAAATGAAAAGAAAGTATCTTTCTAAAAATTGCTTTAAATCTATTTCAATCTAGAATTTGTTGTGTACCAATATGTAATTAAAATAATATAAATTAAAAAATAATAAAATAATATAAATAAAAACCAAAAACCAATCTTGTAGAAAATTATTTCCATAAACAATGTCTGGACAAACAGAAATAGTTCTAACATATATAGAGTCAGAGGCATAAGAGAAAAGATTTGAAAATTTACAACTATTTTATATGAGTAATATAAAGAAACATTTTACTTCATTATGAAATAATTTTAAAACATTAAGATAGATATAACCAAATAGTTAACTTAAAAATCGAATTTAACAGATAGACAAAGAGTTAAAAATTTGACGTGGTTGGAACTGTCATTGTAGATATAATTGTGGAAAGCATTCAGAATACAACACAGAGGTTGGAATAGAATTTTTTTAAAAAAGGAGATTATGGGACATGATGATAAAATACGAAAGCCCAATGCAGGTCTTTTAGGAGATTCAGAGCCAGAAAGTAGAAAGAATGGGAATAAACAATGTTTAAATAGATAATGACAGAGTTTTCTGGAATAGATAAATGTCCTAGTTGATCAAACATTGATAACAAAAAAAAAGTCCATGAAGTAATATAATACTTAGAAATATGTAATAAAATAGAAATTATTAGAGGCAAAAAGATTTTATGATTTTAAAAGTAACCAAAGGGAAAAAAAGTAGGTTACCTACAAAGGACAAAATATTAAAGTGAAAAAGACTTTTCATAACAACAACAACAACAAAACAAATAGAACTGTAAAATAAATGTCATATTGCAGTTTTGCCTCTAGCTCAACTATCTCCATTAATAAAAAAAAGTAAAGACAGACAAACTGAGAAAATTTGCTACTAACAGTTACTCAATGAGAAAAATAGCAAGGATAAATTTAAGAGAGAAATTAAAGGAAAAAAGGGGAATTAAGTATTATTGAGGAAATAAATGGTAAATACATGGACAATAATAAACAATAACTGAATATCATAAAAATATATTGGAGGCATTAATAAAACAAGAACTGACTTAGTTTTAGGCAACAATAGTAAGGACACTAAGGATGAATGAAATTTAAGTTAAAATATTCTCGTTTCTTAATATTGCTTGTTGAGTGGAAAGGTAATAGCCTGAAAGTGTGCTCAATTCATAAGGGTAACCATTAAAAGAACAAAATTAGACGTAAAACTGTAGAAAACTATGTACATGGAAGGAAGAAAATGAGAAAAATGAAAAAAGGGGAAATGTGTGCTATAAATAACACAAAATAATAATATAGAAATAAACATATGTATTAATCAAAATTCTGTAAACAAATTAAACCAGTTAAATGATTTTTAAACACACACCTGGAATTTTTCCCAAAGTAATTAATGTACAAGACAAATAAAGGTTGGTATGTATAAATAGCACCTGTTCATTCATACATATTTGTATTTGGTTGATAAAGAAAGAAAAAAGAAGAAACTGTTTCAGAGTTTTCTGCCCTTCAGTATATCTAATTGCAATTCTGTGATATTAGTCTGTCTTCCTTTGTTTACTATTAAATCCTGGTAGTGTTGCGTCTTCATAGACTTAGGTAATTAACATTTATTAACTTGATTTTCTTTTATATAATTGTCTTCATACATTCTTTTTTCTCTGCCTGGAAAATAACCATCCTTTAATATACCAGGAAAATATGTATTTTTTTTTCAGATGGCTGCTTAAGTATCATATCTTTCAGAACTAGGATGCTCATTTGAAAAAAAAAAAGAGTTTCCAAAGGAATTAATAGAGTATTATTATCTGGGTATTCTACAAACTACTTACTTCTTATTTTCCAGATCACTTTAATCTCTTTCATGAAAAATACTGATAGATGTATTCATATTCCCTCATTAAAAAAATGTTTTAGACTGAGCTTGGAGCCACAAATGTACCACTGTCTTCACTTCTGCATCAGAAGTGAGACTTCATCCTCGTAGGGCTGCTTTCAGGGGGCCAAACAAGTGAAAGTCCAGTGGAGCAAGATCAGGACTATAGGGAGGATGCTTTAACACCTCAAAACGAAGTAATCCATGACAGACTTAGGTTTCGAAAAGTTTGTGAGAGATGGGTACTGAAACAACTCACAGAAGAACATAAACAGAAGCATTTGGACCGATACTCTAAGGAAGGTGAAAGTTTCTTAAAAAGAATCATTACCGGTGACAGGACATGCATTCATCACTATGAGCCTGAGAGTAAACGGCAGAGTATGGAATGGAAACATCCTCCACCACCAACAAAGAAAAAGGTTCAAAAGTCAACCATTAGCTGGAAAATTCATGCTTACAGTTTTCTGGGATTCTCAAGGGCCATTATTGGAACATTATCAGGAAAAAGTTTCAACAATCAACAGTGCTCGTTACAGTGAGATGGTTATTGAAGAGCTGAAGCCTAAACTTTGGATTAAATGCAGAGGACTGCTGTCCAAGGGCGTGTGATCTTGCATGACAATGTACATCCTCACACTTCTGCCCACATTGTGGACACTCTGCATTCGTGGCTTGCAGCTCAGCCTAAAACACTTTTTAATGAGGGAATAAGAAAGCTTGTTGACATACGGACAAAGTGTATTAAAAAGCAAGGAGATTATGTCAAAAAATGATGTATTTGTCTTTTCTAAAAGTTAATTAACATAAATTCTGCAGCCAGAGTGCAGGTAATTTTTGACTCATCCTCGTACATTATCTTAACATAAGCTGGCCTCTTACTAATTTTCCAAAGGCATCTGGGGCTTTTCCCCTATTGCTCACCCAACATCCAAGCAGAATGATCAAATTTCAGTTCTTGGAAAAACTCAGCCCATACACCATTCAGAAAAATTCACATACTGTTATTACTGCTACAGATTTTCTTATTATGGTCTACTCCAATTTGTCTATCACAGATCAAATTGGAAATGAAGAAGTCTTTCTGGACATACTAGACTAGATTAGGTTTCCTATTAGATGCTTTCATATTACTTTTACTTCTCCAATAGATAATTGACATGATCATAATGAAATGAATAACACTGTAAATTTTTAAAAGACTTTGTTCCTGTAATGGAATATGAGCCATGATAAATATAAACACATTTCTTTTGTTTAGTATTCAGCATACTCTGTCATATAAAAATAATGCAATTATATTTTAGTACTTTTAAAAATGGGCATAATGATATTTCCCTCATGTTTTTGCTGTGAGATTAAATAACAAAAAAGCCCACTAATAATTTGACTGACACTTCATGTATAAATTGCATACCTCATGTAATTTACATCTCACAATAACTCAATATGTCAGGCATTTACTCATTTACTCATTTTCTACAAATTAAAAATTAATGTATCTCAGACAGTTTTGGAATCATTTCAAGGTCATAAAACTAGCACATTTCTATTTCACTTTAAAGTCTGTACTCTGGGGGTGTTTTTATTTACAGCTTTATTAGATATAATCACATACCATACAATTCACCCATTTAATCCAAAAAGAAACTCCATACCCTTTAGCAATCATCCTTTATTTTCCTCCAGTGAGGCAACCACTAATCTACTTTCTCTGTCTATGAATTGGCCTGTTCTAGACATTTCATATAAATGCACTCATGCAATATATGGCCTTTGTAACAGCCTTTTTTCACTCAGCATAATGTTTTTAAGGTTCACCTATAGTATAACATGTATCAGTAATTCATTCCTTTTTATTGTCAAATAATATTCAATCATATGGATTTTACTATCCAGTCATTAATTGATGAACATTTGTATTGTTTCTACTTTTTGGCTATTATGAATAATGCTGCTATGAAGTTTATATACAAGTTTTTATGTGAACATGATATATTCATTTCTCTTGAGTTAAAATATGTACTCTTTATATCATTTATAATCATAATATTTTGTCCATTCTTTCATTTTAGGAATTATTTGTGACTTTTAAATATCATCCCCCTTATTAGATTATTTTTTTCCTTAAAATGACTGTCAATCCTTAACTTTTCTCAATAATTAACATAGTTGCTAAATGCTGGGTTAATGAATTCTATATTGTTTGGAAAGTAACTCATACAACTTTGTATAGATTTATGGAATTTAGGAAATTAAGGCAAAATAATAAAAATATTTCTCTATGACTCACTCCTTGTAACAAGGCACTAGATATGTCTTCTGTTTAACATTATCTGAACATTTATAAGCTAAAACTTCATATTAATTGTATAAAAATATTTTAAACATACTAGCATATTATGTATTGGAGATCATTGGAGATTTCAGTAAAATACTCAGCTTGGGCTATACTAGAAACCAGATATCAGATTCATCAGTGAGTCAACATGCTTCTTTAGCTCTAATCATATATGCCCAAAACAAACACAATACCTTCCTGCGTGTCTGTCTTCATGAATTTTATTTTTGGCTTTATATCTTTTTTATAGCTAATTCATTTTTAAAATCATGTGGAGAAAAACCAACATCTGTAACCATTTTCAAATATAATCTATTTTCATGTACGTTCCACAGTGTTATAGTTTCACATGTTTGTACCTGTTAACTGCAGTTAATTTCGAGCTGTTCATTCCAAAGTTCTTCAAAGGCACTGTTGAGATGTGCTAGGAAAAAATAACCCATATATCAAATATTTTTTGACTTAGAGAGAAATTTCCTGAGCCTCATAATTATTTTTAAAGTTTAAAACTGAATTTATATTGGATCACATTAATACATTTAAAGGTCTCTGTGATATTCTCCTAGACCATGAACAGAATGATTTTATATTAACTAGGCACTGTTAATTTCATTGCAGTGATTAATACACCCTGTCGCTATGCATTTATAAACCTGCTATTCCAGGGTTGCATTTATTGCTTTCCTTTTTTCAAAGTGCCTTTTCACAGGAGCAGTTTAACAAATGTTAAATTTCAAAGACAGATAATAGATAATTACAGACATTTAAATGATGGATACTAATTTGATCCTTATAAAACATCAGGTAAATTAAAGTCATGTCTATAGAAGACAGTCATTCTAAGCTAAATTTTATTGTTACATAATAAATATGTCTCCCTTCTTACATCCTACCCATATAGTTATCTACTTAGAATTTAATGTAGTTTTTAAATAAGCATTAGCTATGACTAAAATGTTCTCATTACTCTTCAACACAGGTTAGAAATAAACAATTGGATAAAATGTCCTAAAATAATAGAATGATATTGTATAACCTCACAAAAAATACACATAGGTCAAGAAATTATATTACTTTTCCCACTTTATCCATAGGAAAAGTCTGGCATAAAGAAGTTCAGCAACCTGGTGAAAGTGATGAAATATATCTTCTAACCAATGCCAAATCCAAACTCGTCACACGTAAAATGAACAATTACACTACTAAAAAGTTTTATTAGTTATATATGAATATAATTCTACTGACATGCAAGTAAAGCAATGTGAATGTGTCCCAATAGAAATTGTATTTATAATTGGTCATCTCCAGCCTTTGTATAATTAATAATTAGCAATTACTCTCAGGTTTACTATTTTATATGGGCCTTAATTAAAACCAATAAATTTAAAACATATGCTCTAAGGCTATGATCTAAACTCTTTTTAACAAAATATAATTCAAAAATATTTGCAAAAAATATTTTGAAAATACTTGCAAAAATATTTTCAATCATATTCTGTTAAAACATTTCATGTCAATTTGTGTCCAATTAAAATGTTTTACATTATCATTTTATCTAGTTTAGATTTTTAAAAAGACGCTATTAAAGAAAATTAATCAAACAGTTATGAAACTAGATGAGAACATGTCTGGAGAGATTTTAAGAAAAAAGAGTGAAAGAATCACAGAAGAAATAAGTAACACCAAAAACAAATTGGACTCAGTGATAACCTATGAATGTACTTCTGAGGAATCACACATTATTTTCTCAGATAATTCAAACAAATATTAAAAACATTCTGGAGACTTCTCTGTTTATTCTTATTGCATGATATTTAAAATATATACACTTTTGCAACTTAATTGGTGAATTAGATAATTATTCCATTAGATAATGGAGTAATTTTATCTTCAAGGCATGAATATTACAAAGCCAGAATACTGACAGATGGATACTTCAGGATAATGCGTGTGTTATGATTTTGTGTTTGCATACACATATTTTATCATGGGAAATTTGATTTTTTAAACCAGTGTGAGAAAATTGTCCATAAAGAAAATGATTCTATAAATATATTTTATTTTGTGACCTACATTTTTTGGAACATACTGACCAACACAACTAGTTACATAGCGTAATCATGTTAAGTTTTTCCTGGTTAAGAATATTGTAAGGCTAAAAATTTATGCTATTCATTGGACAAACTAGTGTTTGAATATGTACTTTATGTTAGAATAACATCAGTTTCTCTACACTAAAACTAAGATATAATTAATAGTCAATATAATTCATCCATTAATTAAATCTGAATTTGAAATAAAATATCAAAATCAAATGTAGTTTGTTCAATGTATCTTGTCTATTCTGGCAGTTTAATAAACATATTCATTATTACGAAATGGAATACTATAAGCATATTCTCAATGTTAATAAGTGGGCTCCCAGGATATAGCCACACCCCTGGTTTAGGCTGAAGTCTCATTCAGATAGATAAATTGTTTTGGCTCAAACATTTATCTCTCTGAAATTTGATTTCTATTTACTTCACAGATGGATGCAACATACTCTTCAAGTGTTCATTAGAAAAGGTGTCTATTGATATAAATGATTTTAGTTTGTTTGTTTTTTAAGTTATTTATTTATATTATTTTTGGCTGTGTTGGGTCTTCATTGCTGTGCGAGGGCTTTCTCTCATTGTGGTGAGCAGGGGCTGCTCTTTGTCGAGGTACACAGCCTTCTCATTGCCGTGGCTTTTCTTCTAGAGCACAGGCTCTAGGTGCGCAGGCTTCAGTAGTTGTGACACACATGCTTAGTTGCTCTGTGGCATGTAGGATCTTCCCCGACCAGGGCTCGAACCCGTGTTCTCTGCACTGGCAGGCAGATTTTTAACCTCTGCGCCGCCGGGGAAACCCAGAATGATTTTAGTTTTTAAAATTTAGTTTTAATGTTTTCCATGTATACCTGAATATATGATTAAATTGGTTGGTTTGTTTAAATGGACCAAGGTCCTGATGTTCACAAAAGATCCCTTCTTCATTAAAATATTCATAGAAATTATTCACCAAAATTTTAAACTGTACTATTTTCAAAAACTTATTTTTAATTTCTCTGTGTAAGTTACCATCAAAGTATTCTAAAAATAAAAATATAAAATAAAAATGTATTTTGATAAATAGGCTGATATATTGAGGATATTCATGGGAGGTAATGAATAACAAATAATAACCAGGGTTTTTTTCAGATTTTAATTTATTTAAATTTTTATAAAATTCTTGTCATCTGATACATGATTTCAAAAATGTAGAATATGTACACTTTGTACATTAATTAAATGTTAGCTTTCAATTTGATTTATTTTATAAACCTCAGTGATTTTACCAAAACAAAACCTTAGTCCTCCTTCACACATCACCATAGGAATAAAACACAAATAGGGAATATTGAATCACAGAGAATACTGTCAAATTGACTAGTCATGTCCCCATATTCAGTACATATTTGTTTTAGAGGAATATCTTTAGAGACCTTCTCTGTAACAAGAAGAATAAACAACTTAAAAACTGAAGACACAAGAGCTTTTGCTCTTTTCATTTTGAAATCTCATCTGCCTAGCTTGTGTGGCTTATTAAAAAGGACCCCTAATGATGGTTTATACATGCTGCAGTATCGTTTTTCAGTCTTCAAAGATTGAAATAATACATTTTGAAAACAGTGAGATTATTCTTTTATTTAGTCTCAATATAAAGGAATACAGAAGCAGTATCAGGGAAATAAAGGAGTGTTTTGCTGCGTTTGTTTTTATTAAATATTTTCAGGAACTAATGAATAGGCTTTTTGGGAAGAGGGCATACGAAGTCAAAATTTTTATATTCAAATATTTGAAACCAATTTAATTCACTTAGGTAAAAAAGGAGTTTTAAAGCAAGCTAATTGGTAGTCTAGAATATATGACACTCATGGAGAATAGAATTTAGTTAAACATAAAGTAAGATTGGCAGAGTTGAGACCCAGGTATTGAAATGTTGTGTTTAGGATGTTGTCCCTGGCAAAATCCACAGATACTGCACTCTTATCCCTGGAAATGTCACCATAGGAAATGATCTGGGGATCTGGGAATGGTGTTTCACCAATCCTGCAACTTTGTGTGCATCTTTCAAAATGTAGAGTCTCAGAAGAAAGCACCTTAATGGTCTGTGCATAGAGCCCATCCTTATATTTTGAGAGAGAGGAGGGGGCACTTATACCTCCTTTTAAACCTCTGTAGAGAAAAGTAGTTACTACCTGATACCAAAGTCTCCTAGTTGTTATGCTTTTTTAAATTGTTTTTATTGCCATGGTTTTAATATCAGCCACTTTTTAATTGATTATGAAATAATAACTAAGCATAACTAAAAATGTGTTGTTTGTAGTATTTTGGAAAATGTGAATCATACCATTTAAAAGACTGGAAGTAACATATTTTAAGCTTCACACTTCTCTCACTTTTTGCTTGTTTTTAATTTAATTAATTTCCTTGTTGCTTATTTGTTTTATACACAGTAGTTTGTGTCTCTTAATCCCATACCCATATCTCACTCTTCCCCCCTTCTCTTTCTCCACTGGTAACCTCTCATTTGTTCTCTCTGTGAGTCTGTTTCTGTTTTGTTATATTCATTCATTTATGTTATTTTTTAGATTCCACATGTAAGTAATAACAGAGTATTTGTCTTTCCTTATATGACTTATTTCACTAAGCATAATACCCTCTAGGTCCATCCATGTTGTTGCAGATGGTAGAATTTCATTATTTTTATGGCTGAGTAGTATTCCATTGTACATATGTACTACGTCTTCTTTATCCCGTCATCTGTTGATGGATATTTAGGTTGCTTCTATATCTTGGTTATCGTAAATAATGCTGCTATAAACATTGGAGTATATTTATCTTTTTAAATTATTGTTTTTGTTTTCTTCAGGTATGGTCCCAGGAGTGGTACTACTGAATAGTGTAGTAGTCCTATTTTTAGTTTCTTGAGGAAAATCTGTACTGTTTTCCATAATGACTACAAAAATTTACATTCCTACCATCAATGTACTAGCACTCCCTTATCTCCAATTTTTTATTGGTAGATTTTTTGATAACAGCCTTTCTGACAAGTGTGAGGTGATGTCTCTCTGTGGTTTTAGTTTGCATTTCTCTGATGATTACCAATGTTGAGCATGTTTTCAGGTGCCTGTTGGCCATCTTCATATCCTCTTTGGAAAAATGTCTGTTTGGGTCTTCTGTCTATTTTTCAATTGAGTTGTTAGATACATAGATAGATACATAGATAGATAGATACATAGATAGAGTTGTAAGAATTTATATACACACACACATATGATATTAATCCTGTATCAGTCATATCATTTGCAATTATTTTCTCTCATTCAGTAGCTTATCTTTTTGTTTTTTAGATGGTTTCCTTTGATATGCAAAGCTTTTAAGTTTAATTAGGTCCTATTTGTTTATTTTTGCTTTTGCTTCCTTTGTTTAGAAGACAGATCTAAAAAAAATCACTAAAATTTATGTCAAAGACTGTTCCACCTATGCTATCTTCTAGGAGTTTTATGGTTTCAGGTGTTACATTTAGATCCTTAATCCGTTCTGAATTTATTTTTGTATCTGGTGTTAGAAAATGTTCTAATTTCATTCTTTTAGATATAGCTGTTTAGTTTTATCCAGCACCACTTATTGAAGAGACTGTCTGTTCTCCATTGTATATTCTTGCCTCCTTTGTCACAGATTAATTGACCATAAGTGCATGGGTTTATTTCTGGGCACTCTACTCTGTTCCAGTGATTTGTGTGTCTGTTTTGTGCCAATGCCATGCTGTTTTGATTACTTTAGCTTTGAAGATAATCTGAAGTCAAGGAACATGAAGTCTAGCTTTGTTCTTTTTTTTCTCAAGATTGCTTTGGCAATTTGGGGGTCTTTTGTAGTTCCATGTAAATTTAAGATTATTTGTTCTAGTCCTCTGAAAAATGTTATGGGTATTTTCATTGGGATTACATTAAATCTGTAGATTGTTTTGGGTGGTATGGACATTGTAACAATATTAATTCTTCCAATCTATGAACATGGACGTCTTTCAATTTCATTGTGTCATCTTCAATTTCCTTCATCAGCATTTTACAGTTTCAGAGCATAGGTCTTTCACCTCCTTGGTTAAGTTTATTCCTAAGCATTTTATTCTTTTTGATGTGATTTTAAATGGAAATGTTCTCTTGCTTTCTCTTTCTGATAGTTCATTATTAGTGTTTTTAAGAGCAACAGATTTCTTTATATTAATCTTGTATCCTGCAACTTTACTGAATTCATTTATTAGTTCTAAAAGTTTTTTGGTGGAGACTTTAGTTTTTTCTATATATAGTATCATGTCATATGTAAATAGTGACAGTTTTACTTCTTGCCTTACAATTTTGATGTCTTTTATTACTTTTTACTTGCCTGATTTCTGTGACTAGGACTTCCAATGCTATGTTAAACAGAAGTGATGAGAGTGGACATCCTTGTCTTGTTCCTGATTTTAGAGGAAAAGCTTTCAACTTTTTATGGTTGAATATAATATTAGCTGTGGGTTTGTCATAAATGGCCATTATTAGGTTGAGATATGTTCCCTCTATAACAATTTTGATGATTTACTATATATATATGTGTGTGTGTGTATATATATATATATGCAAAACCCTTTTCAAAAGAAACCTTATTACAGTAAATGATATAGTACATGGGTACATTTGTAAATGTTCAGGTTAAAAATTTTCTAGGAATCAGGACACTGGAATTTATGAAGATGATCAATTTACCGCAGTTATACCTGGAGAGACTTTGGGTCATATAGTTTCAAAAATTCAACTCATTCTAATTTCATCAATATGTAAATTGTAAAGAGAAGAATAATGGGTTATTTAAAGTAAAAGTATTAGCATTATAATTACACATTATTATGCATTTTTCAGTTAATGAGCATTTGAGTTGTTTCCAGTTTGTGGCCATTATGAATAAAGCTGATATAAATATTGATATAGAAGTCTTTGTTTAGACACATGATTTGGTACATGTAATAATACCACCTGTTTTCAAGAGGTATCATTTACATTCCCACCAGCAATGTATGAGAGTCCAGTTTCTCTTTACTTTGCAATTGTGCAGTTTTCAGAGAAATCCTCTGAAATTATAATGAGTGACTTCAAACTTCCTTTAGCTTCTCTTCTTGTAGTCATAGGTATTATGTTAGTAGTATTTTTAAATTTTTAAACCCTAATCTTTCCTTGAAGACAGATGCCACTTTTTTTTCGATTTTCTCACATTCTTTCTCTTTCGTCTTACTATTAAATAAGCATCACAAGAAATTTTTTAGAGATCTTCAAAGAAAAGCACCTTGTAAATAAGAAGACACTTTGTAATCTTCAAGGCTTTCTGTGGACAAAACTTTTACATAAATGAGATAGGTAGACTTTGGTCTGTTTCCTCTTAAACTTTTTAATAATATTAATTCTGAAAGAGCATCCTCGACTGTACATGATTTCACTTGTCTCTTAAAAGCAAATTTTAGTTGTTTTTGTAAAGAAGCTTTTAAAAACATATATATTGTGTTAATTGCTTCTCAAAAATAAGGATTTTTTTAAAAAGAGAGAAGTGTAAGATTATTTATTTTAAAATATATAAATCCAGAAGAAATCAGAAAGGTTGGGAAGCTGCAACAATTTATTTTCTAACACTAATCGTTTTGACATTTCTTTTTTTGATGTGAAGTAAAAAGTGAAGAAAAAAATGGACCCTTAGAATTTAGGTGAAGTAGAAATGAATAAAGCCAAAGCATTAAATTCTCTAAATAAGTGTAGAAAAAAAGCGTATTTTAAAAAAGCATATTTTATTGTTTAAAGTTTTAGAAATTATTTTAACATATTTGAAGGCAGGTTGCAGCTGGTAATACATAGCATGTCAAACTTTAACTGAAAACATTTTTCTTACTCATACATAAAATGACATTAAAATTTAGAATTCTTAAGTTTGATTACAAATGACAATTTTTCAGTTGAAAAATATGATAGAAAATAAGTATTTGTCATTTTCGATAAAATTAGGATAAGTCTAAGATTAAAAACAACAGCAACAACAAAAACAAGAAAGAAAACAGAAATGCTGACACTACAAAGATGCAAAGGGTACTGACTGAGAGCCTACAAAGATAAAAATAAAGCTGTACCAGAGGGAGAAATATTGCAGTGTTCTAGATATAAAAGCTAAGAAGAATTAAGTTGTTTCTTAAAAGGAATAAACATGCGAAATGGCTCTGTTAAACTGGAATCAGTTTCAGGTTGATGTAATGTGTTGAATAGTGTCCCCCTAAAAGTGATGTCCACGAGAACATCAAATATTTCCATCTCATTTGGAAATAGAGTATTTGCAGATGTAATTGAGTTTCTACTGTATTTGGATAGGCCCTAAAGCCAATGACTAATTTCCTTTTAGGAAGAAGATAGAGAAACACACAGATACAGAGGAGACAGAGACACGGAGAGGTAAGCAATGGGAAGAGGAGGCAGAGATTGGAGTGATGCTGTCAAAAGACAAGGATCACCAAATCTCCCTCCCACAATCCACAAGAAACCAACATTGACAATGCCTTGACTTCAGACTCATGGTCCCCTGAACTGTGATAGAATAAATCTCTGTTGTTTTAAGCCAAGTCTGTGATAATTTGTTATAGCAACCTTAGGAAATAATATATTTAGGAAAAATCTATAGAGATGACACATTGCAGGATAGATTTAATGGCATCAGAAAGGACATTCAAAAGATAAATATATGAAAATACTTGATGTATTGAAGAAGATATTTTAGCAAATCAGAACCCACATATGTTTCACCTCTACTCCCCAGAGTATAAAATGAGGGATACTCACAATAACACAACCTGGGGATGAAAGCTCAGATCACTAGAAGTGCATACACTATTGCTCCCACTTTATCAAGGGATCTCCACAATGAAGTATTTATTGTATTAGTATTCAGTAAAGGGTAGCTACTATCATCCACGTGTACAACACAACACTGTTTACTCACATCATTTTGTCTAAGCCTCAGACTATCCCTATGAGATAGGTATTTTTTGTACTTATTTTAAAAATGAGTGGAGAATTAACACAAAAAAATGATATTAGTAACATATAGCTATTAACTAGAATAATTTTATGAAAATCCTGGTATTACTCCAAGATCTTAATGTAAGAATAATTGGATTGCTGTTAATATAGTCCAGGAATAAAACAATAGAATTAAAAGGTTAAAAAGTAGTAAAATAGATACTTGACCAATTATATCTTGAGCGGATAAATAGAGATATAGGTCAAGCTATACTTGATGAAGTCAAAAAATTAAAGTAAAATACTGTCTCTAAAGGGAATTAGAAACAAGACAAAGAGTGAAATTAAAAAAATGAAAAACAAAACATAAAAATTAGAATAGTATCACTTTGATTTCACTGCTAGTAAGAATTTCATAAGATACCAAAGCATGGTACATAAAAAAAAATTTTCACAATAGTAAATTTTTCAAAATTTTGCATTTTTAAAAACAGTGCAGAAGATTTTACAAACCCAGCTTAAGATACTTGAAACAAAAAAATTAATGCGCAAAACATTTAAAAAGTTTACGAAATCTTTAAGGAAATAAGTAAGCCTTCATTAAAATAGGCAATTCTCACAAGTGAAAACTTTTAGGGTCCGTAAATGTTTTTAAAAAGGCTAAGTAAAGGGCGGGGGGAAGATGGCAATGAAGTAGAAGGACATGAAATGCATCCCTCTCCATAGATGCATCAGGAATACATCAAAAGATGCAATAATTCCCACAGAAAACCAGCTGAACACCAAAAAAAGACCTTGGACACCAGAAAGGACTGCAAAGATCCCGACATAACTGGGACATTTTCCAAGATAGGTCACATCTTGGGTCACAAATCAAGCCTCGGTAAATTCAAGAAAACTGAAATCATATCAAGCATCTTCTCCAACCACAGCACCATGAAAGTAGATATCAATTACAGGAAAAAGCTGTTAAGAACACACACACTTGGAGGCTAAACAATATATTATTAAAGAACCAAGAAATCACTGAAGAAATCAAAGAGGAAATCAAAAAACACCTAGAAACAAATGACAGTGAGAACACAACAACCCAAACCTATGGGATGCAACAAAAGCAGTTCTAAGAGGGAAGTTTATAGCAATACAGTCCCACCTCAAGAAACAAGAAAAATTTTGAATGAACAACCTAACCTTACACCTAAAACATTTAGAGAAAGAAGAACAAAACAACCCCAAAGTGAGCAGAAGGAAAGAAATCATAAAGGTTAGATCAGAAATAAATGAAAAAGAAATGAGGAAAACAATAGCAAATATCAATAAAACTAATAGCTGGTTCTTTGAGAAGATAAAATTGATAAAGCATTAGCCAGACACATCAGGAAAAAAAAGGGAGAAGATGCAAATCAACAGAATTAGAAATGAAAAAGAAGTAACAACTAACACCACAGAAATACAAAAGATCATGAGAGACTACTACAAGCAACTATATGCCAATAAATTGGATAACCTGGAAGAAATGGATACATTCTTAGAAAAATACAATCTTCCAAGACTGAATCAGGAAGAAATAGAAAATATGAACAGAAAAATCACAAGTACAGAAATTGAGACTCTGGTTAAAAATCTCCCAACAGACAAAAGTCCAGGGCCAGAAGGATTCACAGGTGAATTCTATCAAACATTTAGAGAAGAGCTAACACCTATCCTTCTCAAACTCTTCCAAAATATAGCAGAAGGAGGAACACTCGCAAACTCATTCTACGAGGCTACCATCACCCTGATACCAAAACCAGGCAAAGATGTCACAAAAAAAGAAAATTACAGGCCAATATCACTGATGAATATAAATGCAAAAATCCTCAACAAAATACTAGCCAACAGAATCCAACAGCACATTAAAAAGATCATACACCATGATCAAGTGGGGTTAATCCTGGAATGCAAGGATTCTTCAATATATGCAAATAAATCAATGTGATATATCATATTAACAAATTGAAGGATAAAATCCATATGATAATCTCAATAGATGCAGACAAATTTTTGACAAAATCCAACATCCATTTATGATAAAAACTCTCCGGAAAATGGGCATAGAAGGAAATTACCTCAACATAATAAAAGCCATATATGACAAACCAAAAGCCAACATCGTTCTAAATGGGGAAAAACTGAAAGCATTCCCTCTAAGAACAGGAACAAGACAAGGGTGCCCACTCTCACCAGTATTATTCAACATAGGTTTGGAAGTTTTAGCCACAGCAATCAGAGAAGAAAAAGAAATAAAAGGAATCCAAGTTGGAAAAGAAGTAAAATTGTCACTCTTTGCAGATGACATGATATTATATATAGAAAATCCTAAAGATTCTACCAGAAAATTGCTAGCACTAATTGATGAATTTAGTAAAGTAGCAGGATACAAAATAGGGCACAGAAATCTCTTGCATTCCTATAACTAACAAGGAAAGAACAGAAAGAGAAATTAAGGAAACACTCTCATTTACCATTGCAACAAAAAGAATAAAATACCTAGGAAAAAACCTGCCTAAGGAGGCAAAACATCTGTATGCAGAGAGCTATAAGACACTGATGAAAGAAATAAAACAATACAAACAGATGGAGGGACACACCATGTTCTTGGATTGGAAGAATCAACATTGTGAAAATGACTATACTACCCAAAGCAATTTACAGATTCAATGCAATCCCTGTCAAATTACCAACGGCATTTTTCACAGAACTAGAGCAAGAAATCTTATGATTTGTATGGAAACGCAAAAGACCCCAAATAGCCAAAGCAATCTTGAGAAGGAAAGACGAAGTTGGTGGAATCAGGTTTCTGACTTCAAACTATACTACAAGGCCACAGTGATCAAGACAGTATGGTACTGGCACAAAAACAGAAATATAGATCAATGGAGCAGAATAGAGAGCCCAGAGGTAAACCCATGCACATATGGGCACCTTAACTTTGACAAAGGAGACAAGAATATACAATAGAGAAAAGGCCGCCTCTTCAATAAGTGGTGCTGGGAAAACTGGACAGCAACATGTAAAAGAATGAAATTAGAGCACTCCCTAACACCATACACAAAAATAAACTCCAAATGGATTAAAGACCTAAATGTAAGGCCAGACAGTGTAAAACTCCTAGAGGAAAACATAGGCAGAACACTCTGTGACATACATCAAAGCAAGATCCTTTTTGACCCACCTCCTAGAATAATGGAGATAAAAACAAAAATAAATAAGTGGGACCTAATGATGCTTAAAAGCTTTTGCACAGCAAAAGAAACCATAAACAAGACAAGAAGACAATCCTCAGAATGGAAGAAAATATTTGCCAACGAAGCAATGGGCAAAGAATTAATCTCCAAAATACACAAGCAGCTCATGGAGCTTAATACCAAAAAAGCAGATAACCCAATCCACAAGTGGGCGGAAGACCTAAATAGACATTTCTGCAAAGAAGACATGCAGATGGCTAACAAACGCATGAAAAGATGTTCAACATCACGAATCATGAGAGAAATGCAAGTCAAAGCCACAAAGAGGTATCACCTCACACTGGTCAGAATGGCTATCAGCAAAAAATCTAGAAATGATAAATGCTGGAGAGGGTATACAGAAAAGGGAACCCTCCCGCACTGTTGGTGGGAATGTAAATTGATACAGCCACTATGGAAAACATTTTGGAGGTTCCTTAAAAAACTAAAAATGGAACTACCATATGACCTAGCAATCTCACTAATGGGCATATACCCAGAGAAAACCGTAATCCAAAAAGAAACGTGTACCATAATGTTTATTGCAGCACTATTTACAATAGCCAGGACATGGAAACAACCTAGATGCCCATCAATGGATGAATGGATAAAGAAGATGTGGCACATATATATAATGGGATATTACTCCGCCATAAAAAAGAATGAAATTGAGTTATTTGTAGTGAGGTAGATGGACCTAGAGACTGTCATACAGAGTGAAGGAAGCCAGAAAGAGAAAAACAAATACCGTATGCTTACTCATACATATGGAATCTAGAAAAACAATACTGATGAACCCAGTGACAGGGCAAGAATAAAGATGCAAATGTAGAGAACAGAATTGAGGACACGGGGTGGAGGGACAAAGGGAAGCTGGGACGAAGTGCAAGAGTAGCACTGACATATATGCACTACCGAATGTAAAATAGATCACTGGTGGGAAGTTGCTGCATAATATAGGGAGATCAACTTGATGATGGGTGATGACTTAGAGAGCAGGGATAGGGAGGTGGGATGGAGTCGTGGGACGGAGGAGATTTGGGGATATATGTATAAATACAGCTGATTCACTTTGGTGTACCTCAAAAACTGGCACAACAGTGTAAAGCAATTATATTCCAATAAAGAGCTTAAAAAAAAAGAAATAATCTTCATTCCTTCATAAATTAGAAAAAAAAAAAGGTAAGTACAGAAACAATCACATAAACAAGAATTAAGACCTTTTGACATGATTTCACACCCACTGGATATGCAAAAATTTAAATAGTCTTAGAGAATGTGAAGATACAAAAATACTAACAATACATTTGTTGATACTAAGGGGACTTTGGTATTTATCTACTAAATTTGATATTTCACATTCATACAAGCCAGTAATTCTTACATAGAAGCCCTGAGATGATCTCATGCCTCCACAGACTCATGAAAAATATTTACTATAATAAAATATCAAAAGCAAAATATGATCATTAAAAGAGGGTTGGAAAAATGCATGGTGTTATATTTATTCAATAGAGCAACTACAGAACTAAGATAAAATTACATGTAGCATTATGGATGAATCTTGAAAATATTCAGGGGAAAAGTAATAAATGTATACATATATAAAGATTGGTACCATGTTTATAATATCTAAAGCATCAGATATTACTGTTATAGTATAATTTTCAAAAAAGTTAAATGCAAATGTAAAACGAGCACATGCCAAATATTTTATCTAACTCGTTAATTAGTGGGAGAATGAGAAATATGTTGGGTCCTTGTTCAAAAGAGGACCCAGTGTATACATATTTACAGCCAGAAAAAGAACACTGAAATAAATTTACAAATAGAAGAAAAACAGGCAAAACTGACCTATATCCAAAGGCAAATAATAAACAATTTCACTGAACACAATTAATATTGCTATGAAAATAAATTATACACATTACCATCTTTTTTTTTTGAAAATTATGTTTTAACTCTACAGAATGTATCAAAATAGCCTAGTCAAGAAAATAAAAGGAAGAGATGGCCCAGATTGCTCTACAAAATGTGGCTCTTTGAAGTTACTTACATTTGAATACCTAAAATAATCAATAAGGACTTTTAGGATAATGCCATTTTATGATTTAGGTATAATTTATTTTTACAACTTTTTAAAAAGGAGATTGGCTGGTTACTGGGGGGGTCAAACGTGAAAGATAAATAAGAGAAAATTTAATATTCAATAGTATCAACACATTCATATTCCTTACAGAATCATGTTTTAAAAGGTAATATTTATATTCTACTAATATAAATTTAGTGTTATAAAGAAGAAAATTTTTGAAATGATATTTTAAATGTCATAAAACTAATTTAGTCTTCAGCTCACAAATTCTTCACCTTTTCTTATTAGCTATGTAATGTGATTAAGTTCCATGGCCTTTTATAATCAGTACCTGTTTCATATTTAATTAACAATGTAGTTAAGCCATCTATTTTGAGCATTAAATAACTTGGTTTAGTTAATAACTAAGCTGTTTTATGAACACTGACTCTACAGTTTATTGTTTGATTTTCATAGTATTTTTATTTTATACATTAATTTTTTAATTTTTTGTAAGCTAAAAGTCACAAAATATTAAATTCTCCATTTAAAGTGTATAATTTAACAGCATCTAAGATATTCACAATATTGTGCAACCAGTACCGTTATCTAGTTCCAGAATATTTTTGTTGTCTTAAAAGTAAAGTCTATACTCATTTATCAGTAGGTACTTCCCACCCCTCACGTCCCATGGCTACCAACCAATCTGGTTTTCATCTCTATGGAGTTACTTATTCTGGCTATTTCATATATGTGGAATCATAGAAGATGACATTTTGTGTCTGGCTTCTTTAGCTTAACAAAATGTTTTTAGCGATTCATGTATATTATAGCATGTATCAATACACAATTCTTTTAATGGTTGGATAATATTCCAATGTAAGGATGAATCATCTTTTATCTTCCCATTCATCTCTTAATGAACATTTAGGTTATTTCCACCTTTTGGCTATTGTAAAAGGCGCTACTATAAACACTTTGTACTTTTTTGAGATTGCTTTGTCTGTTTTTGTTGCCTTACAATTCCGTATAAATATTCGGATGACCTTTTCTATTTCAACAAAAAAGAGCTGTTGGGATTTTGATAGCGATCACCTTGAATCTGATCTTTGAGTAGTGTTGCCATCTTAACACAATTAAGTCTTCAAATCCTTGAATATAGAATGACTTTCCCATTATTTAGCTCTTATTTAACTTCTTTCAGCAACGTTATATTGTTCTCATTGTACAAGCCTTGCACCTATGTGGTTAAATTCACTTCTGAGTAGTTTATCTTTTTGATGCTATTGTAAATGGAAGTATTTTTTTAATTTCAATTTCAGATTATTCATTTTTAGTGTATATGTATACACAAGTGTTTTTTGTTTTGGGGGGTTTTTTGTACGTGTGATGATCTTGTATGCTGACACTTTGCTCTTTTTTTTTATGAGTTTGGATAGTTAAACTTTACAGCCTTTCACCATTGGTGTGATATTAACTGTGGGCATTTCACAAATGCACTTTATCATGTTGAGGAAGTTGGTTTTTATTCCTAGTTTGCTGAGTGTTTTATTTATGAAATGGTATTGTATTTTGTCACATACTTAATCTGAATCGAAATGATAGTTTTTTTCTTTAATCTATTAATGTAGTATAACATATTGATTGATTTTTATATGCTGAAACTTGCTTGAATTCCTAGGATAAATTCCACTTGGCTGTGATGTATAATCTTCTTAAAATGTTTCTGGATTTAGTGTGCAGTATTTGTTGATTTTTTTTTGCATCTATATTCATAAAGTATATTTTTCTGTAATTCTGTTGTTTATCTGGTTTTGGTATCAGGGTAGTGCTAGCCTCAGAAGATAAGTTAGGAAGTGCTGTTCTATTTTTTTGGAGAAGTTTAATTATAAATGGTGTTAATTATTCTTTAAATGGTTGATAGATTTCACCATTGAATCCATTCCTTCTGGGCTTTTATTCTTTGGGCTGTTCTAATTACTAATTCAAAATTTGTATTCTTATATCTTTGCTCAGATTTTTTTTATTTTTTCTTGATCTGCGCTTGTAATTTTTGTATTTCTAGGAATTGTTTCATTTCCCCAAAGTTATCTAATTGGTTTTTGTACATTTTGTCAAAGTATTATAATTGTTTTTATTTATATAATTGTCAGTAGTGTATCCCATTTTCATTTCTGATTTAGTACATTGAGTCTTCTCTCTTTTTCGCTTTTTCAGTTTATCTAAACATTTGTCAATTTTGTGGATCCTTTTAGAGAATCAACTTTGATTTTCATCGATTCTCTCGATTGTTTTTCTATTCCCTGCTTTGTTTGTCTCTGCTCCAATGTTCTGTGATCCCCAAAACTCCTAAATTTTTATTTTTTTTCATTGTTATAGTTCACTCTTTGTAAAGTTCTGTGGATTTTGGCAAAATGCATAGTCTTATAAATGCCGTTAAAATATTATTGAGAATATTTTTACCACACGCCCCCAAAATTTCCTTCTGCTTCATTTATTTAATCTTCCTTCCCTCCTGATACCCTGCCTATCACTGACCATTTCATTGTCTTTGTAATTTTCTCCTTCCAGAATGTCATATGTAGGATCATAGCGTATGTCACTTTTTTCAAACTAGCTTATTTCACTTATCAGTATGCATTTAAGTAGTTTAATAACTCATTGTTTTTTTGCTCTTCAATAGCATTTTATTCTATGGATGCATCATAGTTTCTTTATCCACCCATCTACTGAAGGACATCTTTTTGCTTCCAGTTTTTGGCAATTATGCATAAAGCTACTATAAACATTTGTGTGCAGATGTTTTCAGACATAAGTTTTAAGTTAGTTGGATAAATAACTAGTAGTATAATTGCTGGATCATTTGGTAAGACTGTGTTAAGATTTCCAAGGAACTGTCAAATTTTTACTAAATTAGCCCTTATTCTAGGCCCTAAAATAAATCTTCAACAATGCAGGCACTCAGATCATAATAGCGTTAAATTAGAAATTAGTAACACAAAAATGTCTGAAAAATATTCCCAAATATTTGGAATATGCATAAGGCACATCAAAATAACTGATGGTCAAAGAAGAAATCAAAAAGAACATTGGAAAATATTTTAAACTGAGTGAAAATGAAAATAATGTGACATACAAAAATTTATAAGAAGCAGCTAAATCAGTACTTAGAATAAAATTTAGGGTACAAAAAGTCTATTTTGAATAGTAAAATATCTCAAATTAATGAACCCATTCCCCATGAAGAAACTAAAAAAACAGGAGCAAATGGAATATAAGCAAGAAAAAATGAAATGATGAAGAATAGCAATTAATAAATAAGAAAGCAGAAAAACAATAGAAAGATAAAACTAAAATTTAGTTCTTTGAAAATATAAAAATATTTTGATGAGCCTGTAGTCAAATTATTCAGGGGGGAAAGAGAAAAACAGAGACAGAGAGAGAGAGGTTAGAGAGAGGAGACAAAAATTAACTGTGGTTAAAACATCTAGTAATGTGGTCAACTGGTAATTTTTTTATTCTAATCTCTTACATTTTATTGAAGATTAAATAACGTAGAAGTTATTTTGTTGTACATTTCTTCTCAAATACTTCTAATTAATAACAACATAATAAATTGTTTAAGTTTTGTAAAAATACCCATAATGTATTATTAATTCATTCAACCTCATCCAGAGAGTGCTCTAGGCCCCAGGTATACATAAATAAAAGTAAATAGGTAGATAAATACATAGTTGACTCTTAAATGACAAGGGGTTTGAACTGCATGGGTCCACTTATACGTGGAATTTTTTCAATAAATATACAGTCAGATACAGAGTGAAGTGAGTCAGAAAGAGAAAAACAAATATCGTATATTAACACATATATGCAGAATATAGAAAAATGGTACAAATCAACTGGCTTGCAAGGCAGAAATAGAGACACAGATGTAGAGAACAAACATATGGACACCAAGTGGGGCAAGCGGGGAGGGTTGGGGGGGGGAATGAATTGGGAGATTGTGGTTGCCATATATACATTACTAATAAGAAAAAAATATAAAATTGTACGCTTTAAATATATGCAATTAATCATATGTCAACTCTGTCTCAATAAAAGTTCTTAAAAAAAAAGCAAGTAAACAACAACACCAAAAATACAGTCAGTCCTCTGTATTTGCAGTTTCACATCTGAGGATATGAAGGGCTGACTGTACTGTGCCATTTCTGCTGGCAATGAAAAAAAATATTTACGTGGTTTTATGACAACATGTACTCATTTTTAGTACCCATCTCCAACCTGATTGGCAAAACAGAAAGTCCTTAAAGTTTTTATAGTAATTCTCAATGAAAATATTTGGGGATGGTTCTGTTTTGTAAGGAGATAAGAGATTTTATTTCTTCTATACAAATATATCTGATTTTATTTTATTTCTGTCTTCTGGGAAAAGCTTTGGTGAAGAATATATTTTTAGAAGATAACATGTTTCCCAGATGACAAGCCCTTCTAATCCATAATTATGCCCGATAACTTATTGTTTCACTAGTCCCAGTCTTATTATTTTAAAATTTTACATTTAATATTTTTACTTTATAATATTTTAAAATATGTATGTGTGTGTTCAGAAAGTAAAGGACATAATTTCAGATCAGATTTCTTTAAAAAATATTTTAGAGTGACACACAGGATTTTATTATTATTTTAAAGTTCAAATGTCAAAATATTTTAATAAGAAGACAGTTCAATCTCAACTCCCAAATAAAAATATAATACCTGAAAAAATACAAAAAAAAAAAAAAGAAAATAACACGTTTGATTGAGGTCATTACTTAATTTCCATAGCATTATCAAAGTTGTCCATTATACTTCTTTTGATTTTGTTTTTACTTTAGCCATTAACTCGTTGTTACATATTTGGAGCATTTATTCATTTTTATTGAATTACTTAAAATTTTTAATCTATTCTTACAAAATTTGGATTTTTTCTACATTATATATTCCAATTTCTAATTTATTAATTTATTATTTATAATTTTACATTCATTATGCTATTTTGTTTTCCTTCAGTTTATATAATTTTAAAATATTTTTTAATTGGTTACGTAAATCATTTACTTTGACTTTTGTTTTTTTAGTCAGTTTGTGTTTAATAGTATAACTTTTACTTTTTTCCATTGGATTTTAGTTCAACCATACATTTCAATATGTAGAATTTATTTTTAATTTCTCATTTATGGTGTAGCAACTGGTACCTGAATAGACCTCATGTGAAAGTAACATGCAAAATTAGGCAGATTATATTTGAAAACACTTCTCGGGGATCATACATCAGTAATCTAACTGTAGTCCCTTTGAGAAGGGAAAAACACAAGGTGAGCCCCAGGTTTGTCCTTGTTCTCATGGACGCTTTCCCAGGCATGCTGTAGCAAGGTGATTCCAATGAGAGCATGGTGGACATATTGAACTAAGTAGTAAAGAAACATGCCAAGTAAAGCAGTTAGAATCCATGGAGTGCAGCACTGGAAGTGAGGACCTAGGCATAGAAGATGTTCTAGAAGTCCATGTGGAAGTCTTCTACAACTGTACAGCTAATAACCAAACTGAATAGGCACAAGACTAAACGATCCAAAAACTGTAAGGGAGTTGAACGCAGAAGAGAGTTCTAGAAGATGAGCAGTGCTGGGTTACAGCAGTGCCAGAGCAGGCGTAGCTCCTGAGCACTGTGTCGTAAACAAACCTTGCAAACAGATTTGTGTTAGGAATAAGGACAACGCCACAGAAGTAAAAAAAATAAATAACTCCAGAAATTAAATAACACACTGCTAAATGATGTGTGTTTCAAAGGCCAAGTCAAACTGGAGGTTGGAAAATATTTTAAGCTGAATCATAAAAATACAACATATCAAAATTGTAGAGATTCAGCTAAATTAGCACTCAGAGGGAAATCTGTAGCTTTATTTGTTTTATTGAAATATATTGAATAGTTGATGTACTATAATATGCTAGTTTCAGCTGTAATACATAGCAATATGACATTTGCATACTTTATGAAATGGTCAGCAATATGTCTAGTAACCATCTGTCCTCATGAAACATTATGAGAATATTATTGACCATATTCCTTATGCTGTGTATTACATCTCTGTAACTTATTATATAACTGGAGTCTTGTACCTCTTAATGCCCCTCACCTATTTTGCCAGCTGCCTCATGCCCCTCCTCTCTGCCTACCACCGATTTGGTCTCTGTATCTATGAGTCTCTCTTCATTTTGTTTTGCTTATTTGTTTTGTTTTTTTAGGATTCCACATATAAGTGAGATCATATGGTATTTGTCTTTCTCTGCCTGCCATATTTCACTTAACAAAATACCCTCTGGATCCACCCATGTAGTAACAAATGACAAAATTTTACTTTTTTATGGCTAAGTAATATTTCATCGTGTGTGTGCATGTGTGTGTATGTGTGTGTAACCACTTGGTCATTAGCCATTTGTCTGTCAGTGAACACAGGTTATTTCCATATCTTGCATGTTATAAATGACACTGCAATGAACATTGCTGTGCATATATAATTTTTCAAATTAGTGTTTTTGTTTTCTCCAGATAAATAACTAGAGGCTAAATTGCTAGATCATATGGTAGTTCTATTTTGAATTTTTTGAGGAACCTTCATACTGTTTTCCACAGCAAATATACCAATTTACAATCCCACCAACAGTGCACAAGGGTTCCCTGTTCTCCACATCCTCACCAACACTTATTTGTCTTCTTTTGGATGGCAGCCATCTGACAGGTGCAAGGTGGTATCTTCGTGATTTTGATTTGCATTTCCCTGATAATTAGTGATGTTGAGCATCTTTTCATGTGTCTATTGGCCACCTATATGCCTTCTTTGAGAAAATGTTTATTCAGGTCTTGTACCCATTTTTAATCAGGTTGTTTGTCTTTTTGATGTTTAGTTGAAAAATAAAATAAATAATCTACAATCAGTTAATAATGAGAAAATATTTTTTGTAGTGTTTAAGATGATTTCAAGTGATAGGGCAAGGTGTGGAGTATCTATTTTTGTTGGTTTGGTTAAGGGAGACCTCTCTGCTGGAATGACTTATAAACTGTGTATGAGTGTCTCAGGACTGCCATAAAAGTACCATAAACTTGGTGGTTTAAAATAACAGAAATTATTGTCTCACAGTTCTGGAAGCTAGAAGTCTAAAATCAAGGTGTCAGCAGGGCTATTTTCCTTCTGAGACTGCAGTTAGAATCCTCCCTTGCCTAGTTCTAGGTACTAGTGGTGCCATCAATCCTAGGCTTGAAGCTGCATCACTTTAATCTCTGGGTCGGTAACCACATGGTGTTTTCTATGTGTCTCTGTCTTTTCACACAGCGTTCTCCTCCTGTGTCTTCACATTGTTTTCTTAACAGCACACATGTCATATATGGTAAAATGCCTACCCTTTTCCAGTCTGACCGAATCTGCACTTAATCAGTTAATATGGAAAGATGGGGACTCAACCATATATGACTTTGCCCAGGTTAGGTCTTTGAATTTTATTTTGCATCACTTTGGAGGAGTTTTTTAGCTTTTTAGTTTTTTAGGGTAAAATGGTATTTATTGAATTATAACACATAAATATGCAAAAATCATAAAATATCACATACTAAATGGTTCAAAAATGAACGTACCAATGTAATCATTACCAAAGCCAAGAGATGTAGCATCACTACCAATCTTAAAACTTCCCTTTACCATCTCTAGACATGTCTCCCATTCCTCATCCAAATATCAAACACTTATTTGTTAATTTTAAACACATGGAACCAAACCATGTGTATCACTTGATGTTTGGATCTTTTATATTCATTATGTGATTGGTAGATTAATGCAAAATAATGTATGTATGTATTTTACTGTTGATGGGGAATTTTGTCATTTCTAATTTTTAACTACATCAGCTGAGAAAAACATTGACACAGACTTCAGAGGTCTTCAGTAGCTAACACTCTGGACATCCTGTGGGTGGCAGTGGTGGCTAGAACTCTAGGGATACTTGAAGGTAAAACTACAATGCCATGGGATCCTTGTAGGTGAACCTACATAAATGGTTCCATGATTATACACAATCAAATGTGAGTTTCTTTGCTGAGGTACTTTTTGAGGCATTTCATGTTGCCTGTTCTGACTTCATTATGGTTTTTTATAGTTGTCACTTTTCATGGTTCTTGAAAAGAGTCTACCAGCCTCCTCTTAATTGTTTCCCATTCAAAATCTTCATTGTATTTGAAAGCACCCGTAGGCTTGAACTTCCACACATTTTGTTTTAACTAAAGTGAGTTCCTTCAGGGAGAGCTTTAGAGTTCCCTGTCCTTATGAACTTTCTGCCCTCTGTGTTTGAACCACACTGTTCCTGATTTAGAAATGAGAATATGGCCTTTTTTTTTTTTTCCCTCTTAGAATGACCTCCTCCTTTAAGAGTAGGGGCTAGGCCGGAATGGTAACATCTAGCTTTCTCAATCTGACTTTCCAGGTGTGGAATCTCCAGCACTTGAGCAAGCTGGGTAAAAGTAATCATGGTTCCAATATCCTTGGGTGTGCCTGAAATAGAGACTCTATCCTATTGACCCTATGAGTGGGAGATTGGGGGGAAGAAGGGAGACCCTGATCTCATAGCCATAGCTTCTAGGTTATACTCTGTTACTCCGAACAGGGAAATGAAAAATGTTTGTGGCCTGCCTCTCCTGGTGAAATACTGTATTCCTTGACTAGGAGCTAACGTGAGATGGAGCCCAGTTACCTGGCCATATTTGTTCAAGTTGCACTTCTGTCACATAGGTGGGGAGCAGGTGGAACAAAGAGGATGGAGTCCTTGCTCATGTGCTAAAGACTCTCACTGTTCTTCTTCATATCTATAAGATTTGAAGAATCTTATTTGAAGATTTGAAGAAAGACTTAATTACATGTTTCTCAACTTATAGTATACCCTCAGGAGAATTTTCAGACTTTAAATGGTTATTTTAAAAATAATTTTCAGTCGTAGTTGTTTTGCTGGGGAATACTCACACTTTTTGGGTTGCTATTCTGGAAGTGGAATGAATACCTTATATTCTTTAATCCTTGGCACCTGGTAAAGTATATCCATCCACCTTGTTCTTACTCTTCAAGTTTAATTTCCTATTTTGTTCTTGGCCAAATAAATGTTAGAATCAGTTACACAATGGCAACTAAAAAAAGATTTTGTGTCAATAAGAAAAAGTCAGGAGAAATAAAGAGTAAAAATCAGTAAAATAGATAAAATACAAAAATAGAGAAAAACATCAAATTTTTTAATGGAAACTAACTCAAAAAAAAGTTTTCCTAATACAAGGCTATTTGCAAGATATTATTGTAGTTGACTGCTACCTAAATGCCAAGAAGCTGCTAACTTCTTAGAGTTGTTTAAAAAAAGAAAAGACCATGTCCAGCTCTTCATTCACATTTAGTATACTACTGACTTTTTAAGTTTCTAAAAGATAATGTGAAATGGTTATATGTAGACCTATTTCAGTTGTAAATTACAATGAAAAACAAATTCTAGATAAAGCATTATGTAATTGAAACCACAATTTTTTTTAAATGGATAAAATGAACAATGCTGTGTGTTTCAAGAAAGTAAAGATGGCTTATTATCAAAACATCTATAAATATAAACCAATATATTAATAATTTGATGGAGAAAACTATTTGATTTTTTTCAATAGATAAAGAAAAGATGATGAATCTAAAACACTGTATACATGAAATTACTTGTCAGACTAGCATAGAAATGAATTCCTTTAATTACTTAAAATAATATACCAAAAAAATTCAATAAAATATAAAGAAAAAATTATATATGTATGATAAGGTGCTTCTATTACTTATTCCATAATAGAAATAAACAAGAGCTGTTTATTAATTTTTATGAGTCCATAGATCACTTGAGCAAGTACTGTTGGACTGATCTCAGTTGGACTCATTATATTTCAGTGGTTAGCTGTGTATTTCTGGCTGGAGACTGGCTATTCTAGGAAGACCTCTATTATGTATATCTGGCAGTTGGCTGTCTGTCTGCTGGGTTAAGTGCTGTGATCAGACAATGTGCTTCTCAGGATCCAGCACGTTAGCCAAAAACCTTTTCCCATGGCAGCAGCAGGTTTCCAAGAGAGTGAGAAGAAGCATACCAACCTTTTTGAGGCTTATATTTGGAAGTGGTACAGCAGTATTTCTACTACATGCTATTGGCAAAAGCAAATTATAAGGCCAGTGCAGAAATTTGGAGCAGGGTAATAAACTCAATCTCATCCTAAGAGAAGCTGCAAAGTAACATTGTTAAAGATATAGAAACATAGTGGGCTCAGAAGTCAGGGACATATTTGTAATCAATCTACTAAAGAAACAAGAAATAAAACCGTCATTGGTAATTGATACAAGCATCTACAAAACTAAAAAACTGTTAATACATAATATAGATAATTCTTTTGTGAAGGAAACACACGTAAATGATGATAATCTATACATTCAATGAATGCACCTGAGGTCCACAGTAAATACATACATATATACATACATGCAAGTGTATGTAATTCTTTTTAATTAAACTTTTTATTTTGGAATGAAAAAAGTTACAATGTTAAACAGAGATTCTTTGAATACCCATCGTTTCCCACATGATTAACACCATAGCATGGTATATTTATCAAGTTAAGTAATTGATATTGGTACATCACTATTAGCTAAGCTCCAGATTTTATTTGGATTTCGCCTATTTTTCCATTAATGTCTTCTTTCTTTTCCAGGATGTCGTCCAGGATACCACATTGTATTTAGTTGTCAGGTCTCCCCAAGCTCCCCCCCATATGTGATGTTTTCCCCTTTCCTATTTTCCATGATCTTTATAATGTTGAGGAATGTACCAGGTATACAAGTCATAATCTAGGTTTTTCTTTCTCTTTTCATATTATTAGACTGAAGTTATGAGTTTGTTTTGTAAAGAATCAAACAGGTTGTATGCTCTGTTCACATGTGTATGGGAGGAGTATATGACATATGCATGATATATTGATGATGTTAACCAACATCACTCACTTGTTCAAGTGTTTGCCAAGTTTCTCCACCATAGTTATTACTTTTAAATCATAAATTAACATTTTTAAAATAGTTATTTATTTATTTATTTATTTGGCTGCATTGGGTCTTAGTTTCAGCACGCGGAATATTTGTTGCAGCACGCGGGATTTTTCGTTGTGGTGCACAGGCTCTTTGTAGTGGCACACAGGCTTCTCTCCAGTTGTGGTGCGTGGGCTCCAGAGCGTGCAGGCTCAGTAGTTGTGGCACACAGGCTCTCCAGTTGTGGCACGTGGGCTCCAGAGCAGCTCAGTAGTTGGGACACGCAGGCTTGGTTGCCCTGCGACATATGGGATCTTAGTTCCCCAACCAGGGATCGAACTTGGCATCCCCTGCATTGGAAGGCAGATTCTTAACCACTGGACTGCCAAGAAAGTCCCATAAATTAACATATTTTAGAAATAAAGAAAGTATAACTTCATAATATATGAGTGCCTAAAACTATTAATATATTAATAGCCAAAATGTAAAATAAATTTATACTCAAATATATTTAAATACACAGAATAACAGATGTACAAAAGCATATAAATTATTTTAAAAGTCTGTTTCATTTACTGAAAAACAGTGATGTTCTAATTATCTTTAAAACAGATTACTTAATTTTATATTATATTCATTTGAAATACCAGGCAGGTACTTTTAACTTATTGGCACAGATGTGAAAGCAAATTCAAATATATTTATTTCTATGTCTATATCTATGTCTATAACTATATCTATATCTATATCTATATCTATGAACAAATAGTGGAAACAATTTATCTAATAAAGAAATAAGCATGCTAATCCTTTGAATTTGCTTATATGTATTTAAAGATAAAAGCTGCTTTATAGAAGAGATTTTAACCTGAGAGGTAATATCATAGGCCAAATTAAACCAAATTGAAGACTTTAAAAGAGGATAGGGAGTAGAACCAGTTTCTGTAGTTTTTCTAATGAAAGAGGGTTTCAGGAAAAAGTTTTAGGAAAAAGTTGAAACAAAGGAGTTGAACCTTATCTGATATAAAGTTACTTAATCTTTAATATTGGATGGGACATAATGTGTTGAGATACAGACATGGAAGATCTGGTAGAGAGGGTGGTTTTAAAATTATGTATGGAAAAGTACAATCAATAGTGAAAGTTGGACTTCCTAGGTGGCGCAGTGGTAAAGAATCTGCCTGCCAATGCAGGGGACACGGGTTCGAGCCCTGCCCTGGGAAGATTCCACATGCCATGGAGCAACTAAGCCCGTGCGCCACAACTATTGAGCCTGTGCTCTAGAGCCTATGAGCCACAACTGTTGAGCCCATGTGCTGCAACTATTGAAGCCCATGCGCCTAAGGCCTGTGCTCCGCAACAAGAGAAGCCACTACAGTGAGGAGCCTGCGCACCATGATGAAGAGTAGCCCCCGCTCGCAGTAACTAGAGAAAGCCTGTGTGCAGCAACGAAGACCCAAGACAGCCAATAAATAAATAAAATAAATAAATTTATAAAAAAAAAAAAAAATAGTGAAAGTTTCCCTGTAACTTGGGAAGTGATGGAATTCCGAACTCAGATGTTATTCAGATATTAAGGAGAACACTCCTCCACTTTAAAATAAAGGAAGAATGAATGAAAAGTTAGAAAATCTGTAATTTAAATAGTAGAGTACTTTGATACCATGTTATTTAATGCCAAAAAAAAAAGTTTAGAGTGGTTTGCAACTTACCGACATAAAATACTGACATTTCAAAAATAAATTAAATAAAATGTGCCTCTTCATCTATATTAACGTTTTTGACATTTTATTGTATTCTATTACTCATATAAGCCACTAGTTCTTGCATCACACATTTTCTATTGGTTTTCTTATTCTGGAATTCATTCTTGATTAATTTCTTTGTAAAAATGTACAGAAGTGTTGTTTTTCAGTCTGCATGCACAGGTACGAGAAAATATATATTGTTTCCATACTTGACAAATATTTTTCGCTTAAAATTTGAAGACATTTCTCAATTGTCTCATAGCATACAATATTATAAATGCTAATTCTACTGAAAATGGTATTATCATTGTTTTATATATGTGGCACATTCACTGTATCTATCCAAACACCACAAAAAAAACTACAAGTTTTAGAAATTTTGCTGAATAAAAAATTATTTGCATAGTTATTATAGGTTATTTTTCTTAAATTTCATGTACTGGTAATTAAATTTTTTATGTAATGTGAAAAATTAATTGTATGAAAATTCAAACCACTAAACAATTTGTTGAGTGAATATATATTTAATTTATATTAATTAAAATATCTTAATTTATATAAATATATGTAATTGTTTTAATTAATATAAATATATTTATTTTCATTGTGTTTTGTTTCTATTTCTTTATTTTGAATTGAGTAGACAATTTTATGCATATATATTTTTAAAACAGTTGTACATGTTCTAGTAAGCAAATTGCTAGAAACTTTTGGTATCGTTATTCAGCTGATTCACTGACATTCTTAACTGAACCCCAGGTAAATAAGGCAGCTAAAAGAACACCTACAGGAGGTGATATTCAGAGTCCACATTTAACAAGTCTTATTACCCAGAGTGGTAAAAAATGTAAGCATAATGAGCCTGGTAAATTAGTGACAAAAAAAAAAGTAAAAGAAATTAGTGGATTCAAAGAATATTATAGATCAAAACATGTTATTTCCAGACTATTAAACACGACCATGATGAACAATGGCAGGTGCTTAAAAATCTCTGTGACTTCATAAAGCATTAATTACACAGTGAATGTCAGAAGAAAATCACTGACAGTGTTTCTCAAAGTAAGGTGCATGCCTACCTGTATCTGTATCCCTCCTGGGAGACTGCTAAAATTGTAAATTCATGTCCATTATTTGAGATTTAATGAATTGGAATACTAGACAGAGGTGTCTGGAAATCTCACTATATAATTAACATCCCAGATAATTCCATGCATGTTACTATATGTCACACTGCCTTAAGGAAGAAAGACTGGCAAAAAAAAAAAAGTCTTCATGTTCATTTTGATGGTTAATTTTGTGTGTCAGACCTGGCTGGGCCCCAATGCCCAGATATGTGGTCAAACTTTATTATGCCAGATGTTTCTCTAAGGGTATTTTTGGGTGAGATTAACATTGAGATTGTGGATTTTGATTAAAGCAGGTTGCCCTCCGTAATGTAAGTGGGCCTCATCTAATCAACTGAAGGCCTGAATGGAGCAAAAGACTGAACAAGAGAGAAACCTGCCAGCAGGTGGTCTTGAGACTTGATCTCCAACGTCAGTTCTTCCCTGGTCTTCCATCCTGCCGATTTTGGATTTGCCAACTTCCATAATCACATGACCTAATTCCTTAAAATAAGTAAATAAATTGTATATGTGTGTGTGTATGTATATATATTATATATGTATATACATGTATATATATATTGTACATATGTGTGTGTGTGTGTGTGTATATATATATATATCCAATTGGTTCTTTTCCTCTGGAGAACCTTGACCAATACACCCATGGTGTACCAAATGATTGGCCTTCAGAATTTATATTTACCTCACATTAACTTATATTCTGTAGATTAGGACCAAAAGGATTCTGAACTTAGGAGAGTGAGTCAAAAATTATCCTCACTCCGGTTATATTAAAACTTCTGTTGGCCACACTGTCTTATCACTGCTTTCTGTTGAAGGCTACTTTCTCCCCAGTCGCTGCTGTACAGGTATGAACATGTTACATCAGTTCATTTGTAACTGCAGTGCGAGCAAAAATGGATGCCCCACTTGTGATTTGCGCCAAAGAAGAGCAGTGTTCTGCCCACACCATCAACACTCTGCAAAAACTTCATTTTGAGGTGTTAAAGCATCCTCCCTATAGTCCTGATCTTGCTCCATCGGACTTTCACCTGTTTGGTCCTCTGAAAGTAGCCCTATGAGGACAAAGATTCGCTTCTGATGAAGTGAAGACAGCAGTGCATTCGTGGTTTGCAGCTCTGCCTAAAACATTTTTTAATTAGAAAATACAAAAGCTTTTTGACAAATGGACAAAGGGTATTGAAAAGCAAGGAGATTATGTAGAAAAATGATGTATTTGTCTTTTCTAAAAGTTAGTTGAAATAAACTCTGCAGCCAGAGTGCGGATAATTTTTGACTCACCCTTGTATATGGAGAAGCAAAAGACCCAGAATAGTCAACACAGTATTGAAGGGGAAGAGCAAAGTTGAAGGACTGACACCATGTGAGTTCAAGACTTACTATAAAGCTACAATACTCAAGACACTAGTATTGGTGAAAGAATAGACATATAGATCAATGGAACAGAAAAAAGAGCCCAGAAGTAGACCTACATAAATATAGTCAACAGACCTTTGACAAAGGAGCAAAGACAATACAGTGGAAAAAAGATAATCTTTTCCACAAATGATGCTGAAACAACTGGATATCCACATGCAAAAAAAAAAAAAATTCTAAACGCAGATCTTACACCCTTTACAAAAGCTACTCAAAATATATTACAGATCTATGTGTTAAATGCAAGACTATAACACTCCTAGAAGATAATATAGGAGAAACGCGAAACAATCTTGGGTATGGGGGTGACTTTTCAAAACAACACCAAGGACATAATTCATGAAAGAAATAATTAATAAGCTGGAATTCATTATTATTAAAAACATCTGTTCTGCATTATACTATGTCAAGAGAATGAAGGGAAGAAGCACAGACCGGGAGAAAATATTTTCAGAAGACACATTTGATAAAGGATTGTTATCTAAAATAGAAGAAGAACTCTTAAAACTCAACAATAGGAAAACAACCCATTCAACAAAATGGAACAAGAACTTTGACACTTCGCCAGAGAAGATATATAGATGCCAAAAAAGCTCATGAAAAGATGTTCCACATCATATGTGATCAGGGAAACGGAAATTAAAATAACTATGAAATACCACTAAATTCCTACTAGAATAGCCAACATCCAGGACACTAACAACACTAAATGCTGGCGAGAACATGGAGCAACAGGAACTTTCATTCAGAGCAGGTGGGAATGCAAGATGACACAGCCACTCTGGAAGATAGTTTCGTAGTTTCCTACAAAACAAAACATCCTTACCATGTAATCCAGCCATTGTGCTCCTTTGTATTTACCCAAGGTAGTTGAAAATTTATGTCCACACAAAAACCTGCACCACGGATATTTATAGCAGGTTTATAACTGCCAAATTTGGAAGGAATCAAGGTGCCCTTCACTAGGTGAATACATAAATAAATTGTGATACATCTACACAGTAGAATATTACTCTGATCTGAAAAGAAAAGAACTATCAGTCATGAATAGACATGGAGAACCTTAAATGCATGTCACTAAGCAAGCATAAGAGGCCAATCTGAAAAGGCTACGTTCTATTAGATTCCAGCTATATGACAATCTGGAACACTAGGGATTAAAAGATCAGTGGTTGCCAGGGATGAGGGTGGGGGAATGAATAGGCAGAACAGAGACATTTTAGAGCAGTGAAAATACTCTGTATGATACTATAATGGTGAATACATGTCATTATACTGTACATTTGTCCAGATCGATAGAAAGTACAACAGTCAGACTGAATTTTAATGTAGACTATGGACTTCAGTTGATTATAACATGTCAATGTAAAATCTTTGATTGTAACTAATGCACCACTCTGGTGGGGGATATTGATAATGGGAGAAGCTATGCATGTGTGGGGGCAGGAGGTGTATAGGAAATTTTAGTATCTTCCCCTTAATTTTGCTGTGAACCTAAAACTGCTCTTAAAAAACCAAAATCAAAAAAAAAGAGCAATCAGAATGTAAAATACCACCTAATGTGATATCAAATGAATTGCAGAAGGTGTTTTGAGTAACAGAAAGAAAAGAATGCCAAAATTATTGTCTTGTGAGTAAATCATCCCACATGTTGATAAGTGATATATTTCATATTTCTATATCAAATGTTTAGCGATAAGCATTCAAGAGAGAGAGAGACAATGCATGGTTTTCAATGAGCGATAGGAATAAAAATGTACTACTTTAGCCAGTCAAATAATAAGAGTTTGTTAACAAATCTCTGCATAGCCCTTACAATTTGGCAAAATGAAGCAGAAAACTTTAACAGGTTTACAAGCAAAAAAAATACCAAAATACTCCTGACATATGCATGAAGGATCAGATAAGTATTTAATAAATTTGGATTTATCACATTTATAAATAATTTCAGGTGAACATTAACAGCAAAAACAAATACATACTAGAATTTCCCAACTCATTTTATAAACCAGTATTAACCAGGGAATATGAATACAAAAAGCCAAGAAATGAACTCTTCTCACTCATCAAAATTTTAGGCTGAATCATGTGAAATTGCCAATTTTATAGATCAAATAATTGAGTGCCAGTAATTTCAAATGTTTCACTTTATATGGGTACAGATTTTAGCTAAAGATAATGAGATACACTCAAGCAGGATACTTTTAAGTCTGTTGAAAGAATTCATTATGTGCCAACTTTAGAAAACATATCAGAATACTTTACTATAAAAGGTGAAAAAATCATAGAACAATCTTTATAGATGCTGACAACAATGGCAAAACACCATACGATAAGCCAAAAAATCATGACTTAGATTAGGAGAGACTTATTAAAAGACATTGCAGTATGTTAGGGAGAACGCTATGACCTCAGCATTGCAAGTATCTCAAAATCAAACAGAGAAAGGCTTTCTCTTGCAGGTAGAGGTGAGCAAAACTAGCAGGAACTTTGTGGGGAGTAAGTAAGCAGGTTGGGTGAGCAGGTGGTAAAATCAAGTGCTTCAGCAGGAAATGTTTTTTGATGGTCAGCAGATTCTTCAAACTAGCTGTTAGTGGGCATGCTATACACCTTAGTTAGTGGTTGCTTCAACCTAGGGTTAGCCAAAGTTTAGGACCTCTGAGTAAGAGAAGCCTGACTAAAGTTATGCAAGCCAAGTCAGTGGGAAAGTAATGGGCAGTCATGAGCACTTGGTCCAATACTTCCTACGTACCAGGCACCATTCTATATTTTTAATAAATATGAATGTATGTAATCAATAAACTTCAAATTCTGCAGGGAAAAAATTATGATGAATCCAATTCTCAAATTCACAAGTCTTTCCCACCAAGTAATGTGTCAGATACAGGTCATGGGGCCACACTTCACTTCAGAAAAGAAGGAGGAAGTGTAGTGCTGCACAGGAGCTGGCAGGTGGAGACCTGGAAAGAATTGTTGAGCATTTCCATCAATTACCTTGTGTCTTAGATGACCTGCAAACTGTCCTCATAGGGGAATATCTCATGAGTAAATTATGCTGATAAATAGAAATATGAAAAGAATGAAGCTAAATCCAGTTCTGTTATAAAAATTGTCATGATCACATGACTTCACACAGCACATCAAATAATTGTCATTATTCCAGGCCAGATAGTAGTCAAGGAACTTTTGTGGCAGTGGTCATACAATGTAGAATATATGGATGTGCAAGAGGTTGCTCTTTCACATTTTACACGCTGTTATTTTGATTTTGCACTGGTTCTCTTAGAGAGGTCACCAACATGTGACAATTTGTGAAATTTTAAGAACTGAAACAATCTATAACTAGATAAGTATATATTCTTTGATACATAATCTCTAACATTAATGGAATAACAAATATATTGTTTAATTCAATTCTAGCAATATACAGTTAACCCTTGGCCAACAGGGGTTTGAACTGTGCAGGTCCGCTTATACTTGGATTTTTTCAGCAAATAGCTACAGTTCTACAGAATCCTCAGTTGGCTGAATCCCAAGTGTGGAACTGTGGATAGGGAGGCCCAGCTATGGAACTTGATCATCCTGGGATTTTGGTATCCATGAGAACTCCTGGAAGCAATCTCCCGTGGATACTGAGGTACGACTGTGTAATTTTTATAACATAGGCACTATTTTCTCATAGACCAATATGGATTACATTAATGTAAACTTATAAAAGTGAATGTGCTGTGTTGGAAGAAAAACAGACACATGTATAGTATGCATATATTCTATATGAAGTATTAAATGCATATAGGCAAGTAAACTTTGAAATGTTTGTGCATAGAACTTAACGAAAGGAGAAGAAAATTGTGTTAAATCTTTCTTGCTATTTATGTTTGAATCAGTTGCGGCAGTTTTTAAATAGTGTAGAGATAATTGAAATACACTTTATATAGGCACTTACTCATATTAAAGTAATTCATATTATTAAAAAAAAACTCTCCTTAACAAAAAAATTAAAGAGTGGTTATTGAGAAAATATACATAGATGTTTTCTCAATTTTGATTACTCCTGCTACACCATCTACTGGTAGCTTTTGAGAATGCTATCCATCTCCTCAAAAATCAATATACTTTTTATAAAATATGTTACAATCTTTTTGTGAACAAAAAAATTTCAAAATTCACTCATTATTTAGTGAGTCATTACTACATAATAAATTTCTAAAATAATGTTTTTGTCTCTGTCCTTTAAATACTACTTGCTTTGGCAATCACAATATGCATTGGAAAACTAAGTGTCTCAATCTCTTTGAGTTTAGAAATCATGCAGGTGAAAGTAATGCTAATTAGTAATTACAATTAATTGGTCTGAAATCAATTCTTTATAAAAAGTCCTCTATGAATACACCACACATAGTACACATACACACACATACAGTTTGTATGATATTATATACAGTCATAGATATTATAGTTGTTTAACTTTTCTCATTCTTCCTTTCTTTTTTCCTTATTTAATTTGTTTATATTTTTATTTCATCAAGATTAAGTAATTATGTGTAAAAAGGGAGACGATAATTTGTTGATGAGTGTATTTTTTGCTCAAACTGCCGTAACAAAATACCACGTACTGGATGACTTGAACAACAAAATTTATTTTCTCACAGTTCTGTAGACTAGAAGTCCAAGATCAAGGTGCTGGAAGGGTATGTTTCCAGTGAGACTTCCCTTCCTGGCTTGCTGATATGTTCTCACTGTGTCCACACATAGCCTTTCCTCTGTGCATGTGTACTTTTGGTGTCTCTTCCTCTTTTTATATGGAAACCCATTATTTGGGATTAGGACCACACCAATACATCCTCATGTAACCTCAATTGCCCCATTAAAGGCCATATCTCCAAATACAGTCACATTGGGGTTTTCAGCTTCCACGTGAATGTTGGAGCACACAGTTCAGTCCGTAACAGTGGGAGTGTGAACTGATACAACTTTTATACAAAGCAGTCCTGCAATATGTACCATATACTTGAAAACTGTTATCCCTCTATTTAGTCATTTACTTGGAAGAGTCTAATAAGAAGTGTGAAACACTGAATATGCTTTTGCTCACAGATGTATTCATCATAGTATACTTAGAACATGAGACTTAAGCAATGCCTCCCAGAAGCTTTCAGACTGAGCCACACATGAAAAATTATAATACTGTACAATGCCTTAGGGTTAATGGACATGGCTGTTGCCACCAAGAGGTCCTGTATGTCCAGAGCTCACCTGGAAGCCCAAGTACCAAGGAGACCTGTACTTTGGCTCATAAATGACCCATTTGTAGTAACTGTTGACAATGGATACACTGAGACGTTCTGACAAAAAGAGACATTACGAGAATGGTTACTGGGGAGAACCTGATACATTACATTAATGTATCCTTTACTTGGGAAAAAAACAAGATAGAGAGCAGACAGACAGACTGATGAAAGATGAAAAATGGGCTACCATTTATGTCTTAACTCAAAAAATTTTTTTCTGATTTTATATTTATTAAGATATTTTAAAGCCTTTAAAAATCATTTCAGTAAAGTTTATTATAATAGAAAAAACATGTTGTAATACTAAATTTTAAAGTTTTATTTGTACAAGCGACATATACAGGATTGTGACTGTTATGAAACATGCCATATAATACTGAGCTTTTGCCCCAGGAGTGGGAATGTAGATAATTTTGTTCTTATTACTTATTCATTGTTTTCTATCTCCACTGAAATAAATGGGGTTTGTTTAATAATAAATAAACTATAATGTTTAATTGGTGCATATTACCTTTGCTATAGACTGAATTGTGTCCCCGCATAATTTTTATATATGTTAAAGCCCTAACACCACATGTGTGTTGGAGACAAGGCCTTTAAGGAGATGATAAAGGTTAAATGAGCTCATAAGGGTGGAGTCCTGATTTGATAATACGAGTGCTCTTATAAGACAAGGAAGAGACACCAGAGCTCTCTCTACCATGTGAGGACATAGCAAGAAGAAGCCTGTCTGAAATCCAGGAATAGTACTTTACCAGACCAGATACAGACACCCTGATCTTGGACTTCTAGCTTCCAGAACTGTGAGAAAATAAAGTTCTGTTATTTAAGCCTCCTGGTCTGTAGTGTTTTGTTATGGCCACCTGAGCTGACTAATACAACTTTATAACTTCATAAATATCTCATCGCTTTTTGTAATACACACACACATAATTGTATATAATTTAAAATATTAGTATTCTAGGAGGCATTTTATTCATAAGACTATGTAGTTTTCAAGCTCCTAGGACTCTTGAGAAGCCTAAAAATATCGATAATTGCCTTGCACATTTTTGAAATCTTTCAATGGTAATTTATGGTAATTACTGCTGCTTTATCAGAAGTTGACACAAAAGGTTATGCCTTTGTGACACTGTCACATTGTCAAAGCTCTGCATTTGCCTGACAAGGTTTTGAAATTACTCCTGAACTACGTGAGTTCTATGTCTGAGGCCAGCGTTTCCAAACCTAGATTGGTCCTAATCTATGGGCAGGTTATGACCCTGGGATAAACCTAATTCCTACCCTGAGAAGCATAGAGACAGCTTCTCAGGAGAGCCATTCTGTCTATCACTTCCACTTTTATCTCTTACCCAGTCTTGGTGCTGAGCTCGTCTCTTGGTTGTTTGGTTGCTTACTTGGTCATTGGGTTTTGCTTCTGGTCGCTTATAATCTCATATTTGCATTTTTGTCATGATCGAATTGTCTTTTTGACTTAATCACTAGCTCACTACACCAGAATTTTAAATGCTCTCATTGCTCCCAGTGTATTCATATCACCTTAGACCAAACCGTCTTCCTTTTTCAGTACTTGATACCTGATTTCTAAAGTCTAAGTTCAAAACCTGTAAAATTGTGCTGTTTTGCTTATCACTCTGGGCATCTGGCCTTGAACACGATATTATAACAGAAGATTAAACCTAAACATATCCTTTAAAAAAAAAACCTACTCAATGTAGTCATTTTGCATATGGGGAAACTAAGAAGCGATTTGCCCAAATTTACACAAGAAGTGTATTAGTTTCCTACTGTTGCTGTAACAAATTTCTACAAATTTAGTGGCTTAAAACAACACGAATTTATTATTATATCAACCTATAAGTGATAAATCCAAAAGTCTCCCTGGGCTAAAGCAAAGTGTCAGCTGCTCTGCTTCCTTCTGGAGGCTCTAACAGAGAATCCATGTCTTTGCCTTTTCCAGATTCTGGAGGAGGCTTGCCTTTTGTGATTGTTTTGCATCATGGGACTGGGATTGTGCTCTGCAGTGGCATCATTCCAACCTCTGTTCTGTGGTCATATCTTCTCTCTCTCTCACTCTACTTCCCTCCTCTTATAAGAATCCTTGTGATTAGGTAAGGAGAAACTTTATTTGAAAATACTTTGGCAATACAGAGAATATTCTAAACTTAAGATCAGCAGCTGTCTCAGGAGATAGGTAAAATAAGATTTCTCTTTTTTAAAAAAAATTTGTTGAATTATAGTTGCTGTACAGTATTATATAACTTACAGGTGTACAATATAGCGATTCACATTTTTTTATTTTTTTATTCTATTTATTGGCTTCATTGGGTCTTCATTGCTGTAGGAGGGCTTTCTCTAGTTGCAGCGAGTGGGGGCTACTCTTCGTTGTGGTGTGCAGTCTCCTCATTACAGTGGCTTCTCATTGCAGAGCACAGGCCATAGGCGTGTGGGCTTCAGTAGTTGTGGCATGAAGGGCTCAGTAGCTGTGGCTCACGGGCTCTAGAGCGCAGGCTCAGTAGTTTTGGTGCATGGACTTAGTTGCTCTGCAGCTTGTGGGATCTTCCCAGTCCAGGGATTGAACCCATGTCCCCTGCACTGGCAGGCAGATTCTTAATCACTGCGCCAGCAGGGTAGTCCCACTATTCACAATTTTAAGGTTATACTCGTATAATTATATATAAGGCTTACATACAGTTATTATAAAATATTGGCTGTATTCCCCATGTTGTAAAAATATATCCTTGTAGCTTATTTTATACCTGTTAGTTTAAACCTCTGACTCCCCTGCTAAGATTTCTTTTTTACAGAGAGGAGCAAGCAAGACTAGAAAGAATCCAGTGCAGTTAAGTGAGGTGAAAGGGTTCAAGGAAGTGGGATAAAAAGGTGGTCTGGCTGGCTAGTAGATGAGAGAATGAGATACCCTGAAGCCAGCCTGTACCCCCATAGGGACCTTTGATGAGGGGCTGTATGCTGGTTCAGGCCGAGGGTGGCCACATTTCTAGAAGGTAATCAGGGCTATAACTCATCGGAGTGTTTTGTTTAAGATGAGGCTGGCAACACCACTTTATTCTTAAGATCGGGGCCGATCATGTCAGAAATCCAACAGTGTGGCTCAGGATGGGGCTTTGGGTTATGCAGAATAAATCAACCTAGAGGCTGATATCACCCACATGAAAAAACAGAAAGTCAATCATGAACACCTCGTGGAGCCAAAAAGGAAAACTTGAAACTGGGCTAGAGTAAGCCTCATTGTTTGTCAGTCCTCTATATTGTTACGCTCTGATACCCCAAGGTAAGGTACCCTGCCTCCCCAGAGAAAGGACAACAAAAGACCCACATTTGAAATCCTCCCAGATCCTGCTTTCCGTGTCCCTTGCTTTGGCTAATTTGAGTCTGTATCCTTTCCCTATTATAAACTTTACCTGTGAGAATAATAGCTTCCAGTAAGTTATTTGAGATCTTCTAAAGAACTGTCAAGCCTGAGCGTGGTTTTTTACATTTGCCAGCTTGTAGTTGGTGTTAGAAGCGAAGTCAGTCATCTGGAGGACTGTGTGCCCTCAAACTTTGCAGTTTGGTTAACTCTGGGCATTGGCTTCAGATGTGAGATTTGCTAAAATGACCCTGACTCACATAAATATGTGGTTTGCGAAAATGGAGGATGAAACAGTGGGAGATGACAAATCTGATTCCTGGATGGCCGTGAAGTCACCATTTTATAGAATTGCAGCTGCATTGCAATCAGTTATTGGAGGTAAAAGTTACCAGTTGAATTTAGAAATGATGAATCTAATTTCTGATGAGTTTACTTCCTAGATGTATAAGGAAATGTAATTAACAAGAAACAAGCAAAATATGTAATCTCCTTATTGTTTTCTATAACAGCAACAATGAAAATAAGAGAGAGTGTTGCGGTCGATCCTGAATGTTGGGCCATGCTTGGATCCTAGCCATTCAGAACATCAGCCTCTAGCTTCAGGGCCACTACTAAAGGGAAAAATTGAGTTAAAATAACAGATAGTGAAGAAGATCAGAAGGATGTGCGAGACAATGGGGAAAGAGTACTTGGGAAGTCAAGATTTTTGTCCCAGGAGGGTGAAAATCTTTAAACAGTTATTAAGAAATGGGATGAATTCAGTGGATATCGATGGGGTCAAAGCAAGGTCTTGATATAGCACTCTCGGAAGTAGGCAGACTGGTGGTATGCCAGCATTGAAGAACGCTAAGTAAATCTGCTTAATAATCCCAGGGGAAATTTAGAGAGCCATTAGGCAAAGATGACAATGAGAAACCCAACCTTCAAATTCCTGGGACAATGGTCCTGAATGTAATCAAGACAAGTACTGAGAAGTAGGCCTGAATCCTCTGGCCCCTCCCCTGGCTATGGATCCAAGGTCACATGCACATGAGAGTGGGTTCAAATGGTCAGGGACGTGACAAAATTCTGGGATTCCTTGAAATGTGATGCGTTGTGGTTCTGAAACCTATTGATGAGTTTCCAGTAGGAGCTACAGTTAGGTTAGAAGAAAGGTTGATGGGATTAAAATAAAAATTTAGATGAAAACTATTATGTTTGAATAGACTTTATGTGAAGTGGTTGTGTTTTCTTTTCCTGAAAATATGATGAGGATCGTTACTGTGTCGGACTGGAGAGTGCTCCCCTTACCTAGTATTGTAAAATAGAAAGCATGTAAAGCCACTCTTCCCCCAATATTGATTGGACATGCTACATGGGAACATATAAGATTACCTGAAACCACACAGGTTGTTAATTTGCTGTACAATAGCCCCATGTGGCATGCAGACTGGAGCTTATGGGAAAAGCCTATGAGTGCCACACAGAACAATACTGGGATTCGAACCAGAAAATTTTCATTTGGAAACAATTACTAGCGTTCTGTTAAAAATAATCAAAACTGTCTGTGTGTGTGAGGACCATAAAATAATCCAGAGGGCCTATAATGCCTGTATTGTCTTGGCTGATTTCAAAGAAACTCTCATGAAGGAGACAATGCCTGTGAATTCCATAAGAAAATGGAAATGGTTTATACAGAATGTGATAGCAGAGGAATACAAGGAGATACTCGTGAGCAGGTAGCCTCTTTTCCTTTAGGGTTGACTCTGGAACTCCTGAGGTGATGTTTGATACTGTGGTCATACTTCGGTCAGTTGAGCCACTTGAGCAGAGCCGTATGAACAGCTATTTGTAACCAATAAAAACTTTCTTGGTTTATGGATGCCAGTTCCAAAATAAATGGACAGCATCCTGTTTGGAAGGCTGGTATTCTGACTGAAGAAGGTAAACACAAATCAGTTCAGTGGGTTTAATTTTATGTCATTTGCCCTTATGTTTGGATTTCACTAACTCAAGTGTGCTGGCCAATGGATTGGTCGGGTGGCCAGGCAGAAGGATGATAGAAAACATTTATTAAAGGAATGTCCATATGGGACACTGCCTGTGGGAACCACTATGGGACTATACAGGATGTATTAAAGTAGGAAATGCTAAGGCTTATCGGAACAGCCCCCTCCAGGATCCCTGATTCTGCAGAAAGGGGACAATGGAATCCCTATGTTTGGAATTCTCCAGAACGCTATACTATGTGTTTCTTCCTTTGGCTGATTTTAATCTGTATACTTCCCCTGTTATAAACTGTAGTTATGAGTGTAATAGTCTCCAGTAAATTCTGAATCCTTCCAGCAAATTGTTGAACCTGAGAGTGATTCTAGGAACCCCCAGAACTTGCTGTTAGAGTCAGTCTCATGGAGGACTATGCCATCTGATTGTGTAGCCGGTCTGAATCTCCTCATACCTATTTCATATCTTTCAGCATCTTTAAAAAATTTTTTTCAATTCTTCCATTCCATTGCTTAATTTCATGCAAAAACTCTCCTGAACTTTTATGAACCTTCATCACTATAAAGAGATTGATATTTCAAATTTATTAAAATGACAAACACACTTTTCTGGGAATTATGGCATCTAGACTTTGTAGGGATGTTTTCATGCAATATATATATATACATATATATTCACATATACATATATAGTGTATACATATAGTATATTCATATACACATACACATATATATACATATAGAATGCATTTTGTCAGTTAATTTTGTTATGATTATTCATTTCCATATAGATATCTAGGAAAAACCTTTAGTTCTATGACTAAAAATATACTTTTATCTTTTGAATATGTGCATATTTCTTTATTTATTTTTCATTTTTGCTCATAACATCCAAATGGAGCAAATAGCCTTATCTCCTGCTGTTTTTGATTCATTTGACACAGCGTGGGATTTCATAACATTATTTTAGCAGGATATTTACACTTGTTTCCTTAGGCACTAGAACAACATTCACATTAAATAGATTTTATTACTATATATTTTGAAAAAACATTTTTTTATATGTTGAATTTGTATTCTGTAACTAAACAGTCTTGAATTTGAATTTTTGCTTCATGTCTTACTAAGTTTGAATTCTTGGCCAAGCTTCAGTTTTTCTCACCTGAATTTTTAAGGCAATTGAAGCAGTATCTTCCAAAACAAATCATTGTTTCTATAGTGATTACTGTTATTCTTAAAGGAAACTCCATTGCTCTATTGCAGTGCAGTTTGCAAAGTGCTTACTTCGGTAAATGATATAGCAATCTGCAAGTCCCTTGCTTCCTGTTCCCCGCGTCAAGGCTTGTTTCACATTTGTGCAGCATTACTGTTGCTCTGTGTCAATATGACAGGTTTAAATGCCAATCATGTCAACCTTTAGGGTTTTAGAATTTAGCTGAGTCTTCACTATACAGAAATGTGGTTGGGGTGTAGTTTTGGTAGGTGTACATTGTTCCTTTTTGTTACAGCTCAGGTGTTTTACTGTCCAACCACACATACACACTCTAATAAAGACGTGGGCTCTTTTTTATTTTTACTGATTCTAGCCATAACCTCATTTGTTCTTACAGTCTTTCTGGTTGTGTGTTCCCCTGACTTGTTTTAACCCCCATTCTCTCACAGCTTGTTGCTCACCTCCTCTTTTACCACTAGATGGTACTCACATATTTTTGGTATCTTTCACATACACAACTTTGTTGTTTGGTAAGCAGAATTTAAATAACTCAGAAATATGAATAACTAAATGTCAAGACTAAACAAATTGCAATCTTACATGTTTTTATTAAATTTAATTACAATTATACGCATTTCATGTCAAAATCAAATGTGAAATACATATTTTTCTTCTACCTGGATTCCTGTAATGTATTTTTCAGTATATATTTAGGAATGTGAAAGCATGAGAATGACAGTACTTATTTTACAGTACATATATAAGCATAATCTTTTTTTTAATTCTAATACTTTGTCTTTATGTAGCCCATATTCCCATACATTTCTTCTCAGTTTAGTGTACACACTTTGTCTTTCTGTTTATACAGTACTTAATCCTCCCATGGAACTATTTACTTTTAACTGGAGAATAAATTTAAATGTTGCCTTATATACAATAAAACTATTTTTTGGTTTAGTGTAGTCCAAACACTATTCTAAATATTGTGCATTTGTTAAATAGTTTATCATTGCATCAATCAAATAAGATAGGTACTGTTTTGGTTCTCATTTTATATACTAGGAAACCAAAAAATTAATTGGGCTTATATATTTGTTTAAATAAATAAAAGTTTCTAGTTTTGTGGTCTCTATGGAAACAACAAAAATCAACACATGTACTCTTGATGTAGTCAAAGTTGAATGTTAAGGATGAATGGCAGATAAAGAGATTTTACTTTTACTGTAATGACCATCATATCAGAATTTAGTTTTCACCTCTTTATTTCTCTACTGCTCATTGATATTCATCTGGTGTTTCTATATCAACTTTTTTCTGTGTTTTAAAAGGGGGAAAATATATATGTATAGAGACTTGTTTAAAGCAAGAAGAATAACCAAAATACCTGACTTTATCCAGAGCCTATTTCTAAGCAGGAATTTGGGTGTGAAAGTTATATTTTGAACAGATTAGATTAACATTTCTATATTGTATGACTTTAGTTTGCTTATGGACACTAAAAGCGAGAAATTATTCCTAAGAATTTGATTTGCTAAAACAAGCCCCTTCATTTCAAGTTCAGTAGTGGTTCTTTTGCTGGTGGAGGTTAGAAACCAGAAGTCAATGGTGAAAAGAAGCTTAAAAAAAAGAGTGGATCATGTATAACTGATTCACTTTGCTGTACACTTGAAACTAACACTATATTGTAAATCAACTATACTCCAATAAAAATTTTTTAAAAAGTCAATGGCATTTGGCTTAGGTTACCATATATATATATACATAAATATATATATATATATATATATATATTTTATTTAATTTAGGCAATATGGTCCTAGGATAAAGTAGCAACAAGAAAGAACTAACCTCATCAGTATATAGAGAGAAATGTTTAGTTAGCTTCAGATCATCATTCAGCAAAGAGTGAGGAAAAGAGACCCAGAGAATGAGAAGGGGAAAAAAGGAAGGGGGGAGCACAAAGAGAAAAAAGTGTAGAAAGATGGTATGTTCAGTGACAAATTGGGAAATTGAAAGCTTTGGAAAGAGATGATTAGTAAAAACTATCAAAGTTCATAAAATAAACATGTGTTAACATAAAGTTTGACTACCTTTAAGGATGATACTTTGGTGTAAAACTTCTCAATTCCCACTTTCTTATCCCAGGGACACTCCTTAAAATCTGCATCACACAAGCTTAGTTGACAATGAATAGGATAAGAAAGATTGAATAGTCGGACAAATAAGAAAGAAAAAGTACAGTAGAATAGGAGGTGAGGTCCAGAATGGAGATTACAAACCCAGAAGAAGCAATATGTCAGAGCTAGAATTGCTTAGGGGTTAAAACACACCTCTTCCAAAGAATCTCTGAAGATTAGGAAGGGGTTTCCAACATGAATGGAATAGGGCAAAAGCCATTTGTTCAAAGAGTTGGACATTTTCAAGTACACATTTAAGCTAAATTTAGGGCATCTAAATACATATACCAGATACATATATATTTAAACTCCACTTCTCTGATTGTACTATTGTATTTTTTTCACAACTATGTTGCTATAACTAAATATATGTCAGTTTCCCTTCTTCAGATGACTGCCAAAATGTTACTAGAGGGGTGTTGAAGTAATATATGTAAGATGGGCAATTTCAGAATAGTGTGTAACAGGAATACACAAACACACAGTGTAAGTCCTGTTAATAGAAGATTGAGCTTACAGTCAATGCCTCTGATTGAACAATCTGAAGCTCTACATAAGTGAAATACCATGATAATGGATAATTTTAAGAAAAAAGCAGAAGAATGTCTATCATTATTACCATTTAAAAAATCATGGACTGTACACAAGACCTTTCACTTCTATGCATGTTCAAGTAGTTATAGTATGAATAGGGACTGCCTCTGAGGGAAAGTCATGGGAAGCTCTAGAAATGAGATAAAAGGGTAAATTATTCTTTATAGTTTACTCATTTTAATTATCTCTTTTTCTTTTTATCACGTGTCTGCACCACCTATTCAAACTAACAAAATACAGATGCGAGAAGATCTAAGTATTTAAAACACAGGATTAAAGACATCTCTTTACAAGCCAGACAGCTTTTGCTTCTCCTGGGCATTGCCTGTAACTCCTGATTACAGTTGTGAGTGTGCACAGAAGAGAGGGAGACAAGGTGGGCGGGCTTCTCATTCAGACAGGTTTTCCTCTGTGTTGTATTGCTGGTTGGACCCTGCAGTGTTTTTGCTTCTGATGCCACTGTTTATTCAAGAAGCCTATTTTGGTAAATCCCCATTTTTATTTACAATAGCATTAAAATAATCAAGAATGTTTCTAAGAATGGAGAGAAAAACAACAAAACAGCAACAACAACAAAAATATCCAAGTAGAAGAGACATGATTTGTACATTTATCTTGCCATACAGATTTGTAAAAGATTTACTCAGTCATTTGAGGATGGAGTCAAATATACTTGAACTGTAGAACTTCTAGAAACATCAACTTGCTCAGGAAATTCAGAATTTGGCTTGTGATATGGATGGAATTGTGTCCCCCCAAAATTTTTATATTAAAGCCTAATCCGTAATTGACTGTATTGGAGATGGGGATGTTAGGAGGTAATTAAAGTTGAATTAGGTCATAAGGTTGAGGCCCTGATCCAAGAGGACTGGTGGCCTTATTAATAGAGGAAAAGAGAAAGATTCTCTCTCTCTCTCTCTCTGCCATGTGAGGACACAGGGAGAAGGCAGCCATCTGCAAGCTAGAAAAGAAGCTCTCACCATGAACCAAGTTGGCTGGTACCTTCATCTTGGACTACCCCATCTCTAGAACTTTAAGAAATAAATTTCTGTGGTTTAAGCCACTCATTTTGTTATGGCAGCCCCAGCAGACTAATAAAGATTGAAATTAAAAATTGTATGCTTTACCAACCCAAGAACTACAAAGGATTAAAACAAATCCAGCTACCAATATGGTAAATGATTGGATGTGATTAAATATAAAATTGGTATAATTTTAAAATGTTATCTTTACCATTCAGATGTTTAACATATAAAATGTACTTACTAAGAACCATCTATATGTTGGAAGGTAAAATAGACTGCCACCTTCAGGACCTGCTCAGGCCAATCTCATATTCCCACTTTGATCTGATGATGGAGTGCTGCTGTGCATGGCTGACAATGTCTGGATGAGTCAGATAACAGTTCACAATTGGCCGCTCACTTGCGTGGTAACTTGGTGGCCCATGATTCAGCATTCAGTGTCTGCTAAGGCTTAGCAGCAGACCAAAAGCTGTTTCTCAAAAGTGGAATAGTTATCCGCAGAGGTTGGCAGGGCTTTTCTTCTAAACCCTGAGGAGCTGCACTGTGATTCACTTATAGGGGCCTGTCAGAGTCTCCAAAGAGCCCCCTTTCAGCCACTGCTGAATCCTACGGTCCAAGTAGCAGAACAATACATGCGGCAGCCTGGACCTGTTGCAGAGCCTTCTCTTGTTTGGGGTCCCACTCAAAACTAGCAGCTCTTGGGTCACTTGGTAAATGGGCCAGAATAACACACCCAAATAAGGACTATGTTGTCCCTAAAATCCAAAGAAACCCACAAGCTTCTGTGCCTTTTTTTCAGTTGTAGAAGGGGCCAGATGCAACAACTTATCCTTCACTTTAGAGAGAATATCTCAACATGCCCCACACCACTGGTCCCCTAGGAATTTCACTTGGGATAGAAGGCTCTGAATCTTTGTTGGATGTATTTTGCACCCTTTGACACACAAATGTCTTATCAATAAATGTAGAGTAGTTGCTCCTTCTTGCTCACTAGATCTAATCAGGGTAATGTCATCAATGGAATGGATCCGTGTGATATCCTGTGGAAGGGAAAGATGGTCAAGATCACAGCAAATTAAATTATGACATAGAGCTGGAAAGTTGATATACCCCAGAGGTAGGATAATGAGATACATTGCTGGCCTCCCAGCTAAAAGTAAACTATTCCTGGTGATCTTTATGAGCAGGGATGTTAAAAAGAAAAGCATTTACCAGCCCAGTAGTTGCATACTTGTTACTTGGGAATGTGTTAATTTGCTCAAACAATGAAACCATATCTGGTGATATGTACCTATAATTGGAGTCACTACTTGGTTATGCTTATGATAATCTACCATCATTCTCCAAGATCCATTTGTTCTCTGTGCAGACCTAAAAGCTAAGTTGGATGGGGATGTGGTGAGAATCACCCATAGAGAAGAACAATCATAGAGCAATTAATTTCTTACAGTAATGTTGGATGATTTGTCTTCTGGACTTTCCCAGGGTGGGTAAGTGGTTCTTAAGTGATAAATCCACTCTGACATCCCAGTCTCCTTAAGTCTTTGAATCCCTTCCTCTATGGTAAACCAAGTCAGGTCCAGCATTTCAAGTTCACTTAATGTGGGCCAGCTTTTTGTCCCTGTTTCAGCCAACCAAGCAAACAATCTTATAGAGCCCTTTCTAATTCTCCAAGTTGCAATATTAAATGCATAAATCTCTGTACAGTGGGCCCATATCAATAAATTTGGTCTGATCCAACTATGTGTTCCTTCCATCATTATGCCACACCCATAATGTGGATTCCCACATATATTCCTCAGATTTCTGTCTACGTAAATTAGAAAAATCAAGTCATTTTTGGAGTGTAGCACACTTTCTCCGGGGTCAAATTTTGTACCTCACTTTTAGGAATCTCCTGAGACTTGAGTCTACTTTAAGTCTCAAAGCAAGGAGAGGGTAGAAGTTGGTCAGCGGTGTCTTGCCAGGCAGCTTCCTCAGTGGAGGCCATTACATTTTCTTCAGGCAATGAGAGGCTGCTGGTATTGCCAAAGAAGGCATCAGAATTTAGAGGCTTAATGTCTCCAGTTTCCACATTTCAACTTTCAGTATCCCACACCTTCCCAATCAATGTTCTCACTTTAGCAGTAGACACCCTGTGACCCTGGGAATTCAATTTATATTGTAATTGATGGGATGAGATTGTAGGTTTGATTTTAACAATCTCAACCATGTGATTATAGGAGATAAGGGTCTCTTTCAGGGCAGATGTAGAAGCTTTCAGGTCATTTATATGTCACTGTAGCTGGAAATTCAAATTCCTGAGCTCATCCTTTTCTTTCTCCACTTTGTATGGAGACATTAGGAGCAACCAGCTAATCTCATTTTACTCATTTGTTTGACAAAAATATTCGAAGGCATCATATATATGGTCAATCAAACCCTTGCCTCATACGTGCTTTAATAGGAGTATCCAGTGGTCATATTTTGTATATCTCTATAGTCATATCACAAGATGAACCATCAGTGTTCTCTTTGCTCCTGGAAATAGAGATTTTAGTATTTATAAATCTAATCAGAGTAGAGAGCCAGTTCTATAAACCCCAAAACCAATTCAGAAAACTCATTCTTAAGACTCTATTCCTCATTGCTAGTACCAAAATCTGTACGAGTCTGGGTTTCCCAGAGAAACAGAACCAATAGGGTCTGTGTGTGTGTGTGTGTGTGTGTGTGTGTGTGGAGAGAGAGAGAGAGAGAGAGAGTCAGAGAGACAGAGAAACAAAGAGAGATAGAGACAGAAAAACAGAGAGATGTTTATTTTAATAAATTGTCTCCCATGATTAGACAGCTTCCAAGTCTACCCCTGCCAGGTAGACCAGTAGGTTAGAGATTTGATGCTGCAAATCAAGTCCAAAGATAGTCAGGCTGGAGACCAGTAAAAGATTGATGCTGCAATTCGAGTCTGAACAGTTCAAGTCTAAAGGTCATCTGCTGGCAGAATTCCTTCTCACTTGGGAGAACTCAGACTTTTGTTTTATTCAGACCTTCAACTGATTAGATGAGACCTATCCACACTATGAAGGGCAGTCTGCTTTATTTGAAATCCACTGATTTGAATGTTAATCTCATCCAAAAATACCCTTACAGAAACATCCAGAATAATGTTTGACTAAATATTTGGGCATCATGGCTCAGACAAGTTGACACATAAAATTAAATTATACCCTACATTAACATGAGGCATAAAATTGTGTATTTCTCATTATATACCAAATGTCTTTTTCTTTCAATAGGTTTTACTACCTCTAGCTATTTTTCAGGGAAAAATAAATTTTAATTAGTGTTTAAATTATTCTTTTATTCTTCTTTCCATTACTCTATAGAGTAATACATACTTTTCATTTCCTCTTTGTATATCAATGCCTTTAGCACATGTATTAATCAGCTTTTCCTGTGGTGATGAATAATGCCCAATTTCAATGGCTTACCAAAACAAATTTTTATTTCCTTCTCTGGTGTCTGTAACTCTGTAGGACTCAGCTGGACTCCACAGTTCATTAATTTTAGGATTCAGGATGAAGAAACCTCTGCTCTCTGGACATAATATTTTTATTGAAGAGAGCACAAGAGGGACAAGCATAAGATGATGCCTCTTAAAGTATCTACTTGGACTGAAAACAATGTTCTTCTTAACAGAGTCTGTTGGTTAACGCCAATTTCATGGACAAGATCAGGGTTGATGAGGCAGGAATGCACATTGTTTCTACTCTACTGGAATGCATCAGAGTCACATAGCAAAGGGCAAGGATATATAATACTGTTATCAACAAGTAGCAAGACTTGTGAATAATAATGCAATCTATGACAGTGTCACTAAGGAAATGCATTGCGTTCAGATCAATAACATCTTAATAACTAGGAGACAAATCTTTTCCAATTCACCCTGCTTTCTCTGCTGAAAAAAAATTTTTTACATTAATATATGGTGGAAGTATGAACATCATGATAAGCATGGCTAACTTTTAATAGACTCCAAAATAGTTTTATCTGGAGGAAGATTATGAAAATCTGAAGCAAAGGCACATAATGAAATTATTATCAGTAGTCACTTTGTTTCTTATATGTTTACATTGTTTCGGGCTCTTTTACATGCTTAACTTGCATGTTCTTATTAATTGTCATAAGGAGTTAATTTTATTATCTCCATTTTAAAGATGAGAAACAGGAAACAAAAGTTTACCCAAATGCCTATTAGTAGGTAGGAAATAGCAGAATTAGAATTTAACTTCAAGCATGTAAGAGCCATAATATTAATATAAAACAGTTACTGCTACAATATAGCACAGGAAATTATAAATCCTATCTTATGTTTGAAATAATAAAGACCACTGTATGTTTTCTTAGTCAGAATGCCTAATAAAACTTTAGAAGACTTGCATTTAAATTCAGATGATTTCTTCTAAAAAGAGCATGAAAATATAGATGCATAGGTTCTCAAGAAAACTTTTTCTATCTTTGAAAGCATTAACAAACAATTTAGAGGGCCCTGTTTCACATAAGGATGTGATATTGGAATGATGGCTTTTACAGTCACAAATTTAAATTTAGGCTATAGATAATCTGACCTAATCAGAATCTACAGTTCTTGTTAAAGACAAGCCTATCATTCATCTTATCAGTTTCTGTCAGTTGAGACAAAAACATTGAGACAAAACATTGAGACAAAAACATCAGTTGTATATGTTTTCAGTAAAATGATCTTTAGAAAGTTAAATTTTAGCATGTGGTTTGATGAGACTTTGTTTTTAAAGCATTAGTTTTCAAAAATAAAAAGCTAACAGCAATATATTTAATTATAGAAATCAAAATCAGAATCTTATGTGACAACATATGTTATACCCATCTAAATCTGCTAAATTTTATAGAATATGCAACTTGAGTTATGTATTGCCTACAATGGGAATAGAATGACCTAAGTATTTTTCAGTTAGAGTGAGAAAAATACACTTTGGGATATTTAAAAATATGCATATATATAAATATATCTAAACCAATAGACACTTTATAACCTCCTATTGGAATAATTACAAGATATGCTGGCATGTCTAGTGTATTTGTTGACACACCTGAATCTTCATATCAAATAAACAGCTGTATTTGCAACAGTTTCTCAGTTTCTTGTATGCTACTTCCCTACTAAGTAGTACACAAGAAAAAATGTTAAAAGCATATAAAACAGCAGTAAACATTCACTTAGAGATTTGAAGTGACTTACACAATGTCTCAAAGTGATAGTGGGGATGGGTATAGAAAATTGGGAAGTTGAATAAGCAGATTATGTGTGATAGTATCTGTGTATAATACAAAGAATAATTTTTGCTTACTTCCAAACACTTCTGAAATATTTTTGATGATAAGGCTCACTTTTGTGTCTATATATACACATATTATAATTCCTGTCATACAATTTAAATGGGTTTAAGAAATATGTGTGAACAGCTCCACAAAATACTGATCATGTATGCATCTGTTCAAAATGATGCAGCATGGTAGCATTCCTAAAAAGGAAAAAGTGGGTTTATTTGATTGGTTACAAACCCTTTCATACAAAGTTAACATTTGAGGGAAAACATGCATTATCTTTTATCATTACATCAAGTGGAATAAGTGTCTGTCAAAAGAACACAACTGAAAATTGTAAAGCATGCAACACTCACTTGTATAGTACAGAAGCCAATTTCCTGTCCATTTTCTGGCCAGGACTCAGCATTACTTGTCAAGAATCAACATTACTTGTCAAGAGTCAATGAGGACTCCTTCAAGTTTAAATCCTCACTGACCGTGATGGCAGTGAAGCAGGAAATGGAAGAACCTAGGATGAGTTCAGAATTTGAAAAGCCAAAACACTATGCCTCTGACACTTGTATTTCTGCATAAACCCTGGCCTTTGAAGTTGCTAATATGTATACAATGATGCTATACATGTATATACATATAATGTGCCATATATATGTATGTATATATACACGGGAAAGAATAGATATGAGATCTTCAACACATTTCTAAGTGCACAATGCAGTACTGCCAACTATAAGCACAACGTTTTTCAGTGGATCTCTACAACTTATTTAACTTGTGTGTCTGGGCCCTCTCCAGATTCTTGGACAGCAGTACCACAGAAATGAATATCACTTCCACAAGATTCTTTGGCAAACAAACCTTTTTATTGAAAAAATAGCTTGTGCACAAGGGAGAAGGCAGAAAAGTGTACCAGGTCCCAGAGGACTTTTAGGGAAGAGATTTTAAAGGCAGTGTAAGGGAGGGGGGTGCAAGGTGCCTGATCAGCATGTGCTCAGTTCTCAGATTGGTTGGCATCAGGGGAAGTTTTCAGCATCATCAGCCTTCTGGTTTCAACTGCTCTGGGTCTACATGCTTGCAATCAGCAGTTTTCATCTCAGGGTCTTGCAAAAACAACTTAGGAATGTGTGTCAGGCCTTTATCTATATCTTTCAAGTTTAGTGATTCTACCAAGTGGTGGATTTATAGTCCTGCTTTTGTCATCTGGAACTTATGTACATACATTGGTGGAACAGAGATAAAGCTAATGTTTTACTCCTGTGGGTCTTCAGTTAATGTCTCTGAAGCCCAGGCCTTTAGGCACTTTGTTTTACTGGGCCTGTCAAGTCTGCTGGCTCAAGGCTGTTCCCTCGGTTCTTTTACAAAATGGCTGTACTCTTGTCTTCCTGTCTTACTCGTATAACTGAAACTGTTATCAAGTCTAAGCTCTTACTGTTCACAGCATGGCAGGCCAATAAATCGAGAGACGAGTTGTTGGGGCAAGCAATAGCGACTGTTCAGAAAGCCAGCAGATGGAGATGATGGTAGACTAGTGTCCCAAAGAACCAGTGTTAGAATTCAGGCTTCATTTGTACTAAAAGGGGAGCAGGTGTGGTTGGTTATTGGAAACTTTCTAGTGTCAGAATCATTTGGAGATTGTGATTGACATACATACATACAATACTGTGTATAAAATAGATAACTAGTGAGAACTTACTGTGTAGCACAGGGAACTCTAACTCAGTGCTCTGTAGTGACCTAAATGGGAAGGAAATTCAAAAAAAGAGGGGATATGTGTATACATATAGCTGATTTGTTTCGCTTTATAGCAGAAACTAACAACATTGGCAGCTAAACAACAGAAATTAATTTTTCTCACATTTATGGAAGCAAGAAGTCCAAGATCAAGGTGTAAGCAGGGTTAGTTTCTCATGAAAGCCCCTCTCCTTGGTTTGTAGATGACTGTCTTCTTCTGGTGTTCACATGGTCTTCCCTCTGTGTGTATCTGTGTCTGTGATAAGAATCTCCTCTTCTTATAAGGACACTAATCATATTGGATTAGAATCCACCCCCCCCATTAAACTCATTTAACCTTAATTACCTCTTTAAAGACTCTATTCCCAAATATAGTCACTTTCTGAAGTATGGAGGATTAGGGCTTTGGCATATGAATTTGGGGGGAACACAATTCACCCTATGACATTGATATTAAAATATATTGATTTGTTATTGATTTTTTAAGTACAATCTAAAAATTGAAATTTATGAAACAATATTTAATATGTTCTACTTTCTAATTAATTATCCAGTATGAATGATAGGTCATGGAGGAATACTTTCTACAAAAATAAAACAAATATTGTAAAAAATAAGAGAAAGGGAAATATTATATTCTTTAAGTAGTGAATGTATTATAATAATGTCTCTATTCCCGATTACATTAAGCACAGCCCTTTTTTTCCTATCCCTTTCTCTCTTTGGAAATTTTTCCCCCTCTCATTTATATTAGTCTATCAACTTTCGTAATTACCTCAGTCCTAATGATTGTCATATACATGCCTCCAGCTTCAACTTTAACTCTTATTCTTAAGCCCCTTTCCATATATTGTCACTTAAAGTACATTGCTGGTGTTTCAACTGTCACATGGATAAAGTGAACTCATCATATTTTTCTTCCAGATCTTCCTCCTGACAGATCAATGCCGTTTCCTATTATTTTGTCTCTTTTTAAAAATATCAATCTGGGTATATGTGTATAAAAACAGATGATTGAACTTGGTGTACCCCCCCAAAAAAATAAAAAAAAAATAAAAAAAAAGAATGAATAAAAATATCAATCTAAAAGCAGATTTTCAAGCAGTTTTATAATTTGTATTTTATCTTATTTTTCCCCATTTATACAAGCAACCACTAAATTGTACTATGGAAATTTATTTCTTTTTGTTTATTTTTATTGTTGCCTCTAGTCTGGCACAGGCTAGTCTACCTTGTCCTTCAACTCTTTTACAAGCCTCTTAAGCAGCCCCTTAAATTATAATCTCTTTATCATATTCATGATGAGACTTCTTGCAATTATTTAGCAGAATATTTCATGACTATGTTACTTACCTCCTTGAAACATGCTGCTTAAGGGAAAGTATACAGACGGTATTGACATTCACAGTCCTCCACATTTTGAGAGCATTCTAAACAGCAAATAATCTATCTTTTTTTTTCCACTGTTCTATCATAAGCTTGCCATTTAAAAAGCTGAAATCTTAAGCTACTGTGTCAGTTGTCTGTTGCTGTGTGCAAATGTTTCACAGACTTAGTGGCTTAAAATAACCAAGCTTTGTTTATCTTAGTTTCTGTCAGAAGTCAGGGAACAGCTTAGTTAGGTCCTCTGCTTCAAAGTCTAACAAAGGTGAATCGCAAGTACTGAACAGGGTTGCAGTCTCATCTAAGGCACAACTGGGGAAGGATCTGTTTCCAAGATCACATGGTTGTTAGCAGCATTCAGTTTCTTGCAAGATCCTGTGCTGAAGACCACAATTTCTTGCTAGCTGTTGGCTGGAAGCTGTCTTCAGCATCTTGGCTGTGGCCCTTTCCAAAGGCAGTACACAACATGGCAGCTTTACACTTAAGAGCTAGCAAGGAAAATAGAATCTTCTAGTAATATGATTGACACTCATACAAAATAATCATGTACAGTTAGTCAATATGTCCATCCTATCACATGTGCTCTGTAATATTGGATAGAAGCAAGTCTCAGATCCCACCCACAATTCAAGGGGAGGGAATCATACAAGGACATGAACACTGTGAGATGGGTCTCTAGGAACCATTCTACGGCCTATCTGCCACAGCCACCTTTATATAAACCATGTCCTTTCTTTACCATAATACTTAATTCATAATGTTTACTTATCCTGATATTTTGGTTTTCTACCTCCCCCTCTATGATAATATATCCATATATTTCTCTTCAGAAAGCACCCTCTAAGCAGTATAATCTCAAAACTATTAAAGAGGTTATTGAGCAAGCAGTCATTTAACAATTTGACACTTAAATAAACATAAGAACTTTATGTGATATTTTACCCCTCTGTTGCCCTACTAAAAAAAGAAAAGCTAAATATTTTATATAAGAAAAATATCTCTCTGCCATATACTTTTCTAAGATACTATTAATAATCTTCTTTCAGTACCTAATATGATCAGGTTCCTGTGTTTGTAATATATGCAACTTGAGAGAAACTATGTCATATGTAAATATCATAGGGGCACATTATAGATATGTAGCAATAATTTTTTAAATGTTTATGATTGATCGAATCAAGTCTGAGTAACAGGTGATTAGATACAGAGTGCAGAATTACTTTTAACCAAGTAATTTAATGTGATTTTGTAATATAATCTGCATAGAAAGCTATGTTGGGAAGATGAATATTTCAAGTGTAGCTTAATGGCTACTAGTCCAACATGATAAAGATTACTTTTAACAGAAAGAAATGCACTACTTGGTAAATATTTCTTGCTGATTAAATGGATTCTTTAAATTAAATTCAGCATCACATAGCACTTTTTCCTTTTTTTCTTTAATAGTAATTTGTCTCCAGAGTTTATTAGTAATTTTAAATTGCTGTTGAAACTTAATCTAAGATGAGAGAATCATGTTATCAGAATATAAAATAATGACACATAATATAAGCTCGGTAATAAAAAAGCAAATCCTTTCAGTTCAAAAACATCACATTTAATAGCTTGCAATCTAAAGGAAGAGTATGGCTGCCAGACAAATTACTAACACTTCTATATTGAGCTGTGACATGCATTCGTTAGTGGCTGCCAGCAGATACTTATGTAAATGTGCTGCCTAGCACCTCATATTATCTAAAACTGTGTTTTTGACCATTCAGCATATATTTGCTTACAACTATTTGTCTGCTTTAGCACATGAGTCAACATCAGATATATAAAATTGTTAGTATATTAAATATAATGTGTTTGCTAGATATATGAAAAGTAGACTCTATGATTAAAATGATTTTTTACACGGTTAGATACCAAAATGAAATTCTTACAATAGTAATACTTCATTTGAATTGGTTTATAAATGTCATGTTAGCTATAAGGCAATGAATTGTGTAATGGTTTTTAGAAATATTTTTTTCCAAGTCATGTGAAGCACTTCAGAGGTGAAGTTTCAAAGTCATGCAAACTTTTTATCACACTAATATTAGTGGAGGATTCAAATATGTTTTCAACATTTGTTAGCTTTTAAATAAATGTATGCTCCCAAAGTGTATGATTTTTAGATAAGGAAGATTCTAATATCTATGCAAGGAACCTAAATTTGAAGACTTGAAACAAATTGATAGTTCAAGAACAGAGATATTATTGACTTGTTAACTGATGTCATTTAATAACTAATTTAAGTATATTGAATATCCTAATGGGAAAGATTATATGCAACACTCTTGAGGTGATGCAATAATAGATATGGTATTTCTTTCTTACCAACTTAAAATAATTGGATTTGAATAAATGAATACAAATGGCTAAAGTACAAAGCTCTAACGAGTGCAATCACAGTGATCAGAACACAATGCTATGCGGATTAATAAGACAAAACAATTTCTAGATGGGGAAGACAAGAAAACGTTCTTGGAAATAAAAAGGATTTGTACTGCACCTAGAAAGTTTGATTTTAATATTAAGTTACCATAGAATATAGAGAAACAGAAACTTGAAGCAGAAATCTGAGTATGAGCAATATTTTTGAAAAAAAGAAAACGAGAGTTATGTAAAGCCGTACTGTAATTTTGTCCTGTGGTCCAGCCCTCCTTGTGTCCACACCCTTTGCCATATGTATGACCTTGAAACTCTTTCCACTACAGATATTCAGTATGCTCTTGACTTTGACTTCCTACACTTGGCTTGTATTCACTTGACTTGTTCTTATGCCATGCCATTAAGACTATACACTTGGGTGATGGTGCTGATCTCTGGAGGAGAATAAAAGGCACATAGAGCAAAGAAACCTCAGATAAGCCAACTTGTCTCCAAGCTGGCCTACAGATATATGTTTGAACCCATCTGTGATTTTGAAGCTGTCCATCTGACCCATTTCCCTCAGTTGACTTTAGGCTGACATGGATGCATAAGTGAAAATAAATATTTTCATTTTTAGTCACCGAGTTCAGCAGTTATTTGATACACAAAATTTCTTAACAGATTTAAAATGTAATACTGGAAGTTAGGATACACCTGTAATAAAAAGTCCATGACACATGTCACTGTCACTAGAACCACATAAAGAATGGATGCTTGGGGAAATGGTGAAGAAATTGTTTAAGGAGACTAAAAAAAAATGTTGGCCTTTATCATTTAGTTGTGAAAGATTTGGTAACATTAACTCTACAATAACTTGAAAGACTGAAAATGTATATCATATAATGTTAACAGAGGCATGGTTTTTAGGTAGAATATTTGAAAATGAATTGTTTCTTTTTAGCTGTGATGATAAGGTACAAAAAACAATCTTATCTTCAGAAAATAAAGTAAAACTACTCCTCATATCCAGACCCTTCAATAAGTAAAAGACCTTCAAATTCAATTACACCATGTGGTCCTGGACCAAATCCAAGGTATTACCCAGTATTATATGGTTTCCAGGTAAAAATATGTAACTCACATAAAGGTGGACTCTAGTAGTCTCTTTAATTAGAAAAGAAGGGACTCTAAGAAGTATAGGGAATTATTCCATAGTAGCCTGATATTTTTTATTGTTACAGAAGAGGGAATCATATATCTAATAAAATATTTAGCTATATCTTTTGTCTAATGGACTAAATAGAATCGAATACACAGAAAATCATACTGCTTTTAGAAAGCCTTGTGAAAGTTTTCTATATCGACCAAACAGATGACTGAGATATCTTTGAAATGAAATGTTCTCTGAAATCTGAACATTCTAAATGCAGAAAGCAGGATTAAAATATCTCCCTGCCAGCAAATGGGTAATAGTGTTCAGGGTTCTCTTTTTAGGTGATTGAAGATAATAACATAAAAACTCTTGGGAAACAATGAACAGAGACAACAATATTGAGTAAAACTAGGGCCTAATTAAGAAACACCCTCTCTTCCCATTGTAGGAACACCTACCAACCCTTATTCATCAAGATTTCAGAGTGTCTAAGAATCAGTGACTATTATTACATCTCCCATTATTCTTTATGTTGAATGAGAGTTTGTTGTAGTTTTTCTCTTTGTGCTTTAACATTTTTTGGGGTGTGTGGAGAAGGAGGGCACATAACTTGCTTGTTTAGTCCATAGGCCACCTGATCAAGAGGAGTCATATTTGAATCTGATATAGTTGAGAACAACCTGGATTTTGAGTCTCACAACATGATTGTTGAGTGGACTGGAAGTCTTAGGTTGAGCACATTTTACAGGTAGGAGGGGCATACTCCTTGTGACTAAGGGTGTACTATTGTGGACTTATTGGCTCTAACTGTTCCCTTCACATACCTCTATTGTGGAATATGTTTCCTCCTCCTTCACTTTCAGCTTGGCCATGTGACTTGCTTTGACCAATAAAATTAGGCAGAAGTGACAGGTTTCCAGTTTTGAGTTTAGATCTTAAAAGTCCTTGTCTGCACTACTTGCTCTCTTTGCATTTGCTAGAACCATGCGGGAGGGGAAAAAAAAAAGCTCTTGGACCTTAAGCCTATAGTTACTGAAGGAGAATTGAGAAATGAAAATCAGAACAGTCTCAGATGAGTCACTTCATCTAAGCCTAGCAATAAGAAAGTATGTTTATTTTGATCCTATGCATTTTGGGGTGGTTTGGTATACCACATTCAGAAATAGGTAGCTAAGAGGTACCCAACATACACATATGCTAGTGGGCTTGGAGGTCAGCTAATGTACACTGGATTAATTGGAGAGACTGGAGAGAATGCTTCACAAATCTATTATTCTCTTTGGGCCATTTATTACAGTAGTAAAGTTGTGGATTTGCATATTTTATTTGTCAATTTATCATTATATTTATATGTCCAGGTCTCTAAAGTAATTTTTCACACAGAAAAATGTTTCCTATATAGAACAGAAAGTTCCTGTACACCCTTCACAGAATTTATCCTGATATTAATATCTTACACAACCATAGTGTAATTGTGAAGTTCAGTGACAGTTTTGATTCTGTGTTGATATCTTTAATCAATTTTAGAATATTATCAGTAACTATTTCTTTATTATTTACTTTCTTTCTGGCATTCAAAACACACATATGCTAACATTTTACCATCCCACGTGTCTCTTACCCCCTGTATTTCCAGTGATTTTTGTCTGTTATATTCAGATTGATTTTCTCATGCTTATGGCATTCATTTTATTGTTCCTGTCATTTGCTTTCTAAACTTTTGTCCAAGCAAATTCTTAATTTCAGAGGGTATATTCACATTTCCATAATTTTTGATTTATTCATGTTTTAATAAATACAATTTATACTTACATTTTATAGCTTTCCTTCTGTATTTTTAGTCTATTATTATAAACTTTTAAATTTATCAATTGTTGTTAAAATACTTGTCTACTTACTCATTTACTTAGTACACCTGTGCATCAGTTTATGCTTTGCTTTTATTTTTACTTATTGTGTCTGTCTCTCTACTAGGTTTGTAATTTTTGATAGAATTCTAGACATCGCTTAAAGAATGTTCACCAAAGATCTAGCCATATTAATCCAATAAGTATTTTTAAGCAGGCTTTTCCCTTTAGTAAAACTTAGTCTTATTCTAATTCACTCTTGTTACGAGGGTAGAGCTCTCTAGAATTTCCCACCAAAATACAGGTTGTGTTTATCATAGTGACTTTCTCTTGCAGTTATTTTCTTTTTCTCTATGGAAAATTATGTCTATTTTTCACTGTATATTTAACTTAATTTTTTGGCTTCTTGTTGTTCCTAGTGTCAGAATCTGATAAGTGCTATAATCATGCCTAACATATGGCTGTTTGCCGCACACATCTAGCTATTGGATGCCCTCTATTTTCATATATGTTTTAAAGATTGCAGTCCCATATGTTCATTATAAGCTTTTCTAGTCTTTTTTACTCCAGCAGTGGCCCTTTTCCTAGTTTCTCTGGAATTTCAGACTCTAGGTGACAAATAAATGAAACAGTTGTACTTCATCACTTCACCATTCTCTTGATCTGTCCAATGAATGCCTGATATGGTAGCCAGTCCTTTTCTGTTAGCAAGTTTTGTTTACTAAGAACTGCAGCTATAAAAATCAGACTTATCAGACTTACATATTTAGTCATTCAAATGACCAAAACATATTTCTCACATATATTTGGACTGTGTTCACGGTTCCTGGCTCACAGCTTCCAAAACCTTTGGAAATTCTCAAGTGTTGAAAGTGATAAATGTGTGTTTTGTCATGTGAATGAGGTGAATTTTAGCAGCACCTAAGAATAGAAGCTGGTTGCCAGAAAAACCAACTACATGATTAGGGGATGGGAACTTTCAGTCCCACTCCTTGATTTCCATCCAGGTAGGGAGAGGGGCTTGCAGTTGAATAAAATACCATTGGTCAATGATTTAGTTACTCGTGAACAAGTAATGAAGCCTCCTTAAAAGCCCCAAAGAACAGCTCTTTGACCCCTTTTGGGGATGCTTCCATGTTGGGAAAACAGAACACTTCCACAGGCCACGCAGGGCCGCATGCTACACAAGGACAGAAGCTCTTTCCTTCAGGACCCTGCCCTATGTATCTCTTCATCTGGTGGATGATTCATATTCCTTAATATTCTTTTCTAATAAACCGGTAATCTAGTAAGTAAAAGGTTTCTCTGAGTTCTGAGATCCTTTCTCGTAAAGTGATCAAAGTCAGGGAGGAGATTTGGGGAACCTCTGATTTATAGCCAGTCAGAAGCACAGGTAAAACAACTTGGACTTGCGATTGGCATCCTGAATTGGGGGGAGCGGGGAGGGGGTTGTTGGAACTTCCAATTTGTAGCCAGTTGGTCAGAAGCACAACCTGGGCTTGAGACTGGCATCTCAAGCAGAGGGTGATCTTATGGGACTGAGCGCCTTTTACCTGTGGAATCTGATTCTGTCTCCCAGTAGATAGCGTCCGAGTTGAGTTGAATTCTTGTACATCCTGCTGACATCGAAGAATTGTTTGTTGGTGAAGGGAAGCCTACACACACACACACACACACACACACACACACACACACACACACACTCGTTAGAATTGGGTCTAGGAACCCTATTTACTTGGATTATTCATTTACTTGGCTGAATGTCCTTAGGTAAGATACTTAACATCCAGTGCCTCACTTTTCTTGAGTGCAGAGTAGGTGAAATAACGATATCCAAGTCCTAGGTTGTTTTGAGCCTAATTAAATCTAAATATGCCAAATGCTTAGCAGAATGATTGGCAGATGATAACTAGACCTATAGGCACTATTCTGCAGTCATAAGATCATATAAAGATAATTCACTATTAGTTTTCTCTGTGCTATGTTGTTTGAGTCACCTGTTTTTCTCCTCCTTGGTAGTATAAATATCTAAGAGTTTTAGACCAATATAGGAAATTTTGTTTTCCAGGGTTCAACACAGTGCTTGGTACATAGCAGATAACTCCAGGTTTGTTTTTTTTAATAAAATAAATCAATGGATGGATGACTGACTGGGGGAAGAAACAACTGAATGTCATACCTAAACTTAGCATGTACTACCCCTTGCACATAATATATATGAACTACCCCTTGCACATAATATATATAGGTCTCCATGTAAAGTTGGTCAAATCTCAGTAATTAGTTATCTACGAGAGTGAGTCAAAAATTATCCACACTCCAGTTATATTAAAACTTCTGTAAATTCTGTGGCCAAAGTATGAATAATTTTTGACTCACCCTTATATCTGCCTCTCTATTTATCTAATCTCTTTTTATCTGTGTGTGTATATATTCTCACTTTGACAGTAAATACTCCTTTGTTTCTTCCCAGAACATAATAAAAATAAAAAGAAATATTCAAATCACATATAGTTCAATTACATGTAAAGGAAAGAAGAAAAGAAAGAATTGAATAAGAAGAAAAGTAATGAAAAAAGAAAGAAAACGCCTTGAAAATAACACAGGAGTACTTTCATTGAGTAAAAAAATTGTTACAAAGGTATTCTCTTAATATACAGTCTTTAAAATATTTTGTGAGCTATATACACTAGATGCTGTATACACCAGATGCAGTACCACATTGGCCAATAACCCTAACTTCTTATATATAGATTTTGGCACTCCTTCTAGGAAATGATATTCTACATTTTGAGGAAGTTTATTGATAAAGTCAAGTGAAGGACAGACTAAAAATTATACCTAAACAATCTAAATTAAATTCTTTTTCAACCAATATATCACATTTTATAGGCCAGCTCATTTTCCTCAAAGAATCTTACTTTTCAGATCAGTTATTCCATTCTAAAATGTATAATTTTCACCTTAAAGGAATACATTTACCTAAGCACTATTGCCATAAAATAATGATTATAGACAAATAATAAAAGTAAACATGCAAAAGTAGGGCTGTTTTTCCCTTTGACAGATTCAGTGTGACCTTCAAATGTGTCATTTTATGCTAGCAGCCACTAAGTCAAAGGGATAATTGCAATATGATTTACCCAGCCAAAAAAACTGAGTCAATGTCAAAGGCAGTCTTCAAAGAAGAGGGGATCCATTTCAATTCATAAAGAGTGACCGATTAAAATGATAGAGATATATATATGATAAATGATATGTGTATCATATATGCATATATGTATACATATATGTATACATATATATATATATATGCATACATCCATGCACATGAGCATATACTATTCATAGCTAGTGTTTGTAAAACTGAGTGATATTATTGTATTTATTTTGGTTATTCTTTTAAGAAAAAAATAAGATTGGAGAAATTTTCATCACATTTGTTATTGCTGTTTTTCAGTAATCTAACATTAATACCTGGGATACGGTAGGAACATTACAAATACTTGTAAAGATGAAGTTACATATACCGGTCAAGATAACTGGATTTTTATGGAAGACTTGGTATGTTGAGTGCCCACTCAAACAGCAAGTGTGATATGAGGCTTTTATTTAAACGCCATCTACGTAAGGGAAAGAGACTCAAACCAAAACAGGCGCACGCGCACACACACACACAGACACACCCCCCAAAACAAATAAGTTAATTAATTACAGTCATCTATGGATCAGAGAGAAATCAAGATGGTGGAGTGGGAGGACCTTAGGCTCACCTAACATCAGGGACACATCTAAACTACAACTACATATAAAGCAACTCTTACTGAAATCGACCTGGGGACTAGCAGAACAGCTCTTCTCCAACCAGAGCTATAAAGAAAGATCCACACTGTGTTGGGTAGGGAGGGTGGAGAAGTGATCTGGTAACAGCCAGCATCCCTAATGGGGGACACAGAAAAGAAGAAGATATCACAGGCTCAGGGATTCTCCCTGGGGAGCGAGGCGTTCAAACTATACATTAGGTACCCCAGCCCTAGGGTCTGACATCAGGAAGACGAGCCCCTTCGCTGGTTTGAAAACCAGTGGGACTTAGCAGACAGCTCTGAGAAACCGAGAGTCCACTTTTAAAGAGTACACACACAGTCTTGCTTACTCCAAATTACAGTGCAGAGGCAGCAGACTGAAAACTGCCTGGGGCTATGGCTGACTTGTGGGGACCACCCCAGTGCACACCACGGCCAGCACTGGGCTCCTGCTCCAGCCGTCTTGCTCTGGTGGATGCTGCTCCCCACTAAGCTGGAAGCTGCCATTGCCAACAAAATGTACATACTTGGAGGAAACAGGTTGCCAACAAGTGTGCACATGGAGAGAATGGAGCTGTCTTGGACCTTGGCCCTGTCTCTGACCAGGATGGATATAGCCATTGCTAGCAGGTGCTTTGGTGCATGCACTCAGGAGGGATCAAGACTAGCCCCGGGATGGAGATTGCCACCTCCAGAGTGCCCATCTCTGCCCAACTTCTCAGAAGGGAGCTAGGCTAGCTACAGGGCAAACTGCCACTGCTGCAGCACACATCACTGTGCATACTTGGGCGGGGTTGAAAAAAATCTCTAATGAAACAGAGTTAAATAATTTACCTGATAAAGAGTTCAGAGCATAGTAATAAGAAAAGAATAGATGAACTCAGTGAGAATTTTAACAAAGAACTAGAACGTATAAAAGATAACCAGTCAGAGCAGGTGAATGTAACAACTGAAATAAAAAATACACTAGAGGGAATTAATAGCAGATTGGGTGATACAGAAGAGCACAGAAACAATTTGGAAGATAGAATAATGGAAATCACCCAATCAGAACAGCAAAAAGAAAAACAAGCAAAAAAAGAGAATAGTTTAAGGGACCTGAGACAACATCAGAAGTACTAGCATTTGCATTACAGGGATCCCAAAAGGAAAAGGGAGAGAGTAGGGGTAAAATAAGTATTTGATAAAATTATGGCTTCAAACTTCCCAAAGTTGAAGAAGGAAATAGATTTCCTGGTACAGGAAGCACAGAGAGTTCCAAATCAAAGTTGTACCAAAGAGACCCACACCAAGACAGATCACAATTAAAACATCAAAATTTAAAGAGAAGTTTAAAGGCAGCAAGAGCAAAACAAAGAGACCATACAAAGGAAGCCCCATAAAGCTATCAGCTGATTTTTCAGCAGAAACTTTACAGGCCAGAAGGGAGTAGCACAATATATATAAAGTGCTGAAAGAAAAAACCTATAAACTAGGATAGTGTACCCAGCAAGGTTATCATTCTTAATTGAAAGAGAAAGAGCTTCTCAGACAAGCAAAAGCTAAAGGAGCTCATTAATACTAAACTGATCTTACAAGAAGTGTTAATGGTCTTCTTTAAATGAAAAAGAAAATACTACAAAAAAAATAAGAAATTATAAGAAGGGGAAACTCCCACTGGTAAAGGCAAGTACATGGTAAAGGTTGTGGATCCCTTAATTAGCTAGTAAGATGGTTAAAAGACAAAAATTGTAAAATCAACTATAATAAACAGTTAAGGGATAGACATGAAGATGTAACTGTGACATCAAAAACATAAAAAGGAGGAATGAGAAATGTAAAACTTTTAGAGTATGTTTGAACTTAAATGACTAACAGTTTAAAACAAGAAGATGTAGTTAACGTACAGAAACTCCATGGTAACCCCAAATCAAAATCCTACAACAGATATACAAATATGAGAGAAAAAAGCAATCATAACACTAAAGAAAATCATCAAATTATAAGGGAAGTGACTAAAAGAAGAAGAAGAAGAAGAAGAAAGAGAACTACAAAACAACCAGAAAAAAAGTAACAAAATGGCATTAAGTATATACCAATCAATAATCACTTTAAATAGCAATGGACCAAATTCTCAAATCAAAATACATAGGGTTTGTTATTTTTAAAGTTGTTTCTTGCTTTTATTTTTTTATACATCTTTATTGGAGTATAATTGCCTTACAATGTTGTGTTAGTTTCTGTTGTACAACATACTGGATCAGCTATATTTATACATATATCCCCATATCCCCTCCCCCTTGAGCCTCCCTCCCACCCCCTTCATCCCACCCCTCTAGTTCATGAGAAAGCACCAAGCCGATCTCTCTCTGCTATGCAGCAGCTTCCCACTAGCTGTCTATTTTAGATTTGGTGGTGTATATATGTCAATGCTACTCTCTCACTATGTTCCATCCTCCCCTTCCCCCCGTATCCTCAAGTCCCTTCTCTATGTCTGCATCTTTATTCCTGGCTAATTGCTAGGTTCATCAGTACCATATATATGCGTTAGCATATGATATTTTCTAGATTCCATATATATGCATTTGTATACTGTATTTGTTTTACTCTTTCTGACTTACTTCACTCTGTATGACAGGCTCTAGGTCCATCCACCTCACTACAGGTAAATCAATTCCGTTCCTTTTTATGGCTGAGTGATATTCCATTGTATATATGTGCCACATCTTCTTTATCCATTCATCTGTTGATGGACATTTAGGTTGCTTCCATGTCCTGGCTATTGTAAATAGTGCTTCAGTGAACATTGTGGTACATGTATCTTTTTGAATTATGGTTTTCTCAGGGTATATGCCCATTAGTGGGATTGCTGGGTCATATGGTAGTTCTGTTTTTAGTTTTTAAGGAATCTCCATACTGTTCTCCAAACTGGCTGTATAAATTTACATTCCCACCAAGAGTGCAGGAGATTTTCCTTTTCTCCATACCCTCTCCAGCATTTGCTGTATCTAGATTATTAATGATGGCCATTCTGACTGGTGTGAGGTGATACCTCATTGTGGTTTTGATTTGCACTTCCCTAATAATTAGTGACGTTGAGCATTTTTTCATGTGCCTCTTGGCCCTCTGTATGTCTTCTTTGGAGAAAAGTCTATTTAGGTCTTCTGCCCATTTTTTGATTTTTTTTTTTTTTTTTTTTGATATTGAGCTGCGTTAGCTGCTTGTGTATTGTGGAGATGAATCCTTTGTCAGTTATTTCGTTTGCAAATATTTTCTCCCATTCTGAGGATTGTCTTTTCATCTTGTTTATGGTTTCCTTTGCTGTGCAAAAGCTTTTAAGTTTCATTAGGTCCCATTTGTTTATTTTTGTTTTTATTTCCATTACTCTAGGAGGTGGGTCAAAAAGGATCTTGCTGTGATTTATGTCATACAGTGTTCTGCCTATGTTTTCCTCTAAGAGTTTTATAGTGTCTGGCCTTACATTTAGGTTTTTAAGACCCATCTATATGATGTCTACAAAAGACTCACCTCAGATCTAAAAATCACAAAAACAGAAGGAATGGGGATGGAAAAAGATACTCCACACAAATTGGAAACAAAAAGAAAGCTGGGGGAGCAATACTCATATTAAACAAAGAAGACTTTAAAACGATGTCTCTAATAAAAGAAAAAAAAGGGCATTATGTAATGATAAAAGAATCAATACAAAAGAGGATATAACATTCATAAACATATGCACCATATATATATATGGCATATTATAACTAAAGGCTGGGAACAGTTTCTAAGACAAATATCATGTGAAATGGTAATTTTGTTTTTTGTTTTATATATTATTTTAATTTTTAACTTTCATTATGAGACAATTTAAGACTTACAAACAAATTGCAACGTTAGTACAGAGAATTAATTCCTATACACCCATTACCCATATACCCTAAATGTTAACATTACCATGTGAAGGCTCTTACTAAAGAAGAATTCCTCAGGGTTCTCAAAGAAAGGAAGGATAAAAGTATTCATAAGGTTCTCTTGAAGATACTCCTCAGTTTATTTTTCATTTCCTAAGTAGTCCTTCTTCTCTGCTTAAGAAATCATCCTCCATTTTCACCCGTGGTCACAGGACAATATGTTAATTTCTGGATCTGTCTCTATTTTCTGTTCCATGGTTGTTATCCTGACTGTGTCATTCTCTATAGTAGCCCTGGCATTCAGTATTAGGATCACTGTTGCTTACCAAAGTCCACCCCAAAACCATGCTCAAGCCTGCATACAGTCATATTTCCTTTCTAGTTAACAAAACTTGCCAAATGAAAGCATGATTATTTCTTTAATATTAATGTTTTCAACATTTATATATCTTTCAAGCAAAGACATTCATTTTGAGGGCCAGTATAGTACCAAGAAGTTAGCTAGGTATCTCTATTTTTCTTAGCAATTCAAGAATTGTATTATTGTATAAAGTAGTAATTGGTTTCTTTCTTACTTCAGCTTGGAGCCTACTATATCTTAAATAGTATACATCACATTTTTCTAACCACTTTCTACAGGCAAGCACCCCCCATATCAAGAAACCAAATTTGTTTTCCTTCATTTTCTCTTAGCAAAAAGAGGAGATAGTAAATTATTCCAGTTAGATTGAGATCACAACACATGTTTAAAAGTAAAATATCTAGGTATGTAAGCTAAGTAAATCATAACCCCAAAGTGTTTAATCATGCCAAAGACTAGCTGATTATATTTACTCATGATTTATACTCATTTGATTTGTCCAAATCAATAGTAGTCTTATTTAGAAAGTATGCTTGAATGTCCTGTAGCTACAACTAAGTTGTATTTCTGATAAATGTTCATTTTATCTACTTCAAATAGAAAAGTACAATTTATCACACATTTAGATAGGTTAAAATATGCTTTGCTGTTTTGTACTCCCAGCATACTCTGTTTTTTACAAAGAAAATGGTGATTTACAAAAGATGACAAGTTGCAAAATAGGCTTCACTAAGATTTATGAATTGCAGAATGCTCTCTTGATAGTAATCAATGGTAGAATCACTGTTTAAATTTTCTCATTTATTTGCAAGTTCATACATTACAGTGCTGGAAATAGAAGCAACCGCTTCCAAATTTTCCATATTATAAAAGATTGTATCTTTATTACAAAAGAATTAAGGCCTTAAAGTTGTAAAATTTTATATTTGAATCTTTCCATTATCTTCTGATGATGTGAGGAAATATTTTTCTGTCCTTATGTTTAGAATCTTAAGAACATGGTCATTGTAGGAACAGAAGAGTCAGTGATTTCCTCAAGCATAGTTGGAAAATATTTTTGATTTAACATCACTGCCTCTAGAAAGAAGAAAAATTATACTTAATAACTAATATATAATAATTTAATACTAGATATGCAGAGTATAAATGATTAAATCATCATATTAGGATTTAAGAGTCTAAAACATAGGCCATATTAATGATATTTATAAAGGTGACAAAGGTTGACAGGTAACTTAAATTTATGTGTTCATATATTATATCCAACCGAATAACTAAATGCTCACCAACCCTGGTGACCCTTATTAACATATTACCTTTATGAACCTACCCAAATCCTTCTGAGTTTTGTCTGTTTTCTCTACTTGCATTTCCTATTGGTGTCCAAACTTCTCTTGAACTTACCTCAGTTTTCCATCTTTGTTGAAATTTTATTCTACCCTAAAGAATTTTTTTTAATTTTGTTTTTCTTAAACGTATCTTCCAATGAATATGTCTGAGATCTCTGAGAACCAGTCTTCTGCAGTAACCACTAGTATTTCTTGGGCCCTCTGGCATTTATCAGTAAAAGGAATTTTAGGAAGACTCCTCCTAGTTTTGGCTGCTGCATTCCTATACCTACATATTCCTCCAAGTTTATTCGGTGATCTTCTTTTTGGTAAAGTGAATATTAGCTGGTATTTTCTGGTATTTTATGCTATTAGGACTATCAAAAATACCCCAATTTTGTTCGCTTTTATTTCTCACACACAGCTGTCATATTACATTAGTCCTGCTAATATCAGTGATTTGACCCCATAAAATTATATTCTGTGATTCATGACAATGCATCCAGTCTGTTGAAAGTGATATCTGTGTGTGTTTGTGTGTGTGCATGCACGCATGTTTTATGTGAGGAAATTTGGAAAAATCTAAAACCACTTTTACTTCTACCTAGCCTTTCCTCTCCCTGTTCTTACCGAAATTCTTTTCGTCATGCATTTGGCGACATTTTTTTTCATATTTAGTAGTCATCTTTATACAGCTAAGTGGAATAGTCAGTTTTCAGCCCTTATCTGACATGTCCTGTTAGTAGTGTTTAACATAGTTGGTCTCTCTGTCCTCAGTGATTCACTCTTTTTTTTTTTTTTACTTTGATTTAAGATTTCATTCCTACCTTGTTGGATTCTCTTCTTTTCCCAGGGTTTTAAGGTTGGAATATCCTGAGCTTCAGTCTTCTTTTATCTTCACTAAAAAATGTATCCACTATTTGTGCTATTTCATCTGTCTCATGACTTTAAATACATCTATATGTCAGTGAGTCCCAAACTACACACTCAACCATTTACTCAATATGCTTACTAATATATTTAATAAACTTCTCATAGTATACAAACTAAAGTTGTTGTATTATTTCTCAATAAACTCTATCCACGGTCTTCCCTATCCACATTGATGGGAACTCAGTCCTCCAATGCTCAAGCATAACAATGTTCTTTGACTTCAACTGTTCCCTCACACTCTACATCCAGTTCACCCACAGGATGAACTGTGGTTCACCACAGTTTTACCTTCAAACTATTTCCAGAACTTGAACATTTCTCACCAACTTCACCATTGCCATCCTGAAGCAAACTGCCATTATCTCCTTCCTTTCCTTGAGTAATGAAAGAAATTCCTAACTGGCTTCACTGATTCTTTACTTATGCTCCTCCTGTCTGCTTTCAGCACAGCAAATATACTGATCATTTTATAATTTAGATTATTTCGTATGTAGAACGCATCTGTCATAGACTGAATGTTTGTGTCTTCCAAAACTTCCCATTTTGAACACTAATCCTCAGTGTGATGGTATTTCAAGTTGGGGCCTTTAGGAAGTGATCCGATCATGAGGATGGAGCCCTCATGAATGCGATTAGTGCCCTTATAAAAGACATCCCAGAGAGGTCCCTTCCACTGTGTGAAGACCCAGAAACACGATGGTTGTCTATGAACTAGGAACGGGGTCCTCATTAAATACCAAATCTGCCAGTGCCTTGACCTTGAACTTTTTAGCTTCCAAAATTGTGAGAAATAAATTTCTGTTGTTTATAAGTCACCAAGTATATGGTATTCTCTTATAGCTGCCAAAACAGACTAAAACATCACCTGCTCAAAACAATTTGTGTCTCTCTGTGCTAGATATAATCCTTCTACCCCTATATGCCTTCTCTTGTACCATAAGGGCTGAAATCCCTACACGTTCATTTCTTAGACTCTTAAAAATCAAGCTTCAGGTTAAACATTGCTATTGAAATGTACATATAAAGATTTGAAAGTAAAAGAGAATGAAAACCTATTTGTCTAGTTGACACTGTGGACAGGTTTGTTTGCTTTACAATAAGGCAAAAATTAAGGTATTGGCATTGGCTTTTAGGCACCTTTCTACTAATAATAATCATCTGCTTCTGGCGTTGAAAGCAACTGACATTATGCATTGTTGTTTCCTCTGATTTCTACAGCATCCAATAGTTGAAACCTAGAAATACCCTCTCTGACCATTCTTCAGTATAGCTTTTTTTTTTAAAGGCTCTTTATTGGAATATAATTGCTTTACACTGTTGTGCCAATTTTTGAGGTACACCAAAGTAAATCAGCTGTATTTATACATATATCCCCATATCCCCACCCTCCCGTGACTCCCTTGCACCCTTCTTATCCTGGCCAAGTCATCACCCATCACGGAGTTTATCTTATGTTATGCAGGAACTTCACACTAACTATCTATTTTATATTTGTTAGTGTATATATGTCAATGCTACTCTCTCACTTCGTCTCAGCTTCCCCTTTGCCACCCCCCACCATGTGTCCTCAAGTCCATTCTCTATTTGTGCATCTTTATTCTTGCCCTGTCTCTGGGTTCATCAGTATCATTTTTTTTTTTTTAGATTCCATGTATATGAGTTAGCATACAGTATCAGTTTTTCTCTTTCTGGCTTACTTCGCTCTGTATGACAGACTCTAGGTCTATCCACCTCATTACAAATAACTCAGTTTCATTCTTTTTTATGGCTGAGTAATATTCCATTGTATATATGTGCCACATCTTTTTTATCCATTCATCTGTTGGTGGGCATTTAGGTTGCTTCCACACCCTAGCTATTGTAAACAGTGCTGCAATGAACATTATGGTACATGTTTCATTTTGGATTATGGTTTTCTCAGGGTATAGTGGGGTTGCTGGGTCATATGATAGTTCCATTTTTAGTTTTTCAGCATAGCTTTTAATCATCAAAATTCCTGTATTAAATCCTTCTTATTTGAAATATATAGCGTAAACTTCTGTTTTCCCATTGAATCTTTCTTGATAAAGTGTTACATATTTGAAATATTTTCACAGAAGAGAGCATTAGACAGAAATTTGGAACTCCACATATGACTTGGTTTGATTTCAGGTAAGAGCCTTATCATCAATGGTAAATTGCTTTTGGATAGGCAAAGAGAGGGCAGTAGCAAAATATTTACTTAAATTATAACCTGTTATTGGCTGGAATCATGTTCTTACAGAAAGCAAGGATTTCGGAGATGAAACTGCACAAGCTATAGAATGGCACATTGGAATTAATGATTAAAGTGACTGTGGGGTGATGACAGCTTCTGATTACACTGGAGAACTTACAGAAAGTAAATGACTAGAAAATTATTTTAAATCTTAATTCTGAACCAGGTAGGAAAACCAGAGATCTCCTGTGACTTCCTTGAAATAATCTTCCCCTGGGTCAATGTATCCAATTTCCAATCCAAATATGTGTGACTACACTACAAAGAGTTACAAAATGAGTATAATGCACATCCTTGAAAGTCATTTATATTAAATTTAAGTAGTTGAGAAATCTTGGGAGACTGGATGGCAGGCACTTGGGGTAAATTCTAATGAATCTAACTATATTAAATCACCCTGTCCCATTGTGCCTCCCTCCTCAGCAAACACCATTCTCTTCTCATCTGAGAAGACCAGTATCCTTTTACTTGGAGAATCTGTACAATTCCACAAAGGGACATTTGCTTACATGCAGATAGGAGCTTTCCTCAAGACCCACCCCACTACCTCTCATTGCATCCAGACCCAATTAGATCTGGATAAATAGAGTAAAATAACTAAATCACCCAAGGAGAGGACAAAACCTTTCTTGGAAGGAGATATAATACCTATTAAAGTACTGCAAAGTTTTTACGATTTATGTTGGTAGAACCTAAGGCATATTTATGAGAAAAAATTCTTAAGGGTTATCCCAAAGAGGAAGGTATGTAGTATTGGACAAAGCTGGACCAACCAGTGTTTTGATTCATTGAGTTAGTTCCTGCCACAGAACTACTAGTTCATGCTAATAGTTAGCCTGATTGGATGCCATGAACCTAAGTTCAATAGTAGCCTGTAATAAAAGTGATTTTAGAATTTCTCTTTTATAATATAGATGGAACAACACATACAGTGATCGAAATCTTTGAATGGATTTGTAATAGTCAAAAGTTCTGAACAATAACAGTATCATCCACCTGCCATGTCCCTGCATTGCCCTCTACTGAGAGCTTAACACTATGCTGCCTCAAAGGAAAGTTGCTTTAATAAATACTATTGATCTATGCAGACCATAATGACAGGTGAATATGGAGCGGAGAGGAAGTAAATTCATAAATAGTACAGGAGATCAAATTACAAATGAAGAGGTTTACCTAAATCTTTCTCAGTGTGCCCACAAACATACATTTTACTATTTTCCTGTTCTCAAATACATGGTTAGGAAACAACTGGCAGAACTTCTATGTCAGGTCACTGAACCATAGGTTAGGGTTTATTACATTAAAAAGGGAAAAGTGGAAGCCCTTGGAACTTTCCTGTCCTAACAAAATAATAAACCAAAAGCAATATACCATAGCTGACAGATTGCAACTATGATGGCCACACTGAGAGACATGAAAAATCACTTTCTCTGAATTTTTCTATTTTACTTGTAAAGAAAAACAGATATTGATAAATGAGTGTGCATTAAATGTTATTTTTATCAGGTGTTGACTTCAGTTCCACCTGCTGTGCTAGCTATTTTATCTTTACTGGACCCAACCATACAAGCCTTTGTCCTTTGGTATACAAATATTTTCTCCCTCTTTATCAAATAGGAAATCCCAGCCAAAACCAGGTATTCTCATATTATAAGAATATCAGTACAACTTTACTGGCTAAGCTCAGGATTACTATAGCTCTACAGGTCCCTGGCATAATCAGGCTCACTGTTATCTTGATCTTTTGCTATTGCCCAAGCCACCATGCTGTGTCATTCAGTTAGTGATATCATGCTGGCTAGAGTTTGTAACCAAAAATTAGCAAATGTCAATGTAACTTCTTAAGACAATATGTCTGCCAGAAGGTGGGATAAAGTCCCAGAGAAGATTCAGGAACCCAGCACCTCAGAAAGAAGTACCATAATTCTGAGCCTCTTAGATTTATAGAGGTAAATTTTATCACATAGGTGTGTGTTGCTTTGAACCATTTGCTGAGGAAGCCCATAACACAACCACTTTTGAGCAGGGATCAGAGCCATGAGTACTTGTTGATAATTCAGTCTGCAGTGTGAGTCACTCCACCAGTTGTGCTTTGGAACTTCTCAGATCCTACTCTGCTCAGTTTCTGACAGTTACAAATGTAGTACAGGAGCTCTAGTAGGCCCAGTTTCTAAGGATTGGGAAAAAATGGTTTCACACTGTGTCCTTGTAGGGAGTAAACACCTGATTATGGGGAACCAAGTGAACACGTATTTACTCAGCTCACTTTAATGAACTGAGTATTATCTGATCCACTACTTCATAAAATCAGGTTGTGCCACTTAACTCCATAATCAGCTGGAAATGGTATGTGCGAAACTGGGTTTTAGCAGGCCCTAAGACTGTATTAAATTGTACAAGCAAGTGGCTCAAACTCCCATCACTTACTTTTATTTTATTGTCACCTTTGCTTCACCTCACACCAGTGGCTTCAGGGGAGCTCCCTGTATATAACAACACAAACAAAAGAGTGTGGGCTTGGTTTATGAATCATTCTACATAAGGTGCAAATACTGAATGTAGACTAAAGATTAAAGCCTTACTAAGAGTGTCTCTAGTTGCCCCAGCTAAGAATATACACTAATTTCTTTTGTAATGTTTTAGATATTTGCTGTGTTTAGAACTCCTTATATCAGGTTTTGAGTATATCAGATACTAGAAGCTAAGGCGATTTTCTTCAGATTATACTGTTAATTTTGATTTGAAATTTGTTTTAGACTAGGAAGTAGATCATCTATTGTTAAAACATGTTTCATCACATACTATCATTATTTTTGTTTTTAATAACCATTGTTTTAAAATATACCTATAAAAAGAAAACTATGCTCTTTTATCATGAAAATAATGTATGCTGTATTAAACACCTGGTGTATATATTATTCCCTCAATTTGGGATTGTAAAATTTCATGTAAAGTCTTTAATGAAGGTAAAAGGAAAGTGTGGGTATAGTCTACCTTTTGAGTTAATAGTTAACACTATCTTATTCTGTTAATAAAAAATAATGTTACTGTATTCCCCTGTGACAGAAATAATAGAAAGAAATATCTTTGTGGAAGTACAGAGATTTACATACTTATACTTTTATAACTTGAGGTTAAATAACATCTTGAGTGTGTGTTTGTGTAAATGTACCATTGCTCTGGCTTACAAGCACATATTGCTTATAGTTCATTTTCCAAATCATGAGATATTATTGGTATCCACAATTATAATCATCTGAGGTTTTTTCACAATTAAAATGAGATAGCAAATATGTATGTCATATTTATTCCACTTAGGGATTTAAAAAGTGTCTTAATCCCTAATAGCAATATATTCTAAGCTATTGTTCTTTGAAGTTTGTCCAAGAAGACTCTATGGTCTGCAGGCATATCACACAGTAGCATTTGAGCTTAGTTATTTGAAAATAACTTTAAAAACCTACATATAACCCTTTTCTTTCTTTTCCCTTTTAAGGTTTAGAGACATATGAAACATTACAATATGTGTAATGTCCGAAATATATACATTCAATTTGCATTTTCTGACTGCAAAAGCAAAACAAAAGAAGTTTCTGTATTGATATATAGTCTTGAAAGCTATTTCTTCACATTGGCACTGATCCTAAAAATATTACTATGAAATAAAACAGGGGAAGCAATTGACAGGAAGTACATGAAGATGAAGTAAAAGCTTGATATTTTTATATAAAAATGATATAAAATGAAAATTTCTGTACTCATATAAATTAAGCCAAGTACCTGTGGGAGAAAGAGGAATATTCCTTTTCCTGACAAATAGTGTGGTTGGAGCGCGAAGAAGAGTAAATGACTTTTCCAATTGCTTCTAGGAAGTCAGAAATACAACCTAGGGGAAATTCTTAGATTTAAGTTCTCAATAAATTTAGAACAATGAAATGGTGTTATATATCTTGACAAAAATGGAGCATGGACATAGTTCAGAGAGTAAGCTGCTGGTTTTGATTTAATGGGGGTTATAAGCTTAACAGTCATGGGACAGAAATGCCTACTACTGGCCTCACATTTTTGCAGCAGAACTTTGGATGTGATTGGCAGCCCTGCTCTTGTTCCATTCTTGATGGACAGGAGTCAGTGGAAGAATACGTCATGATAGATTCCATACACTCACTCCTTCCTGACAGAAAATTCCACTGACTTTTGCACTCTCACCTTTACTTTGTTCATTCCTTATGTCTGCTCATTGCTTACCCACTGACAATAAGCCTTCAGAAGAAAAAGAATAAGTTCCTGAATTACTGCTTATTCTCATTCCTTAACTCTACTCCTTCAACAGACACACAAACACACACGTGTAATATTTTCCTTCACAGAGCTAGTAATTCTTCACCTCTCAATCAAGATATAGATATATAGAGATAGAGATTAGAGATAGAGATAGAGATAGAGATGTAAGTGGCTAAGAACAAACTTTTTAAGGACTTGAGTTAGGCTGCTAGATCTCCTACTGCCTAATATTTATGGTTTTTTTCAAGATTGACACAAGAAACGTTTCTATATCAAATTCAATAATATGAACGTTTTTTCCAGTTCTATGATTAGCAGTAGAAATTTGTACCATGCATGTGCCAAATGCTTCCCCCCCAAAAAAAACATGTAAAATAATTGAGCAGAATATTTTGTCTTATTTTTGTTTTTGCATTCCCTAATTTGATTAACAAGAGAGTATGGTGTTCTGTGATTCTTAAATCTCACAGTGCTACCACACATTTAAATCAGTATCTATATTCAGATGCTATTAGTGCATTCTAAATTAATTGTATTAGTTAAAATTAAAAATTATTGAAAATCTAGATGCATGTCCATGTAAATGGTTTAATGTTTTGTTAGCACTAATAACTAACCTGTCTTTCTTTCAAATAGATTTCTTTACCACATGCTGGAATCAATACAAATTCATTAATTCATGACTTAAAAGTAAACAATTCAACTATAATAATTTTTAAAAGCTGTGTTTTGTGAAACAAGGCACATATTTTCCTATTTAATTAACATTTCATTCTTGTAGTACATTCAGCACACAATATCTAAAAACAAATTAAAACTCCTGATAACAAAAACATGGAACTTTAAATTGTTAAAGCAAATTGGGTTATTAATTTCATTTTGCTTAATTTTTGTGGTGTGTGTAATTTTTGTTTTGTGTGTCTAAACATTGTGCATGATCTTATTTCCTCATAAAATTATTACAATTATAACTAAATAATTTGTTCAGTTGTTGAAATCTATCACTATCCTGTGACAGCAGCAGAGTTTCTATGTTTTGAAAACTGCTGTTTTCAGCAGCACAAAGCAATGTCTGGTACAAACACTGTTTTTTGCTTGTATACACGAACTAAAGCTTGATTCACAGGAGATTAATGCTACAAAACACATGTAGTAACTTTCAGTTAGGTGAATTGTTTTGCCTACAACAGTCTCAGTTCTCAGTTCACCCTTTCTCTCTCAAGGTATCCCTGTCTGGATGACAAAATATATTATCTCCCCAATCTGTCTCTAAGCTATTCTGTATTCTGTGTGTTTTATATTTATCAACTCATTTAATTTTTAACAGATTCTTCACAGTAGGGACTATTGGTATCCCTGACTAACAGGTGAGGAACTTGAGTTAGAGAAGTTAGTTCATCCATACTTTTTGAACATGAAGAACCTCAGATTCAGACTCAGGCTGTGTGGCACCAGAGCCCTTGCTCTTAAATTATTACACAATGATGATCAAAGTGTTTTATAGACATTACTCAGAGTATTGATATGTAATACCAATACAATCAAAATGAAATTTGCAATTATTTTAGAAGAAAGAGTGGACTAATCACAGAGGTAACATTAATTTCTTGCTGCCCATTTTCTTTATTCTAGCTTTTCTCTAAGCTACTGTATAATCTCCCTTATAAACTGTAAAGAAACAGTGTGTGTACATTTGCACACCAACCTCAAGAAAGGATTTATTTGAGTTTCCTCATATCTAGTACTCAAAAATATCAAGTTCAAGAAAATAAACAAATTAAAATCACCCTGCCTCCAAACAGATCGTGATTTCCATAAAAGAGTGATGTGGAAACATCAGCCTTCTAATGCCTTAGCCTGCTTTCTATATGATAGTCTTTAAAACACACCACTTTGATACCATTTTAGATAGTCCTTTTTGATGCAAAACATTCCAGAGTATGTGTGTTTCACTGGAACTTTTTGCTGAAATTACTGAGTTGACTTTTCAGTAATTAGCTTTGATTAAAAAAATCAATTTTTTGTTGGTGGTAGTGAATTATATCCAATATTGGCAGTCAGAGGCCCTGTAAGACAGCTGGAGCTTAAATCTGTGATCAAGAAAAGCTGGAATTTCTAATTTTCTAATGCTATCATTCATCAAATTGTAAGTGACCTTAAAACTAAATTATGTTAAAGGTGGTATGTTAGTACCATGCTAAATGTTTGGTAATTATGTCTGATAATTTTTTATTCTAGATTTTGTTTAAATAAAATCCCATTACTTCACCCTTATTGCTAACACTTTATTTCATACCCTCCTCTAATATAATGTTGTCTTGAAGATGGTTATAGCTTTCTCATTGTTCTTTTATCATTCTGTATATACTCGCTCCAATCCATTTCCTATATTTATATAGTTATGATTCTCAAATGCCAATCTGACTTTGTATTTTCATGCTTGAACTGTACATAACCCGAGGATAAAGTTAAAAATGCTTAGCTTGTCAGAAAATCCTTCTGTGTCCTCTACTGCATTTCAGTAGCTTTTTCTCTGTGTGCTTCTTTAGCGTTATGTACATGCATCCTTTAGGGTGACCATATTCTGGATTGTCCAAGATAATCCTAATATGTGCCTGTTTTCCAAGCTTCTTCTCTGGTTTAGAATTTCCTTTAATTTTTCTTTTTTTGTAAATAAAGTATTATTTTGCAATTTGTATTAAAATAGCCTCAGTGGTTTAGAAAAACATTTAAATTTTATTTTCATTTTCTTCTGGGTAATCATCTAATTGTAACTGAAATGCATATTCAATAAACAGATTATTACGAGAAAATAGACTAATGATAGCACTTCTCTCTGGATCCATTCTAAAAGCAACAAAAATGATTTCCCTTTCAAGGTCAGTATGTAGGGCATGTTACTAAAGCAAAATGCTCAGTTACAAATGGTTAAGGCCATATTACTCCTCACAGTAAGAGAGAATCTTCTCTTTTGTTTCTGGCCATTTGATATACCAGCCTGCAATGCTATGACTCATGACATATCCAGCAAGATCCAAGAAACCACTACGTCACTAAATGGCAAGGGCTGTCAGAAATACTATAAATTAGGTGTAAAAATAGAAATATGTAGAAAACTGTACTCTCCTTATCAAAAGTAACCCCACTTGAATAATAAATTATATGATTACTGGAGCAGATTTCATTTTCTAAAAGTAGGTATTTTTTTCCATCTTCTTGAATCTGGGCAGGTTAAGAGACTGTTTTGACCCACAGTATATGGCATTTCAAGGCATAGCCTTTACATAGTCTGGTACTTGTCTGCTTCCTGGCTCTTGCAGTGCTCACTCTCAGAGCCCAGCCTCCATGCTGTGAGAGGTCCAAGCCACAATGTGAGGCCACACAGTGGTATGCTTGTCAACAACTCCAGCTAAGCTCCCAGACACAGCTCAGTACCAAAGGCCATTTTGGGTTTTCAGCCCAACTGAGCCCAGCTGAGCCTTCAGCCTTGGGCTCAGCCCCTGCTAACACCAGGCTACAATTGCATGAGAGAACCACTTACTTGAATCAAGTCAAATAAGCAAGCAGAATGATGATGATGGTGATGGTGATGATATATTGTTTATGAACATTAAGCTTGAGAGAAGTTTGTTATGCAATAGCAAATAACCAGACCAGTTACTCTGTCTACAGTAGCCCTTTCACATTTTACAAGCACTTTCGAATAAGCTTTTTTCTCCACTGGGCTATAGGTTTTGTGAAAACAATCCATACTCACCTTATTAATCATTTAACCCTTCCCTCAAACCTTGCCCAGTTCCTGGCTCAGAGTTGGTGCTTACTGAACGTTTGTTAGACAAGTGAGTAAAAAAATTATGTGGAACTTACCTGCAACTCCAGATTTGTTTGTGTGTTTTTTTTTGTTTTTTTTTCAAACATTTCTACCCCTTAACTCAATGACTCATCAGTAGCATGCTTTTAAAGCTCTCTAAACATATAATACAGTCCCAGCCATGCCACTCCCATTAGCCAGCATATCCTTTTATTTTCAGACTGCCTGGTGAATTAATCGCACTTTAGAAATCAACAGTTTACAACTCCCTAAATACCACTCAAGGTGACCTCTTCCTTTTTAAGCATACCACTGCATAGAGTCATTGTTTTACCAACACATTGTATTTTAAATGTTTATAATGTTATGTCTCTTTTAGTGTTTAGAGAGATTGAGATAGGTTCTGTATTTAAATAATTTTTAATAAACAAAAGTCAAATTGAGGGATAAATATATAAAAATATCCAAAAATCATCAACTTAAATATGTCAAGAGAGGTTCATGCTAGTTTAAAAGATTGTTGAAGTCTAGTAGAATGGTCCATGAGAACCTGGCCCCAAAGACTGACACTTTATGAATCTGCTAATTAATACTATATTATTTATGTTGTTAAATATTTTAAGTGCTATTTAGCCTCACATTTTCACATAAAGTGAAGAAATAGAAAAGAAAATTACTCCATTTCCATACATTTAATTTATACTTCAAGTGCTATGAAGGAGAAAGGAATTTCTATTCCATTTAATAGAAATGCATTATAAGTTTTTTTGATCCCTCATATTTGAATTTAATTCTGAATTTCATGCAAAATGAAAAAAATAATGAAAATGATCTACATAGAAGGGTGAGTCAAAAATTATCCACACTCCAGTTATATTAAAACTTCTGTTGGCCGCAGTGTCTTATCAGTGCTTTCCGTTCAAGGCTACTGTCTCCCCAGTTACTGCTGTGCAGGTGTGAACGTGTTGCATCAGTTCATTCGTAACTGTGGTGAAAGCAAAAATGGGTGCCCCACTTGTGATTTGCATAAAAGAAGAGCAGCATGCAGTGATTCATTTTTTGTGGTCTGAGGGTATACCTGGTGCTGTTTTTTTTGTTGAAGACTTTGTGTGCAATATGGAGAAAGTGTTTTATCACGAAGAAGTGTATATGAATGGATAGAGAAGGTCAAGGAAGGTCACACAAGTGTTAGCCATCAAGAAGGAGCCAGACTCCCGTACATGTCCATGGCTGATGACAACATTGAGTATACATGTGAAACAGTTCTGTTTTCTGGGATTCTCAAGGGCCAGTATTGGGACATTATCGGGAAAAAGGTTCAACAATCAACAGTGCTCATTACAATGAGATGCTTATTGAAGAGCTGAAGTCTAAACTTCAGATTAAACGCAGAGGACTGCTATCCAAGGGTGTTGTGATCTTGCATGGCAATGCACGTCTGACACTTCTGTAAAAACTTCATTTTGAGGTGTTAAAGCATCGTCCCTATAGTCCTGATCTTGTGCCATCAGACTTTCACCTGTTTGGTCCCCTGAAAGCAGCCCTACGAGGATGAAGATTCACTTCTGATGAAGAAGTGAAGACAGAGGTGCATTTGTGGCTTGCACCTCAGTGTAAAACATTTTTTAATGAGGGAATACGAAATCTTGTTGACAGATGGGCAAAGTATCGAAAAGCAAGGAGATTATGTCAAAAAATGTTGTATTTGTCTTTTCTAAAAGTTAATGAAAATAAATTCTACAGCCAGAATGTGGGTAATTTTTTACTCACTCTTGTACAAAGAAAAAAGTAATAAGCTGCCTATCTGTACAAGATTCTGCTGCCATTTTATTTTGGAAGCATGCACTTAGAAGTTTTTCTGAGAGTTTTTTTTCCCCTTTTTAAAAACTGTGTTATTGATACACTAAAAATTGAATCATCATAGACAGAAAGTCAAGCTTTTTTGTATTCCTTTTTCTTGTATTTTGATTTATTTTAGTGTTTCATTTAATTTGGTTTTAAATGTTTGTTTTTTGTTTTGTTTTTGAGATGTAGCAAGGATTTATTTAGTTTCTTGATGTAAACAGATTAAAAGTGTAATGCAGCCTCTGCATGTAAGGATGAATTGTTTCATGTATTAGTCAAATAAAAATTGCCATTTTAAATTTCGTTACCATGTATTGAATTATTCGTATTTTTTTTTCTGGGACAGACCTGAGTTATTGTATGTATTCCTTTTAGAATTTTGGAATCACAGTGAAGATATACAGAGTTTTTCATGGGACTAGCTTTGCAAGTTTACATTTTAAATGATATTAGATTTTAAGTTTTCTGTCAAGTATGTTTTCTCAAAAAAAACCCAGCAATATGCAAACATCTCTATTATGTTAAATGATAGATTACGTTGCTGGGGACAACTAGAAGGCAGTAGTACAAACATCTAAGGACTAGCTAAAAACATTATATAAAGGGAATTATTCTTTATGGGAGGACTATTTGTTAAAATATAACATCTGTTAAAGTATGTTTCTTTCAGTTTCTCATATAAGTAAATATAATTTCCAACTATAAGATATTTTATTACTAATAAAATAACCTACTTAGAAAACAAAACTGCTGCTTGATTTTGGATAACAAACATAGTTGGAATCTGAGCACCATCTTCGGAGACATCTGCTTCCGTCGTTTGTTACATTTTTGTACATGAGACAGAAAGCGTTAGTTTATTATAAATGAGCATGCTGCATCACAGGAAATTAGAGCCCTTTCAATCCAAAGGTGACCATTTATAAATAACTATAACCATGGAAGATATTTAGTTGGAAATAAGCAAAACAAAACTAAGAAAATATCCCTGCATTTCTTTTTTTAGTCTAGTATTTCTTACAACCTTAGGGGAATTATGTCATCAAGCTTGAGGCAAACTTTAGTAATTTTTTAATTAATTCAGGGTATACAGTGGAATGAATGAGATTTACTTTTATCTAAACCAAAAGTAAACTTTTCAGTTTTACTTGTTTATGACAATGTGTGCCTAATATGAGTCAACTTGTAATTATTTTACTGTACTACATAAAATAAATGCTTTGATATATTTCACAAGTATTTATTAAGGACCTACTATATTCTAAACATATATATTTTCATTCAAAGACATTTAATTAGCACCTAATATGGATCAGGAAATGTTCCAGTTCCTTAGGCCACAGCTATGAACAAAGCACACACAAAAAACTGCCTTCATGTCACATATTTTCTAATGAAAGGAAGCAGACAAATAATAAAATATATCAGATACCAGATGTTAATAAGTATACAAAGCTAAGTAAGGATGAGAGGGTGCAATAAAATGGATTTACTTACTACTCACAGAGATTCAGTGGATTTAGAACTTATGAATAAAGAACATCCCAGAAACCCTGAGCTTCTTGTGATAGGCATAACAGAAATAAATGGCATGATGAATGACACAGACCTTCTGGTTTCTCAGTCTGAAAGTTTGGATGAGGTGCAAGGGTAGGATATTTCCAAGATATGTAAAGTTTGAGACCCCTTCTTCTGACAACGGTGATTTAGAAGCAAGGGAACTGATGGTTCTTCCCTGACTTGTAGCAATGGCGGCATGAATACAAAGCAAGGTATTTGTATGGAACGGCAATATAATAGTAATAAAACTAGATCCCTGTGGTTCAAAAGTACACTTAGTTTTAGACAAATATGTCAAATAGTAATCTATCCTGCAGTATAAAAACGAAGTAAATTTTCATGATATAATAAGAGAACACAAACAGGAAAAATGAAGTATTCTTAGGGATGTTTGGAAGATTTCAAAGAGAAGGCAGTGTTTGAGGTAGACCTCTGTAGATGTCTAGTCATCAGCCAACAAGATGAAGACAATTCCTAGAGGGAAGAACATAGAGTTATAGAAGCCTGAAAAATCCTGATTTGTTCAAAAAAGAACTCTTTGATGCCTATGGCAAGTAACAGATGGAGGGCCGGATTTTCAGGGGGAGGCTGCAGTATATCCTATATTCTACAACCCCAGGGTCTGGCAAAAGGGTCTTATTCACTGCAGTTTACTGTCATTTCCAAACCCTTAATCTTTTTCTATCTTGTAACAATAGTTTCCTCTTCAAGATTTATGTTTTTCCTGTTATGCATACCAGTCACCCTGGGGAGAAAATGTATAAGGCATGTCAATGAGAGGACAGAGATGGATTTTAGCAAAGGCATTAGGATTTAAACAGCCAAGGGGAATTTCTTACCATGACCACGTTGGACGCGTATACATTAATTTCAGAATGTTGATATGACTCAAAACAAACAGGAAATTCTGATTTTCGAGTTGTCTTTCAAGTCAGTTTACAAACCACACCAAACTTTGTTCATTCAGTTGTTCATTCATTCATTCTGTGCTTCAACAAACATTTGTGAAGCCTTCTATCTGCAGATGTGGTGCCTCTTGCTAAATGTCTGTCAGTAAAACAGAGCTATTGTTTTCCTTTGAGCTGAAAAAAAATTACATCTTTCAAGTAAAATGCCTTCTTCAACTGTGTGTTCTTGTAATTAGCATACTTCCTGGAAAACCTTTCCTCGGCCCAGCCCTACCCTTTCCCCCAGACCCTCCATGAATCTAACCTTATTCGGGTGGATAGTACATTTTACTGTATTTACTTATACAATATTTTTGATTGTTCTAATTCTGTAAACTCTTTTAGAAAGTATTCAGTGTTGCCCATTTTAATCTGTCTGATTATACCAGGAAGCACAGTAATTTTAATACTCTGTCTTCAAGAGGTGTGATAAATGCTTTTATTTGTGATAGGTTGTTCAATTTAATAAGCCATAACAAATTAAAAAATACATAAAGGTATTTGCATTCCAGGCAAAACTTCCTCAGAACACCAGCACCGTTATCCCCCACTTGCTCCCCAAGCCCTGGGTTTTGGTAGTCTGGGCAAGTCCCAACTTTCCCTAAGGTTTCTATGAGTTCCCATGGTTTCAGAATCTCCTTTTATTTCCAGTCTTAGAGTTTCCATCTGCTATCTCTACTTTCTCTGTGATTTAGTTGAATAACTCATCTACTCTTTATTATTTTATGTAAGTGTTGTTTCACCAAGCATTTTATTATTAAGTTTTTAATAAAAGGGTTTGGTGAAAATGCAAATTTTTTGAATTTTATCTTTTTCCTTGTTTTTGGTCTATCAAGAAATCATCACAGATTTTCTTTTAAAATAAATACCAAATGAACTAAATATATATATTTCATTTTCTCTTTATTTTATGTAATAATTGAGAAGGTGGGGAAATAAGAACCAAACAGATATTAATGAAAACATTTTTTACAGAAGGTCCAGAAAAGACTGATCGTAGTATATTTAGGTCTATGAACTCAAATGTAATTTGGAAGATAGGTGTTATATTATATACTAATGTACTTTACCATCTATAATGGACTGAGATGTGCTCCCCCAGATTCATATGTTGAAGCCCTAACCTTATCCAGTAGTTCAGAATATGACTGTATTTGGAGAAGGAACTTTTAAAATCTAATTAAGTTAAAATGAGGCCATTCATGTGCATCCTAATCCAATCTCACTGGTCTCTTTATAAGAAGAGGAGACTAGAACAGAGAGACACCAGAGGCCCAGAGGCCTTGCATACACAGAGGGATGACTGTGTATGCTGCAGCTTATACAATAAAAAGACTACAAATGCTGACCATGTGCAAGAGAGAGGCCTCAGATGAAGCCAACCATGCTGGCACCTTGACCTTGAACTTCTGGCCTCCGGAACTGTGAGAAAATAAATTTTTATTGTTTAAGCCGCTCAGTTTGTGGTTATTTTTTTTTTTAATGGCAGCCCTAGCACCCTAATATACCATATAAATTGTTTTCCTCTAAAGGTATATGTGCTAAAATCACAGTTTATCCATGGACTATTTTCAAAAATCTTTGCAGAAGAAGAGAGATAAGTCAGATTAAATATTCCCAAGTATAATCCAAATACACTTGTTATGAAAGAATTTATTTTGGTGGAGAATGTTCAGTTTTTATTAGCTATTCAGTTTTTGTGATGATTATAGACCCTGAGTTAAAACTATGTGAGGTCTAATTATTTATTACTGAATATTGGTTTTCTGAATTTAAAAATTTGTGGCAATTTTCTTATTTGTCCCTAGGATTATTTTCATTAGCATATAAAGAAAAGTGAAACCTATATTTAAAAGCTTGGAGGACATTTGGATATTGAAATCAATAATTTATACTTGTAAAATTTTATTGAAAAAGAGTGGGGAGAATAACAGTTTCTTTAGAATACAAAAAGAAATTATATTTTTATTCTTTATAATAATAAACAGGGTTTTTTTTTTCCAATATATCTTTTTGAATTAACAGAATTCATACAGGTCCTTGTACTAATTCCTTATTTCTATTGCAAGTTAATGACTTAAAACAACACAAATTTATAATCCTACAGTTCTTGAATTCAGAAATACAAAAATCAGTCTTAGTAGGCTAACATCAAGGTATTGGCAGTGCTGTGATATTTTTGGAGACTGTAGGGGAGAATTTTTCTTGTCTTTTCTAGCTTCTACAAGATACCTGCATTCTTTGGCTCATGGCCCTACATCAATCCAATCTCTGCTTCCATTGTCACATCCCCGTTTCTCCCTCTGCATCTGTTGTCACATCACCTCTTCAGAGAGCACTCTGTGTGATTGAATACGCTGGCATTTTGACACTTTGGAGACACTAGCTAAAGGTTAACTTTCTCTCAAGAGTACACTTTACTGACAGTAAATCTTTTCATTTTAGAGTCTTTGGCAATTTGAATAGACTCACAATTTCCCAAATCATTAAAGTCTGGTTCCTTTTTGCTTAACAGTCCTTCCCTCAATTTATCTCTTTCCCCTGGGACTTTACTATAAGCAGTAAGAAGAAATGATACATCTTCAACACTTCACTAGAAAATCTCATCTAAATACATAAGTTCATTGCCTAAATGTTCTGCTTTTCACATATCTTTACCATGCAATTCAACTAAGTTTTCTGCCACTGTATAACAAGATGACCTTTCCTCCAGTTTCCAGTAACATTTTCCTCATTTATTTTTGAACCCTTACTTCCAAAAAGTCCTTTTAAGATGATTTAGATATTCTCTATGATGAAACAGGTTTTCCTCTATCATGCTCAATTCCTTCTGAGCCCTCATCCACAATGCCTTTAATGTCCATATTTCTACTAGTAGTCTGATCAAATAAATCAAGGATTATCAAAATTGTCCCATCCTCTATCAACTTCCAAATTCTGAAGCTGTTTCCACATTTTCAGGAATTTTTTAGTGCAGTACTCCACTGTAGGTACCAAAATCTGTATCAGTCAGGGCTCAACCAGAGAAATCAATAAGATAAATATACTGAGAAATCTATTGTAAAAAAAACTGGCTTCCTTCTGTGGAGGCCAGATAGTTAGGCTGAATGGGAATATGGTAGTATCACTGCTCCTCAGTCTTTCAAATGATAGTACTAATCTCTGTAACCCCTCCAGGAATGCACTATTGTTTTAGGTTACTATTTTTGTAGGGAGAAGCTGTCCTAGTGGCTTGCACTTGGGCTCTCCTACAATAAAAGCCCAGAAAGGATTGCTTTTAAATGGGCAAAAATGGCTTTACAAAAATAAGCATGAACTTGTGCCTAAAAGCCTATGAATGCCAGAATTTTATCCCAGATCTTATTTTGAATCACTAAAAATATTAATAAGTGTAGTAAAAAGTATACTAGTCACAGTATGAAAATGAATTAGGTTCAAATCACATAACTATTAGTCCCTCTCTACCTTTCCTTTCCTACCATAAAATCCCCAAAAGAGGCCCAAGAATCATGTGGGAATTATGCTAGTTGCTGTATATGTCTATTCCAGTTATACATTCTATAACTGAAGGAACATCATACATTAGGTTCGTGGGATCAACTGAACCCACTGTGAGATGGACCTGAGCTAAAACTTTATTGATCACCTGATTGCCATAAACCCCTTCTCTGACTGGTGGACCACAGTAACTTCTGAGGTGTCTTGGAATTAGAGTCATTTCAGTGCCAGCATTCACAAATCCCTAAACAGTTTGATTTCCCAATGTAAAATTGCCCCAGCAAATTGTCGTATGTCCCTCCAGAGAACACTGGAAGAAATGTAAGTAGTATAAACATTATCAATGTTGCAGGTTTCTTTTTCAAGTGACTTCAGCCTCCCCTTCATTCAAGGGATTCTAGGTCTGTAAACTGGCGCAAGTCTGAGAATTTATTGAGTGTCTATGATTCTCTGTTTTGGTGGTTCAAGTTAGAATTCTGCTCATGTAACCTAGAACTCTTCTGCATGTATGCATCAAGTAAGAGACTAGTGAACTGTTCATCTATTTATTTTCTAAAAATACTATGATCAATTAGCTGTGTTCTTTTAATCTGTCCCTGTCCCTATCCCTACAATGGCGTCTCCAAATGTTAAGTGCCTGACTTTTTTTTTTTTGTCTGGATGAGAGCCTTGATCAAAGGCCAGGGGATTACCTTGTATAGTACAGAATACGATCTTGCCAAAGAGAAGATCTGGTCTCTGCACAGAAAACAGAGAAATCAGTTTTGGAGAATGATGATGGATTATTATAAACTCAAACAAGTGGTGGCTCCAATTGCAGCTGCTGTTCCAAATTTGTTTTATTACTTGAGCAGATTTACCTACCCATACTCTGATTTAGATATGCAACTAGTGATCTAGAATTCTTTTTTCTTAGTAACTGCTTGCAAAGACCAGCAGAAGCACTTTCCTTTCAGCTGGCAAGAGCAGTAATACACCTTCACTCTCCTACCTCAAGACTACATCAGCTCTCAAGCCCTACATCATAGTTTAGTACACAAGGAACTTGATCACCTCTTTTTTCCACAAGATATCATGCTGGCCCATTACATGGGTAATATCAGGCTGATTAGACATAGTGAGCTAGAAGTAGTAGCAACTACTTTAGGCATATTGGTAAGACATTTGTGTATCAGAGCTTATAAAATAAACTTGACTAACCTTCAGAGGCCTTACACTTGAATGACATATTTGGGGGCCCAGTGATGTGGAGCATATCAACATATTCTCTCTAGAGTGAGTGATAAGCTATTGCATTGGATCCCCTACTACAACTAAAATAGAGACACACAAGTCTAGTGGGACGCTTTGGATTTTGGAGGCAACATATTCCTCATGTGTGTTTGCCACTGTGGCTCATTTACCTAGTGACCTGAAAGACTGATAGTTTTGAGTAGGGCCCAGAACATGAAAAAGCTCTACAGCAGGTCTGGGCTGCTATGTAAGTTGTTTTTCCACGTGGGCCATGTGATCCAGCAGATCTGATTTTGTTTAAATTGTCAGTGGCAGATAGAGATGCTATTTGGGGCTTTTTGCGAGCTTTTACAGGTGAATCACAGAGCAGATTCCTGGGATTTGGGGGCAAAGTCCTGCCATTCTCACAGATAATACTCTCCTTTTGAGAAGGAGAAGATTTTGGCTTCTAATGGGCCTTAGTAGAGACTGAACACTTCAGTTTTGGACACCTCGTTACCGTGTATCCTCATTTGCCCATTTGGTATAGATATCACAGTCTTAAAGTTTATTTAATGCAAAAGAATGAGATCTAACAAGTTCATACAGATATCTGAAAGAAAAACAGGAAATTTTAATGTGCATTTTTTGGGGAAAAGTTAAGAACAATATCAAGAATTATATACTCTTGAGCCATGAAAAACAAGTTTAAGAACCACATAGGTGTTAGCCAATTATTTAATCCAAGTTCAGATTAACAGTGTAATAAGTGCTTGATTATTTCTAGTTTTATGTTTTTTTGTATGTTCACATTTAATAGTTTAATCACAACCTCCCTCAAGGATATTACCATGAGAGAATATTAAGCCCTTTAATTGCATCTTATTGCCTCTTACTGAGCTGGCACCATTGAAGATGGCTTGGCAGATTAATCATGTATATTTTTTTCTTCATGAGACAGTTTAGGACAAAAAAATTTAATCTAGCCTGTTTTTCCCCTGCTTCAATTTCATTTGGTTAGTATATCTGTCAGAAACCATTAAAACAAATAGGGTCATTATCTTTTGGTTAGACGCAGGGTAAGTAATATCGCATCAAACAATCAGATAATTGCAGAAAACATTTTTCAGTTCTATAATTGGGAGAATGAATTATCAGGCAGTAAATGGAAATATATTGTTAACATTTTACCTCTGATATAGAGTTGGTATCCCCTTCAATAAAAGCTTTATAAAAGATTTAGGAGATGAATTAACTCCTGTTAAGCACGCTGTGCCCAAATAGCAAATAAAGTAGTTTAAAACCTTTGTCAAAGATCGTATTACACAGTGATTAGCAATTATTAATGTGCAATTCATGGCAAAGTGTAATGGTCAAAATATTTAACCTAAGGTACAGTAAAATTTGGTGATTTTGTTTTTGCTTTAAACTGTGTATTGACTTACTTATGGTACATAAAATATTTGTGTAATCAGACATTATTGGATTTTTTACTGCTTTATTACCTAAGTTTATTGTTCAATCAAAAAAACATATATTTTAGGGCCCTTGTTGACAGGAAGTAATTCCAAATCCTTCATCCTGAAATTCCTCTTCATATTTTCTCCTCCTGCCCTTAGTAAAAGAGAGAGGAGCCAGTCAGCAGTTTTTATATTTTCTCAGTTCATTTTCTCTTTTCACTTTATCTAAGCTGGGTTGATATTATGTACATGCATAAAGTTTTGACTATTCTAAATATAATGAGAGAATTATTTAGCAAATGTAAATATTGCAGAATTTTGTGTGAGATATACATTTTGAAACCTCTGACTGTACTTAATGATTAGAAGTGAGAAAATATAAGCTAAAGAAAACTGAATGGAGAGAGATATGAAGTTTCTTTGCACCACTGAGTCATTTTTTAATAAGATAAAATACAAACAAGGTTAATTCACCTTTATGATATTTCAGTAAATCAAAAAGATTAAAGTTTGAAAATTATAAGTGTGTTTTTTAGAAATAATTATACTATGCTTTGTTTAAGTTCACCTGCACTTTAAAATCTATCATGTAGTTATTAGAGAAGATATTTTTATGAATGAGAAAGTAACTTTTTTAAGATAAATTTTTATTTATCTTTCTCATTGTTTTATTAAGAGGTTTTTTAAAAGGTTATTATATTATCTGGTAAATTCTGATTCATGTTCATCAAACAAGCAATAGTCATTTATTGAGCACTGGGGGTTTGAAGGCATATATTGCCTTATAGATACGGTCAGGTAATTGTTCCAACAATAACTGCAATAATGAAATCTCAGTGGCATTACCACACGCACAAAAAAGACTTTATATTTTTCATGTGCTGATGCAATACAGATCAGCTGGGAGATTTTATATCACGCACCCAGTCCTTCAGTGACCTAAGCTCCTTTGTTCTTCTCACTGGTAGGCTGAGGGAAGAGAAGAAACATGGAGGATCTTGCAAGATGTTATGATTAAATGTACCTGGAAATGGCCTGATCACTATCATTCCCACTTATTTAACCAACATTCACTCTTATAGCCATACTTACTTGCAAAGGGAGGCAGGAAAATTAGCCAGAAGATAAAAGTAAGAGGAAATAGGATTGGAGTGTATATAGTGAGTCAAAAAAGGTATAGAAATTTTGCCCTTCACTTGATTAGGGGTGATGAAACAGATGGTCATGAAACAATTCTATATGCTGAAGCGTTGGAACATAAGACCAGAAATGATAGAGTAGGGTCATTTGAAAAGCAGGCTACAGATTTGACATTTCCCAGTGTCACTGTATATCTATTGATGATTCTGGAAGAAAGGAATGAGAAAATGGAGGCGTACTGTTAGGAAGACAAAGTGACAGAAAAACAAGGAATAATAACATGGCTCACATATACTGTATGCTCACTAAAGCAACCATATGAGTTAAGTATTATTTTTAATTCCATTTTACTGATGAGGAAATGGGAAAAAACAGTATTTTTAAAAGAAAAACTAAACAATCTGTTCGAGATCATACAACATAGCAGGTCATAGAAATTAAATGTTAAGGCAGAAAATCAGCCTCCAGAATCCATGATTTTAAAATCGACATTATATTATTCTTATGAAAAAGCCAATTCAGCAAACTATACTGACCGAAATAGCTGCAAAACAATTTATTGTTAGAAGCTAATCTACAGTTCATATAATAGGAAGCTTGGGGGAAGACACAAGAATCAAATTATATCAATGCATTTAACACAGGTGTCCATTAAGGCAAGTGAAATTATTCAGAGTGTAATGAGTATTGGCTCAATTATGAAATTAAATCAAATCAGAAAAAGTAATAGCCCAATTAAATTTATATATTTGAAATCATATGTCAGTATGGATAAGAATATGCACAAGGGTAAATCTGAACAGAAATCATCTGATTTGTTATTCATACTCCTAACCATATTTTTTCAGATGGTATCTCTTCTATAAACACTAAAAGTCATTGAATACAATGACACCTTAACAGATTCACAAGAACATTTTTTTAAATTTATGGTTTATTAGAAAATATTCAGATGCCACTGTTGGAAAAATTGTTATATGATTTGCAAATCTTTCATTTCCCAACAACTTTTACATTATTTAAAAATGTCATTGTTTGCTTCAAACTAGTGTGTGCCTTTCATTCTTAATATGTATGATTTTGAGAACCAGTCTTCTTTCTCTAAAGAAGAATGAGAAGTTGGTGATAACTTCTCTTCTAACTGCATGATACTGTGGTAAATGGTTTAGTAAGAGGTAGGTGAATGTAACAGTATAGTTATAAATAAGACAACTGGGTAACCAAGGCTCACTTGCAATTGACCAGTAACAACAAGTGGGGCAATGCTATGAGACTCTTTAGATTTTCAATTATTTTCAAATTACCAAACATACGGATATCTTAAGATACAAATTTGCTTTAAAATCCAAATCAAATTTCACTGTTTCATGAAGCCATTGGTGAACAGTATGGAAAAGTCTGCCATCTTTGAAATGCTATACCATTTGACAATTACTCTTAGAGGCTGAGCTGTTATTTCTCCTGTGTGTATTATATCTTAATTTGGTTTCCTAAAATAGACCCAGTTGTCAATGGTAAGAACTGCACAAAGTATATTGTAGATCATCCTGAGATACATATTTGATGAATCATTAGAATTAACCATTAAAAATGAGTGATCACGAGCCAATAACACATGATTTAATTACAATTATTAATTTCTATTGATTGCTATTTTAATATATTGTTAACATATTGAAAGTGATGTAACACCGCATTCCTAGTTATCATGACTGGTTGATGCTTCTTTGAAGATTACAAACTAGTTTCACTTCATTCCACCATCTAGATTAAAAAGAGGGAGAGAGAGAAATACAATCACAGAACTGTCCCTGCTTCTGACAGCATCCTATCTATCCTTCTGACAGAACAAACTTCTTCTTTCTTAAACCCTCATCAAAGTCGCCTAACATATTCTAGACCTATAATAAGCCCCTCCTAAACCCACATGCTTTGTGGTGTCCCTTTTTCTCTTGCAATATGTATTAATAAGCTAAAACTTTTTTCAACTACAGACATCTCACCGATGGTTTGCTAATGGGCATCTACAACTCTTTCTTTCTTATTCCTTCATAATGCTTATTGAGGTATAGCTTATAAGTAAAATTTTAAGCATTTTTAAGTGTATAATATGATGATTTGACATATGTGCACTTTGTGAAATGATTACCGCAATCTAGTTATCTAACACAGGCAATACCTCACACAGTTACCTTTTTTTATGTGGTAAGAACACTTAAAGTCTAATCTCTTAGCAAATTTTACATATACAGCACAGTATTATAAACTATAGTCACCGTGCTTACATTAGATCCCAGAGCTTATTCACCTTGTAACTGAAGGCTTATACCCTTTGACCAGCATCTCACCATCTCCCTCACCCCACAGTACTTGATAATCAATATTCTGTTCTCTGCTTCTATGTGTTCAACTTTAATAGTTATAACTGAGAACAAAAAATAAAAGAAAATCATGTTCTCAATCTGAGGTTAAGCTTAGTAGAGGGCTGCCAGTTTAATAGCGCAGATTTATCCCAGAGAAATAAGTTTAAAAGAAAGATGGACCAAGAGGGCAGGAGAGAATTTTAAAATGTCTTTCTCAGTAGCTCCTTATAATGAAGTATTTATAAAGACTAATTTATTCATGTTTTAAATATTACCTGAATAACCTTATCATCCTGTGGAGGAAAATAAGAACTGAGTTAGCAGGTGTAGAATATATTGTAAATAACTTTCTATCATGGGATGAAATAGGTGAGTGACAGAAAAATTTAAATATTTTAGATGAACAGACATAACTTTTTATTCAGAATTTCAGAAGTCATTACTTGTTGAATTCTGGTGCCAGCACAAAAGAGAAGTGTGAAAACTATAAAAATCTTAGAAGGTATTATAACCATGAAGAGCAGGAAGCATTGTAATATTTTAAAAAAGAATGATCCAAGGAGATTTATTCATCTTTTTATTATTTACAAAGTTAATTGAGAAGTTCTACTGAAATAGAATTAAACAAATTGTCATTTTTGGTGCGAGAATACCAACTGATGTGTTGAAGCCATAGGAATCAAGGAAGTGACCCTAAATTTTAATTGTGAGAGAAACCTTATATAGGATAACCTTAATCATGACTCTTAACCAGATATACACATTTGACTCACCTGCTGAGCTTTTAATAAATTAAATACACACAGGCCAAATATTCAAATTCATGCAGTGTCAGGGCTGTGTAAAGGGGTGTGGTTGGGAGTTCAGGAGGCATGGAACATGATAGCAATACATTTGGAAAGCTAATCATTAAGATATTCCATGGTTACTGCTCTATTGTATTCATATCCAAACTGAACAAAACATTGTAGAATTATCACTTGAGAGAATGACAGATTTAAACAGATTACAAATCTTTTTTCTTAAAAAAGAAAAGAATAAATTACAACATAACAAATCTCAGTAGAATGACTTGGAGAGCTCCACTTTCTCTGTGCCAGACACATAAATATTTTACTTAATGACACCTGTTCTTCCTGACAATAATGTGAGATACTATCATCCCTATTTTCCAGATAAGCAAAATGGTGTACAGACAGCATAGGTAATTTATCTAAATGTATATTTCTAGCAAGTGATAGGATGGAGAGTTGAACCCATGACGTCTGGCTGTAGGCCACCATACACACTATACACACCAAGGAGCATTTAAATTTTCACCCAGCATTTCATAATTTGATTATGAAATGAAAAGATGGATGTTTATAACAGAAATTTTGGATCTAAATGTATTTTAAATGTAGAATATAGAATCTTTAATAATTGTAAATGCCACATAACATTAATTATGCTTTCTTAAAATACAGATTGAAATAGTTAATGTCACCGCTTTTGTTATACAGTCTATTTTATCCTCCTTTCTTTTCTAAGTCCATATATATAGCTGGTTATGTAACAAAAGACTGCTTTGTCATGAGCAAACTAGTCAGTCAAGTGAATTAGAATTGGTTTAAAAAAATACAAAAATCTGCTAAAATTACCACTGCAGGTAAAGCCAAGATTAAAAATCAACAATGTTATAAAACACAGCACAGTTTAAATTATATACAGCATATAGTTAAAATCACTTCACGATCAGAATTAATTTACCATTTTATAGCCATAATTATTTCTCCTCATTAAATCTTTGCAAACAGATTAGATAATAAAACATTAATCAGAGGGAAAAATCAGAACCCTTTTTAAAGATTAAATTTTCATTATTCTGAATAGCAATTATTACTCATCAATACTGGAAAGTTAAATCACCATTCAGATATATCACTTATTGCTTATGATGCAAAAACTTCACTAACTTATTCTTTAAACCGTCTTTTGAAAACTCTGTAATGCATTCCATAATTCTCAGATCAAAATCAGGTATATTCATGTACATCAGTGTGCAGCGTGGGGGATACAGCCAATAATAATGTAATATCTTTGTAGGGTGACAGGTGGTAACTTGACTTATTGCAGTGATCATTTTGTAATGTATAGAAATATTGAATCACTGTGTTGTGCACCAGAAAGCAGAAAGAGGAGAGAGAGAGGAAGGGAGGGAGGGAAGGAAGGAGGGAGGGAAGGAAGAAAGGATGGAGGGAGGGAGGGAAGGAGGGAGGGAGGGAAAGAATCAGGTATATTCAGACATCTTACACATTCTCTGCAATGTTTCTTAGATTTTCTTATTTATTTTTTGCATTCATTTAGACTTTGTTTAGCTCAAAAATATGTCTGTCACACGAATGTGTATAGTTGGCCACATTTATTTGACTGCTCCCATTTCCCTAGGTGGCTATTGCCTATCCTTATGTGGCCATTGCCTATCCATGCTGGCTTTAATATCACTCAGGCCCTTTATACCACCCTGCAGTGTCTAATTTTCTGCTTCTTGTTACTCTATCATTAACCAATATAGTGACGTCATGTTAATTAAAGCACTTTACTGGTTTTGCAAGGAAGAGTTTCTAGTAGGTGTATGTACCCATGATGACTACAAGACTGCATCCTCTGAAGTGGCAAGAAGCACAAAATGCTCAGTCATACTTGCACTAGCTCCATTGATGTCCTCTGGATCCCCCATTTGGTAACTACTCCTCTGTCATACTCAGTTTTCACACTCCTGTCCACTCTGTCTCTACCTTTAGTCTTATTAGAAATAATGTTGTCTAGCTTCACAAGATCTCTAATCTTACAATTCTTTTTTCTTCTTTAAAATTTCTATCCAGTATCAGAAGAAGGCTCAGTTGCCCAATGTATTTCTAAAAGTCTTTCTTATACGAAATGATTTACATTTTCTTTCTCCTATAAGGCAATCAGCAGTCTCTCTCCTTTCAAGATCTCTAACCATTAATTTCAAAGATTCTGCTGGCTCTTTTTCTTGTGGCTTCAAATATATTCAAACATAACATTTGGTAAAACAAATATTTTTAAAAATACAAAAATTAAAAAGAAAGCAATTTACAGATTCAACACAATCCCTATCAAATTACCAATGGCATTTTTCACAGAAATAGAACAAGAAATCTTACAATTTGTATGGAAATGCAAAAGACCCCGAATAAGCAAAGCAATCTTGAGAAGGAAAAACGGAGTCGGTGGAATTACGCTTCTTGACTTCAAATTATACTATAAGGCCACAGTGATCAAGACAGTATGGTACTGGCACAAAAATAGAAAGGAAGATCAATGCAACAGAATAGAGAACTCAGAGATAAACCCAAGCACATATGGGCACCTTATCTTTGACAAAGGAGGCAAGAATATACAATGGAAAAAAGACAGCCTCTTCAGTAAGTGGTGCTGGGAAAATTGGACAGCTACATGTAAAAGAATGAAATTAGAACACTTCCTAACACCATACACAAAAATAAACTCCAAATGGGTTAAAGACCTAAATGTAAGGCGAGACACCATAAAACTCCTAGAGAAAAACATAGGCAGAACACTCTATGACATACATCAAAGCAAGATGCTTTTTGACCCACCTCCTAGAGTCATGGAAATAAAATCAAGAATAAACAAATGGGACCTAATGAAACTTAAAAGCTTTTGCACAGCAAAAGAAACCATAAATAAGACAAGAAGACAACCCTCAGAATGGGAAAAAATACTTGCCAACGAAGACACAGACAAAGGATTAATGTCCAAAATATATAAGCAGCTCATGCAGCTTAATGCCAAAAAAGCAAATAACCCAGTCCACAAATGGGTGGAAGACCTAAATATACATTTCTCCAAAGAAGACATACAGATGGCTAACAAACACATGAAAAGATGATCAACATCACTAATCATTAGAGAAATGCAAGTCAAAACCACAATGAGATATCACCTCACACCAGTCAGAATGGCCATCATCAGAACATCTAGAAACAATAAATGTTGGAGAGGGTGTGGAGAAGAGGGAACTCTCCTGCACTGTTCGTGGAAATGTAAGCTGGTACAGCCTCTATGGAAAACAGTTTGGAGGTTCCTTAAAAAACTAAAAATGGAATTACTATATGACCCAGTAATCCCACTACTGGGCATATACCCAGAGAAAACCATAATCCAAAAACAAACATGTACCATAATGTTCATTGCCGCACTATTTACAATAGCCAGGACATGGAAGCAACCTAAATGCCCATCAACAGATGAATGGATAAAGAAGATGTGGTACATATATACAATGGAATATTAGCCATAAAAAGGAATGAAATGGAGCTATATGTAATGAGGTGGATAGATTTAGAGTCTGTCATACAGAGTGAAGTAAGGCAGAAAGAGAAAAACAAATACCATATGCTAACACATATATATGGAATCTGAAGAAATGGTACTGAGGAACCCAGTGACAGGGCAAAAGTGGAGATACAGAAGTAGAGAATGGACTTGAGGACAAGGGGTTAGGGTAGGGGGTGAAGGGGAAGCTGGGACGAAGTGAGAGTGTAGCATAGACATATTTACACTACCAACTGTAAAATAGATAGCTAGTGGGAAGTTGCTTTATAACAAAAGGAGATCAACTTGATGATGGGAGATGCCTTAGAGGGCCAGGATGAGGGGTGGGAGGGAGTCACGGGAGGGAGGGGATATGGGGATATGTGTATAAATACAGCTGATTCACTTTGGTGTACCTCAAAAACTGGTACAAGAGTGTAAAGCAAATATATTCCAATAAAGAGCTTTAAAAAAAAAATCATGCAGTCATGACTTCTACAGTTAAAGTGATATATTTGTCCTTTAATTTTCTCCATATTTCAAAGCTCTGTGATCTATATCTATAACCACAGTTTTATCACTGTACCTACTTACTATTCAGTCTCTAATTTAACATGAAAAAAACTGAATAATCAAATGAGAATATTATAACCTTTGAGTAGCTGGAATATTAATTAGAGAAATATTACACTTCAGTTTCTGCCACCAATTTTTTAGTATAATCTTTGGAACCAGCAAAAACAAGAACACCTTAGAAAAGTCTGTGCTTAATGATAAACATATGATTAATAAACAATTTATAGAAAAAGTCATTAAATGAGCTATTAGTGTTTAAGTTTGAAGCATATTTTTATTGAATTATGACATCCTTTGCTTTCTATTTCCTGAAGTTTTCATTTTGTTTTTCCTCTTTAATAATATCTGATCATGCTCTTCTCTGAATCTTGTTATAGTTTTATCTTACTTTACAGAAAACAGAATATCCCAACTATATTTAAATATATTGATATTTTTTCTTATATTGGTCACATATTGCTAGCATGAACTATGGTTGGATCTTATTTGTGTTGCCCAAAGAATACTTCATGTAGTTGATACTCAATTAAATTTAGTGGAGAAATTAATCAAGATTGTAAAAGTTGCACTAATTGTTTCCTTTCTTTAGATAGGTGGAAACAGCTTATTTTATGGTACAGGCTCAAAGAATTTATAAGCAACCAAAGCTTGCAATTTTAGATTTGAGATTTTAAAAATGATTAAATATAAGTGAAATGAGTGAAATGTTACAAAATATCCTTTAAGTTAAGGACTTTTGTTAAGTGACTGAGATGGTAGATACTTGAGACAAAGTTTTATATAACAAGACCTGTATCTGACATAAAGTCCTCACATGACAGAAAAAGAACATGAGAGATCTTTGGGGTCTCTTTTATAAGGACACTAAACTCAACTGTGGTGGGGACCCCACCCTCAGCACCTAATCACTTCCCAAGGCCTCACTTTCTGATACCATCACATTGGGGTTAGCATTTCAACATATGAAATTTAGGGGGACACAAGCATTCATTCCATAACATAAATTCTTATGTTTTTGTGATTTTAGTTTGAATTCAAGTGAGGACTAATGCTTTTGATTATCCATTAATGAGTTTACCTAATAACATCTTTTTTTTTTTTTTATTTGGAAAGGCTCTCTTTTATTTTCTGGAAGAGTTTACTAGAATTAGTGTTATTTCTTCCTTACATATTTGGTATAATTCACCACTGAAGCCATTCAGGCCTGAATATTTTTTTGGACGGCTTTAAATTACAAACTCAATTTATTTAATTAATTTAGAATTTCTATTTTTTCTTGGGTTTGTGTTGATCTTTCAAGGAATAGTCATCTCATAAAAGTATTGAAGTTAATTGGCAAAAATCTTCAAAAGACTCCAGTGATTTCTTTTGAATACCAGTAGTAATGTTACTGATATCTCCTTTTCCATTCCTGATAGTGATCATCTTTCTCTCTTCTTTTTTCTGCATCACACTAGATAGAGATTGGTCAATTTTATTGTTATTTTCAAATAACTGTGTGGTTTCATTGTTTTCCTCTATGCTTTTTCCCCTCCCATGTTCTCTTTCACTGATTTAGCCTCTTATAATTAATATGTCCTCCCTTTCTGCACCCTCACACTTCCAAGATTTCCAATACATTGATATTTAGACTGCTTAAAATTTCACATGTCACTGAGTATGTGTTCATTATTGTTCTACCTTTCTTCTTTGTATGATTCAGGTAGAATAGCTATTCTTCCCTTATATTCAAGTGTACTGATATTTTATTCTGCAGAATCTAATCTGCTATTAAAACCATCTTATAAAATTTTATTTCTGATTTAAATATTTCACCATCAGAGACCAGTTTGGTTATTTAGTTATAGTTACTATTTCTCTCATTATTATGTCCATTTTTTTTCAATTCTGAAATATATTTATAATAGCTGTTTTGAAATTTTGTCTGCTAATTACATCATCTCTGTCATTTTTGTTTCTATTGTTTGATTTTTTTTCTTCCTGTCTGTGTGCCACATTTTCATTGTATAGCAGTAATTACATGTGTTACATTGATTTTTAGATTTTGCTGTCTTCTTTTAAACAATATTGATGTTTTTCTGATAGGCACTTACTGTACCTGTAGATGAAGTAAATTTTTGTGGGAATAGAGAAGCTTTTACTTTAGGGCTCATTTACTTGCTCACCTAAGGAATGGTCTTTCTAAAATGTCTACTGAAATACTTAGGGACTCAACAAAGTCAATACAGTCTGGATGTTTGGATATTGGATTTCCCCCTTTTATTGTGTACGTTGCTGTCATTATTTAGTTTTAGGGCTATCTGAAGTTCTTCATTACCTGGTAGTTGTTCTTTACTCAGCTTTATGAAGTCTCAACTTAAAGTATGAGACTTTAGTCCTTAGCCAAGGACGCAGGTGGTCCCTTATGGAGATTTCTGTAGCTCTTTTTCTGCATAGTGTTAAAATGCATATTTGTGACACATTAAAATGTATTTTAAGGAACTTCCCTGCTGGCACAGTGGTTAAGAATCTGCCTGCCAATGCAGGGAACACGAGTTTGATCCCTGGTAAGGGAATATCCCACATGCCTCGGAGCAACTAAGCTTGTGCACCACAACTACTGAAGCCCGTGTGCTCTAGAGCCTGTGAGCCACAACTATTGAGCCCATATGCTGCAACTACTGAAGCCCGAGAGCCTAGAACCCCTGCTCTGCAACAAGAGAAGCAACCAGAATGAGAAGCCCGTGCACCACAACCAAGAGTAGCCTCCACTCGCCACAAATAGAGAAAGCCCATGTGTAGCAACAAAGGCCCAACACAGCCAATTAATTAATTAATTAATTAAAAATACAAAATATTATGTGGTATATACTTATAGTAATAACATCCATTATTAATCTGAATTCAAACTTAACTTTTTTTTTTTTTTTTTTGCTGAGTCTGGCAACTCTATTTACATTGCTACCTATTTTTAAGTCCAGACTTATGTTACAGTTCATATGAAAACTTTTCACTTCTCTAATAATCACTTATTCATCTCTGAACATCTACCTATGTTGTCTACCTATGTTCTATCCCATCTGATTTTATAATCAATATGTACAAAATATATATACATGCAACATTCAATAACTGTATTTTTAATTTTCATTAATTTAATTCCTACTTACAGGCAGAAATTTTAACTTATACTTATTATGTATTCTTTCAGCAGTTACTATATAAATCCTAACTATTACCAATTGCTTATTCATATTGTTACAGTGTGCTAATATGTTACCCTACATATTGCATTTAATTCTACTTCAAATGAATAGTTTCCAGAAGAAACATTTTCTGTGACCTAATGCTTCAGTTTTAAAGTGATAAATGTTACACTTAAACAAAACATAAAAAAAGAGTACAAAGACCTCATGTCCCTTTCATGGAATAAATTTCCAAATTCTTCTTTCTGTATATGTTATTTGCTACCTCAGTCCCTACCCTCTGTTTCCTTCACAGCTGTTGTTTATCTAATTTGTGCGTTCATTATCTGGGTTGTTGCAAGAGTCTTCCAAATGATCCTTTAACTCTAGTCTTTCATAATTTAAATCTGTTTTTTTCAGTAGAGCAAACAGTGGCATCTATCCAAAAATATACCTGGTTATTTCAATACGATGGTTTAAAATTTTAGTGATTTTGTACAGCCTTCATTAGAATTTCAATCTGCTCAACATGGTGTCTAAGACCCCCTATGACAATCCCTGCCTTTCAGCAACATTTTCCACTATTCCTTCCTTACAATTTACCTTTTGTAACTGATATGAATTGGACACTGCACTTGAGAACAATTTTATCTGTGGAAAATAATCCATTCTAGATAATAAGAAGAAATGAAAGAGAAAGAGTAGAGTTTAGTCTCTATGTGGATCACATGCTTTGGTCACTTTTACTAAAAAACAGCATCCCAAGAGAATCTTGATGGTAGAATAAGTTGTAGACATTATAGGTATAAAGATATCTTGAGTTCGATGGGCAATATGTAAAAAATATGGGAATGAAATATATCATTAAGTCACATAATGAGAGCTACTCCTTGAGAATCTCTTCATTATATATTTATTATAATTCTTCATTAAAATTTGAATTTTCTACAAAAAAAGGATAAAAAATGTATACCATTTCCTTTTTTTCCAACAATTTGAAATATAAAATTGTAATTTCAAATGTAGAGGGCATATTTTATGAAGAAAAACACTTTTAATTATGATAAATTCTTTTCTCTTAAATAATCAAACCCATAAGTTAAAATAAAAATCAAATCAATATTCAACATAGTTTTGGAAGTCCTTGCCACAGCAATCAGAGAAGAAAAAGAAAAAGAAGGAATCCAAATTGGAAAAGAAGAAGTAAAACTGTCACTGTTCGCAGATGACATGATATTCTACATAGAAAATCCTAAAGATGCCATCAGAAAACTACTTGAGCTAATCAATGAATTTGGTAAAGTTGCAGAATACAAAATCAGCACACAGAAATCTCTTGCTTTTCTATACACTAACAATGAAAGATCCGAAAGAGAAGTTAAGGAAACAATCCCATTCACCATTGCAACAAAAAGAATAAAATACCTAGGAATAAACCTACCTAAAGAGGTAAAAGACCTGTACTCAGAAAACTGTAAAACACTAATGAAAGAAATCAAAGACGACACAAACAGGTGGAGAGATATACCATGTTCTTGGATTGGAAGAATTAACACTGTGAAAATGACTCTACTACCCAAAGCAATTTATAGATTCAATGCAATCCCTATCAAATTACCAATGGCATTTTTCACAGAACTAGAACAAGAAATTTTACAATTTGTATGGAAACGCAAAAGACCCCAAATAGCCACAGCAATCTTGAGAAGGAAAGACGGAGTTGGTAGAATCAGGCTTTCTGACTTCAAACTATGCTACAAGGCTACAGTGATCAAGACAATATGGTTCTGGCACAAAAACAGAAATATAGATCAATGGAACAGGATAGAAAGCCCGGAGACAAACTATGGTCAACTAATCTATGACACAGGAGGCAAGGATATAAAATGGAGAAAAGACAGCCTCTTCAATAAGTGGTGCTGGGAAAACTGGACAGCTATTTGTAAAAGAATGAAATTAGAACACTCTCTAACACCATACACACAAAAAAAAGTCAAAATGGATTAAAGACCTAAATGTAAGGCCAGACACTATAAATCTCCTAGAGGGAAACATAGGAAGAACACTCTTCGACATAAATAACAGCAAGATCTTTTTTGATCCACCCCCTAGAGTAATGGAAATAAAAACAAAAATAAATAAGTGAGACCTAACTAAACTTCAAAGCTTCTGCACAGCAAAGGAAACTATAAGCAAGGTGAAAAGATAACCATCAGAATGGGAGAAGATATTTGCAAATGAATCAACAGACAAAGAATTAATCTCCAGAATATATAAGCAGTTCATGCAGCTACATATCAAAACAACAAACAACTCAATCAACAAATGGGCAGAAGACCTAAATAGGCATTTCTCCAAAGAAGACATACAGATGGCCAAGAGGCACATGAAAAGCTGATCAACAGCACTAATTATTAGAGAAATACAAATCAAAACTACAATGAGGTATCACCTCCCACTGGTTAGAATGGGCATCATCAGAAAATCTACAAACAGTAAATGCTGGAAAGGGTGTGGAGAAAAGGGAACGCTCTTGCACTGTTGGTGGGAATGTAAATTGATACAGCCACTATGGAGAACAGTATGGTGGTTCCTTGCAAAACTAAGAATAGAACTACCATATGACCCAGCAATCCCACTCCTGGGCATATATCCAGAGGACAGCATAATTCAAAAAGACACATGCACTCCAATGTTCATTGCAGTGCTATTTACAATAGCCAGGACATGGAAGCAACCTAAATGTCCATCAACAGATGAATGGATAAAGAAGACATGGTACATATATACAATGGAATGCTACTCAGCCATAAAAAGGAACGAAATTGGGACATTTGTAGAGACATGGATGGACCTAGAGGCTGTCATACGGAGTGAAGTGAATCAGAAAGAGAAAAACAAATATTGTATATTAACACATATATGCGGACTATAGAAAAATGGTACAAATCAACCGGTTTGCAAGGCAGAAAGAGAGACTTGGATGTAGACAACAAACATATGGACACCGAGTGGGGAAAGAGCGGAGCATTGGGGAGGAATGAATTGGGAGATTAGGATTGCCATATATACATTACTAATAAGAAAAAAAATACCAAGTTGTACACTCTAAATATATGCAGTTTATTGTATGTCAACTGTATCTCAATAAAAGTTCTTAAGAAAATCAAATCAACAAAACTAAAAGCTTCAGGTTAGGGATCTCAGATTTATTATTATTAAACATTTATTTCTTAAGTATTTAACTTAGAACTTCTGGAAACATAGATGTATATATGAATATTACTTTCATGTTCAGTAAAATTATAAATATTTGAAAAATATATGGAATTTTAAAAATTTGTCTTAGAGATGTAAAAAAACAAATAATAGTTTCTATTCTGTCACAGATACCCTTGGAGCACGTGTAGTGAATACACTTTCTGTGCCAGATATCTTCAAATGTGATTTTATAGTGTATGTACAGTAAATCTAACCACTTTTTGTCTTACCAAACTGAGACAGCAGATTGACAGAACTGTATTTGAATGCACCTGTATCTAGCGTCAAAGACAAGCTGATGCTCTTTACACATCACCCTTCTGAATCCTACACATCATATTCTAAAAAGGAAACACCTTGGAGTTTCTTGTTTGGCATCTAGATAAATCGTAGACTTTTAAATTCAACATGATGTAAGCAAAATTTTTTCTACTGCTTGGTTAGTATCAACCAAAACTCTTTTTGAATCTTTTCTTATGCTGTTTCAGCATTTTTCTCATATAAAGAAATCTCTTTTCACCCAACTTTATTCTGTTTTAGAATGATCAAATAAGGAAAATAAATGTTGTTTATATAACTCAGGCCTCTATTATGATGATTTCCCATCAGCAATTTTCAAAAGCTATCTTCATTTACTCCTCCAAGTGCTTCTGAAACTTCTGAAATGGTCATTTATTTCCCTAGTCACTAACAGTAATCTAGGCAGTGTGTCTTTTCCAACGGCCAATAATGCTGATTTATATGTTCTGTTTGGAGTTTTCCTTGTTACAATCAAATAGCAATTTTATTTCACTGAACAGTAACTTGCTGAAAATTAATAGAATTTGTTTACACTTAGCCTTGTAGAACATTACATAATTTAGGCAGGAATGTGCTTGAAAGGAGAAAAATATATTTTACTTACCAACCTGCATTCAGTCAGTTTGTGAGACTAATATGATCACCCTGATTAACTTGAAACTATCAACCTCATTAGTGTAGAAGTAAGACTTTTTAGTGTGACAGGTAGATGGTGGGTTTGGGTGTCTGAAGCATTTTTTTTAAATATGAAACTTTATGTCTGTGACAATCCGCAAGTCATAATTATTGTCTTGTAATAATGTATGTGAATCAGTAAACCTGGGCTTGAAAAAAGTACAAGAATTCCATATTTATCACTACTAGAATATTGTACATTTGTTTTCAGAACATATATGTAGGTTTTTCCTATAGAGATGTCGAGAAATTCAGAAATAATTCCATGAGGAAGAATTTCCTCCAAAGAAGTTCTAAATGTGATAAAGTTTAACGTGACAGGAAAGGTATATATTTGGGCCTCAAGTCCTGATGAGATGTTGATGGCAGTTGAGAGGGATCCTTATGGCACGTCAGTTACATTTTGTACTTAATTACTCTCTCACTGTGAAATACGTGTTTGGGGGGGTGGGAAGAAGTATGGTTCTTAAAAAATCAGTTAAAATTTCAGTAATATAAAAGTAATATTTTCTTTAGTTTACAGAAGAATTAGTTTACAATTATGGAAAACAAATTTGATTCTCAAAGTCACTAACTGCTTTGAATAGAATACAATTAAGTAAAGTCAAATGTATGAAAATCCAGTGACTGTATATGACTATGATTATTTGCTACAGGGGGGCTCACCTACTGTGCATTTGCAATCAGAGGATAAGTAATGGGAAAGACTTAGAGGTCACGAAAAGCAAATAACCTGCCATCTCTCCCTCTTTGTCATCTAATCTGGCAAAGGACTCCTTGCCACTTGCCGTTGAATACCATGGGGCATGCACTGTATTGGATTTTGTGTCAGGTCATGCAGAGCTGGTAATGAACTCTGAGCAAGTACACTCCTGACATGACAGAGAACATAGCTTCAAATCAGTAAATTAGTTTTCTGTCATCTAAACCCATACTAAACGACATTTGTTTTTTCAAAGCCTTTAAATGATTGATAGTCTGGTATAAAATACTCAGAAGGAATTCTTAACTATAACTCCTCTAACTGACTACATGTATTAGAAATAACACATTTTCTCTCTCTCTCTTATTAAACATTGAACATGTGACACTGGAAAATTATACATTACCAACATGTCAAAACTCTGGATTTAAGAATCTCACTGCTGTGAAAAGAGCTAGTATTTATTCTGTGTACCAGATATGGTTATCTATACTGTACATGTTCTATACTATCAGTAAATCATAAAACAATCTGAGAAAATTTAAATTATTTATTATAAAAATAATTTTCAAAGACAAAGAAAAGCATAAAGAATAATATACTGTGAACACTCAAATATACCAATGCCTAGATGCAGTAATTTTTCAATTTTGCTAATTTGCTGCATTTGCACACACATAAAAACAAATGCCAAAGAGATTAAAATACCTAAAATTATTTACAGGTATCATAACACTTTATTGTTAAAATTGTGAAAAAATATGCTCAAGTCATAAGGAAAATTTTTCATATTTCACTGCAATTTAATTATCATGCTAACAAAATTAATATTATCTATTATACATTCCATTTCTAATTTCTCTAACTTTTCTCCAAAATTTCTTTAGTAGCTGTTTTTTGCCTCCAAACAAAATCTATAACCAATGCCCACACATTTCATTTTCTTGTTATGTCTCATCGATATGTTTAATTTAGTATAATGACTGCCTTCATCCTTTTTAAGGGTTTGCCTCTTTCTTTAAAATCAATTTTCAGATTAAGAAACTGATTTATCAGTGACATTTAATTGTGATTTATTTTTAATTTGTTAGGTTTTTGCCTTTCTTTTATTGGAGCCTTCCTGTGGAGTCATTGATTTTTATTCATTCAATCTGTTCTGATCAATTAAAATAATTAAAATTTTGATGCTTCAATTTTTAGAAATTTAGAAAGTAATAGAATCTCCAAGTTAACTTCTGTAGCCATATGAGTGAATCATTAGCCTTGGAATTTCTTTACTTCTGGTGCATCATAAAATATGATGCTCAACTTGTGTTTGACTTGAGCCAGGTCGAGCATTAGCTATCATCCACACATTTAGTCGGAGCTCCAATAGGCTGTGGTCAGAGTGATCATTGTTACTGGGATATCAGTGCTTTAAAATACTTTTATGGGAGAGATGTAAATTTAGTATTGATAAAATTGTGACTATTTTAATATTTGAAATTTCCAATGCATATTTATTGTTGCAGACAACTTATATAAGATTTTTTAAAATATTGTATTTCACTTAAACATTAGTTTTTAATCTTTAACCTGAATATATGACAAAAAAATATTTCTAAAGCATTCAAAATGACTGAATAAAGTTTAAGGTTTATTTATAGTAGTTCTTATCCAGTATAAATAGTAGCAGAGTAGTCCTCTCTCTCTCTTCCTCTCTCACTCTCTCTCATATACATACTAGCATTGCATATATCATATTTTAAATATTTTATTTTAAGAATATGTTTGCAGAAATATTCTTTGTTTTAAATATATTGGAAATCAGTATAAACCATATTCTATTAAATGTGTTTCTTTTAATTTATTATTTTTATTTATTTGCTGCATTGTGTCTTCATTGCTGCGCACAGGCTTTCTCTAGTTGCAGCGAGAGGAATCTACTCTTCATTGCAGTGTGTGGGCATCTCATTGCAGTGGCTTCTCGTGTTTCAGAGCAAGGGCTCTAGGCACACGGGCTTCAGTAGTTGTGGCATGCGGGCTCGGTTGCTCAGCGGCATGTGGGATCTTCCTGGATCAGGGATCGAACCCATGTCCCCTGCACTGGCATGTGGATTCTTCAAGGCTACACCACCAGGGAAGTCCTTCTTAAATGTTAAGAATACTATTTTGAGCATTATCTTTGTTGCTAGGGCAGCCGTAATAAAATGTTGCAGACTGGATGGTTTAAACAACAGAAACTTCTTTTCTCACAGCTCTAGAGGCTAAAAATCCAAAATCAAGGTGTTGTCAGGCTTGATTTCTCTTGAGGCCTCTCTCTTCGGCTTGCAGATGACTGTCTTCTGACTGTGTCCTCACATGGCCTTTCTTCTGTGTGTGCAGCCCTGCTGTCTCTTCTCATCACATATGAACACCACCACGTACGACCTCATTTAACCTTAACTACTTCTTTTAAGGTTCATCTCCAAATATGGTTAAATTCTGAGGTGCTGGGCTTTGGGACCTCAATATATGAATTTGTGGGGAGCAAAATCCATCCCATAACAAGCATGCTGAATTATGTAGTGAAAGGTTCACTGTGTGTGGCCCAATAGGCTGCAGGTCAAATTCTGGGTGTAACATTTGATGACCTGTGATTAGTAATTTAATTCTTTTAACCCAGGTTTTTCTCTTGTCTAATGGGATGTAAGTGGAATTGAGATGGATTGTTCTGAAAATTAAAGGTAATATTTGTAATGTGCTTGACACATAATATGTCAATAAATATCTTCTCTTGTGGCAACAATTAATATTCTTCTTGTTTTGTGGAAAACAAATTCCACAATATGTATTATTCTCTTGCAATAATTTTGAAAAAGGTAATTCTATTAAAATTTTAATATTTATGTGTTTGCATCTAACTTTGAGCATCTCTGCTGGTGTGCCAAGAATGACTGTCAGGTTTCTGACAGATTGATCCCCTCAATTCCAAGCTTTGGAAAACCCCTTTTTTCTCTCATAATTTTTTGTGTTTTCTTTGTCATATAAAAGTTTGAGAAGCTGTGTGTTGACAGCAACATACACACACTTAAGATGATGTCAAAGGGCATATCATGTAAATTAGTGGTTCATTTCACCATCATATACAAATTACAAGCAATGAGATTTTTTTAAAGTAATTTTCATAATAATTTTAAGAGGCTCCTCTCCTGTATTTTGTTTAAATTTTTGATAATAATAATGAACCTAAAACAATCCTTAATTTTGATACATGGAATTATTTCCTCATTGAAATACATTTGTAACAGTATTTTATAGAAAATTGAATTAAATATGTTTTCTGCATTATTAACATAAACAAAAATACTTGCATGGAAGTAGATATATAGAGAAAAAGCAAGAAAAAAAAGATAGCTTTAGTAGCTAGAATCTGTACTTATAATTTATGAAGGCAGAACAAAGGTTTTTAATTTTATAATAGCCAACAGACTGTAGATAACATAATACAAAATTAGTTTATACACATTATCTTCTGCATAAAAGCCTATTTTAACTTTTTCCAGCTGCAATTCATTAATTTCCGAATTTATGACACATCTCAAGGAAACAGCAGCAACTGTTTTAGCCTTTTACTCTTCTGATTACACAGGAATGCCATCTAGTGTCAAAACAGTAACTGCATCCTTTCTGTCCTATGGAAACTCCTAATTGCTTATAGAGTGGAAATAATACATTTTATAGTATGTTTCTGTAAAATATGCTTTAAAGAAATATAAAGTCCTCACCATGAATAGTTGGGGATTACCTCTGTATAAATTAACAGAATGCCATCCAAGTAGACTTTAGCTATTTTTGTTTTTTTCTTATTATAGAATGAAAGTTAAGTTACATTTAATTTAATGCAAAACAAATTTATTGTCATTCTTTATAAGCAGTTGTATTAAGGAAAGAAATTCAGAAAGGTAATTACTACCCAAAAAAGCTCAATGTTATATCAATTTATGTTTTAATTTTAAGTTAACAATTCAGAAAAGCATTAAATATATTCTTCTTTATTGTTGTTTACAATTAATCAGTTATAATTAATATCTGCTGAAAATGGGGAAAACACTGAATGCAAATCTAGTTGAAAGATTGTCTGAAATTATAGTAATTTTACCTATTGCTGTTTATTAAATTCTTATTACTAAAATGATAATTTATAAAAATTTTAATATAAACATCTCGTGTTCTACTAGTTTGCTATTGAAAATTCTTCTTGAATTTCTCTTAAATTGAGTATCCAAATGAAAGTGAAAAACAAGTTTATTAAAATGGTTTATTAGTTTCTGCCTTTGTGGCTGACTTTTATTATAAATAAGAGAATTTTCAGTTATTTCTTCTCTAGGAAGCCAGTTTCGTTTTACAAGTGCAATGAAGTATCACCTTATCAATTAATTTCTATCAGGTAGAACACTGCTATACAAATAGTAGTAGGCACTTGAGTGGAATCTGGTAATAAAAAGCAGAAGGTAAAAGTACAAGTGGAGGGGAACTTGGTTGAATGGGAGATATTGTGGAAGAAGAGGACAGGAGGCAGTCGATAGTGTGGTGATTCAATACCAGCAGCCACAGTGGCTTATTTTTCTGGATCTAGATGACAGACTTGCATATACCATTAGTGGAGGTTTGACTGTCAACTCGTGATCCACGTAAGGCTTCCTACTTTAGTTCCAACATTGGGCTACTGCAAAAAAGGAGCAGCCTTAAGCCCTGGCACCGTAAAAGAATCTAGCCCACAGCTAAAGCCATTTAGCACCATGCATCCTAAGACTGACATTTATCTTTTTCAACAACCTGAAAGGTAGAATCATTGTTTCATAGCACACGTAGTAACTAGCATCTGTACTTCTGATTACCAGTTCTGGCTGAATTCAACCTGATGTATCAGAAGGCAGGGTTAAAGCTCAGTTGTGGATTCAAGTACAACTGGTTATTTGTGACTTTCCTATGTCCTATGTGTAATCTGAAGTAATCAGTCTACCTTTCAGATTTGTTGAAACAAAGAAATTAAGTGACATTACTACCACATTAAGAGGAATCTGTCATTTATAACAAAGAATCCTAGATGAATTCATGTATTAATGGGAGTCAAAAACCAGGATTCAAACCTAGGTCTGACTGGTTTTAAAATTCACATTTTTGCTGCTGTAACACAATTCATCTCTAAACCAAGTTCTGTTAGTAACTATATACATTTGAGAAAATCACTGTAATCATTGTCCTTGTTGGCAGAATAAGTGGTATTTTCTATGTATTTTTTAACTCATTACATAGTTTGGCTTTGCAAAATGTTTAATATGATTTATTTCATCATCATATTGCTGAAAGTTCAGTAAGGAGGTGAATGATTAAAAAATATTTTAGTAAAGCTTTAAAACTTTTGTGATAGAAATGTCTAATATTGATGGTGGGGACTAAGTCAACACTAACATCTGAAGTGGCAGCAGAAAGTATTAATAGAGGAGGTAATATATGAACAAAGTCTGGGAGGATCAATCAGTATTCACACAGCAGACAAGAGGAAGGGGATGCCACTGCATATGCAGGAAACAACAGGAAATTGAGGCATCTGCATTAGCCAAATACACCCAGTGTATTGTCAGTAATTTTATTAGGCTCATAAGGGTGTAAGGATTACATGAAGTAACACATGTAAAGCAATTTGGACAATTCCTCTGTTGGTAAATAGCAAGTACTCCACAAATGTTAGTTATGCTATACAATAATAGTCTCCTGTGGGAAAAATATAGCAAGAGAGGAGGCCAGCAATGTAAGCAATAGGATGATCCCCCAGTATCTGTTACATAGCACCATGAGTACTTTTCTCTGTAGGTAACGGAAAGCCACAGGTGGATGCTAAGTCTGGAAGTGTCGGGATGGATTTTTAATATTAGAATGACCACTCTATTAGCTGGTATACAGAGGACAGATTAAAAAATAATATGAATAGTCAAATTTAAAGAATGATGCTCAAGGCAAGAACATAGCCAATAGTAGAGGGATGAAGAGGAGACATTCAGATTGAAACTTTACAAGACAGTGTAGATAGGACTTTGACAATGGCAAGATATAGGGCGGAGTCAAAGATGACTCCCAAATTTCTGACCTGGTTACTCTGGTGACGGTATTTCCAAAAAATTCAGAGCCAGAGCAGTATTGCTCATGAGACACTGACTTCAAAATACTACCATCATCTCAATACTCAACAAAAATCTCATTCCCCCCCAAGAGGAAGCACCTTATCAAAATCAGTTTTCAAAACTGCCAACTGTTGCAGGTTAGCTTCCCAGGGACGTAGACTCCATGACAGAGAGGAAGATGCTGGAATTTCAGTAGCGAGTGGCTTAGGATTTGTGGAAGAATGAGAGTGGAGCAGCAGTAGATGGAGACAGAGGTTTGTGATGCAGTCTTAATAAAGGCTTCACAGCTTTATGTTTATCTCTGAGGCTGAGATAACTCTTCAGATTTTCACTTGTTCTGGCAACTTTATGTCTTTTTGTATTACTATACAAATTGGGCAGTAATGTGGGCTGCACGAAAAAGGTCCATGACTTCACACAAGGCAGCTTCCTCAGCCAAGGTACCTCCCCAACAGAGCTGACAGATGAGGGATATCAGCAGCCAGCATCTCCAGGACCAGGGGGAAGATTGTCTCTATTCTTGAAAGGGGTACATGTGGTGCAGATAGCATCTCTTTAAGCATTATTCAATCTCACATGCTTAAAATTCTAGAAACCATTTTGACTAATCTCTTGCCTTTATTGTTTATAGTTAATTAGTGCTCAAATTCTGTTATTTTCCCCTTGATTGCAACTTGTTTATCTCCCAGTTTCCATCCCAATACTACTAATTAGGAACACTCCCTCCTTACCCTACTTGGAGTACCTCTCTCCCCACTTCTAAGAGCTACATTAAAATATATCTGTAGCTCAAGAAGAAAGCTTAGTTTCCTCAAAGATGTGGCTGCTTCCTAATATGTCTTATATCTTAGTGGTTCATGATTGACTGATTTTGAATGTGATTCTTACACAATAGTGTCTCAACTTACAGCTTTGCAGTTTTTGCAGCCTTCTCTTCTTGTTTTGAATTTAAATGTGTTTAAGCAGCTCATAACTATCTCTAGCCCACATTGGTTTCACTCATCTTTAAATTCTGGGAGACTTACACAAGGTACCATGGAGAAGCTAACTATTAAAGAGGCAGTTAAGAATACTTGCATAATTGCCTAGATTTAAAGATTCACTCTTTCCTTTACTAGATCTCTGAAATTGATTTTCTACTCATTATTCCTTGGTTCACCAATTTTTAAAGATAGTGTTGATACCTGTTTATACACTTGCTATAAAATTCTGAGTGTCAGGATTTCATGTGAAGAATTTTAAATACTGCTGCTCCTTACTAAGTACTCACATTTTAACTATGATTTTTGTCCTTCGAAATAGATGGATCAGACTTACCATTTCACAGTTATATCCCCCCAAATTTGCATGATTTGTATTGCATTTTGTTATTGAACAAATGGATGTAATATAAAGTGGCAGGCACACATGATATAATATAAGCAATATATATTTGAAATGTGTTCTTATGTGTATGCTAAAAGTATGTGATTTAATTTAACAAAATATGCGATGTGTTATTAGCTATAACTTCTCAGACTACAAAATTATTGGGGCCATAAATATTCAATAAACTTTTAGAAGGTATTTTTAAGAACTTTTTATTTTGAGATCATTGTAGACAGACATGCAGTTGTAATAAATAATACAGAAATATCTGATATACTTTTGACCCAGTTTCCCCCAATGATAACATCTTGCATAACCATATTACAATACTATGACCAAAACACTGACACCGAGGCAACCCACTGACCTTATTAAGATTTTACCAGTGTATGTGCACTCTTGTGTCTGTGTGTCTGCACATGTGTGTATTTATTTTTATGAAATTTTATCACATTTGTAGATTCATGTGACCATACAGAATAGGCCATCACAAGTATCTGTCATAGCCGTAGCCACCTCCCTTTCTCCCTGCAACCACTAATGTGCTCCTCTCTAATCCCTGGCAACCTCTAATACGTTCTCCATTTCTATAACTCTGTCATATCAAGGATATTACATTTATGAATTCATAAGCATGTAAACCTTTTAGATTTATTTTTTACCATTCAAAATAATTCTCTTAAGAACCATCCAAGTTGTGTGCATCAACAATCTGTTGCTTTTTATTGCTGAATAAGTCTCCATGGTATATATGGACCACAGCTTATTGAACCATTGCCTGTTGATTATTAAGAATAAAGCTGCCAGGGAAAGACACTGGAATTCACCAGAAAAGACACCCCACATCCAAAGACAAAGGAAAAGCCACAGTAAGATGGTAGGAGGGACACAATCGTAACAAAATCAAATCCCATAACTGCTGGGTGGGTGACTCACAAACTGGAGAAAAGTTATACCACAGAAGTCCACCCACTAAAGTGAGGGTTCTGAGCCCCACATCAGGCTTCCCAACCTGGGGGTCCAGCAATGGAAGGAGGAATCCCCAGAGAATCAGACTTTGAAAGCCAGTGGGATTTGATTGCAGGACCTCCACAGGATGGGGAGAAACAGGGACTCCACTCTTACAGACACACAAAAAATAGTGTGTGCACCAGGACCCAGGGGAAGGAGGAGTAACCCCATAGGAGACTGAACCAGACCTACCTGCTGGTGTTGGAGGGTTGCCTGCAGAGGTGGGGGGCAGCTGTGGCTCACTGTGGGGATACAGACACTGCTGGCAGGGGTTCTGGGAAGTCCTCATTAGTGTGAGCCCTCCAGGACTCCACCATTAGCCCCACCAAAGATCCTGTAAGCTCCAGTGCTGGGTAGCCTCAGGCCAAACAACCAACAGGGTGGGAACATAGCCCCATCCATTAGCAGACAAGCAGATTAAAGTTTTACTGAGCTCAGCCCACCAAAGCAGATTAAAATTCTACTGAGCTCTACACACCCAGCCCTACCCATCATCAGTCCCTCCCATTAGCAAGCACACAAAAGCCTCTTATATAGCTTCCTCCACAAGAAGGCAGACAGCAGTATCAAGCAGTATCAGCAGAATTTCCTTCTGCAGAACTGAAAACCACAGCCACAGAAAGACAGAGAAAGTGAAAAAGCAGAGGACTTTGTATCAGATGAAGGGACAAGATAAAACCCCAGAAAAACAACTAAATGAGGAGGAGATAGACACCCTTCAAGAAAAAGAATTCAGAATAATGATAGTGAAGATGATCCAGGACTTTGAAAAAAGACTGGATGCAAAGATCGACAAGATGCAAGAAAAGTTTAACAAAGACCTAGAGGAATTAAAGAACAAACAAACAGAGATAAGGAATACAATAACTGAAATGAAAAATACACTAGAAGAAATCAATAGCAGATTAACTGAGGCAGAGGGGTGAATAAGTGACCTGGAAGACAGAATGGTGACAATCACTGATGTGGAAAAGAATAAGGAAAAAAGAATGAAAAGAACTGAAGAAAGGCTAAGGACAACATTAAATGCACCAATATTTGCATTATAGGGGTCCCAGAAGGAGAAGAGAGAAAAAAAGGACCTGAGAAAATATTGGAAGAGATTATAGTTGAAAACTTCCTTAAGATGGGAAAGGAAATAGCCACCCAAGCCCAGGAAGCACAGAAAGTCCCAGGCAGGATAAACCCAAGGAGAAACGTGCCAAAACACTTAGTAGTCTAATTGACAAAAATTAAAGACAAAGAAAAATTATTAAAAGCAACAAGGGAAAAATGACAAATAACATACAAGGGAACTCCCATAAGGTTAACAGCTGATTTCTCAGCAGAAACTCTGCAAGCTAGAAGGCAGTGGCATGATATATTTAAATTGATGAAAGGGAAGAACCTACAACCAAGAATACTCTACCCAGCAAGGATCTCATTCAGATTTGAAGGAGAAATCAAAAGCTTTAGAGACAAGCAACAGCTAAGAGAATTCAGCACCACCAAACCAGCCCTACAACAAATGCAAAAGGAACTTCTCTAAATGGGAAACATAAAAGAAGGAAAAGACCTACAAAAACATAAACAAAACAATGAAGAAAATGGTAATAGGAACATACATATCGATAATCACCTTGAATGTAAATGCACTAAATGCCCCAACCAAAAGACACAGACTGGCTGAATGGATACAAAAACAAGACCCATATATATATACTGTCTACAAGAGACCCACTTCAGACCTAGGAACACATACAGGCTAAAAGTGAGGGGATGGAAAAAGATATTCCATGCAAATGGAAATCAAAAAAAGCTGGAGTAGCCATACTCATATCAGATAAAATAGATTTTAAAATAAAAAATGTTAAAAGAGACAAGAAAGGACACTACATAATGATCAAGAGATCCATCCAAGAAGAGGAGATAACAATTATAAATATATATGCACCCAATATAGGAGCACCTCAATACATAAGGCTAACAACTGTGAAAGAGGAAATTGACAGTAACACAATAATAGTGGCCGACTTTAACACCCCACTTACACCAATGGACGGATCATCCAGAAAGAAAATTAATAAGGAAACACAAGCTTTAAATGACACAGTAAACCAGCTAGATTTAATAGATATATATAGGACATTACATCCAAAAACAGCAGATTACATGTTCTTCTTGAGTGCACATGGAACACTCTCCAGGATAGATCACATTTTGGATCACAAATCAAGCCTTAGTGAATAAGGTAATTGAAATGGCATCAAGTATCTTTTCTGACAACAACTGTATGAGATTAGAAATCAATTACAGGAACAAAACTTTAAAAAAACACAAACGCATGGAGGCTAAACAATATGCTACTAAATAACCAAGCAATCACTGAAGAAATAAAAGAGGAAATCAAAAAATACCAAGAGACAAATGACAACGAAAACACAATGATCCAAAACCTATGGAATGCAGCAAAAGCAGTTCTAAGAGGGAAGTTTATAGCAATACAATCCTACCTCAAGAAACAAGGAAAATCCCAAATAAACAATCTAACCTTACACCTAAAGAAAGTTGAGAAAGAAGAGCAAACAAAACCCAAAGTTAGTAGAAGGAGAGAAATCATAAAGATCAGAGCTGAAATAAATGAAATAGAAACAAAGAAAACAATAGCAAAAATCAATAAAACTAAAAGTTGGTTCTTTGAGAAGATAAAGAAAATTGATAAATCTCTAGCAAGACTCATCAAGAAAAAGAGGGAGAGGACTCAAATTAATAAAATTAGAAATGAAACAGAAGTTACAATGGACACTGCAGAAATAAAAAGCACCATAAGAGACTACTACAAGCAACTATATGGCAATAAAATGAACAACCTGGATGAAATGGACAGATTCTTAGAAAGGTATAATCTTCCAAGATGGAATCAGGAAGAAATAGAAAATATGAACAGACCAATCACAAGGAATGAAATTGAAACTGTGATTAAAAATCTCCCAACAAGCAAAAGTCCAGGACCAGATGGCTTCACAGGTGAGTTTTATCAAGCATTTAGAGAAGAGCTAACACCCATCCTTATCAAACTCTACCAAAAACTTTCAGAGGAAGGAACACTCCCAAACTCATTCTATGAGGCCACCCTCACTCTGATACCAAAACCAGACAAAGATAGTACAAAAAAAGAAAATTACAGACCAATATCACTGATGAATATAGTTGCAAAAATCCTCAACAAAATACTAGCAAAAAGAATCCAACAACACATTAAAAGGATCATACACCATGATTAAGTGGGTTTTATCCCTGGAATAAAGGATATGCAAGGATTCTTCAATATACACAAATCAATCAATGTGATACACCATATTAACAAACTGAAGGATAAAACCACATGATCTTCTTAATAGATGCAGAAAAAGCTTTTGACAAAATTCAACACCCATTTATGATAATAACTCTCCAGAAGGTGGGCAAAGAGGGAGCCTACCTCAACATAATAAAGGCCATATATGACAAAACCACAGCAAACATCATTCTCAATGGTGAAAAACTGAAAGCATTCCCTCTAAGATCAGGAACAAGACAAGGATGTCCACTCTTCCCACTACTGTTCAACAGAGTTTTGGAAGTCCTTGCCATAGCAATCAGAGAAGAAAAAGAAAAGGAATCCACATCAGAAAAGAAATAAAACTGTCACTGTTTGCAGATGACATGATACTATACCTAGAAAATCCTAAAGATGTCACCAGAAAACTACTTGAGCTAATCAATGAATTTGATAAAGTTGCAGGATTCAAAATTAACACACAGAAATCTCTTGCATTTCTATACACTAACAATGAAAGATCCGAAAGAGAAATTAAGGAAACAATTCCATTCACCATTGCAACAAAAAGAATAAAATACCTAGGAATAAACCTACCTAAAGAGGTAAAAGACTTGTACTCAGAAAACTGTAAGATACTAATGAAGGAAATCAAAGATGACACAAACAGATTGAGAGATATACTATGTTCTTGTATTGGAAGAATTAACACTGTGAAAATGACTCTACTACCCAAAGCAATCTACAGATTCAGTGTAATCCCTATCAAAGTACCAATGGCATTTTTTACAGAACTAGAACAAAAAATCCTAAAATTTGTATGGAGACACAAAATATCCTGAATAGCCAAAGCAATCTTGAGGGAAAAAACATGGAGCTGGAGGAGTCAGACCAGCTGACTTCAGACTATACTACAAAGCTACAGTGATCAAGACAATATGGTCCTGGCACAAAAACAGAAATATAGATCAATGGAACAGGATAGAAAGCCCAGAGATAAACTGTGGTCATCTAATCTATGGCAAAGGAGGCAAGGATATACAATGGAGAAAAGACAGCCTCTTCAATAAGTGGTGCTGGGAAAACTGGACAGCTATTTGTAAAAGAATGAAATTAGAACACTCCCTAACACCATATAAAAAATAAATTCAAAATGGATTAAATACCTGAATGTAAAGCCAGACAGTATAAAACTCCTAGAGGAAAACATAGGAAAAACAGTCTTCGACATAAATCATAGCAAGATCTTTTTTGACCCACCTCCTAGAGTAATGGAAATAAAAATAGAAATAAATAAGTGGGACCTAATGAAAGTTAAAAGCTTTTGCACAACAAACTACAAACAAGATGAAAAGACAACCGTCAGAATGGGAGAAAATATTTGCAAATGAATCAACAGACAAAGAATTAACCTCCAGAATATATAAACAGTTCATGCAGCTCCATATCAAAAAAACAAACAACCCAATCAAAAAATGGATAGAAGACCTAAATAGGCATTTCTCCAAAGAAGACATACAGATGGCCAAGAGGCACATGTAAAGCTACTCACCATCACTAATTATTAGAGGAATGCTAGTCAAAACTACAGTGAGGTATCACCTCACACTGTTTAGAATGGGCATCATTAGAAAATCTACAGACAGTAAATGCTGAAAAGGGTGTGGAAAAAAGGGAACTCTCTTGCACTATTGGTGGGAATGTAAATTGATATAGTCACTGTGGTGAACAGTATGGAGATTCCTTGCAGAACTAAGAATAGAACTACCATATGACCCAGTAATCCCACTACTGGGCATATACCCAGAGAACACCATAATTCAAAAAGACACATGCACTCCAATGTTCATTGCAGCACTATTTACAATAGCCAGGACATGGAAGCAACCTAAATGTCCACCAACAGATGAATGGATAAAGAAGATGTGGTACGTATATAAAATGAAATATTAGCCACAGAAAGGAATGAAACTGGGACATTTGTAGAGACATGGATGGACCTAGAGACTGTCATACAGAGTGAAGTGAATCAGAAAGAGAAAAACAGTTATCGTATATTAACACATATATGCAGAATATAGAAAAATGGTACAAATCAACCAGTTTGAAGGGCAGAAAGAGAGATCCAGATGTAGAGAACAAACATATGGACACGAAGTGGGAAAAGTGAGGGTGGGGCGATGTTGGAGGGGAATGAATTGGGAGATTAGGATTGCCATATATACATTACTAATAAGAAAAAAATATCAAATTGTACACTGTAAATATATGCGGTTTTTTGTATGTCAATTTTACCTCAATAATAGATCTTAAACACACACAAAAAAGTATAAAGCAGCCATGAACATTCACATACAGTTTTTTGTACATTTACAGGTTTTTGTGTAAACATATATTTTCATTTTTCTGGCATTAGTGCCTAAAAGTGCAATTGCTGAGCCATATATAAGCTCATGTTTACTTTTGTAAGAAACTGTTCAACTACTTTCCAGAGTGACTATACCATTTTAAATCTCAACCATCAATGTATGACTGATTTAGTTTCTCTGCATCTTTGCTTATATATATTATTTTTTATTATTATTTTTTATTTAGCCATTCTAATAGATGTATAATGATAGCTAATTGTGATTTTAACCTCCATTTCTCTAATAGCTAATTATGTTGTACTAAATACTTTTTGTTTTATTTTAATCTAGTTTTGTTAAAATAACCACTACTTTATTATTTTTAATACATCTTTATTGGAGTATAACTGCTTTACAACATTGTGTTAGTTTCTGCTGTACAACAGAGTGAATCAGTTATATGTATACATATGTCCCCTATCCCCTCCCTCGTGAGCCTCCCTCCCACCCTCCCTATCCCACCCCTCTAGGTCATCACAAAGCACTGAGCTGATCTCCCTGTGCTTGTAGCAGCTTATATAAGGTGTTATATAATAATTGTGCAAGCATGCTTATAGCTATATCTATATACCTAAAGTGACATCTAGGGGAAATCACTGCATGTCAACAGTGTCTTCAAAAACCAAAAGAGTTTTCAAAGTCAACTAGCACTAGACTAGTTGGTGAGAAAGTGAGAAATAAACTGTTGTTTGAAGCCAAAAAAATGTTTTCAGATAACAGCACAATGTTAAAAGTTTTATGGTACCTGATTTCAAAACTTACTAAGAGGCTATAGTAAATAAGCTAACATGGTATCAACATAAGAATAGACATGTAAATTTACAGAGTAGAATAAAAATATAGAAATAGACATGCACATGAGGTCACTTGATTTTAAATAAGAATGCCAAAGTAATTCAATAGGGAAAGGTTGACCTTTTCAATAAATAGAACTGGAACAAGGAAACCCATATGCAAAATAAAACAAAACAAAACCAGAACCTCGTTTCCCGGCTAACACCTTAAAATTAACTGAGAATGAACCACAAAGGAAAACCTTTAGAAGAAAACCTTAGTGAAACATCTTTGTAAGCTTGAGCTAGGTAAGCAATTCTTAGATATGACAATAAAAGAAAGCGATTAATTAGCCTTTATCAAAATTAAAAAAAAATTGCTCTTTGAAAGACATTAAGAAAATGAAAAATCTAGCTATTCCTCAGGGGAAAACACTTTGAAAAGTTGTGTTGGATAAATGAGTTGTATCCAGAACTTTTTAAAAAATCTGTAAAAAGTCAATATGGAAGACAAACAGCTCAGTAAAGATAAAATTGTGCAAAGAATTTGAATAGATAATTTTTCAAAGAATGTCAAATAAGCACATAAGTCTAATGTACAGTACAGTGAATATAATAATGTATTATATACTTGAAAATTGCAAACGGAGTAGATCTTAAATGTTTGCACCACAAATAAGAAATGTATTATGGAAATGTTAGCTAAGGCTATGGTAAAAATCATGTTGCATTATATAAGTGTATCAAATCAACACGTTGTATACCTTAAATTAATACAAGATTATATGTTAATTATATCTCAATAAAGCTGCAAAAAAAGATGCTTAACATCATTAGCCGTTATGGAAATGAAAACAAAACCACTGTACATCCACAGCAATGGCCAAAATTTTTTAAAGACTAGGGATGTTTAGTGGTAGAAAAAAGAGAAATTCTTCTACATTGCTGGTTGAGATATAAAATGCTATAATCATTTTGGAGGGCTCTTGGACAGTTTCTTAGTAAGTTAAACGTACCTTTACATTAAAACACTGCACTTTCTTTCCTAGATAGCTGTTTAAGGATACAAAAACATGTCCAAACACTTATACATCAGTATTCATAGATGCATTATTCATAACAGACAAAAACTGGAAACAAGCCAAATGTTCATCAACTGGTTAAAAGATGTTCAAAATGTAGTATATCCGTAGGATGGAATAGTACTCAGAAACAGGAAGGAATGCACTACCAATGAATGCAGTAACATGGGTGAATCACAAAAGCATCACACTAAGTGAAAGAGAAGTCAGATACAAAAGATTACATATTATATAATTCTCTACATGTGGGATTTCTTGGAAAGTCAAAGCTATATAGAGAGAAGGCTAATCAGTGATTGCGTTCAGGAGAGGGAGCAGGGATGGACTGTGAATGTGCACGAGGAAAATTTTGGGGAATGAAAATATTCTAAAACTAGACTGTGTTGATAGCTACACAGCTGAATAAGTGTACTAAATCTAATCATTTCTACTCTTAAATGGGCATGTTTTAAAATATTAAAAGAAGTTAAAAAAAAAATGAACAGAAAGTGAATGTATGGTGTGATAATTAAGACACTAATTAAGGAGAATTATACCAAAAACTATGGTTGTAAAAAGAGAGGTTGTTTAAAGCCAGTTAGAGAAACAGAAAGATTTAAGAAAAGGGCTTTTTCTCTGTATATTTTTTTGAGGGGAGGTGTGAAAGAGTTTTCTTACAGCTTCACTGAGACAACTCTAGGCTTATTTTCAAGAACGCCCCAAGGTCAATACCAAACCTTATACAATAAGGACAAGATGGGCTATCTTGGGATTTATACCATGCTTTTTAGAGTTTGAAACTCTTATGGATCAGCTGAGTAAAATTAGCAATGTATCATATATACAGACTAATAAATCTCATTAAAATTATATTACCTTTACACCCATAGTTTTTGATAAAATTATTTTTACTTGTTGTCTTAGTTACAACACCACACACATTATTTTTGTTTTTTAATTTATTTCAGTGTTTTAAATATCTTTTGTCATGTATACTTTGTTAGATGTAGTTTACAAATATTTTATCTCAATCTGTGGACCTGTATGTATATATTCACCTAAAAGAAAAAATAAACAATAATGTGAAGTCAAAATTTTGAATACACAATTCACCAAAGAAGATATACAGATGGCAAATAAACACATGAAAAGATATTCAGCATTGTTAGTCATCAGAGAAGTGCAAATTAAAACCCAAATGAAATACTCTTACTCCATACACATCTACTAGAATGGCTACAATCAAAGAAAAGAGAAAAAATAAAAACATGCCAATTCCAAGTGCTGTCATGATGCAGAATAGCTGGCACTCTTATACATTGCTATAGAAATGTACAACAGGACAGCTGGTTTTGAAACTTTTGGAAGTTTCGTGTAACATTAACCATACATTTATATGAGCCAGCAATCTCACTCCTCAGTATTTATCTAAGGGAAATATAAACTTATGTTCATACAATGTCTGTAGAGGAATGTAGCATCTTAATTAACAATCAAAATCTGGAAACAAAACCAAAATAGTCTTCATGCAGTAAATGGCTTGAAATAAACAACAATAACAGCAACAAAAATACTGTTCAGCAATAAAAAGTAACAAAATATTGGTACACACAACATCATAAAGTCCTCTCAAACACATTTTATGGAGTAAAAGAAGTCAGAGGCAACATGCTATATGTTTCCATTCATATGGCATTTTGGGAGGGGCACACAAGTGGTTGCCTGTGGGAGAGGATTGACTAAAAGGAGCAGCATGAAGGAACTTCGTGGTTGTAGATACATGACTTTTACATATATCAAAACTCATAAAACTCTATCCATAAAGTGAAATTTAACCTACATAAATTAAAATGTAAATTATTTTTGTTTTTTTTTTTTAATGTGAATATTTAGGCTTAGGTATACTAAACAAATTATCCATGTTTAGGAGGGTTAATATTTCTGTAAGGCATTCTGCAGTGGGCCTTTTTTTAAATTTCTCTTATGTGAATTTTACTCTAGTTTTTATTTTCCTCTTTGTCATTGTATTTTATTTTCTGAATACTTCAGGTATGTTCATAATGAGTGATGCGTCTTTCAATTTTCTATTCTCTTTCTTAGATAAATGCATTCATTCAGGCTTACTGTCAGGCAAATTGAAAATTTCTCTTCTTTATTTTTCTTTGCTTTAATTTCACCCCTGCTTTTTAATTACTTTGCTGTTGTTGTTGCTGTTGCTGTACTTTTGTTTGATTCTTTTTTTATTGTATTATCTAACATTTTATTTTAATTTCTCGAATTATTAGTTTAATCTCTTCTGAGAGTAATAATTAAAATTATATTTTACTTTCCAAATCAAAAATAACAACATAATTCTAGCCAAGAATAGTGCAAGTTTATTTATCTTTAGAAAACATGTTGTCTCAAATAATTGTATTAGAGATTAATGTTAAAAATTTCATAAGCCAAAATGATTCTCTAAAATCTTCTTGCCTAAAACTTTCCCCAAATATTGATTAAACACTAATGAAATTTTAGGTCTTGCTCACCTGAGATGGTCCACACTGTCTGCGAAGTGTGTTTCTCTCTAAATAAATCCACTTCTTACCTATTACTTTGTCTCTCACTGAATTCTTTCTGTAATGAGACATTAAGAACCTGAGCCTCAGTAAGTCCAGACACCAGGGAACATGGGTTCAAGCCCTGGTCCAGGAAGATCCCACATGCCTCGGAGCAACTAAGCCTGTGTGCCACAACCACCGAGCCTGAGCTCTAGGGCCCAGGAGCCACAACTACTGAGCCCACGTGCCACAGCTACTGAAGCCCATGCACCTAAAGCCCGTGTTCTACAACAAGAGAAGCCACTGAAGTAAGAAGCCTGTGCACCACAGCGAAGAGTAACCCCTACTCTCCACAACTAGATAAAGCCCATGAAGCGACAAAGACCCAATGCAGAAAATAATAAATAAATTTAAAAAAAATTTTTAAATAATATGGGTAGTCCACGGGATTTTATTACCCCAATTGATTTCATTATCTAAAAATAAATATGATGATAAAATGGATAAATATGCATTGAACAAGAAAGAGTTGTTAATGTTGACCTTACCTCTTTCATGTGTTTTAGGCTTCCTTAAAATGTCCTTCTGAGAGTTTTCTCAGATAGTTCTGCTTCCCTTTGATTTCCCTTGCTATTCAATTTTATTTGATTAAGCAATAGCACTCATTTAACAAAAGATGCTAAAGAAAGCATAATTTTCTTTTTCATCCTCTCTTCCTTAGGCAATGTATTAAGTTCTGCAATCTCATTAACCAGAGTACAAAAAGACATGAAACTCTTCAAATAACTCCTTTAATAGTTATTAGAGGACATCACTTACAAAACAAATATGTCGACTATTATTTTCAACAGCATATCAGATCTATTTATTTTGTTGTTGCAATTTAGTTTTGCAATTTGGTCTCTGGTTTATTGTCCCTGCCAAGCCCCATCCCTCTATTCTGTTCTGTTTTGCTAAGGCCCTCTTTTGTTAATATTTCTTACAAGCCCAATCTATGAAACATACTTTAACTTCCCAGCAATGAATGACTCAATTCAATACCTTTCAAAATGTGAGTCAAACACAGGCCATAGAATTTGAATTATTTAATAAAAATGATTAAATTTCTCTGTATCCCAAGGCATGATTGAGCATGTCTGCGATGAGTTTCAGTGCATGTAAAAACACCTTCAGCACTTGTCATTTCTCTGATCTCTTGCAAAATGAACAATCCACATCTGTGCCGATGGCTCTTTTCATTAGCCTCTCAGTGATCTGACTCTAATCACTCTCTTCTGCTGCGTAAATTATATTTACTATAGATAAAACCTGACATTTTATAACGTCTACCAATTATACTTCTGTAACTGCACTAAGGCAGCTTATGAAATCATTTGCCACACTTTTTCTATATTTTCAATTCTCTTTCTAAATTCCATTCTTTTTATCATAAGTAGGACAAGATGGAAAATTATGTAAATGTATGGTTACTTTCCTGATAAAATTAAGTTGTATAATTTTGCTAAAGCTATGTAATATTCAATATATGTCTTTGGTCATGAAATTAATTTTGCTCTTGAAAATAAGAATATTGATATTTCACCTGAGGATGTATGGAGAATCAACAGCTGTGATATTTGCATCTACTTGTTCCTTTTTATAGGTAACAAATATTTTAACATCAAAAGACTATGATCATTTTTAATAATGTTGGACATAGATGAAAGATCAAAAATACTTGGAAAGAGAAGGGGGAAAGTTTTTATCTCGATAGTGTTGAAACAGAAACTCCCAAAGTAGTTTTACTGGTAAAATTTTCAATCACATTTTGATGGCCAAACCATTATAATAACTTTTCTTCTTTTCATCCAACATATTTTTACTTTCATATTGATAATAGTAATTATATCCCATCATTAACTGTAAGTTCCTAAGGCTGATCACCTACACATTAACGTTCAACGACAAGTGTTTTCAGTCTATAACAGAAATACTTGCTTAAAAACACCATTAGAGAATAAGATACTCATTGTTAATGAAAGTATCACATTCAGTAGTTCCTTCTGGCCTAGGTTTATTTACATCAGTTTATCACTTAATAAAGCAAAACTAACAATGCAGTTTGTCTCTATTCCCTAGATGAATTTGTACACTTCTCCATGACCAAAACAGTCCAAGAACCCTCAAACAATAAATTGTCATTGGCCCAGAAGACGGGATGCATGATAAATCACAAATGAATGCCAGATATTTCAAAAGATATAGTTGAATGTAATATTTTATAATATTCTGTAAAAAAAAATAAAGAGAGGAAATGATTTTGGGGAGCCAAGCTCTGACAAAAAACTGGTAAAAATGAGACTATTGAAAAAATTTAAGAGCAACAAAATTGGTGATTTTATTTAAACATGTCTTTTGTGTGCAAAATAAGGCTAGATGGTAATTTTTGTAACACTCTGAAGTCAGTATACTTGCCTTGCTGCTGCTGTAATTTGTATTCAATAACTATTGTTTTGGATTTTAGGTACACATTTGATCTTTAGTGCCATCAGAATTATGTTCTGAGTGAGGGCAATTCTCTTTTTTGGTATTTCCTGAGCTACTGTGTCATCCTGACTCTGCTGTGAGGGATCACCTCAACAGATACTTGGAGGTGTTCATTTAAGAAAAAGTTTGAAAATTACAGAATTGAGCCATTAAATCAAGAATCTAGAAAAATAACTGTATATCCCTTTAAAATAATAACAATAATAGCATTAAGCAATAGAAAAGAAAGCAAAGAGAAAATAGAGAGGATTTGTAACAGCTATTCTTTCAGAAAGCTACAAAACAAAAACATATCCACCAAGCTTGAGAAAGGAGAAATCAAAAAATAAATTGAAAAAAACTACATTAGTAATGGCAAAGAATACTAATGTAGTTTGTAACTAATCAAATATGTTGATTCTATGAAAACCTTTGTGCCAATAAATTTGAAATGTATTTTGGGAAATTTTTTAAAAAATTAATACTACCAAGTAACCATAACAGAAAACAAAATTTTAATAAACCAATAACACAAAAATGTATATGGTAGACAGTTAACAGGAGGAAGCATTGTCTGCTGTAAAGTATGATATTAATCATGGATTTGTCATAGATACCTTTTATTATATTGACAGATTTCTCTTCCATACCTAGTTTGCTGAGTACCTTTTGGTGAAAGTGTGCTGCAATTTGTCAAATACTTTTTTCTAAATCTATTAAGATTATCATGTGATTTTTGCCCTTTATTCTGTTGGTATGGTCTATTGCATTGGTTGATTTCTTTAATCTTCAGTTCTAGGGATAATTCACTCTTGGTCATGATGCATAATCTCTTTTATATACTGCTAGATTCGATTTGCTAGTGTTTTGCTAAGATTTTTGTTTGTTTCTATTCATAGGAGATATCACTCTAGTTTTCTTTTTTTGTCATGTCTTCCTCTGGTTATGGTATTAGGGTAATACTAGCCTTATAGAATGTGTTTGTAAGTGTTTCTTCCTCTAATATTTTTCAGAAGAGTTTGTGAAGTATTGATATTAATTCTTCTTTAAATGTTTGGTAGAAATCACCAATGAAGCCATATATGCTTGGGTTTTCTTTGTCAAGTTTTGTTTCATTATTGTTAATCTAATATCAGTTCAGTGCAGACTCTCTTACAGGGGTTGTTATTGAGACAAATCTCTGAGGTGTTTCTTTTTTTCCCCACCCCAGGAAGGCTTTTCTTAGCTGTGTCTCCATATTTCTTTCTGAAAAATCAATTGGGCTGAGATTTAACTTGTATCTTTCCTGAAGCTCCCAACCTCTTCTTAGTTACATACCACCAAATTCTACTTCATTTCTGAGAGCACATTTAGACTTGAACTTCTCCACTGTCTGTTTCAAATAAAATCAATTCCTTTGGGAAATTTTCAAAGCTATCTTATGGTATGGCTTTTCCCATAGGAAAAACTTCTAAGCCATAGTTCTGGAGCTGGGATCAGAGACAGTGGCCTGCTTCTCTCCAAGTGATGTCCCGCTTTAAGAACAGGTCACTCGGTGTGTGTGTAGCTTCTAGCCTTTTCAGTTTGTGTTTACCAGCATAGATGCTCTGGGATGTGGTAGTAGAAGATCCGGTATTCTTTATTCTCAGCAGCTGTGCCTGAAGAGAGAGAGAGAGAGAGAGAGAGAGAGAGAGAGTGTGTGTGTGTGTGTGTGTGTGTGTGTGTGTGTGTGTGTTATGAATATATATGATAGATAGTGGTATTTCAACTGTTCTAACATTGTATATGGGAATTCTATGTCCAGAAAGGTAGTGTGAGATGCCCTGTGGAGTGAAACAAGCATAGGTGGTCAGATTTCTATACAAAAAATTTAAAGTTAAAATTGTTCTAAGGTCATAACAACAAATGAAGAAACATATATTTTAGAAAATCTACTAAAACTTGGTAGGAACAGCAAAAGTCAGTGTGACTTGAACCACAGCTCCTTCTCTCCCAACCCCCAAGTTTAGCCAACTGAATCTCCATACCAGGCAGCTACAGCCAGGGAAACAGTGCTGCCTCCCCCCTATTTATGTTATCTTTATGGGAGAATTGGATTTATTATTAGATCTTTCCCCACATTTTTTTCTTCTGTTTTAATTAAAAACTAAATATGTTTTTTGCATTTTCTATATTTTAAAGTCTATTACATTATATTAATATCTTTGTGTGTTTTATATACATATTTATTCACATAAAATAATATATGTGTATTTATTTATGTATATACACATGTATAGATATATACAATCTGATTTGCATTCTCATTCCATATTTAATTCCTTTCATTTTAGGTGCTTTTTATTTTACCTTATTTTACACGATTGTCTTGGTAATATTTTTATTTTGTGTTTCCTTTGAGTCAGATTGATAGTAGATAGAAAGTATTACCCTTTATGTGGTAAATTGCCTTCTGCTGAGATACCAGCTTTAAAAATTAGGTCTCCCATTAGCAATTAATATGTGTAAAATACTTTTCCATAAGGTGTGGAAAGAGGAGGTCAATGTACAGAAATGAGTTTTTGGCCATGATGATATGTTATACATCTTTAATACATTGATTAGTTGTTGCTCTACAGCCTTTTCTGAAACTGACTTTCTGTCACCTCCCATTCCACTAGAAGCATAGATAATGAACATGAGGTTCAGCCACTAGCAAGAACTCTATGTATGAATTGAACTAAGGTAATAGTGATATTTGGAAGTGCTGTTCACTGAAGGTTCTATTAACTCTCCAAAGTGTTCTTATTGATTTAATCATTAGTGGCTTTATTGTTTCGAAAAGTAAATTCTCTGTTAGAGCAAAAGAGGAAAAATTTAGTCAGATATTTGATGTGTTTTCTACCTCCTTTTTTTCTAGAGAGTAAGAGTGTTTCCAAATGCTATTCTTTTGCATAAGAAATAATTTTGAAAACATAGACATCATTGTATATAAAATTCTTTTGAAGTAGTATATATTGTATCACATGGAAAACTTTGCAGGCGAAAGTTCTTCTTTAAAATGTATTTAAGGTTTTCATTCCTTTTAATTTATTAGATTATCTACACTCACTTTAACTTTCAATATTTGATAATGGCTTTAGTTACATTTATAGCTAAATATCTCATATTTCACAATTTTAAGAGGGGATAGACCAGCACATAAAACATTGTTGCTAGCAGTTATCTACTGTCTGCATCTACTTTGACTGATTTCCTCCCTCATCTCTACTGGTCAAAATTCTATATCTGGTTGAAAGACAATGCTGCAGAGTGAAACTTACGGACACCCTCCCTCCCCTCATATTCATATGTTGAAGCCTTAATGTCCAATGTGATGATATTTGGAGGTTTGGCCCTTGGGAGTTAGTTTGGTCATGAAGGTGGAGCCCTAATTATGGCATTAGTGCCCTGATAAGAAGAGACTTGAGAGAGATGATCTCTTTTTCTCCATGATGTGGAGATATAACAAGATGGCCCTCTGCTAGCCAGGAATGCGCTCTCACCATGTACTGAATAGGTCAGTCAGCATCTTGATCTCGGACTCCCCAGGCTTCAGAACTCTGAGAAATAAAGGTTTGTTGTTTAAGACACCCAATATATGGTATTCTGTTATAGCTACCTGAGCAGACAAACTCAGACAATTTAAATATCACATCACAAGAAGTCTTAACTAATTCTCAGATCAGTCAGGGACATTGATCACATTCGTCCTTCTTTTGTGTTTATTTGTAAACATGTCTCATCTCTCTTACAAGATGGTAGATTCTTTTATGTCAGGAAGCTTTTAACTGACCCTTTATTTCACTAGAGTCCTAGAATAATTTGTGCACATATTAAGGGTAACCATTATTTGTTGAATTCAATTAAGAAGAATAAATTAATTTCAATATGAATTATGTAAACAGAATCATAACAAACTTAAATTCCAGTTAGTTTTATTCCCTCTGTTTTTCCAGTTAGCTACAAAATTTTAAACAATTTTAAAAATGGGATATTTTTAATAAAGATAGAAAACTTATGGGATATTGCATTTCATTTTTGATAAGGACCCTGCTAGCCATACAGAATGTATTAATATAAACTTGTTAAAAGTTATGATTGAACAGTCTTTTTTAAGTTGATACCATAATCAGGTAACAGTTCCTTTGAGTCTCCATTCCTAAGAAGATATTTTTATCAAGGGCACCATTAGCACATGAGTATTATTAACAAAAAGACTATTGCTGAAAAGATTCTGGAGAAATGCAGTATCAGAAAAGCCACTCTAGTTATTTTTAACCGAGAGATGTTTTGATGCAGGGAGCTCGATGCTTATAAACTTTGCCTTCATTTCTAGATATTTTATTTGTTTCTTTATCAAAATGATCCGTTAAATGTGATCCCATTTTATTCCAGGGTGGGGAGAGGGACTTTTGTATAACTTAAAACTATATATATTTATGCTATTTTCAATTTATTTAATTTTTATTTCTTTTCTAAAAATTATTTATTTATTGGCTGCATTGGGTCTTACTGCTGCGTGCGGGCTTTCTCTAGTTCCAGCGAGCAGGGGCTACTCTTCGTTGCAGCGCATAGGCTTCTCAGTGGGGTGGCTGCTCTTGTTGTGGAGCATGGACTCTAGGTGCACAGGCTCAGTAGTTGTGGCGCAGGGGCTTAGTTGCTCCGTGGCATGTGGGATCTTCCCAGACCAGGGATTGAGCCCATGTCCCCTTCACTGACAGGCGGATTCTTAACCAATGCGCTACCAGGGCTAAGTCCTGATTTTTATTTCTTTAAGTAAAGTTTTTCTGTGTTCTGTATATAATTTTTCATCACAATGCTGCCTTTTTTTCCCTCTTGAGATGTGTTATTTTTTTATAGCAAGTGTGGATTACACAAACTTGTTTGGTTGCTTGTCATTTGTTTTGATGGGGTCTGCTACATTTATCAGACAAAATTCTTTTCCCTATAGAGTAGATGTAGATTTTCTTTGTACTCTCACAGGAGATTTTAACAACTCTGGACCAGTTTATGTTAATTTCTCATCATTTGGATTCCTGCACGTATGGGTGGAATGAATTTGGTTCACTACCGCCTGCACAGATAAGAGATTTTGACTCCACACAAAGGATTTGATTTTGGTTTTGTTTTTTGTCTTTTGTTTTTCCCGGAGTTCTGTGTATGATACACCTCCTTCATCCCTCGCCAGGTTCACTGAGCAGGGATATTTTAGTTCCTATTATATGGATCATAGTATGTTTTGGAGATCCAGCTTTTAGGGAGGATTTCATTTGTTGTTCTGTGACTTACCCTGACCATTGGCTGAATCTGTTGTGTCAGTTTGTGCTCAAAATTCCTCCCCCCAGTTATCAGAGCCTTGGCAGTATGGTATCAGCTTACTCATCTCTGAGTTCCCAATTTGTTTTTATACCTGAAATTTTTGATTACAAGTTATCTTAAATAGTATTTCCATTTGCTTGTGGATGCAGATGGCATGCTGCATCACTTTATTTTTCCATTTTACAAAAAGTCATCTTATTGCTCTGAAAATATTATGTAAATGTAAAACATAGAAGTATATAACTTATTTTTTCTAAATCCTCAGTGTATAATTTTTATTTAAAGTTCCAGTAGAATCAGCACAAATTGATTAAATGCGCATTAAACAAATTCAAGTCTGTGTCTAGAATGTTGAACAATCAATGACAATAAGTAATATATTAACTCTGACCTCAAAGTAATCAAGATAAACAAGTGTAGCAGATAAAACATAAACATAAGTCAAAGTATTTTTATGTAAACCTTTTAATCTTTACCACTTCTCAATGTGAAAATTTTTAAATCATACAGAGAGTACAATTTCAAAATTAATCAGTATTTTTCACAAGTCTGTAGACTGAATTGGCCTTATTTGAGGATTTTTTTAGTAAAAGAAAATTCATTATTCTGCAGGTTATACATTTTATTGTTGGTTAGCTCTCATTTTAGAATTCTCATAATACGTTTTTATATACCTCCCTGCGACACTCATCCTAATTCGGCCTTGTGGATAGAAAAAGCAATGAGTCTGTTTCTTTCCCACATAAAGATTATTCAAAAATTTGGAGAAAACTATCCTTATTCTGAATATTAAGTTCCCTAACCCTCTCATAATTCTTTGGTTAATATTGTTTCCAGAGTTTTATCCATCTGTTCCCTTGTCCAGTTTCTTGAATTAATTTCAAATTTCAGCATCTAAAATTAATACAGTACTCCATAGGTAGCTCGATCCACATAGAAAGTAATTTTACCTCCTTTGAAGTAGACACTATTATACCAAATTACATTAAGTTTGCATTTTCTCTTTCAATGACTTTTCATTTGAACAAGCTATGTTCACACATGCCTTTTTATTCTTTCTTACTATTGATTCTAATGCTAAAATCTCTCTCTCTCTCTCTCTCTGCCTAGAGCTTATATTGTGCTTCATCAGATGAAAGAATGAGTGAAACATAATTTATGCTTATAATTCTGGCTATCTTCTCTACTGTGTCTTCCGTAATATTTTTAATTGAACTTTTATTTGCAACCTACTTTTAGCTACTCTTAGCTTTTATTTTTTCAAAATGATTTAAAACTACTTAAAATAATTATTTCAATAAATATTTATTTTCTTTTTCAGCTGCTGAAATTGATTTATAGGAATAATAATAAGTAAAATAAAATAATACCATTACTCTTATAATCCCATATTATTGGGCCAAAATTATGTCTAGAAGCCAGTTTTATAACCTCCTAATCTGCCCTTGCAATTGATTATTTCAGTTTATTATTAATATTATTATTTTCACTACCATTACTAATTGTATTATCTTTACCAGGAAGTATCTATCATTTGACCATATTGCAAAAAGTTATTTTGTTATGCATTGTCTTTTACATTTTTCCCCATTTAACGTATGTCAAATAAACTGCTGTTGAAGTTTTTCTCAGTAATAGATTATAAGTGGCATATTTGGGGACTCCCTATGTCTTGATATATGAATTTTTTCACTTTATGTTATCTCATGCTCTTTTAGGTTTCAGTTCTGTAAATGCCTAAGTCCATATATGAAAAAGACTCAAAATATGTATCTTTTGTTCATATATCCTGTAATAACCTGAATTTTTAATTTTCCCTTCCTAAAAGTGCTAAATATGAGAGTTGTAATTAGATGGAAACCAGTTTCCCCAAGTAGATTACATTTCTATACAAAATAGTCTCACATGTGCTTTTTCTAAATCACGTTGACTCTAAGAAATTAAACCACAACTGAGATATGATTACATTTCTTGATGTAATTTTTTTAAATTCATTCACTTATTTATCTATTTATTTATTTATTTATTTATTTATTTATTTATTTTTGGCTGCCTTGGGTCTTTGTTGCTGGGCAAGGCCTTTCTCTAGTTGCGGCAAGCAGGGGCTACTCTTCATTGTGCTGTGCAGGCTTCCCATTGGGTGGCTTCTCCTGTTGTGGAGCACGGGCTCTAGGTGCCTGGGCTTCAGTAGTTGCAGCACATGGCCTCAATACTTGTGGCTCACAGGCTCTAGAGCGCAGGCTCAATAGTTGTGACGCAAGGGCTTAGTTGCTCCGCGGCATGTGGGATCTTCCTGGAGCAGGGATTGAACCTGTGTCCCCTGCATTGTCAGGTGGATTCTTAACCACTGTGCCACCTAGGAAGTCCCTCTTGATGTGATTTTTGACAAAGTCTGTACTATGTAGTCATACTCTTCCCACAAACTAGGATTTGGTCTTTGCTGCATTAGTCTTGTTTCTTTCCACTGAAAGCAACAGAATACCAGTCCAACCAGAAGAAAGAGCAGGAGACAACCTTATTTTTTGTATATATTTAGAGTGCATTGTTGGATAAATAGAGTGATTCTCGCATTGCAAACAAATATTGCTAAAGAGGGACAACTAAAGAGAGATATTAAAAAGCATGCTGCAAATTGACATTGTGCAGTGAAGGGCACTGTTGAGCTCTCCTTTATTGAAATTCCACTACCGTTATACCTAGACATTGCATTTTCTAGGTCTTCTTTGTAATCATTTTACCATTGTAATCAATCTCCTCATTGTTTGCACTTCATTCCACACTTGGTGCATTTCTTCTTTCAATCTAATTTTATCCTAGAGTAATGTAATGGACGTTCCACACCTATACTGATGAATCTACAGATAAATTATGGAATCCACACTGTTTTTAATGTTTGATACAGACAGTACTGATATTTCCCCAAAAATGATAGTACTTGATCTTCTTGCCTTATCAAGTATTTGACACGAATATGTGCTGACTGATATTCTTGCTGCCTTTGACATGTGGCTGTAATTAGCTGTTGACTAATATCAATAGAGTTGATGTGTATATCACAGTTTTGGTGTCCAATTTTTATTGAAGCTGTTGCTGACACTATTGCTGATGCTTTGAACTCATGATGCCATGGAAATTCTAGAAAATTTCCTTTCATTACTTTATGTGTGTGTGTGTGTGTGTGTGTAATTGCAACCCACATGCCATTTTACCACATTAGGAATCATTGGGGACTGGGCAGAAAATAAATAAACGAGAGGTATGTACCAATGATGCAAACATATTTATAACTTCCCCTAAAACCTGGTCCATGTTCCTTGAGCCAAGCTAAAATGTTTTACTCTATGTCTCCCCAGTTCTTTATGCAAACACAGCATTGTTTTGTCAACCACCCTTTTCACTCAGGTGCGTGTTGATTGTATCTCAGGATAAATAAAACTTTTGTATAGATGATAGACATTAATAATTAATAGAGCACAGCTGATTAAAGCTATCATACATGTATCCCAAACTCAATATTTAGCTAGAAATAGATAATTAAGAAATTAGTGATATGGTTATGGTACAAATTCTAAAAACAAACCATGGTCTTTGTCAGTTTGCAAGACACAAAGCTGTAAAGAATAATATCTATATAGAATTAACTTATATTTTGGAAGAAAACAAAGTGTAAGATGTAGAATTAACAATTTAACATTGTCTATGATGAGAATTAAAACAATGAGAGCAGTAAATGGTATAGAACTTGAGAAGGGGAAAATTTCTGAAAAGCACATATAAGTAATAATAGGTAGTAAATTATGTTACATTCATAAATCTAGGGAAAAAATCATAACAGTTATATAAAGCATATAAACTATTGCTGTTTTATTCTGAGAAGCCCAATGCATTGTCAAAAATGATCCCAATTATTATAAATCAGAAACACTCATATTTGAACTGAGGAGAGAAAATATCTGTACTTTCAAAGAAATATACATATTTCTAGTTAGCAATCATATTAGAATAAGTTAAAACTCACAAATTGTTTTCGGGTATAACAATTTTCCGACATTCAAATACAGTTTAATAGGAAGTGTTTCCAACTCATTCTAACTCTCTAAGCTTTTCATTTGCAAATAAATTTGAGCCTTTTCAGGCTTGACTTAAATTGTAGATAAAATAGCTTTGTGCAACATATAATAAAAGACTTTTAAGAGGTTTAGAATGTTTGCAGATAGAAAATATCTCATGCAAAACATTGTGATGAGATAAGCGTAAAGAATGCAGTACCATATGGATTAATTTTCCTTTAAAATACAAATTGAATATGGAACTTTGAGAAAAGTCACTTTGGAGAATAAAAGTAGATCACAAAGTACTGAAAAGTATTTTCAAATATTGTCGATACGTTGCTTTTAAGGGCTTTAATGGACTCATCTAAACATGTACTTTGTTTTAATGTCTATTAGTCACATGATAATTTCTTTTTATAATATATGTTCCTTAAATAATTGCAGTTGATTTTGCAAATTTTTTATTGTCTAAACTTTGCATAAACTTTTCCCACAAACCCTGGTTATTTTCCCAACATCTAAATACAAAGACTAAGTGAAAACAAAATAGATTAAACACAGAAAGCAATGTGCTAAGATGGTTTGTTTTTGGTTAATGAAGGCATAGTGGCAGGCCATTCTACCTTGCTCTCTTGACTATTTCTCCCTTTATATCCTTCCATCACCTCCTTAAAATATGTCTCTCCAATCTATGTTGAATGTACTCATATTTCTTTGTTGTTAGGGAAAATGTGTGTGCCAACAAGATGCACTACTCAGCTATGTTCAAGCTCTGTACTTTATCTTCCCCCATTCTTCACAAACAAATATCTTGAAAGAGTAAACCACAGCTGTCATCTACACTTTCTCTTTATTCCAATTTAATTGCACTTCTGCCCCATAAGCCCCTCCTAAATTTAAGTATAAAAATAATTTCAAAAACAAATCATTTTTATCAATTGACTTACAAAGGTGTTTATTATTACTGGCCATTCCTTTATTCTTAAGATGCTGTCATCTGCACCTATCCTTAAGTAACAGCAATTCTTAAGTTTTGATTCTAACTCTCTTCCATTTTCTACTGGGCTCTCCCACTGCAATCTCATCTACCATTGTATTTTCAAAAGTCATCTATGTAATATGATGTAAATCAGTGTTTCTTGACTAGACTTTATTTTTGAGATTTTCTCATTATTACCAATTCATAATTAGCATATACATTTAGATATCTCCAGAAGCTTCTTGAAACAAAAATGACTAAAACTGAATTCTGATCTCCACATCTAGAAAAGTAAGCGTTTGATGTATATATTATTTTCATCATTTGTATCCCAGCACCTAGCATTGAATCTGACATGTTTTTATTTATCAACCATTAGTTGTAAAATGTTGTTATAATTAGAAATTTCACTATTAAGCAATTAAATATCTATGTTTATAGAATACACTGTATTGTATTCTCAAGTACTTGTGTATACCTTATGTTAACTGCTCTTATTACAAAAGGGAAAAGCATCCCGCAAACAAACAAAAAAACATACAAAAGGGATGGGAGGAAACTTTCAGAGATGATGGGTGAGTTTACAGCATTGATAGTTTCATGGGTGTAAGCTTATCTCCAGACATGTCAAGTATGTACTAAATATCTACAGCTTCTTATATGTCAGTCAACCTCAATAAACCAGTTCAAAAAAAAGGAGTTACCTTCAGTTTTAATTTACTATGCCCAATTGTGAGAAGTATACTCTGAATGCCTTTTAACTGAAATTTGAAGGCATCTGGTCAGTGTGGGTTAGTTGCTCCTCTAAGAAAGTCTGCAAAATATAATCTGATCCACAGTTATGGCATTAATGGAAATACACTCTAGAGTAGACTTTTAATCACATATATATTACATCTAAGGTTTTGATTTGGGGAGAAAAGTTTTAATTCAAGTGTTCTATAGCTATAACCAACCACGCTTTATTCTGCTATTGCAATATGAATGCTTAGAATGTACACTTATTTCAATATTGGATTATTAGAGTTTTATAAATTGTTTTTATCATGGCATTCCTCTGATAGATATGATTGGCTAAAACACACTTTAGTATTAGATTTTTCTAAGGGCACCTTAACTTTGTGGCGTAATGTGTCTCATGTTACCATTTTGTCAAGTCGTTTAAAAAGAAAAATTTTATAGTAATATAATTAGAAAAAATAATAAACCAAGTCTGCTAGCTCCATAGTAATATAAAAAGAAGTAAATGAAGCATTTTCAAGGAGATTTGTCATATCAGTACTATTTGGACCTGCTCTTCCTCTGTCCATAAACATCAGCTTTATTTGGCTATCATTTAATTGATTTTATACAGATTTTAAAAAATTGATATTCCATCTTAAATTACAAATTAATGAACTATATATCAAATCATTTGGCTGAAAGTTTCCATGAAAATTTTGTGATACACTTCTTCATAAATTTATTGCATATGGCAATCCTCCATGTGATGTCATAAAATCGCTCCCAAATAACAGCGAAGCAAGAAGCAGAGAGCAGAAATACACACACACACACACACACACACACACACACACACACTTCTAATTTATTAGGTTAGGAAAGTGTTAAAAAAAACTGGAAAAATATTTGCTATTCTTTAGTAGGAAAATTGTCTACTTGACGTCTCAATCTTTTTAGAAAATATATATCAAAATTTTCACTATCAATTGTGTTACAGTTTTAATTTGTAGAACTTGAGTGGAGAGGTGGAGAAGAATACTATGGGCCTATTTCTATCTCTTCAGTGCTGAGAAAGGCATAAATGAGTTTTACCTGTGTTCAGATGAAATTTAAAATTTTCATCAGGCTTAAAAATTTTCATCAGGCTTAAATTCAACTATAAATAAGGAAAAAACAAAGCAATAGTAATCTATAAGACATCACTGCAAAATTTCAATTGTGATTCATTTAAGGACTTACACAACTTAGTGTTATCTTGATTTTTGTTTTGGATTTTACAATCAGACAAATAGTTTGAGTAAATGAAATGTCTCATTTGCAAGTTTCAAAATAATTAAGCTATCTCTCTGAAAACTGATTTATACCACCCTAAAAATTTGTTGTCCATGGTTACTTATGCAAGTTTGAATAAAGTTTACTTATTTAAATTCTAACAGGACACCTGTAAAATGTATGAATTCTAAACTTCTTTAATGATCTGAATATAGAAGTTTCTTTGGGAGTCACTAATAGAGCACTTCCTTTTGCCTTGAATTGTGAAAATATTCAATGTAAAACAATTTTATGGAAACATAATAGTTGACCAATTCAGATAATTATTTTAAAATCCTTTCTTTAAAAAAAAAAATCTGCAGTGGGCTCAGTTAAGCTTTAATATGGGCTATTTACCATGCTATACTGTTTGAATTTGATTATTAATGTGTTAAGTATGGTTTTAGATAGGTATTCTGTTTATCTAAAAACAAGGCAGAAGTAAACATAAAAGAAATTGAAAAGTGAATCTGGGACTTCCTAGGTGGCGCAGTGGTAAAGAATCCACCTGCCAATGCAGGGGACACGGGTTCGAGCCCTGCCCTGGGAAGATTCCACATGCCACGGAGCAGCTAAGCCCGTGAGCCACAACTGTTGAGCCTGTGTTCTACAGCCCGTGAGCCACAACTACTGAGCCCATGTGCCGCAACTATTGAAGCCCACATGCCCAGGGCCCATGCTCCACAACAAGAGAAGCCACTACATTGAGGAGCCTGCGCACCACAATGAAGAGTAGCCCCCACTCGCAGCAACTAGAGAAAGCCAGTGTGCAGCAGCAAAGACCCAACGCAGCCAGTAAATAAATAAAATAAATAAATTTATAAAAAAAAGAATATTGATTGTTAAAAATATGGATGTATGGGAAAATTAAAAAAAAGGGAATCTGCAGATAGCCATAATTTTTTTATCCATAAATATTGGTGAACATGTGAAAACTCAGGAGATCAGTTGTTACTATACATTTTATTTATCAGAAATAGACTAAATTTTGTTCCAGTGTCAATTAACTCACTCTCTTCCTTCAAAAAGAAAATCACATCAGCAAATAAACACAAAGAAAATAAAAAATATACAAATATTGATGAACAAAATATCTCTTTCAGAAATCTTTTCCAGTGTATCCTCCAACATTATTGCCTCTTTGCAACTACAAACACAGAGAAATACTAGATTACAACATAAACAATGACCAAAAGAAAAGAACAATAAAAGCAATAAAATATTGCCCTAGAAAAAAACATAACTCAATTATACATATAGAAGTAAGTTGATTAGTTATTGATTAGAAAATGATTAGAAGTTGCTGAGCATATAAACTCATTTGTGAACATAGAACAGCTATTCTAAAGCTCAGTTACGTTCTCATCATTTTATTGATTTTGATTGTTAGAAAAATATTTTTTTAAGACTATTCTTGAGGAGCAGTGAGAAGAGTTGTCTAAAACTATGAAGAGCAATCCCAAGTTGATAAATAATTTGATATATCATTTGATGGTAAATCACTTAAACTAAAATAAATAAATGTTTATAAATAAATAACAGAAAACATTACTACTTTACTTCTGGAGTGCCAAGTGACTGTACCATCTTGCATCCCCACCAGCAGTGTATGAGAGTTCCTGTTCCACATCCTTCCCAGCGTTTATTGCTGGCAGTGTTCTGGATTTGGGCCATTTTGAGAGGTGTGTAGCGGTATCTTGTTTATTTTGCACTTTTCTGATGACATATGATGTGGAGCAGCTTTTCACATGGTTATTTGCCATCTGTACATCTTCTTTGGTGAGGTTTCTCTTAAGGTCTTTACCCCATTGTTTGATCAGCTTGTTTGTTTTCTTATTGTTGAATTTTGAGAGTTCTGTCTGTTTTGGATAACAGTCCTTTATCAGAAGTGTCTCTGCAAATATTTTCTGTGTCTATGGCTAGTTTTCTCATTCTCTTGACATTGTCTTTTACAGAGAACTAAATTTTTAATTTTAAGAAAGTCGAGTTTATTGATTTTTTTGATGGATCATGCCTCTGGTGTTGTATCTAAAAAGTCATCATCATACCCAAGATCATCTATGCTTTCTCCCATGTTATATTCTAGAAGTTTTAAACTTTAGTGTTTACATTATGTCTTTGATGCATCTTGAGTTAATTTTTGTGGAATGTATAAGGTCTGTGTCTAGATTCAGCTTTTTGAATGTAGTTGTCCAGTTATTCCAGCACCGTTTGTTAAAAGGACTTCTTTCCCATGTATTGCCTTTGTTCCTTTGTCAAAGATCAGCTGACTGTATTTATGTGGCCTATTCCTGGGCTCTCTGTTCTGTTCCAATGGTCAATTTATCTATTCTTTCACTAATAACACAATACTTGATTACTGTAGCTTCATAAAATGTCTTGACTTTGAGTAGTGTCAATCTTCCAACTTTATTCTTCTCCTTTAAGTAACCTCATGATGAAACATAACTTTATAAATTTATCTCATAGGAAGACAAAGAAAAATTAACAATCTTAATATATGGTCATTTTTGTGGAAGAGGCTAGCAGATATTCATCATTAGAGGAATTAAGAATAGAACACCACGTTTCAGCCTGGTTCCTTTTGAGACTTTGAGAGGAAAATAATTGTGGTATTAAGAACTACAATTAAAATCTCCTGGGCAGCATTGGCAAATTCTAGTCCAAATATAGTGAAGGATTTCATATAATAAAGGCTAAATGTGCCTATAAGGATAAATAGGGAAATAAAATAGGGAAAAATACACTATGATGAGATACTTAGAAACTGGTGAAATGCATGGAAAGTAACAGGAGTCACATTTTAAAAATGAAAAAGCAATACCAATCTAGGCCACATACAAATTAATATTTATCAGGTTTACTTATTAGTAAGATAGTAGGTTTGCAAGGACAAGGATTAGGATCTGATCTCTTGTGAGAAGAGATATATAAAGCTTTATTCTAACCTCAACTGACTGAAAATTTAGTCAGTACAACTTTATTCTCATGTTTGGACACAAATTTAGAGAAGTTAAACTCTCTTTTCAGCACATGGTTAACAGGTGGTATGATTCTGCCTTAGGGGATTCAGCTAAGGGACAAGTGCCAAGATTCCTGTTAAAAACTATGTTACAGTTTTTTTTGTTTGTTTGTCTGCACTCCTTGGTTCAGTTTTGATGCCCCAACTAGAGACCAGGTCCGTTCCACTTCTGGAATAGCTGATTAGGTCTACACCCCAATCACTTCCTTTACTGGACTTTCACACACTTGGACCCCTGTGTACCAGCCCAGGAACTAGGCACCAGATAACTAGGAGCAATCCCCATACCCCAGGGCCATCAACATTATTCAAATTAGCCAGTCTACAGAGAGCCTGGAAAACATAGCTAAATGCACACTGCTTGCTATAGAAACTACTCCAACAGCTCCAACTTGCTGTTACCCTTTCCAGAGGCAACCCCCTGTGTAGTCCGGCCTGGCAACCTTTTCTTTTGGAGCTATAAGTAACAAAAAAATCTGCCTTTCATTTATTCAAATCATTGTGTTGTGTTCCTCCATCAAAAAACTATTTCAATTTTATGAAACAGGGAGGGACACCTTGACACATACCAACTAAGTGTAATAAGCATTAGATTCTTGTGTGCCCTCCTCCCCCCTCCCCCCAATATAAAGGTCTAGGCCCACATGTTAATAGGGTAATAAGGGTGGTGTACAAATTCATGCTGACACAATAGATACTCTTTAAAAAACACCACTAGAGAGACCAAGGAGGATACACTATGATTAGGTGTCCACATGGTCTCAATTATTTCAAAGAAAAAGGGATTCAGAATACAAAATGCAGTGGCTATCAACTATGTTAATGTGAATTTTTTACTCACACATAGCATTCAAGGGGCATAGAGACCTGATTGCTCTAATGGCAATAATTGATTAGAGACTTTGTTGTAAATTCTCAAGGTAACTTAAAATAAAGCGGGTTGTGGGACTTCTGTTTGGACATAGAACAATTTAGACTTTGGTATGGAAATGCCTTCTTAATATTCTGAAATTCTATTTGAAACATTTTTTCAGTGATGTTCCAACCCACAAATATTAAAATGTCCTGCACAATAATTACCAATATTTGTAGATTAAGTAACCATATAAGCGTGGGCTTATTTCTAGGCTCTCGTTGATATATATATCTGTTTCTGTGCCAGTACCATACTGTTTTGATTACTGTAGCTTTGAGTATAGTTTGAAATCAGGGAGTGTGATACCTCCAGCTTTGTTCTTTGTTGTCAAAATTGCTTTGGCTATTCAGGGGCTTTTGTGGTTCTATACAAATTTTAGGATTATGTGTTCTAGTTCTGTCAAAAATGCCTTTGGTATTTTCATAGAAATTGCATTAAATCTATAGATTGTCGTGGGTACTATGGGCATTTTGATGATATTAATTCTTCCAATCCATGAGCACAGCATATCTTTCCATTTGTTTGCACCATCTTCAGTTTCTTTCATCAGTGTCTTATAGTTTTCATAGTATGGGTCTTTGACCTCCTTGGTTAGATTTATTTCTATGTATCTTATTCTTTTTGATGCAGTTGTAATATGGATTGTTTTCTTTTTTCGGGGGGAGGGGGATTGTTTTCTTACTTTCCCTTTCTGATAGTTCAGTATAGCGTATAGAAATGCAACAGATTTCTGCGTATTAATTTTGTATCCTGCAACTTTACTGAATTTACTTATCAGTTCTAATAGTTTTTTGGTGGAGTCTTTATGGTTTTCTATATATTGTACATCAATTATATTTTAACAACAAAAAAGAATTATTAACATTTTTGCACACTTAACTTTGGACTTCACCTCTTCCTCTAACTCAACAGTCTTCTTATACTTCTAACATCTCAAAAATTTTGGTCTGCAAAGGCATTTCCCTTTCATGGTGACATATGCAAAGAAATTTGTTTGATTTTTTTTTTTCTTTCTACTAAATTATTGAGTTTTATCATCATTTTACTTGGATCTGGGCAGTAAGCTAGAAAGGAATACATCAGCCACCACTTTATTATTAATGCCTGTTTTTCAATTCATGTTTTCCTTTTCTGCATGTAGTCAGATGTGTTTTCCCTTAATTTTTTTAAACATATATTAATGTCAGTCTAAACACACATTCTAGATCTGTTAAGGGTTCTCAGCTCTCATGAAATTGATTTTTATACAAGATTATGAATAAGTTATTGGGCTGTCTTTCGAGGTTTTCCCTGACTTCAGAGTATATTTTTCAGATTGTAAATTAGTTGAAATTAGCTGTGCATTGTGAAAATAAAAGTAGGCACTTCTGTAGATATACTCCCATTTTTAACTTTCACATAAAATGTGATTAACAAACAGAAATATCTTGTGTATATATTCTTGACCTGTGTTAAGAATGCAGCTTTTCAAAAAACAGACAAACAAAAAACAGTAATAAACATCTCATTCGGGAGATAGAATGATTCATTCACAGCATAGCCAGGGGTTATTCTTGAGGCAGTAGGCTCTGAGGACTTGCCAGTTCAGGTTTCTACAATAGGGTCCTTACATAATGAAGAACATATGCGAGAAATTCTTCAGAATTCTGCAATCTCTCAACCTAATATTGAACATTATCTGCCTGTTATCTCTGCTCCCAGACAACCTTTGTGCAGTGCATTTAGTGATGTCTCACTAAGAGTTTTGGAGTGACTTATCTCACGCCTCATTCAATATCACTTGTCAAGTTAATTATTATTTTGTAATTTGAATTCGGTACTTTTTTAGATGTCATCCTTTTTTCATCTTTCTCTATTTTCATTAACATATTGATTATAATTATTTTAAAATCCATTTTTTTCAATTCCAATATCTAGAACATTCATCAGTCTTCTCCTATTGTCTCTTTGATTCTTATCCACATCTTGCATTTTAGATGTACCCTATTATTCTATTTTGTATAAAAGGACTTAAGAATGTCGGTGATGTTAATAACATGAGAGAAGAAACCATAAGCAAGACTAAAAGGCAACCCTCAGAATGGGAAAAAATAATTGCCTATGAAACAACGGACAAAGGATTAACCTCCAAAATATACAAGCAGCTCATACAGCTTAATACCAAAAAAGCAAATAACCCAATCCACAAATGGGCAGAAGACCTAAATAGACATTTCTCCGAAGAAGACATACAGATGGCCAACAAACACATGAAAAGATGCTCAACATCACTAATCATCAGAGAAATGCAAGTTAAAGCCACAATGAGGTATCACCTCACACCAATCAGAATGGCCATCATCACAAAGTCTGGAAACCACAAATGTTGGAGAGGGTGTGGAGAAAAGGGAACTCTCCTGCACTGTTGGTGGGACTGTAAGTTGGTACAGCCACTATGGAAAACAATTTGGAGGTTCCTTAAAAAACTACAAATAGAACTACCATATGATCCAGTAATCCCACTCCTGGGCATATACCCAAAGAAAACCATAATCCCAAAAGAAACTTGTACCATAATGTTTATTGCAGCACTCTTTACAATAGCCAGGACATGGAAGCAACCTAAATGCCCATCCACAAATGAATGGATAAAGAAGATGTGGCATATATATACAATGGAATATTACTCAGCTATAAAAAGGGATGAGATGGAGCTATATGTCATGAGGTGGATAGACCTAGAGTCTGTCATACATAGTGAAGTAAGTCAGAAAGAGAAGGACAAATATTGTATGCTAACTCACATATACGGAATCTAAAAATGGTACTGATGAACTCAGTGACAAGAACAAGGATGCAGATACAGAGAATGGACTGGAGAACTCGAGGTATGGGAGGGGGCGGGGGGTGAAGGGGAAACTGAGACAAAGCGAGAGAGTAGCACAGACATATATATACTACCAACTGGAAAATAGATAGTCAGTGGGAAGTTGTTGTATAACAAAGGGAGTCCAACTCGAGGATGGAAGATGCTTTAGAGGACTGGGGCGGGGAGGGTGGGGGGGACTCGAGGCTGCGGGAGTCAAGGAAGGGAGGGAATATGGGGATATGTGTATAAAAACAGATGATTGAACCTGGTGTACCCCCCAAAAAAATAAAAAAATAAAAAATAAATTAAAAAAATAAATAAATAACATGAGAGTAGGTTAACTGTGTTGTAATTTGCAGAGCTGAGCTTTTCAATGTGGTCAGTAAAAGAAATGGATTTGCACTGGATTGAGAAGATAAAAATAGACTTTAAGCAGGAAAAGAAAAGCAGAATAATAAAAGTATAACAGAATTATTTATAGAAATCTAAGAAAATATATTTTTATGTAAAGATAAGGTATATGATTTCCTAAGAAAATACAATTTAGCAAAGTCCACCCTGTTCAACATAAAAAAATTAAACTATGTCAATAGAAAACTTAGAAAAAGTTATCAGTCATCTCCTGTGGGGACTTCCCTGGTCATGCATTGGTTAAGAATCCACCTGCCAATGCAGGGGACATGGGTACAATCCCTGGTCCAGGAAGAACCCACATGCAATGGAGCAACTAAGCCTGTACATCACAACTACTGAGCCTGTGCTCTAGAGCCCATGAGCCACAGTTATTAAGCTTGCATGCCACAACTACTGAAGCCTGCATGCCTAGAGCCTGTGCTCCTAAACAAGAGAAGCCACTACAATGAGAATCCTGCTCACTGCAACTAGAGAAAGCCCATGCGTAGCAGTAGAGACCCAATGCAGCCAATAAATATATAAATAAATAAATACATAAATAAATAAATAAATAAATTTTTTAAAATTATCTCTTGTGAAAGCATTTCTATATCACTTGGGTATAGGAAAATGCTTTCTAACTATGTATCAAAATTCAGATGCAATAACAAAAAATATTTATAAATTAGACAACCAAAAATTCATATGAAAAAAGAAAACTATAAGCAAACCAAAAGATATAAAACAAACTCACTAGAAAATATTTGTGGAATGTATTACGTATAAATGAATACCCCCTAAATTTTTTAAAGTTCCCTTATACCTATTTACAGTTAATCTCATTCACGCACACACACATACACACGCACATACACACGCATAAACACACATACACATGCACACACACATATATATAATCTCCTGCTTGTTTTGTTTCACTAGAGAACCTTGAGTAATAAATTCCTCCTAGCTTTCCACTGGTAAGAAATTCACTGAAAAGTCACTCAAAGGGAATATTTCTCAATATAATTTTCAGAACTGATGAACAGTCAAGGAGGGTTATGGAAAAGAAATGGATATCCTATAGGACAGAGCAAAAAGTTATTTTGTCCAGCAAAGTAGAGAATTAATGTCAGGGAGCAGAAGCAGGGTCTACTGAGGAGACACATCCTACCACTGGTGTACGATATGTGGCAACAATTGCCCAGTAGCATTGAAAAATTGCTATCAAAAAATGTTGCTATATACCTACCATTCTTCTGTGTTTCAAACAAGAGTGAATATTACAGTTGTTCACCACTGTTTGTTGTGTGTTAAAGAGGACATCTTATCCTTTTGGTTTGTAGATCTCCAAATCAAGAGAAACTCTACCTGCGGCTGATGTAGATCACACCCAGACTGTGACACTGATGAGTGATGGATGAGATCATTGGGGTTTCTGAAATAGGGGTAAGACTATTTTACCATGTGGGAGGGGCATGGGTCATTTCAGCTGAGGTCTCACTATGGTATTTTAATGTCCCTAAATTTCACCCCTCCCTCTAATCACACCATTTGCCTTGTAAATGTGTGGTGTTCTTCCACTTTGACTCTGGCCTGGTCTTGTGACCTGTTTTGGGCAATGGATGATTGGTCAGATGTATTCTAAGCACAAACTTTTTAAAGGTGCTTGCATATTTGTGCTTGTCCAATTACTCTCTGCCGTTATTATGATATGAGTATTCTCAGAATATCCCAGTGGTCCCAGGAAGGAGGAAGATAACAGAACTGAGTTTCCCCAATTCTCTGAGCCATCACCATCCTAGATTACTTGTCAGCCAGCCAATTTCTAGACTTGACCAAATCCGCTCAAGTTCAGCAGAGCCATCTAGCTACTCTCCCTAGATGTGTTCCCAATATATGCTTATTTTCTTTAAAAAACTGAGGTTTTGACACTATTTGTTAATAAGTCATTATCATATATTCATGTACAGAACCACGTCACTCTTATACCTAATCATTCTGCATTATTGGAAAAGCTAGTGACTATGTCATTATTCTAAGTGTATATAAGTGGTTCATTTCTGAATGGTTGTTCTATTTCAGTTTAATTACCTTGTATCATAAAATGACTTTAGAAAATAACCAGTATTTTAAATGACTGCTAGTTTTTAGATAGTACATTTCTTGCCATTTAAGTGTACAAAGTAATGAATTTCAAATAGAAAAAAAAGTTACCCAAGCATGAAACCATTTAGCAAAATACTTATGTGACCACAGATATTTTTCTTTCCTAGGAAAGGTCATTTAACTATAAATATGACATTTTGAAAAGTCTGACTGTGGTGAAAGAAAATCAGTTTTAAACCATATATCACATGGTAATAAAAATCCATGTTTATTCTCATTCTCATTATCAGTTAATTCAGTCATGTCTGTGTAATTATTACATCTGAGTATGACCTTCTTATCTCTCCAGGCAATTAACTTTTTTGTGTGTACTTGTGCATGAAATGTGGACCTTTTAAAAAATTTACATTGAAATGCATATTATTTTAGGAAAATTCTGTAGTCTATGTTTAGTATATAAAGCATATTTGTTTGCATTGAATTAATGAATATTGTTATGAGTTTTTATTTTGCCTTTCAGAGCATGGATTCATGACATATTTACTGCATACGTTCTGTAGACCAAGCCCCATTCTAGTGGTATTTCTGATGAAAAAGCAATCACTGCTATCATAGTCTTAGTTTTTCTGCTTATGTTTTAACCACCAAGCTCATTATTATTGCTTCATGGGAGGCCCTGAGATTCCTTTCTTTCTGTACCCATTTCTACTCACACATCCTATCCAGCTGATGAAGGCCAAGTAATAATCCTCCTGCCATTAGGAATGTCCAGGGGAAATCGAGATTAGATTCTGTTCACAAAAGGTCTGTGACTTAAAAGGAGCTATGTCCAGTTCTGAAGAATTCCTTTGAAAATGCTGTCCCAAAGATGGAACGTTTAGTGTCTGCAACTCACCACACAAGTAATAAGAAGGAGCAGTAGTGTCTCCTCCTTCAGACCACAGATTTTTATCCATGAGTTTCTTGATTATTAGAAGGAGAGGTTCGGCTTTGTATCCTAGTTGTCAATTTTGGAGCAACAAGAAATTCTCTCACTGTGCATGATTATGTAAAAAGCTGAAATTCCATGGAATGTTTATCGTAAAGATAAGATGGGTGCTGACATCAGGGTTTTATTTGTTTGTTTTTTAATACAAACTAAGAGATCCAACTAAAAAGAAATACGATAAAGTCAGTTGTTAAAGTGAAGTAATATATGGATCAGAAAGACAGCATATTAGTTTTCCAGTGCTGCTATTGCAAATTACCACAAATGTAGTAGTTTAAAACAACACACATTTACTGTCTCACAGTTGTGGAGATTAGAAGTGTAATACAGGTCTCACTGGCTAAAACCAGTGAGCAGGCCTGCATTCCTTTCTGGAGGCTCTATGGGAAAATCCATTTCTTTGTCTTTTCTAGTTTCTTGAGGTCACCTCATTCCTTAGCTTGCCCCCCCCACCCCGCGGCCCCCCACAATCATCTTCAAAGTCAGTCATGATTAAATTAATAAATCCCACTGACTTCCATAATCACAGCTCCCTCTGACCACAGCTCCCTCTGAAGTTTCTCTGCTTTTAAAAACTCAAGTGATTAAGTTGGGCCCATCTGGATACTTCAGGATAATTTTCCTATCTCAATTTCAATCTTAACCTTATTCTCAATCTTAATCACATCTACTTAAGTCTCTTTAACATGTAAAGTAACACATTCGCAGTTTTAGGGAATTAAGGCATTGGCCCTTTGGAGGGCCATTATTCTGCCTACCACACTGTTAAAGAAAGCAAAGACTATTAAAGAGAGAATTCCACACAATGCATCAAAATACACTATAGAACTTTAAATAAAAGTATACATAGAGAGGGGAAGGATCCCTGCCTTAGGATTTTCAGTGATGGATCTTTCCATGTTCATTTTAAATGTTTCTGAACTTCTGCTAATTGACAAGCATGGGTGCAGAAATATGGTAATGTTTAAAGAAAGGCAATGTTTTTAAAAGAAAACACTCAATGAATAGATCACATTAACGCGTTCAAAATATTCATCCACTCTAAATTGCTACAGAAAATCACCGTGTGTGGCCACGAAACACCCATATATATATCCCTAAATTTAACATACATGCGTGGGTTTTAGAACATGTATTCAATGCCACTTGCGAAAACGCAAATTTGTCACATGTGTAGAGATGTGCACATGTAGCAGGGGCTGTCCTGGCAGTCTAAGAGAAACTTGGACTTGCCCGTGGCTATAAATGAAATATTAACATCATATACTTCCAGAGACCTACTTCCGTGAGGTTATATGCACAAGAACTTCAGTTTTTCAGTGAAATATAGAGAAGCGATTGGATCTAAAGAAATCCATAGCCAGAATTGATGAGGATTATGAGGCCATATAATAAAATCTCTTCCACTTCTGTGCTGTATAGATGGATATTTGAACCCTGACAGAGAGAAGCGCTATGGGCAGAAGATAAAGGGTGTGAGAGACAGTAGAGCAGGAAACACTATCTTTAGGAAAATGGCAGCATTTAAATCTTAGCTTCAAAACCACTAGCTGTGGAACACAAATTGTGTTATATAACCTATAGTTTGTGCCTCATTATTCCCATCTATGAATGGGATTATAACTCATCTGTAGGAAAAGAAGCTACTAGCTTAAGTGTAGCCTCCACAGTTAGAAAAATCTGCTCTTCCTTCACTCTGAAGAGAGAAAATAAATTGAAAAAAAAATTGTGCACAAGCAGCCAACTAAGAATCATCCCTGTGACAAAAGTCTGATTAAGAGTGTTTCTTTCCCCTGCAACTCTCAATCGCAAGGATTGTCTCAAGGTAGCTGAAATGTGTTTGGAAAGGAATTAGAAAGAATTCAAAACAAAGAAATGAATTGTTTTCAGAAATTTGTCTAATACAGAATTTCAGTATGGTTACTGGTGCGAGGTACTGACTGGAAACAAATAAATCAGAAGCATATTATTCTTTTGAGGGAATTATAACACCAACAATATATTTTGACCACAAAGGTTTTAAATGTACTCTCAAGATCTCAAATTTTCACGCATAGGAGACTGTCTGTGGAAGTCTTACATCCCACAAGAGATAGGCTTCTGCCTCAATACTCACTTTATGTGCCCTCAAAAAGGGCAAAGGATGTCCCAGAAAGCTGAGCAAGGGACTCCGAAAGACAATAGACAGGAGATTTTTATCCAGAGAGCAGAATTAGGTTGTAATCAAGGATCTTCCTCCACTTTTCACGTCACCATTGCTCTGGTATGTAGTCTCCATACTTCATTTTCAAAATAGGGAAGTAAATTACAATGATCTTACTTCTGCCCCACCTTTGTCTATTGCATAAGCTGAGAACAAATTACTTGTCTTCTTGGTTCATATGTTCTAATGCCAGAGCGTCATCTAATTGGATGAAGAAACTTGATGGAAACATCTTGGATCTTCAACAGGGAAAGAATGAGAATGTTTTAGATGCTGAAAGAATGGTGAAATTGATATTTGATGAATAGAGAGGCAAAATGTGGTAGAGACCGGTAGCACATTTTCCCTGTGCTCATAAGGTTCCTTGTTTCTGAGGCCTTATCATGTGACATATTTAGAGCCAGAGAATGTGAACAGAGTCTTACTCATCATTACCTCCTGTGTGTGATTCTCTCACTGTTCCCATCTGCTGACTGATTATGGATCTCCACAGCAATATTGTGTTAAAGTGGGAAGAACTTTTATCAATCTGGTTCCCTGAATGACTGAGTAGAACTGTGTCCTAATCAGGAATCCCTCATTTAAACGTCACGTGAGTAAGAAATCAAATTCTATTGTGCTAACCAAACCATTGATACTTGGGCCCCTATATCTTACAGAAACTCACATTTTTTAAACTAATCACTGCCTTATGGGGCTGTTGAGAAAATTACCTGAACTAATTTATGTAGATCCTCAATAAATGTTAGCTCTTACACTTTTACTAAAATATGTGTGACATTTTATACCGTGGGCACATGCAGTGCTGCTTTGGTTTGTCAATGAAATATACTTTATTAAATCATCTATAATCTACAATTAATAAAATAAGGAAAAATAACATTTCTACCTAGGGAAAATTATGAACTCATGAATCTAGCAAAAATTCATTAGACATTAAATTGTGATGATGGCCAATTTTGGAATTAGCCCATTTACATTACTTCTGATTTCTGAGCATCTCTATAGCACAAGAATGAATAAAGTTGAAACTATCAATTCACAAATTATAAATTCTTTAAATATTTTTAGTATAAAATTTGTTTTCTCCTATTTATGTATTATTAATATGTCAGTCATCATCCACTGAACAGGAATATCTGATTTTCCAAATATATAAAAATAGCGTATTTTGCAGGGGAAATTTTATATTATACACTGTAAGAATACGTGTTCACAAATATCATGTAAATAGACAAACATGATTGTAGAAAAATAAATATTCTAAAATATTAAGCAATTTTCTACATGTAATACTTGATGGTCCTTTAAAGCAGTTCAGAGGATATGTTACAAGTAACATGTTAGCATATTTAATCAAGATCAGTGTAACTTAGGTATACTAATATTATGTTCCAACAGAACACCCTAGAGTGAGCTTTATTGCTTAAACTGTGAAAAGGTCACACATTTTATAGCATATTATCATGCTTCAAAAATAATTACATTTTCCTTGCCAGCTGGGAAAGTAGAAAGATACGATCTATAATACCTGCAATTAAATTTGACCTTCTTAATGGAATATTAGTGATCTGGGGTTTACTTTCAACATTTATTAAGAAGGTATTCCTTATATACATACTTGTCAAAATTTTTCAATGTGGGAGAAAGATTGTGACCCATTTCTTGAGTTCTGGACATCAGTTATCACATGCTTTTCAGACAGGCCCATGTGAATTTCCAAATGTCAACTCATACATAACACATAAAAATGGGAATCCATTATTCTTTAGTTTGCTCTTTATATTATTGACTACATTTACCGTCCCATTCACAACTGTTTACAACATGTCTCTTTCCTGTAAAATTTCTTTTTCTTGGATCATGTATGTGGGCTGGAGAGAAAGGCACAGTTTGAATGAACAGTCCACTGCAGCTCCATTAGTGTAATTGCACTTGACCTGGTCAAAATCTTATTTCGATTTATCAAATGCATCTTAAGAAAGATAAAATACTTAACTCAAAATATTTAGTTATTTGAATGTATCTCCAACTACATTCCCAGAGAAAGTCAGTCCACCAGAAATTGTCCTTGAGAAAAATACAATGGTGAGAACTGATCTGCAGCATTCAAAGGCTGCTCAAATGTTTACAGATTCACTCAGCCCTACTTCCAATTTGGTTATCACTAACTCCAACAGTGTTCACCTTAAAAAGAATACAAAAGAAGAAAAAATAGAGGGGACCTTTATTCTGTACTTCTATTTCTACTGTGCCTTGAAACAAATGTGTCAATAATATCAGCTGTACTAGAAAGCACAATTAAAACAATGGACAACAATAGCTACCTGAACTATAAGAAAATGATGGCTTTGCTACATGAACTTCTACTAACATTGATATTGACAGTTTTGATATTGACACTTCTATCCTGGGGAGCCAAAGTATTACTACATACAGTGAATTGAGAGTATGATACCTGCTTTAAGCTTTCAGAATTGCATTTCAACACTATTATGCAAAACTCCATAACTACTCCAGTATAGAATTTGATATGGCAAAAATTAGCTGAAGAAAGAATGAAATGTGTTAGAAGAAACTAAACTCAGAGGCTGCATAAAAAATTAAATTTTATGTCACTGTGAGTATGGCATAATGAGCTGTAAACTGGCTGTGGAAGGTTAACTTTAGATAGCATAATTTTACATGAGGGCATCTTCAGAGGAGTAGTTTCAATTAGCACTAAAATTATTTGATAGAAAATGATCTTGTACGGGTGGAGGTGAATAGAGTAAGATCAGATTCCTTTCAAAAGACTAGAACTTTGTGATTTGGGGTTGGCATTATACCTGCCTGCCACAACATGATACTCTGAACATCTTCTCGATATCTTTTCCATCCCTGAGAAAGCAGAGATGGAAGATAGAAGGGACTCCTTGCTGTGGCATTGTATCAGTGTCCTTCTTAAATTAGGGAACTCTCAGATTTTAGTTTGACTAATGGCAAAGGTATCTTTCTTTATAGCTTGCTGTGGCCATGTGTCCAAATTCTTGCACCAGTGTACAACTTGTAATTTCTGAAGAGGAATAAGCACCTGCAACCCTTCTAAATCTCTTAGCTGTTGCTGGGGAACAATGATAATGGCAGCAGCCACTGTGGACAAGGATAGAAAAAAATGTATTTACAATGGAAGAGTGCTATACTCACCCTGAACATCTTTATTTGAACTCCTCCTTTACAGAGAAATAAATTTCTATTTTTATATAAGCCCCAGATTTGTGTGTGTGTCTCCACTTACCATGACTAGTATAGAGAAACATCTATGAGTTGAATTTGGAACTTGAAAGAGCTGTCAAAACTTTGTGACAAGCTGTGTCCATGTCAAAGGGCAGACAGCCTCAGGACATGATTTGAATGAATGGAAAATAAGCAACTGGTACTTTTTCCAACATGGCCTGCTTTTCCCACAAACCCCTTGTGAAAGCACCATGGCTTCTAGCCATGTCGGGGTTAAAGCTTCTTACAGAGACCAATTATAAGCATTGGAGGAAATGCACAAATAAATTATTTGAAGGCTTCAGAGTACGACCAAGACAGACTAAACTTGAATGATCATTACCTCAGAGAAAAGGATGGCATTAAGCCATGAGTCACATACTTCCCACTGCTATTTCACTCAGGGCATTTGCGGATTAACAGTGCAAGGAATAGAAACTGAGCGGGAAAGAGCATCCTGAGGTTTTGGGCCATCTCATTGGGATTAGGAGACAAAAACTAAAGTTCAGGATTGTCAAAGAGACCTAATTTTGAAAGGGTAGAGGAAAACAACCAAGAAATTAGTCTTTAGTCTGATGTTCTATCATTTGCCATTGAACATTTAAGCTGATGACACTATACTATTTTCCGTCAAAATAAACTTAAAGCAAGCCATATATTACATAGAAGAGAGAACATTTAGCTTTGATAGTTCAATTGAAAAGAAAAGCTATAAAAATCCTAAATTTTCATGAAGCTAACATCATAACTTCAAAATATATAATAAAGCAACAACTCATTAAAGTTGAAATTTTAAAATATTAAATCATAATTAGAGGTATCAACGCAACTCTTTCCACAACATAGAAAAATCAGACAAAAAATCAGAATAGATAATATTTGGATAACAAGATTAACAAATGTGATAAAAGTCACATACATGGAACCATATCCCCCAATAATGAAATTATGTTCAAGTAAGTATGAAAACTTCAGTATTGATCAGATTCTGGTCAAATATAAATTTATTTCAGAGATCAAAACTATACTGAGACTATTAATCACAATAAAAGCAATCTAAAAATCAATATGAAAAAGATAACAAGACAAAGTAATTAAGCAAAACAGTTCTAAGTATTTTACATGCCATGTTTCAGTGAAGAAATCATAAAATATTTTGAATCAAATAATATGCTAGTAAATGTGTATATTTTACATATAGAAATAATTTGAATCAAATAATATTGCAAGTAAAATGTATCATAACTCGTGAGAACCAGAAGAATCTGTTTTAGAGACTTAAATGTGTAACAGAAAAAATGTATAACAAAGTCCATAATTTAAGCATTTAACTACCAAATTGCAGTGGGTTGAATATTAGCCTTCAGCAAGTATGTCAACATCCTAATTCCCAGAACCTGTGAATGTTACCTCAGTTAGTAAAAGGGTCTTTGCAGATATTACTAAATTAAGGATCTTGAGATGAAGAGATCGTCACAGATATTCCCTTGAGCCCTTCATCCAATGACAAGTGTTCTTATAAGAGATTCACAGGGAGATTTGACATACAGAAGCAGAGAAAATGTGACCACAGATGAAGAGACTGGAGGGATGCATCTCCAGTCAAAGAATTCCTGGAGCCACCAGAAGCTGGAAAAGCCAAAGTCTAGAACTTCCCTAAGAGTCGTTGGAGGTAATTCATCCCCACCAGCACCTTGATTCTGGCATCCAGAACTGCGAAGGAGTAAATACATGTTGTTTTAAACTACCAAATTTATTACAGCAGCCACAAGAAACTGATACACTGATATACAAGGCTAGAAAAAGCAAAGCAAAATAATTCCAAGGGAATTAGAAGGAAATTATGATAAATGTGAGGTGAGAAAACAATTTTTTAAAAACAAAAATTTTTAAATAAAAATAAAATTTATGATATTAATAAAACATGTTTCCTATGCTGGGAATAAAAATAAACATTACTGTGTATCTTAAAGATAGAAAAATAAGAACTATTAAGAAAAAATTTTAATTTGTATATAAAAATAATTTTCTTAAAAATCAATAACAATTGACACAGGAAGAACTAGGAAATCTAAATAATCCTCTAGTTATTAACAAACTTGAATTCATAATTTTGTATTTTCTTACAAAGAATGCTTCAGTCTCAGATGAGCTTCACTTGAGGATTCCTTCAAACATTTAAGGAGAAAACATCTGCTTTACACAAATTCATCTAAAGAATAAAAAAAATTCTTCCCCCCTCATTTTGCAGAGAAAGCAGAAAATGGACTTATAAATAATAATAGATTATTGACTAAGAACACAAATGAGATACTCATGCAAAAATAATCCCACTAACATTTGAAACACCTAGTGTGTATTTGATTTTGTCACCTCTTTCATGGTTCTAGATCCACAGGGTTATTAATGTCTTTCATATTTTCTTGAACAAACCTTGCTGCTTAATATTAAGTTTCACTGTGATGAAATAACATTATTACCCCATCTTCTTTACAGTAGCACAGGGTACTTGTTAATTATCAAAATTGTCATGTCCCAATTTTAAAGCAGTTTTGGCTTTCAGATTCTTAATTCTTAGTTTGATCATTTAGAACTTTTATTATTTGATCTTGATCTCTCTATTTTCATTTATTAGCTAAACTTTCAATCCCTACTACCTGTGAATTAACCTGCCACGGTGAACATTTAAACATCCCACTATAGTAACTAATTCAAGTGGCAGCACATTACTTGTGGTAGTTCATTGCACATATTCTGTTCTTTCTTTTTCATTGTAGATCATATATGTTAGAGGCATGTATCTTATCATATATAACTGGAACTTGAGGAGCACTGACAGAATCCAATTAAGATGAGATCTGATACAACAGAGATTCTGGAAACAGAGCTTAACAGAGCAGTTGGAATAATGTTGATTCGTCTCCCTTTGAAAATGGGATGAGTATCATGAATCTAAACGTGCACTTTTTTAAGCATTCTGAATGCGAAGGAAGGTATATACCAATATTAAGCAGACAAATGATAGATTCTGGACATTGCTATTGTCTTTTTAGTGATCCTTCTTGCCCCACTCCGTTGTGTAGCAGCTATTTTTCTTGGATATGATGAATCCAGCCATAACTGTAAGAATACACCATGATTAGTTTAAGAAAAACAATACTATCTCATGTGTAATATTTATGGTTCAAGGTTATTCAAGCAACCTGATATCTTTAAACCAGAAGAGAACAGAACTTTTACATAAAAGCTGTTAGATGAGTTATTTATCCTCTGTCATTGTCTGAGTAATAAAACATATGCATCTGTGTATGGCTATTAGTGGTTTTGCAACCTTAGACTGAAACTCGGATACAAATAAGGGTAGAGAAAAGAGATTCACCAAGAAACGTAGTTAGTACCTCAAAAGAACTATGTCTATAATCTATGCAACCTCCAAACTATTAAGTTAGAGCTGTCGATATTTTTACTCTTGGGTTTAAACCAGCTAGAGTTTTCCATTATTTGAAACTAAAGTCATTAGATATGGATCAAGATGGAAAGATGTTATCAGAATGACCTTTTTTTGTTGCTTTATTTTTCCAAGTGATTTAAAAAGGTGATTTTTTTCTTAAAGAGGACTGACTTTTGAAAGCGATCATAAATTTAGTGTATTCTTGTTGATTTAAAGTAACTTTTAAACACATAAGTAGACTTGTCAGTCATGTCATTGATCAGAAACTCAGATGAGAATATTAGAATACATAGAGCCTGTAAATAACAAGAGAAGCATTTTTTTTCCCAAGGAAGGAATTATGGAATGAACACAAAGAAGGGTTTCGAATAAACAGTGTAGAAATACAGTAATTTGCAGAGAGGAAGAAGATAATGAGCCTGAAAAAAAAAAAAAAACTACTGAGGAGTGGCCAAAAGTTGATGTTCTATACTCCTTTTTTTCCTCTTTCTAATCCCTCCCTCTCCCTGGAAACCACTGATAATTTTACTGTCTCAGTAATTTTGCCTTTTCTATAATGTCAGTAGTTGAATCAAACACAATGTAGCCTTTTCCGGTAGATTTCTTTCACTTAATAATATGTGTTTAAGATCCCTCCATGTCTTTTCATGGTTTTGTAATTCATATCTTTTGAACACTGAATAATATTTAATTGTAATATTTAATTGAGTAATATTTAATTGTAATATTTAATTGTACCACAATGTGTTTATGCATTCACCTGTTGCATGTGTTTTTTTTTGGTGGGCATACTTATATGTATTTATCTGTTTAACAGAAAGAATTCAGAGAAGAAACTCTTAAAAGTACTGAAGTGCTAAGAGGTAGTCAGTGGAGTAATGCTTCATATAAAGTAGAAGAGTTTTAATTTAACTGAGGAAGGGACCCTGTCTCTATTGAAAACGAGGAGAAAATAAAGGGTGCAGGTATACAGAAGTTTGTAACTTTGAGCTCTTGTCTCACAGCTTTAGTTTAATCTGTGAATTGGGGTTTGGGTCCATCAGTTAATAAGGAAAAAAAGAAGACCAATAAAGAGGATTGTTTGTAACATGTAAGTGTGAGTGTTGGAGAGCAAGTTTGTACTCTTTCATATGTAATATTATTTGTGGCACAGAAGTCAATGTATTTGCTCTCACTTGAAGCTTTTGCAAGAAGTTTTTTTTGCTTGCTTTAATTAAATTCTCTCTAATTGCACCTATAGGTGAATAAAATGACCATAGAAATTTATTTTTATGTGGACAGTATGTTCCTAAAATAAAGTTGTATCACCGTTCTAACATTTAGTATTACTAAAATCTTTCAATATTCATTTTGATTTGATAATGCTTTATCTTACCTTTTTCAATTAAAAGCATAGTACCAAAATGCAAAATTGAATTTTATTTTTAAAGCATATTTAAATTACATAAATTCAGAGAAAACTAATTGCATTCTATAAATAATGATTCCATTCATAATTGCCCTAATGACACTTCATTTTCCTAAATAAGAAATTTTCTTCAACTGCTAGAAAAATATCTTAAAAAGAACTCCCACTAAAAAATAAATTGTGAGCACATCTTTATTGTTAATTAGGTATTCATATGTAAAATTCGTGACGTTAGAATTTATGATAACCTCAACTTGGAAAAAATATATCCAGATACTTTCAGATAAACAATGAAAACATACATATTAGTGTTTCCTGAAAAAAATCTTTAGTGATAAATATATCAACATAGAATATGATGATACCTATAAAATTATAAAAACGTAACAGTTTTCAGGAATTTTGTTTGTAAAATCCATTCTACTTTTCTCAGTCTGCATATACAGGCATAGCTTGGAGATATTGTGGGTTCAGTTCCAGACCACTGCTATAAAGCAAATATAGCAAGCAATAAGGTGAGTCACACAATTTTTTTTGCTTTCTCCGTACATATAAAAGTTATGTTTATACTGGACTGCAATCTATTAAGTGTGCAATAGCATTGTGTCTAAAGAAACAATGTACATACCTTAGTTTAAAAATACTTTATTGCTAAAAAATGCTTATTATTATCTGAGCCTTTGGCTAGTCATAAGCCTTTTTCAATAGTGACATCAAAGATCACTGACCATAGGACTTCCTAGGTTGTGGAGTGGTTAAGAATCTGCCTGCCAATGCAGGGTTCGATCCCTGCCCCAGGAAGATACTACATGCCGCGGAGCAGCTAAACCTGTATGCCGCAACTATTGAGCCTGCACTCTAGAGCCCCTGAGCCATAACTATTAAGCCCGTGCCACAACTACTGAAGCCTGCTTGCCTAGGGCTCGTGCTCCGCAACAAGAGAAGACACCACAATGAGGAGCCTGTGCACCACAATGAAGAGTATCCCCCACTCACTGCAACTAGAGAAAACTCGTGTGCAGCAACAAAGACCCAATGCAGTGAATAAATAAATAAATAAATAAATTTAAAAAAAGATCACTTACCACAGATTATGATAAAAAGTACAGTAATAAAAGATTTGAAATATTTCTAGAATTACTAAAATGTGACACAGAAACACAAAGTGAGATAATACTGTTGGAAAAATGGTGCCCATTGATGCAAATTAAACCTTTAATTTGTACAAAATGCAATGAAGCAAAGAGCAATAAAATGAAGTAAGTTTATACTAAAAATAATATCATCACTTTTAAGAAGGAACATGAATAATATTTGAATGATGATTTATGATAAAATGTAAATTAAAACATTAATATTATTTTTATATTTACTTAATATACATGAATCTCTTGAATATCCACAAAATTAAAGAGCACCTGCAATGTATATGAAATTAATATTGTTTAAAGACAACAGTACATAATTATGCTTTATTGGGGATGAGGAGATAAAATACCTACAAATGATTTAAAAGTAAACATTATTTAGAAGACCTTCAGATATGTGAAACATCTAGCAGCTATTTGACCTAAATTTTCTGCATCTAGGAGAGCTGAAACAGATTGATGTTGAGTAGAACATTTTTTTTGTTATCTTGAACTTAGATTATGCAATCATTCTAGTACCTATCTAAATAATATGAAATTATAATAAAGGAATGGGAGCCACAGTATTCTCAGTAATATTTTTTCTTAAAATTTGATTAAACAGGTATATAAAGCCTTGGCTCAAAATGGTATTTTTGTTTTCTTTTGTTTTGTTTTTAGTTTTACATTACTGTTGGAAAACTGTGTCAACATCTTTGTGTTTATATATAAAGCCAACTTGGTTCTAGATTTTATTAGTTACAGAAAGTTAGAAAGGTTTTCACCTGTATGCACATCTGGAAGGATATTTGCAAAGAGTGAAGTGCTTAGAATCCCTTTACTGAGGTAACTATTCACATGTTCCAGGATTCCTAGTTTTTCACATTTTGGATTTAAGTGTCAGTAGTTCTCAGTCTCCCAAACAATGATAATCACATTTTCCTCTCCCCAGATTTCTAAAATTTCTACCTGAGGATATACACATGCACAGGTGTGCATGCACACACAGATAGATAGATAGATAGATAGATAGATAGATAGATAGATAGATAGATAGATTTGTCTCTATATGCATGCTTATATATATTTACTGGCAATATTATTTTCTTCCAGTTTTACTGTAAAAATTTAAGGTATACAGCATAATAATTTAACTAACATCATCATGAAATGATTATCACAGTAAGTTTAGTGAACATTCATCATCTCATATAAATATAAAATTAAAGAAATAGAAAAATATATATGTTCCTTATGATGAGAACTCTTGGGACTTACTCTTTAAACAATTTTCATATGTAACATGCAACTGGAAGATTGTACCTTTTTGTAGCCTTCATGAATTCCCTTTCCCACCACCTCCTGCCTCTGGTTACCACAAATCTGATCTCTTGTTCTGTGAATTTGCTTGTTTGTTTTTGAAGTATAATTGACCTACGGCATTGTTGTAGTTCTGTTACACAACATAGCATTTCAACATTTCTATACATTCAAAATGATCACCAGGATGTCTAGTTACAATATGCCACCATATAAAGATCCTACTTAGTTACTGACTATATTCCCCACATTGTACATTTCATGTCAGTGACTCACTTCTTTTGTAACTGGAAATCTGCCTCACCAGTTTCTTTAGTGTATTTATGCACTAAATAACTAAATAAATATACTAAATACTAAATGATACTCAAAACACCATTATAGTCTTACTGCGCTTAAAAACAATCATTTTCTCTGCCTTCTTATGGAATAAAAGGAGTTAGGAGAGAAAAGTTAAGATGCCTATGACATATTATGGAAAATTAGAAAAAAGGGAGTTCAGTGGATGTTTGCGTTTCCATTTTTAACTCAAATAATTACCAAATACATTCTCTTTCCTTTTTTAAAGAAACTTATTAGATTCAAACTTCTCAAGAATATTTTAAGTTTCCTCAAGTGCATGCACATGTTTACAGGATCAGCATGCTACAAAATTAGTGCTTTAATCAATTCAACAAAAAAAATTTTCCTTAGCAAATTTATAGGTGTCTCAAAGATATACAAAATATAGTTTATTGCATCTTTATGTATATGCAAACAATCTAAGACAACCATTGGCTGCTTCAAATTAATCAAGGGGATATATGTAGTCAGGAAACCTAGGTAGCATCCAAGTCCCTTTTGGATTTATTATCACTGATATGGTATCATAGTCACATGATGTTAGTGTAAGCTGAAACAAAGATGTGGCCTTGTAATTGTGAAGAATTTACCTATTGTATATATCTATTTTATATTTGCTAACTTACAGCTTACATTTTTATTAGGTGCTTGTTTCCACTTTGGTTTTGAAAATTATTCAAAGTGGGAAAGAATTGTAATAGGCACTGCATTGTTTCTCATAGAGTGAGGCTTAGATTAATTTTGAATGTCCATGGAAACTTACTTATATTTTCCCCAGATAAATTCAGGATCAAAAGTAAAATTAATCAATTAATGATATTGCTGTTGTACTGATATCAATTTTATTAATTACTCTGTAATACTGATTCACCAAAAATCAATAAATTATTATTTCTGCAAGGAAGACCATTATTTCTGCACATAAATTAATCCAAATTATAACTTTTCTAGAATGGATCTTGTACATTGAGTTTCATAAATTAAAATATTATTTAGTTGGACTACAAAGTGATGATTGTTTCATTTTTAACCAAGCCTAGATATAATTAATGTCTCAGAGGTTTCCAAGACCACCCTCAGGTTTGATGACTTGATAGAAAGACCCACTTATACTCACATTACAGTTTATTACAGTGGAAGGACACAAATAGATTAAAATCAGCAAAAAGAGGCACATTAGGGCAGAGCTCAAGAAAAAACCAGGTGCTGGCTTCCAATTGTTCTTTCCCAGTAGAATCAAATAGACAGCATTTAATTATCCCAGCAACAATGTGATGACACTTGGAAGGTGTTGCCAAAGAATCCCAATCCTTCTGGAGCCTTGAAGCCAGAGTTCTTACTGGTAGCCTATCACGTCGGCATGGAACACCACATGACTGACCTAAGCCACCTGGACTCCAGTCCCCCACAGGTCAAATTGATGCAGAGTGGCCCCAAACCCCAGGTCATAAAAATAAGTTCTCACCATAAGTTGCATGCTTATCTTCCCGGAGCAAATCAAAAGTCAGTCTTTTCTTTGGAACGTGTAGTTTGAGTACCCCAAACCTGCTTGATTAATCCTTTACTATACAATTAAAATTTATAGGGCTCAGGAAATCCTAGGATGATTCAATCATTTGAGGAATAATTTTGAGCTTTTTTCTTGTGCAGTGGGTGTTAAGGATACAGCATTGAACAAAAGAGCCCCGATCTCCTGACTTCACAAACCTTATGTTTTCCAAGGAAAGATAGTAAATACAAAAAATACAAAAAAAAATTAAAAATAAGAAAATATTATGTTAGCTGCTGATTAGTGCTATGTGAAAAACTAAATTAGAAACAATAGGAAGGATGTGAGATGGGTTCAATTATAAGTAGCTTTTCAGAATGGCCTTATAGTTGTGAGGGTATGTTAGCAAATGTGTGCAGGTGACAAGGAAGGAAGCCTTGTGGATGACTGGATCAAGAATAGCCCACATACACAGGACAACATATACCATTTGGAGGTGTTTGTTGTGTTGGAAGAACAGGAAGGATGCAGTGTGGCAGAATGAGAAAGCGAGGGGGAGAGAGAGTGGAGGAGAGAGAGAGTGAAGTCGTGGGGTCAGATGTGTTAATGGTCATACAATTTTCCCTAATCATTATTTTCAGCAATAATTATTCATGTGGACATTTATTATGAGACTATTACAGTTCTATTTTGAATTATGCAAAGTGGTTTGGAATGACATAGATTACTAGAAGGAGGCAATTTTGATCCTGGACTATTAGAACAAAGGGCTGAGAAAATGCTTTGCCCCATGTAGTTTGTTTTTTTTTTTTTAAGAAGTTTCTCATTTGAAGTGTTAAATCCAAACTGTCTTGTAAATAGTATTTGTTTATGAGTAGTACCAATAATTGAGGATGTCATAGGTGGCCCTTTTTGTGGGAGAACAAACAGATCTTGGCACCACAGAGCTGCTTAAAGAGATTGCATGGGTCACTACCATGGTAACAAGGCTTCCTTTGAACGCTTCTTTCTTGGCCATGGCCTTTTCACATGCTTTTCTTCACACAGCTGGACTCCTTTGTTGTATGTTACATATCACGGTGGAGCCCATTTGCTCTCCTGTCGCCCATGATTGAGAACAGATGTTATATGCTTTTATAATTGTCTTAGGGAAATCCCAATGCCTTTTAACAGCACTCTGTAGCTTTTGTAATCAGGAGGGTTAGCTGCATGCTTAGAGGCCTGTGAAGTATAGAACTTCTTTTTATTGCACGTAGTCACATTCAACCCCTGGGCCTGCTGTTCCCTATTCACTACTTGTTGGAATAATTAGCACTAATAAAGGTTTTTCACAACAGGTATTAATGCCTTTTTGAAAAAGGTAAGGCCATTTGGCTTTTCTTGAAATGGGAAAGCATTGAGCTATGGAAGAGAAAAAGTTTCTTGATGAAAGAAAAATTTTATTTTCCTTAATCTCTTCCATTTAAAATAAGTTAATTCTAAGTCTTTAATCATATAATGAAAAACACTAAATAAAACACAAGTTAATCTTAAATTTGAGTCATCAAATTCAAAATGTATCTTCATGATTTATAATTATTTTGATTGGATCAAATGGAATAATATGAATGACATCACGCAGAAAGCCTTCTATACAAACGCTGATTTTTTTTTCCTCTGGAGAATTGTGGATAAACTTATTCAGATGAATTGTGAGGAATTTGATTATGGTTAAGAAACAATTTCACTGAATATATTTTATTTGGATAAAGAATATGCAAGGGAGTAATGCAAAGGGCATTGTTTTCTTTCTTTTTTCTGATTTTCCAAACTAAAGCAAAGTCTCACTAAAATGAACCTCAGGGTTCTTAAAACTCTATGCCTTTATTTTGTTTCCAACATTAATATTAGTAATTACAACTATACAAGGAGTTTTAGCATTGCTGGATAATGACCAAGTGCTTTATAGCCATCTCCCTTACTCCTTACAATAATACTAGGCAGCAGTGGAGTTGGGAGTCTAGACCCACTGCCCTCACCCCTAATCTATTTGATTTCCCCAAAATCTTCCTTTATCCATTTCCTGGGTATTACTCAATTATTATGCCTAATATTATTTAAAGACACCATGTGTTCTGTAGTCTCTGTTGTACTCTGAAACAATACAAATATACATATATACATCAACTAGTTGCATTTTCTAACTTCTTAACTAGACTTGAAATTATAATTTATTCTAAAATCTTTCCAGTTAATATAATTCCCTTTAGCACATAAGAGTGTGATCAATTTGGTACAGAATTTTTTTTAATGCTTAAGTTGACTTGAGAAGAATAGACATCTTTAAAATGTTGAACCTTCCAGTCCATTAGCATCATATATCTGTCCAATTTTCTACATCATCTTAGTTACACAATGGGTGTTAATTTTTTGCTGGCCCCACTTAATAAATGGGAAATGTTACTTCTTTCTCTATTATCTAAATTATTTTGTGTAATGCTGGCATTATTTACTTTACTAAATACTTGGAATAAATTACTTGTAAAGAATATGGATCTAAAATTTCCTTCAAATAAAAATTTCTTATTCTTAGAACATTAATTTCTTCTGTAGATACATGACACTTAAGACTTTCTCTTTCTTCTTATGCCAGTGTGGTAATTTGTGTCTTTCATGGAATATATCCATGTACTCTAAGTGGTAAAACAAATTACCATAAAGTTGTACATACTTCTTCCACATTACCTTTTTAATTTTTATAGGATTTCTGGTGATGCCTCCTTTTTTATTTGTTGTACTAGTAATTCTACCAACAACTAGTGAGGTTGGAAGAGGATATCAAATCTTAAGTGAGATTGCAATCCTAGTTGATGCTTTGCTTTCAGTCATTTCTTATGTCTTGCTAGGGTTTTATCAGTTTTATTAATCTTTTCAAGTAACTTGCTTTTCATTTGATTCATTTTTATCTTATTTGTCCTTTTCTTATTGGCTTCAGCTCATATTTATTCATTCCATATCTTAATTTAGGTTTAATTTCTCCCCTTTTCCTAGTTTCTAATGATGGAAACTTTTTCCATTGATTTAAAATTTTCTTCGATTCTCATATAAGCATTTAAAAATATAAAAGTTCCTTTAAGCATTGATTTAAATACAGCACACAAATTTTGATTATGTTCTTATTATGCAATTCAAAATATTTTGAATATTTTCTTGTTTGTTACTTATTCATGACTATATAAAACTGTATAGCTTAGTTTTCAACTCTTTGAGGATTTTCCAGATACTTTTGTTGTTGATTTTAATTTCATTTCATTTTGGTCAGGGTATATTTTTTCTGTGATTAAAATTCTTTGAAATTTATCAAAACTTGTTTCATGTTCCACACAATGGTTCATCTTTGTGAATGTTCCATGTGTGCTTGAAAAACTTATGTATTCTACATCAAGGTCACTTAATGTTACATGATCAGATTATCAATGTCTCTATACAATTGTACCTCATATAATTTCTTTTTTCCTCACAACCCTCTAGTACTGTTTTCTGCCAGACCCTGCAGAATGTTGTTCACAGTATGTGTAACTTAGTATTGGTATACAGGCTGAAAGAAACAGTTTTTAGGATCTTCATACTTGTATAACTAACTCTTTGGTTAATTGTCCCTCAAATTCTAGATGCCTCAAGAACCTCAATTTTTGATCTTTACTTATTTTACCCATTAAGAACATTGCTTTGTGATTGAGTTTCATTTCCCTTGCTGTGATTTGAAAACTTCCCCCAGGCACAATATTTTGTGGAGCTTACCTCTAGGATCACAACCTTCTACCTTCTATTGTCTGATGCCTGAAGTCAGTAAATGCATAAATTTTGTACAGTATTGTGACTGATACTTTTGTAGAAGGGTAAATCATTTGCCTGTTTACTTCTTCCTGGTCAAAGCTGGAGCTAACTTAAGCCTTGCTTTCCTTTCCATTGGATAGCATGTGAATTTTGTGTATTAAGGTTCTCTAGAAAACAGAATCAATAGGAAGTGTGTGTGTGTGTGTGTGTGTGTGTGTGTGTGTGACTTATTATAAAGAAATGATTCAAGCTATTGTGGAAACTAGCAAGTTCAAATATGCAGTATGGACCCATGGGCTCAGGACCCAAGACAGTTGATAGTGCAGTTCCAACTTGAAGGTCAGCAGACACAGACCCAGAAGAGTCAATAGTGCAGATGAATTCCAAAGGCAGGCTGCTGGAGAATGCCCTCTTCCTCCAGGAAGGGTCATTTTGTTATCGTTGTTCTCTTCAGGTCTTCAACTCATTGAATGAGGCCCACTCACATTTTGGAGGATAATCTGCTTTACTGAAACTGATTAAATTAGTAGTCTCATCCAAAAACTCCCTTGCAGAAACATCCAGAATAATGTTTGACCAAATATCTGGGTACTACATGGCCCAATTAAATTGACACATAAAATTAACCATCACATTTCAGAAGTCTATATATTGTTTTGTTGTGAGTTTCTACTCATATTTATTGAAATTTTTGTTTTCAACCTGACTTTCACCTTCGTAATATTTTTATTTTCCTATGCTACTTGTTTTCTTGAAAATGTCCACCTTCCTATTGAGCTCCCTCTTCCTGCCTCTATCCCTTCCCCTCCCCCTCCTCTCTTTCATCTCCTCCGCCTCTCCTTCTCCTCCTCCTCTTCCTTCTTCTTCTTCCTAATGCAATATCTTCTTCAGATAATTGTATCTCTTACTTTATCTCTTATTTAGGTTTAGTAAAAATGGTCTGTACTTTCTTGATTTTGTAGAAAAGTATTTTTTTTTTTTTTGGTTTATGCTCTTTTGATGCTTAGGTTCTATTTTCCAAGTGTCTTTTGATTTTTTTCCTTTTCTCTTCATTTTGTACCATCTCTTTTTTAAACAAACACCTCTTTGTCTTGTAACATTTTTGTAAAATTTTGTAACTGTGAGCTCTTATTTATCACAGTTCAATTCTGTCCATTTGTCTTTTATATCAGCTAGGCTGTAAGCAACAAAAGTGAAATCCCAGACTCATTTTTCCTCTAGAATCTTTTCCACTCTTTATTTACAACTTAATTGGATGCTAATAGGAAAATTTGCTTGCAGATTTCAGAAAATCCATGTGCTTCTCCTGGCTTCAGTGGCCAGATTTAAACAACCAGCAAGACCTTATCTCAGTCCACTTTATAATGTCTGGTTGTTGTGCCTTAGGTTTTATGTGTAATATCTATGGTTCTGTTTTGTCCATTTTGAATAGTAACTACCCTTCTCTTTTTGAGGACTTACTGAATATCATATGACTACTTAAAAAATGCACAATGTGAGAGTTGAGAGTTAAGTTTTATTTGGGGCAAAATGAGGACTGCAGCCTGGGAGACAGCATCCCAGATAGCTCTGAGAAAGTGTTCCAAAGAACCAGGGGGAAGATCAGTACATATGTGGTTTTGGTGAAAGGGAAAAATATGCAATCAAGCCCATATTGTTTACAGAATGTTTCTAGTCTCATGCAGGTTTCTGCTAGTCATGAGAAGCAGTTGTCACCATGAAGGATTTTAGTGTTTTTCTAGATATGAGGAGATACAAGCATTGGACTCATGAAGTTGGCTCCTGAAAATATCAGACTATCTAAAGACCTGTTCTGACAGTTTTTCACAGAGTATGGAATGCCTCATTTCAGCTCTCCACCCTGAACTCCTTTCAGGGGGGCTTTGAAAGTCAGCAGCTGCAGCAGCACATGATTTTATCCTTGTAGAGGTAAATGGCAAGTGCCAGTGGTGAGTGCCAGCCATAGTTGACACATAGAATATCTATTCCAAACTTTCCCAAGTCTGCTAAATTTGTCAATTTTATTTGATTATCTATAATTCTATAAGTATTATTTTCCATTTTACCTTCAAAATCATTGCATCTCTGATAATAGATGTTAACTAAATCTATTGTGGTAATCATTTCACAATATATGTAAATCAAACCACCATACTGTACACCTTAAACATATACAGCAATGTTTGTCAGTTATTTCTCCATAAAACTGGAAAAAATATCTGCAAGGCAAAGGTATATAGAAAAAGTTAATAACCATAATCTATACATAAATCCCTTCATATCAAGATTAAGTTGATGACTGGCCAAAGCACATGAAAAGATAAATCACAGAAAAAGAAATGCAAACAGCCAATAAATCCTGTTATCACTATCTCCACATCACTAATGCATTTAAAATGGTACATCATTTGTTACCTATGATCGGCACAATTAAAAACATCCATTGTTGCCAAGGACATGGAGAAATAAGCACTGTAATACACTTTGGTGGAAGTGTGAAGTAGTAGAATTTTTAACTTTTTTAAAGTGTAGTTTTCCAATGTTTATCGTAACTTAAAATGTGAGTTCTAGCAATTCTATTTCTAGAAATGTATCCTAAGGTATTATATAATTGCTTATAATTGGATAAAACTAGAAACACCTAAATGTTCAATTAGAGGGGAATATTAAATAAATTATGTTACATCCATATAGGAAGTTATCATTGTATTGATTACCTATCACTGTATAACAAAACTATTGCAAAACTTAGTGGCTTAAAACAACAATAAACATTATTATCCTTATCAAAAAAAATTCAGCTTTTAAGAAATTTTCCTTAAAATCATCTCACACAATGCTCTATTCTGCAATATAAAATGTCTTTTGTCTTCAGACATAATCTCAGCAGTTTTCTCAGTGAAAGAGAGCTTTTATTTCACATTCCCAAATTAACTGTTCCTTTGAGAGGCAAAACAGAACACTGGGTAAGCACAAAGACTGTCACCACATTCCCTATTATCAAATCCTTTACTTATTACTGGCTTCTGTAATTTTGGATAAATTACCTTATATCTTTTTGCCCAATCCTCAAGAAGAAAATTTAACAATAGTTGTCATCATGCAGTCGTTTTTCATTAACAATTAAATAAACTCATCAATGGAAAATAGCACTAGGTTAGCAGATATTAAATACTCAGTATATGTGAGCTCTTCTACAATAACTCTTTTCTAATTTCACTGTGTTGATTGTTTCCTTTGCTGTTCAAAAGCTTTTAAGTCTGATGTGGGCTCACCCACCTATTTTTGCTTTTGTTCCTTCTTTCATGACCAATATCATGAATCTTTTCCCTTATGTTTTCTTTTAGGAGTTTTACATTTTTACTTCTTACAGTTAAGTCTTTAATCCATTTTGAGTTAATTTCTGTGTATGGTATAAGATAAGCATCCAGTTTCATTTTTTGGCATACTAATATCCAATTTTCTTAACACCATTTTTTCTTCAGAGTATACAGTCTTCATTGTGTATTTTTGGCACCCTGGTCAAAGATCAGTTGACCATATATGCATGGCTATTTTCTGGGTTCTTTATTCTGTTCCACTGGTCTATAAGTCTGACTTTATGCCAATTTCATACTGTTTTAATTACTGTAACTTTGTAATACATTTTGAAATCAGGAAATGTGAATCCTCCAGTTTCATTCTTGCTGAAGATTGCTTTGGCTATTCAAGCTCTCTTGTGGTTCCCTATGCCTTTCAGGATTTTCTCTATGTCTGCAAAAAATGTCATTGAGATTTTGATAGGAATTAAATTGAATCTGTAGATACCTTTGGTCAGAGGAAATATTTTAACAATGTTAATTCTTCTGATCCATGGACATGAATGTCTTTCCATTGATTTGTGCCTTCTTTAATTTCTTTCATCAATGTTTGCTTGTTTTCATTATACAGGTGTTTAACTTCCTTGGTTAAGTTTATTCCTAAGTATTTTATCTTTCTGATGCTATTGTAAATGAGATTATTTTCTTAATTTCATGTTCAGATAGTTTAACTATATGGAAATGCAACTAATGTTTTTGTGTTGATTTTATATCCTGCAGCTTTACTGAATTCGTTTATTAGTTCTAACAGTTTTATAGTTTTGTTTGTTTGTTTGTTTGTTTTCTTTTTTGGCAGAGTCTTTGGAATCTTCTACAAATAAGACCATGGCCTCTGTGAACAGGGATAATTTTACTTCTTCCTTTCTAATTTGTACGTGTTTTATTTCTTTTTCTTGCCTAATTGCTCTGGCTTCAACTTTGAGTACTATGTGGTTTTGACTTAAAAAAATGCACAATGTGAGAGTTGGAAGCTAAGTTTTATTTTGGGCAAAATAAGGACTGCAGCCCAGGAGATGGCGTTTCAGATAACTCTGAGAAACTGCTACCAGGAGGCAAGGGGAGGAGCCAGGATATATAGGAGTTTTGCAACAAACAGCAGGTAATTGGGAACATCAAAAGATTATTGTTGGGGTTTCTGGTGGTACAGTGGTTAAGAATCTGCCTGCCAATGCAGGGGACACAGGCTCAAGCCCTGGCCAGGAAGATCCCACATGCTGCAGAGCAACTAAGCCTGTGCACCACAACTACTGAGCCTGTGCTCTAGAGCTTACAAGCCACAACTATTGAGCCCACATGCCACAACTACTGAAGCCTGCATGCCTAGTGCCTGTGCTCCGCAATAAGAGAAGCTGCCGCAGTGAGAAGCCTGCACACCACAACGAAGAGTAGCCCCCACTCACTGCAACTAGAGAAAGCCTACGTGCAGCAACAAAGACCCAATGCAGCCAATAATTAAATAATAAATAAATAAATAAATAAATTTATTGTTAAAGAAAATCAGATATCTCAAGTTAAGTAATTCAGCACTTTTCTGTGTGGGAAGATGCAAGAGTCTGGACTCACTGAAATCATTCCTTTGATATGCACCTCAGCTATCTGGAGCCAGTATCCTGTATTTTCACATCATGAGTTTCCTCTGGGCTCACCACAGGGAGTGGCTGCAGTCTGATGACTGCTAGATGGCGAGTATTTTTTCCAGGTGTGAGTTTCCTCAGGGTTTACCAGCTTATGTTGGAGGGCTGTAATCGTTGATGACTGTGACATCCTTTATTTATTGATATATCAGGAAATATTCCATTTATAAATATTCTATTCTATTTATAAATATTCCATTTATCAGTGGATTAGAAATGGTGAAGAGTGGGCATCCTTTCCCTGCTCCTAATCTTAGAGAAACTTTTTCCAGCTCTTCACTGATGAGTGTGATATTAGCTGTGTGCTTTTCATACATGGCTTTTATTATGTTGAGGTAAGTCATCTATACCTAGTTTGTTTCTAATCATGAAAACTTTTTATCATGAAAGATTGTTGTCAATTGCATCCATTAAGATGATCACATGGTTTTTATCCTTTATTCTTTTAATGTAATAGAGCACATTAATTTATTTTCATATGCTGAACCATTCTTGAATCCCAGTAATAAATCCCACTTGGTTATGGTTATGACCTTCTCTCTTAAAAGGTAACCTGATGGTCTCATTCAGAATAATCTCCCTTTTGATTAACTTACTATCAAATGCATAAGGACATTTATTGTATCAGCAAAATCCATTTATCTTTAACCTAACCATGAATATAAGTCCAGCACATTCACTGGTCCCAACCTCACTTAAGGAGGGAGGATTATACAGGTTATATATACCATCTGAGCTTTTGCCTTCCACACTCAGATACAATGTTTTTTGTTAAAAAATATAAACACCATTTATTCAATTTCATTCATAAAATTTGCTGAACTATTTCATAATTTTGCTAGGATCAAAATTGTAATGGGTTATTATTTTTTCTCTTAGTAAATTATAGAGTCAAGAATTCCAATAGTGTTTAAAAGATGTAATAAGCTTACATTTCATTTAGAATCTAATCTTCTGTGATTCCAATTACATGAATTGTGAGTTTCACTCAGACTTGTACTGTCCAAAACAATAGCCATTGGCCACATATGGATTTTTAACTTTAAATAAATTAAAATTAAATAGTGTTAAAAATCAGTTTCTAAAATGTTCATCACCAGATGAAAGGATAAAGATGTGGAAATATGTATAATACAGACTATTGCTCACCATACAAAAGGGGAAGTGCTGCCATTTATGATGATATGGGTGGACCTTGATGGCATTATGCTAAGTAAAATGTCAGACAGAGAAAGACCAAAAAAACAAAAAATCAATTTCTAGTCATTCTAGCCATTTGCTGGCATATGTGGCTACTGGCTACTGCACTGGAAAATGCAGATATAAAACAGTTCCATCATTAAAGAAAGTTCTATTGCACAACCCTGACTTATAACTGTGATTCTCAAGCTTCAGTATGCCCCAGGATCACTTGAAAGACTTGTAAAACTGTGTGCTAGGCCTAAGGTGAGGTCTGTGAATTTGCATTTCTATTAAGTTCCAAGTTAAGACAGAAGTTACTCCTCTGGGAACCACAATTTAAGAGCCATTGATTTAGAGTTATTGATCTATTTGCATAAACTTACAGAAAAAAATGTAACTCTATCCTAAGGAATATAGGAATCCTGCATCTAAGCATGTATTTAATAATAAAAGTCCTGATAGCAAAGAAGATAATTGTTCTCAGTTAATAGTATTTTGCTGCTACCTGCAGGGAAAAATAGATATAAACTATTACAATAATTTCAGTATTTTAGACAAACTGAATATTATGGTCAAAAAAATGTGTTCAATAAGTAAAAATCAGTGTGTAGAAAATAGTTATCTTCTTGTCAAGAATTTCCTGTGATAAGAGAATGGCAGAGTAACAATAAACAGTGGTATTATTTAATTGTAATCTATTTTCTCTCTAATAGAAGAGATAATTACCTAAAATGATATTTATGCAAATACAATACTTGTTTTAGGAACAGAAACTATAATAGATAGTAATATTTCTTTTCATTTTAATTATGTTCTGCTCATCATTAAAACTAATTTACCTTTAATCAAATAAAAATTTGTAAAAAAGAATGTTAAAAGTAATATTTTTCCCACATAAACTGTGAATACTTCTTTTACACCCCAGAATCCATGAGAAATTCTTTTGCATAGATAAAAAATTTCTGTAGGCACATTTTTAAAATTATTTTTTATTGGAGTATAGTTGATATACAATGTTGTGTTAGTTTCTACTGTACAACAAAGTGAATCAGTTATATATATACATATATCCACTCTTTTTTTAGATTCTTCTCCCATATAGGCCATTACATAGTATTGAGTAGAATTTCCTGTGCTATACAGTAGTTTCTTATTAGTTATTTATTTTATATATAGTAGTGTGTATATGTCAATCCCAATGTCCCAATTTATCTCTCCCCCTTCCTCCCCCTTGGTAACCATAAGTTTGTTTTCTACATCTGTGACTCTATTTCTGTTTTGTAAGTTTATTTGTACCTATAGACAGATTTTGATCCAATGTTACCTGAGTGTCCACCGCCTTGGGCACTTTTAAATATTTCCTCTCATAATTTACTTTTCAGTGCTTAAAGGGCAAGGTCCTATTGTCCAGCCTGAGGAGGAAATAAACTGACAACAGGAGATGGCTAATGACTGGAAGAAATGTGAGGGCCAGCAGTAGAGCACAGAAGAAGGTGAAAGAGTATTTGCTAGGGGAATGAAATACCAAATAAAAATAAAATATTTTTTAAATTATATTCTTGGTGTTACCTATCTTTCTAATCTTTATATCTTGCTTTTCCCTCTTAATTTCCCTACCTTTTTTTTTTTTACAACTCTCTTTGAAGTAAAGAATAAAGATATCACAAATTTACTCCTGTTATTGGCAAATGTAAAATTAAATCAGTAAAATTATATGTCATTTGAAAACATAATATTGCAAGGCACACAATATCCTTGAATACTTTCTTCCTGTTAAGGCTAATTATCACTGAGATAAAGAAATGGTAAAATAACTTTCTTTTAGCTATTGAAAATTGGGGAATCATTTATTGGAGTTTGCCTTTTCAGATGAGAGCATTGACTGTACATATTGATATTGTGTCTATTTTCTGTTTCATATTTTGATGAAATGTTCAAATCACAAATGCTTTTTTCTCCACTTCAGGTATTGCATAAACTGACAGTGGCTATGGAGTGATAAAATCAATAAGATAAGAAATATATTCTCTCATTTATTGTATTCTGAAGTATTTATACTTGGATTATAATTCAATATTCAAATTAATGTATACAAAAATGCTTATATTTTATCAACACATTATTGTCAGTATCTCTAATTGCCATTTTTAAAAGTAACCATAGAAACTTCAAAATATACAGTATACACATGTAATGTTTATTATGTTAGATATCTGTTTAAAAGAACATGTGTATTGCATCTTCTAAAACAATTATGAGAATTTGTATAATCCAGAAGATGGTGCTGTTTACATTTCTACTGCATTTTGGAACTGCAGAGAGACAATTTATTTCCAATTCAGCCATTGATGGGCTGTAAATTATTGAGCATACCTTTGCAATAGAAACAGTTAATGTAGCTTTGCTCTTGAGGATTTTACATTTACAAATAATTTGCATAACATTTCCACACGAGATATTAGAAAATGTACTACTTCACAAGCAATCTCACATTAATGGAACCTGATCAGTTGCAGCTCTCCCAGTTATCTTCTGCCAGGAGTACACTCAAATGTGAAAATATGTATTAGATAAAAGACCTATTTAATTTTCTGGTTACTTATATGGCTATTAAAAAGCAACATGTAGACCATTAAAGTGGTGATGATCCTTATTTAATGGAATGTGAATTTATTCTTCTAAGTAGTGAACAGTTTTATAGTAAGTTTTTGTGACATGTTAATTATGTACTATCCAGGCACAGAGCTTTAGCCAGTTAACACAGATAAATGAGATACAAGGTATTTATGATATATTGAAACTATTCCACTTCATCCAAAGTTTGATCACTGCTTATAGTGCTTTGGGAAAGAGGCAGGAAGGTTCACCACATGCATCTACCAAGACTGACACTTGCAATACATCCTGCCTCTGCTCAGAAAATCATGACCTCAAAAGGAAATCAAATAATGGAAACTTAGAGCTTTTCCAATACCTTTAGCAGCAAATTGACCTATAAAAATTAGATAAAGGAGATATGAAAATACATAAATGTTGGAGATTGGTTCAAGATGGCAGAGTAGAAGGACGTGAACTCATTCCCTCTTGTGAGATCACCAGAATCACAACTAACTGCCAAACAGTCATCAACAGGAAGACACTAGAACCCACCAAAAAAGACACCCCATATCCAAAGCCAAAGGAGAAGCCGCAATGAGATGGTAGGAGAGATGCAATCATGATAAAATCAAATCCCATATCTGCTGGGTGGGCAAATCACAAACTGGAGAACAATTATACTGCAGAAGTCCAGCCACTGGAGTGAGGGTTCTGAGTCCCATCTTAGGCTTCCCAACCCAGCAGTCTGGCAATGGAGGGAGGAATCCCCAGAGAATCAGACTTTGAGGGCCAGCAGGATTTGATTGCGGGAATTCTGCAGGACTGGGGGAAACAGAGACTCCACTCTTGGAGAGCACACAAAAAGTAGTGTGCACACCAGGATCCAGGGGGAAGGAGCAGTGACCCCACAGGAAACTGAACCAGACCTACCTACTAGTGTTGAGGGTTTCCTGTGGAGGCAGGGGGCAGCTGTGGCTCACCATGGGGAAAAGGACACAGCATAAATTCTGGGAAGTACTCATTGGCATGAGCCCTCCCAGAGAAACTATTAGCCCCACCAAAGAGACTGTAAGTGCCAGTGCTGGGTCACCCCAGGCCAATAAACCAACAGGGAGGGAACTCGGCCCCACCCATCAGCAGACAAGCCAATTAAAGTTTTACTGAGCTCTGCCCACCAGAGCAACACCCATCTCTACCCACCACCAATCCCTCCTATCAGGAAGCATGCACAAGCTTCTTAAGATAGCCTCATCCACCAGAGGGCAGACAGCAGTAGCAAGAAGAACTATAATCCTGCAGCCTGGGGAACAAAAAACACAATCACAGAAAGATAGAAAAAATGAAAAGGCAGAGGACTTTGTACCAGATGAAGGAATAAGATAAAACCCTAGAAAAACAACTAAATGAAGTGGAGATAGGCAACATTCCAGAAAAAGAATTCAGAATAATGAAGTGAAGATGATCCAGGACCTCAGAAAATGACTGAATGCAAAGATTGAAAAGATGCAAGGCCTTAACAAAGACCTAGAAGATTTAAGAACAAGCAGAGATAAGAAATACAATAACTGAAAAGAAAAATACACTAGAAGGAATTAATAGCAGGATGACTGAAGCAGATGAATGGATAAGTGACCAGAATGGTGGAAATCACTGCCACAGAATAGAATAAAGAAAAAAGAATGAAAAGAAATGAAGACAGCCTGAGAGACCTCTGGGACAATATTAAATGCAATAACATTCACATTATAGGGATCTCAGAAGGAGAAGAGAGAGAAAAAAGACCTGAGAAAATATTTGAATAGATTATAGTTGAATATTTCCCTAACATGGGAAAGGAAATAGCCACCCAAGCCCATGAAGGACAGAGAGTCCCAGGTGGATAAACTCAAGGAGAAACATGCCAAGACACATAGTAATCAAATTAACAAAAATTAAAGACAAAGAAATATTAAAAGCAGCAAAGGAAAAATGACACATAACATACAAGGGAACTCCCATAAAGTTCACAGCTGATTTCTCAGCAGAAACTCTGCAAGCCAGAAGGCAGTGGCATGATATATTTAAATTGATGAAAGGGAAGAAAATGCAACCAAGAATACTTTACCCAACTAAGGATCTCATTCAGATTCAATGGAGAAATCAAAAACTTTACAGACAAGCAAAAGCTAAGAGAATTCAGCACCACCAAACCAGCCCTACAACAAATGCTAAAGGAACTTCCCTAAGTGAGAAACACAAGAGAAGAAAAGGACCTACAAAAACAACAACAAAACAATTAAGAAAATGGTAATAGGAACATACATATTGATAATTACCTTGAATATAAATGGACAAAATGGTCCAACCAAAAGACACAGAATGGCTGAATGGATAACAAAAACAAGACCCATATATATGCTGTCTACAAGAGACTCACTTCAGACCTATGGACACACACAGACTAAAAGTGAGGGGATGGAAAAAGATATTCCATGGAAATGGAAATAAAAGGAAAGCTGGAGTAGCAATACTCATATCAGATAAAATAGACTTTAAAATAATGTTGCAAGAGACCATATTCTCTTGCAACACTATATAATGATCAAGGGATCATTCTATAATGATCAAGGGATCAATCCAAGAAGATATAATGATTATAAATATATGCTCCCAATACAGGAGCACCTCATTACATAAGGCAAATGTTAACAACTATGAAAGAAGAAACTGAGAGTAACACAGTAATAGTGGGGGACTTTAACACCCCACTTACACCAATGGACAGATCATCTAGACAGAAAATTAATAAGGAAACACAAGCCTTAAATGACACAGTAGACCAGTAGATTTAATTGAAATTTATAGGTCATTCCATCCAAAAACAACAGATTACACTTTCTTCTCAAGGATAGATCACATTTGGGGTCATAAATCAAGCCTCAGTAAATTTAAGAAAATTGAAATCATATCAAACATCTTTTCTGACCACAATGCTAGGAGATTAGAAATAAATTATAGGAAATAAAAAACAAAAATAAACACAAACACATGGAGGCTAAACAGTACACTACTAAATAACCAAGAGATCACAGAAGAAATCAAAGAGGAAATTAAAAAATACCTAGAGACAAATGACAATGAAAACGCAATGATCCACAACCTATGGGATGCAGAAAAAGCAGTTCTAAGAGAAAAGTTTATAGCAATACAATCTTACAGCAAGAAACAAGAAAAATCCGAAATAAACAATCTAAACTTACAGCTAAAGGAACTAGAGAAAGAAGAACAAACAAAACCCAAAGTTAGTAGAAGGAAAGAAATCATAAAGTTCAGAGGAGAAATAAATGAAATAGAAACAAAGAAAACAATAGCGAAGATCAGTAAAACTAAAAGCTGGTTCCTTGAGAAGATAAATTTGATAAATGTTTAGCCAGACTCACAAAGAAAAAGATGGAGAGGATTCAAATCAATAAAATTAGAAAGGAAACAGGATAAGTTACAATGGACACTGCAGAAATAAAAAGCATAATAAGAGACTACTACAAGCAACTATAGGCCAATAAAATGGACAACCTGGAAGAAATAGACAAATTCTTAGAAATGTATAACCTTCCGAGACTGAATCAGGAAGAAATAGAAAATATGAGTAGACCAATCATAAGTAATGAAATTGAAACCATGATTAAAAATCTTCCAACAAACAAAAACCCAGTACCAGATGACTTCACAGGTGAATTTTATCAAACATTTAGAGAACAGCTAAAACCCATCCTTCTCAAACTCTTCCAAAAATTTCAGTGGAAGGAACACTCCCAAACTCATTCTGTGAGACTACCATCACCCTGATACCAAAACCAGACAAAGATACTACAAAAAAAAGAAAATTACAGATCATTATCTCTGATGAATATAGATGCAAAAATCCTCAATAAAATACTAGCAAAAAGAATCCAACAACACATTAAAAGGATCATACACCATGATCAAGTGGGATTTATCCCAAGATGCAAAGATTCTTCAGTATACGTAAATCAATCAATGTGACACATCATATTAACAAACTGAAGGATAAAAACCACATGATCGTCTCAATAGATGCAGAAAAAGCTTTTGACAAAATTAATCATTAATTTATAATAAAAACTCTCCAGAAAGTGGTCATAGAGGGAACCTACCACAACATAATAAAGGCCATATATGACAAACCCATAGCAAACATCATTCTCAATGGTGAAAAACTGAAAACATTCCCTTTAAGATCAGGAAGAAGACAAGGATATCCACTCTCCCTACTACTATTCAACATAGTTTTGGAAGTCCTTGCCACAGCAATCAGAGAAGAAAAAGAAATAAAAGGAATCCAAATCAGAAAAGAAGTAAAACTGTCACTGTTTGCAGATGACATGATACTATACATAGAAAATCCTAAAGATGCCCCCAGAAAACTACTTGAGCTAATCAATGAATTTGGTAAAGTTTCAGGATACAAAATTAACACACAGAAATCTCTTGCATTCCTGTACACTAACAATGAAAGATCATAAAGAGAAATTAAGGAAACAATCCCATTCACCATTGCAACAAAAAGAATAAAATACCTAGAGATAAACCTACCTAAAGAGGTAAAAGACCTGTACTCAGAAAATTGTAAGACACTCATGAAAGAAATCAAAGATAACACAAACAGGTGGAGAGATATACCATGTTCTTGGATTGGAAGAATCAACATTGTGAAAATGACTATACTACCCAAAGCAATTTACAGATTCAGTGCAATCCCTATCAAGTTACCAATGGCATTTTTCACAGAACTAGAACAAGAAATTTTATGATTTGTATGGAAATGCAAAAGACCCTGAATAGCCATAACAATCTTGAGAAAAAACAAACAAACAAAAAAACGGAGCTAGAGGAATCAGACTCCATGACATCAGACTATACTACAAAGTTACAGTAATCAGGAAAATATGGTACTGGCACAAAAAAAAAAAAAGAAATATAGATCAATGGAACAGGATAGAAAGCTCAGAGATAGACCCATGCACCTGTGGTCAACTAATCTATGATAAAGGAGGGAAGGCTATACAATGGAGAAAAGACATTATCTTCAATAAGTGGTGCTGGGAAAACTGGACAGCTGCATGTAAAACAATGAAATTAGAACACTCCCTAATAGCATACCCAAAGGTAAACTCAAAATGGAATAAAGACCTAAATGTAAGTCCAAACACTTTAACTCTTAGAGGAAAACATAAGAAGAACACTCTTTGACAGAAATCGCAACAAGATGTTTTCTGACCCACCTCCTAGAGTAATGGAAATAAAAACAAAAATAAACAAGTGGGACCTAATGAAACTTAAAAACTTTTTCACTGCAAAGGAAACTACAAACTACATGAAAAGACAACCCTCAGAATGGGAGAAAATATTTACAGATGAATCAACAGACCAAGGGTTAATCTCCAAAACGTATAAACAGTTCATGAAGCTCAATAGCAAAAAAAACAAACAACCCAATCAGAAAATGGGCAGAAGATCTAAATAGGTATTTCTCCAAAGAAGATGTACAGATGGCCAAGAGGCACATGGAAAGCTGCTCACCATCATGAATTATTGGAGAAATGAAAATCAAAACTACAATGAGGTATCACCTCACACTGGTTAGAATGGGCATCATCAGAAAATGTACAAACAATAAATGCTGAACTGGTTTGCAAGGCAGAATTAGAGACACAGGTGTAGAGAACAAACATATGGACACCAAGGGGGAAATGGGGGGCGCATTTGGGGTGGGATGAATTGGAAGATTGGGATTGCCATATATACATTACTAATAAGAAAAAAAAATCAAATTGTACTCTTTTTTAAAATTAAATATTTTTTGGCTGTGTTGGCTCTTCATTGTTGCACACAGGCTTTCTCTAGTTACGGAGAACGGGGGCTACTCTTCATTGTGGTGTGCCAGCTTCTCATTGCAGTGGCTTCTCTTGTGGAGTACAGACTCTAGGCTTGCAGGCTTCATTAGTTGTGGCACATGGGCTTAATAGTTGTGGCTCATGGGCTCTGGAGCACAGACTCAGTAGTTTTGCTGCATGGGCTTAGTTGCTCCATGGCATGTGGGATCTTCCTGGGCCAGGGCTCGAACCCACGTCCCTTGCATTAGCAGGCGGATTCTTAACCACTGCACCACCAGGGAAGCCCCTCAAATTGTACACTTTAAATATATGCAGTTTATTGTATGTCAATTATATCTCAGTAAAAGTTCTAAACTAAATAAATAAATGCTGGCAAGGGTGTGGAGAAAAGGGAATCCTCCTGCACTGTTGGTGGCAATGTAAATTGATATAGCCACTATGGAACAGTATGGAGGTTCCTTTAAAAACTAAAAGTGGAAATACCATATGACTTAACAATCCCACTACTGGGCATATACCCAGATAAAACCATAATTCATAAAGACACATTCACCCCAATGTTCATTGCAGCACTATTTGTAATAGCCAGGTCATGGAAGCAACCTAAATGTCCATCAACAGACTAATGGATAAAGTTGTGGTACATATATACAATGGAATAGTACTCAGCCATAAAAAGGAATGGAATTGGGGCATTTGTCATGACATGGATAGACCTATAGACTGTCATACACAGTGAAGTAACTCAGAAAGAGAAAAACAAATATTGTGTATTAATGCATATATGCAGAATCTGGAAAAATGGTACAGATCAACCAGTTTGTAAGGCAGAAATAGAGACACAGATGTACAGAACAAACATATGGACACCAAAGGGGGAAAGCGAAATGCGGGGTGGTGGGTGGGAGGAACTGGGACATTATATACATTAATATGTATAAAATAGATGTCTAATAAGAAAAAAATATCAAATTGTGCACTTTAAATGTATGCAGTTTATTGTATGTCAATTGTATCTCAATAAAATTCTTTTTAAAAGGAAAAACATACATAAATGTTTCTAGAACAGATCAAATTTTAACTAAGTATTTGAATATAGAATTAATATTATGACCTAGAGGACTAATTTAGCAATCTACTCTTATTAAGTTTGGGGAAATTGCATGTTTGAATGAGCTACACCTTTGTCAATCATTGGATAACTTATATAGATGATGCTTAAAGTAGGTGAAAAGAAGAATCAATATAGACATTATTTTGTTGATAGAGACACCCACCGGAAAATCTAAGAGGAAAAAAAAGAGGTGAGGTATTACTTGTGCTTCTTTTTGGGGAGAGGGCATTGAGGTACAGAAATGTATGGTAGAGAATGATTAGTTACTTAACCTTGTCCCTTATTGCTACTTGATGTTTTTAAAACACATTATTATATTTTGTGAAAAGTAAAAGATATACCTGGAGAAACCAGTAAAAAGGCTTCAAAGATTGTAATTCAAAGATATGAGAATCATTATGAGTACTTTTTGTTTGTTTTTGTTTTGTAGCTGTTGTTCTTTGTTATTTTTAGGGTAGCTTTTTCTGGTTTCCCCTCAGAGCTGCTGAATTAGACTTTTAGAGTTGGGCCTTGAGAGCCTGGATCGTTTACAAGTTGCTCAAGTAACTTTGATACATAGCAAAGTTTGCAGACTCTGCAAAGTCTGAACCTGGAGAGGAGTTGTACAGCGGCAGGAGAATGGAAATGATGAGTTCTCAACAAACACAGGGCAACATAATGAAGTAAACAAGCAACATTATTAAATAAAACAAGAAAGTACATAGAAGATTTATGGATATGATCTTGTAAAACTTAGATAATACAGGCTTTTAGTGGGACATGCCCTCTTACCAAATGATTGTTATTTTTCTTTTTCCTGTGCCACAATAAGGTTAATGCAACAATTAGTTGTCTTATTTCATTTTCTTGGATCCCCTTCCCAAAAGTAGTTCTAAGATTTAAGTTGCCTGAAGCAAAAATCTGAGGAGTATAGTTGCAGCTGGTGTTCCTGATGACAGTAATTTAGGTAAATAGTCAGTGCTTCCGGAAATATAATTGGGATTTTTTTGTTGTTGTCTTTGATAAGGTCTTTCCTGAATTAATTTGCAAATGCAATGCCTTTTCTAAAACTTTTAAATTAAATTTTTTGGAGATTTTATATACTACTTTTGAATGTTAGAATATTTTTTAAAAACTGTTCTTTTGAGCAGGATGATATTCTTTCTCCAGTGGTCAAAAAATGTTTGCAGAAAGGAAATAATTTGAAAGAAAGTTCTTGATCCTATCAACTTTTTCTTTGTGCAGGGTATGCTTTTCTTTATTTGAGTGTATGCTTTCTTATATTACCAAATGCTCATACCATTTTAAACAAACAAACCAGAAGTCATTTTTCTAGAAATTTCTGGCACATGGGAATGTTGCCAAAAGTAATTGTATTAATTAATTCAGTTTCTACTGAACTATTTTGTGATGTGATCCCTTACTACATAATACCCCTATTCTTACTTTGCATAGTTTGCATGGAAGTGGTGCTTCAGCACGTATCCTCTTAGCTATTGAATGTCATATTGAGACAAGTGACACACATAGAAAATATAATTCTTGGAATTTATGAACTGCATCTATTCTCACAAAGTTGTATGAAAACACTCTTATATGTAGGAAATCAAATTAGATTTTCATTGTATTTAAATTTTTTTATTGAAGTATACTTAATTTACAAAGTTGTATTAATTTCTATCATACAGCAAAGTGATTTGGTTATACATACATATACATTCTTTCTTTTAATATTCTTTTCCATTATGGTTTATCATAGGATATTGAATATGATTCTCTGTGCTATACAGTAGGACTGTGTTTATCCATTCTATATATGATAGCTTATATCTGCTACCCCCAACCTCCCACTCCATCTCTCCCATTGCTCCCTCTCCTTGGCAACCACAAGTCTGTTCTCTATCTCCATGAGTCTGTCTCTGTTTCATAAATAAGTTCATTTGTGTTATAGTTTAAATTCCACATATAAGTGATATCATATAGTATTTGTCTTTCTCTTTCTGGCTTACTTCAGTTAATTATCCATTAATTATCCAATTATCCATAATATCCAGATAATTATACTCCATTATTATTATGGAGTATTATTATCTCCAGGTTTGTCCATATTGCTGCAAATGGCATTATTTCATTCTTCTTTATGGCTGGGTAGTATTCCTTTGCATACACCTGCTACATCTTCTTTATCCATTCATCTGTTGATGGACATTTAGGTTGTTTTCATGTCGTGGCTACTGTGAGTAGTGCTTCAATGAACATAGGGGTCCATATACCTCTTTGAATTAGAGTTTTGTCTAGATTTGACTGTATTCTTAAATGTTATTTGCAAACTTATATGGCCTTGTTTCTGGAAAAAAGTATGAGTTATACTACATCATATATTATTAAGCACTACACATTACACAGTATTTAATTTTTTTTAATGTGACTTTATGGGAGGAGTGAAGAATCATGTAATTAATGCCCCATCTCTGATATCCTGATATTTTAACATGTGAATTGACTTCCTACATATATTGTATAACTTAACATTTATTTTCTATCTAAATTTTTACTTCTACTAGGATATGACTACATTAAATGCATTTTTTTCTCTTAGTTTTTAACCATTGATATAAAAAGGAGGGTTTGGAAAATGTAATGGTAATATAAACAAGCTAGGCCTCTTGGTACTATTTGTGTGTGTGTGTGTGTGTGTGTGTGTGTGTGTGTCCGCGTGCGCGCACGGCTATCTATATGGGCATTACCTTCTATACTACTTTCCCACAAAATGTCTTTTAAATAAACACTGCACTGCTTTTATTTATTTTTATTTATTTAGGCTTCTGGGTAAGGCTTTGTTTGAAGAGATAGTTCCAGGGCTATAAAAAAACGGAACACTCTTGCACTAAGATATTAATACAAATGGAACGTCACAAGTGCATTCAAGTGTTTCTTATTCAGCATTGTAAAAATTATTTCTGAACGCTGGCTTGCTTTTCATTTTTATTATATGCCTTATCTTTCCTTTTCAATTATTCATAGTCTCCTAAGGACCACTTTCAGTATAAAATAGTATCTATGGGAGCTAAAAACAGCTAGAAATGTACTTCTGAATGGATTACAGGGAAAAGATCTATTTAGAAATTTAAATGTATGTGGTCAACACTGAAGAAGATATATGCAGCTGCTCAGTAACTCTTTTACCCCAACAATTTTCTGGTTATAGAATATTTTCACCTTCTGATTTTCTTTCTGGGAAGTGTGGGTTTATCTGTGGTTTTTTTTCCATTTTATTGTCTTTTATGTTCAATTTATTTTTATGTTATGTAATTTGATGTGAACTGAAGGGCTTTGTTTCTGAGAAATTTGGATTTTTGTATTATATTTAGCAATACTTTGAAACGATTTAGGATACATGTAACCCATGTTTGTTTTTTGACCATCCATTAAAAAGAAGTGTTACTACCCTACTCTTTCTTTCTAATCCATAAAAATATTTTTAGTTCTTGCAGCTCTTTACCCACCTATTCTTAAAATATAATTCTGCCCTTATTTGTATTTTCATAGTCTACCTTTTCAAAGTTTTAACTTGTATTTTTATTATAAGTAATTTCAACCATGCAAAGAAATATAGAAAAGAGTGTAACAGAAACTTATTTACACTCAAAATATAGTTCAGACATACATCAAATTGATTTTATTTATAGATACACTGATATAGATAAACATTCCCCCATTGCAATATTCAAATGTTATAGATAACTACCCTGTAATAAATTTATTAATTTTAAAATTTATTATGGAATCAAATCTCTTCTCAAATTGAAATTTGAATTAAAAGAAAAAGTTATGAAAAATCTCACAGAGAACATCATATACACAGCCTCTCTACTATAAGTTTACTTTCACCAAATAAAGCCTGTATTCAAGTACTGTATCTAGCTAATACAAAAATACAGAATGTTTTTTTTGTCTGCTTGTTTTATTTTTCCCAAAGCCTTATAAGAAATGTCAGTTATTTTTGTATATCTATGAAGCAGTCCTAAATAATATAAACTGCATATGGCTTGAACTAAAAGTATCCTTAAAGTTTGTGTAGCTCAAACACCTTATTTTAATAGAAGAATCTGAATCTCAATGAACTTAATTCTTCAACCCCAAGGTGGGACCTTTATTCATGATGTAAGTAAGGTGACGGCACACAATTACACCACTTCTGAGAATGGACCTTGTCTCAAAATAATCAATAGAACAGTTTAGAGAACCACACAAATGTAAGGAAATTGGGGACTGATCATCTAATATGTGTTGTGGATTTCATGGGAACTAATCAGGAAAACCTAAATATAAATTATAGGTCACTGGGATGTTTTTGAAGTATATCATCCAATGATGGGTGGGTCAATGCTGACACTGGCCCTGAAAGATTTCCTTTTGTTCTGGGAAGACAAAACCTTCAAATAGTAAGGAAAGGATTATATGACCTTTTGCAGGTATCTTGATGCATCTCTTGAAATACACAGAGCCTAAAGAAAGGTAGAAAGAAAAATTGAAAAACCTTCCAAGGAGCAAGATATTGGTGAAACAGAAACTAAAATTGGGAAGTATGTAAAAAGGCATGGATTTCTCTCATAAATATTGATCCTGCAGAGTACAGCTATTAAGAACACTAGAATTCCAGTCCCAGCTAGAATTCAATCCCAGGTATGCACCTGCCTATCTTTGGAATTATATGCAAACTGTTCAGTTTGGGTGTTTCAGCACTTTAAAAATAGCCTCCTTCTTAAATTTGTTATGGGTATTCAATGGGTTAAAAATGCAGAGTTTGGATAATAATCGGCCCTTGGAAGTTGCTTAACAGTTTAAATATTATCCAAATACAGTGTTTTGGAGAAGAGATCACAGTTCTCCTTTATGCTCAGGACTCCTCTGTTCTGCTATGATCTTGTCAAGATGCAGGCTTAGCATGTCACATCACCAGGAATTTAAAAAAGAAAATAAGGGCCTAAAGCATAAAAGGTAGGATGTGGGGGTTTCTTAATAGGATGCTTCCCTGCCTTGCGCTTTTCTTGCATCATGTGGCAAAAACCACTGTACTTCCAAGCACCAGGAAAGTTGCACATTACTCCTACCTCACTGGCCATGACTGATGTGCCTGATTTTTTAACATTCAGATAGAAAGCACTTTCCCTTTAACCCCATCTATTCGTGTTCAATGTTCTTATTCCTTACCTCAGAATCTGACCTCTTTTCACAAGCAAGAAAGCTCAATCATCTACCAATTAAAAAGCTATTGTCATCCACAGGTTTGTTATCTAGCTTTTGGCTCTGGGCAGGACCATTACAATATATTAAATCCATGTCGGGAAATACTTGAATTATCTAGATTTCAGGCCAAAGAGCTCTTTGGATAGTGGCCATATGTCAATGCTTTCTTTGTCTACAAAGAGACAGACTTGATACACTGTCACTAGTAGTTCTGAGGTTTAGAACTGAGGGTGCCCATACCTTCTCCAGGGAAAATAGATACATGTGAGAACAAGGAAAGGAAAGAGGTACATGCAGTTTTTAGGGGATCCTTATGATACTTCTCTTTCTCTTCCTCTGAAACGAATATGCTTTTTACCTTTTAATATTTTGACAGCAAACTAAAAGTCTTCTTCTCATTATTAATAATGTAAAAAAATGTATAATTGGATATTGGCATTAATGGTCATTACCATTTCCAGAAAAAGATATAAAATTAGGTCAATATATTTTTCTCTTTGAAAAATTCTTCCTATTTTCTAAAAGAATCTGGTTGTAAAGAAAAATAATTTTGTATATTCTCTACCTGCCCCACAACTCCTGAGATAAAGGAATAAAGAAGAAAGGCACCAATGAGAAGAGGGAGAAGGGAGAAAGATATGAAAGAAGGGAGTTAGAAAGAAAGAAATAGGATGAAAAATATCTAAAAATCACATTAGCAGAGCACAGAAACAAGTTTAAAACACAAAAGCTTATTCTAAACAAAGATTAAAGGGACACAGAAAAGGTTTGTTATCAGTCTCTCTTTTTTGGTGTCCTAAATTTTACCTCATTGCCCTTTTTGGAATAAACATTCAGCCTAGTCCAAAGAACAGAGTCAACTCCCTTTATGAAATACACTGAAATCAATAGCAAATAATGAGACAGAGAAATACATGCCCAGCCATTTCAGTGACCAAAAAAACCAAATAGATGTTGACTTGGAAAAGTTTCCATTATAGAAAGAAAGCAGACATTACTAGTCTGCTAATATCGGTACAACCTCATTTATTTGTCAGTAACCCACAGCTAATTTTCAAACACCATACCTTTTCTGGAACTGCACAAATTGGGCATTTGAAGTAGAAAACAGAGGCAAATAACTCTTAGCTTGTCTGATTACACAATTAAAGTAGCAAATTCATTTACTCTTTTCAGAAAGAAGAGCTGTTTCATAATGTAGTGAGTCAGAGAAGTTCCAGAAGCCCCTGTTTTTAATGTCCTCTTGTCAGTTATCCCTTAAATAGTGGCATCTTCTTTCCCCAGAATCTTAAATTAGTTCTAATAACACCTTCCAGGCAGGTTTTCATTGTTTTTGCTTTTGTTGCTTCTTATCATTTTGCAACTTCCTCTGTAAGGGTGGCAGCTCACCAGTAAGCCAATAAAATGTATTGTCTCCCATGAAACACACACACACACACACACACACACACACACACATACACACACAAATCCTTGACCTCACTATTCTAGCTATCTACCACTTCCTTCTTCTGCTTTGCTTTAAAACAAAAATGCCACAAAAAGATGTCACTGCTGAATGTATTTACTTTCATTCTCTTTTGAACACTGAAATTAGCGCTTACCTGCCACACAAGACTGCACCTTTTATTACAAAATTTTAAATCAATTATTATCAGTGACTTCACCAGATCACATATAAATGTCAGTTCTCAATATTCATCTCCCTGGACCTATCGGAATTAGGTAAAGTTGCCCACTCTTCCTTTCAATACATATTCTTCCTGGATATGAAATAACACTCTCTTTTAGTTCTCCTAATATGTTTCAGGTGTTCCCTCTCAACTGCCTCTGTTAATTTCTCTTCTTTTCCCAATTTCTTGATTTTGCAGTATTCTAGGAGTCAGTTCTTACAGTCCTCTTTCTATCGATACTCATCTCCTAGTGTGTCTTCTTCAGTCTCATGGTTTTAAATATGATTGTATGGCTTTTCAACAAATTACCACAAAATGGGTGGTGTAAAGCAATATAAATGTATTCTCTCACAGTTCTGAAGGCCAGAGGTCTGAAATCCGGGTGTTGGCATGGCTGCACTTCATCTCTTCTATCTTCTGGCCGTGCACTTCATCTCTTCTAGCTTCTGGCCATTGTCACCATTCTGTGACTTATGGCTTCATGATTCCAACCTCTGCCTCTGGAGTCATTTCACCACTTTCTCTGAATGTCTATTCTCTGTGTATTTCTAATAAGGACACTTGTCATTGGATTTTGGGCCAATTTTGATAATCCATGATAATCTCTTTATCTTAAGATTTTTAACTTAAGTCCGTCTGTAAAAACCTTTTTTATTCCCAAATAAGTTATTATTCACAGGTTCCAGTGGATCTTTTGTGGGATCATATTTTTAGCCTAACTCAATGATTTGTAGACTAATAACTCCAACATATAATTCTCCAGCCTACAGATCTTCCATGACATTTAGATTTTGTTTTCAGGCATTTCACTGATACCTTCATCTGTGAGATTCATAGGTAGCTCAAGGGAAAAAAACAAGCAAGCAAACAGACAAAAAAACCTGCTATGTACCTTTATCAGTCAGGGATCAAGCAGAGGGGCAAACCAAAAGATATATATTGAGACATATTGCAAGGAATTGGCTTATATAAGCTAGTTAGGACAATTTCCAAATTGTAGTGCAAGCTGTAGGGGCAGGCTAAAATTCCAGAGCTCAAGCTGAAGCTGCTGTCCAGAGGTAAAATTTCTTCATCGGGGAAGACAACTCTGCTTTTAAGTGCTTTCAACTAATCGAATCAGACTCACCCAAATTATCCAGGATATTGTCACATCTTTAAAGTCAACTGATTATGGACTTTAATCACACCTTCAAATTACCCTCACAGTTCCTGTAGTCCAGTTCAATGGATTCATCAAAGAAAGCATCACATCACTCTTCAGTTTGTTCATTATTAAATCTATTCAATCTCAAGTTTTAGAACTCTTTTTCTGTTTCTCAAAAAGGTGGTATCATGCTTGACACTTGTCTTACTCTCAGTCCCACATCTGTCATTAGCAAATGCAAAGCATATTTAGAAATATTCAACTTCTAAGCATCCCCATCAATACCTCTCTAGTCCAGCACACCATGATTACTCTCTTGAGTCATTTCTGTGCCTTTTAGTCTACAAGCTCCCACAGATTCTACTACACTCAGCAGCTACTGTGCTTCTTTCCATTGATCTCTATCTTTTGGTTTAAGAACCTCTACACGTGTCCCATTTCACTCAAAACTAGACCCTTGACTGACCTCTTGCTACTCTTATCCTTCCCAAACCAAATAAATCTGAACAATATTCTATTAAACATTTTCCATTCCTTCATATTAATTTCTTATCTGATACTCTTTTCATATACATTTTTTCTAACACTTTAATTATAGAATTGCTTGCTTCATATCATTCAGATCTAGAATATAATCATGATAACATGTGGGTCATGCATGATTTAGTTAAAAAATATTAAGAGGCATTAGTTGATTTTTGACCTGAATTTTAAAACAAACCAAACCATAGCTGATTAATTTAAATTTCCCTTTGAATTTATGACATTTCAATTTCCACAATGACTTTAGACATTATTGACTCTTTGACACTGCTTTCTGCTTTATGTTTTGCACCTTAGACATTTTTAAGCAAGAAATTGAAAGTAGTCAATAGCTAATTTGTATAACATTTAAACATATATATCTAAGTATAAAATTGCAATACTATAGTTTATCCTTTAAAAATAAATTGAAAAATGGAACCCAAGAAACAGCCATCTATTCATCAAATAGTCATTGACTGTCTATAAGAATTCTGTTCATGGATAACCCTGTATACCCTTATCCATGGTTTGAGACAGCTGAAATTAATGATGTAAGTACTGTAATAAACATCAAATATGATGTTGTGGATTAAAATAAAAATGATAGGAGACATAAACTGTGCAATTGGGGTTGTTATTTTGTGCAAAATAATCATGGAAGACATCTCAGAAATAGTGACTTGTGATGAGGAACCTCAAGGAAGAGAGGGATTGAACCCTCATGTGTCTGGGGTCAGGAACAGTCAGGAGATCAGTGTGACTGGATGGAATCCTCAAGAATGAGAGCAGAGAATGGAGTGAGGGAGGTGGCAGGGGGAGATCCAAATCACACAGGGGCTGGAAAATTATTTTAAAGACTTGCATTTGATTTTGGAATATGACAAAAGCCATTGGACGGTTTTGAGAATGGAATGGTATGATTTCTTATGTATGTTTAAAGGATAACTAGGTGCTAAGAGAGAGGCGTGGGGATAGCAAGAGTGGGAGCAGGGAGACTTGTTAGACTATTGGCTTAGAACAGGCTAAGTGGTGTGGGTGTCACAGGAATCACAGGTATGTGACAGATAATAGTATATTACTTCATATTATCATACTGGTAGTTTATAAACATTTGGTAGTTTATTTTCTATAATTTGCAGTTTTAAAATATCAACATACTGAGCCTTGGACCAATTGTATTTAATCACAATAAGATGTACTGAGACATTTATTAAACACCCACATTGATGTCGTTAATAAACCTTCTTCTATGTCTGTATATATTAGTAGGTTAATAACTCAAAATAATAATTATGATACAGAATTGGGAACAATTTGAAATACTACATTCTATAGCAACAGAATAGCAGATTTATTATGACAGACTGCCTGCTAGAAAGTGAAATCACATTGCCACTACATTCTATGTTATAAATTCTTTTCATTATACTTTAAATGAGTACATCCAAATGATTAGAGTGGCTACTGGAGTAAATTGATAAATGAGGGAATGTCTCCACCATCAACAAATTTCCCTATTATGCTTCAGTACTTTAGAGGTCTCTAAGCAGTGTACATGCTTTTGTAATCATAACTTAATTGACTCTGTTAAAGGTTTACTTTGGTTTCCAAAAATACTAATATTGAATGAAAGAAATATTACACACATCCTTCCAGTATATGAGGTACTCCTTGAAAATACTTAAATATATGTACAAGTTGCTTTCAAATCTTTGAGTTAACTGGACATCATTAAATATAATTGCATAAGTACAGAAAGGTTACCTTTATGCCTGAGAGAATTAAGCTACCTCTTAAACCTCTAAACCTTTAAATTTTCTAAAGGAAAATGACTCATAACCAGTGGAAAAAAAATACTCTGACTGAAATAAAGTACCTTATAAAAGAGAGTTTAAATTAATGGGATACATACTCCATTTTTCTTTTGTTTCTTACACATTATCCTTAAGGATAAATATAAGAAATTGAGAGTCTATTACTATTATTAATGATAATAACTATAATATTAATTATTATGATGTTTATTAATAGTGCATGTACCAGATATGATGGTAAGCAATGCATACATATACCTGCGTGTATGCACATATATAAAAACATGTTTAATTCTGACAGTAAGAATTGAATGAGGCCCTGTATTTTTATATTAAGATGAGAAAAAAGTGGTTCAATCTTGTGATTTGACCAAGACTATAACTTTAATAATTGGCAGCTCTCTAGCTGGGTCAACTTTATCAGATTCAAAAATGCTTTTTTTTTTGAGTGCTGTCTAAAGTGTATTACATGAAAATTGGAAAGACATTTCTGAATATTTTCTTTCTTTTTCTAAGGTCAAGCACTTAATTGGTGACCTACCTGAGAGTATGAACTATCTATTTTTAAAAAAGAACAAATGATTAAACTTTTATAAACTGCAGTGAAGCAGCTTGTTCCTAATGATTTTATGAGGGACATTGGGCTAAAGATACTTAAGAAGGGCAAATAGTGTTTTCTCACGATTTCACTCTGAAGCAGCTGCTGTAGAACTGCTTATGCAAATGAGCTGAGTTAGTAAACTGGATTATCATGTGCTCCAACAAGGATACATAAATATTAGGTTTATTACAGTTGCCAATAAATAATCACATTTAAAAAATCTTACCTACTCTAAAGTGTACTGAATCATTTACTTGTAAACATTTAGTCTATTGAGCAGCCTATAAGAAATCCTTGGTCTAGGATTACAGAGGTTACATGTGAAAAATAGCATGTGAAATATTAAAATATGTGCACTGCCTTCTGAAGAACTGGATTATAATCATAGCCTTTTTCTTTTCCATGCTTTGTTTGTTGCTTATCAAAGGAATGTCTCCTTAGTTGGATACCTAAGCAAGAAGAAATTTATGCTACTTTTGAACCACTAGGGAACATATCAAACTTTCACACTCTCAGAAAACATAGCATTCATTGGAACTTGGCACATTTGGCATCTATGATTGGAACTTTGAGTATATAAGAATTTAAAATACAGGGAATAACAATAATGGTCTATAGTCTAATTATTAAACTTTGAAATTAGCAAATTTTTCTGAAATATCTTTTTACTTGTACTTGATAATTTATCAAAAATGTAGTCTTAAAAATAATTTGAGAAAAAATTATATCTTATACTAACTCCTTATGAATAAGGTATACTTTCTTGATATGATGAGAAAAAAAAACCCTTTGGATTTTATTTTTTAGAAGAATCTTGTTCTCATTGGTTTTGTTTTAGAAGAGGATCTCCACTAGTTTAAAAGTGACAATATAAGTAGCAAAATAATAATAATTTCAATGGATTGAAAAGCATTAAAATAAAAATTCATAACTTCATGAGGATATGAAAAATATTTGAAGGCTACTAGGGAATAGTAGGGGACGTTGTCTGCAAATGGATAAGTATAAAGAGAAATAATTAAGTATGCATCATGTGTTTCCTCTACTGACTGTATCTAAGGGTAATAAAATATTTGATGAAGGATATTTCAAAGAAGAATTGTGAAAAATAAATTTAGGCAAATTGATTAGAAAGGTAATATTTTACAACCCTTGATGAAAATTAATAGAACCAGGCAATGGTCATCAATATTTGCCATATCATTTGGTGAAATGTTGAGCTGAACATTTTAATGAATAGATGGGTTAAACATCACCAAAACTCCATATTCTGGGGTATGTTTCAATTTCACAGGTAACTTCCAGATAAATCTTTGGATTTAAAATTTTAATGATCAAAACACTTTTATCTCCAGAAGCTACCAAAATACAAGAAAAATAAGAAACAAAAATCTAACATCAATGTTTTACAAACTGGGAAAAGTCTAAAACCAGTAGCATGATATGTCATGAATGAATGAGCAAATAAACAAATAAATCTCAAGTGAAGTAAAAGTAAAGCATAGAATTTATTTGAATGTCAAGACAGATGACACATCCTGCCCACCCATGACTATAAAGTGTATTTAGTACTTACAACAAACTGGAGACTCCCGGGTGGTGAAGGGCTCATGCAGGGGGAAGATTTAAAAGGACATGAGGCACCTTTCTGGGGGAGTTCCTGCAGTCTGGAATTTGCAGCTAGTTGAAATTGCCACAGATGTGCAAAAGCAAGGGACATGTGTAGGGCTTCTTTCCTTTATTGCCCAGATGTGCAGCATACAGGGGATCTGAAAGCCATTCATGGTAAAATATCAAAAATAGAGTAAGCCTCTTAATTATAAGGATATTCCCTAGAATACCTCAGTAGTCTCATGGCTTATGACTAAAGTCAACAGAAAAGTACAAACCAACAACCAAGACAAGACAAATAATAATGGCCTTTACGAATGAATGTTTCAGTAACCTTACCAGGCAATGAATCACAGCCAACAGAGGAACTTGCTGAGTATATAAGAACTATGAGAGGAATAGGGTCGACATTAGTTATAAATGTGAACAATGTAGCCAGTTCTAGAAACCAAGACTATAACAGTTATAAGTACTTCTTTTTTATTTTGATTTGAGTGTATGTGTGTGTTCTTTCCCTCTCCTTCATCTTATTAGATAATATGCTTACTAGCTAACTTTGTATTGTGATAGTTATATTATAGGAAATCAAAATGAATCAGCTAGTACCAAAGAAAATCACCCAAAGATTAAAAGGGATTTGTATGCTCCTTTGGGGGAAAAAAAGAATAGTTTATAATTTTTGGTTGTATATGGGATTTGTGTGTCATGTTAGGTGAAAGCATGACATCAGTATCGTCCTTATTTGGATATTAAGTATAGTTTGAGATGTATATGGGTATTGTTGGCAAGGGGTGGGATATAGTGTCTTTGCAACATATCAGCTTGATAGGCTAGACTAGGTTTCCCAGAATTCTCTTCCATGTATGTTTCTGGTTAGAGTGGGCTACCACTAAAAAATTGCTTTGTGCGATTTGGAATGTGGAAGTGAAACAGCAGCAATTTTGTACCACATACACATGTTGTCATTTCTCTGCTGGCTCACCTCACTGGCTTGAAGCAGTGGCCAGGGCTGCAACTATCCATTCTCCCCAGAATCTTCCTTCAGTTTCTCCAAATCTTCGATGAGGTGTACGTGTTTATCTCCATAATGCAGTGCTCTGGATTCTGTAGGATGCACATGTCAGATAGGCCAAAGGCAACAAGAATTGACATGGATTTCAGTCCATACTCACGAACTTCAGCTTATGCTATGCATTCCAGCTTTTCCTTGCTCTCCTGCGCTTAACATCAGTCTTTCCTTTCTAACTGTCTTATCTGTGGATTTGAAGTTTGGCAGCACATGCTAAGACAGACCAAGGTCTAAATGTAAATGCTAAATCTATATTTCAAAAAAAAAATATGGGAAAAAAAATCTTCAGTAACAGAATAAGCAAAGAATTCTTAGATGTCAAAACTCTTAGGCAAACTATTAAAAAAATTTTAATTGACTTTAATGTAGTTAGTAAAACATCCTGCTCCTTAAAAACCATCCTTGATAAAGTAAAAGGCAACTAAACAGTGGGAGAAAATAATTGCAACACATATATTTTATAAAAATACATAAAGAAGACTTGCAACTCTGTAGTGAGAAGACAGCCCAACTAAATTAAAAAGAGAAAAATAGTTCAATAAATAATTCACAGAGAAGATAGAAAGCCAGTAGTTATGGATAAAAGATATCTGAAATAGTCATTAAAAAATACATTTTAAAACCACAGTGAGATATCACTACACATTCACTGCAATGGCTAAAATTAAAAAAGAGTGACAATACCAAATGTTGGCAAAATATTAGTCACAAAGAGTACCTAGAAATATAAAATAGCATAGGCAACTTGGAAAGCAATTTTGTACTTTCTTGTGAATTAAACATATATGTACCTTGTGACCCAGCAAATATTTCTAGATATTTATTCAATAAAAGAGAAAAAAGTTATCAGGTCTGCAGGTAATTTACAGAAACAAAGTCCCATTGTCCATTGGTCAAGAAACTGAGTTAAATTAATTCCAATAAAGTCCTGGCATCCCAGGGCACTCAAAGTTGATGGCTCCTTTCATATTTCAGCTGGTTAAGGCCAATTGTGATAAAACAATTCAGTCAAGTTTTCATATTCCTTGGACAAGTGCTTCCATAATGGGAAATTTTCCTTTACAAGATAATCTTAATTTTATACTGCAAATTCATTTCAGAAAATGTTTTGTGTAATTTGAAATTGATGTAGTCACACAGAATACCAGTTACAATTCTTTACTTATAACACTTCATTTCTTATTAATTTTAAAACAAGTAATTAAACAAAGGATTAAATTCAGAAAAAAATACTGCTGCTTAAATGACTCCTAGGGCAATTTATAATTTATCACCTAAAATTTTTACTTTTCCATTTATTGCTTATTGTTGTTCCCAAATATACAAAATCTTCTGAGCTTAAATTTAAATATTGAGGACAGGAGTCTATATTTAGACCCAGATAGATATATGCTGATATAGTTTTTTTAAATGTTAGTAAATGACAGTGTGTAAGCAAAAGGAAAAATAAATATATCTAGTTTTCCCTTTGATACCATTTTCATTTATTAGATTTAGCTTGTTTAAGCCTGATTGAGACACATAAAATTGAGCAATATATGCAATTTTTATTGATAGTTATAGCATTAAAAATAGGCCATCATGCAATACCCATATTTGAATATTGGTTCAAATCCCTTTAATTGCATCATTTGGAACTTATAGAATTCTCACAAATTTTAGCTAACTACTTAGATATTCTGAGCAGATTAAAAAGAAGAGACAAACTGTAACAAAAAGTTCATTGTATATTTAAATGTAAAGTTAAATGCAAGATTTTTTTTTAATTTGAAAATGTCATATGCTCTTAAAATTGTACATAAGAATTAACATTTTTAATTTATCAGGTATAATCAGAATGTATAATATGAGTTGGAAAGAGTTATAAGTGATTTAATAAGATTTTTGTAAGAATCTGTATTTGGGGATTATTTGTACAGCTAACTATTTTAATTTCAAAGCAAGAGGCTATATTTGGAGTTGTCTATGCTTTTGTGTTTTCATCCCAAGGCACCTATACAGATGAGAGGGAAATATCCAGGTTTGACACAGTACCATTGTGCTCCTTTTCATGTTTCTCCACTCCCTCTTCCCTGGGTGGATCCTGAGAGCATGTATATTTCACTCCCATCTATGAACAAATGCATATGAGAGCCCGCAAGTCACCAGGGTGAAGTTACTTACAGGTTGGTCTTAGTAATCATGACAGGGGTGCCACTTCTCTTGAGTAATTGGAGAAAAAATTAATGGACTCAACTCATCAGAGATGGGATTCAGGAACTTATGTGGTTGAAAAATAAGTAGGTAGTGAAACCTCAAGAAGTAACCACTCAGTCTGTGTACATTTTCTATACTTCATATGTATTTTTCTCAAGGCACCAGTGATGGTACATTACCCTCTCTATTTAAATGTCTAACTATGCCTAATGATCAGTGAGTAGCTAGAGGAGTCTTCTTTGTTAGTGGTTTTTAGTTTAGTTTAGTTTAGTTTTAGTTGTAACCTTTCCCTGTAATGTATCAATAGTATCTGGCCTATAGTTATGCTCAATATATCCTTTGTTAATTAAATCAAAATGTAGATAACTAAATAAACTCACTGGTGTTTCTTCTGGCTAAATACCACTTTCATCTATTGAATAATTTTTAAAACTTTTTGCGCTACTACTTCATTTGCAGGAGTTAAAAATTATGGAAATGTTTTCTCTTGAAAAGTTAACTTTATAGTAAATAATTTAAACTAGTGTTAATATATTTAAGTTTTATAAAAGTATCTGAAATCAGGCTTAGCTGTTTATCTAAATATTTCCTTTTACAATTTCTGTGAGGTTGGAACAAAATTAGAAATATACACCCACAGAATTGATATTTATCTTAAAAATGTCTAATTATTTTGTAAGTGTAAGGACAGATGCTGACACACTTTGGGAGTGCATACAACATATTATGCAGACACAATAGTTTATGGTGCAATATGTACAATGAACAATAAATTACTTGAAAGGATGTTTTTATGTATGTTGAAAAATATCTTACAGTTGGACATTAAAATAAATTATTTAATTTTTAGACCAGGGGTTTAATTGGGGGTTTTTAGGACAAAAAGTTTCTTCTAAAGACTTATATTTAACTTCTGATTATACTTATATAATCACTGCCTGTTTTATGTGTATGGCAAATTTTGAAAAACACATTATTCAGGCACCCTGATGCTCTATTACAGCTATCCTTTCAATTAAGAGTTTTAGACTATGCGAGCTATAGGTAATCACCTAATGACTACTCCATTAACCCACATATTCACTGTGTTCTCAAGTATAACATGCAAATTTGTAAGTAAATAGATTATATGCACTTAAAATAATGTAACTGACAAGATGTCAAATCTGTTTTGTATATCTGTAAATGTGTAAGATGCCTTCAAATAGTTCTTTTGCCAAAAGTTGTTTTAACAGATTTTCATTATAAATATAGATGTAATACAAGCCATCAGATTTATGTATAGATAATAAAACTGAATTTTCTGACCAAATTTGTTTAAAGTTTATGAAATCTCAAAGATTTAAATTGTTTTATTTATAAACTTAAGGGAGAAATCCAACATCTAATATAAACTCATGAGTATTAGAGTCAAATACCCAGAACTCAAACGTTTATTGTAGCATCGATCAATCGATGAGTCAATCAATCCAAACACTGATAGAAATATGGAATGAGAGATTTGTGGATGAGGGCTTCTAACCTAGAAAGAATCAAGGATAAGGGTTACAATGGATTTCTCAGCAGAAACCATGCAAATAAAAGGAGGGTAGAATAAAATATTTTAAGTATTGAAAGGAAAGAACGACAAAACCCTAGAATTCTTTAGCTAGCAAAATTATCCTTCAAGAGTAAAGGAGAAATCAAAACTACTCATATCTTGAGTTTAAACTCCATGAGACAAGAAACTAAGTCATGTGGTCCAATAAGACTCCAGTGTGTAGAATTGTACACACAATGCGTAATTTACTCTAAAAGTTGCTTCTGGAAGGAAGGAAGGAATAGAAAGAAGGAAGGGAAGGGAAGGAGGGAGAGAGGGAGGAAATGAATATAATGTACCATAGAAACCAGCTCTCTTGAACTATGACCTCTCCTTTGTTGTAGCCATGGGGAATCATCAGCTAGAAATCAGAGGATGAAAGAACAGAATCTGAGATAATTATTCCATAATTTTTCTCCCTACAGTCCATATGTTGGTGGGAGTTCCTCTTTCAAAGTCCTCAAATCATTTGCATTGGTTCTTTTTTCACAGCTATAGTTTTTACTAGTTCCAGTATCACTGCCTCATCTAACTCTTCAGGGCTTGAGGTGGGCATTTCTTCCTGCTGTTGCTGAACCCAGAATGCTTCCTTATCCCTTGCTGGTTTTCATCACCCTGCTCACTCCTTGGTACATAGTCTGCTCTGTATTATTTTAGTTGAGTATGCATTCTGTTTCTATTTTAAGGCCCTAAATAATATTATATTTTGAGATTTAAATAGCAACATATATTGACAGAGTTTCCCTCTAGAAAACCTAATATGGAAATATCTAGAGAAAAAATATCAGGAATAAAGAAAAATTGATATGATATGAAAGAAAAATTGATACACCAATGCATTTAGAAACTTTTGTAAATCCTCTGAATAAAGGATTTATTTGCAAAATCCTATATTCAGAGAATTTACAAAAACCTAGTGTCTGTAACAAAATAATAATAAGAAGAAGAACACAATATTTTATGAAGGTAGAATAACTCAAACACTGACTGAAAATTATTAAGGTATTTGGATAAACATGATTATTGTTAAAATATTCCAGCATTTTTGTTACTAAGGAGAGGGGTTTGGCTTTCAACTTTGTTAATTTAGATTTACATGACAAAAGTCTGCATTTATTACTAGAACTGCTATGTACAAATTATAAACAGTAGCTATAAAGAAATATGGGGAAAGAAAAAGAAACCTGCAAGATTCAATCATCTCAATAAAATGAAAGGAAGAAAAAAGAAGTATAGGCAAAGGATGGCAAATAGGCCAGTAACAAAAAGACACTGAATAATTCCACTTTTATGAGGCATCTAAAATAGTCAAGTTCATGTAATCAAAAAGTGTTTGTTGTTGTTTCCAAGGACTGGGGGAAGGGAAAAGGTGGAGGTATTAATCAACGGGCATAAAGTTTCAGTTAAGCAAGATGAATAAGTTCTAGAGGTCTGTTGTACAACACTGTACCTATGGTCAACAATACTGTATTGCACAGTTGCACAGTATTTTATAAGCGTGAAGTAATTTGTCAAGAAGTTAGATCTCAGGGTGAGTGTTCTTTCCACAATAAATAATTTTTTAAAAGTTATATATTATCTAACCAAGTACTAAACAAAATAGAAATAATTCAATAAATTCATTATATATTAAAGAAAATAAGGTAGAACTTGAAATCAACTCAGACTGAAAATACCAGCTGTAGATTATATAAATGGGGTCCCTAATAGAAAAGTAGCAGAGAGAGGGAGGGGAATGTTACTTTTTTTTTTCCTGAAAACATTAGATAGAGTCAGAAGTTAAAAATGATAAAAGAGATATGCAGTAAGTATTCTCTAAAAAGGAAAAGAAACAAGAAACTTTCTTTTGGACAGAAGATATCAAAGATGTAAAGAGCTGGTCAGAATTTCATGAATGGTAGTTATGGATTCAGTCAAATGGGAGGATATACCTGAGAGGAATATGGTTCATCTTTATTAGTCCTCAGCAACCTGACTCCCTGAGTCCTCTTTAGTTTTCTGGAAAACTAGATTGGATACAGATAAACCTCCATATTCAGTGGGCTAGAAAGGTGACTGTCTTCATTTTGCCAGGCAATCAGCAAAGGGGCAGTGTACCCATATTGTTGAAGGTGAACACAGAGCAGCTGTGATTCTCAGAATGTCTCACTACTGAATCTTATGTAAAATAATAATTCCACGCATCTTGAGCAACACTGATGTTTAACCTTTCATTGCAGAAGCGTCTGGGTTAACTAGCTTGTAGACTCAGCTTTAGAGTTGATTCGGAGTCTTTTAAGACAGAGAAGCAAGAAAAGATATCGAGACTCTTACTTTGGGACTCACAAAACACATAAATTATGTTCCACACACCACAGCTGGAAACCTTTAAACAATTCAGGAGGAGTGAATATCCTTTACTTACAGAAATGAAAACTTAACTAGACAAGCTATTCTTGGGCAGGTTCTCTATGTACCAGTTTGCTGATATAATCAGAGACATGATTGCAAATTCAAGCAGTACTTATTTTAACCTTAATCCTCTGAAATATTTAAAGTACCCAGGAATTGCTTATGTAGGTCGTGCAGATTATTCAAAATCTATGCGGCAGAAATTTTAAATTGCTCACATTTATTTTTTCTCTTGTTTAGTATACCTGCCTCATTCTAAAAAGAATCTGAGGCAGCAGTGTATTCTTTAGTTACTAGTATTTTAAGTAACAAATGACAATTTAGCTGCTGGGGACTTTATAATGACAGCAAACCAAGAAATGAATAGCAAGGATTTTCTTTCATACATGCACCCATAAATAATTGTTTGAATCCACTTTGAATTAAGGGAGTGCAATGAACACTTTTAAAGAGCAAAAACACAGTTCTAGTTTTATGATCTTTTAAACACTGATTATGACTTTTTAAATATCTCCTTTATATATACTAATAAAAGTGAATCAAAATTCTGTTATTTACAATGGCGCTACTTTTTACAGTGCATTTCTGTATATTAGATTTTAAAAAATATAAATTTTTCTCAATGACTCTAAAGAGGTAAATAAATATTTTAGTATAACATATATCTTACAAAATAACTTTCTTAAAGTTTCATGTTTCTTTACCTAATATCCTATTTATAAGACATATATGTGTGTATATAAAGCTCTTTTGAATGTTTTTATCAAAAATTTTTATAAATATTAAACTAATTGCTATCTTGTCTCATGTTATTATATTTATTGATATGATGTAGCTGTAATTTTTATTGTATCACACTTACCATAGTGTATTAGGAGCTAGTTGTTGGCTTTACAATTTCAGAAACTCAGTTTTATCTATTCAGCCAAAGTTATCAATCTCTATAAAAGAGGAAATATACCAGTGAAATGAATTTGAAACTGACTAAGTCAGAATGGCAATTTGTCCACTTACTATATGTTACAAATATCATCTGATCACTAGAATAGAGAGATAGTAAATTTATGATCCCAAAAAGTAGAATAAGGAGATATTTTAGTATTCATAGAGAAGAAATAAATGTGATTTATCTTAAGGCAAATTTCCATCCACTTATTCACGTGGTAAATTTCCTTTCTCTATTTCAGGGAGAAAATCTGTTGCCTAAAGGACAAACTGGTGAGTGTAAGGTTTCACAGAAACCTTATTTGAGACACAAAGACTAATACAGGATTTTTAGCTTACCTTTTCTGATACATTAGAAAGCCCGTTATTTTTCTCTCTGTAGGGGTAAAAAGCACGTTAGAGTTTTCAGGATTATATGTTATTTTGCCTCAGTTATAGTTAGATGAGTATTTCTATTCTAGAAATACAGTCAGTAGAAAAAAAAAAAACACACAACCACAAACCATAGCTAAAGATTTATTAATTTTGGAAACATAATTTAGAGCTTTATCGTGTCTGGAACATAAAGTCAATAATGATTTAACTCATTCATATTTACTTGATCTTTTAACTTTTCAATGAGACATAAATTGTAAAATTGTTTTTTGTCTTAAGGCAAGTAGATCGCCTCAATTTATATCTGGCTTATTGCTATCAAGACAACTAGATATTTGTAAATCACTAATATGGTGAATTAGACCTATAGAGAGATAAGCTAAATTAAATGAAATGCAGTCTCTGAAGGCTTATTCATGGTTTTGGTGATGGGTATGTTCATTAAGTAGAGTAGAATGATTATTTCACAATAAAATGTATATCAAAACATCACATTCAATACTTGTACACCTTAAATACATACAATTTTTATTTATCATTTTACCTCAATAACAATGAGGGGGAAAAGTATAGGATATCTTTAGAATAGTCATAGAAGGCATTCTTATGGACTCTCTCCCTTTTTTTTAGTTCAGATGTGAATAAAATACATAATTGATATAAACTACCAATTGATGACTATCAATTTCACAAACCCAATGTTGTAAAATTGAATAGTAGAAAGTTTTAAATTAATGTTGGATATTTACATTGCTTTCTTCCTGTGCAGGCATTTTTTTTTTAATCCAAATATTTCACTCAGCTATAGGTTTAAAACCATTTCATATTTGTCAGCACAGCTGGGAAACGTTTTTTTCCCATTAATAATATTCTTAAACTGCATGATTCTATAAAGAGAGCTATGACCAGCTGATGAGGTAAATAAACTATAGCATGAATTGCATAGGTTAGTTACATCTATGAAGGAAGTATTGTTCTGAAGTGCATTCAAATAAGCATGGTCTGTCTTAAGACCATTCTTTGCAATAAGAAAAGAAAGTTTTATTTTATTTAGATTTTAAAGTCAGGCTTAACCAGTCTCAAGGAAAACAAACAAACAAAAAAACAGACTGTCTTCAGCTGATAAAAATTGATGGAAAACAACATTTTTTAAAAGTAATACCTCAATATTTTTCAGAAATAAAGGATAAAGGATGGATAAATGAATAGGATCCTTTGAGTAGCCTGTTAAACAGATGATTCATCATCTATCACACTTCCACTAAATTGTAACCCTTCTTCTACTCAGTGTTTTCTATATTGAAGTAGCCCATTCCCTTTCCAAGGCAAATTATTTCCCATGTAGAATCCTCAGACTATTTAAAGAGATTAACTAATTTACCAAAGATCCAAAAGGAAAATTAGTTTTAGAATTATTACATATTAATTCTAAATAATTCATTTCAATAAAGAGTAATTATGGACAATTAATTTTTAATACTTTAATTTCACATACTATATTTACTTGGAAGATGTAATAATTTAGCTTTGGATGGAATGAAGATAAAGCAGTTAATTACTTTAATAAAACCTCAAAGTGCACATGGTCTAGTCATTTTATGTGAAAAGGATTTTAAAAATAATCTTGAAACTTCTCAGTCTATTAGCTGTACTACTAAAAAAAAGCATCTATTATCTATTTTCATGGATGCTTGCCCTTTAATTTAAACATAGCATTGTTTTTAGCAAGGTTACTGTTTACAACCTCGCTGACTGAGCAGTGAATCTTTAATTTTTAAGTTAGAGCAGCTTTCTTTTGATGCAATGTATCACTTTATATTTAAAACTTTAGTGTCTTACTGTAACTTGTATTCTGCATTATTTGTATATAATTCTAGAGTTTCATGGGGGAACAAGGATGTCTATTACTACTCATGAAACTCTGCTTATGCTCTGCCATGTGGATATAGGCTGCTATCGCCTGGGATAACAGTTCTATCAATAATCATCACCACTTGATAAATAACAGTTGAGAAGTAATTCTGGTAAAACTGAGCAAGCAGTCGCCTGTAGTGACTTAAGTTTTCAAGAATTCTCGAACTCTCTGTCTCCCTTCTGTCTCTCTCTGTTTCTCTTCCCCTCTCTCTATCTTTCCCGCTCAGCAAGATGGATGTATTTGCTGATACAAACTCTACATTAAATAAAATTACATATTTCTAAAAGCACAGATGCGGTCTTGATAAAAAATAAGATGAACAAATGAAAGACATAAAAAAAGATAATTAAAAACCATGTGATAAACCAGTATTCTTAAGGATTTCAGATCTGGACAACTACTGTCTTGAATTTATTTATATTGAAGTCACAGATCTGTCCTTTGGTTCATGTTATATTTTTATTTGGAATTAAGATGCCTGGTTAAAGCTTGAAACTTCAAAGTATGAAAATGTGCATTTTTTTAAGCAAGTTAGACTGGGAAAAAAACCTTTCCATTGGTAAATTGAGTAGACAACTATTTAGCCTGTTAATAAGAGGGAAAGTCAGTGTCTTCTCACAATTCTTAATTTTGGATCCTTCCATCCATCTTGGGTTCAAATACACTTAGGTCAGGGAGGTAAAAAATGAAATAAATAAAATATTATCCTTGGAGAGTGTTACCTGTGTTTTCCTGGCAGAAACAAATGCAAAATCCTTTCAGGAAAGACACAAATTTGAGTCAAATTTTTAAAAACCCACTTATAAAGATTCCATAAAAATAAGCTTACAATCCAGAAATAAAAATATGATAATAATTACTATTTAATAAATGAGAGTCAATATCTACCAAAAAGGTGGGGAATTCAATTCTTGTGCATCTTTACATAATAAAACTATTAGATAGGCTTTATAGAAAAATTCTGTTTAAAATAAGGATACCTAGGACACCATTAAAAGTCAAGAAAGTGTCAAAAAGAACCAATAAAAACTCCTATAAATGCTACAGTAAATTTAATTTTTAAAGTAGATGTTGGATTTTAAATGTTTTAAATTAAAAGTTGAGAAATTTAATGAACTGGAACATAAATTTAAGAAAATTACCCACAATGCACCATGGAGAGAAAAAGAGATGCAAAATATAAGATATGTGATGACACTTGGAGGATCAAATGAGAAGTTGCAACATATGTCTAATATGAGTTCTAAAAGAAAGAATAAGTATAGACATAATAATCTAATGAAATAAAGCCAAAGTTTTTCAGAGGCGAAAAATCACAAGACCTTTGCGTTCCAAACATAGTAAATTAAACAAAAATTAAAATGAATTCATACCTGAAACATATTGAAACTGCAGAATCTCAAAACAGAGAGGACACAAAGATAGAAAATTATTTAGACTATTGGACTATTACCTAGACTAACAGAAGATTTTTCATTAGCAACAACTGAAGTCAGAAAAACAACAGAATATTATCTTGAGACTATTGGGGCAAAAGAAATTTCATCATGAGATTTCTGTAACCAAATTAAATAACCATTTCTATAGAGTTAGGAAAAGAAAAAAAAGTATTTCAGGCTTTTTTTTCTAAGTTAAAGGAAGCAAACAAACCAAGACCAGGACAATTTGTTTAGGGAACAGGTAACAGTCAAACTTCTTGGAATAAGTAAATACTACATGATCTATTTCAAGTAGAAATAAATGGAACCCAGAAGAAAAAGTGAGATTCAAGGAAGGTCATTTATCAGGTATAGGCAAACATGTTGGTGGTAGTTCTTTATAACAAATGTTAGAATAGTATCTGTACTCCTGTGTTTTAATCAAGAATATATTTTCATGAACATATGATAAATCTAGCTTGGGTGTCTGAGCCTGCACATCACAGGATAAGATTATATTCGGGTTGCAGTTAATGCTTGACAACTCAGATTTTCATTCAGAATCTAACCTTAGGTGTTTGCATGTTGGCATGGTGGCATCTTGGTGAAATACCTCAATTATCCTGCCCTAAGCACTGGCAACAACCCTTTCCATAGACAAGGAAAATATATAAATGTGGAAACCACAGCATGTTTCAGGTGTTAAGGCTAGTGTTTTTCCTCAAATTCAAGAGCTTGCTTTTATACGATATTCTGCCTTCCTGCTTTGGGCATGTGTCCCTTGTTTACCTGCTGGTTATCCCAGAACTTCTGGGAATAAAACTGCAGAGGGCCAACTGAACATTCTAGAATTAGACATTGGCCATCCTATTATTAAACTAGGTATCTCTCTCTATCAGAAATACATACATGTACAAACTCATTCACACTTATTCACACAGCTATGTAATATTGATAATATCCTTCTCTCCATTCTTCTTGATGGCCAATATCAGACAAGACTCTAGATAGACACTCTCTACACCACATTCACAGTTTCCTGTTAGACCTCTGTGACATCCACCATCCTGATAGCTGAGTATGTCCATAGTCTGCTCCAGTATTACCTGTGAATACAGAAGCCACATACACATACAACATCCCTATTTTGTGTTGGTAGGAGTCTCCTGGAATCATTCTGCATACCCTGATTAATGTCAGCCTGTATCTCTCTGTCATCCTTGAGCTGTCTAAGCCTTTTACCAGTGGTGCCCTAGGTCTGTTAATATTATAGAGATACTGAATGAATTCCAGAAGTAAGAAAGGGGAAATATTTTGGGGAACAAAAATAAACCAAGAGGAGTGTTGAGGAAAGGAGTTGGTGAATTCATATATAGTACTCCCTACTCATTTTATTCCTAATCTTATAAATGGGTCTTATCTATGTCCTTATTTTTAAAAAAGGAGGAGCTCCAGTTAGATGGGTGAAAGAAGAGTATGTTAAACATTATGAAAATGGAGATTGATGTTCTCTTTTAGGTTTGCTATGTTGATATACATACATAATTCCTTCCTTGTAGCTGGAAGGAAGAAAGAATAGCCCAGACTCTTAAGTAATTATGAAGTTGTGCACTTCCCTCCCACCCTGGAAAATAAATCAGAGGTAAGACAGGGAAAATGAATGCACTGAAGGACAACTTAGGCTAATATCTCTAAGGACAAAGAAATGTTCATTTTCCCTCAATGTGCCTAACTTTGAGGATGAATTTTCTTGTCTTAGAGCCAATATCTGTAATAACTGAGGTTGTCATATGGACTGGGTAGCAAACCCTAGGAGAGGTCTGGGCTTGTTTAGACTCAGGCTTACATCTAGGCCACCAGATGAGTGTTTCTAATCACAGTGGTCTAGCCTGTTTATTAGCAATAAAAATATAGTAGTTTGAGGACATACCCAAAATAGTTAATTTGTAGATTGTATCATTGCCTAGATGCCATCTGGTTACCTTGGAATTAAAGGTAAATACCTTTCATCACTGGACTTTTAAGCAGAATTAAAGAAAAAAAAAGAAAAGTACTTAAAGCCGGTGCTATTTTGAATGTTGGAAGACATGTTGAGGAGATCACTGGAAAAACAAATGGAAGCGTTTTCTCATTTCTTTTTGGTTGCTATGCCAAACATTTCCTTCCTAGAAAAAAACTAAGTCTAATTGTACCAGAATAGGCAATCCAATTGTCATTTTTATAGCCATTTAAACAGCAATATCTACCTAAGAAATCATTTTTGAAAATGAAAAAAATATATATATGTAAATTTCATATATGATAAAGCTGCAGTCTCAAATTAGTATGGAGAGGGTGGTGTTTTACATAAGTGGTTCTGGAATAGCTACAGAGTCATTTGGAGAAACTTAAAATTGGATCTGTTCCTCATAACATACGTCAAGATATGTAGTTCAAGTGGATCAAATATTTTAGTTTGGAAATAAAGCCAGACAAATGATGGAAGAAAATGTGAGTGAACCCACATCAGCAAGTGGGGAGTATATGTTATTACTAAAATTCTGGATGATTAAAAAGAAAATATGGACACATTTAATCATATACAATTTAAAAAACTGTATGTTAAAAAAATCATAGCTGAGTAAAAAGGCATGCCACACACTGGGAAAGTATTTGCAAAGCATATTCTAAATATGTAAGAGATTCTTAAAGCTAGAAAAAAATGATCAAAAAATATGCTGGAAACTGGAGCTATGAACGAACATTTCATAGAAAAATAAATTGTTATTCATATATACATATACATATTCACACTCTAAATAACATAAATTCATGTTAAAACAACACTAAAATACTCTGAAAGAACTACAGATGCATTTATTTTGGGAGAAAATGAATTAACTCGAAGAGAAATTTAGAAAGTTTTGGGCAACATTAATCACAATAAGACCTCTCTTTCATAGAAATTTTGAAAATTAAATCTCTTTAACAATTACTACCAAAGCAATATAAATTTTTGTTTCATCAGTGAATAAATTAAAGTGAAAAAGAAACAGGTTTTAAACATACTACATATCCATACTAGGAAGATTTCAGCATGGAAAACACTGAAACTATTTAAGAATGTAGTCTCAAAAGTTTTATACTTGCATAAATAATTTCAATATATATTTACATCAAAACTCTAACATGATACATAGACATTATGTATCATCATCTAAAAATTCTAAGAAACTGACCACAGTTTTTTTGAAAATACATTCACTTATAAGCAGCATTCATGCTTAAATATTCGTTAGAAGAAAAAGTATAGCCTTGCCTCTTATATTTGAATTTTTATTTTACTGTAGAGCAGGAAAGGATTTAAATATGAGTTGCATCCACATTATTTTAAATTATCTGGTACCCAGAGAACAGCTTGTTTAAATTAAAGAAACATTTGCTAAATTCAGATGAAGGCATCCTAGCCCTGTGGATTTCTTCTGTCTTCCTCTTCATTACCTAGTTTGCTACCTGTCATTATCTACTTGTTTATGTATCCTTAAACACAGTTTGATATACTGTGTTAGTCATATATGTCTCCTGTGCTTTTGTAGTAATGTTTTTTTGAAAAAATTCTTGTCTAGTGATAGTTGCCACTTGAGGTTGTACATAATTGCCCCTTTTCTATAAACAAAATTTAATATTGGTAGAATGTTTCCACATTAATTCCATCCACCTCCTGTGAAATTGATACTTTTTCATTGGTATTTGTCTGAAAGGTACAACATGTGAAGTCATAGCAAATTTTGAAAATTACCACAATACTTATAAAAGTATGAAGCAAAGATTCACTGAGTATGCATCCTATGGATATTTGATTTTTGGAACATTGAAGTGGAGCACATGGGATAACAACATCCAAAAGGAAATAGGGTAAGTTTGAGATCATTCACCTTAAGTTCAACTGCAAATGATTTATTCTCACATTTATTTTTCTTAAGATTTTTTTTCCTTTCTTCTTCAGTGACAAACATGAATCTTAATGTCTTTCATTTATTAAAATATGTTTAGATAAATACCATATTAAATAAACTCTCAAATAAAAATCATGGGCCTAATGAAAGATTTGCCTGCTTTCCTCCTTTGAAACTCAGGCTATGTGATAAAAATATCCTGCCACAATTCATATATCAAAAGTCAATGAGAGTCTCATCTTAGATTTAATGACAAAACACCACGATATTAATTCTGACATCAACTGCGCCTTTAAGCAATGAATTTCCACTTAGGCAACCATCACCTTTATTTAATCAAAATAATTACCTCTGCAATTCCCAAATGCTAGAATTGGTTGGAAGGAAAACAGAACAGGATTTTTTTTTTAACTTTTATTATAGCAAATCTTAAAGATGTTTTAGAAGGAGAATAACAGTCAGTTCACATGTAGTAATTTACTGTTTTCTGCAATTATCAACTCATGACCAATTTTGTTTTATTTGTACTCCACATATGTCTTCAAGCACCCTGATGGATTATTTTGAAGCAAATTCCAGAATCATATAATTTCATTTTTTAACATGTTAGTATATATCTGTAAAAAAGAAGGACTCATGAAATATATACCTAAAACACTATTAAGAAACCTAAAACAAAAAATATACTTCCTAATAGTATCAAAATCCACTCTCTTTATTTATATCCATCACAGTTTAGCGTTACCCGCATTCTGGATTTCTTCTGATTGCATCCCTGTAGAATTGCTAAACAATTGCTCTTGTCATCATATTGCTTCTAAATTGGCAATTATATTTAGAGAACTGGTTGGATTCTCTCTCTCTCTCTTTCTCTCTTTCAGCAACAATACTTCATAGGTATTCTTTTTTCTCCAGAAGCACATATAGCTTATTTGTCTCTTATTTGTGATGTCAGAAGCTATTGATGATCATACTTTAGTTCTTTTTCTTTTAGTGATTGCACAATGATGACATAAATCTAAATTTTTTTATTTTTGAGCTGAAATAATCCCATCAGGATAGGCTTATTGGCGTAAAATATTTATGCATTTCAATCACTTGCATTATTACTCTTACTGATTCTCAAAGAGTCCCATTGTTGAACTGTTAGAACTTCTTCAAACTGACTCCTGAGTCCCTTATAAACAAATCTGGTAGTCTTTGATAATTTCCTTGTTTTCTTCTAGAAGATGATATTTATAGGGATCTAAGCAATCTGGAACACTGTAATATTAAAATTTTCATTACTAATAATTAAATCAGGACAGAGGCATAAATAAAAAAATCTCCTGACCTATCAAGGGTTGTCACTCTTACAATCACAATCACATTACTTTTTCTAATTTTTAAATATTCTTTGTTATGAACTCAATGTTTTTCAATTTGTTTAAGTGTTCTTTATTTCTATATTATTTCCCTAACATCATCTTTGGCATGTGAGGGACTATATATCTGGGTTGTAAATGCATTCACAACATACTCAGAATAAGCAAAGTTAATATCTTTTTCCTTTTTTATAATATATTATCATAAGCTTCTGCCCAGTGGGTAATGGAAAAGAAACTGTTTTTATTCCTGTCAAATTCAAAATTGGGTCTGATGATTTAAATAGTCCTTTTAAGTAATAGTCTGTACAATTTCTACCTGCTTTTCATCCACAGAGCCTTTCTCTGAGATAACGCTGGTTTTCAGTGACTATGTAATACATTGTAAAGGGCTTCCTGATTCATGTGGCAGATGGCTCTGTCCTCTATCACTTTTTGATCCTGAGGCTCTGCTATGGACTGAACTGTGCCCCACCCCCACCCCCGAGTTTCACATATTGAAGTCTTCACCCCCCAAGGTCACTATAGCTAGAGATGTGATCTTTAAGAGGTAATTAAAGCTAAACGAGTTCATAAAGATGGGGCCTACTCTTATAGGACTGTGGCCTTATAAGAAGAAAAGAGAGAGAGAGTAAAAGAGAGGGAAATTTCTCTCTGTCTCTCTACCAAGTGAGAACGCAGTGAGAAGTTGGCCCTCTGAAAGCCAGGATGCAAGCCTCCAACAGAAATGAAACTCTGATAGACCTTGGTCTTGGGATTTTCAGTCTCCAGAACAGTAAGAAAACAAATCTAAGTTGTTTAATCCATTCAGTCTATGGTAAAGTCCATCTGCAATTTGGGAATTTTTATCAAATTGAGAACTAAGCATCATCCCACTCTCCCATTGCAGAGTTAAAAATATGAGGATTATTTAAAAAAGAGAGAGACAGTAGGATCCAGATGCTCAAATAACTTAGCCTCACTCATGAAAACACCGTCTGGATAGGCTATCCTAATTCCAGAAGAAGAAAAGACACATTACCATGTGGTCTTTAAAAATAACTTTAGAACCAGACAAAGGGATGAATATTTAGAACAGTCAGATCAAGGATGTAAATCTCAATGTAATATATTGTTGAATAAAATACAAATGATCTACAAAATATTTAGCATTCTTATCAAAGAATGTGACTCTATAAAACAGTAACAGGGTGAGTTGAAATTGCATCAAGTTGCATGGAAAAGAAAGAAAAGAAGAAAAACTAAATTTAAAAAATAGAATTAAGAATTAAATAAAATCCATGAAGAACAGAATTGGGGTATAAAACTAGATTGGAACAAAGTTCCAAGAGGGAAGACATAATATGATTTTAAAAAGTCAATTCTCCAAAATTAAATATATTAAGGCAATATAATTTAAATGGAATTCCAATAAAATTTATTTGAGGGATTGAATGTAATGATTTTAATGTCCATATAAAAGAATATTATCCAAGAGTAATTTTTAAATATATTGAAAATAATAATAAGGCCTATTTTAAAACAGATATTGAAAAAAATCTTGGAAGACAATTCCAATAACAAGATTTCAGTCATAACTCAGAAACAGACAAAAAGACCAAAGGAAAATAATAAAATACTCAAAACTATACTAGTTAGTATATAGGGCCTGGTTATAGGACCATAAGTGTTTTATTTTTTCTTCATTTAAAAAAAAAGTTAAAACGTGATTATACCTTTAATTATACCTTTAATTTATAAATTCCGGGATTAAAATTTGGAATGTAAAATATAAAACAATATTGCATTTAGCAAAAGATAGAGAAGATTATGCACACAGGCATACCTTGAGAATATTGTAGACCTGGTTCTAGACCATCACAATAAAGTAAATATCATAATAAAGTGAGTCATATGCATTTCCTGGTTTCTCAATGCATATAAAAGTTTACACTATACTGTAGTCTATTAAGTGTTCAATGCATTATGGCTAAAATAATGTACATATTTTAATTTAAAAATATTTTAATGCTAAAAAATGCTAACCATCATCTGAGTCTTCAGAGAGTCATAATCTTTTTGCAATAGTAACATCAAAGATCACTGATCACAGATCACCATAACAACTATAATAATACTGAAAAAAATGGAAGTACTGCAAGAATTATCAAAATGTGACACAGAGACACAAAGTGAGCAAATGCTGTTGGAAAAATGGCACAGATGGTCTTTCTGAAATGATGAACTATATCTGAACTACCCAAGGTAATAGCTAATAGCCACATTTTGAACACTACAGTTGACAGTGTGACTAGGAAACCACATTTGGCCAACAACTCCATTATTGGAAAACTTGGCCTATGGACAGTACCACTGCTGTATTAATAGGAAACAATTACCTCGCATGTTGTCTATCTAGAATCAATGAATATTCATGTAAATTGGTAACAAAATTTACAATGAAATATGGTTAATTCCAGTTATTTGAAAAGAGAAATCTCAGAAAAGCAAATCTAGGCAGCAAATAAACAAATGAAAAGAGGATGAACCTTTCTAGGATTCAATACATCAAATTAATTATTAAACATCACTTCTTACCCATCAAACTGGGGAACAATAAAATAGTATTTATGATAATATCCATAATCATCTGGTATTGGAAGAGTTGGTACTCTCAGCTATTTATTTTGCAGATGGTAATTCTTGCAACTTCTTACAAAGCAGCATGTTGTTATGTGTTAACATAAACACGAATGTAACTTGACCCAGAATTCTCATCAATCCCATACCCAGGAATCCATCTCGAAAGGAAAATCATCATATATAGTGGCAAATACAAGTACCAAGAGGTCAAATCAAAACAAAATAAAATTTTAAAAGAGTGAATATTCATTATTACCTAAACTTTTGACTTAAGGGTACTTAATATAATTTAAAATTGAGGTCAATCTACGCCATTTGAATTGGGATAATATCCATGGGGAAAACAAAGAAAAAAAGTAAGACTCAAAGTAGCATATAAATTACATTCCTATTTTTTGAAACAAACACTGATGAAAAGAAATGGCTACAGTAGACTCTTTACAGCCAAGCTTAAAAACTACTCACTGCAAGATATAAAATAACCCCCACCCCAGAATCTGTGCTTCTGACAAGACTCTCTTGCACTCCCCGCTCCAAAATCCCCTTCCTTCACTATTACCATTGCTCAAAAGTTGTCTCCAAAATAAGACCAATTATCAGATTTTTCTGAAGCACTCTCAGGAAAAACCCCATTATGCCCTACAGATGTGTTTCTCTCAATCATTGAAGTAGTCTCCATCTCACAGGACTTCTGCATCAAGCAGCTTTGCCCATCTCTTATTCTGACACTAATTCTCATCCCTCCCAGTCATTCCACCCTCAAGACCATCCAATGTGATCTCTGAAATTCAAGTTTTGTAACTAGAAAATCCCCATCTCTTCAAATCCTCCCTTTAAAATGTTCTTCACTTTCTTGCCTTAAATGTCAAAATGAAAAGCCCTTTCAAGAGGTAGCTGTTTGTATGTTTGTGTGTGTCTGTATGTGCTTTGGCAAATCCCACAACACAGTGAACCTCTCTTGAGAACCTCTGTCTCAGTTACAGAATTTCCATTTTATTCTTTTTTTTTCTTACTAATTTTCATTTTTATACTGAGATCCTCAATCCTTCCACTCATCACATTCATCCCCTGTGTTAAACATTTGTTTTAAAACTTTTTTCTTTTATAATTATATAACATCATCATGTTTGAATTTTCCCCATTGGTTATGGAACACATGGTCCTGTGTTTTCACGTATCTAGAATTTTTATTGTATACTGGAAATTGTCGATGCTACATTCTTTAGTGTATAGATTTAGTGTTGACTTTAGCTCTAGTGGTCAGTTAATTTACTGGCGGATCAGCTTGATCTATTGCATGCTTGGATTTGTCTTTGGTAGGCCTGTGTAGAGTAACTTTTACCATATGGATAGAGTAACCTTGCAGGTAAGACAGAGACATTCTTGGGTCTGAACTGAATTCCTCGAGTGTTGACTGAGGTGTCTTCATTCTGGCTGGTTAGTTGTCTCCCAGCTTTGTGCAGCATCTGGACCTCTGTGGAAAACACCTTTTATATGTAACATTCCAAGAATCACAGACTAGGGCTGCTGCTGTCCAAATCCTGAAAACAGTTGCTTCATATATTTTCTATGATTTTAAATTTATTCTCAATCAGGAAGATAGTATGAAACCCATGAATCCATCATTGCTAGTCTATTATTACATAGTGAAACTTTTAAAACAAAGTAAAATAATAATTACTGTAAGATCATTTTCATTTGTGAAATGAAAATTAATATCACACATACATTTTTAATGAAGTAAATGTTGCTTTTTTATTTTTAAAACATGGATTTTTATCCAAAGGACATTTATTTTAGTACTATGTTATTTCTAGTAAGTTCAAGTTTCTATTCAAAACTTGTCATCTGTTATCTATTCTTAGCACTAGTATCATTGTTTTTGCAGAATGAAAAACTTGAAATGTCAAACACAGCTCAGTTTCAGAGTAACTGAAAATACCAAGTATAGTACAATTAATATGCATTTCAATCCTTTATTCTTATTAGCAAAATTTTTTTCTATCCTGTACAGTGACAGGAATGTATCAGGTGTCTATTTAAATAATCAAATTTCTGACACCATAACACAATATTTTAGTTCATCACAAAGAGATACAGTTAACAGTTTGCTATTTCTTTCTAATTCTCTTAAAAACTTTAATTTCTTTAATTTTAATATAAGTATAATTATCAATTTTCCCTAGAGCATACATGAATCATCTAAAATATACTTGAAAAATGTAAATCCCTAAATGAATTGTATTTATATAATTATTGTGTAGAAAAGCACTTCTTAAGAATTGAGATTAATCTACAATATAATGTCTAAAGAATTAATATAACCTGATTTTTGAGGACTATCACTACTACTGGGTGCTAGAAATCCTTAAGTAGCCGAGACATTTATTTATAAGAGATATGTAGAGAAATAAGGAAATATATTACAGATTAGAGCTTTCTTATTCAGTAGTTCATGATAGATGAGTTTAAATTTAGCCATGTTTTGAAATTCTTAGGATAATACAATTTGTACCTCATTGTGTGAGGCAATAAACAGTAGTCACCAAGCATATGTTACATTTTTTATTTATATACCATATGTCTCTGAAAGGAAAATAAAACTGGTCATGCACACTCACTAAAGTTTACTATTATGTAGAGGTTTTTGCATAACTATAAAATGACTTAAAATATATTCTAAAATTCTCTCTCACTAAGTAGGTTGTACAGAAAATATTTTAAACATTTAAATTCTTGAACAAGTTGTCCAATAGCTGACTGGAAAAATATTGAAGTCTACATTTTATACTTGCTTACTATGTGTCCTATTAAATAATTTATCATTAGTTAATTTATATTTCACAAAGTTTCTTAAATCCCAACAAGCAGAAAACTTGTCAGACAAGTTTAGCTAATGAATTCAAATACCTTTGCCCTCATGGTAGATACTTCTACTAGATCATGTTAATTAGATGGGTATGGACTTGGGTTTACTTTTATGTTTCTGTGGCTACCCTAATTATAGTTACTATTGCAGGTCATATTTAAAAGTAAAAGATGTCCTGAGTTATTTATTTTAGGAATTACTTTCTCAGTATGTTGATTGTTATCTAATTTTGAATTAGTTGATTTTATTATATCATATTAGTTGATTGTTTACCTTTTGATTTTAAGTTTGAATCAATTATAGAATATTTGTAGTTTCAACTAATTAACATTATAATATGAGGTGTTATAATTTATTACATGTGAGAAATCAAATATAGAGTGGAAGCCAGTAATTTATTAAATAAAAATAGAGAAGGAAGTAGAGCATATTAGGAGGAAAAGAGAAAGAGGAAGGTATCTTTGGGGTTGAAATTAACAGAATCCATGGAAAAAGCCAGAGAACTTTGAAATGTGCAGTTGATACTTGATTCAGGATTTGGAAAATAGAAAAAGAGAAATTCTGGTCAAAGTTGGTTGGGGCTGTGCATTTCTACTACCTTATTGACAACAAAGTATAGAGACAATTGCATGAAAGTATAGATTTTATTCTTAGAGATTTTTTCTTCTCTCTAGCTATTATAATTAATAAAAAATGAATTTGGACAGCAATTCCAGTTATAAAATAGTTTCTAATTTCTATATTTCTGGTCCCGGATAAGATGGCATAGATTCACTCTTCTCTTTTTCTAGCCTTTAAATACAACAAAATATTTTGGGAATAGCTTAACAATCATAAAAGTACTCTGAAAGGTGGAAAGAAGATAGACTGGCTAGGGTCCTTAAGCCTTGAATAAACACTTTGGTGAGTTCCCTGAGTTTTACTTTTACTCAGAACTCCCAGCAGGCCTAGGAAACACATGCAGAAAAACAAACCTGCTCTCCGACCAAAAGACTCGGAAAGCGTAAGCTCAGTAGAGCCCTAGTAGGGAGATTCATCAACTGATTCATACCTTGTGGCAGTGACAGCACCCAGTGAACCAGGCAGGCTGACTCATCCATCACCCAACAGCCCTGGCAGACGCAGAACTGATTTGACCACATTCAGGCTCCAAAAAGTCAGGTATTTTGTGGTTTTCTTCCTCTCAAAAGGGGAAATTGAACTAGTCTCAGGATTTCCTGATTTTCATCAAATGACAGAAGGCTACCCAGACAGATATTTCCTTACCCCATCAGCACTAGCAGAGATAAACTGGACGCTTACAGCACCAGGTGTGTGGTGAACAGTCCAGAGGAAACATTCTCCACCCAGCTTCCTCACCACCTACATAGCAACATGGGCAGCACTGGCAGGGGTAGAGAAGGAGCTTTCCTGGAGCTAGAAGAACAAAGACCAGACCAACACCACGAGGGCTGAGTGAGTTAAGATGTCAATGGAACTACAGTTTACAAATTTAGGGCAGGACCTACATGCTAACCCTCAACAGGGCAAATGCTTGATGAAATAGATTTAAATAGGATCCTAATACAATATCCAAATCAATAACAATAAAAAAACACTCCTTATACCTAGAACCAGAAAAAATCACAACCATGATGCCAAGTCTGAGATGAATACGATGTTGAACTACTTGACAAAGATTTTTAAACATACATCACACAATGTTTTAACAAAGTGATTAGTTTAATTTTTAATGAGTAGCTCTCTTATATGATGTTCTTTTGTGTTTCAGTAATTATATAGAAACTGGGAGTTTTGCTGAGACCTTAACTCACATCTGTTCTTTTTAATAATCTCACTGAAATTCCAGTTCACAAATAGGTCTCCCTTGAATTGGGGTAATGGATAGAAAATCTTATCTAGTAAATGTTAATTTCAAATACCAAACCTGGCAATTTGATTGTGATTCTAGGCAGTTTTCAAACCTGTCTGTACACTTGAATTATCTAGTGAGTTTTTAATATAGCATAAGTGCCTAGATTTACCTGCAGATGAATTTAAAAAAAATCTGGCAGTTTTTTTCAATATCTATATTATTTTCAAAAGTCACCCAAGTGATTCTAATGTTCAACGATGATACAAAAAATAACAAATTATAAAAGCAGCACCAAGTCAGAAAGTATATCTTGTTCCACTGAATTTCTGAAACATGGAAAATCTAGAGAATGCAACACAATATTTAGAGCTTGAATATTTAGATTACAAACCCTACTTTAAAAGTAAGAATATTTTAGCATAGAGATTTTCTTCTGTTTAATAAAGGAATAATTTGCAGATCTTCTGCTTCCCCAAACTAGTATCTTTTACTATGGAGAATACTTTCAAAAGGGAGACTTTCTTAGACATCTTGCCACCATAATATATTTTGGTGAAATAATTTTTAAAAGTATATTAATTGAATTGTGAAAGTACTCTCTAATATAATCCCTCTTTCCTAAGTGTATGCTTGTTTTGTTTTGTTTTAGGAAAACAAAAAATTAAAGAGCAAGGGATGTCTGTCCATCTGTCTGTCTCTCCATTTACCTATCCAGGTTAGAGAGAACAGCTTGAGGCTGGAGGACAGTAAAAGACACTCCAAATTTATCTTTAATGCTCTCTTTTATTTTAATTAACTAAAAAGGTTGTGATACAAAATTCAAAAACTATTCAATAAACTAGAAAATTCACTACACTAGAAAGTTTACCTTCCTCTGTGAGATAAGGTACTTTACTATTATACTCTTCTCTATATATGATTTTTGGAACCTGTAATAAAATTCCATAATGAAGAATACATACTAGTCGTTGAGAGGAGGGGAGTTGGGTCATAGTGGAAGTGGATTCTAGTCCTTCTTTTGATTTTATAATTTATTATTCCATACAGTTTTCATTGTTCTTGTCCTCTTTTGGAAAAAAATGAAAACCAGTTGTTTCATTTTTAAAAAATCTTCCATTTTAAAGAAAGTGTTTCACTGATGATAAGATTTTGATAAATGAAACATATGCATCTCCTCATACAGCAACCTTCTTGGGAGGGAACATGATTTGCGTCCTTTCACCTGGAATCTTTGATTTATATAGTGCTGTGCTGTTAGATGGAAGAGTTACATTTTACATTGGACATGTATTAATATAATGTTCTATACTCCAATATTGGTGTAATATTTTGCAATCTATTGTCTTGTATGTTCAAGCTGTATAATTATATATTCAGACAAATCCTGGTAAGTGTTGCTCTCTTCAGAATTATGTTTTTATTTATTTTTCACTTAAAACACAGTCTACAACTGTCAGCAGACTGTTCAATAATAGGCATAGTGCACAGTGAGGCCTTGTTCATCTTTTTGACATTAATGGAAAGTTTTATCTCTATAATATTTCTGTAGATTTATTCTGTTCCTAGGAATGCAAATCTATGAAATGAATCTTCTATTTTTAGGTTTCCAAGTCTTTATTCAGGAGTAGATTTTGAAATTTAATCAACTTTTTGTCATCTACTGGGAATAATATATGGAGTTGAAATAATGAATAGCCTTAACAAACCAAGTACTTAGCTGGGTATGATTTTTCAGGCACTTTGTGTAGGTTTTTCCTTTATTCATAAGGGGGATGAAAGATTTCGGTAACATCTTTTACTTTCTTTTGCTTTCGTTTCTTTTTAGTTATATTAATTTTTTAAGTGTTTGGGGAATATCTCATCTTTGTACTTCAAAACAATGTATATGATAAAAGATGAACACAGGAAATTTTAAAGGAGACATAGATCTCAATATACTGAAATTCTTGTGATGACATTATGGACAATTCAAATTTTTAGTCACTTCTTGACTTAATTTTATTAAATTATAGTTCATTCAAATTATCAAGCTTATATTTCAACTGCATTTCTGTGTTTGTGAGTATATAAACCTACCCAGGTATGCAGTCATTATTTTAATTTTTATTTATTTTTATTTGTGTGTTCCTTATTTTAGCCTTCATTATACTCATAAAAGGTTCTTTGTATTGTTGGTGTTTTCAAGAAAATAATTCTTGGTTTTAGTAATAAAGATTGATATTTTCCTATTTCTTTTCTATTACTTCTCATATATTTAGTAATTTCACCTGTAAAATAGCTGATTACTCCAATATGATTATCTATCATGCTTCATAATTTATAAATAGTAAAAATTGCCACAAACATAAAAAATAATCTGCATAAATTATGATATCTATTTTATAAATATATTAAAATATAGAGACTGGGAATTATATTGATATTAACTTGTAAGGAGAAAGTTTAATTCTGTTGAACTATTTTAATAGTTAAATACATAAGCCTATTGCAGATGATACCATTTTATATATAATACATATTAGTGGCATCTAATTTAGTATATGTAATATATACATATCCATTTACCTATCTCCCATTCTCTTTGTGTTTATGTTTTAGATACATTATACAGCAAACAAAAACTTATCAACTATTTTTATGTACAAATCAAGCTAAATCAGGGGAAAATACTTCAGTAAATAAAGAAAAGCATATGCTTTTCTTGGATATGGTTTAAGTTGAAATGACTAGCTAGTTATTCAAGGGTAGCTGCTAAATATTTTTAATGATAGTAGGAATTTTGCCCAAAGAATTTATATTAACTAAAATCTTTCTCTAGGCATTACTGCAAAAATGTGTGCTTTTATGTCATTTTGAAAACAAAAGAGGGGAAAAACAGAGCTTATTTAGAGATAAAGAGATTAGAGGAAATAGAATAATAATGAAGTGGAGGATTTGGGTGAAAGTTGATAAACTGAAAGACTAAGTCCTTCATGTAATAGGCAAAAAAGGATCAAAGCATATAAAGGCCATTTAGCAAATAAAAGAGTGGGAAATCAAAGTTTGAAATAAAGGAATAATAACATCAGCTAGTTTAGAAGAGAATTCATGTTGAGATATGATCAAAATATTGTCATTCAAAAGTCACATTTAAAAGAGAAGAAAGTTTAATACATTATATAATTTAAAACTAGAAAAACTATATGAATGCATCAGGAGAATCTATTTGAAACAATTTCTCATCTAATCATAAAGTGGAAAATGTCCTTCTGTTTGAAATGTTCTTCACTTGGTATACCAAGATATTATAAGAAGCTAAAGGCAAAAAATATTTAAGGGATTATGGTAATGGCATTTGAAATGGTGTGAAGAAATGATAGGATTATCATAAATAAAAATTGTCGTGAACTGTACTTGGAATTCTATTTCTTATTTTATGCGAGTGTTTTATAATAGCAAAGTATACTTTAAATGGAATATTTAGGGAACTGCACTTGATTGAAATCGTTGCAGAGAATTGTTTGACAGATTCTGCTTTTGAATACTGATTCCTTCCATTTTCAGTTATATTTATGCATATATTTTTGCTTCAAACCTATTCTTTAGCTGTCAACTCAGCGATTTTTTTTGTGTATTATAGCAATCTCAAATGACTGGGATAAAAATCAAATGTGTTAGCTAAAAATATAAAGAAATCAAATCAATTAGGCTTTATCCATGTTTGTGACTGAGTTAAAGAAAATAGATTAAGGTCTTAAAATGAAAAGACTAATTTTCTTTTTCCCATGTATATGCATAAGTATATACGTATGTATATCTAAGAATTCTGAAACAAATGTGTGGTTAATAATATATTTTCCATTGATGTAAGTCTTTTTATTTTCCATAATATTTTTCTAAAACCCTTAAGAAATTAACTTTTTAGAAAACTGGTGTGAATTTATTCTTGGTTTGTGGAAAGATATGATTTAAGATGAATTTTGCATATTATCATATTGTTATTATTAATAATTTTACTTGCTGGTGAGAGTGGAAAGGCCCTCCAACATTTTGGATAAATAATTAATCCATGCTAGTTAATACCTGCTATCTCTGAGCCAAAGTAATAAAGAATAATATTACTGTATCTAATAAGTATGTCAGTTCTGAACATGTGAGCCAAGATCTATGTTAAACATAAAGTGTGACTTGCAAATATGTGAATTTGCATTATTTGTAGAAAATCATAGTTTTTAGAATTAATAAAGCTTTAACATTTTCATTTAAAGATAAATATCTACCAGAGAGAGCTGAAAGTGATCGTGATGTAGGATGGTTGGTTAAAACACGGGAAAAAAGTGAACTATACATCCGTTTTTTAAAAATATGTTGAAATAGAAGTAACTTCAATGCCGGATACAAAGGTGTGTATTGGGAAAACCCAGATAAATATGACATATCAATTGCTCTCACAGATCTCATTGTCTATAAGTTACAGATTTTTAAAACAATTCTTTCTATATTATGGAACCCTTCAGAAGATTTAGGGAATAAGAGGCAAACTGTGACCACAAACCTAAAATTATAAAAACAAGAGGTTAAAAACAAGGAAGAGGCACCCCATCACAGACTAGAAATGAACACACAGATTTGGATACAAGGGAATATAGAAGACAGAAAATGAAACAAGAATATGTCACCATAGAGATTTATTTTAGCTCTAATCTTTTTTTTCTGCAATGGCATATTGGGTAGAAAACTAAAAATCAAAATTCTAATATGTGTTAACTTAGTAAAAAATATTTGTATAAGTATATAAAAACTATATGTTCTCTGTGTTAAATAATACGTCTAGGTTTTAATGATGTCTTTGGCTATCTAAAGTGGATGAATCTTGCTTGCAACCAATATTATGTTTCTCAGATTAAAAAAAATTAAGAACTTAAAGAATGCTGCCTTAATAAAGGTTAATTCTGCCTGGGATGCTAAACTATGCATTGTACATACTAGACTGAAAATGATTATGTGAAGTGATATTACTAAAATACATAATGAAAAAAGTGTGTATACATTTGTGTACATATAAACAGTTACCTTCATACACATACTCCTTTTTAAAATTATTTATTTATTTAGTTAGTTAGTTGCATTGGATCTTATCTGTGGCGGGTGGGCTCCTTAGTTGCTGTATGCAAACACTTAGTTGTTGTCATATGCAAACTCTTAGCTGTGGCATGCATGTGGGATCTAGTTCCCTGGCCAGGGATTGAACCCAGACCCCCTGCATTGGGAGCACAGAGTCTTAACCACTGTACCATAAGGGAAGTCCCCATGCACACATTCCCTTAATGCCATCTTGCCTTCAATTGTGACAATACTGTGTTCCTCTGCTTCACAGCCAAGATTTTTGAAAAATATTATTTATGGCTTTATGGTTGTTGCTTTATTTCTCCCTTCCAGGAGACTTGTGTCTTGTTCTTTGGGCCATGCTTATCAAACCAACAGACATTCTCCTATCCCTTTCTTATTAATAGGATACTAACATGTTTTCAAGTACTGGGTAAAGACACTTTTATTTCAAGAAAGAAGGTCTCAGCTCCTTTTGCAGTATGAAGCATTGTCCGTGAAAAACACGGGTCTTTCTTCTGGAAGCTTACAGAGAAGTTTCCCGCTTATAAAAGGGACATGCATGAGAGAGGGCTCACATTTGCTGTTGTGTTTCTGTCCTCCTGTCATGAATGTAACAGTAGTTCTGAGTCTGTAGCAGCCATCTTGTGAATGAACACAAGCAATGAACAGATGGGTAAGGTGCCAAGACACTGAAGGCAAGAGAGCAAGTGGACAGATGTTGAACCGTTGCTGATACTGATAACCTGCCTAACCTGAGACCACCTATTTCCAGATGACAGATTGACTAGCTCCATGTTTCTCTCTAAAAAGCATATCTAACTGCTATAAAGTACCATTCAAATGCGTGTGTTTCAGTGTTTGGTTCTAATGAGTTGGATTCAGATAAGCAAATCACTCAGAAATAATTATAAGTAAAAATAGAAAGAATATATCTAAATCAAAATTAAAGATTTGTTTACCAACACAGGGCAGAACTGTGGCTAAATATCAGAGACTAAATTTAAAGCTAAGAGGAAGCTAGGTTGGAAATGGAATGTAAGCAGCTTACATTTAAAATTTTGTGTGTGTAGAGGAATTCCTTAAGTTGCTTTTGCATGTCACCATACTAATCTTCAGCTATATCATTAATCCTTTGATTGATTTACATTTACGTTTCGGCAATCCTGTTTTTAATTACTAAAAGTTTGTTTCCTATTTCCTTATTTAATATGGTAGATTTTTATACGCCATGGCAGTTACATTTTCCAAAATATGTTTTTGGAAGCAAATTAGATTTTTATCCCTCTGTATATATCTTATCTTTCTATTTCAACATTATTTCTTAGATATTGATACCCCTATTTCTTCGTGTGTTTGTTTTGAGGATTTTTTTTCCAGTTTGATGCTTATGTAATAACATGGTAATTTTTCTTAAATGTTTGATGACTTTAGACTACTTGTTTATATTTAGAAAATATGTTCAAGGTGGCTCAATAGTCATTGCTTGAATTGGTTTCTTCACTCATGTAAAATCACTGTTTCTCCAGAGTGAACACAGATGATTAGAGGAGTCCTGGTTGCAGTGAGTGTTTGGGGATTCATAGTCAAGCCTCTGTTCTCTGTGCTTGTAGAAAGGTTACCTTCCAGTTTCAGAAGATCTCTGTCCATCTCAGTATAATGTAACAGTATATGTGGCATTGTTCTTGTTTTTATTTTTCTCTCATAACAAAATACCCAGAGTAGAGTCTTCCTACAGCAAAATGTTCCTGTAACTTTTATTGATAAAACTTTTCTTTCTTCCTATTGGACTTTAGAGAAAAATGCTGCAGCCATTCAACTGCCAGCTAGGGATGGGTCATTATTCTACAGTATATTCCCAATGCTAATCATCTCAACAATTTTCCTACTAATTGACCCTGAACCACAGCTCTTTCTATTTCTGATCTTGGCAATTTTTTTCTGTTTCTAAAAAGAAAATAAACTTGTCAGATTTTCACTCATTTATCTATACTGAGTTCTGATTCCCTCAGCTCTATTATGTTTCCCCATCAATTAAAAGTCAGCCACTTATAACTCCCAGAAATATTTCAATGTCTCTACTCTATTAAGGCATCCTTCCTAGTAGACCATGCTACTATGGGATTATTTGTTTGTTTGTTACTTATTCTATCTTGGCATAGAATTTTGTCGGGGGGAAAGGTGCTATGGACTGAATGCTTGTATGCCCCTCAAATTCTTATGTTGAAGCTCTACGACCCTCCCCTCCACCCCACCCCCACACCCATGTGATGATATCTAGACATGGGGTCTCCGGAGGTAATTACATTTAGGTTTAGATGAAGTCATGAGGGCAGGGATCTCATGATGAGATTAGTGCCCTTATAAAAAGAGACATTAGAGCTCTCTCTCTCACTCTCTCTCTCTTTCTCTCTCTCTCTTTCTCTGTGTGTGTACACAGAGAAGAGGTCATGTGAGGACAGGAGAGATATGGTCATCTAAAAACCAGGAAGAGAGAGTTCTTACCAGAACCTGTCCATGCTGGCACTCTGGTTGTGGTATTCCAGCCTCCAGAATAGTGAAAAAAAATAACTTTTTGCTGCTTAAGCCATCCAGTCTATGGTATCTTGTTATGGCAGCATGACTGAGCTGACTGACATAAAAGATAAATTGTTTAGTCAGTCATCTTGTACTAGAAGCCATACAGAATTTTTAAACTGCCAACCACCATTTCCTTCTTAAAATACAGTTGCTGCTTCCACCTTCTTCATTTCTTCCTCCTCTTCCTTCTCCTTATTCTTCTCCATAAAAAATATCCTTGTGTGTTTCCTTCCTAACTCTTTTGGTTTTCTTACACATTTTCCTTTTACAGTGTTTCTTATAATCACATTTTTAATGTCAATACTTTTAAGAATATTCATTGCTTACAAGTCACTCTTTCTGTAGCCAAACACATTCATTAACCTGACTTCTCTACTGACTTATTCTGCATCTAACCCATATGAGCTTTTTTAGCCAAAGTAAAGTGTTCATATTTTATTCTCAGTCTACTGGGAAGGCAGTAAAGAATCCTATGCATCCAAGTGCTGTGATCTCTCCTTCTTTTTGTAGAAGACCACTCTGCTTTTTAGGTTATACAATAATATAATATAGGAGTAGAAAAGCACTCTGCAGAAAACAAAAATCACAGAATTCTACTTTCTCTACAACTTAACCATATTCCCAGAATGAAATCTCTCTGGTTCTGATTTGTAAAATTGTTCTCATTCACTGAACCTTTGAACAAACCCTGCCCTATAGGAGTGTGATTTTTATTAAGCCAAGTAAACCTCTGCCTTTAAATGGGATTGGCATTGCTTACTCTCAAGTTGCACAATTTGAAATTCCAGATTTTGTCTAGAAATAAGTAAAAGAGAAATGGATTCTGAAGTACAAGCATCAATATCCACTATTGTTTATGAGAGGAGTAGTAGGAAAGCAGGATGAGTTATTAGGAAGCTGTCACAGCAGTCCAGGCACAACATACATTAATGGTTTTGTTGCCAAGGAGATGGAGAAAAGAAGCCACTTTTATGATATCTTTTAGATACAAGATCTGCAAGACTTGGTAGTTTAATAGATATGAGTAAAGACAGAGATGAATATGGAAGTAGAAACTGCTACATGAATGTAGAACACTAGGGAGGAGTATGTTTCAGGAGAAACTCAAGAATTTACTGTTGGTGTGTTAGATAAGATAAGTTCATCCTGTAGTTAGGTGGAGCAGTTAATGAGGAAGTTGAATATCTGATCTTGAATTTCCCAGGAGAGACATACAGTCCAGCTGTGTACTTAGAGGTCATCAAAAGACAGATTATTTTAGAGCCATGAAACAGTGAGTATCAACTAGAGGAGGGTATGAAGAGGGAAGAGAAGGGAGATCATCCCAGAGTTTGCAAACTTCAAAATCTGTCATGAGCAAGACAGTAGGAGATTACCTGACAGAGAATTAAGGGCAACATCCCAAAGGTAAAGAGGAAGACAAAGGTTGGGTCACAGAAACCAAGAGAAAAGGAGTCATGCTAAGGAGAGAATTCTCCATTGTATCAAAATCAGAGAGAGGTCAAATAAGAGGAAAAGATGATGCTGTTATTAGTGTCTTTGGAACATGAAGTTTCAACTTGTCTAGTTTGTAGATGATATAAAAGTAAATAAGCAATTGGAGTAAATTTTTATTTTTAAAAAAACAACCTTTAAGATTTTTGTCTCTGTAATAGAATTATGAGGCGGTTGTCACAATAACTTGACATAGTGGTAAGGACTGAGTTTTGTGTTCATTGTGTGATGAGTGTAAAAGAAATTCATATGATGATTCAGCAGAGAGTGAGACATGCAGAGATACTTTCTACCATAAAGAGAGTTGGCTTTTCATTCTCTAAGTGTGTAGTGTCTGAGGGAGCTAAGTGCCACCAAGTAATAAGGCCAGGTCATTAAATATCCTGTCCGGAGACTGGTAAAAAGCAAATGAATTTCATGGCAATGTAAGCTTTTTGGCACAAAATCTACTGAAGGATCCTGTTGAAATGCAAATGCCTTTATTATGTTGAAACACATTAAACTTCATAAATAGTATAATGCACATAAATCCCATGAAAACTGTTTGTGTTGAGAAAATAAAATATATTAATATGAGAGCATGCATAATTAGATAATGCCCATAAAGGCAGCTTTATAAAGATACTGCATTTATTTACCATTTAATATTTGCATTTCATTGGTTTCTTATAAAATAATCTATTCTAGGGACATGAAATAGCAGATATTCAAAGGTGAATATTTGCTTCTGATTAGAAATTTGAACATGATAGGGCCAAGTAGATTTATTAAACAAGCAAAATCTGATGAAATGTTTATTCCTTTATTCAGTACATTGATATTTTCATCAACACCACTACTCAGATAATTATTTTTCTTTGAGCATTGATTCATTTAAATCATTTGAAATAATGCAAATTCTGATGTAACTATTACCTTAAAACTTTGTAAAAAAGTGTGTAAAATATAAACATCTTACATTGTTTAATTAATCTAGAAAATGACAAATTCTCAATTACAAAGCAAATTATTTCTTCTAGTAAACTTTTTATCTCACATCCATGAAGAAATCCAACATGAAGCTGTTTCCTATAAATGACTTTTATGTTGGTTAAGGTCAATGCTCTCCAGCCAAAGGCAACCAGGAACACAACTGTAGGTGAAAAAGTTGAGTTATTTCGTGTTGCATCAGGAAAGAACACACACTATGGGAAATTGTGGGGCATTTCCTTAAATGGATATTAGAAAGGACTTATAGCATGTGGGCTTGTGTTTGGTGATTGTGGGGAAGGTTTAATGGAGTGAAGCTTTACTCTGGGTTGTATGTTGTCAGGAAACTGGGTAATTCTATGATTGAGTACTCTAATAAGTCTTTTTTTAGGAGGAGGGAAGACAATACTGAGGCACAACTATAATTGATAAAAAAAGCAACAATCACTCATACTGGATGGAGGAGGGGAAAGTTCAGTGTTTTGTAGCTTGAACAATGGTCAGGTTCGGTCTATCTTCAGACATGAGTAGGTAATAGTGCTCAGGTGGATGTTGTGTGAAATTCCTTATGTTCAACAGGAAAATACCAAAGCCTAGCTGGGCATGTCAGACCAGTTCATAGCAACACCAATTGGTAGCTAAAATTACCAGATTAAGTAAGAAATTGTGGCTTCTGTTTTTGTTTGTGTGTGTGTGTGTATTTTGTTCATCTTTATTGGAGTACAATTGCTTTACAATGTTATGTTCATTTCTGCTGTACAACAAAGTGAATCAGCTGTGTTGATACATACATCCCCATATCCCCTCCCTCTTAAGTCTCCCACCATCCCTATCCCACTTCTCTAGGTTGTCACAAAGCACAGAGCTGATCTCCCTGTGCAGTGCAGCAGCTTCCCACTAGCTATCTATTCTACATTTGGTAGTGTACATATGCCATTGCTACTCTCTCACGTCATCCCAGACTCCTCTTCCCCCTCTGTGACCTCAAGTCCAGCTTGTGTTTTAAGTGTTGTCTCTCACATCCCCACTCGCATTGAAGGAAGCCAGCTGCCATGCTATGAGTTACCCTACAAAGGGGCTCACAAGGCACAGAACCCATACCTCTGCCCAATAGCCAGAGTGGACCATATAAGTTAACTTGGAAGCAGATTTTCCTCCTTTAAAACTTTGAGTTGACTATCACCCTGGCTCATACCTTGACTGCATCCTTGTGGCAGACCCTGAACCAGGATTACTCAGCTAAATTCTGTCTGGATTCCTGACACACAGAAACTGTAATACAATAAGTGTTTGTTTCTTTAAGTTTTGAGCTTTGGGGTTAATTTATTTTATAGCAATAGATAACTAATTCAGTGGAACATGAGAGGGCCATGAGAATGAACAAGGCTCAATTACATAAAAAAAAAAAAGGTAAATTTTGAAAACAAAAATTGGGGCAATAAAACCTGACACAAAATGGTGTCTTCTATGTGATTCCATTTATAAACAGTTCAAAAACAGGCAAAGTTAATTTATAGCATTGGAAGCTCAAATAACATTTATCCTTAGGGAAAGAGGGTGGCTGGAAGTTCTCATGAGGGAAATTTGTGGGTCTGTTTCTTCTTTTTATAGAAATGTATTAAGTTGTATACTTTTTATTTATACACTTTGCATGTATGTTATATTTGGACACTGATTACATTAAAACATCATTTTTACAGTTTTTCCTTTTCTTTATTTGACCCACTTTTTTCTATAATTTTATTGCTAAGATTTCCATGTCTTTTATTTTTAAATGTCTGTGGAAATAATATAATGAATTATTTTTAAATCAAATTATTACTTTTAACCAGTTACTTTAAACCTTTGCATTTATTATAGTGACTGATAATTTAGGATTTGTTTTGATACTGAGCAGGGCCCTGTGGGGCTCCTGGGCACAAAGCCTTTCTGTGTCCCCTATTTCTTTGATTATAGGAAAACAGCCTTCATTCAACCTCCATGACCTTCCCTGATTTCCTGTGGGCAGATTCAAGCAGTTGTTAATTAGTGAAGGGAAGGATGTGCGAAACCTGAGAGAAACAGTCAAGAGCAGCCTTGGGGCAGGATCCTGTTTCCCCAGCAACAATACACACAACAGTATCTTTGAGCTATTTTGTAGATGTTGAAACCCGCTCCAGGTGTGAGAAGTTCATGATGAATGATGGTGTGCTGCCCACAAGCATGTGGACCCCAGACCAGTTGGACCTGAAGGTTGATGATGCTGGCTCCTACTTAGCTCACCACCAACCCATCAGAAGAATGCAAGACTGTTACTGCCTTGATCCTTATTGCCTACCCCTGACCACGAGCCCCAACTCTAAGACCTCTCCCTATCCCCCAGTTCTTGAGGCCCTAGCCACTGTGTTCCCCCTTTGCCTGGCAAAGTAATAAAGCTATTCCTTTCTACTCCTCCAAAGCTCATTTGCCGTATTTCTATTCAGCATCAGTGAAGAGACGCCAGGTTTTTCTGGGCAACAGTTTCTACCATCTTGCTGCTTGTTTTCTCATTACCATATTGTCTTTTGTTTTCTTGTACTGACTGGATCATTTTCTTTTGTTCAACATCTCTGTCAATATGAATGTTATAACTTTTATATTGATACTTGGTATTGACCCATAGAACTAAAAATGTATCTTCCATATTCTAGTGCAAAGCTTGGTAAAATAAGCAAGATTAATCAGTGGGAGACTTTTGATGATAAGATATTGGTCAAAAGAAGGGAATAGATATATTCAAAATTTTTAAGTGCAAAATTAGTAAATTATGTACAATGTATAGAAGTCAGGAATATCCTGTGGATATATACATATATGCAATTGTGGACTTCCTTGCCCTTTTTATAAAAGTAAATGTGAAGCAGACCACAAATTCAGCATTTGAACAAGAAGATTTGAAGTTCTATGAAAGGCTGTACTGTGCGGATATCACTTCCATTTACCCTGATAATGGGTTTGCACCCCATGCATTGACAATATAAAGAGAAAAGCCATTTGCAAATGAGGTAAATAGCACTTGGAAATGTAGCCACATGTGGTAGAGCTAAAATCTATTCAGGGAACGTCTGTAAATGACTTTAGGACTAAAGTGAGGAATAAAAGTGACCATAAACATACTAATATGCTCAAGTTCAAATTTTTTAAAATATATATCCAAATTATTTATAAAACTAAACAAACAAAATTAAAAACAGAACAAAGTTCATAAGGTCAGTGAAAACAATAAATAAACATATGGGTCAGTTTAACATTAACTGGTGTGCATAAGAGATAATGATAAGTAATTGCTTGATTCTTTGCAAAATTTGCATCAGGGAAACTGGCTGTACCACACTGAGAAGAAAATAAGGTAGCTTTTGACTTATCATCCAGGGAAGACTTCCCACACAGATTCTCTGTATTACAATGGGAATGTAATCAAGGGAGATGGGTTTAAGAGACTGATTTAAGTACAGAAATGGAAAGTTTATAGAATTGTTCTGGGGTAGCAAATTCTCTCTAGGGTGTTATTGTGAATCAGCAGAGGAAACAAAGGATGGAGGATGATTGTGTTTAGCAAAATTAGATGTATGAAAACATCTAGTGGTACTTTAGACCTTGTTCTCTTTTGGGTCTATGTTAACATATCATTGTTAAAAGATGTCAGTTACTTTGTCACCTCTTCTATCAGCAAACTATATACATTTTCCTTCCTTCCATGAAATAGGAAAATTCTTCCAATCCTGGATCTTGTAAATTAAATTAGGGTTAATTAGGATTTGAGCAGTTTATTATAACCAAATTATTCTCTCTATCCCTTAAGCTCAAAAACGGCAGGTAGTCACCAAAGGGGAAAGAGGATTGAGAAGGTTTAGTTAAAAGAGGACAAGGTCTACTGAGGTAAGAGCATTAATTACAGTGGAATACCTGTGTACATGGTGTTAAATTGTTAAATATACATATATATGTTTATGTGAGTTTTTTTGAAATATGTGTGTATGTAAATGTGTGTGTGTGTGTGTGTGTGTGTGTGTGTGTATGATTGAGCCTTAACTCAGCTTGTTACTTATACCTGATGTTTTGATGTTTCTCTCACTTAGTGTGGTCAACATCACTCTACTGCATTATGTTATTGTATAGTCACCAGTGTTTGTGAGTTTTTAGCAACTGATACTTAAGACAGAAAACTGATATCTTTATGGGGAAACTGCAGAAGTTGATTCTTTTTGATCGGAAACATTTTTAGCAGCGTAGCTCTTTCTAGAGTAGGACATAACATGGAAGAGGGATCCCCTGGGCTGATTAATATCTATATTGTCATCCAAATGCAACATTGGCATACTATAACTTTCCTTAGGTCTCTGAAATACCCCTGCTTATCATCTGGTGTTTTAACACCCATTTTTAAGGTCTTTTTTGACATCAATAGGGTTCACTTCCTGGCAAGAAGCTGGCTGCCATCCTTGGGTTAATTCACCATATTGGCCAAAACCAGTAGCCTGCTTGAATACTTTGTTAAGTGCAAATTGTTTGTAAGTGATTAGTTAAATACAGTGACTCATTTTTTTAACCATATAGACTTATTGACTCTATATATGTGGCCAGAGTTAGTAACTTTAACAAACTATGCAGTTCACATTCTTTATAAAATGGTTGTAGCCATTTTTATAATATAATATAATGATTATGATGGTGATGATAGAAAGCAAATATACAAGATGTATGATGCTATCATGTGCCAGACACTGCCCTACACACTTCCCACATATTAACTCATTTAAACACCACAACAAAACTTACAGGTAGGTACTAGTCTAAATGACATCTGGGAGACAAAGTACTAGAAACATAAGAAAAACTAGAGTGTCATGACTGGTAAGTGATAGACCAGGACACAAACCCAGGCAGTCTAATTCTAGTAACCATGATCTTAAAGCCTACTTATTCTGCCCTTCATTATATATTATTACATGATATTAATCCCTATATTATCCTGTTTCTTCTTATGCACTTCTATGTAGCATAAAAATGTTAAATCATCCAGCAATATTTTAATTATAAATTAACACACTGTGTATCAAAATTTTAGATATTTTAGGCTTGAATTTTTGTTACTAAAATTTAGTGGGACATAAATAAACAAGTATGTGTGTGTGTGTTGTGTTTGTAAGACAAAGATGAAATAGTTTATGAATAATTTTACTTTAATATTTCACAAACTAGTGGATGAAAAATATAAATCTATGAATATTTTCTGTATTTCTTTTCCTATGACCTTATTGAGGAAACAGTAATACATACTATAAATGTTGAAATCATAAATTTTTAAATTATACCTTATAAATTATAATCTAGATGATACAAATATGATTTTAACTTTTATATTCAGCTTACAATTATTTTTCAGAGGAAAAATGAATACTTACACACATCTGAAACCATGATTGTGTTGAATTATTTCAGTGAAATTAACTTAATACATGTTTTAATTATCAACATAACAATAATTTTTAAATGGAAATTTTTTTTTCTCTTGGATGAGCTTGGATTGGATTTTTGGTTTGTGAGTAATAACTCATATATCTGTTACATGAGTTGATTACTCATCAGCATAAATACATGATTTTGAAAATATACATTTACTACATTGTTATCTGCATTTATATCTACATATCTATCATCTATCATCATTTGTAGTCTTTTAAGCATATGACAATGCTTAACCCCTTCGTATCGCATGAGTAGAAATATCAGTAATTGAGAAAGATATTTACATAAATTAGTTCCTAAATATCGTTTTGACTACTTTATTTTCACCACCTGAAGGTTAAATAAAAAATTAACCAAAAGGCAAAAAAGAAAATAGGACAAATTTGTTGCTTCAATTACAACCTCGTGTGACCCTATAGTTCCTATTAATGGAATAATTTGGTATTTAGATTAGCATATTAAAATATAAACTAGGAGGAAGTAGTTGTTTAAATGGCATACAATGAAACAAATTGTTGTTAAAAAGCTTTTGCACAAAATGCTTTCAGAGTTGCTTCTTTCTGATGGCAGGGGACTGACCTAATTAAGATGCCTAGCTAGACTGAAAGCCTATATATTTCCAGTCTAAATTCTCTAAATGATTTTGTGTGATGGCAGTTAGGAAAATATAAAGACCACAGGGGGATTGATCTTGTGACCTCAGCTTCATTAGCTGAATACATTTAATGAACTGAGTTAGCAGGATCCTAGGAATGGATGGAACACTTGTCATCATTACTCATCAGTCCATGTATAGACATTTCACCATGATGAAAGAAAAAGCCACGTTGGTGATTATGTCCTTGAGTATAAAAAGGATAGCTTGTCTATGCCTCTTTTGCTTTAATTTTTGATGTATATGAAACTATCCCCAACATCCTCTGTTCTATTTCAGCTGATTCTTATCTCATTATTTCATAAATCACAAATGTGTAGCCTTTAATGACCCATGTAATGGAGTATAGACACTGAAGTAGAGTGTTTTATCAGCTCTTTCAGGACTCTTTCTTTGTGTGATATGAAATAATACAAGTTGTGCTGTCCTCATTTTGACATTCAGGCATTAAGAGGTTTGTGTTATTCTTCCATCACAATATTATCAATGATAAATTCAAGTTATTCAACAGAATGTCTTCACCAGATATAGTCTTCTCAGATATACACTATCAAAATCCCAAATGCTTTGAAACATATCCCATGTGACAAATATGAATAGTCATTTCCAGGTAGTAAATATAGTATTAACATTTTTTAAAATTTAGTTCCTTTTGGACTGAGGGAATGAAAACCTGCTATATAATATTAAGCAAGTAAAAGCAAAATATCAGCCTATGGTATCACCAAGTTCAAAGGTTCCTGACAACTTAGATTCATTTTTTAAAGTAAACTTTTAATTTTAGGATAATTTTAGTGTATAAGCGGCACCTTAGAGGATCTACTTTTTGGATATAGTACTTCTTACTTCCTTTGTGTAATAACAAACCAATTTCTCCTTCATAGCTAAACTCAATCTCCCCTGCAGGTACAGTAGGTAACCCCTTTCTTTGCCTGTTAATTCAATGGCATAAGAATCCCTAACAGGCTAGATGACAATTTCAACCTGTAGTTCAAGGGAATCATTTTTCTGTTCCCTGGTAGAATATTCCTCCTCCCTTTGGAACAAAGACCTCTAGACCAGGCAAGCTTAACAAAAAGGGGACAGAAAGCAAAAAAATTTTTAGTGGATCAATCCTACTTCTATAAATGGGTTTTCCGTCATATTAGATGGGCATACATTTTTACATCATTATTTTTTATTCCCTTGGATCAGATGAATTGAGACATTTGGATATCACCAAAAGGAAGACAGGTAGTCCCTCTGAAAGACCAAAAACACATTTTGCCAATGGAATCATTATAGTCACTGAGCTCTTGCTATCTTTCTTTTTACTCACTGAGGAACACACCTCTTCCTTAACCTGCATTGTTTGGATAAAGATACGGTTGAACATTTCTACTCAGAATAATAAAAACAGTCATTACAGGTTGTGGCAGAAACCCATATCCAACAATAGGTTTGAGGATTCATTGCTAATCTCTAAATTGTCAGTCTTCGATATTATCTTTGATGGTGCCAGAGATCTTTTGAGGATGTACCATACCACTTCAGCTTCTGTGGCAGAGCTATAATCTTCACTGTCACTCCACAGACCAAGGACTAGAGGAAGATGTAAACACCACATGGATGAGATGGAACAGAGTTCTTCAGCTACCTGATGTAGAAGTAAAACACCCAGTTATTACTACAAGGTGGGCATGGCCATTTTCAAGCAATGGAGTTACTGGAATCAGCCACGTGAGGCTCATGATGGCTTTGGCTTCTGCAAGAGGTCTGTGTGATCCTCCTCCTTGGAACAGAGGTTAGGGAACAGAACCTCTCAATGATAATATGAAGCCATATCAGTGCATTACACAGCAGAACACAGCCGACCCTGGCAGGAAGGATGGAAGAGGAAAATTAAAGGCTTTCTTGAAGGAGGTGTGAATAAAGGATTATTGAGCTTGGCATTCACTGGAGTCTGTTTTGTGAGCCTGAAGTAGCTAAGTTATATGGAAACAGAAACAGTCCCCATCAGTCTGGTAAGCATGTGAGGACATAGTCACTCTCTCTGGTGGTGGCTCTGATGATTGTTCTTCCTTCCAGAAAGGGTTAGATGTCTTTTGTGTATGGATCTGATTTCTTCTTCTAGAAGAAGTATTGAGCAAAGCATCCTCCATGTGCTCTGTGCCTGTGTTGACATTATTGGAGATCCAACCGGCACTGCAAGTGGGACAGACAATCAAGCTCTTTCTGCCTCAGTTTAAATGGGAGGATACAGTCCTTTAGCTTGTAACAGGTCATGGTGTACCAGGAGTTCCACACCTGCATATTTTCTCAGGCTAGCTTTTTGTAGGACGATGTATTAGGTCATTGGATCTTCAAGGGGCTTCTGACACTCGGGGATTCCAGAGCCCAGGAAGTCCAGAATTGCTTTAACCAGTGGTTGGAAATTAAGATGATCCTCCAGAAACCACTTGTTATTTTGGGAGGATCATCTTGGTGGTACCGTGTATCCTGTAGGAGGTGGCTCACTATTCAATTGCTTGTGCACCTCTGGAATAGCCTTATCCCTGTGCTGATAAAACAAAATCATGTGAGCTATTTCTGTTGCCTTCAACCTGTCATCCTGCAAAGGGATAATCCAGCTTAACTGTGGCTTTTCTTTTTTCTGCCTCTCTTTTCCTTGCCTCCCTTCCTTCTGTTTCCCACTGTATTTCCATTTGAATTCCCTTCTCACTTGTGCATGTAAGTCAAACTATGCATTTAGGAACTTGCTATTTTATACCAGAGTTCCTTACTGTGTGTGACTGTCTGCACTGCAAACAGTTTTCAGGAAGCTGACTAATTACTAACACTGCTTAAGGGAAAAATTATATAGCATTTAACATTTTTATAAGGAAAATTAAGATTTATATCTTCTGTTTTGGTTGGATTATATTTTTACTGTTTTGATTAAAAAATGAACAAAAGAAACTTTTGTAAAATTTAATGATAAAAAATTTTGGAAGGTGGAACTTGATGCTACTATAAATGATTAAATATGCTTTTTACCATAATTCTCAAATATCATCTCTAAAGATATATTATTTTGAATGCGTATATCAACATCTTATTAATATTTTGGTTTCTTTTCTATAATGCCACATAACATGTATTATCCTACAAGTCTGTCCTTTCAGAGGATTTTCTCCTGTTAGCTTTCAAGGATTTCCAGGTTCATAGCAGCTGGCTTTTTACTACAAGTTTTATGACTCTAAAACCATTAGAAGAACATCAATGCTTCCGTAAATTGGTTTTTTGGAGAAAAGGTAATATGTTTGATGAATTAAAATAAAAAGATGGAAACATAACAGCATATTGGATTACTTGTTAATTTTTCTTTCTCAAATATTTTATATTGAAGGGGATTGATTTGTGGAGTACATTTTCAAACCAATTTCACCTTTGTTTCTAGAAAAACTACATTTTGTCCTAGAAAGCTATTGACATTTCATCAGAGGAAATAGATTCAGAATTGCTGCCCAGTAAAATCTTTCTTAGCGATAGTTCTCTATCTTTCACCAAAGACAATGCAATTGACCTTGGGTCGGAGGATAAAAAGCTGCCATTATGAAGTGACAGAATAACTGGTTGTCTTCCTCTAAGTTTTTGCCATCACAGAGTTCTTTCAGGCATGCTTTCATATAGAGAAGGAACTAATCCAATAACTACAACAAGCTACATTATGCAATTACTTTGTCTTTGTCAATTTAAATTGGTAGGTTTTTCAGAAATAAAAGCAGAACTTCAAACATGTTCAGAGATCATAAACATGAATGAAATAGGACTTAAAAGTATCTTGCCATCTAAAATGTCACAAGTCAATTTCATATACCTCAAATTATCTTTTGGCTCTAGCTCATTTAAGAATAGGAGGATAGAATCCATTTAAATTATAATCGTCTCACAATAGCAATCCAAAAATAAACCCATTAATTGTCTCTTTCCAAATAATTATTTGAAATAAGCTTCTTAAATGGGAAACATCTGACAGCAAGTAACCATTTAATTCCTTCAAAGAGGGAGATACTGTTGTTTTAAATACAATTATTTCTATTATCACATTATTTTAAATAGTTAAGATCATGGGAATATCCTGAAAGTTCTTATCTCCTTTTTAGGAAAGTATAGATGTAAGATAATCTTATAGGAAAATTCACAGTAACATAGAGATTAATAAAAGGAAAGTGTTAGGAGTGGAGACTATGGATATATTTTCCATTTATTCTTTGGAGGGTACTGAGTAGCTAGATTTAAGAACACTGCCTCAGACATTAAAGAAAGAAATGTGCCATCGTTATTGTTTCAATTGTGTCATTAATTGTGCAGTCCTGGACAGGCCACTTAGCTTTCTTAATCTTTGCTTTCTAGACATTAAAATGGAGGATTTAAACTATTTTTTCCTCCAAAGGGTCTTCTAGTTGTAATTATACCATTACTTATTTTATTTATGTTTTATGAAGTAATTGAAATTTCCAGGTTTATTTTATTTGAAAAACTTATACCATTCGATCACTATGAAAAAAGTTCTCTGAAATGAATATTAATATTTAATTTAGCACATTCACCATGCATCAGGGACACCATTGGTGCTTGAACCCAGATGTTAGAGGTGGCAGTTTTGCGGAACTCTGCCTGGTGCCTATCTTTCACTCAATGAGATGGCTGACTGTATTAGGGCAGAAAAATGTGGTAGAAATCCAAGGATGCTCATGTCCTATTCCCAGGAATTTGTAAATAGAGACTTTGTCAAAAGAGACTTTGAAGGTGTGATTAACTTAAGGATCCTAAAATGGGGATATATCCTGGATTATTCGGGTGGGGCCGATGTAATCAACAGTGTCCTTGTAAGTGAAAGGGGGAAGCCAGAGGATCAGAGAGGGATACATGATGATGGTAGGAGAGGTCAGAGTGAGGTGAATGTGATTGTTCTCTTTGAGGCTAGAAAGGGGCCACAGGCCATGGAATACTGGCAGCCTCTCGACACTCAAAATGACAACAGCCTAGATTCTCCCTTCAAGCTTCCAGAAGGAAGCTGGAGGGTCAATAACCTGTTGACACATTGATTTTAGCCATGTGAGACTCTTTGGGGCCTCTCATTTCCAGAACTGTAAGATAAGAAATGTGTACTATCTTAAGTCATTATGCTAATTTTTTTTCTTTTTTTTGGGCAGCTATAGGAAGCTTGCAGTTATATTTTCATCTCTACTTTCTCACCTGGAAGCAATAAAATAAAATACATCATGAAACTTCTATTAAGTTTCACTGTATAACTGCTTAGTTTTTATAACATAGTATTTAATTATTTCAAAGTCATCATAATTCATATGTAAACAGACACTGGGTGTATTTTTAAGGTCAGGCCTACAGGATTTGCTGAGGGTTTAAATGTGTGATTAAATCAAATATCAATCCGAGGTTTCATTTTTGTTTTTAGCCTTATCAATTGTAAGAATGGGATTATTGGGTTTGGTGGGGTGGAAGGAGGAGAAGAAGACTGAGATGGAAAGATCCAAAGTACAGTTATTCATGTTGTTAAGTTTGAAATGCCTAGTAGATGCCCACATGAAAGTGTTTTCTGAGTAGTTGCATTCATCTGAATTTTAAAGGATCAGCATATAAACCTGGAACTCATGAGATACAAGTAGTATTTAAAACTATGGAACATGATAAGATCACCTAGGTAGTATAGTATGGAAGAGAAGAGGTTTCTTGGGCATGCCAAGGTTGAGAGTTTGGGAATATGAAAAGGAAACAGAAAAGGAGATGAGAATGAGTAGTTAGTGAAACAGGTGATATACTAAGTGGATGAACTGTTTCAAAATAATGTAGTAATCAACTATGCCAAATGTTGTTGATGGGTTACATAAGAACGGAGACTTGAACATTTAATGGAGCAAGGTGGAAATTATTGTTTACTTTGGAAAAAAAGGCATTAGAGACAAAGGAAAAAAACACAAAAATACACAGAAAATCCTTGGAGTATATTCAAGACAAAATGAAAAAAAAAAAAGGTATAGATAAACACTTAATGTGAAAAGAGATATAGGTCAAAGGTGTTCCTTTTTCTTTTGAATATGGATAAATTACAGTTTGGTGCTATGGGAATGCTTCCAATTGACAATCTGAGAGATGAAGGAGATGAAGTGGATGATCACTGGAGTAATGTCACTGACTGGAGGGGATGAGATCTACAGAACAACTGAAAGGATTAAAGCATAATTAGTCCAATATTACAGAAAGGAAGAAAGACTCATGAATACAGTTGGTCATTTTGTTCCTCTTTGCTCCGTAGTGTTTCTGGCCCTACTAAAACCTCCCATCAGAAGTCTATTACCCTGATATCCATCAAGTGCCAACATTCCAGGAAAGGTCCCAGGGTTTAGACTCTCCTTCTAAAATATACCCCATTGTGAAAGAACCAATACTTTCTGAAATTTGCTTTCACCAAACTGTCATATAGGAAGACTGTATCATACTGTGGTTAGGAGCAGAGGTCCAAAGGTTGTTTTTGCTTAATTACTTTATGCATTGGTTTTGTTACTGAATGCAAGTTCATGTGTTTGATGCACTGTGAGGCCAAACAAACTGAAGTGTTAGAGTTTGGAGCAGAGAAAGGTTTATTGCAGGGCCATGCAGGAAGAAAGGTGGCTTGTGCCCAAAAGCTGTTGCAAACTTCTTGGTACAGGAATCCTTTGTTCTTGTAGCTGACCAGTCAGGTCATGATGTTCCTATAAACCTCCAACAGGACAAATGTTATTCTCTTTTCTGCAACTTTTTTTTCTCTATATGAATGGACTCCTAAAGGTCAGAGCCCAGAAAATAGGTTATTCTGTGTATTTCAGACTATAGACAACATTCTTTTACAAAAGATGCAGATTCTGCATGACTAAGCACAGGCAACAGAGCCCAGAAGTCAAAGGAACAGATTTAATATGGAGTCAGATTTGTTCTTCCCTTTTAAAGTTTCTTAATGCTTAGAAGTATATTTTGAATCTAGTGAGATCTATATAAATGTTAGTTTTTCTTAGTTATTATAATCTGTTAAGTAAAACAATACATAAACTTTAGAAGAATTAAATGAGATGATATTTATCAACACATTTCATATCAAATGTTTAGTAAATGTTTCTTTTCTTTTCTTTGTATTTTTGATGTAGTTATATGATTTAATTCAAATGCTTGGTCTTCCTCCTATATCCAACCTGTAAATATTATGTATTTCACAGCTAATTTTTGGTCCTCTTCTCTTTCTAGATTTTTTTCCTAAGTGATAGCATGAATTCCTGTGGATTTAAATATTGCCCTAGCACAGTGAGTCCCAAAAGTATAGATCCAGAGTAGAATGCTCCTCTAAGCCCAGGCCCACACATCCAACTTTGCACTGACCTTTCTATGAAGGTGCCTCATGGATTTCTCAAAATTAACTTGGGCAAAAAGTATCTCTTATTCCCTCACTCCAATTTTCCCTTTGCCCAAACCTACTATGACTCCTCCAATTTAACCTTTTCTATCTCAGTAAGGAACAACACAGTCCACTTAGCTACTCAGGCTTGAAACCTAGAAATAATCTGTACTTTCCCATTTCCTTCATAACCATCCTTTTATTCAAAAGCCTTATCAATTCCATCTCCTAAGTGTAGCAACATAATTGTTTCCTCATCTTTTCATCTCATGACATTTTCATGATGACACCTTAGTCTTAGCTGCAATCATCTCTCACCTCTATTAATAACAGCCTCCTAACCAGATTAACTGGTTTGCTTCTTCTCAGTCATTTATTCTCCCCATTACAGAATAGTAATCCTCCTTAAAATGCATATTTAATTACATACTGTGCTTCTTAAAGCATACTAATGGTTTCTCACTTCTCCTAGAATAAACTCTAAACTCTGTCATAGCCCTTTGACTATCTCCAATCTCTCTTTATTATTCTGTTACAGCCAAAGGAGATAGTCTCAGTTCTTCATACACAAAATAATTCTTTCCTTCCTCAGGGCCTTTGTGCATGTTTTTTTCTCAGTCTGCACTATTTCCTCCCTCAGTCCTCACATGACCAGCACCTCATTCTTTGGATCTTGGTATAAAGGGCATCTTTCAGTAAGATGTCTTCTTTCAATATCCTATTTCCCACACCCACTATTCATCTTGGCCCTTTAAGTATTTCCTTTAAAGCATTAATACAACAAACAAAATACATTATTAGTCTACTTGTGAAAAAAGAAAGAGGGGGTAGATCTATGAGATTCTGTTTTCCTGACACAGTGGCTAGCACAATTCTTGCTGCAGAGTAGATATTTCAATTTAAAAATAATAATAAATTCTACTTTAAAATTTTATTAATGTGTTTTGTATTTTTATAAAACCTTATTTAAAACACAGTTGATTTAAGAAATGAATTAATAAACTTTAACTGAGAATATCTACATTTATATGTTACTTAGTCTATGAAATATTTTGTTCCACTTACATGACTAAGGATAAAATGGCATAAATAGAATTAGTGAAATTACACTTATGTATTATAAATTGAAAGTCTTCATTTAATCAAAATTATAAAATTAAAGTTTAAATAGATTTATCTGATGTCATACACTTCAGTGGCTTTACTGGAATGAAAATAGTGCTTGGAGCAGAATAACAGACTGTCTTACATCTGTGAATTTTCAAGTTTTGACCAATATCTGTGTGGCTTGAGGCTGTTGGACATCTGGTAAATTTCACTCCTGTATTTTGGCATATATTTCTTTGCTATGTTTGGGGAAAAAAATAAATGCTTGCAATGGGTGACTGAAATATTTGTGAGAAATTCATCCCTGCATCTTTCATTTTAACTCTTTTAATAGTTTACTAATTCTCATTTTTTCTTTTAAGCTTATGAAAACACAGGTGAAATTAAAACCATTTGATTGTGGTGATCAATGCCCAAATATTGACAAAGGAATTTTGTAAACAGATGATTTACTGATTAAAAAAATAATTAGTAAACTCTGTGATTTAAGCTGGAATTTTTTTCTGTAGCTTTGATGTTTCATTCCTATACTTCCTCTCAATTACCACAAGATGGAAAGAGTAAAAGTAGGCGGATTTGAGATTTAATTCCAATTTCACAAATTGAGTCATCTTTATTTCCCTTTTCTCTAATGTTTTTTCTGACTTTACCTTTGATATATAGATTTCTGTATCACATACAACACTAAGCATAGTCTTCTCTCAAGAAACTCACAAGCATGTTGAAAATGAGACCTATGGAGATGTAACCAGGAAGTGATAAATGCCAGGGAAGCAGTCATCCCCCACAGCTCTGACAGTTCTAAAAGGTCCAAAGGACACAGAACTCAAGTCCTGAATAAACAGATTAACTGTGTTCTCCACGTCCTGAACATTCCAGCTGACGCGTGCAAAAATTGCCTTAATGATAGTGTGCAAATACATCCCAATTTACACCCATTGTCCAACCTAATTATTAATAGCATCTCTTTTCACTCCCAAAATAACTGGTTTAAATGAGTTGGTCCTCCTATGTAATGCTCTCATGAGTGCCAGGGCTATAGCAGCAAAATAAGTGAAATTATTCTCCGTTCCTGCCTTTTCTGACCACTCCATGAAGCACACACACTTATTCCCTTCTCCACCTCCTGTTACCAACAGACCTAGCTTGACTCAAGGTGCAGACTGGCTTAGAAAAACTTATCTTCATTTTAGAAATTCACTCTTAACACACAAAGGGAAACTTTCCTTTACAGAAGATCAAGATCCAGGCTTGTAATTTTATCTTTTATATAAATCTGACTTTTGAAAACCATTTTTTAATCCTATGTTGTAGAGTCTGAAATGATTCCTTTGAGCTGAAATTCCCACCACCTTGGCAACACATATAATAGCAACTCTAGAATTATCATAATCTCTACGCATGGCCTCTCTGAACTCATTGTGAAGACTCCTGATCCTTCTGACACATCTCCCACCTTCTAAACTCATCACCTACATGTGAGAGCTGGAGAGTCATGTCCTCACACATTACGCACACTTCTCAACTATGACCATAGCTCCTCTTATGAAATAACCTAGGTTCTTTCCACATGTACCTACCCTTATGTATAAGTTATTGGACCAGCCTCTGGGAACCTCTGCTGACCTATTTTGTCCAGTTTCCTCTGGATAAAAGATCTGGGTACTTCAGTATTCTGTGAACACATCAGACCCATTATAAAGTTATTTCACTTACCGGAAGTTTCTGGAAAGTATTGCTCCTCCTCCCTCCCCCAAAATAAAAAACAGCTAATGAGCCTAGAAGAAATCTAAAACTCCTTTCAAATTGAAGTGTTGGAAAATGCAGGACAAGAGCCTTTGTTCAGAATCCGTTTGGACTCATTCCCAAATATCTAAATGCAAATATCCATTACCAGCCTATTTATTTATCAAATTATATATCTACCTAAATATGTCATTTCACCATGGTTTCCGTGACAGTTAATCTTTGTTTCTGGATATCATGAAGAACCTAAGGAAGGACTCAGGTACCAGCATTTTGAAAAAAAAAAAATTCAGGAGCTCTGCACTGCTCACATTAGCAGTTAGCAGCAGCCACAGACTCTGCAGTAATAGCTGTCACTTTTGTATGGCCCCAAGACAAAAGCAACTTTATTCTTTGTGATTTCCATTTAAAGAAATCTCATCTACACTCCCTGTATGGCTTCTACCATGGACCCAACTCCTTTGCTTCACTGCTTCCTTAATCTCCTTTCTCCTCTTGCCTCTGCTCACCGGTGATTTTTCTGATGAAGCCATCATAACCACAGACGCCAGCAGAGCTGTCCAGGTTCTCAGGTGTTCTGAGGCACCGCTGAACTTATAACTCACAGTCATAATTCACAAATGCACCCACCTCATCCAAAGGTTTCCTCTGAATCAAAACCTGTGTCCCTCTTATTTCATGTATATTATCTCATTTCCTGTTTTATCTATATGCCTGTGTGTATGTATACAGGCAACCAAGGAGTTACATTCTAATATGAGGCTGTGTCTGAATCACAGTGTCACACTTCACTTTTCAATTTTTAATTTAATTTTAAATAAAGATTTAACATTTTCATTTATATTCATTTACTTACTTTCTGACTCCCTCATCTTATATCTTATGAATGAAGGGAGCCATTTCTTCTACCTACATAGCATAACTTGATTTATAATACAGGCTTAATAGATGTTTGTTTTCTTTATTAATATTGGCTTATAATTTAAAAAATGTTCCAAACATGTAATCAGACTCAGATTAAGAAACAGAACCTGACCATCCCGGTCATAAGAGTAACCAATTTTCTACATTCTAACAGCATAGATTCATCTGGAACGTTCTTATTTTACAGATGTAGGAACTGAAGCGCTGTTCTTCTGACTCCAGTCCAGTGTTTTAGTGCATTCTCTCTAAGAAGCACTAACAAGAAGAAAGGAATAGTTACAGTTTTAAGCCTGTGACTGCATCAGGAAAGCATGGGCAGGGAAAGGAAGAGGTAGGAAGTGTGTATTTTTATTATATTATATAAAAAGCTCAGTTGGAAGGGTGTTTGATTGAAATCCAAAGGTCCTTGCTTTGTTTTCAGATTTCACAGGGACCCTTTATCAGTCACAACAGTTGGGTCTCCCTAATTCTATTCTAATTCTTCACATCTCATTAGCCTTCACCAGTACCATGGTCCAGGCCAAAGCTCTAAAAGTTTGTTATTATATCAAGTTAATATTCAAACATTTGGGAAAGGTACATGCCTGAGAGAAGATGAAGCATCTTAAAAATGTATCTGATGCCTGACTTTCTAAAAAGACAAGCTAGCAAATAATTCATATATAAATATAAATATATATATTCAATGAATAATTTCCTAGTTACTCAATATTAAATTTCTGTGAGATTAATGCTTTTGAAAAAAAAAAGTAAACTTTCAATGACAAAACTTGAATCCAAACCTGCTTGCTTAAATAAGGAAGTGAATAGCTGTTCAAATTCAAATGATTGTATCATCAATTCATTGCTTTTAGCTAGTTTGTCTCTCTTTGAAAGCCAGGTCTTCATTGGCCTCCAGGCAAAGATGGAGCAGCTGTTGATGCAAGTTGTTGTGCAGCTGGGAGAAAATTGAAAATGTTACAGCTTCAGTGCTGTCCAGGAAGTTGTTTACATCACAAGACTTAGATGGTCATCTGGAAGATATTACAGCAGTCAATTCTAATTTTAAGGAAATGCAAATATCTTCTGCTATTCTACATTTTAAATTGTTTACAGGATGGTATATGCTTAACCCTAAAATTTAAGAAAATTAATAGTTCTTACATTTCTATTTGCAATAAATGTATATTAATTTGTGAAATTTCAAGTAAATATTACTGATACTAACTTTAAAAGAAATGTTTTAAAGATATGACATTTGATTTTCTATCAGACTCTACTGGACTTAGAAAATAGCAGAAAGAATGAAAAACATTTTCAGTTATGAAAACTAGAGCATTTAAAACTTTCACCTAAATTAGAGTTTAGGTTAGCAATTTTAGGTGTAACTTCTGTTTGAAATAGACTATAATTCTTTGTCCTTCAAAGATTATTTAGAAATCCAATTAATATATGTAATATATGTTAACCCGGAAGTCTTTTAAAATTTTACCTCCTACTTTTAAATACAATATCTGTTAAAAAAAATAAAAAATGACAGTAAAGCACACAAAAACACCTAAGAGTTCGTTCAAGTACTCTTAGTCATTCAAAATTTTAAAAATATATGTCCCCTTCAACTTGGCCTTTAAGTACTGGTTACTAGGAATCAATCCTAGTAAAAGAAACAGAACTACTGAAAGATTTCAAAATAACGTAGTAAACAAGGCATTTGATATTTTTACATTTCCTGTATTACCACAAGATAAAATTTTAAAGTTACCTTTTATCATCATAAATAACCCTTTTAGTAAAATCCTTCACAAAACTCCTCATAAAAATATCTAGTCCACAATTTGCCATGACTGTATGTATATTTCCTGATGTGTATTATAAGAGAAACTAGAATATTTTCTTCATATATAGTGGAAGTCATAAAATATTTCTTCCCCACACTAACAAAATATTATCATACATTTTGGGTATTTTAAAGTAAAATATGCTCTGTTAATAGAAACAAATACATGCATTTCCAGAAATAGGTACTATGTTATATTTATTCTAATAGAGTGTCTAATTATTTAAAAGTCATCTGGCAAAATTTTTACACAATTAATTTTAAATATAATTAGAAAGACTATTCAGCACTTCCATATTGTTTGTATTAGAGATTCTCCATGTGGTACAAAACTGGACTCGTAGTCATTGGATTCTTCACTATTCACCCAGTCATTTAAAAAAAAAAAAGTTTCACTTTAAGATACTCTTGACAAAGTCCTAAAAATTACTAATTTTATTTAATCTTGACTTGAATACGCATATCTTTCAGTATTTTGTGTGAAGAAATGAGGACGTTTGCATAAATTCATCACGGCTTTCTCAAGGAAAGCCAATTGTGTCAGTTGCAAGCTCAACTATCAACTTTTTTCAAGGAAGAGCATTCTCATTTGAAAGGCTGTCTAATAGAAAATTTATGGTTATTCAGGCTTGGTTGTTTGGCAGATTTTCTTAAAAATTCATTCAATGAGGGTGTCATTTCAAAGAAATCAATTCACACTATCTGATGCCAATGATGAAATTCAAGCTCAGAAGAGAAAATTGTAAATTTGGAAAACTTGTATCTGTAGCTGTGAATTTGGCACCTTCCTGACACTTACAGACTTTCTAATGAAATCAGAACTAAAATTAAAAATGTGATTTTAGATACACATAAATTTTACACAATGTGTTAAATTTTGGAAAATCTGCACAATGCAATAAACAAATATTTTCCAAGTGAATAATGCATGGTATTACAAAATCCTGAGTGATAAAAGATACTCTCAAAGTATAAGATAGGCCATGAGATTTTAATATAACAAAGTGGTAAAAAAGGGTTGCTATGCTTTTAGATTGTACATTACAGCTAACGTTCAAGAAACTGTCTGACAAGTGTTGGGCTGCAACCCACAGGCCTCCAAGGCCTGCATTTGCCCAGCTTTAAGGTGGAAGACAGAGCCCGGAGTCAGCAACAGAGACATCAATGATTTAATGGATGAGGGGAGCTTACAGGTGGTGGGGGGAAAGGGAGATTGCCAGTAATGGGGGAATTGAATCAGGTTGGCTCATCAGTTACCGCGGAAACTAGCAGAGGGGCAAACCCCTCACTGCCCCTTTGATTAGAACAGTCACTAGCTGAGGCCTGGGGCCAGTCTGTAGGAAGGTCTGTCATGTGAGTAGGGTGTAGGTGAAGCAGGCACTTGTCGATCAGGGGATGTACAGAGAGCAAGAGAACAGCCTGACCATACAACAGGAGTTCATGTAATATCAAAAAACAATATTCACAGTTACACGAAAAGACTATTAAAATACTCTTCACTTCTAAAATCCTATTCCCTCACACAAAAAATGTGTGAGGCCCAATTTTCTTCATATATGCCAACTCAGACTCCATACTGAAACAGCTTAAATGCAGCAACTACAGGAATCCAGCTGCCTTCTATGAAGCCAGATATTAAAGACATTTGCCAAAATATAAAATAAAGCCGCTTGCTTTGCAAAGTGTTTTAAATTTTGTTAAACATAGTTTCATAAATTACATTAACAGGCAATGATTTACTACTGTTTTATCAAACAAGCTATTGTATAAATATTCTAACAATTGCTCAGAGTTAGTTTCTAAAATGGTAAACATTAATAAACATTGCCACATTAAAAAAAAAAAAAGCTTTTTAGGTTACCTAATAACTTTTTTTTTAATTTTTAAAAATTTTTGAGTGAAAAGGAGTTCTGAAGCCAAAAATTGTAAGAACTACTTATCTATACAATTGTGTTTATACCAGATTATCTATTTGTGTGTGTGTGAGATGAGAGCATATGCAAAATATATGTCTGTGTCTTAACAAAAGGATGCATGAACATCAAGAGCTTCTGAATGTAATGGAAAGAGAAGCATGACATAATATTAAAGTCAGAAAAAGACTGAAGTTTTTTGCTGTTTTTCAGGACAATTTGAGAAAAAGTATCTCACTCTCCTACTTGAAACTCTTGGATTTGTTCCATAGTCCCTTAGAATAAAAATTCAAATTTTTACCATGCAAAGCTCTTTAACATGAATTTCTTATTTATTGGTCCATTACCATTTCTTTGCTTTAACTTTTTAAATTACTTTTGTTTATTGATTAATCAAATTATATAAGGGAAAATGTAGCTTTCCTTTGCTAATCCCATACTTACTCCTATAGAGTGACAGTTATTTCCAACTTGTTTAGCTAATACATTGTATATTTATAATGAAACCTCTAAGTACCAAGTTCAAGCAACCTTTTTATTTTTCAAATTTAGGCTTTATGAATTGACTTCCCACTATGGAAATGAGATTTTGGTTCTTCATATATTTTATCAGCTTTTTAACCTAGAAAACCATTTCATTTCTGGGAATCTATTTCTTTTTTAATTTTCTCCAAAAATTTTTTCCTCACAACTTTTTTAGTTTTGTTTCTGGAACTTTGATATGCTGCATGTTAGACTTTTTGTACAGGTCTTCTAATTTTCTTAGATTTTTTCCCCTATTCTTTATCCACTTTTATTTTGCTTTTCTTTTCTCAATTTTGTTTTCCTTTCCTTTATTGCTACTTTTATAAAAATTCTATTGCATTTTTATTCTGGTAACTTCTTTAATTTTGAGAAATTTTTTGTTCCCTATATTTTCAAATTTTGTATAGCATCTGAATCTTTAACTGTCAAGAAATCTTCTATATCAGTGATATTATTTTTAATTGTTTTCTTTCTATATTGATGTTGCTACATCCCAGATTGTTTTGTTTTTTTCTCCCATTTTAATATATTTTAATTTAAATTACTAAAATTTCAGCTTGGTTTTCTTTTCCTACTTTGTCACCAAAAAGACTAAAGTTTTTTTGAGAAACCTTTAGTACATTGATGTGGCTTGCTGACTGTAAGTTTCATTGTAAGAAAATCTGGATGGGTCCATGTATGAGAACATGCTTAAAGTACGATTTCATATTTTTCTTATTCTGGGTTAAAATTTTTAAAGCAGAATTTTCTCAAAGTCTCTAGGTGGCAGAAGAAAGCTATTGGAATCAGCCTCCAGTTTGCATGTGCACACTTAAATCTTCTGCTTCCAGTGTTTTATTCCATGACTCTCTCTCCACAACAATGAGCTTCCAGACTTTTCCCAATGAATGGAATAGGAAGGTGCTATTGATTTTAAATAGCTAAGGTAACATTGATCCACAGTTCATCATAGTATGTGTTTCATTACCACTCGGTTACTTCAAGATAGAATATAATAATACTAACAAATTATCTTCTTGGAATAATGGCCAAATTATAAATACATAAAACAAAGCTTGTTTCTAATGCCTCAGAATGAAATGACTTGCTATCTTGTTGATTTTTGTATGACAAGAGAAAAATAATCATTGGAGGGTAAAATTAATAAAATATACACTTGTGTTAAATGTATGGGAGGGAGGTATAAGAGTGATTACATGCAAATATTTGCTTCAAGAGGCTTATTAAAAAGCTTAATAAAACATTTTTTTATCTCTGCAAAACTTAAATTTTAATGCAGAGGTTGGAAAATTATGGCCTGTGGGCCAAATCCAGTGAGCTGCCTGTTTTTATATAAATAAATGTTTATTGGAATACAGCTGTGCTCATCATTTATGTATTGTCTATAGCTGCTTTTGTCCACAATGGCAGAGTTAATTAGTTTCTATAGAGACCACATGTGGACCTCAAAGAATAAAATACTGACTGATCCCTTGCAAAAAATACCCAAACCCCATTGAGTGAAACACTCTCTAGCTTTAGTTCAATATCACATATATGCAAAAATCCAAATTCTGAGATGGTATATAGTTTGATACTAATAAAACTTAAAGCAAAAATAAGTCTTAAAATTGTTAATGAGTGTGTTGCCGGATGGTAGTATTGATATATAATAATTATTAATCAAAATTTTCAAAGGGCCTTTTGGAAGCATTTCAGCCGACAAACCCTAATCAATAATTAAATGCATAATTAGTAAAAATCTATGTCTTCCCAGGGACATTTGTCACATAATCAGAAAATAGGCTCCTGTCCAGTAACTCCTGTGGAAGATACAATTTATGTAGTTATATATGTGTAAGTGTGATGACATTGGAGTACAAACTCACTAACAGTGGCCTTCCAGTGTTAGAAATTTTTAATTTTTCTTGAAAATGTGCTGCTGTACTCAACTGTGGTAAAATTACCTGGCATTAAACCATTTGAGATTAGTTTTATTGCCTGCAGTTTCAAGTCAAAAGTAAAGTATTCGTGGGTCCAGGAGTTAGAAATTACTTTAGCTTCCTATTACATTTTTACTTGAACTCATACAAACATATCTATCATAGCAGCACTTATTTTTAATATCACAAATACTCTGTGGATAATAAAATTGAATGCTTATTAGAAATAAATAATATAAGCTCAGTTTGTCAAAATATAAACAATTCTTTTGTAATAGAAATGAAATTATTTCATACAATTCTTATTAATATAAAAAGAAAAACTATAATTTTGTCACCTCAGAATTTAAATTACTTTCTGTATTTTAATATTAAAACTAAAATAAAACTTGTTTCTGTTTCCTTCATTCCTATGAATGAAGAAAAATACAATAACATAAAACACTACAAAATCTAATAGGAGTATTGAATTTTTTATCTCTAGTTACTTCTCTTCTGACATTGATTCTTCTTTTATTTACAAATTGATTGATGCTTTTTTTTAGTACATTTTCTCTTAAAGAAATGTTGATTAAAAGCCTAGTAGCCACAGGGTTTTAAAATATGCCAGTGCTCTAAAAATAAATAAATTGAGGCAATGCTCCAAGAAGAATGTCTTGCTCAAAACCGTAAGTTTTCTATTAATTGTGAGGAGCTGATTCTTTCTTAGTGAAACTGTGATATATCTTCCCCAATCATCAAAAACAAAAAAAAGAATATTTACTGCTTAATCTATATTTTTTCTGATTTTAAGCTATCACATTTTTCACAAATATCTGCAATAATCACTTTTTTTAATGTCAGAAAGGGCTACTATATTCATGAGAGATGGCTATTTGTACAGAAATAGGTAATGTAATGTCAATTACTTAATGAGGGTGAATGATAGAAGCAATTCTTTAATCATTATGCCATTCTTAAAATTAACTCTCCAATTTTATTTCCAAAATTAATTCTTTCATTTTTGTTGTGGCAAAAGTATTTCAGTGGTTTCTCAGGTACCAAGAAGGACAATGCCTTTGGGGATTTCAGTAATTTCCATCTACCCATTCAAAAAACTACAGATCCCTGAATTTCGTAGTACAGAGAATAGAATCCTCTCTGAGGCACGTTTCTTTGTTTTCTCTGAACTGGGTAGCTACACTCCTCACACAGATGGTGTCAATTAGGACCATAAGGTGAGTGTCAGAAACAGAAAACCCCTCTGGTAGGTAAAACCCCACAGAAACTTTCTGTCCATTTATATTTTTTTTGTTGTTGTTGTTTTTAAGAACTTTTATTGAGATACAGTTAACAGACAATAAACAGCATATATTTAGAGTATACAATTTGGTATCCCAGTCTCCCAATTCACTCCCCCCCAACCCTCCCCGCTTTCCCCACTTGGTGTCCATGTGTTTGTTCTCTACACCTGTGTGTCTATTTCTGCCTTGCATTTCCTCTTTCATAGTTGTTAGCATTTGCCTTATGTATTGAGGTGCTCCTTTATTGGGTGCATATATATTTATAATTATCTCCTCTTCTTGGATTGATCCCTTGATCTTTATGTAATATCCTTTCTTGTCTCTTGTAACATTTTTTACTTTAAAGTCTATTTTATCTGATATGAGTATGGCTACTCCAGCTTTCTTTTGATTTCCATTTGCATGGAATATCTTTTTCTATCCCCTCACTTTCAGTCTGTATGTGTGCCTAGGTCTGAAGTGGGTCTCTTTGAGACAGCATATGTATGGGTCTTGTTTTTGTATCCATTCAGCCAGTCTGTGTCTTCTGGTTGGTTCATTTAGTCCATTTACATTCAAGGTCATTATCGAGATGTATGTTCCTATTACCATTTTCTGAATTGTTTTGTTTTTGTAGGTCCTTTTCTTCTCTTATGTTTCCCATTTAGAGAAGTTCCTTTAGCATTTGTTGTAGGGCTGGTTTGGTGGTGCTGAATTCTCTTAGCTGCTGCTTGTCTCTAAAGCTTTTGATTTCTCCATCAAATCTGAATGAGATCCTTGCTGGGTAGAGTATTCTTGGTTGTAGGTTCTTCCCTTAAATCACTTGAAATATACCATGCCACTCCCTTCTGGCTTGCAGAGTTTCTGCTGAGAAATCAGCTGTTAACCTGTTGGGAGTTCCCTTGTATGTTATTTGTTGTTTTCCCCTTGTTTTTAATAACATTTCTCTGTTTTTAATTTTTGTCAGCTTGACTACTATATGTCTTGGTGTGTTTCTCCTTGGATTTATCCTGCCTGGGACTCTCTGTGCTTCCTGGACTTGGGTAGTTATTTCCTTTCCCATGGTAGGGAGGTTTTCAACTATAATCTCTTCCAATATTTTCTCAGGTCCTTTCTCTCTCTCATCTCCTTCTGGGACCCCTATAATGCGAATGTTGGTGCATTTAACATTGTCCCAGAGGTCTCTTAGTCTGTCTTCAGTTCTTTTCATTCTTTTTTCTTTATTCTTTTCTGCATCAGTGATGATCACCATTCTGTCTTCCAGGTCACTTATTCACCCTTCTGCCTCAGTTAATCTGCTGTTGTTTCCTTCTAGAGTATTTTTCATTTCAGTTATTGTGTTGCATATCTCTGTTTGTTTGCTCTTTAATTCTTCTACATCTTTGGTAAACTTTTTGATCTTTGCATCCAGTCTTTTTTCAAAGTCCTGGGTCATCTTCACTATCATTATTCTGAATTCTTTTTCTGTAAGGGTGCCTATCTCCTCTTCATTTAGTTGTTTTTCTGGGGTTTTATCCTGTCCCTTCATCTGGTACAAAGTCCTCTGCTTTTTCATTTTCTCTATCTTTCTGTGGCTGTGGTTTTCAGTTCTGCAAGATGAAATACTGCTGATACTCTTGGTACTGCTGTCTGCCCTCTTGTGGAAGATGCTGTCTTGGAGCCTCCTGTGTGCTTCCTCATGGGAGGGACTGATGGTGGGTAGGGCTGGGTGGGTGGAGCTCAGTAAAGCTTTAATCTGATTTGGTGGGCAGAGCTCAGTAAAACTTTAATCTGCTTGTCTGCTAATGGGTAGGGCTGTGTTCACACCTTGTTGGTTGTTTGGCCTGAGACCACCTAGCGCTGGAGCCCACAGGCTCTTTGGTGGGGCTAATGGTGGACTCTGGGAGGGCTCACACCAATAAGTACTTCCCAAAACCCCTGCTGCCAGTGCCCCTGCCTCCTTGGTGAGCCACAGCTGCCCCCCACCTCGGCAGGCAACCCTCCAGCACCAGCAGCTAGGTCTGGTTCAGTCTCCTTATCAGGTCACTGCTCCTTCCTCCTGGGTCCTGGTGAGCACATTTTTTTTGTATGCCCTCCAAGAGTGGAGTCTCTGTTTCCACCAGTCCTGTGGAGGTCCTGCAATCAAATCCCGCTGGCAAAAAAAAATATCCCGCTGACTTTCAGAGTCTGATTCTCTGGGGATTCCTTCTCCTGTTGCTGGACTCCCACGTTGGGAAGCCTGATGTGGGGCTCAGAACCCTCACTTTTGTGGGTGGACTTCTGCAGTATAACTGTTCTCCAGTTTGTGACTCACCCACCCAGCATTTATGGGATTTGATTTTCATGCGATTGCGCCCCTCCTACCATCTCATTGTGGCTTCTCCTTTGTCTCTGAATGTGGGGTGTCTTTTTTGGTGAGTTCGAGTGTCTTTCTGTTGATGATTGTTCAGCAGTTACTTGTAATTCTGGTGCTCTTCTCCATTTATATCTTATGTTTTTTGTTCTGACAAGAGTTCTAACATGAATTACATTCCTGTCACTCCCTTCATTTTGCAGGCTAGGTAACTATGTAAGTCAGGTCTCAGTAAGACCCAAAACCTCAGGAAAAATTCTAAAATATTATACTGGCTGTGCAAAATTTGCCTTCACCAAAGTATTACCTGTAAACAGTTTATAGGATAAGAAGAAAGGAAGTGAATTGCTTAGAAGGAAGTTGTTGATAAATCATGAGGCCAGATTTTGTGCTTTCTGAAATAAAGTTTTAGATGGGGAAACCTCTGAGAATGCAATTTTCTTTGGATTCTCCCAAAGGCCACATTTTGCTTCAGCTTTGAATTTCTGGACACTGTTATGTATGTAGCTTCAGTCCAGCTAATTTTTAGGGCATGAATAAAATATTTCAAGTCTCAACTTTTGTGGATTATATTAAAATCAATCTTAGAACTGATTTGCCATTACTTAGGGGTAACAAAGTTTAATTTTATGCTATTTAATATGTTTAATAACTCTGGAGAAGAAGGGAGAGGCACAGTCAAGAAAAAGATATTAAATATTTACAACACAAAAGGAATTTATAGGTTTCCACCAAAGAGTTATTTCATGCCTTCATGTGACATAAGTGCCTTCCTTGTATATTTCCTCTAATGAAGAAAAGCCCATTTCTTAAAAAATTAAAATTACCCACATTATGGATATTCTTTACTTTTATTATAAAACTTTTTATGCACAGAGGAGAAAGTGTAAAATCTACATGTAAGTTATACTAGAATTATTTATAACAAAATGATATTCTGACCCAATAACATGAATTCTAATATAAAACATTATTGAAACTCTGTCTTCTCCTTCCAGGTCCCTATTGTTCTGTTGTTCTGTTTCTTACTTAATGTAGTCACTGTTTTTACTTTGTGTTCTTTCTTTAATTATCATGACCATTTCACATATTTAGTTATTCCTCAACAGTAGATTGTTACTGTTGTTGTTGCTGTTGATCTTGTTAAGATGCTATTGAGATAGATCCATTTATTATTTCCCGAATAGCCAGATGTTCACCCACATTTCCTCATCCCCCTTGACTGTTTCTGATCAATGGCTGAAAGACATGTGACCTTTCCAGACCGGAGCATAGAAAAGTAAGCTGTCTATGTGCATTTGCCCTTTTGGTGGCAATAATGAAGACCACATTTTGAGTATTAAATCCATAAATTGGAAGCAGCTGAGATTTCTGAGTCACTGCATGGAGAAGAGATGCCCTAAGGCATTGCTAGACTCACAAGGATTCCAGTACAAGAGGGAACAAACATTTGTTTTGTTAAGTGGTTGTTATTTCAGGACAAATTTATTATCATGGCCTCTCCTCACTTGTGCAAGTATTATGCTAAATGTGCTTGTCTGTGATTTATTTCTTTTCTCTTCAACGTTAGTTTCCACCTACAGTAATTAGTATTCATCTACGGCAATGTTGTAGCTAAAATTCATCCCCTTACCCTGCTCCACATTATCCTCTTGCTATCTTGAACAATGTTGCTGTAAACTGCCTTATAAAGTCAGCTGGTCCTTGTGTACATCTGGGAACAGTACACAAGATTGTAGGGCATGGAAATGTTCAATACTACAACATACTGCCTGAATATCCTCAAGGGTTATAGCAATTCATCTTCATACCGGCTGTGTATGGATCCCCTTTTGTTCCAAATACTCACCAGTAATGGGATTGCTAGATGTTTTAATGCAGGGGATGTAGAATAGAATCTTGGTGTTATTTTAGCTTTCATTTTCTTCGCTACAGTGGGTTTGAACATGGTTTTGTACGTTCAATTAGTCAAATTTTTTTTGGACCAATATGATACTTTTAATGAAATACTCATTTATGTAATTGGCTCATTTTTCTATTGGACTTTTTTTCTTATGGATTTATTAGGTTCTTCATATGTTCTGAATGCCAGTTTTTTCTTGATTACATGTTCAGCAAGGGTTTTCTCCTTTGTGGCATGTGTTTTCATTTCATTTATTGTATTATTTGATCAAAAAAATCTTAACTTTAGAACAGTTGACTATTTCAATATTTTACTGTATGTTTTGATCTTTCATACGTTATATTTTTAATACTGGCTTAATCAAGGTGATAAAAATGTCCTATTTTTTCTAAGTTTTGTAATTTTTCTTTTCACATTATAGCTTTAATTTGTCTGGTATTAATTTTTGTCCATGTTGTCTGGTAACAATCAATTATATTTGTGTATGTGGATAATCAGTTTTCTCTCTTATTACTATAGAATCCACTATTCTATACTTAATCTAACTGCAACATCTATCATATATCAATGTTTTCATAAACAGGTTTCTTTTATGGCCTTTACTCTGTACACTTGGTCTACATAATACTTTGTGTTTTATTACAAAAAACTTCTTAATTACTATAACTTTATAATAATTCTGGACAACTGACAGGGCAAGTTTCTCACCTAGTTCTTATTATTCAAAACATTTTGAGCAACTCTTTGCTTTTACTCTTTTTTTAAAATATTAGTTCATTAATGTCATTGTAATTTTTAAAATTAATTTATTTATTTACTTATTGGCTGTATTCAGTCTTCATTGCTGCACGCAGGCTTTCTCTAGTTGCAGCGAGCAGGGGCTACTCTTTGTTGTGGTGTGTGAGCTCCTCATTGCCATGGCTTCTCTTGTTGTGGAGCATGGGCTCTAGGTGCGTGGGCTTCGGTAGTTGCAGCACATGGGCTCAACAGTTGTGGCTCATGGGTTCAGTTGCTCTGCGGCATGTGGGATCTTCCTGGAGCAGGGACCGAACCTGTGTCCCCTGCATTGGCAGGCAGATTCTTAACCACTGTGCCAGCTAGGAAGCCCCTTTTCTTTTACTCTTTATGTAAGTTTCAGTATCAGATTGTTGTTTCATGAAAAATGTTGGTTTATTTATTTATTTAGGTTTTGCATGTAATTTATTACCAAATTTTTGGAGAATTCACGGTTTTTTATACATATTCTTTTTGTTATAAATAATATTTAAAATTATATTTTAAATCCTCTTATGCTGCTGTATATATATGTAATTTGTTTTCAATATTCATTTATACCTAACTTTGATAAACTCTTATTCTTTTTATTCTTTCTTTTTTTAAGTAATACAGCTAATTTCTAAAACTGCCTTTGGCAGAATTGCTATCCCTTAAGTTTAAATAAGCATGACTGCATATTCAAATAAGAAATTTGAATTCTAAAAAGGTTGAGCAATTGTATGAGCACATGCTTGTAGGTAGTCTTTCTGGGTGCAGAGTCCCAGTCTTCAGAAACCTAGATCAGTGCTCTTTTATCCATTCAAAGGCAAGATGGAAAGTATCAGCTTATCACAAATTCCAGAGATTCTTGCTTTTGTCAGATAGTAGCATGCTTGTTATATTTCCTAATGTTTACATTTTACCTAAAACAGATATCAGAAAATGTAAAGCAACATGTTGGCATTAGCATGGAAGCAAAGAGGCAATTTGTAGATGGTTGATTTCAGAAAACAGAAGTATCTTTATGGAATAGGTTCAGTAAAGTGAGGAAGATTATTATTATTAAAACTCTTATTTTGGAGTAGATTAAGGTTTGTCAAAGAGTTATAAAGAGTTCACAGAGTTCCTGTACCTCCCTCCTCCTGCTTCCTCTAAAGTTAATATTTTACCTCACTGTGGCACAGATGTCAAAACTAAGAAATTAACTTTGATACAATAGGATTAAACTACAAACTTGTTCATATTCCCCCAGTTTTTACACTAATGTCCTTTTTTTCTGTTCTAAGTTGCAGTCCAAAATATTGTGTTGCATCTAGTTGTCACAATGTCCTTAGAAACCACTTATTTGTGACATTTCTCAGTGTTTCCTTGCTTTTCAAACTCTTGAAATTTTGAAGGAACCAGTCCAATATTTTCTTGAATGTCTTTCAATTTCGGTTTGCCTGATTTTTCTCACAGTTAAACAAGGTTATGAATATTGGAGACAATGCCAGAGAGGTGAGGTGATCTTCTGATTACAGCCTATCAGGGGATAGGTGATACTGAATATCATCTGGTGATATTAACCTTCACCACTTGGTTGCAGTGCTGTCTGCCAGGTTTTTCTATTGTAAAATTATATTTTTTAAAAAATTTTGCCTCCATTGTTCATTACAAGGGATTTACTAAGTCCAACCTACACTCAAAGCGAGGACAGTTAAGCCTACCTCTTGAGGGGAGAGAAGCAAAAAAATTTGTGAACATATGTTAAAATCACCAGAGTAATTAAGAAATATTTTTGGTGAGATATTTTAGGAGACTCTTTATTTGTACCTCACGCTCTTCATCTCAAAATATATTTGTGTGACCGAACCACTTGCAATCCAAATCTTCTAAAGGCAAGTGACAATTGTAATTGTTGAGCATATTTTTGTTACTTCAAGTTTACAATGCTAATAAATAGACAAAAATAACAACAGTAAACTAAAACAACCACAAGTCTGAGTGCTCCATTTAGGACAAAACTTATGCCAAGAGATATAAGAAATCATGGAATTCTGTGGATATATGAAAAGTTGTTTGTTTTTTAATTCTGTTCTAAAAGAAATTACAACATGGAAATGGAAGATCTCTATGAGGTTAAAGGTTGGAGTCATTCTTTATACTTATATTACCTGACATAGGGTCTGACACATGCTAAGTTGTCAAAATGTTGAATGAAAGGGAAAATGCAAAAGAAACAAAAAAAACCCCCAAAACAAAAAAGCTTCAGATACAGAAATAATAAACTCAACACATTAAGGATTTATTAGCTTGCAGATTAAATAGAGAAAACAGATAACCAAGAAAAATAAAATTCAGAAAGGATGAAATTTATTCTGAAAGAATAAAATTCAGACAGGCAAGATTATTAAAATTCCCCCTCCCCCCACAAAATCAGCATTTTCTTTTGAACACAGAAACTATATGCTTTCTCTTATCAAAACCAAGTTTACCAATGGATTAGAATAGCCCTAAATAATTTATGCAGGACATGTGTGACTTCTGTTTGTATGTGTGGAGGGAGGGAGCTGGTTAAGAATCCTTGAATGTCAATAAAACAGTAGTTTTTAAATATCTGTTCCTTCATTATATATTTATTGAACATTCATGATGCAAAATATTCCATATGGTATAGAAATGGTAGCAAATAACAGGGTATGACCCAGTTCAGGATTTCATAGAAATTCATTTCCCATTTACTTCAATATAGTTGGTTAAGCAAATAACATCTAAGTTATAAATAAAAATAATATAAATGTCATTGCTTTTTCCAAGCATAACACTAAGTTTTTATAAACCAGTAATGCTTTAACTAAAATTGATTTGTGTGAATACTCCTCAAGGATTTCAGTACCTATTCTTCTCATGCTTGTGTACCACGGCTATGGTAAAAGATAGAATCATACATTGTTAAAGAGTTTGAGGTAGTTAAATTTTAAAATTACAAATTATGTGGCTTTAAGCAAACTATATATATATTCTGTTCCTCAGATTCTTGGGCTAGAAAATGATCATCACAATGGAGAAAAACTTGCAGATGAGTGGGATTTTCAGGGTCCCTTAGTTCAAGCAGTCTTAGTATCTATGCTTAGATATAGAGCTTTTCCTTTTCAGAAAACATTGATCATTGGTGAATAGACCTTCTTGTGGCATTCTTGAAGGAAACAAACAAACAAACAAACAAACATCTAGAATATTAAAAGCTCTCTAAACTCAACAGTTTAAAAAAATTTTTTTTCTAGTATTTTCTGGAGTTTAAAACAGATTAAAAGATTGAAGACAGTGATTCTCAAAGCTTGTTGGGATGAAGACAGGAGCTCTACTCCTAAAAACTAATACACCTTTGGGAATTTTTGCCATAGGCAGCCACTGTTGTGTATTAAATACTTAATAAGAGACTGAATATACAACTGGGCAGTGGCCAGACCGTATATGACAATGAAACTCTGACCCACAACCTCTGCAGCAACCAGCCCAGGAATCCAAAGCACAGCCTCTGAAGCAACCTGTCCAAAATTGGCAGGACGTGGTCAATGACTGCCAGCTTCCCTCCTCCTTTTTTGTGTTTTTGCCCCACTTTCAACTCAGGACCAAAAACAGAAAGTCAAATAGGTCTTCCAAACCTACCACAAAAGATACCCCCACTTCTCATTAGCCCTTCTCCAACTTCCCTGTGACAATACCTTCTATTCAGAGCGTACGTATTAGAACTCTGTCCTTTTTTTCCCTATAAAGCTTTCCCACCCCTTGCCAGCCTTTGAATCTTTGGCAAGATCAAAGGATCATGGCTAACTTTTTGCTATAGAAGGCTTTTAATAAATAGCCTCAGTTTGATCTCATTTGGGAGATCTTCATTTATTTCAACATTAAGGTATGGTGGTGCAGGAAAAAAAACAACTGTACATTAAATGAAACATAACAAAACATTGTAATGGCATTATCTTATTTCAAAATAGTTTGAAGTTAGTGGTTTGCAGAAGTCGTTTGTGAACAATATTACATCACTTGACTCATTCATTACTTATTTGTACACACTGACACCCAAGTATGCATAGAGAGAGAGAGAGAGATTTTACTTAGAAGAATCACTTTACACAACTCCCACATCATTTTTCAGCCAAGGGGGCAAGTGATGGCTGAAAATTTGCTTGTGCTCTGGTGTGAAGTCATCTCCTAATTCCTCCATCCAAGACAGGTGATTTTATGCAATTCTAACAAAAACAAGTACATAGCAGTGCCTTTGTGTATTAGCATACTGCATTGCCACCAGCAAAGAAACTACTAGATCTTAATTAGGAAGGAATGTTTAGAGTGAATTCATAAAAAGAAAATATACAAAATACATTTTTAAATGTGAAAAATTCTTTACAAGACACTGTCATGTGTGGGCTTCTCTGTTTTTGGGGGGAGGATATTAGTTGTGGTGATATTAAAGCATCCAATGTTGAAATGCCTGCACACTTGAGATTATATTACTTGGGAAACTTTTTAATACTACCTGTGTCCTCATCTCCATAAAATAGCAATGACCATTTGGGAAACACAGTAAAAGCTGATGTTCCATATTGTTCTCTCTATGCTAAAGTCCTCCCCTGGGGGCTAAATAGATTTGCTAAACCACATGTTGTTTACCCAATTTTTGTGCCAAAGCATTAATGAGACTCCTATGGGTAATGATGCTTTGCCAAAATATTGGTTCTTTAGTTCAATATCACCTTTCTTCTTGGCAATACATTTATTTGTTGAATACAATTTTTTTAAAAACACAGGATATAATTCAACATACCACAAAATACTTTGATCGTCTTGTTGGATTGCATTACTTTACATGGAATTTAAGTAAAAATCTATTCTAGAGAGACTATACTAAGGGGAAAAAAATAAACATAGTAAACTTTGACCCATTATATTCAATATGGATGAGAAAAATAACCTGACATCTTTGCCTAGATTCTAAATTTTTTTTAATGTATAAACTAAAAGTCATAAAGGAATTTAAATTGCATATGTATTTGGATTACAGAGAATGTTTACTTAAGTTTGAATGACCAAACATCACTTTAAATAATATGAAAAGAGTGAGTTTAAGTTTAAATCTCCTTTTTTAATAATACATCTCTAGATATCCTCTTAGTAATAGCAAAACTCTGAAAGCTGTGAAAACCGAAAGGTTGTAGTTGTAGTTGTAGGTTTGGTGCCAGTTCATTTAGCAGCAAAACTGGTCCTGTATGGGCATTATTTAGCCCACAAGGTGTAACTATTCATGTTTTCAACAATAGGAGGAATTTGATTACAGGCTTTAGCCCTGGATCTTAATGAATTTGTGATATACATGCTGCTTTCTTATATGTTAAAATCTGAAAACAATCTGCATTCTGAAACAGATGTGATCCCAAGAGTTTGGAGAAGGAATTGATAAAGAATTCTTAGAATGTATTAGAAATGTAACTGGACAAATGAATTAAACTAACAAAAGTAATGATCTCCACGGACTTCCTTAGACCTACAGGAAAGCAATTTTTAAGGTTAATTTTCCATGAAGAGACACCAATAGGGAAGAAGTTCTGCCTAAGAATGTGATATTATAAACTGTGCCGGACTGACTTGTAAACTCCTTTAAATAATCACCAAATCCTCTTCATCTGATGAAAATGATTTGGAAAATATAACTTTGTATATTCCCAGGAATATTAGAAGCAAAGGAAGATTATCACGAGACTGGAAATGAATACCCATAACATCATATCTGTTTTTTAAAAAAAGTAGAAAGAATCATTTGATCAGCAGTTCCCGAATTGTCCAAATGTTGTTTTGACATACAGAGGTACTTAACAAGATATTAACTTTTTCAAAAGAGGGGGAGAAAACCCTTTAAACCTGGAATGATAAATAGGATTTATCTAAATCTTGAATAATTAAGAAGGCTACCTGGAGTACTGCACTGATTATTCTGATGCCATATTTAGGCTCAACCAGAAGGAAACTGAGCCCCATCAGAGCCAGAGGGGGAGGGGATAGTGTCAGCACTTATATGTGTGATCACTGAAATTTTTTTCCCAGTTTATACATTCTTCTCTAGTTCCTTTCCTACACATTTCTTTTCTGTTTCTACCACCCATTCCCTGTAGTGTGCACATTCTTCCATTTTCTTTGTCCATTGTTTTTTCTTTTTCCTGTTTCCATAACTCTATGTCACTAGCAAAGACTTCTCATTGGTCCACTTACAAAGTAGAAAGTGGAATGCAACACAATGATCAAAGGCATCGCTATGAATTTGTTAATTATTTCTATAAATAATGCAAGATGTTATGACCCCCCCCACCCCAGTGCACGTTTCTAAAGGCTACACAACATTGACTCACTCTACTGCCTCCATAAAGTAAGCTTCATATCTTTATGATTTGAATTTACTTTAAGAATATCCAGAATAGTTCCCTTTTCCTACAAATTCCTCAAAAATTTTAAGTAGCAGGTCTATTTGGGATAGCTGATCTGAACACTTCAAGGCCAAGTATCAATTCATGTCTCTTTGATTGCTTACGGTCTAAACAAATCTCATTATCTTTGTTCTCTGCACCCTGCAAATGTAAAAAATTGATACGTGATTTTTTTCACATCACCAAAAGTAAATTTGCCCTTCCTTTTTGTACTAACACAGAATAAGATTCAAATGATGAAATATAGTGGAAAGTTAAAGATATTGCATCTCTTTTGGATAGAGGAGCATATTACAGCAATATAATATTGGGTTACATGATACTGAGGCATAATTAACTCTGGGAACGTCAATGTTTCTGGATAAATGATTTCAAGCTACTATACTGTGCATTCTTATATCAATGCACATTTTAAGGAGGACTATTTGTTTATTGGGTGCTAAGACCTGTGAGTGGAGTTAGCATACCCTAATCATTTAGAGCCCACCGTAGAGGTCACACAGGCTGGTTTTTGCAATGCAATGATTTTGTAATTCAAGATAAGTACTTAGCCTGTGCTTAATCTGGTTTCTTTATCTAGAATTTGGTTATAATCTCATCTATTTCACTGTTTTTTGTAAATATTAAATATATACACTTATAAATATTATATACATAGTATTTAGCACAATGCCAGAATATGTAGTTAACATTAAAAATGTGGTTGCTGCAGTTAATATTATTTTTCATATTATGAATTTGCTATACTGAATCTTATAAGACAAATAAGAAAGATATTATTATTGAGTGTAATCTAGCCCCCAGACTTTATTGTTTATTTATTTGGCTGTACTGTGCAGCATGTGGGATCTTAGTTCCCCGAGTAGGGATCAAACCCGTGGCCCCTGCATTGAGAGCTCAGAGTCTTAACCACTAGACTGCCAGGGAAGTCCCTAGCCCAACAATTTTAAATGAGTAAAATGTAAATTAAAAGGACAAATTGTATACAAACAGATCAAGAGATAGAAAGATATAAGAATTAACAATTTTTCTGATATTTGACTTATATTGAAAATTCAATACTATGGAAAATTTTGCCATTAAGGAAATCATATCTTAATGATATTGAGGGCTTCAGAAGACAATATTTCTAAAAGACATGAAAAGGTGAAAGAAAATGTAACCTTAATGGTGAGGAGAAATAAACATTGGGTTTTCAAGTGTTTATTCATTAGAGAATTAGCAAAGAAAACTTATTTAGAAATTCAATTTAGCAAAAATGGTCTTGTGATTTAAGACATAAAAGATAGGCAATGAGAGGAGAGAGAGAAAAATACATAAAAGCACGTACAACTCACGTTAGAAGTGAAACAAAGTCTTAATTAGTTATTCAGCATCTCCATGGTGATATTATTGCAGCTCTTTTAAAAACATGATGAAAAATAATATTGCTATAATATTCCCTTATAATGGAAACCTGATCAGAACAAGATAATCTCTAGTTTTTGCAGCTGGCTCCTCATATGTTTGATTAATGATATGCTCATCAAGATGGTGCTATTGTTACAAAGGGATGACATTGAACCTCACCTCCAGTAACTTAGATGTAATGGAATTTAACTGCCCTCTGGGAGTCAAAATAGAAAAACCCAAACCTATCTGATGTGCTTAGCCATCCGTGTGATTACATCAAGTAACTCTCTGTAAAGATATGATTGTAGATAGTCTCTCCTTGAATGATTCCATACTCACAAAGAATCTCTGTAATTTGAATGTGGCTTCCAAGGTAGCCTAACTTCAGAAAGCAAATGCACTAAACAACTGAAGAAAGCATGTCATTTGTTTGGCAGTCACATTCTTGATGTTAATAAATAAACAGGCAATGCTTTAAATACTCCAGTTGAATCCAATATTACCTAGCTCTCTGATTCTATATATTCTTATCTCTATATCTAACATTAATCGATCCATCCTCACTGTATCCATCACAATAGATAGTTCTCTTTTCACTAATTCACCGTTACTTCTATTTATCCAGATTAATATGTATGACTTTGGCTAACGTGAGATTGGTTGCCAAAGTTGGAACCATTTATTTTCTGTGCAAGTAAACCTGAGAATCAGTGACCATACAGTGGTTAACTCACCAAAGTGATTAACACTTCGAGCATTTTCTGGAATATTCAATCTAATGATTGTATTCATACAGAAAACTCCACTGAGTCAAACAAGACATCTTATTTTTTAGAAAGACTAGCTTGAGAGATGACCATAGTAGTCATAAAAGGTGTTCTTTGGACCTCCCTTTCATTTGAAATAGAACTTTATATGGTGGCCAAATAAAAGTTTTGGCATAGAACGATTTAGATGGGATTTTTTGCCACTTATATTTGGGGTTTCATTTTAAGGAACAGTCTTTAAATTGCTAATGCAGTTACCGGAAGTTATATTCTTGGCCCAAGTGCTCATCAAAAACTGAAAGTGGCTGCAGGACCTCTGGGGGCTTCCCCAAAGGGAGAATGGAGGGGGAGAAGAAAAAGCAAAAAAAGAGAGAAAAAGGATTTGGTGATTCACACTGAAAGCCAGAGGCAGGTCTTCACTAAGGAAAAGATGAGGAGGAGAACCCAATCACAGGCATTCTTTCCGGGAAATAGAGAAGGCACCTGACCCTGTGCCAGCAGTTCTATTTGTATTATTTCATTTATTCTTCACACCTCTGTGAAGTGATTATTATTATTACCTCCTGCAAAAAACCCTGTCTGAATTTTCTTAGGCTCAACCAATCAGACTTATAAGATCCAAAGAGATGGTACTTGGCACTGGCTTCATCTAGAAGAATAGAAGGACACATGCCAGCTGGGAAGCCTCAGGGGCTTTTCTTCAAGGAGAGTTCTCAAGGGAGACCACACAGTTCTCCAGCAGTTCTCTGGTGTGCCCATCTGATAGCCCAAGTGCAAGGAAAGGGGACCACAAAGGATGAGACCTCCTTGGCTTGGAAACCCCTTGTCTCAAATAAGTATCAATAGCTCTTGTGACAGTCCCATGGGCAAAGCTTCCAGGATCCCAACAAGGACAATGCCCAGTTACAAGATTCACTCCCCTTGGGGCAGTCCCAGTGCTTTGGCTTCCCTTTGTTTTATTTAAGGTCTATTCAAAGCTTTCTTGTCCAGGCATCATTTATGTATTTGAGGTCATGTTTACTATAAACAGTGCTGCCTAGTAACACAGCTGGCATCCCACCTTTACAGGAAAAACAGGGAGGGATAGGGATAGGAACATATATGTCTGTAGAGTAAGAAAAAGGATTTTGTTAACTCTTCACTTAAAATTACCATATAGCAATGAGGAAGCTGAAGGTCAAGAGGAGCAGTGGCTTTCCAAAGATCATACAGATATTATGTGGCAGACAATTATTTAATTATTTGTCAGATCCTCAAACTGAGGTTAGTATCAATACTTGTTTGTCTCAAATTCCTGCCTGTCTCCACTTGCCCACCCCAACCAGAATGTATGAGTTAAAATTGCATCACTTTCACATAGGCTCAAATGCCTTATCCCTCATAGGAAATTAATGTTTTTGTAAGTTTATGAATAAGTCCTACTTATTCCTTATCAGACTGGGCAGAGTTATTGAAGACAGCCACCATCCATGGTGTGTTAACATCTGTAATATACATAGCATTTTAATCAGTAGTGAAACCATGCACCTCACACTGGGACTTGAACTCACGTGCCAGGGCTCGAACCCAGCCTAAATCCAGATTGGTACTTGAACCCACACGGCTGGAACTCAAACCCAGCCAAAACCCATGGTCTTCCAACTGAGATCACACACCTGGTTTCAGGATTTAATGAAGCTCATGTTCTTGGTGTCTCATCGCAGAAAGAATTCAGTGAGAGACAAAGTCATAGGTAAGAAGTGGATTTATTTAGAGAGAATCACACTCCACACAAAATTTGTAAAGAAAAATATTGATATTTTCAGATCAAAATTAAGACTAAAAGCCAAACTCATACATACTAGAAAAAAACACAATGACTGATGAACATCAGAAATTGTTCTTCATCATAATAATATATGAATAACAAGTTACAAAAATAAACAATTTTGCCAACCATTAGATGAACATCATTTTAACATTTTGATCAGAACATCTTCCAAAGAATTAGAAAACAAGCACAGTCATTTACTGCTGGTAGGAATATAATGCTGTGGCTAATTTGGAAGGCAATTTGGCAGTAATTCTCAAAAAAAAAAAAAGGGAAAATAAAACCCAGCAGCAAAACACACTCCCTCAAGAACCAAATGAAAAAATGTACAAAAATGCACCAATTGATGAATTGTTTATAATAATGATAACAATTAAATTGAAAAAAATCTTAAGTGTACATAGGAAAAACTGGCTAAACTTAGGTCAATTTATATTTGTAAATATAAGATGGAAGTTAAAAGAGAATTTAAATCTACATGTACTTGTCTTAGTCTATTCAAGATTCTCAAACAGAATACCATAGAATGGGTGGCTTATAAACAACAGAAATTAATAGCTAACAGTTCGAGAAGCTGGGAAGCCCAAGATCAAGACACTGGCTGATTCCATATCTGGTGAGATCTGACTTCTTGGTTTATAGACCAGTATTTTTGCTGTGTCTTCACATGATGGAGAGGGTCTCTGGGGTCTTTTTTAGAAGGACATGAATCTTCTTCATGAGGGCTCTGCCCTTGTGACCTAGGCAGCTCCCAAAGGACCCACCTCCAAATACCATCACATTAGAGGTTAAGTTTCAACATACGAATTTTAGGGTGACACAATCATTCAGTCTATAGTAGAAATAGAATATCTTTAAGATGAATAACTTATTAAAAATATTTAGAGAAATACTCTATGTATATAATATCAAAACAACCACATGATGCTACTGAATATTTCCTTATCAACAAAAAGTAAAATCTAAATTGTCAGAGATGGAAAAGCATAAAAAAATTCCACATATGTACACTGTATGAAATACTGACTGTGAAGTGCACAACATTTCAAATGAAACAAAGAAATCACACAAAAATCTGTTGAAAATAGAATATTAAATTTAAGGCATTTATAAGTGCACCCCTATCAATATAAAAAACATATAAACATGCTACAAAAAATAGTATTATTAATCTGTTTGTAAAATTCTAGGTTTTATGAAAATAGGGAAACAGGTTGACATACAGCTTACTAAAATAAAGCTAAAATCATTTCCTTGGCATTTATAAAGTGCAAAAGCAGATACATTTTCAAACTTTAAAAAGTAATTGGTAAAATAAATGTACTTTCTCTAAAAAGCCATGAATAAGCCATTTTTTAAAGAGGAGCAGACAATTAAATATTATTATATAATTAAATAAGTGTCAAGAATAAAGAAAATTGTCTGCCACTCTTGTGTTACTTTTCTGCCTCAAAAATGAAACTTCGTATAGTTTCATTCTTTAAGAATTTTATTTCCTGTGTAGTTTATCCTACAATTGATCTATAAATTTTCCATGATCAATTCCATATCATATAAAACTTTCCATATTTGTTCCAATGAAATATTACTTTAGTGCTATAAACCAAGGCACATCATTAGAAATTTCCACTTTGTTATATTAAATTTTATTGTCTATTAAATATTAAGTATTATTTATTTAATTATTTGGAAACTTTCTCTTCATATCTGTATTCCCCAAAATAAAATATTCATCTTAACTTTTTAATAACTTTTTCAAAACAAGATTTATATCTGTAACATAAACATACTAAGTTTCACACAAGAAATGCAAAGTATTCAAGCTATGAGTGGTTTAATATAGCATCTTGCAAAATACTAATAACTGGTAAATTTTTAGACTGTTATGCAAAGGTAATATATATTAGCACTCTCAAAGATACAGATGGACTATTTAAGAAATTAAATTCTCATTTTAAAATTAAAAATAGAAACAATATTTCAACACTGTGACAAATTAAACAAAGTTGAGGTAATAAAACTAGAGAGGGCAATTTTTAGAGAAAAGAAGGAAAATATATATATTTGTATAAACAATTATAATAGAACCGATACACTTATAGACTGATGAAAGTGTTAGCTTTTACAGTACTTTGGTAGCCAACGTGACATGAAATATACTTTTTACATATTAAGCCCTTTTCTGTAAATGCATCTCAGTAAATTTATTCCACAGATGAAAAAGATATGTGAAATATTATATACTAGCAAAAATTTTAAATACATCTATATATTTGAATATATGCAGCAAGTTATATTGTAATAACTCAACTGGATGGAATTACCCATAGTTATATAAAATGGTAATAATAAATATAATTTAGAAGTATAAGAAGTATGTATGATGTAGTAAGAATACAGAATATAAAACTACATTTCCTTTGATAATAAAAATATCTTGACTGCTATATAATATTTAAACATGAAAGAATATTTTGAATTGTGTGTGTGTGTTTAAGAAATGTCTCACACTATTTTTAATATGGGAAAATATTCAGCTACTTCATGGTGACATAATTTTTTGCTGTAAATTTCCTTTGGTAACTTAAGAGCAATATTTTGATAAATTTATATCTAATATATGATAAAATTCTAACATTTTAATAAGCATGTATATACTTTATGTGTAATCAAAGAAAAAGAATGCTAAGGAAAACTATTTGTAAGAACACTTGGAGTTCTAGAAACACACCAATAATGAAAGGAAATTGAGATGTGAATATAAGGATTTTTTAAAATAAAAATAAATATGAATGCATTGAGTTATATGAGGGGGAATAATTAATAATTTAGTTTTTATGATTATTGTATTCAATTATAATTCATGCACAATAAACTAGATATTGATTATCATCCAAAAATTTGATTATAACTCCTCTCAAGTCTTATAAAAATGAAGACCTATAAAAATACATTTTCTGCACAATAGAAGATTATGTGTACAGTAAACATGAGAAAACCAGAAATGCAAAAATATGCACAGAAACTAAATTTTTTAAAAACCACATATCTTAGAATTTCTAATATCTCATTGTAAGACAATAATTGGAAATATCTATTGAAGTTATTTTCATCATTTTTAAGTGATAAGAAGACAACTTTCACCCAGAGCCATGTTTCCTGTAAGTGACATAATTCAGCACAATGTCAATATCTATCATTTGAATTTTAACAAACCATATATAATTTATTCTCTTCCTTGTTACATCATTTGAAATATTTTACTCTAGAAATTCTTAATAAGGAAAACAAGTAGGTCCCTAGATATTTCTCACTTGGCAGGGATTAGGAGTCATATTGCTAAATCTTTGATGTGAAATCTCTCTTTCCATTTTAGATCCTCAACTCCATTCAAGTGCACAGTTTTTATTAATTATTTAGCAATATCTATTCTTTTTACTTTCTATAGCCAGCAAAGGGAATTGGTAAGAGTTGGCTTAATAGTTAAAGATAACTGAGTTCACCCATCTTCATACTCCAAATTAACTTTATAATCTAATAGCTTGACTTATGGAATTTGGGGTTTGGAAGGTGACAGTGGCATTATTGTTTGAAGACATTCCTTTAGCTTCTTTGCAAAGGATTTTGCTAAACAATGGGAACCCATTTATTTATCAATGAGTATTTATAAAGAGGTGACTTACTTGGTTTCCTCTGGGAACAGAAAGAAATTTGGGTGGAGGCAGTTGGAGGTGAACACAGAAAACTGGAGCAACATATCAGAGAGCATAGGTAGGGAAGAGGAAAAGTCACCTTAGGAGGGCATTTTATACTATGTAGTTGCTATTGATAGCAAAAATCTGGGTCCTGCTTGACTTTCTGGGAAGCATAATGAGAATGCCTCCTAGAATTGTAAATTGCACAAGAGAATTGTAACATTTATTCACTAGCTCTCTTCCCTGGTTGTTTGAGCATTGTCCCCATGGACACTAACTCATCCACAATCCAGAGGATGATTTTCCAGGCTGAGTTCCTGTAGTTTTGGAGAAGTCCCCAGGTCAGACAGCAGAGAGGCAAGGTATATGTATCACAATTGCAGATGCAATCAAAGGGACCAGAGGATGTGAACTCTGGGCTCCAGGAATGCATCCTACAAGGGAGCTACTGCATGTCATGCACCGTTCTAGGGCTTCAGAATTCATTGAACAGCTGGATTCTGCAGATAAAAGTACAGAGATGTAAAGTATGGGTACTGACCTCGATGAGTTGATGACTGAGTGAAGGGCAGGCCTCCATTTTCTTAAAATAAACACCAATGCAAGATATCTGACTTAGATAAGGTTGGTAGGACTTAATTTGCTTAAAAGCCTACCTCCTAACCAGACTAAAGCCTTCTTGTAGACAGGGGGACATTTACAGCTTGGTATTGTAAAGGTAAAGTACATGGCATGTACTCAGTACATATATATTCCAAATGAAAGAAGGAAGAATAAAGGAATACAATGGAAAAGAAAGAACCAATGAAGTTTAAGGCAGTTCAGGAAAAAAAGGCTTTGGAAAGGAGCTCTTTGTGATGGGCTTTGCAACACATAAAGTACTGCAATTTTATCTGTGCGATATGTTTATGGCTCTCTGTTAGCTTGGTATATTATCATCTAACATAACATTTTAGAAGAGGAAAATGTTCAAAATATTAATGAAAGGAAATTAAGTAATTTTAACTACCTAAACTACCTGAAGTTTTAAATTATATTTAGAAAAAACTGTAATAAATTAAATAAGCCTATCATTTTCAGACCTAGATTTTTGATTACTGAAAACAAAATTTAATTTAAAAAAATTGTTCAATGTTATTACAACCAGAGATAGGTTTTGTTTGTTTTCTTTTTTCTTTAATTTCTTCTTTTACTATTTAAAATGCTACACTGTGCATTCTCTGGGTTTTCTCTGTGATATTGGTCCTGAAAATTGGCAAATTCTACAATAAAAGTTAACAGCATGAACTGTATCTGAGTGACTATTCTTGAAATATTTTATTTGGCAGGTAAGCCAGAGATGTTTTAGCTCATAGACAACTGGATTTGTAAAATCAAAGTCTGTGTCAAGTGCTTTACAATTTCCAAAGAATGAATATTTTATAAATACCCTTAAAGATCAAGAGCTGTAAAAGTAAAAGTTTACAAAATTCAAGCAAATGGCATAAATGTCTGATTTGGCCCAGGTGCACAACAACACAGTCTGATTGGCTCTTGAGTTAGTTGAAAGATGCATGCCTTTCTAAGTACATCCATTCGAATCACATTTTTTTGTATTATGCTGGTCAAAAACAAAAAACAAACAAATAAAAATAACCTTGTGCATTTGTGCATTAGTTACCTACTACAGCAATTATGCTGTGTTGAAAACAATCACAGCATCTCAGTGACATGTATCATTAAACATTTATTTAACTCACACATCTGGGGGATTCCACTGATTTCATTTGGGCAAGTTTGTGTATGTTTCATCTTTTGATCTAGGTAGGGCTTACTCACTTGTCTGTAGATTAGCTGGCCTTCAGATGACCTAAAATAACCTCTGCTGGGAAGACTATGTGGTCTGTTATCCTCCAGTAGGTAAGCGTGGGCATATTCTCATGTCATTATAAATGGAACAAGAGAGAAAATGAATACACATGAGCATTTTCCAAGCCTCTTTATGCATAACATATTTTAACATCCCACTGGCCTAAGTGAGTTACATGACTGAACTCAGAATTCAGGACTGGGAAAATAGACTCAAGGTTTTTAGTGAGGGAAACTGCAAAGTCATATCGCAAAAAAACATGGATATAAGGAGAAGAATGGAGATTGTTGGCCATCATTGCAATCATACTTCTCTACCTTGTGTGTTATCTCTAGTAAAAGCACATCCATCCTTGCCTTCTGCTATAGACTGTAATTGTATATATTGAAGGATTACTTATATCTGCATCTTATGGCTGGGTGAAAATAGAAAAAAAATTTTCATAGATAAATGAATGATCATGAAGTTCCTGTCTCTGTTGCCAATAAAAACAAAAAAGCAAACAAACAAAAATGAATTATGAAGTTAATTTGACCTATTAGCTCATGTAATTTCAATTTTCATAGCACCCACAATGGATATCTATATAAGATTTGTCTCACTACCCTACCAGTTGTGAATAAGAATTGTATCTTTGTGTTGTGTCCTCCTTAATACCCAACAGTATTCATTAGTTCCTCAATAAGTGCTGAACTGAACTGGATGAAATTTTGACAACATAAGTTCATTCTCTGGTGCTTTATATATTTCTAAAGCCTTAGTTGGAGGAAGAGGACAGCATGTCTAATCCCTTCCTTTTAATTCATGACTTAATTTGGCAATTCCTCCGAGATTTTATCAAAGATGATGGTGAAAAGCTAAGAAGATAAAATGAGATTAAAATGTAAAAGCTAAGAAGATAATTTCTTTTTGGAATTCCAACATAAAAGAGAATTAGCTAACCCCCATTTCAGGGATTCAAATATATGTTCCTACATACCAGCTGGCCATTACTCTTCTATTTGAATGTGTGCATGTGTGTATTTAATTTAATTACTGTAATATCAAGATTTAGACTAACCATGAGAGTCCTCTGTAGATCTGAGGGTGGATGATTGCACTCTCAGGCTAGTCTAACTTTCTTACATGACATATTCAACACCAGAGAAAAGTATACTTCTTTTTACTCAAAATGATTATTGTTACTTTCATGAACTTAATATTCTGGTTACCATAATAATGTCATCTCTAACAAATTTGTAGGAGAATCTTGATATATTTAAATGTGATAAAATGGAAAAACATAAGTAAGGTATCATTCAATGATTGAAAAGCATTCAGTTCTTAAAATTCCTCCAGATCATTATAATAATAAGGCATAATAAACTAAGCAAAGTCTATATCATTTTCATATATGTTGTTAAATGCCTGTTAGGATGAACCTCTATTATCCTATTTTTAATGCATGTATTATCATCCCAAGCATAAGAAGTTTATATGTTAAGATTTGAAAAAAGACAAGTACACAGAGAAGAAAATTTTGTGAATGCTTTTTTGCACTAATTATATTTTAAAAATAACATTCTTATTAATAATTCAGTATATAAAACTGTTTGGTAGACTTTTAAAATACAGTTAAATTCTGAGAAAATTTTCACTGCACATAGGGTTCCAAGTCCAGTGAACACCTATTTTATCACCATTTCTACAGAGGAAAGAAACACTTTGCTTAAAAAAATAATTCATATTGAGGAGAAAAAGATTAAGAGAGTGGCTAAATTTTCCCTGTTGAGAGCCTTGACCTGTTACTATTGCTAGTACTGATCAAACATTGCCCACTTAACCTTCAACACATTGGTACATTGCTGAGTTTATATCTATAAAACAGGTGCAAGCTGGTGTCAATTTATTGAATTTTACACTCTTCTTGTTATATTATTATACTGTAGAGCAAATAGCTTTAAAATATTATGAAAGCACTTCACAGTTTAAACCAATCACTAATGAAACAATACACTAGTGTGACATCATTCAATAGATATGCACAAGTAAAGTTCCTGACCTCCTGATAGAATTTTTCCAGCATACCCACTAGAGTCATCAAGCATGCTCTTTCCAAACTATATGACTAAATTTAAAGACCTTTCAAGGGCCTGTCTGCTTACTTAGCCTGACTGCATTTACACTCTTAAGCCCATGTGCCTTCGTGATGTCCACAAGTAACATTGAAAAATTGAGGATAAGTTCTTCACAAGAAAGGTATCGCTGTGGCATCCATTCAAATGCATTGTTTCACAGGGGATGTATTTTGAGAAAGGGCAGATGGTAGCATTTCCCAGAACATCTGTTACCCATCATTCTTTCACAGAGCAACCCAGATGCTGTTGACAACTTGTATGTAAATCATGCTGACAATTTGTTCAGTGTCTCTCCTGCTGAGACCGAGGTTGTCCTGGTCATACCATTTATCAGATATAGGAGATACTGCAGTCCCACAAGTACAGTTCCAACTGTGTTTGGGCCAGGAAATAAAACAGCCATTAAATCAATGGGGCGATTTATCTACCTTGAAGTTATCTCCATATTACGGCAAAGATTTCCTACCTCAACTTTCCTAGTCTTATCTGAAGGTGTATATTAGATATTAAATGCTCGACAGAATAGGAAAATGCCAAATTGCTTCCTGATACTTGTCCTTAACTTCTATTATTATTTGCTAGGGGTAATCATTTCTTTGACCTTGCATTTTAAAATTACTTTCATCTCAGGGAAATGACATATAAGAGGGAGATTATGCATGCATTGCTATATAAATGTCAGATTTTTTAGTTTGCAAATGCCTGCTATAAAATATTCACAGTACAGAAATTGATTTACAATCCATTTCAGCCTGTAATCTATCTTATTCTAATTTTGTACCTTGTATCAGAGTGCATTTTTCACATTGATGGAAAGAAAACAAAAAGAAAAAACAATCGTATCTTTAATTAACATACCTATGCAAAAGGTAAACTAAAACCATTGGTGTTTATTAAATGATTATAGCTTTTCTAAACAAACTTAATTAGATCATAATTAGATCATAATATAGGTTGTAAAGAGGGAAAATGCATAATTAAATTTCAAAATACCTAAGCCTATAAATGCATTATATATAAGCTAAGCTTAATGCAGATTAAAAAAAAGGGTTGAGTAACTTTAATATAAATTTACACATCAAAATACCCATTTAATTTGTAAAGTAAATAAATTTCACTTTGGGATGTTGATTAATCTCATTCAATAGTAATTAATTTCATCTCAAGCATTTTTGTTACACAATTATAGGTTAACTGGGACAACTGCAGAAATAAAAGAAAAACATTGAGCTATAAAATATCAGAAATATGTTTTATAAATAGCTTTTAAATTACTATATAAATAAAATTCCAAAATAAAACCCGTAACTGTTAGATTGGCCCTCAACCATATTAACATGTGCTCTGAACAGAACAATAAATTTTGCACTATAAAAGGAGGTAAAGATACTTTCATGTGAGTTCTTTCTTAAATTATAGACATTTTAGACAAAAAAGCAGTGTTAAATCTCAATTGTACCTAAGACTGAGCCTCCTGGACCCATAATTTGGGATGCCTAATCTAGATAAAATGTCATAGAATTTTAACCAACTTCTTGGTTGGGTATTTCTTTAAAAAAATCGTTTGGCAGTGGATGGTAGAAGTAAAAGATTCATCTATAATTTAGATTTATATGCACTAGAATTTGTACCTATATGTAACATCTGGAAATAGTACTCATAATTTGTCACTTGCTTAAATATAAATAATATGATAAAATCAAGTTTAGCAAATCAGTATTTTTATATTATTATAATATATTTGTAACAATATAAAGTTCCTAACAAAACATCCCAAATATTTGTAATGGCACCATAACAAACTATTTATCAAGCAATTTTAATGTGTGTTCCCATATAGGTCAATTAGTTAAATCAGTTGGATCACAGAGTTAAGAAGTGCCAACTCTGGGGTTTTGTTTTTTATTAATCAAATGGCTTCAGAACAAGAAAATCTCTGTTCATTATTGTATAAGTATCTACTAATTAACACACATGTGTGAGTGAGCACGCACACACACACACAATACTTTTACACTATTGGATCAAACCAAATAGATTTAAGAAGAATTGAAGAGGCAACACCTAGTCTTGTATATTCTGAGTAACCAAGCTTGTCAAAGTTAATCTGTACTGAGTAGCTCCTACCACTGTACCTCTAGAAGAAGATCACTTTGTAAAAGTAACTTTGACCTGAAAGCTTTTGATCTGAAGTATGTTTCTTCAAGACATTATAGATCTGTTCCTTGAAACACTAAACTCAATAGGAGACCTCTTCCTATTGACAGATTTCATGAAGTTGCAAACTTCGTGAACTGTATGGGTGAGCATACATTATAGCTTGCCCAGGACATTTCCATTATGCTTGTTTTCCTGGACAATTAATTATGCCCCCATTCACTCCAAAATGTGCAGGTTTAGATGATAAATTATATGGTCATGACACTTACTAACCACCCAAGTGCATCATGGTGCTGGAACAAAACGCTGTGAATTCATAGCTGGGAACATTTTGAAGCAGCTTTGTTTCTGGTTTATGAATTATGCATCCAGAGTGTTTGGGTCAATTCCCCCACAATAGGCTTAAGTGGTTCCTTGTTAGATGCCTTTAAAAGGAATGACAGCATAGTCCAGTTAATATTAACTTTCACACTGTGATTCTAAAAGAAAGCTATGGTTGGCTCCTCATAGACTGGCAAGCAGGGAGACTTACTGTTTTTAGGACCATAGAAAGCATTATATAAAGGGAAGTCTGTTTTCTTTGGTGGCTGACAACTTGACTAGTCTCAGACACAGAGAGAAAATAACAAATGTGAGAAGTGTTTAAGTGGGAGATGCTTCTCTGCTTCCCAATTTGTCAGGACCTTTCACTACTAGTAAAAATGCAAGATTCCAGGAATCTAAGGGGACAAGTTATTGCTCAAAGTTTGTTCCCAAATATATTCTTATATGAACAGCAAATCACTTTCTTAAAATGTGGTCAGCTGCACATCCTCTGTCTTACATGTCTATTAAAGCAACAGATCATATTTCATTAGATACAGAAATTCTTTTGTCTTGCTGGCTCAAAAATACAAAATATATTAGCTTTAAATTAAACATAACATGTCAAGATCCCCCAAAAAGCATAGAGGTCAATAATTAAATCAACTAGCTATGAAAACAATAAATTATTTTTTTATATTTTTTATTGAATAAAGATTGTTTAAATTCTATAGTGCTTTACAATTTTCAGAAGTGTCACACACCTGATTTCATATAATCCCATAATAACCCTTACTTCCCCATCCCTATTTTGCCCCTTCCTTTCCCTCTCCCCACTGGTAACCACTAGTTTGTCCTCTAAATCTGTGAGTCTGCTTCTTTTTTGTTTTATTCACCAGTTTGTTGTATTTTTTAGATTCCACATAAGTGATATTATACAGTATTTGTCATTCTCTGCCTGACTTATTTCACTTAGCACAGTGCCCTCACAGTCAACCCATGTTGCTGAAAACGGCATTATTTCATTCATTTTTATGGATGAGCAGTATTCCATTGTGTTTGTGTACACACACACACACACACACACACACACCCCACATCTTCTTTATCCACTCATCTGTTGATGGACATTTAGGTTGCTTCCATACTTTGGCAATTGTAAATAATGCTGCTACGAACGTTGGGACGCATGGGTCTTTTTGAATTGGTGTTTTTGTTTTTTTCTGATATATACTCAGGAATGGAATTACTGGGTCATATGGTAGTTATATTATATTTTTAGTTTTTTTGAGAAACAACCATACTGTTCTCCATAGTGTTTGTACCAATTTACATTCCCACCAACAGTGTAGGAGGGTTCCCTTTTCTCCACACCCTCTCCAGCATTTGTTATTTGTATTCTTCTTGATGATAGTCTTTCTGACAGGTGTGAGGTGATATCTTATTGTTGTTTTGATTTGAATTTCCCTGATGATTAGTGATGGAATAAACTTTTTAATCAGTAATTTTTCTCTTTCTGATCAAGATTATATCCATGGACATTAGTGCTATATGAAATTCAACAACATCACTTTGTACTTCAAAACACACCTCTGCTGAGTCAACATGAGCATATGTTAAAATACCAAGAGATGGAGCTGGTGACAAGATGCCTCTGAAACGATAGGGTTAGGATAAAACCAGATTAAAACTGGTTTTAACGCATACTGACCCCAGTCCAGGCAGTTATAGTTGACGACATTTATTAAATTCTGGAAATGAAACTTTCTAAGAATTATTATTTTCAAAAAGGTGACCTGAGTATACATTATCTCTCCTTTGTGCATCAAATCCAATACATTTATGAAATGATATTAAGAAATAATAAAAATATAAACTATAACTATACTAAAAGTAAGAAGGAAGAAATTTGGTTGATCAGAAACTGTGAGAAATGCCTCAAAGTTTAAATGTAAAGAAGATCAGAGTTATAGTTAGGGAAGAATGCAAGTATATATAAATATCCTTTATAACTCGTTATATTCTTTCCCCTTCTACCAGGTCTAAATATATTTTTGACTGAAGTAAAAAGAGTAAATCACGTCAATTTTTTTGAATGCCAAGGAGAAGATCTCTGATACTATTCATAAAACAGTAGAATCTGATTTCTCAAAATTTTGGATACATGTTCTAATACGATAGAGCTCAATATGTTCTAACATTCATAGTTTCCTCAAAACTTGCATGAAATCATTTTAGTCGCCTGTCTTTAAATTGGAAATCTTTCAATGTTTGTAGAGCCTATGCACCCAACATCAGCAACAGATCCCTCAATGTACACAGCTTTTCCAGATTTACATCCATATATGACCCAAATTAACAGGATCCTTCCACTGTGTGACACTGCTTTAGTACTTCCTGGTCAAATTACTTCATGATCAGATTCATGAGTCAAATCTAGAGGGAAATTTCCTTACATTTCCTAACTAAGGATGATGCTATTAGTGACTTAATTTTTGGTATTTCCTAACCTGTAAGCATTCTTGACAGAAAAGCACTAGAATATTTGAAGATGATCACTGTTTCCCTCTCCAAGCATATCTGTTTACACAACTACAGTGGTAAAATAAGAGGCAAAAAAAATTAATAGCTCCTCTCTATATCCCAAGAAATATTCTGTTAGCTGAAAAACAGATAATGCCTCCATCTGAATTTTTCCTTCTATAGTTTATAAAAGCAAACAGATATTAAGTACAATTTCAATTCCTACTTACCACTGTTATTTTTTATTTTACTTCCATTCATATGTTAGTGTAATCATATATTCAACAAATATTTAATAAGGGCCTAATAAGTAACAGGCAATTTCATAGAAAAATCAAGAAATAAACTACATTGTCTTTGTTAACAGAAATAACTTATAAGTAGACCATTTCAGATATGACTATCTGTCTTTGTCAGTCTAAGAATTAGTCTAAGAGAAATGGCTTCTTGACAAAGCAAGTCATGATCTGAAACATTTTAAGGAGGATCTTGGTGTCTTTGTGTCATATCTTTTCATGGGAGAACATGAATTCAGGCATTTTAAAGACTGAATTAAATACAAACATCATAGAGAAAGGGAGACATGGATTCTACATTCTATTCATGTACTTTTATTATTATGGAATGAAAACCAACACAAAAAGCATCTTCCTAGGAGTGTAAGTAGCATAAAATATAATAGTTCAACATTAGTTTTAATTAAGTGAACATTTCCTTAGCCAGAAATATTAGTTTCTTAGGGCTGCTGTAACAAAATTCCACAAACTCTGTGGCTTAAGCAATGTAAAAGTGTTGTCTCACAGTTTTGGAGCCTAGAAGACTGAAATTCTGGGGTCAGCAGAGCCATGGGCCCTCTGAAATCTTCAGGGACTCTTCTGGCTGCTGTGGTTTTGCCAGCAGTCATTGGTGTTCCTTGTTGCAGCTGCATGACTCCAATCTCTGTGTTTATCATCATGTGGCATTCTCACAGGGTTTCCCTGTCTTCACATAGCCATCTTCTTATAAAACACTTGTCATCTGGGATTAAGAGCCCACCTGATTCCTTAACCAACTGTATGTCCAACAACCCTATTTCAAAATAAGATGAGAGGTACTTGGGGTTAAGACTTCAAAACATCCTTTTTGACGGAATACAATCCAACCCATAATATTTGATATTCTTTATTATTAAAAAAAAACCCCAGCAACAACATAAACTAACTCAATTTATCAAGAAAATTTGGATACATATGCCTGAAAATGTTTTTTGTTGGAGAATCAACCAAGCATCGATGCCATCCAGGGATATTATTGAATTGTTATAAGGGTAAAGAGGATGAATGCTCAGAAAATTTTGCAAATAAAATTGTATTGCCATAGGCAATGATTTGTAATTATGGTATTTCAATCAAATGTTTGCCCAAGTTGAAAGGTATGCCTAACTACTTGAAGAAAACCCTGGTGAGCTCTACCGATGCTGGAATTTTTCCCTGAGTAGAGGAGAGAAAACTCTGCAGAAAGAAAATACTGCTTTCCCTTTCTAACCTTCAAAACACAATGATTTAACTCATACCTTCTTTGGACCTGAGATAACTCAATGGCTTCTACCATAAAACACAGAATGCCTTCATGAATATACTTGACTTAAGTGTAAATTATCCCTATGCAGTAAAAGAATTGTCCCCCTAGTTGATCACAGTACAAAGCCACTGACAGACCCAGTGACTATCTTCTTGAACTAGCAATACATGAGAGCCTACATGTTGGAATTCAACATAAAATACAGATGAAAACACCTCTACCATTTGATGCTAACAGCCAAATTCAGCAAAGATATTCAAAATATTTAACAACCATTCAAGAAGCAGCACAGGCCAATCAGAATAAATACTGCCCTTAAATAAACAGTATGCCTTTATCAATGCAGACCAGCTGAATGTCTCTCCTGGGCAATGAGAGCAATTGTATTTAAGTTGTTATTTCTGGGACTTTATATAACATTTTCCTGAAGTAGGAATTTCTTGTATAGATTAGTAGATTAATAAGAAAATCTATTCAAAATTTAATTTAAATTTTGAGACATGATTAGTGATTCTTTTTCAAAATGTTTGTGGTTGGATGCTTTTAATTTGTTAGAATTTTTATAGTATCTCAATAAAATGGGAACTGTAAGACACTATCTTGCAGGGGAGCAAAACCTGCCACCCTAAAATATGTCTTTGTCATGAGCATTATTTTAGGCTGATTATTTTTCAGAAACTGAAGACTATGGAAGTTTTTCTTTTTACCTCTCCCTTAACTGCGTACAAGAATCTAGATAGAGGTCTATTCCAGGAAGAGAGTGCAGCAGAAACTAGTTGAGGCACCCCATTATGTTAGCCTTTATTCAGCCCTTATTCTCTTCACCCATTTAACCTATAGATTTAATTTTTTTTTCCTTTCTCTTTCTTGCTTAATTGCACTCTGGGAACCTCTAGCTAAGGTTGTACTGTGCACCTGATGTTTACCCCTCCAGACAGCACTCCCTAACCCTCCTTTCCTCTGGGAGCATTCTTCATTTTTGGAGGAACATCATGGGACGATGACCTTGAAGACCCCTAAAACTTGTTCTGCATCACCTGACACCAGCCCTAATGATCTCAACGCCCCCAGGAGGAGAAGAAGAGTGCAAAACTACATCAGCCCCAATCCTTATCTACAGTCCTATTTTCCCCCTAAAACTATAAGACCTTTTCCAACCCTCAGAAAGGGAGAAAGGGGGGCACGGTCTTGAGAACATTAGCTTGCTGTGGCCTGCTTTGCCTGGCAAAGTAATAAAGCTATTCCTTTCCACTCCTGCAAAGCTCTGTCTCCATATTTCTATTCAGCATCAGTGAACAGAGACAAGATTTTTCCAACAAGAATTATCACCAGAGTTAACTACAAAGATTATGAACTGGTTTTGATAGACTGGGTAGAATTTAGCAAGGCTTCTTTGTCTGACATCTTCTCCATGTGCCATTATCTCTGCATAGCAGGAAAAACATTTCTTTACCAAACATTTGCTCTTCCCATCTTCCTGCCAGTTGTCTTCCTTCCCTTTGAAGCCCCAGGCCCTGCCCCCTTCTCCTTAGCTCAGGATGGTAGATAAACCTCAGTTGCCTGACTGTCTTTGAGCCTCTTATCTTCAGTGTTTCTGTATGTACAAAATTAAATTAAATTTGTTTTTCTTTTGTTAATGTGTCTTTTATCACTTAATTATTAGACCAGCCAAAGAACCTAGAAGAGAAGAAAGAAAAAGTTTTTATTCCTTACAATCTCTATTACATTCTTGAGCTTTTCCAAGATAAAAATGCCAGGACACTATTTCGAGTTAGTCATGTTCTAATACATTCAATGAACTTTGCTTTCTTTGTACTTTGAATGTTAAATTATTATATATATGTTTATATATGATACTACATATAGTATATCAATTGCACTGTAGTTTGCCAAGGTGATTTTTTTCCTTTGGCTGGTGCTTACTAAGTCTATTAAACATCCTCACAGTTAGTAATAAATTGTGAGACATAGGCAATACTTTCTTCCTAATTAAAGGGAAAAAAAATTTCCTTGTCCTTTCTCCTGCAATTTTCTTAAAGGAGTATTACTCAAGAAAAAAGATACTATAATGTAATTGTTTGTTTTAAAATCAGTGTAATGGGTACTTCCTTGGTGGCATAGTGGTTAAGAATCCACCTGCCAATGCAGGATACAAGTTTGCTCTCTGGTCCAGGAAGATCCCACATGCCACGGAAAAACTAAGCCTGTGTGCCACAACTACTGAAGCCAGCACACCTAGACCCCATGCTCTGCAACAAGAGAAGACACTGCAGTGAGAAGTCCGTGCACCAGAACGAAGAATAGCCCCCGCTCGCCACAACTAGAGAAGGCTCACACAGAGCAACGAAGACCCAACGCAGCCAAAAATAACTAAATATAAATAAATATTTTTTTTTTAAAAAAAGAGATCAATTTAATGTATGACTAAAGTAGGAAAATGAAGTTTTTTTTGGTGTAAGATATTTTTCCTAAGGGTATGTATTTGGTGCATCTAATTTGCTTGCCTCTCTAAGCCCAATTATGCCACCTTTAGTGATAAAATATTTAAGTAATCATTTGGCTGCTTTTATCATGAGCTTATAAACACATTTTGTTGTTATTGTTGTCATGATTGTCTGAAAGTAATATTATTCATTGCTTTGGGGAAAAAAGTCAGTTTTAAATAAAATGACATGTTACAGAATGTTACTTCTAAAACTCAGAAGACCTACCTATTTTCTAAGTTTGTCTTTATACATTACTGGTTGTGCTGAAGCGTTGAATGCTACTCTAGTGGAATTTGGAGCATTGCAAAATTCCTAAATCATGCCAGACAATGGTTTATTCTCACAGTTTTAGACATGGTTAGTTAACGGAACTCTATTTAATCCACTGCAGCAAGTAAGAAAAATGTGAGTGTTTTGTCGTGTTTCTGCTCTGGTTGTTACTGGCATTGCTTTTGCTCCAGGAAGCTTTTCACCCAGTTCTAGTATTTTATTTTATTTTATTTTATTTTATTATTTTATTTTATTTTTTGACTTGTGGACTCTTTTTTATTGTGTTTAAATTAGTTTGATGGCCTGGTATAGACCAGTTCTAGTATTTTAAAATGAATTGTTACTAGCTCACAGGGGCTCTTGGATCTTTCCATTCAAGGTTAGCAGGACATCCTAGCCTCTCACCTCCTTCTTTCATGTCTGAGGATAGTCAAACAAACAGAGATGGATTTAAAAGAGATCATGAGATATTTTCCTGTATAAATTTTCAAAAAAATATGTTGGTTTATGTTGATATGTTTAAAAATGTCCTGGCTAATACAAATTAATTTCTCCAAATGTTTTCTGTTTCATTTATTTATTTTTGGTTCACTAGGCATAGAATTTAAGTTGTTGATTGCTCAATAAACATTTTTAAACCATGAGATAGTCTTTTGTTTACAAAAGACAACTCAATGTACTTTGAATATGTTCCCTCAAGGTGATAACAGTCTTGATTGTTTCACTTAAGGCAATTGTCAATTTTTAAATGATTTAAGAAGATTAGCACTGATTCCACCCATGATCTTGCCCTGGGAGTCCCAATGTCACCAAATACTAAGACTGACATCATCTTAGAAAAAATTTCCCTCAACCTCTCTGCCATCTGTCTTTGTGTCTTGTTATCCACTTTACCATTCTACCATCTGCCACACCACTGAAGTGACCTGTAATTAAGAATGTTGAAGAAAATCCACTCTAAATTATGATTGGACACAGTTTTCATGGCTCTTAAAAAATAGCGTTGTTTCTGTTTTTGCTATTTGTCAAGATTCCCTTGCATGGGGGCATCAAGAAGACTGGCATGTGCATGGAATAACCTTACTGTCTTAATGACCACTAATTCTGCATTTTATTTTTCAAACAGCACAGATATATGACAACATACAGCTGCTTCTTCAAGAAAGAAGGTAAAACATTTTATCTGGTGGAGATGTTCTATTATATTTCCCTTCTGGGAATATGATATATATTTTTGGTTTTTCTTAAATAATTTCTTGTACCATGAACTTACTTTTAATTTTCTTTGAAAGCTGTACTATAATTCTCTTATTAGTATATTTTTAATATAATATAGAATGTTTTGGTCATATAAAATATGTGTTTTGAAAGGAAAACAAGAACAGCTAATTTGAAAAATCTGCTTAAAAAGATCAATTATATAACATGCATAATATTATAAAATTTCATGAATTTTATTTTAATATCTGTATTCCAAATGCCAGATGTTCCCTTAATGATAAATCCTGTGAGAAGAGGAATTTTTCTCACTTTATTTTTAATGATTTCAAAATTTATTCAACTCACAGATTTGCAAAACACACTGCAGATATCTTCTTGAATTTCCATATTTTCTGCTTCTTAAGACAACACATTGCCATTTGGAGTAACTTTTATGGCAAATTAAATCATTTGGAAGTACAATGTCAAACATCACTAAGTAAAAGGGAGATGGAAAAAAGTGTTTAGGTTATTACAAACAATTGAGTGGACTCACTCTTATAAATCCTTCTCATCTTTAGAAATGGCATGCCACATATTTTTAATAGGTTGTCCTCTGAACATGCTTAGATATGCAGGTGCTGCTTGAAGCCTCACAACAGTCTCCAGCCATGTCCTTCAACACCTCTAGGCTTACATCCCAAGCCCTTCACTCACTGTTGAGTAACTACTGTTGCTAGAGTGATCTTACCTAATGGTGAATCAAAAACTCTCCAAACTCCTATTTCTTATGTTGAAGTTGTAAACCCTTGGGAAATACATCTCAAACCAAACTCTCTTCACCATCAAAAATGTGAACATAAGAACATAAGAAGGCAATTTAGTTTGCTTTCCAAACTAAACATTTGTAACTGCTTTTTTTATAGCTCCTGAGACAACAAGAATTTTGCAATACCTTTAACATCCTGGTGGTACTCTAAGACAGGGGTCCCCAACCCTCAGGCCATGAACGAGTACCAGTGCATGACCTGTTAGGAACCAGGCCGCACAGCAGAAGGTGAGCAGCGGGCGAGCAAGTCAAGCTTCATCTGTATTTACAGCTGCTCCCCATCACTTGCATTACTGCCTAAGCTCCGCCTCCTGTCACATCAGCAGCAGCATTAGATTTTCATAAGAGAGTGAACCTTACTGTGAACTGCACACTTGAGGGATCTAAGTAGGGTCCAATGCCTGATGATCTGATGGCAGGTGGTGAGGGTAGTGCTGGGGAGTGGGTACAAATACAGATTAACATTAACAAAGAGGTTTGACTGCACAGAGACCATAATAAATTAGTTGCTTGCAGATGCATATCAAAACCCTCACAGTGAGTGGCAAGTGACAATTAAGCTACATCTCGTGGCAGTCTTTATAGTGGCAAGTGAGTTGATATACTTCAACTGTACAGCTGCATCTGGTGGCAGGCTTGAAGTCAGAATCTGACACTTATTTTAGTCTGTGCATGGCTCGCCCATTATTTTATTTACCACTTCCATCTGCACCTCTTTCCTGCACTGTGTGCTGGTCTCAGTCACAGTTTTGATAAGCCCACAAGCTAACCCTAGCCAAAATGAGTAATACACAAACATTGCTGGAGAGCTTCTTTGAAAAGAGGGGGAAGACCCAATGATGAGACAGCAGAAGACTCTAAGATGGCCAACAAAAAGAAAGCTGTATTTAAAAGAAAATACCAAGAGTTATACTTAAATTACAGGTTCATCCCAACAGGTGGTTCACATTTCCCAAGCCTGTTTTGTGTAATACGTGGCTACGGGCTATCCAACGAAACCGTGAAACCTTCAAAAATGCTTTGCCACATCGAGAGCAAGGACCCAGCATTAAAAGACAAGCCTTTGGAGTTTTTTTAAAAGAAAAAAAAAAAAACATGAACATGAAGAACAGAAGCAATTATTGAAGGCCACAACTTCATCAAATGTGTCTGCACTGAGAGCATCATTCTTAGTGGCTAACTGCATTGCTAAAGCTAAGAAGCCCTTTACTGTTGGTGAAGAGTTGATCCTGCCTGCTGCTAAGGACATTTGTCATGAACTTTTAGGAGAGGCTGCACAAAAGGTGGCACGTGTTCCTCTTTCGGCTAGCACCATAACTAGATGAATTGATAAGATAGCAGAGGATATTGAGGCACAATGGTTAGAGGAGATTAATAAGTCACCATGGTACACCATCCAGGCTGACGAGTCTACCAATGTTGACAACAAGGCAACAATGCTTGTTTTTGTGCAATGTATTTTTCAGGAGGAAGGCATGAGGATATGTTATATGCACTTTTGTTGCCAAACTACACCACAGCTGCAGAACTATTCAAGTCTTTGAATAATTGCACGTCAGGAAAACTGAACTGGTCATTTTGTGTCAGTATACACACAGACAGTGGCTGCCATGACTGGATGGTTTTCTGGTTTCACTATTCGGGTCAAAGAGGTCGCTTCTGAATGTGAGTCTAGGCAGTGTCCTCCATGGAGAAATGCTGGTTAGCCAAAAAACGTCACCTGAACTTAACAAGGTTTTGCAGGATGTGGTTAAAATTATCAACCACATTAAAGACATGCCCTTAACTCACGTCTGTTCGCGCAGCTCTGTGAGGAGAGGGACGCAGAGCACACACATCTTTTCTTACACATAGAAGAGATGACTTTCTAAAGGTAGATCACTGGCCAGAGTTTCTGAGTTATGAGAGCCGCTCCAGAGATTTCTTTTAGAAAAACATTCACCACTGGCAGCACATTTCAGTGACATGGCATGGGTCCCAAAACTTACTTACTTGTGTGACATATTCAACCTGCTCAACAAACTCAATCTGTCACGTCAGGGGAGAACAACAACTGTGTTCAAGTCGGCAGATAAAGTGGCTGCTTTCAAAGCCAAACTGGAATGATGCGGACGATGAGTGTACATTGGGATTTTTGACAGTTTCAAACATTAGCAGAGATTTTGAAAGAGACTGAGCCAGGGCCTTCTTTCTCCCAGCTGGTGCATGATCACCTATCTCAGCTTTCAAAAGAGTTTGAGCATTACTTCCCAACCACAAAAGACCCCTGAACTGGGAAGGAATGGATCTGTAACCTATTTGTGAATAAGTCAGGTGAATTGACTTTGTCCGTGCTAAAAGAGGATCAACTGCTTGAGACTGCAGATGACGGTGGCCTTAAAAGTATGTTTGAGACATCTTCAGATCTCCATATGTTCTGGATTAAAGTCAAGGCGGAATATCTGGAGATTGCCACAAAAGCACTGAAAAGCCTGCTTCCATTTCCAACATCTTATCTTTATGAAGCAGCTGTTTTTTTTTTGCAGTGACAGCAACCAAAATGAGATTATGGAGTAAACTGGACATAAGCAACACACTTTGGGTGTCACTGTCTCCCATCACCCCCAGATGGGACCATCTAGTTGCAGGAATACAAGCTCAGGGCTCCCACTGATTCTGCATTATGGTGAGTTGTATAATTATTTCATTATATATTATAATGAAATAATAATAGAAATAAAGTGCACAATAAATGTAATGAGCTTGAATCATCCCAAAACCATCCCCCGCTCCACCCTGGTCTGTGGAAAAATTGTCTTCCATGAAACCAGTCCCTGGTGCCAAGAAGGTTGGGGACCGCTGATCTAAAACATATAATCTTATTTTAATATGTGAATGAATTGTCATATTATATGAAATAGATGGACCTTTATCCACTATAAGCCATTACTGCTTATCATCTGAGTAAATAATGAAGAATCTTATGGTGAATAAGGCATATGAGAAGAGGATAGATAACTTCATGGATGCATCTAAGTGCCTTATATACACACACATACATATATATATGTTTTTATATATACACGGTATTAAGATCATGTTGACAGACAGCTATCATTGTTATTTATCAACATTTGCACATAGAGTTATGCTATGTAATCTTGCTATATAGTCAAGGACAGTAAATTATGTGTTTAATACATTGTCTCTACTTTTCAAAATAATTGTAACTTATGATATATATGTGTGTACGCATGTGCATTTGTATGCATATACAGACGTACAAACATACACACACACATACATACATTCAAATAGTACGTGATGTATGAAGACTGTTATCTGAGGAGTTTCTGAGATATGGTCAAAGTATTCACTATGATATTCAAATCTACTGATCTTTGAAGGACAAAAATAAATTTAACTCCAATACAGTGAAAACACCATAAAGATACTTGTGTCCTTCTTTTGTTTATTCTTTCCCACTCATTTTAGATAAATCAATGAGCAGAAATGAAATTAACATGTGAGACTTTTGAAGGCCAGCTGCTGCTGCTGGCATGCATTCGAAGCTAATGGCTAATCTTCAAGTACAGTGCTGATTTTGCTAAAACCTGAATCCTCTTTCATCCTGACAGCCTATGTTTCTGAGCCAAAATCAGGGGACAGTTCTTGGATTCCTGAATCTCTTATTTGAGAGCATTGCAGCATAAACAGATGCAGTGTAGGGGAGAAGGAACATGTTTTTACCCTCATTCAGATCTGAATGATGCTTTATCTTTAGTTCATGTTATTATTTTAAAAGAAAATTGTGGGAAAATGTTACCTATAAATTATCAAAGATATCAAAATTATCTATATTTAAATACTGTATACATTTTTACTTTATTATTTTATACCTGAACCAGAAATATTTGAAATTAAATATACTTACACCACCCTAAAACATTTTAATTATATGTATATATTTGCTTGTTGTAATTTGGCATTCTAGCATTTTGTCTGTTGATGTTTGTGTTATTTTTCAATAATTTCCAAATGGCATAACTCACAATCCATAACAGGGAGCTTCATTTTAGGATAGTGCAAGAGATATTTTGCCAGTTACAAAACTAGTGACTTTTATTTTGTTATGATAGTGATTTGACCTTGGTTTCCAGTTTTTCTGAATTTTAGAAAACATCCATCTAACAGAATTCAAATGAACAAACTGAAATAAACAAATTGGACAATTTAGTGACAATTTAGTAAAATAAACTGCTCAAAGTGATGGCTTCTTTAATTGAACAGCAATCAATTTGGTGAATTGTCATTTTGTTAGACTGTTTCATAGTCCACCTGCCATTTTACTTCTCTTGAAGATTGACATCAGTTGCCAAAACAAATTAAGAAATGCAGGTTTTGTGTTAATTATATATTTATAATATATATTATATATACACGCATAAACATATTTATGTCCACTGAAGTGTCTCTATATATGTACATGTAAACATGTATATCTATCTACTTGCTCCACATCTAAAAAGATCTAACAATGGAGTAGAGAAGGAGGACATATATGTTCGCATAGTTCACATACACACATATATATTTATATATATTTACATATGTATTCATACATAAAAGTATACATATATAATTTATATGGTGAGAAAATATAAAAAATATTCTCTTCTTTTAAATTAATCCTCAATCCATTCCATCATAAGCCTTTACTGACTATTCATTTCCCAGACATGATAACACATTATGAAATAAATATATAAATGTCTGAATAAATTTTTCTCCTTATTAACAATAGTAAAAAACATAATGAAATGTGATTGGAATACTCATGAAACATTAGAGTAGATGTATTTCTATTAAGAACTTCAGGTATATAATTATTATAATGATGATAATGGTGATTTTTCAGTGCAATTAGTCCAGAGAAATATAGAAGATGTCAGGCAACTGGGAAGAAAAATATAGAAATATGATTTTTTTCACAAGATTTAATTTGATGTCTATAAAACCCATGAGACTAATTCAAGAAAACAAACAACTAGAAACTTAATGAGATAGCCTTCCTGTATCCTCCAAACCCTTCTCTCGTGCTTGGTAACTTCATCATCTACAGAGATGAATCAACCAAACTTCTGGACAATCAGTTCCCTCATCTGCTTGTTTACATTCTCCCAACTCCTTAGAGTCTCCTAATATGACACTGAACTCTCCCCAGAAATCTCTAGTCACTACCTCCTTTGCTTCTAGGTCAGTTACATACACAGAAATTCTTATCTTTTTGAGACTCAAATTCACTTTCATGTTCTAGCTTCCTCCATCTCCCTGTAAATTTAATTCTAGTTTTCATAACTAAAACTTGTCATGTTAATATTTTCTGTTACTTTGTCCTTCACTTTTTCTAATGTGCTTATTTAGCAGATTACCAAACTTAGATCTATCTCGTAATCCAGGCCTACATTCGAACTTTGAGAAATTTCTGGAATAAATTACACAATCAAGTTGAATGAATACAGTAATTTTAAAAGAAAAATAAACACTCTAACTAGCACTCAATACCAACAATTACCTTTTAAAAAAATGTAGTATAGAAAAGAAACATTATAATAACAGTAATTAAAGAAATGACAGACAACTAGGGTATGCAAGATTTGTTAAATAATCATAAAGTCAAACTAGAAGTGAAAAAAAAATTCAAAGAATGGAAACATAATTGTTTTCTTGAATATAAATACTCACTGTTTTATTATAAATAGAAAATTTTATTTTAGCTATTAATTTAAGCTCAAAGCATCTATAGGATGATCATTAAATTAGGCAAAATTCTAAATATTACATAAATAATAAATTATAAGCATTTTAAAATGAATAACAAAATGATTAAAGTTGTAATAATTAATGCTTGATAATAATTTACAATTATACAGATTAATGGAATTTAGTGACTAGTAATAGACACAAATGTAATGGCTATTTAGTACCTACAAAGGACCCATTGAAAAACAATGCAGAAAAACAAAGTACTAATTAATAGTGTTGATACATATGCCCAACTATTTAAAGACAAAATAATCTAAATACTAACACAAGCATTCATCAAAATAAATTCTCGAGATATCAAAGATTTAAATTTTAAAAAGTGAAACCAGAGGTGTATGTGCAAAGGAGAGCAAGAATAAGACAAAAAATAATATTACAGGACAAATCCAAATATCAAATTTGTCTGTCATTATTGTGAATTAAACACATTTCAATTAAAGATTAAACATGAAATTTTAAAATGTCAAAACACATCTATTTGCTATCTATTTTTAAAAGATTTGAAAAAAATTGTGCAGCCAAATTGCATCTGAGGAACTTTAGTATAGAATTCTCTTGATGGTTGATTTTTTTCCTTTTTTTTTTTGGCCACACTGTGTGGCATGCAGGATCTAGTTCCCTGACCAGGGGTCGAACCCATGCCCCCTGCATTGGGAACATGGCGTCTCAGCCACTGAGCCACCAGGGAAGTCCCAAAGGTTGATTTTTGACACAGAGAAACCAAGTCAAAATATAAGCAAAATACAGAGGATTTGAGTAACTTAATTTAATACTTATATAAATTAATTTGTACTCAACAAACCTAACTGATTTTCTTTCTAAAGACATGTAAACCATAAAGAAAATTTGATTATGCATGAAGTCGCAAAATAAAGGTCAACAAATTTCAAAATCCACCTTCTTACAGCCCATGCTTCCTAAAGACAATGCAATCAAATCAGACATCTACAAAAAAAAAAAAACAAAACTAATGTTAAATTATAAATGTATCTTCTTATAATAACAAAATGAAAGTGAAATGAAAGATACATTCTTTTATAAAGAACATATCCAAAAAACAGAAAAGCTGTTTTGCCAAAAAATGTACAAAACTGAAAATATATCAACCAAGTTTTCTCCTCAGGAAGTTATTTAAAAAATGGAAGAAGTAAATTACTAAGCATTAAAGTATGAATCACAAAATTTAAAAAAATGGTAAAATTTTGGAATCACATGCACAAAACTTGGGCAATCAGAATCAAGGAAAAAATATGTATAGGCATACATTTTAAAAACATACATAAAAGAATATAACTAGATAAATTATAATTACTTATCTCAATAAATATTAAAATGACAAGATGTAAAAATCCACCCCAAAATGTGTTCACAAATTTCTTGCAGAAGTACAAAATACATGAATCACAAAAACCTACAAAATAATCATAAAAATAATGAAAGATTACCCCATCGTAAGGAATCTAGCCAGGGTGGTCTTTTAGCTTTTATCTTCCTCTCTGTCTCATGGCTTTCCCACAGCCTGTACCCTTTCCCAGGATTTATCATTTTCCTCACAGATTAGCAATGGATTGCCCAACATCATAAATGTTTTGTCCCCAAACTGGGCTCACTGTGGATTTTAGCATCCATACCAGGTGTTGGGGACAAACTGGCATATCTTGGCTTTTATTCCTGCAGTGAATATGGTCTCATCAGGGCCTTCAAAGACAAGGACATAGACGGGCCTGTCTCATTCCCAACTCCCTAAGAGGTTTTGTACCTCCTTTATAGATTTATAGGGCCCCGTGTGCCCAGGGAGATCCCCCTCATTGGGCCAAATCTCCCAGAGGCTAGAATGATCCAATCTATAAGGGAGTGAGGACATTGAGCCCCCCAGCACCATGTAGGCACTACTGGAGGGCAGGGTGTGTGGTGATGTTGCCTATTTTCTGTGTCTCCTGCTCAAATCAGAAAAACGCCATCACCACACTGTCCCCATCACCACAACTCCCACCGCCACCCGGTATCCCGGTATCCCGTAGCCTCACTAATGATGCCTGCATGCTTTCCTTGGCTTTTTGCTGGAACTTGGCAGCTATAGTAACAAGTTCAGTGAGAGTATATTCTCTCATCATGAACATTTCCTGAATTGGGGACTGCCCTACTCTCTGAGGTTGTTGTTGCTGTGTTTTAGTTTTCCTTTGTATTAGGGGTATTTTGTCCATTTCATTGTCAATCATCACAACATCTTCCTCTTTGCTCTCCTCATTTTCCCAGGGATCTCACCCTTAGGGTCCCACAAGCTTTGCAACGGTGCTCAGACTTTATTCAAGGCAGCTTGTATTCTCCTAGGTTTGCAAAACGGCAAGCTGAGGTCTCCAACTTATTATCCTGCTCTCCCATCTTGTTTGCCAGCCCTGAAGCTAGCAGAGTAGTGGACCACTGCATTTTCTTCTCTAATCTCAGCTCTTCTTTCAACTTTCTAACTCAAGCTTCAACCTCCAGTTAGGGATCAGTAGCCAGCTAAACTACCCACAGCAGAGGCCAGCCCACTGCACAGGCCTTCATTTCCTTGCTTTTGCTACAGTGCACAGTTCCTCACCCAAGGGTATCAAGCCAGCCAGTGTTTTCAAGGCATCCCCATAGTCTATAAGCATCTGTCTTATGGGCCACCCCTCCCCACGTGGAGGTTGACGGCTTATTTTGGATCTCCCCTGTCGATGCCTCTTTTTCCTAAAACCCATTTCTTTGGTCTCCTGGCTAACTCAGCAATTGTTGGGTGAAATTTGAAACTGGCCCCTGTACAAGGAAGGCAAGCAGAGACCAATAGAAGAGGCAGACCATTCCAGATTGGTAAATGGCAGACCATTCCATATTGGTAAGTGGCAGGTGTTATAAGCAAGGAAACTTACATATAAGGCTTGTCTTGGTGGCCACAAGACAAGGGGATATCTGCACCTGCCTGTCAGAATCTTAGAAGTTTATACAGAGGCCTTAACTGGGTTTAGTCACATGATCAGTCCAGATGGTCTCAATAACAGTTTACTCTCTCAAAGCTGTATCCTTTAAATAGCTCCTAGCATTGGAATGATGGGCAGAACATACATTTTTAGGACAAGGGAGGGGATGGGAAATCTATGATGGCCTGGATCCAGCTCACAGGTCAACCATCAGTCAAGTCCTCTTGATGACATCCTCTAACAAGAAGTTTTGAAAATGGGGAATAAACTGAGGGAGTAAGAACTCCAGAAGATAACATTTAAAATGAATACAAGCAGTTCAAAAATGTGCAATTGGTACAGAAATAAACTAAACATAAATGAAACAGAATCTAGAGCCCCAAACCAGTATAAATGTTCATTAGTTTATCATTAATTAATATTCTAACTTAAAATGTCAAACCTGTGTCCTTGTTCATAGCATGTTATCACCAGTGGGCCAAAAATGGACAGTTCCTTTCTTTCACTTTTTCTACTTTATGCTGAATCCCCACTGCTATTTCCCTAACTCCAGTAAACTTTCTACTATAAAAATGTTACATGTTCTTGAGTATAGGTGTTTGAACACATATCTTTAGCTGTGTTTTTTAGCTTGTGTATATAATGTTTAATTTACACAAATATTTTGCTAGATATATTTTTTGCTTTTCACTTCTTGATTCTTCTCACTCATCATTATGTGTATTAGTTCAGCCTATGCTGCTGTGTGTATATCTAGTTTGTTGTTGACTATATTCCATAGTGTGTCTGATAGTTCCATGTGATGAAAGTGTAGATTATTTCTAAATGCTCTTGATACTCTCAAATACACTACACTTACCAATGTGAAGAGTTTTTATGTACCTTTGCAATGGAGATTAGATAGGTAAATAGATATAGATAGATGATAGATAGATAGATAGATAGATAGATAGATAGATAGATAGATATAGATATAGATAGATAGATGATAGATAGATAATCTAGGTGAGTCTTGTGGCATACTAATAACCACTTGCATTATGTACTGCCAGATGGCTTTCCAGGTTTGCTGACAAATTACACTACCATGAGAGATGCAGGATGCTTTCTGCTTTCTGAATTCTCATCAAACTTTTGTGTTACTTACCTTTTTTAGTGTTTGTCAATGTCATGAGTGTAAAGTCCTCTCTTTTCTCATATTTGCCTTTCTCTGATTACTTGTGAGTTTAAGGAGTTTTTATACTCTTTATCTATTCATAAATGAAGAGATACAAAACAATTTAAGATCCACTTCTCCATTAATTATGTGCAACTTAAGAAATCTGTCAATTAAATCATATGAAACAATAACTGTATGCTACATGCAAATTCCAGGGATGATAAAAAGTAAAAATAATAATTTTGTATCCTTTGTGTCTGGTATGTTTTAGTTATTAATTATCTGTTTCCCCAGCTATAAATTGCTTAATTATATGTGACCATATTTCTATTTGTTGTCCTGTATTTATCTTATTTAATTTAAGCTTGCCTTTGATGACCTAAATTGTATGCCTTTCTTGATAAAAGATGATAATACGAATAATAAAACAAAATAATAGCTTACATTTTAATGTATATTAATTGCTGCATTTATTTAGATGTTATTATATTCCATGCACTGCTCTAATCTTATTCCATGTATGAACTTGATTAATCTTCATAAAAATACAATGACCTATATAACACTGAAACAACAACAACAAAAAACCCTGATGCACAAAGACATTAAGAAATAGGCCAATGGCAAAAACAAAAGCAACAACACAACAAAAACCAAACATGTGCCAGTATTTGAAAATAAGCAGTCTTAACTCTATAGTCTGTGCCTTTACACCCTGCATTCCAATTATTCTTAAGCATCATACAGATGATTTCTATACCGTATAAATTGTGTCAATATCTGGCTTTAATTAACATCCTATAGGTTGAATACAATCACTGGTTTTTATACACCCAAATCATTGTTTTCTCCTTATGAATTATCCCTTTTATCTTTCTAAAGATCTGTTTACCTGACTCAAGATTATACAGTTATTTATCAGTTTATCATCTGGCATTTTCTATAATTAGCTTCACAATATTAAATCATTTTACATATTTTATAGCAAAATATGGGCCATTTTTTTCTTGCATGTGGTGTGCCAGATTGTTCTAAATCAAATCTTAAATATTCCACCTCTCCCCATTTATTTCAGGTATCATTATTGTCATATCTGCCAATGTACATCTGTTTATGAGCTTTCTAGTGTTTTCAATTAGTCTTTTATTTTCCTGATTTTTTGGCAAAAAAAGATGTTTTTAAATATATGGCTTTGTAGTAAGTATATTGGTACACCTGCTAAGTTGATTTCTACCTTTTTGCTTTTAAGAAATTAATTAGTAATGGACCCTAACTCTTTTAAAATTACAAATGTGTAGAGTTGACAAAAATACATAGTTAAAATTTTTCCCTTGAATGTAAACATATGTATCTATTACTGGAAGAAGGAGTGATTAAAAACTTTATAATACTAAAATTCATAATTCATGAACTGATTTATCTCTTCATTTTTAATTCAGATCTTCTTTATGTTGTTTATTGACATAAATTTTTGTATTGTCTTGTGACATGTATTAATTTACTTTCTTGGTTTCTAGTTAATCTTGTTTTTAGTTTTTATACTAAGTACTGTTCTAAATAAAAATTATTAAATTTTGTAAATTGATATTATATTTAGCAATTGCAATGAAGTCTCATCAATTTTTAGTTTCAGATTCTGATGTATTTTTTAAGACTTTTTAAAAAAGATAAGTTTAGTTTTACAGCAAAATTGGGAGGAAGATATAGAAATTTCATATAACTCCTGCACCTACACACATGCATGGCCTCCTCCATTATTAACATCACTCACCACAGTGTTAGTTTTTCACCAAGGATGAACCTATATTGACGTATCATTATCATCCAAGAAAGCATTAGGGTTCACTCTCGATATTGTACATTCCATCAGCTTGGATGAATGTATAAGGACATATATCCATCATTATAATATGAGACAGAGTATTTTCACTGCCTTAAATATCCTCTGTGCTCTACCTATTCATTTCCCCACTCCTCCACCCACGGAAACCATTGATCTTTTTATTATCTCCATAGCTTTGCCTTTTCCAGAATGTCACATAATTGGTATCTTACTATATGTAGCCTTTTCAGACTGGCTTCTTTCACTTGGTAATATATATGCAAGTTTCTTTCATGCCTTTCCATAACTTCATAACTCATTTCTTTTTGGTGCTGAGTAATATTCCATTGTCTGGATGTACCACAGTTTATCTATCCATTAAACTACTGAAGGACATCTTGGTTGCTTCCAAGTTCTGGCAGTTATAAACAAAGCCACTATAAACATTCATGTGCAGGTTTTTGTATGGACATAATTTTTAACCCTTTTGGGTACATATAAAAGAGAGTGATTACTCAGTGGTATGACGAGTATGTTTCGTTTTGTTGAAAAAAGAAAAGAAAGCTATTTTCTAAAATAACTGTGCAATTTTGCATTCCCACCAGCAAAGAGAGTTACTGTTGCTCTACATCCTCACCAGCATTTGGTGTTGCCAATATTCTAGATCTGAACTATTCTAATAGTGCTGTCTCGGTGTTTTAACTTTCATTTCCTTGATGTCACAATGTGGAACATCTTTTCTTGTGCTTATCTGCCGCATGTAAGTATTCTTTGGTGAGAAATATTTTGAGATTTTTAACCTATTTTTAATTGATTTGTTTTCTTAGTTGATTTTGAGTTCTTGTATATTTTGGATAACAGTCCTTATCAGATGTGTCTTCCCACTCTTGGCTTATCTTCTTATTCTGAGATTGTCTTTCACAGAGTAGAAGTTTTTAATTTCAATGAAATCAATCTTATTCTTTCTTTCATGGATGATGCCTTTGGTATTGTATCTAAAAACACATCCTCATACACAGAGTCATCTAGCTTTCGTCTATGTTACTACTTTCCAGGAGTTTTAGAGTTTTGTGTTTTACATGTAGGTTAGTGCTCCATTTTGAGTTAATTTGTGAAGGATGTAAGGTCTGTGTCTACATTCATTTTTTTCTCATGTGGATGTCCAGCTACTCCAGCACCATCTGTTGAAGAGACTATCTTTGGTCCATTGCATTGTCTCAGCTACTCTGTCAAAAATCAAATGTAGTTGACTATATTTATGTGGGTCTAATTTTTGGGTCTCTATTTTGTGACATTGACCAATTTGCCTGTTCTGTTGTTAATACTACACCATCTTAATTGCTATGGCTTTAAAGTACATCTGGAAGTAGGGTGGCATATGTCCTCCAACTTTGTTCTTCTCCTTCAATATTGTATTGGCTATTCTGGGTATTTTTGCTTCTCCTGCAAACTTTAGAATCAGTTTGTCAATATTCAGAAAATAACTTGCTGGGATTGATGGATTTTTAATGTGGCTGATGAAATCTGCAAATGATAAAAAAGTTAACTCTCTTCTCCTTCTAACAGATATCACAGCATTCTCTCACAGCATTTTTCTCTTGTTTTAAAGTTCACAGGGTTTAACTTAATAGCAGTAGTGGCAGCCACGCTCCTATAAATTGTTTTTTCAAGTTTAAAAGAAATGCATTTTAGTTACTCCATGAATTTTTTTAAGATTTATTTTATTATTTATTTATTTATTTATTTGGCTGCATTGGGTCTTCGTTGCTGCGCATGGGCTTTCTCTAGTTGTGGTGAACGGGGGCTACTCTTTGTTGCAATGCATGGGTTTCTCATTGAGGTGGCTTCTCTCGTTGTGGAGCACAGGCTCTAGGCACATGTGCTTCAGTAGTTACAGCTCCTGGGCTCAGTAGTTGTGGCTCACAGGCTCTATAGCACAGGCTCAGTAGTTGTGGCACACAGGCTTAGTTGCTCCGCAACATGTGGGACCTTCCAGACCCAGGGAAGATTGGCAGGTGGATTTTTAGCCACTGTGCCACCAGGGAAGCCCCATTGCTCCATGAATTGTGATGATTGTTTTAAGTGTGTGTAATACAGGCATCATAAAGTAGAATGTTCTTTTCCATTCCTTACTATAGAGTATATTTTTAAAAGTCGCATATATGAAATGAGATTTATCTAAATATTTTCTGAATGTATTGAGTTTATTATGACTCCAATATTTTATTAATATAACAAAATAAATAATAGATTACAAGTGGCAACAGAACAGTCCAAGATTTACACAGTGCATAGAAAGGTTTTCCATTACCTATTCACTTCCTTTGATAGTCTCTCAAGCATACATACTATATCCTGGGATGACATTTTTTTCTTAAATGTCTTCTATTTCTAAGGAGTTTTCACACAGATTTTTACGTCAGTTTTCCAGCTCCACACACTCCGCTCTCCTCTCACGTCTGAAGTATCCCCATTTTGGGGAGGGAGCCAACACCTCATACTAGCTATTCTTTTTTTCCCCACATGGAAATTTATTATAACAGAAGTTTAACATTTCAAATCTATGGAATAAATATTAACTATTCAAAAATGGATGTTGTGTAACAGCTTCTGCATACAGGAAATTAAATTTAAATTTTGCATACACAACGTTAATATAAATTAAAAACCTAATAATCATAAATAGCAAAACTCGAAAGGTACTAGAAAAAAAGTGTTGATAAATGCATCCAAAAATTAACTATATCAATATTAAAAATAACAGTAGAAAACAAAGGACAGGGCTCCCTAGGTGGCGCAGTGGTTAAGAATCCGCCTGCCAATTCAGGGGACATAGGTTTGACCCCTGCTCCAGGAAGATCCCACATGCCCCGGAGCAACTAAGCCCGTGCACCACAACTATTGAGGCTGCACTTTAGAGCCCGTGAGCCACAACTATTGAGCCCATGTGCTGCAACTACTGAAGCCCACGCACCTAGAGCCCGTGCTCCACAACAAGAGAAGCCACGGCAATAAGGAGCCCGCGCACCACAATGAAGAGTAGCCCCCCACTCACCACAACTAAACAAAGCCTGCACACAGCAAAAAAGATGCAACACAGCCAATAAAATAAATAAATTAATTAATTTAAAAAAAAACAAAAACAAAGGACATAGTCAAAGATTTAAAAATCTGTATTGGAAGAAATAATTTGCAGCATATATAGTATTGACAAAGGATTACTATCTAGGCCAAAGGTAAAAAAAGGAAAATATATCATGAATTATATATTAGTAAATATAATAAGTCACAGACTTAAACTTCCAGTAGCTACAGATTATAGATGTATTTGATAGCCTTTTAAGCAAGAATGTTTAACTGATTCAAAATAAACTTTAATTAAACATATAAGAAAATCAGACATATAAAATCCTAAAGAATGATCCAGCAATCCCACTACTGGGTATATACCCAGAGGAAACCATAATCGAAAAAGAAACATGTACCACAATATTCATTGCAGCACTATTTACAATAGTCAGGACATGGAAGCAACCTAAATGTCCGTCAACCGATGAATGGATAAAGATGATGTGGCACATATATACCATGGAATATTACTCAGCCATAAAAAGGAATGAAATTGAGTTATTTGTAATGAGGCAGATAGACCTAGAGACTGTCATACTGAGTGAAGTAAGCCAGAAAGAGAAAAACAAATACCATATGCTAACATATATATGGAATCTAAAGAAAAAATGGTTCTAATGAACCCAGTGACAGGGCAAAAATAAAGATGGAGATGTAGAGAACAGACTTGAGGACACAAGGCAGGCGGGGCGGGAGAGGTGAAGGGGAAGCTGGGATGAAGTGAGAGAGTAGCATTGACATATATTTACTACCAAATATAAAATAGATGGCTAGTGGAAAGTTGCCGCATAACATAGGGAGATCAACTCAATGATGGGTGATGACTTAGAAGACTGGGATAGGGAGGGTGGGAGGGAGTTGTGGGAGGGAGGGTGTCGCAGGAGGGAGAGCATATGGGGATATATGTATAAATACAGCTGATTCACTTTGGTGTACAGCAAAAACTGGCACAATAGTGTAAAGCAATTATATTCCAATAAACAGCTTAAAAAAAATCCTAAAGAGAAAAGATCACTTTACAATTATTTATGAGATCTCTAAACATGTTATTGAGTTTAAAACTTAGACACATTAAATTTTAATTAGCAGATTCAACTCTGCTGAAAAAATAGAAAGACCTGAGATTATGACATATATTAAAGTACAGAATGATAGAAGGAAAAATATAGAAGAGACTATAATGAACCAAATGTTATTGGAATTGGAAGTGGAAGGAAATAGAAAGAATGGAAAGAAGGCAAATGAATAATTTGTTGAAATAAATGACTTAGATTCAAAAGACACCAGAATTCAAATAGGATAAATCTGCATGTGGGCATATCTTAGTGAAACTGCTGGTAACTAAATACAATAAGAAGTTTTAAAAAGCTGTTAGATCCTGCTATATCAATATGTAGAGCAGTTATTGAAACATTAATACAATCTCTTAGGGATCTCTGAGGAAAGCAATTGGTTACCAATTGTATTATATCCAAATCTGTGCTGCCCCGGGGTAGATTATTTAGGATAGTACATATTATTTTTAAAATTCACTAACTCTAGGACACATAATAAAATTTCAAAAATAGACTTTTAAAGGAAAGAACAAGAGTATATAAATTTTAAACCAGTATATGAGTGGGTGGGAAATTAAAGAAATATCCAAAGTCCGAAGATATCAGAAAAAAAAAAAAAGCATAAATGACTAAGTAAAGGAACACACAAATTTTTACGGCAGAAATTAGTCCTAATGTATGTACTGAAAAGTATAATCAGCAAAATGGTCTAAATTGCCCCATAGACAGTAGAGGTATTTTAAAAATATTATACCAGGAAAACCCTAAGTAAAGGACATTTGTCGTTATAATATCATCAGAAAAAACAACTTTAAAGAAAAATCTGTTAAAAGATAAACTGATGCATATTAGAATTTATAAGATTTTATTTGAGCAAACATAATACCAATCAGGCAGAGCCAAACCGAAATTGGTTAGGAGCACTCCACAGACAGAAACTAGAGGAAAGGCTTTTATAGAGAAGATGAGAAGGCAAAGCAAATAAATTATTTGATTGGCTATTGCTTAAGCAGTTGCCCTATTTAGGAAAGCCTCGTTGGCTGTGTGTATAAGTTGTTCTTAAGTTTTGTTTGCTAAGATTCGAGTGTATTGACTCTGGCTTAGGTTTTGTTTACATAAATTACCAAGGGATAAGAACCACTTCAGTCTAATGGCCTCCTTGTTTAATTACCTTAACAAGTATTATTAGGCAAAAGAGTATTATATTCTATTAATAACCAGACTAGAATATGAATGGGAAAGAAAAACAATGATTTAATCTCAGTTCTGAGTTCTGATACAAAAGTCTTAACAATAGTTAAAAAACAAACATCATCTTATTGTATTTATCTTCAGAAATGCAAGAACATTTTTAACAATCTTGTAATGCGAATTACCAGATGAACAGATCTCTAGGAAAAAACAACTTATGATCACCTCAAAATATGCAGAGAAGGTATTAAAAATATCCAAGCCATGATTTAAATTAAAATATCTTATTAGCTAGGAATAGAAGGGAAATTCATTACCTTAATAAAGAGAATCTACCAAACCTTACAACAGACAGTTAATGGTGAACATTTGTAAGTTTTCCCCTTTTTAGAATAATTGGCAACACTATTCAGGTGCCCTCTCGCATCATTTCCATTCACTACGGTAGTGACGTCCTGGCAGTGCAGTCAGATACCCCTGGGTCAGCACCTTCTTACAAGCATCCCACACATGCGTACATACACCCCAATGATACACCTAGCAACTAGAAACAAATAACCCAACCTGATAGACTAAGTTATCAATACATTGGATACAATCAGCAAACCATCAAATATGAACAAAGAGTCCCATATATATTTACTACAGGAAAAGCAATTGTATTCCTATGTATCAGTAATATACAATTAAAATGTGTACTGAAAAAAATACCATTTCAAATAATCTTTAGAAATATTTCTAACATAAGGTAGTTGACAAAATAAGATAGGAACAGGGTGTTAACAATCTTTACAGATAGAAGGACTTTTTTATGTACAGGCAGATGTTGGCAATTTAGAAGACGTAATATGTAACTAGAATTTACATGGATAGTGAGCAAATAAAATTTACTTAAAAAAAGAAAACAATGAGGGTTAGAAATTAGAAATTTAGATGAGACTCAGGCCATGAATGGCTTGTTATATCAGGTTACATAAATTGACTTTATTTTCCTGTCACTACTGAAGGAAATGGAACTTCAGCAACTCTGAAGACTGACTCAAAGCTATATTTTAGGACGAAGAGGATTCTAGTAGATGGACTGAAGCAGGGAGAGCCTGACAACAGGGAGATCATTCAAGTGTATCTTCTCTGTATCATTTTAACTTTAAATTTATTAACATTAAAATTTTCCAGTGAAATTACTTTTGTAATCCATAACCATTCAAGCAGTGCTACTCTTGGAATATGCATTGTGACAGTGTTTTCCTTTGGCATATTTATTTCTTTTGTAGCCTATAAACCTCTTCATACATCTTCTTAAAATGGCAATCACCACTACAAAAATTCTTTCGTATCTTATTAATATTGCAATAACCATTACTATGCAATGTATATTTCAGTAATATAGCAATAACCATTAGCTTACTTTAATGCTAATAAAATATATAAATATGTCACTGTAATATATTCTGCTAAGTTCATATGCATTCATTAGTTGATGACTTTAATTGTGTAATGGAAAAGAAGATAAGTCCTACAGGGAAAGTCATGGCCTTTAGAGTCAGGCCTGAACTTAATTCCCAACTCTACAGTTTTCTAATTGAAAACCTGAGTTTTTTCTTCTCAAATTTAGCTTTTAATCTCTTTACAACCATAGTAACAATGGTTGTAATGCCAACTGCACAGTGTGTTGGAAAGACTAGATGAGATAACGTATGTGAGATTCCAAGCACCCCAGTTACAACATATTATAGGCCCCAAATAAGGTGAGTTCCTTTCAAGTTTCTCTTAACGTTACATAAAACAGTGAGAGGGAATAAAAGTATGATAGCAAAGGTTCTGCTTCTGTGTATTGGGGGTGTGTGTGTGTATGTGTCTCACAGTGGGAGTGGGAAACTTCTACAGGCTGGATAATGAAAAATGTTAAAATGAGAACTGAAAAAATTAATTATTCATGCCCAATATTCAAATAATTGAAAGCATACCAATAATTGACTAAAGGTTTTAGCAGTTATTATATCATTATTAATATCATTATGGGTTAAATGAAGTTCCTAAAAATAAAATCTGAAAAATGATACAAACACTGAGAGAAGTTATAATTTTTCATGCCTATATTACTCACATGGTAAAATAGAATCAATAAAGCATATATGCACTTTTGTGTAGCACCTGCTTTTTTATGGTAAATACAGTATTTATCTTTAGAATCACCTTTGTTTAAATTCCACAGAAACTTTAAGAGATGCATGCTGTGACTTTTTTAAAAAAGGATGCTTGAGCCTGTGAGTGTGCATGTGTGTTTCCATTCAAAAGATAAGAAGAATGAAGTTGGAAGGAAACAAGACTACTGTAATTGACAAATAAGATGATAGAGTGGAATAATGGCAATGGAGAGATCAATAATAACTAAAACTACTGACTTTCATTCTAAGTAAAGGCTCCAGGGTAAGGGGACAAGTGAGACAGTGAAGTCCTGTGTTTACCAAGCTCATTCATGCATATTGCTCTATGCCCTGTTATACATAGCCCTCCTTCCTGCTGGTCAGGATTAGTCATGCTTCCATGACAGTGACTCCTAGTTTCACATGCTGGTCCCTGGACACAAGGAGTCCAAAGTGTTTGGGCAGCAGCTATTATTTATATTCTAAGGAGGCCCTTGCTGTGTCCTTTGCTAATATTGTGTCCTTTGCTAATATTATGTCCTTTGTGGGGACCAGAGTCCCCAACCTTGCGGAGAAGACCATTCCAGATACACAGAGCACAACATACCCCCAGAGTTATGGGAAATGGAACAACTCCTGTTTCTCCCCTTTGTTTCTAGCACCCATGCATTCTTCCTACTGGTGGCACATTAAAGGCTCTAATTTAATGCATTCACTACATCCTAAAGGATGGTAGTACATCTTTTCATTGTATGAAGTTTCAGCTTTAGAAGGTTGCTCTAGTGCTCTATGAGGCAGGCTTCTTCTGGACAGTTCTGCATATATAGGACCAGTACAGGCAATTTCCATCACTGCTTGGCTGTCAAGTGGTCCCTCAGGTCAGATGCTACAGTGTGTGGGGTTATATGAGTGTGGATCAGGCAATTTCTAAGCCTGTAAGTAGTCAACTATTGCAGGCTCTGCAGGAAGATACACAAAACTTATATAAGGGCAAACCTTTGGCTTGTCCAGGTCAGATGGAGCCCAAAGCAGTCCATTTGCAGAAAGAAGCTGGTTGGCCTCTCCTGTTTTAAAGAGGTACGGGTTTCATTTTTGGAGTTTTTTTTCATCTCACAGAGATGGTATGAACATATACCCTCAAATAAATGTTTCTCAATTAATTTTAACCTGCTAAATTTGGCAGTGCTAAAAAATAATTTAGTAAAAACATTGTTTGAGGTTTGTGTCCATATCAGCAGTTTGAGATAGCCTTCAAAAATAAAAGTGCCATCTCTTTTAAATAAACCACTTTTAAAGTGTTAGTCTTTGCTCTCTCTTTCTTTGCTCAATATTTTATCTAAACCAAATTACCTGTCACATTTTTTTTGCATGAAATAGTCTTTGTTAATGCTTTTCTAGTAAAGATCTGTGATCTACAGTATGAAATCATGCTGGGATCTTCATATTAAACCACATTTAAATATTGTGTTTGCTTGCATTCTAAAGGCAACATCTCCAAATTCAAAATGATAAAATAGGTATATTTAGAAAATTTAATATTATGGGCTTTGATTGAATATGAATGCTATCACATGATCTATAGTAGAGTACATATATAGTTGTATTTTTATAATTTTGTGATTGACTTTTTCAGTAAATTTATTAAATTATACAGTGTCTAAAGAAAAAATGCACTTCATCTTTTTCCAGGCTTCACAAAGTGAACCTACCACTGTACCCAGCACACAGACATAAAAATATTACCAGTCTCCCAGGGACTCTACTCGTACTTCCTCATCATGGTCACTCCCTAGCTTAACAAGTTTTACTACTACAGTATTCTGTCTTAAACAATATTGTTTAGTTTTGCATGGCTCTTCAACTTCAGATAAATGAAATAGTGCATGATGTATTCCTTTGTGCTGGGTTGTTTGCTCTACATTATATCTGAGAGGTTTATCCAAATTATTGTGTATAGTTATATGTTTATTTGCATCTCTGCTAAGTATTCAATTATATAAATATAATTGCAATTTATTTATCCATTCAAAAGTTGATGGATATTTATTAATTTCCAGTTAGGAGTCATTAAGAATAATTTCCTGTGAACATTTGAGTTCAAGTTTTTTAGAGAACACATAGTTACATTTGGGGAAAAGAAGCCTAGAATTAGAATTACTGAATTGATACCTTCAGCTTTATTAGATACTGCTATGAAGATTTATCAAGTTTTTTAATCTTTTCAAAAGAAGTGATTTTCTCTACTATATTTTTTGTTTATTTGATTGATGTTTTTATCTTTATTTCTTTCTATTGTTCTTGAGTTAGACTTATTTTTCTTTTACTCCTTTTTGGAGAACAGAATGTTAGATTACTGATTTTTAGTTTTCCTCCTTTTTAGATATATGCATTTATAACAATAAGCTTCCAGTTAAGCACTACTTTACTTGCATCTCTAAGTTTGGATAAGTCATATATTTAGGGACATGCAGTTCAACTTCCATTCAGTTTCTCTTATGATTCATTCTTTTATCCAACAGTTATGTAGGACTGTATCACTTTATTTTCAAACAGAAAATATCTAGTAATTATTAAGTCCACCAAGATGAGAGAGCAAACTCTAATGGATATTGAATCTCAAAAAAATGATGTATAATAATTTATCATATGATCAATTTTGGTAAACATTTTATTTTTACATGAAAATAAGGTACATTTTGTCACTGTTGGGCACCATGTTTTATATCTGAAATGCAGTTCAAGTTTATTGCATCGTGCAAATCTTCTATATCAGCACTGATTGTTTTTGTCTGCTGGATCTATAAGTTAATGCAAATTAATGTTTCCTGCATTTATAATGGATTAGGTTTTCTTTTAGTTATATCAGTTAATGCCTTTCAATTGCGAAGTATTGCATATAAATTTAAAATCATTATATCTTTCTGGTAGATTCTTTCACTTTATAACAAATCCTAGAGAAGGTTATTCTTTCTGAAAACATCCTTTTCTCTGCATTTTCTATGAATCTTTGGGTTTATAGGACCCTTTCTTTCTTACCTCGACTCCTGCAGGGTTTAACTCCTCTAGTCTTCCTTATTCCCTCCGGTTCATCCCAAATATGACTTCCTAAGGTTTAGCTCTACTTAAATTGTGGTTCTGTTCAAAGCCCCCTCAATGGCCCCCCTCCTTCCCATTGGATTGCATTTTGATTCTTTGTGGGGCATCCAAGAGCTTCCACTTTGGGGAACTATGATAACTTAAAGTAGGTGCTCCATTAAAGTCAGATTGCTCTTTCATCCTACAATGTGTCATGTGTGTTCCTGCCCAACTATTTGCTTTTACTGTTTCCTCTCCCTAGAATGCCAGCCAAATCCCATCCCTGCTCAAAATCCAGTCTCAATGAAAGGCCTAAAGGACATCAACTTTTATCTTCATCCCCTTCTGTAACTGGTGATTCTGATCCCACACCACACTGCCATGTATTGCTATCTGTGTGCATTCTTCACTCATGTGATAGTATTTTCTTCACATACATGTGAATGAACTGCATCCAGGAATATGCTATTCATAAAGGTACTCAAAAATGAAATACTTTATAAATGACTTAATCTTTACAAAGTAACAAAGAAAATGAACCCACGTTTCCTTTAGAGCTGTTGCAGGTACACTGAAGGTTAAAAAGCAGTATTAGCAGGACAGGTGACTTGAGAATAACTTCTCTGCATATTACTGATAAAAACACTGTCCTGCTGGAATAAAAGTAGCAGTGAAGTGAGTTCTCAGCAGGTGAACTGAAGCTGTCCCACTCAACCCTGGCAGGCGCTTATGACTCCACCCTAACCCCCAAATGGGGAAGAAAGACTTTTAGGTTGGCTTCTCCAGCCTCAAGGAGCCAGACGCAGGACTGGAGACCAGAAGCGCTTCCTCAGATAGGAAGGTTTCTGGATCCTTCCCAGGAAAACAAGGCAGTGCTGCTTCTAAACTTGCGCAGGCGCAGAGTCCCTGGATTCCCTGCCTCCCCTCCTCCCACTGCCTGTGTGTCCTGATCCCGTTACCTTGAGGGTAAGAAATATTGTTGTATTTAACTAAGACATCAGAGCCAGGAGATGGTTTAAAGATTACTTGGTAATAGATCATGTTTGGAAATAGATCAGCATGTAACATCACGGTAAATGCCACCTTACTTGAAACTGATTTACAGGAAGATTTAGTGACATATGTTCACACTTAATTCAATCATATAAAACAATTTTAAAGATTGAAACTTATGAGAGAATTCTCCAAATTTGGAATTAATTAGTATTTGGTTTGCTACAATGGATATTAAGCTAATCCAGTTCTTATGAGATGATATTTTGTAAGCAAGGTAATGTTCTATATAGTCTTTTTAGACTACTGAGCAACTTTTTTATAGCAGAGTACTGGAATTTATTGAGAAAAACAGACAAGCAATCTTTTTAAATAACTGATTTTGCTTATTTTTAGTTTGAATCAGAATCTATAATTATTTCACAGACCACTGAAAGTGTTATATGGTGCAAATTTCCAAGCATATGAAGGGATATGACAAGTTTAAATTTGATATGGTTACCCTACATAAAATGCTTCTAGATTGCTGTAACAGTATTAATCCACAGTATTGTTAAGGTGAATATGATCTTTGACATTCATATTTAGGTTTCACACATTGAAACTGATCTATTAGTCTAAGAGAATTTGTTTTTTTTGTTTTGTTTTGTTCAATATCCCTGTCATATTTTTTAAAATATAGATAAACATTAAATGTAAAAATTATATTGGGTCCGTTCTGGTTGACAAATAGGAAAGGTGATTAGTGGACAAGGGAAAACATTTTCATACTTAAGGGAATAAAGTCTGCTCAAACATCATCTGTTCTTCAGTGGTGCGCATTAACTTTCATTCAAATGTATAACAAATACTCAATATTTCATTATTCTTTTCCCAAGTTTTCAATTGTTGACACTTGACTGTAATTTCTTCATCCAATTTTGTGAGAGAATGCCAGCGGAGTTAGGTTAATACAGTGATTCAAGACAAATGCCAAGTGTATGTCTTACGAGACACATATTCTCTATAGAGAGAATCACAGAAGCACGGAGCATGGTGATATATATGAGTGTGGCACCAAAGTTCTACAGATGGATGCAGATATATAGAGTTAGGCACTTAAAGCAATTGCTTTCAGTCATCTCAGTGATAAGCAGTCACAGATGAGATGTGTGCATTTGAGATGAAAGAATCTGGTGTAAATTTAAATCAAATCCAAAGTCTGACATTTACCTCATTTTGGTTGGAGAGGAAAGGAATATATTTAGGGCTGAGAAACAAATTCAAATACTCAAGATGAGTTGAACAGAGTTAGAAATTCTGTCGCAGAATCTTCAGTTAGATTCACTGTAGAAAAATAGTTGATGACTGCCTCCTATATTTGTAATTAGTTAAATAGAAGACTTCTTTGACTATGGACTGATATAAGATTAATGTGTGAAGATAAAGGGCAGTCTTTCTATTGTTTCATTATGAAAGACAATCAAAAGGGGGTTCCATGATCATAAAGAAATATGCATAGTGTTCTAGATCCATTCAATCAGTTAAAAAAAAAAAAACAAACCTACTGAACCGGCTGAACATAATATATAACAAAACATAAGCTTCTGCTCATCAAAAACCACTGTGAATTTAGACTTTGCAAAATAATTTGTATTTTTTAAATTATAAATGTGCCCCTTACATATAAAATGTCACCAGGATCCTTTAATAGGTAAATCAGAAAAAAGCAGGCCAATGAAACAGAAGAAATAATCAGAAATATTGATGTAACATTTTAGTAGGCTATTGAATAATCTCTTGGATTTTCCCCTAATCCAAAAATGAGCCATTAGGAATCATTACTCAATTTCAGGTTCTGAAAAAAATTTTTAAATAATAAAACAATAGATAGGGCAGGGGTTTATTATTATTATTATTATGTACAGCACCTAAGGAGGGACTTACAGGTAATATCCAATCAGCTTTTTCCATAGGACAGAAGGCTTTCACCATCTGGATGTTGACCTGCATGATGAATGTGGCTAGAGACAGAGGAGATGATACTGACCAGTACTCAACAGTTGTTTTGACCAACACTGGGAACACTTCCTCAGTTGCTTGTTTGAAATGGAAATAAGGGAGAAATTTTGATTTAATATGTTATCTGAAACAGTACACTCTGCAGAAGTCCCTGAAAATGATCAGTTTAATTTTAGCTTAGGTTTCCTATAGGTGTTTCCTAAAGAACAGGCCTCATCTCATTAGAAAAATAGAGATCTATTCATCTTTGGCCATTGACAACATTGTTCCATCAAAAGTAGATACTTTTTATTATCTCGTTTCCCCAAAATACTTCTTACTTAAAAACAAGGACTTTTCTTACTCAAAGAGGATATTTCTGAAATATTTAATATAACATTCTTCTAGCCACATTTAAAAAGCTGTTACTTCTGCTTTTTGTCATTGGGTTTGCAGGTCATAAATGTACCCTATTTGTTTTCTACTTACATCATTCCTCAAAATGAATCATCACAAAAAGAATTTGCCATTACAAATGTAAGAAACTGTGAAGTGAATCTGCCACAGTTTCACAGATTCTGGCAGAGGACATGTGACTCCTGGGCCACAAGCAAAGCAGTTTATTATTCAGTGAACATAAGGCTTCACATATATTTTTATTGGCTTCTACTTGCCTCCAAGTCCCATTACAGCAACCGGGAAGAAGGCCCAACTGTACACTGCACGTACAGTAGGTTTGTGCCCTAGCTGAGGAAGCCCAAGCTTAAGAAAATCCCCATTTTATGAGGACATTACTAGCAAACCTGCCAAACTTTGCCCCAGATAGGGTCATTATCAGACTCATCAGGAGACACACCTGCATTCTACCCACAAAGGGTACTTCTATCTATTTCTATCTTCCAAGACTCTTGCTTTACAAACATGCTTGAAAATAGAGTCAGCAACGAAAGCTATCACATGTAGAAACACCATTGAGAATTGCCTTCAAAATACACAAAAATCAAAATATTTGAGAATTAACTAAAAGGTAACGCAGTAGAGGTGACAGCCCAGAAAAAAAAATAAGTGAAATCAAATAGAATAAGAAAGCTAATCCCTCTTTAGCACTGCATGTACCAGTTATCACTGGGTGGTAATCCTTATCTTCTCAGTAGCAGGATTCTTCCTATGCCTTTCTTTAAAAAGTGCCCCTGCTTCTTCCCCATTGCCAGAATATCTGAAGGAGGTTTCATCTGCACTGTTGACCTTTTATTTAATTCATTAATCATATCTTTCAACAGACACCGTTTGTCACCATTGAAATATTTTGTGACTAGTACATGCAAGCTAACAGTGTAGGTGTTGTAAACAGAAAATAATACTAATCTCAGTCATTTTTTTCAATAGACCTTTATTTTCCTTAAAAGAATAAAACACAGTTACAAGTGGATAGACATAAACATTAAGGAACATACACAGAATAAAACAGATTCACGTACAGAAGGAGTAACAGAAAATAAGTTCTCATTAAGTCACAGATTTCATCACTTTTTAAAAAGATTTATCTTTTGCAATAATCCAAAATAAGCTCTTTTTTTTTCTTTTCAATCAGACATTACCTGTTTTCTTGGCTTGAGTATGCTATAGATTTGTAGTCCCAAGTAAAATATATGGTCTATTTAACCTTCATCAGCCTTATTGCAACTTTTCCCTATGGTGCCCCAGAATAGATTTTCTAAAATTTACAGCCACTCTGCTCTTGGTGTATTGAAATTGGCATAGTGTACAGTATCTCAAACAGTAATTCCCTTTACCTAACAGTATAGACCTGAAGTGAAAAAAATCCATTGTCGCACTCGAGCAAGACCACTCAGGCTGCTCATGACTAATTGAAATTTCCTGTGGCTTCATATTTCTCCCCACCATGGCCCACATTTTGTAACAATATTCTTCTCCCTTTTTTTTTTAACTGTACCATCAGCAAAAGGAAAAAATATTTGCTTTTTACTTCTTAATAAGTTCTGGTGGAGAATTTATAGTACTTCATTTATTTTAACATTTGACGCAAGTATTTTTTGCCCTTACATAGCAAGCTATCATGTTCAATAAACTCCACTTACCACTCTTGTTACTCTAAGTGTGCTTGTTTTCTTTTTCTCTTGGTAGTTAATTGATCTTTATGTTGTCTTGCTCTGTGCTCTCTTGACTCTCATCAAGAGTGTTGAATACAAAAGTATTTTGTGTTTCAATTTCTGAAAATAAATATTGACATAATTTTTGGTGGATTGATTTCTATATTGCTCAAATAACTACATTATCTTTGTGGTATGAATTTACAAGATATTAGGTATTATTTTACTTTGTTGTCTTAATCTGATTTTGAGGGACTTTATTAATAATCCCTAAAGATCTTTTACTGATATCTCAAATGTCTACATCTACACTGCTTTAAAGAGAAAATAGAAAAATAAAGCAGCCCAACTTTTTAGTCAGTAATTCTATTTGAAAATGCTGTCAACAATCTAGATTTTAAAAATTTTTCTCTTATTCCCTGTTTTCTGCCTACTCCATTTTTGCTTGATTTGCATATTCTTCCTCCAAAATCGATTTTAAAATATTGATTGATTACTTCCAGTATGTCAGACAATGTACTACCTAGTGAACACACAACCTGGGTAATAGACACATAACCCTTTCCTTCTTCCAGCTTACACTACAGTGGAGAAAAAAAAATAATAAAATAAACAAATACAATGCAGGGAAGCATGTGCTAGTGATTCTATAGCAGCATGTACAAGTTTTTAGAAGATCAGGAAAGAGAGGTCTAGGCTGAGGCCTGAAGACTGAAAACTTCAGTTTCTCCCTCATCCCCTATTTCACCTTTATCATCACATAGTCCTCTTTTTTGATATTTGTTACCATTGACATAGTGTCTATACCACTGACATATTTGGGTCTCTACAATGCAATTATAAGCTGATCATTATTTTTAATTTTATTTAAATATATTTATTCATGTCTCATTTCATAATCACTAAACTCCTGAGACTTTTAGCAAAAGAAAAATCATACAATTCTAAAATTGTGATTAGTTTTAAAATAGTAATAAAAATTAACTTAAATTTTTCTATTACAGCATTTGTCAGGGTGGATACTACAAACATTTAATTTCATGTATCCTAATTGGATATAACTAGATATAAGCAATCTGTAGTGCTTCAATATTTATGTAACAGGAATTCTTTACCATAAATATCAAGGGAAACACTTTCCATTTGATGACATACTTCATAGTCATGTAGTGCCTCTCTCCACATAACTTTATTTGTAAGAATAACTTCTTTATTATACAAGCACTAGATGCTTATTGTAAAGATTTTGAAACTAGAGAGAGTTTGAAAAAAAATACGTAAAATTATCCTTCTTAGAAATAACTATAGACAACAGTGTGATATTTTACAGTTGCACTTAGTTTATAATGAATATGTATTTATATATGTAAATTTGTGTATATATGAGTATCTATACATATATACATATAATTTACATGTGATACTTTTCATGCAATTTTCCCATAATACAACTTAATACTTGTATAGTATTTCACTCAAGGAATTTATCTATAAAATTAATAAATAATTTTGTGCGCTTCAAACATTATTGTTATTTCTAACAATTCTCTTTAAAAATATTACCACAATAAATATTTTTACATGACTCTTTCATTTTGTTATGATACAGTCTTCAAATTGGTGAATGAAATAAAGAAAAAACTTAAACTATATGTTGTGGCCAAAGGTCCCAATTTTAAACATTCTACTTTTGATCCTATTTTGCTAAGTTTCACTTTACTTAGCCAAGTATTTAAACTAATACAAAGAATCTTGTTTCTGATGAGTTAAAATTGTATTTGAATTAATCAATTAAGAGTGGCACCACCGCTTCTTATACAATAACCTGAAGGGAAAGAGACCAGTGAAGAGATGATGTCTGGTTCTGAGATCTTCGGTCAGAAACAGTAGTCTAAATAATCAAACCTAGATTCAGTCTAGGACTGCTTCACTGGATGTCCTTTATCTTCATTTGCCATCACAAAATACCAAAGATTGGGTGACATGAACAACCAATATTTATTTCTCAACAGTTCTAGAGACTGGGAGTCAAAGATGAGGGTGCCAGCATAGTTGGGTTCTGGTGAGGGCTCTCTTCCTGGCTTGGAGATGCCCAGCTTCTCACTGTGTTCTCACATGGCAGAACAAGAGATTGAAAACAATCTTTTGGTCTCTTCATATAAGGACAAAAATCCCATCATTAGGATGCTGCTCTCATAACCTCTTCTAAGCCTAATTACATTCCCAAAGTCCCATCTTCAAATGCTATCACATGGGGAATTAGGGCTTCCACATAGGAATTTGGGGAAGGGAGGACACAATTCAGTCCATAGCATCCTGCTCCTTCAGATCATCCAGCTAAAAATCAGGTGTTCATCCTCCCAGATGCCTGTGACACTATGGTACAGGAGGAGCCACTGTTGACACATAGCGTGAGCCATGTGTATCCCAAGAAGGAAAGTTGGACTCCGTTCTTAAGAATCAGTTGCCCAAACTAAAGTGTGGAGAAATGGGCAGGAGATTACTTGAAAATACTGCTTCTTTCTTCATTTCCTCATCTTCTGTTTTGAGAATCTGAATGAAAATATCAAGAAAAGCTGTTTCTTTGCCTTTATTCTTCAGCTTTATTCAAGAATTGTCTGCAACATCAAACTTGGTCCCATATCTTGCCTCTGAAGTTGGCAAGAAGGCTTGTGCCCTTTCTCTAGCACAAGTGACTTGCTCTCTCTCTCTGCCTCTTGTTACCTTATCAAGTTTCCTTTAAAATGTACCTTAAGAAGTGATACAAATGAACTTATTTATAAAAGAGAAATAGACTCACAAACATAGAAAACAAATGTATGGTTACCAAAGGGGAGAAGAGGGATAAATTAGGAGTTTGAGATTCAAATATACACACTACTATAAATAAATAGATAATAATCTATAATGGAAGAGAATATAAAAAAGGAATTCAGTTATATGTATGTATAACTGAATAGCTTTGCCGTATACCTGAAACTAATGCTAGGCTGTAAATCAACTATATTGCAATAAAAATTTCTTTAAAAATGCACTGATTCAGCCTCAGGCTTCTGCAGAGTCATTTAGTGATATTTGGATTAAATCAGCTCATCTGAGGAATTTATGGCTTGTGCTCCTCCCCCAAAAAATCTTTATCCCAAGCATACTTTTCACAATACCATTCTCAATATCTGGAATAGCATATACTTCTAAGCCCAAGTTTTTTTTTTTTTTTAAATACACATTTTCCAGGGAAATTCAATAAATGTTCTTCTTTTCATGATTTTTTTCATCCCTTATACTTCACTGTTTTGGGGATAACTATTCTGGGATAATATCCCATTTTTTGACAAAAATCATAGGAATTACATTGTTAATAATACTAGCAATATAGATGTAGTATTTTATTTTTTTCAAAGCACTTTCATAGGGATTACTATTTTGATGTTCATATCAGCTCTGTGGGATTTGAAAATAATTATTCTCATCCTCATATTACAGATTAGAAAGTAGAGGCATATTAAGAACACAGTGTGTCCTTAAGCCCAAAAATATTAAAGGAAAGTGTCAGAAACTGAATTTGGGATATTTAAATTAAAATAAAGAAATCATACTCTTGACAGTACTCCATAGGGCTTTCCTTTATTATTAGCAGTTTCATGCATTTATATTTTCACTAATCAATTGAAATTAAAATTAGCAGGTTATTTGCCTGCAGAATCTCAAATCACTCTGCACATTCATACCTCCAAAAATATCTGCATTTTCACATGTAAGAGCGTTTTAATTTGTATCATATGAAGAAATAACAAAAGTTGTCAGATGTTATATGCTGATGTTCTGCTTGATAACAACCTATATTTCATACTTTCTTTTATAACTGCTATGGAGTCCTTGTATTTGCACAAATCCATTTCCATGTTTTGGAATAACTAGGCTTATGTAAAGTAGCTCATTAGTATCTGAATTTTATGCTTACATAATATAATTGACTCATTGTAATTAGAGGGATGCTTATTTTTGCCTGAAGTTAGACATTTTCATTTTTCTCCCTTTTTAACTTGGGTCAGAAATACAAAGCTAAGTAGATATTTATATAATTTTCCTGTGTGTTTCAAAAGTTCTAGAATGCCTAATCATTTTAAGTCATGAAATTGTTTTTTCTCTTTCTTCAAAATTCAGGAAAATATGAAGACCTTCAGATGTAATTCAGTCAGGAAATCATATCTTATTTCACTCTGCCTAACCTAATTCTCGTTATCAACATTCTTAGCCTATACACTAAAAAACTAATTAATTAAATTTTTATTTTAATTACTGCATTGCTGGCATTAGCATTTTTTCTAAAACTTTACACCTTTGGTTCCCAAACTCACTTCATTCCTGCATTCATTTGTCAAATATTCATTCTATGTGTCAGATATTCCACTATGTAATTGAATAGAAAGATAAATAGGGCATGTCCTTGTTTTGACTTTATATATTACAGATTCTAAAGGAGCAGGAAAAAACAGCCTCAGTAGAATATAATAAATGCCATGATAGAGGTGTGTATGTGTTACTTCCATAACATGGAGGAAGAAGATGACACACTCCATCTTCAGGAGAATTGGTTGTCAGGGTAGCTTTCCCAGAGAAGGCTGCTTTTAATCAGAATTCTACAGTGTTTGAAACCATTTGCCAGATGTATCAGATAGGGAAAAGGCACAAAAAAAATCAGATATCTTAAAGTACATGGATTTTTCAAGCAGAGTGAGTAAAATATTATTTGAGGAAAAGGAAAGTGAAGGGTATGGACCAAGTGTCTCAGCTGGAGAAAAAATTTTAAATGTTAAATTTGAAAGTGGCATTGAAGTATGGATGACTTGTGGGCCATGGAGTAAGGAGGGTCGGCTTGAATCCTGCGCTACCCCATAATAACTGTTTCACCTTGGACAAATTACTTGACAGCTCAGAGACTTGGTTTCTGTATTTGAAATATGGGGTCAAATAAATATATACATACTCTTTTATGGGTTTGTCATGTTTAAATAAGATAACAAAATAATAATTATGTGATGAATATAGTGCCTGATTTTACTCAGTTATCAATGCTGTCGTTACTTGTTTTGCTATTGGTATTATTAGGGTTTTTTTTTTTTCCCACAGGGAGATTATTCCAGCAGCTGTGTAGAGGACTCACTGGGAGAGGAAGATGCTGCAGGCGAGGGAACCTTATCATAAAGTGCAACCATCCAGTGCACAGAACCAAGTCAGCAGAATAATACTATTGATAACAAAAAGGAAAACATTATCTGAATTTATTTAGTGCCTCATACCAGAAAAACAGGTCCAATGGAATATATATACAGCATGTATATATATAATATATACATATATACACACACACACACACATATACAGAGAGAAAGTATTTATATGTATATAAATTCTCAGAGACAGAGACAGGGAGATAGAAACAGAGAGAGACAGCCAGAGAGAGAAACAGAAAAAGACAAAGTCAGAGAAAAAGAGAAACAGACAGATAGAAAGGGACAAATGGAGGACAGAGACAGAGAGGAAGAGAGAAAGGGATTTATTTTAAGGAATTGGCTCTGTTGATTGTGGGGCTAGAAAGTCTGCAATCTGTAGGGTAGCAAGCAGGCTACAAACACAGAAAGAGTTTCTGTTACAGTTTCTGGCAGAATTCCTTCTCCTTCAGAAAACCTGTTTTGGTTCCCAAGGCCTTTAACTGATTGGCCGTCACATTATGCAAGATATTCTGCTTTATTTAAAATCTACTGATTATAAATGTTAATCACATCTAAAGAAATGACTTCACAACAACATCTAGGCTGGTGTTTGACCAAACAACTGGGCAGCATAGTCTAGCCAAATTGACATTAACCATCCCAATAAGGCTGATGAAACCAAGATTATTACACTTAATTAATAATATGTGAAATGTCCAAGAGGTTGTGGAAGGTGAAGTTGGCATTCAAGCACCAGGATATCTGATTCCATACTCAGAATGTGTCACCCGTATGCGGTACTATCTATCTCCTAATAGAAGATGTGAAGGAGAGGGAACATGTGGGAGCCATGTCTATATGTGGGAAATGAGAAAGAAGAGAGACCACAAAAGTGTTTCCTTTAGCTTATTTTAAGTCATTAAGCAGCTGGTAGAGAGAGTCTGTTAAGAAGTGATTGTGGAAGATGAAGAAATGGTCTATTTTGAATCAGGTAAGTTTTAGTTTTACAGGACATTAAGCAAAGATGAACGTGTTGCTTCCCTGAGTAAAAATTTTCCATGAAAAAAGAAATCATCTTTGTTCCTTGCCTCCTTCCTGTTCAAATGTCATCTGTATTGCGTGAAATGTCTTTCCACATTTATCCACTTACAACACCCACTACTCCAACTTTTAGATGGACTAGAGTCTTCCTTGTGAAGCCTTCTGTGAGTTTCCAGGCACATGTAGTCATCTTTCCCTGTGCTCTACAGGACACAGCTCTATTAATGCCAGCACACTCTACAGTGACCTTGAGGTGAGGACTCTGGTCTGACCCAGCTTTGAATACTCAGAAACTAGCAAAGTACTTGGATGTCATCACTGGGCAATAAGTTACTGCTGAAAGAATATAGATTAGTCTCCTCATTTTATTAATATCAATATGCCCATGATTCTTCTGGAGTATGAGATACTATGACAGCTTTATGTACCATTTTAAATATCCAGCTTAAGTATGAACTAATAGGGGGACTGTCCTGTAAAGTACAATTGACTTTGTAAAACGTCCCTGGACCCATTCATATCTTTCTTTGTTTGGTTTGTCTTGATGTTGATTCCAAATTATATATCATTCTTATGCCTATAAATTCATGTGATTAGATGTGCTAGAAAAAATATGATTGATACGTGTCAGTGCTGATTATGGTGTAACTTGCACTAAACCTAAAAATAAACAATTAAGGGGGCAAAAGAATCAGTATACACCACATTACTATAGCAGCTTTAAAAGGGGCTTTAAATTTCTCTCATATTGAAACAGGCAGGCAAATTAGCCTTATGTATTTTCCTTTTTCTGGCTTCTAACCCATGTATTGCTTCACTGTATTTCTTTAATTCAGGAAAATCAAGTGCTGCTCTAATACTGTGATATATAACAGTATGCTAAAACTTAAAATTTTATAGTCATATAGTTGATGCCAATTTTAATAATTGAAATTTAGTTAATGATGGCAACTTTAGAAGTATATACTCTGCTCAAACTATAATGTACATGAATTTATTTTGAAGGAAGAGCAAGTCCATGTGAAAGCTGATTTATATATTCACTTTTGAAGCCCTGAAATTCCATCTGCCTGTGTGGCATTGGGCCATATCACAAGTAGGTCAGACTCTTTCAGGGGCACATAGGTGTTTAGTAAAATTGTGCCTGGCAGGTTCCATACCCATTACACACATCAATGACTGAACATGGGTCTTTTCTCTCAGCCACTTTCTTATTCGTGTTTGCATCTGTATATGGTTTCAGGCCAAAAATGAATAGATGAGCAGTGACGTTGACTAATGAAGACACATTGGGTGTATGTATAGGATTATCTTTTATATTATCTTAAATTTGAATAACATTGGCATATAAAATCCAAGAAAGAGAAATAAAATGCTCACTAACTTTCATTAAAAAAGCAATTCATTTTCAATAATAAAAATGCACAGATATGTTAATTTATGACAACTTATTTTAAAAAAGCATAAAAAATACTTTTTCAGATAGAAGGGTGGTTTTTATTTAAAATAGTAGACAACATATTCTAATGTTAAGATATTTATTGACCTAGTCACACTTGACCTACTCTGATGTAGGTGAAATATTTGTGTCCATATTCCTCTATTCTTTCACTGATTTCTTGTGTAACATGAGTGTGCTTGATTTTGAGCCTCTAAATAAAATGAATTACGAATTTAATAACAATCTGTGAAATACAAAATATTTTCTATTCAGATCAAAACCTCACATTTTCTCTCATGTTAGATCATTAAATTATGTGCATAAATTACAAATTGTAATTAGGTTATTTAACCCACTTCTTAAAATGAATGTGATATTTGGATGGGCAGGTCTTATTCTTAATCTCCTTTTAGTTTTAAAGAGGAAAGAAATTTGTATTAACCTCTAGGAGAATGTTCTTAAAGAGTGCCTTTAGGAAGCTTTTAAGGTGCCAGCCCCTTCTCTTGTTCTCAGCTATAGCTTTAAGCATTTTAAGATGCTTTACATGCTGTGCTGATATTGCCCTCATTTCTTTCTCTCTTGTATTTTCATAACATAATTTAACAAGCATTTAGTGAATGTCCACTAGGTGTCAGACGATCTCCTAATAATTGCAAGAGAAATTATCTGTACACTTGTGGAAAGAATGAGACAGGAGGAAGACAGTATGAGAAAGAGGTGATTTTCTGCTATTCTCTCTTTGAAAATGTTGAAGTAGCCTGCTGTATAAACACTTTCCAATTGGAGCTGACTTCACAATTGATTTGATTATAACACTATTTCTTTAAAAAATGGTTTTGAGTAATAAATTAAGACAATAAGATAATTATCTTCTTAAAGAGTCATTTGCAGAAAGTGTTGTATTGTTCACACACAAGAAAATATTTTAAAGACATTTGTAATTATTGTTTCACCATTCATAAAACATTGTTGGAATACCCACAAAAAGGTAGATTCTGTATACAATTTCTGTGAAAAAAATGCAAATGAAAAATGATTTCAATCTTCAAGGAATTTACACTTAGTGAAAGATAAATTAATGTCATAATCACATTCAGAAATGCAAGTTGGGATGTGTACTCTGCCTATTCAATCAGCAAAGACAGAATATAGGTGCCAATATAAAGCTTAATATTCCATTCTTACACCTTTGTGCAATTTTCACATCAAAAAGATCAACAGGATGAATGACAAGATTTTGTTCATTTTAACTAAGCACATGTAATCGTAAAACAAAATAAAAATTCAAATTAAAAAAGATTGTGTTGGGTGTCTTGACATCATGTTATAAAGAAAGTCCACTTCTTTCCCTTATGCAACATTGTTTTGAAAATACTCAAGCATGCTCCTAACTGAAAATTAACTTCAAGAAAATATAAGCTAAAAGCAACCACTTTAAAATTTATGAATGTTGTCCATTAAAAGAATATGTTGATTTTAAACTAAGCAAAATGCTATACATGATGGGAATCTGCATTATTTTGAAAATAAAAATGTAACCTCCAAGCTCATTGGTTGCTTCTTTTTATATACGCAATATCCAAAGACAACTCCTTGAGGATTTTTTTTTTATAATATCCATCATAAAACTTCCTATTTTCTGTCTTCTTTCTGTTTAATTCTCTTGGTTTAATTTGTTGCTTTAGTCTCATTGTAAAAGTTTTTCTCAATATTTGCTGACCCATTTAACTATTATTATTATTATTATTAATTACTACTTGGAAGTCCTATTCCAGTTGTAATTTGCTGTGATAGTTCCCAGGTATCATATAAAATGGACATTAGGTACTGCTACTACTGAGAGGTATATGCCAGGGTCATTTCTTTTGGATATGAGCCATTTCCTCTCTCCTGGGTATAATGACCTCCCAAGAACCTTTCTCTGTGTCTTCTTTCTCAGGGCTGACACTCGCTGCTCCAGCTCAAGATCAAGAGCCACTACTGCTAATTCTGAGCCGAAATGGGAGGGTCAAGCTCTTCCAAGTCTTTTTCCCGCTAGTCTCCTTGACAACAGATGTTTCCAAGTTCATTGCTGCATCTTGCATGCATTGACTCAGCTTGGCACTCTGATGCCGCTCCTACTTTTAAAGCAATTATCTGCTGTACAAGTTCTGGGAAGTGGTTTCTTCAGGTTTGAGATCTGAGTCGGTCTAAATTTTAGGGTCCCCCTCAGTATTTGTTAAGGGACATCACTTTTTTTTTGTTTTGTTGAACATCTACAGATTTCCTCTTATTTGTGAAATAATCTTTTTGGTCCATTGATGGGGTGTTAAGTGAAAGATAAAGTGTATGTTTTTCTTACTTCATTATTTTGTCCCAATATTTTGACAATCTCCACTTTCCTATTGTCCATGCTGTAAGCTTATATTACCTTTCAATACCCTAAATATTGTACTGTTTTTTACACAATTTGTGACTTTAATACAGAGATTTTTATTTGAAAATGTGCTTCTTTCCTTGATTTTTGTTTCTCTTTCCCAGGGAATGGCAACAACATTCCCCCCATTTCTTACACAAAACTGCAAAGTCTTCTTTGCTTTCTGTTTTAAACCTATTCCCTCCATGTAAACTATCCACTGAGGTTTTCTTTAACTGTTTGTTTTAACCCTTTTGTTTCCTGATACTTTATATTAAATATTTTAAAAATTTCCCTCACCCTTTATTTCCACTATCACTTTTGGTTCCATGTCCATCATTTCTTGACTGGCCAATTGCATTCACCTCAGTGGCCATTGTCTTCTTTACCATGCCTCATTAATCAATTTATTTCACAGTAGATAAAATGACTCCTATAGCATAAATCAGATCTATTTTCCCACGAATCTCCAATGCTTCCAGAGGATGACCTATCATCCTAGATGGAGCATAAGATTCTTCATGATTTTCTGCTCACCTCCCTCTTATTCTTGGAATCCATTAAATTAGGAGTCTTTTTTCCTCTAGCTCTTCATGCTCTTTCTAGCATCCTTGACTGTGCGTAAGTCTCTATTGAGACATCTCGTAACCCGAGTGTGTAAAATGATGCCTCCTCAGAAAGATATTCTCTATTTCTTGAATACATATTGATTACAGAAATCAAATGCTGAACCAATGGATTCTTGACAGTGTTATTTAAACGCTTCCCCTATTTTTGTTTTTCAAGCATTTCACCTCTGGCCTCAGTCTTCCATATGCTTCTCAGTAACCAAAACCAAAGAAAACAGAAAAAAAACTCTCTCAGCAAAGCGCAGATAGTCCACTGGACTCATCCTCCTTTGAAACATTTTATTGACCACCAACCTAGAGAAACTGCATTGGTGCTTCACCCTCCTATAAGAACACAAATCAACATAAACGTGCAAATATTAGATTGAGGCACATGAAATTAAAATTTTTTCTTGGCCAAATAAGTCAGATTTGGGCAACTTTATATGATTTAACCTAATGTGTCCAGTATTGCATTCTAGAAAACACTAGCAAATATAATTTTCTCGACCTTGTTATGTTTCCAGTGAAGATGTGGTACTGCTCAGGACTTGGTGTATCAGACACCTCACATACCCATTCACTTCTTAATGTGGTACTTTCTCTGGCTGAAATGGCTTTACCATTTTTTTAAAAAATAGACTTAATTTTTTAGTTTTAAGTTCACAGAAAAAATTGAGTGGACAGTACAGAGTTCCCATATTCCCCTTTATTCCACACAGCACAGCTTCCCCCACTGTCAACATCTTTTGACCAGAGTGGGACATCTGTTACAATCAATGACACTACATTGACATATCAAAATTGCCAAAAGTCCATAGTTTACATTGTGTTTCACTCAATGTAAGTTCTATGGGTTTTTGACAAGTGTATAATGACATGTATCTACCATTATAGTAACATACAGAAAGATTTCAATGTCCTAAAGATCTTTAGTGTTCCTCCTACTCATCCCTCCCTCCCTCATCCCAATCCCTGGCAACTTCCTATCTTTTTACTATTTCAATGGTTTTGACTTTTGTCATCTAGTTGCAATCACACAGTATGTAGCCTTTTCAGAGTGGCTTCTTTCACTTAGTAATATACATTTAAAGCATTTTTATGTCTTTTCATGACTTTATGGCTCATTTCTTTTTAGCGCTTAATAATATTCTGTTGTCCAAATGTACCACAGTTTATTATTCATCTACCTACTGAAGGATACCTTGGTTGCTTTCAAGTTTTGCCAATTATAAATTAAGCCGCTATTAACTTCCATGTGCAGGTTTTTTTATGGACAAAAATTTTCAACTCACTTGGATAAATATCAAGGGCATGATTGTAGTATCTTATGGTAAGAGTATATCAAGTTTTATAAGAAAATGAGAAACTGTTTTCCAAAGTGGTGGTGTCATTTTGCATTCCCAGCAGGCTTTACCACTTCTGATTGCTGAGACGATTGTGTCCACTATTTTCAGATGGAAGGCCGTTCTCGTTTTCTTTACGAGACCCTCCTCATCTTCTTTAAAACTAGAGGTTTTGCTCTCTACTTTACCATGTCTTAATGTTTTAAAGCATATGTTATGACTTCCCTGGTGGCACAGTGGTTAAGAATCTGCCTGCCAATGCAGGGGACACGGGTTCCATCCTTGGTCTGGGAAGATCGCACATGCCACGGAGCAACTAAGCCCACAGCTACTGAAGCCCATGGGAAGCCATAACAAAGACCCAAAGTAGCTAAAAAATAATAAATAAATAAATAAAGCATATGTTAAGTAGACCCCAAATGTGGCCAACTCTAGGAAAGAAGGACATGTGTCCTTCCAAGGCTCACCTTACTTTGCTAAAGGTTATGGTATGTCATGATGACTCAAGTCAAACACCAGAGCTGAGTAATTGAAGAATATATGTTTTAGGGCAGAAAAAATGTGAATATTGCTGGTGTCTTTCTAGACTCTGCCACACTAGTCTATGTCTTCATAAAATGAATTTCATTACAGGTTGCTTAGAGCTTCAACTGTGGGAACCCCAATCTACTTTGGTATGAAGCTCCTATCTGAGCACCTCACTGGTAAGAGAGACTTCCCCCTTTCAACACTGAAGTAGGATTTGGCTGATTAGAATAGCAGAGTGCTCTAACACGTGGTGCTTCTTGTAGGGGATAGGACCTCAGAGATGATGGAAATCAGCAGAGGTCAGGATTTTGACTGGAGAAAGGGACTCCTTCATCTCAGTTTTATCCTGTCTTTCAAACTATCACCTTTGAACAAAATTCTTAAGGAAACTGAGAAGAACGTAATGATGTCCATAAATCAGTTGATTTATAAATAACCCTTAAGGGTTAAGCATTGACAAAAATTACTTAGGAGAGGGAAACTGTAGGGGAATAAACACCTCAAAATTGGCAGAAGGCAGGTGCCATTGAAATATAACTAATAAAATAAGTATGATATAGGATTTATGAGTTATAGGAATAGAGATCAAATAAAATAATGCATATTATTGTACTTTGGAGTAACATGCTATACAAGGTAAAGTGTTATTTATCACAGAAATAAGTATCTTTTATTTTTATATATTTATTTATTTTTTACAAATTTATTTATTTATTGGCTGCGTTGGGTCTTCTTGCTGCACCTGGGCTTTATCTGTTGCAGTGAGCGGTGGGCTACTCTTCATTGTGGTGTGTGGGCTTCTCATTGTGGTGGCTTCTCTTGTTGTGGAGTACCCGCTCTAGGCATGCAGGCTTCAGCAGTTGTGGCATGCAGGCTCAACAGTTGTGACTTGCGGGCTCTAGAGCACAGGCTCAGTAGCTGTGGCGCATGGGCTCAGTTGCTCCATGGCATGTGGCGTCTTCCTGGACCAGGGCTTGAACCCATGTCCCCTGTATTGGCAGGCGGATTCTTAACCACTATGCCACCAGGGAAGTCTAAAGTAAATATCTTTTAGCTCTCCTGTGAAAATAATTTAAATAACTGCCTTTTAATTCTGTTAATATTCTTTATTTGGTGAGATTGATATGATAAAAAGCCTTGAAAATGATTTCATTTAGTATGAAAATACAAATGTATTTATTTCAATTTTGTATTTTCTGTAACATTCTGGTGTTTTTTAAGGAAAAAAAAATGTGTTCACAAACTAAAGAATTCAATGACAGTCCCCAAAACGGCTGACCTGATAGAATTTTTAATGTTTTCCATGTTGAAAAAATGATTATCGTTAGGTTTTAAAAATGGATTCACATGTTTAAATGCTTGCCAAACCAACAGTGAGTCTTTAAATATTATTGTTTTTCTCATCATTAAACCAAGTGAAGTTGACGGGAATGAGAATCTCTGCCAATAAGAGACATTTGTTTTTCCTTGCTTAGGAAGGTAATAGTGATTAGGTGCCTTAATTCCCTAAATACTCAAATTTAGAGGAGCTTTTATAAAGATTTTGGCCTTTAGTGTATTGTTGTATCATTTAAAAGTTTTCAAAATGCTTATATATCTTTATTTGTAACATAGATATGTATATATATTTCCTATGAGAATATTAAGTGAATGTATTCATGTGCCTGATTAGAAAAGATTATTGTTAAATATAGAAGTGGTTAAGAGCATAGATTCAGGTGTTAAACTTACAGTGTCAAATATTATTTTGACAAATTATTATCTGAGCGACCTTGGGTAAATTAATAAGAGCTCTCTCACTGAGATGTTATAGGGATTGAGCAAGTTGACATCTTTAAATGACTTAGAATGATGTGTTTGACATTTAAAATCAATCAGTGTAATTTACAGCATTAACAGAATAAAAATAAAATTGATATAATCATCTTAGATGTACAAAAATCATTTGACAAAATTCAATACATAGTCATGAGAAATATCTTCAATGACTTAGGTATAGAAGGGAACATCTTTAATATAAGGAAAGATCTCCATGAAAACTGATAATTAACTTAATAGTGTATGGACCTACTTTTCCTAAGATGGGAAAAAGGCAAGGATGTCTGCTCTCAGTATTATTCAATATTTTGTTGGAGTTCCTAGCCAATACAAAAGGGAAAGAAAAAAAAACTTGTTTAGTAAAGAATGGAAGAAGAAATTATTTTGTTTTCGGAAAATGCAATCGCTTTTATATAAAATACTAGTTAATCAGGAAAAAAACCCTAATATTACTAATAAATAAATTTAACAACATTATAAGATTCAAATCAACATAAAAGAATTAATTGTATTTTAGTACACTAGTGACAAACTATTGAAAATTAAAGCCATTTTAAAAACTATGCCATTCTTCTATACACTAACAACAAAAGATCAGAAAGAGAAATTAAGGAAACAATCCCATTCGCCACTGCAGCAAAAAAAAAAAAAAAAAACCTAGAAATAAACCTAACTGAAGAGGTAAAAGACCTGTACTCAGAAAACTATAAGATACTAATGAAAGAAATCAAAGATGACACAAACAGGTGGAGAGATATACCATGTTCTTGGATTAGAAGAATCAATATTGTAAAAATGACTATACTACCCAAAGCAATCTACAGATTCAATGCAATCCCTATCAAATTACCAGTGGCATTTTTTACAGAACTAGAACAAAAAATCCTAAAATTTGTATGGAGACACAAAAGACCCTGAATAGCCAAAGCAATCTAGAGGCAAAAAAACTGAGCTGGAGGAATCAGACTCCCTGACTTCAGACTATACTACAAAGCTACAGTAATCAAGACAATATGGTACTGGCACAAAAACAGAAATATAGATCAATGGAAGAGAATAGAAAGCCCAGAGATAAACTGTGGTCAACTAATCTATGACAAAGGAGGCAAGGATATACAATCCAGAAAAGACAGCCTCTTTGATAAGTGGTGCTGGGATAACTGGACAGCTACATGTAACAGAATGAAATTAGAACACTCCCTAACACCAAACACAAAAATAAACTTAAAATGGATTAAAGACCTAAATGTAAGACCAGACACGTAAAACTCCTAGAGGAAAACATAGGAAGAACATTCTCTGACATAAATCACAGCAAGATCTTTTCTGACCCACTTCCTAGAGTAATGGAAATAAAAACAAAAATAAATAAGTAGGACCTGATGGAACTTTAAAGCTTTTGCACAGCAAAGGAAACTACAAACAAGATGAAAAGACAACCCTCGGACTGGGAGAAAATATTTGCAAACAAATCAACAGACAAAGGACTAATCTCCAACATATATAAACAATTCATGCAGCTCCATATGAAAAAAACAAACAACCCAATCCAAAAATGGGCAGAAGACCTAAATAGGCATTTCTCCAAAGACATACAGATGGCCAGGAGACACATGAAAAGCTTCTCAACATCACTAATTATTAGAGAAATGCAAATCAAAACTACAATGAGGTATCATCTCACACTGGTTAGAATGGGCATAATCAGAAAATCTACAGACAGCAAATGCTGGAGAGGGTGTGCAGAAAAGGGAACACTCTTGCACTGTTGGTGGGAATGTAAATTGATATAGCCACTATGGCAAACAGTATAGAGGTTCCTTAAAAAAATAAGAATAGAACTACCATATGACCCAGCAATCCCACTATCAGGCATATACCCAGAGAACACCATAATGCAAAAAGACACATGCACCCCAATGTTCATTGTAGCACTATTTACAGTAGCCAGGACATGGAAGCAACCTAAATGTTCACCAACAGATGAATGGATAAAGAAGATGTGGTACATATATACAATGGAATATTACGCAGCCATAAAAAGGAATGAAATTGGGACATTTGTAAGACATAGATGGACCTAGAGACTATCATACAGAGTGAAGTAAGTTAGAAAGAGAAAAACAAATATTGTATATTAATGCATATATGCAGAATATAGAAAAATGGTACTGATCAACTGGTTTGCAAGGCAGAAATAGAGACACAGATGTAAAGAACAAATATATGGACACCAAGGGGGGAAAGCAAGGGGGCGGGGATGGGTGGGATGAATTTGGAGATTGGGATTGCCATATATACATTACTAATAAGAACAAAAATGAAATTGTACACTTTAAATATATGCAGTTCATCGTATGTTAATTGATTCTCAATAAAATTTCTTTAAAAAAAAAGCAAAAAACAATGCCATTCACAGCAACTTCAAATAAAGAATTACTTAGAATAAATATGACAAGCCTACTACAATAAAACTATAAAATAGAGCAGGAAAATTAAAGATTTGAATAAATGGAAAGATAGAACTTGTCATAGATTTAAAGAAAAACAATATACTATGTAAATCCTTCCAAATATAATATACAATTCAAGTTCATCCCTGTAAATAATCCAACAGGTTTTCTTAATAGAAAATGATAAAAATTCAGAGGACCCAGATAGAAGACTTACACAACTTGATTTTAGTATCATGGTTACTATAAATCTATTGTAATTAGAAGAGTGTAGGGGTACACAAAAGATCAACAACAGTACAGAATAGAAAGCCCAGGAGTAGACATAAACATATATGAACAATTAAATTTTGATTCAAGTATTAAGGCAATTAACCAGGGAAAGGCTTTTCTCTTCAAGAAATATTCTAAAACAATGTGATATCTGTATAAGGGAAAATGAGAGTCAATATCCCTACCTCAAATGATTTAAGGACATTAAATTGAAATGGATAATTGAATTGAGCATAAATATTCAAACTATGATATCTTAGTAGAAAATTTAGGGTTATATCTTTGTGGCCTCTTAGTAAAGATTTCTTATAAAAGGCATTAAAACCATTAAATATAGAAAAATGGATATATTGGACTTTATCAAAATTATACATTTCAACTCCTCAAAAAATATTGAGAAAAAAGATCTTTAAGAATAAACAAGAAAATTCAATATACATTTAAATACATTTTAAAGCTTGTATATTCTCCAGTTACTCACATGTTGAAAAGTTCATTTGAATATCAATATATTTAGCTACATCTTAAAAAACACGTTTACATATTTAAATATAATAGTCATTATTCCTCCACAGTTAGGTCAGCCCTATCTAATTATATAAGTTAAAGCTTATTTTTAATATCTTGGTGATTTTGTTTATGCAGATAATTTTAAGAAGATAGATTTGTTTTTTACTCTTCATTTAATTTTTTTTTGAGAAGCAGTTTCTTTTGTTTTGCTCTTTATTATAACAGAATAATAGTTTTTTCCTCCCTTGTGAAACAATTCTAAAATATTCTTAATAATTATAGGCTTAATCATAAACATACTAAAAAACTTGGTAGGTAAATGTCAGTCTTTGCTTCTTGTTTCTCTTCTTTGCAAAAAGAAGTGAGGATTGACTAATATTTCCTTTAATCTTATTTTCTTATAATTTAAAATCCACTTTTCTCAAATCATTGAGAAGCCATAAGCCAAGATTAAAGATCATAAAATGTTAAATACTTGAGCCAGCCTTGAAAATTCTGGCCAAATGAAAAATAAGCATCAGCGCCCAGACTCCACCCTGAACCCATGAGAAACAGCCGGATTGAAGGAACTAGAGCTTGCAACTATACTGAACTCTGAAAACTCTGGGAATATATAGGGAGCCTATGTGGAAAGAATGGGATGAATGAAAGCCAGCACTGGAGATATTACTGCCCTGAAATGGGACAGGACAAGAGGCTACACATTAATGTTAGAACAGGTTGGAGAAATACTTGTTTGCAGGTCAGAAAGTCATCATAGTAGGCCATAATGAGTGTGTTTAAATAAAATGAAAGTGAATTGAAACATCAAGATGTATCACATGAGTGGTGCTAAGTATGCTTTCTTAAAATAGTTGTAAGTTCATCTTTTTCAAATATGTGTATATCTATATCTTTATTACTATCTATGTGTGTGTGTGTGTGTGTGTGTGTAGGCACCATATATCTATTTTCTTGTGTAAAATGTTAGCTCCCTGAGGACATAGCTATTGGTCTGTTTTATTCAATCCTGACACCTTGAGTCAAATTGCACCAATACCTGACATTTAATAGGCATTCAATAAACATTTTAAAATAAATACAGGTATGTGCCACTTTATTAAAATACACTATGAAAAAAATATTTTCATGGTGTTTTGCAATAAAACAAAAGTTTAAAATAACATGCTATAAGTTTAACTAAAAGAGAACAAAATAGGGCTTAGACTTTGACCCTTCCTCTGGCCCCAGTTAGCTATTATTAGATAAAGCAAAACAAAATTCCATGAGCAGTGAAAATGAGCACATGACATATGAGAAAGACAACCACAGTGAAATACCACAAGGAATGTAAATCAGCAATAAAAGAGAGTCAGAACTAATGTGTGTGTGTATAAGTGTGTAATATCGGAAAGAAAAAAGAAAAAAATATATTGAAAAAATGAAGCAGGAATAAAAAGCAATTTTAGTAATAGCAATCAAATATATTAGACATAAAGCTACAATTATTGAAATAGAGATCATCTAGTTCAAAGCCTTTATTCAAAGATAAATTGGGACTAGAAACTGAAATAGAAAAATTATTTCATATCTCTGCATGATCTTTTAATATATGAAAATATGAATTTGCATATGACATGTTTTGTTTGCCTTTTTGCTGTTTCTGAGATATTCTAGTAATAGCAATTTTACTTAGTTCTAAAGAAACATATTTTTGCTTTCCTAAATAATTTTATTTTAGTCTTATTTTAGCCAGTCTTATGTCTCAACAAGTGCTTAAAAGTTACAGAAATAAAAGATGACAGCATAGAAGGATTTGTCACTTAGAAAACAAAAAACTCTGTTACAATTCATCTTTACTAGTATACTGTAGTTTTAAGCAAAATGATGCATGGCATATACGCTTCATCAGAAAGGATGTTATCTCTTTAGCTGTAAACAATAATACACAAGAGAACTTTGACTCTAAAAGACAATAGTGTTTGCCTGATTCTGATTTCCTCTACATATCCTCCCCCAAAAAGTGTAAGACCAATGAGTGTTGAAATATACACACACACACACAACTACCATACTTTCAGCATTATTAAGAAACAGCATACCATAAAAATTGTATTACCTGTGAATAAAGATATAAACAGTAAGTTTTCATAGTGCTCCCACTCTACTGCAAGCCTGCTGGTAAAGAAAGAGAAGGTAGTTATGTGGGGAAAGAAAATTTAAGAGACTTCTTGAAAAAGTAGAAGGGAAAGAGGAGAACAACAAATCATAAACTAAATTACCTTCAGTTAGAGAAATTCCAGTACTAAAAGCCAAAATACTGAACACATATCTGGAATTTGGTAGTTGACACCAGATACAGAAAGGTAGCTTGAAAGAGAAAAGGACCAGAAGTGAGAGACATTGGAAACATTTCTCTGGAGAAGATCAAGAAGGGGAAAAAGAAATGGAGGGGTGGAGGATTAAGTATCCTACAGAAATCAATAGAAACAAGACTCACTTACTGTTCACCTTCACCTGCTACATCCAACATTGATAAGGTCATCACTTGAATAATATAAACTTCACTAAACTGACAGAAGTAAATGCTTGTGAACTTGAAACCTGTGTGGGCAGAATAATGGCCCCCTTAAGGTAAAAACATCCTAATCCTGAAAACTGTGCATGTTTGCTTACATGACAAGAGGGTGTTAAGGATGCAGATGGAAATGAGGTTTCAACTCAGTTGACCTTAAAATAAGAAGTTATCCTAGATTTTCTAGTTGGGCTCAATGTAATCATTAAGGTCCTTAGCAACAGGTGATAGAAGAAGAGAAAGTCAGAGTCATGTAATGCAAAGACTTAACCCACTACTGAGGGATTTTAAGATAGAGAAAAGGGACTATGAGTAAGGACTGCAAGTGACCTTGAGAAGTTGAAAAGGCAAGGAAATGGATTCCAGATGTCATAAAGGAACTGAACCTGGTGGAGACATTGATTTTAGCTTCATAAGAACAGTGCCAGACTACTGAACCCTAAGGTAATAAACATTTGCTGTTTTTAAGCCCCTAAATTTGTGGTAATTTGTAACAGTAGCAATAGAAAACTAGTACAAACTTTTCCCTTGAAATGCTTAAGGTTAGAAAATATGTCAAACAAACTCTATATAGAGCTACAGTAAAAAGAGAAAATGCAAATCAAAATATATTTCATCCAATGATTATTGTACACCTAAAACACACACACACACACACACACACACACACACAGCATAAGTAAATTTTATTACTGCTAATTGAAGTAAATATCCAAAGTAAGCATTTTGAGATTTTTAAAAAGTAACACAAAATCCCCTAAAATCAGATATCCAAAAATTAAGAATAATAGATATGAAGAGGAATAGGAATAAATGCAATGTGATTTGATTGGATTCAAGAAGGTAAATGAAAAGAAAATATCAGTATTAAAAGCAAATTACAAAGTTGTCAAGTGAAAATAGATAAGTATGAAATCTAATAAAGCAAATTTTTGAAAGAAAATAAAACAACAAAGAGAAATGAAAACAAAATAAAGAAATCAAAAGGGTCAGAAGTAAAAGTTGGTGGAAATATAGGCAAAGAAGGTCTAACATCCATATAACTGCAGTTCTTGAGGAAGAAAAAACAAATGGGAGGAAATCTTTTAGAAATAAGCTTTAAAACCTCAAATAAACTTACTGAAATTGCCTACCAAATACTTTGGAAGAATCTGGGCTATAAAAAATCAATCCTGAGATATATTTCAGTAAAAATTTTAGACTTTAAGACAAAGAAAAAAATTCTTGGAAACTTCAAGAAAAATTATCAAGCTACTTAGAAGTGAATGAAAACTATGCTGTTATTAGATTTCTCAAATGCTGTATACAAAACTGACAACATGGTAGTAGAACTTTTTAAGAAATTCTGGAAACAAAGTGCATGCCAAAGATTTTATATTCAGCCATAATGTCCTTCAAATATGAAAAATTCAAAAGAAGCATTTTGAAAGGTTTTCAGGGACTGCCCATTTTTAAGAGTTTAGCTAAACTACTCCATAATATTGCTGTCTCATATCTATTTTGTGTGGCCAAATGGCCTACAGTTGCCTTGAATTTAAATTAACCCCTCCCATGTGTGAATGCCTTATATAACAGCTTCCAAAGTCACAAGGAAATGTACATTTCTGATATAACTACCCCCTACTTACCTTGTGATAAGCATTCTCCCAGGGCCTTCCTCTTGTGCACCCTTAGGTAAGACCCTCCCAGAAGCATATAAAACCCTGTTCCTAATTTAGTTTGAATTGACCAATCCTTTCTTAGCCTAGGAACCCAAAGCACTCCAACTATGACCTTAATAAATGCATGGACCCAGGTCCTGCCCTACTCTGTCTACTTGATCCTGCCTTGAGCCTCATGTGGCCCCTCAGTGCATGCTCTGAACTTTTTTTAGTACCTGTGAGTAATGAATTTCTCTATTTCACTTCCCTTGTTGAACCAGTGGCTCACCATCCAATACTCCATGGCTTTACTTAACAAATATTAATTTAGAAAAGTCACAACAATTGACTTTATGAATGGGATGGATTGAATCAGTCTTTCTATAACAGTTCGGAATGCTCTTTAGCTGCAGATGGCTCAATGACTGGCTCTCCCAGGTGTGTAATTCTATCTGGAAAAGGTCTACAACTTACTGGCCTACAGTAGTGCTATTTTTCACTGCATTGTATTAATTTTGCTGAGTTTTACATTGGCTTCCCATTCCAAAGTGCAAACTCTGAAAAAAACAACCAGAATCCTCCTGAACCTCAGAGCATTGGTAACTGGTTTGGGGTGCTACAGATGTGTTTTCGACCTATAAATACCCCACAGAAAGGGGATCAAAGTCCCCCAGCAGGTGTTAGACTTTGGGTGTGTTTCCCAACTATAAACATGAACCCAGCTACTGACTCTTTGGAGAGCTGGCTAAGTTTTCACATGGTCCAGTCAAGTTAGTTAATGGCCAGGAGGGGAAAGTGAAAACCCGCAACCAAGTGTGGCCTACTGTATAAATGTGCCAGGCAATGACCTTAGAAAGAGGAAGGGGAGGCTCTCCTTCCCTGGTCATTGTGTTTTCAGGCTGCACCAGGACACTGAGCTCTAAACCACGTGGTTGGGACACGGTCACTAGGAAAGTCATGGCCCAAGGCAAAGGCACATGTGGCTGGGACCCAGGTCCTTCTGTTGCTGCATACCTTGCTGCTGTCCCATCTCAAGTCTTCTGATCCCGTGCATATCCTTGGTTCCACTCCAGACTTGAGGTGGCCCAAGATCTAATGGTTCAGTGCAAATGTCCAGAACACCTATTATTGCCCCCATTAAAATACTCAAGGAAACTAAACTCCTCACTAAGTGGGAAATGCCCATAGAAGCAGCCTGGCCACTGCTCAGCACCCAAGCATACCAACATACCAAAGCCCCAGCTCTTCACTCTCAGGGTCTAAGTCCAAACGATCCTTGTGCCATTGCTCTAGTGAAGGCTGACGCCATCTCAGTGGAATCTATTGGAACACCCTGGAGAGGGAAGTGACTACCTGTCCCACCACAGCAGATCTTTTCAGGGACAATTCATTAGGTCAAATCGGTAGCAGATAATAGAGAATTAGAAACTGAAACTCAAAACTTTACCTGTCTTCAGACTCAAAATATTTTAAAAGACTTGGTGCAGCAGGAGAGAAAAAAAAAAAAAAAAGGTGGGGGGAGGGGGTGCTGACTGAATGTTGGTAGCGTTTAATAATGGCTCTGAGCTATTACTCACTGCCCCAGAAATGAGGCAACTGGCTGGTTTTTCAAGGACCCTGAAATACATAACATTTTAAAAGACTCCCAGAGCCTGTGGTCAAAATCTTGACAGACACTGAGACCTTATCCCTCCACCCATGAGGGGCCACCCCAGGATCAAGTCAACCAGAATTAAAGTGAACGCAGCTGCCACCAATGATCCCAATGCCATAACCAAGGCTTCTGATGAGGAGGGAGAGTCCAAACCAAAAAGCACATGCCCTAAGAGTATAGAGGGAAAATCCCTTCCCCCTGCTTACTAGGATTTCTATGGCTTGCATGAAGCTCACCCTTCTATTGCAGTTACTATCTCAAAGGCTCAAAGCCAAAGGAAGATGCTAGATGAAGCCTGACTCTCCTTGGGCTGGTATGGTCCAGAGGATCTTTCATTTCTTTTAAGACAGCAACCCAGATGAACCAGATTTTACCTCCAATGCTGAGGAGGCCCCACTCAACTTTGAATCCAAAGATTTCTTCTTACAGGAAGCTCCCCCCACCCCAAATTATAGAGCTTGTACTCCTCTACTTTGTGGAGGCTTCCTACGGTATTCAGGGGGCCATGGAGAGAACAGACAAGGTGGCCTTCCATAAAGGAGACATTCACCTAGACTCCCATATTGTATAGTACCAAGGCACCCACAACCTTAAGGTCAGCCCTTGGGTCCCAGGTCCCACATCCCACCTTGAAGAGCACCCTTCTCACCTCCTAGTCCTGGGGCCTCCATGCCAACCCTGTTGGGAATTAATGCCTGGGACAATTCCAAACAGCTGAGGGCCTTATGCTAGCATCTCCACCAATTGGGGGTCCCCACTTAGTTTATATTTGCAGGATCCCTGCTGCAGAGTCCAATCTCAATGGCCCAGAGGGCTTCAGAGGGCCCTGAGTCTCCTTCTGCCCTAAAAAACCTCTCTAGAACATTACCCTAGCGACTAGGCTGCTCCCTGGAACTTGTCCCACCTTCCACTGATAATTGCCCATTGATGACTCTGGTGGTCCACTGGGACAAAAGCAAAACTAACCAGAGATTCTTGGCTCTATTAGACACAGGAAACCACATCACAGTAATTCCAGGTAACCCCTCTAAATTCTTCAAGGGAACTTTCTACAGCCTATATGACACAACAGGTAAAACTATAAAAGGATTATAAATTAGGTTTGGTGTGCCTATTGACACCATATTTCTAAAATAGTTGCCAGAGTCGGTGGTCCTTTGGCTTTCTCTTTTCCTAATATGGGCATGAAGGCCCTTGCTCAGCTATACACTTGGTGGAATAAACCCACATTTCTGGTCTTTTTCTTGGGAGCTGTGAAGCGAGAACTTGTTCAACAGTCTTCTCCAGTGAAAACAGTAAACACACCACAATGTTGACTGAAACAAGGAACAGAGGGCCTTCAGCCCATCAGCAGATATATGCTTGACACTGGGGTCATTAAGCCCATGGTCTCACATATTAATAGCTCCAATTGGCCAGTGTTAAAGCTGGCCACCAATGAATGGGGACTAATAATTAACTATCAAAATTTCAATGCACCATTAAATTTTCCACCATTAAGGCTGCTATTCCCAACGTTATAGAGATGACAGATGACATCTGAAAAACCTGGCCACCCATGGGCAGTCATGGGCTGCCATGGCACATAATGATGTAGCAAGATGTAGATTCACTCAAACTAACCACTGCTGCCCTTGGCATTACCTGGAAGATGCTCTACAATGGCGGCTCTCTGAGGATGCAGCCCATGAAGTTTTACACCTAGTAACACAATATTTACAGCAGAGAGGATGGACCATTGTCCCACATAAGATCCAAGGACCAGCCACTGACTTCAGCTGTAAAGCCTCACCTCACAATCAAGCCTCCCGTCACATTACAACAGGCCCAGCACATATTAGTTCACCTTTTGGAGGCAACACATTTCATGCTTATCTGTTCTACTTAAGGCTATTTGCTGCTACATGCAAAACAGCTTGTTCTCACTGGGGAGCGCCTCAACAGACTGCCTTGCGGCTGGCCCAGTAAACCAGACAGGTCCTTCCTTTAGTCCTTCTGAGCTCAGACTTCCCAGCTGAGTCACTGTAACTCCCCATGGAGTCTCTAGATGAAGCATGGCTCTACCTGGGGTTCTGGGCATGGGGCTCTGAACAAAACACCTGCTCCAGACAGGAGCCTGGGACATGAAACTCACATGTCAAATGTTGGCAGCCTCCTGGGCCTTTTTAGAGACAGAGGCATGATAGGGCTCACAGACTGAACTGCTTCACACGCAGGTCCCCATCCTGCCTTGAATCAAGGATTCAATCTAGCAGAGTCTTGGCTGAGGCCTCACTGTTAAAAGGAAATAGGGTTCCTTCAGGAAAGGACTACACTGAGGGCCTTTCCCTTGCAGGAAAATGAGGCATCCCCCATGCTCAGCCTCTCGCCCACTGACACTGAGGTGCAGCTACTGGTACCCCCACTGATAAGCCTTTTAGCAATCTGAGGATCCCCTTGGGACCCACTGTGTGGAAAAGGAGTTGGTGTTCTTCCCAAATGGCAGCCCCCACAGCATGCGGTGCAGCCCCTGGGAGGCTGCAGCATCTCATCTTGCTGGCAGCACATCCTTAGTCCAGGAGAGCTCTGCTGGCTTGGCTCAGCTGGCAGAATTTGTGGCAGTGCCCTGGCTCCAGGGGCGTAACCAGTGGGCTCACAGTTTGGTTTGGGCAAAGGCAAATGGATACTTTCATGATTCAAAAAAAGCTTCTGTGGGGTGCTTCTGTTTGGAAAGAGAGAGTCAACTCACATAGGCTGATTACGGTCACTCATCTCTGTGCACACACGCCAACAAACACATTATAATACCACTGCAGACCCCTTACCCAAATGACATGCCTGCTCCAAGGCCCCACGTGAGCCACCTCATAGAGTACCAGACAGAACTTAGGACACAACTGTTTCTCCAGAAATGCCATGTGCACTAGTGGGTGGGCCCATATTACCCCTGAGCACAGGGGAGTGACAACACTCACACAGGGAGCACACAGGTGTGAATTCCCCCTCTCTACAGTTCTAGCCAAAGTGGTGGTAAGGAATTGCCCTCTTTGCTCCCAAATAAAACTCTGGAAGGCTCCCAGGTGGGGACTTGTCCCCCTGGGTGACAGACCCTCTTCAAGAAGGCAAATTGATTTTATTGGGCCACTGCTGCCCTCTGCTGGAGCTAATAGGTATGTGACCACCATCAATGATACTTGCATTGGACTCTTGCTGGCTGCTTCCCCCAGAAATGCTGCATTCCATCAACATTCTTAACCAGGTATGTGCTCATCCCCTTGGGTCCACCAGATATTGTAGATTCAAATCAAGGTACTTGTTTCACCTCCCAAGTCATGGGCTCTAGAATATGGAATCTTGTGGAATTTCCACCTAGCTTACAGGTCCCAAGTGGCCAGACTTATAGTGAAGCACAGTGGTTTAGTCAAAGATATGCACCTCAAGCTTTTTAACCGTAAGTGCTTCCCCATATGGACAGATATTTTACCCTAAGCTCTAATATTGCTTAATTCCTGGCTGTCAAGTTTCCAACCCCCCACACCTATGGCCAGTCTTCTCCAAGGGCTCCCTTGCTGGTACTTACAGGGAACCCCCCTCCTTTGACATTAGAAAGGACACCATTCACATCCACTCAACAGAGAAATGCTCCCTTTACCATTTTGATCTTTCCATCATCTCCCTATCTTCCACACACTCGTGGTCCATTTGAGGGTAGATTATACAATACGACCCTCTTATGGTAGAGATCCCAAGGAGGCAAACCTCAACCAAATTGAGAAACCAGGATTACAGAAATTTTACTGGCCTAGACATTGCCTAGTGCCAGTAGTGATGCTAAAGCCAAATGTGTGTTTTAAATACAACTACATATTTTTTTAATTAAAAAGTTCATTCTCCATAAACAACACTATTGATAGAAGTCTCCTCACTATCATTTCTACCCTGAGATATAAAGATTTATTATTTTATCTTTACTAAGAGTAGGTTTGGGTTAAAGAGCACTAACCTTAGAGCTGAGCCAATTGTGTTTGCCAACTCTTTTGTGTAAAAAGAGTAGAAAACTAGGCAATTTTATTTAATCTTCACTTGCATTTCTTCATATGTAAAATGGAGATAATAATAGCACTTACCTTACAAAGTCATTGTGACAATTAAATGTATTAGTATATGTAAGACTTTGAACAAACCCTGGAATATTAGGCACATGAATGTTATCTATAATCATCATCATTGTCTCTATCATCTTAATCAAGACTTAATCAATTTATTATCATAAATTAGATGTAGCCTTACTATTCTGTGTATAAGAACACACATTAAATATGTTGTTAATCATCAAAATTTTAGGTAGTTACGTTTACTACTTAAAAGATGCATCACTATATTTTAAGTGATTTGGAGAATCACTTTGGTGTTTGTCTTAATTTTTCCTACTTTTCAATAAAATTGAAAAAATTATACTAATGGGGGGGGGAGTCAAGGAAGGGAGGGAATACGGGGATATGTGTATAAAAACAGATGATTGAACCTGGTGTACCCCCAAAAAATAAAAAAAAAAAAAAGAAAGTATCAAGGCACAAAATTAACTGTGTTCAATGTTCAGTATTAATAAGGCATTGAGATATTAGCTTCACAGATAGGGAAATTGAGACATAACATGATTATCTTTAAATAAATTACTCATTTTGACAATAAATAAACCAGAAATTGAATTTTACTTTTCCTATTCTTATCTCAAAAATAAAGTTTATGAAAGTGTGCCTCGAGTTTGCATTTCCTTCCATCCAATCATCTCAGTGCTGTCTACTCAGGCTATCACTTTAGGGAAGAGGATGTAAGAAAGTTTCAATATATAGCTGGCATAATTGTGCATAGCTGCTGTCAAGAATTCCCAGGCAAAGACTGTCATCTTAAAAGGTTACTGTGACATTTCTAGAATATGCTTTTTCAAATATGAATGAAACATGTTGCCTTTTTGGTTGAGGGTAGGGAAGGCATGGAACCTGACATTTTCCACATTGCCAAAATTAGAAAACAAAGTATTAGAATGCCAAGATTAATCAATCACTCAACAAGTATTTATGTAATACCTACTTAGGTGTCCAATGCATTGCTTGGAAATAGCATTTTATCAGGGTTAAGTGTTTAACCAATTGCAACCTAAAAATTGAGTTGCTTTAATCTAAATTATATAGATCTGCCAATAGAACGTTCCATATGTTGGTGCTACTAAGTTACCTACACCCTTTTGAATGAATATTTTCTATGCTCAGGTTTATTACAAAGGCAGAGACAAATTCTACCTGTATTAAAATTTAACACTTTGAATAAACAAATATGAAAGTTATGTAGTTAAGATGTATACATATGTCATCATTATGTTGTACACCTTAAACTTATACGCTGTTAAATATCAATTATATCTCAATAAAGATGGGAAAAGATAAATAATAATTTCAAACAAATAACTTTGTAATACTAAAGTAAAACTCTTCTAAAATAAAAGTAGAATATGCCAGAAGTAGAATCAATCACCATTTGGCTGTTTTTCACAATTCATTGATGTTAACAAAATCATTTAGGAAAGATTTATTTTAAGCTATTTTAATAGTGGAGATAATGGAAATAAATGTAAACTGTAACACAGTGGCATAGATTTTACATACTGATTAAAAACATTTAAAATCCTCTTGACAGTAAAAGGAGAGAGGCAAAGATCATGGCAAGAGTCTTAGGAATGCTTCTAAATATTTCACATTGTGTAGGAGGTTTGTTCAGATAAATTTGGGAATGAAGTTGCTGTGCTATCCTTCCTGTGGAGTTGTAAATGTCATGTTCCAAATTCAGGATAATTCCACAGCTGGAAAAGAGCTTTCACATACTGTCTACCAGTTTTCTATTAGGCTCTTATTGATCGTTATTTCTTTCCTATATAAATCCTTTAATTTACTAAGGAATGTCCATTGTGCTACTAATCTATGCATATGCTAAAATAATCCCATTCATTACACTAGTAGAAAATAAGATTAAACAAACTTTATTTCCCTTTTCTGCTTGTTTTTACTCTTATTAATTAGAATTTTGAAATGTGCGTTTTCTCTTCTTCTTTTGCTTAGCTGGTTTCCACATCTGAAAATGATTTAACTAGTTCAGCATGGGAGTAAATACTATATTTAGAGCCTTAAAGAAATAAAGAAATTATTAGGGAAATTGGACATAAAATGTAATAAGTATAAAAAATGTTTGAGTGGATGAAAGTAAATTAAAATAGATGATAGATAGATGATAGATAGATAGATATAGTTTTGCTGACTTTTCTTTTTCTTTTGGAGCCCATATTTGTTTTTGCTTTTGTTTTTAACCATCCATGTACCTTTGGCTCCAAGCATCTTTGCTCATTCACATCAATTCTCTCAGCTCACTTTCTCTGTGTGTGTGTGTGTGTGTGTGTATGCGAGTGCACACGCGTGCGTTCGTTCTTGATTCAAGGTTGCAGGCTGTCCTTTTTGTATATCAACAACTTGGTATGTTTTGGCAATTTCAAGTGAGACTTTTTTAAAGTAATCAAGAAAATACAAATCAAACTCTTTATACCCAGTAATCACAGCCTGTAGGAAGCAAACAAGAAAAGAATACAAGAAGCAAATCAATTCAAACACTGAACCTCAGTGCCTTTTGGCAAGGAAGCTGGAGAGTCTTCCTTGGGGCTCTGGTTTTCTGTTCTCTTTCATCATAATCTTTATAAAAACTTTCCCTGTCCCTTTATTTGACCTTTTTGCAATAAATTCCGGAAAGTCGTGACCCAGACCCCAACCACACCAGAACAGAGCCTTAAAAGTTAGTCATTCTCTGCCTATAGGATTTGTTTTATTTATGTCAGTTCACACTATCATAATTTTTGGCACTTTGTAAATATTCCAAACACATTTACCATCTAACTTCATTTAAAACATTGCATTGACTTTCTCAGATTTGTGTGTCCTTCAGGATGTATCTCTAATTTCTTAAAGCAATTAGTCAAAATAATTATTGGCTAATTAACATCCATCCTTAAAACAATACCCAAGTACTATATCAGTCTGGAAGTAAAATTGTTCCTGGTAAGTGGCAAAGAAATCTCTGAGACAACTCCTATAACTTTGAGTAGTTACTATCTAAATAAGAGGCAGAAATATCATATGCATAATATGTATACATATATATTTAAAATTAAATATAATATGTGATAAATCCAATAGTACACTATTTATGAATTCTTCCCACAAGTGTTTATTGAATACTGAGACAGATAGACATGATCCTGTTTATTGGACATCACGATGAAAACCAAATACATGCTCTCATGAATTTTACATTCTATTTGAGGGAGAGAGAAAATAATCATAGTAAACAAGTAAGTCATATAGCATATTAAAATTGTGGTAGTGTTAGGGAGAAACAAACGCAGTCACAGAGCAATGCGTCAGTCTAGGGAAATTCTATAACTCTACATAAGCTGGTCATGGTGGACCTCAATTAAAATAGCATTTTATAAAGAACTTGAAGGAAGTAAGGACATGGCTGGAGATGGAAGAAATGGTCAGTGTAAACACATGAAGTCAGAGGGGAACAGCAAAGGGTGAGAAGCTGGAGTGGTGTAAATAAATGGGAGAAGAGGTCAAAGGGTTCTGGAGAGGCCTTTAGGACATTATAAAGAGTTTGCCTTCTGCTTGACTAAAATGAGGAAGGAGTAGAATCAGGGAACCATCAGATGGGAAATTCATTTTGAAAATATTTCTTTGACCTCAGTGCTGATGGTAGAGCATACGTGGGGCAAGGTGACAAGACAGAGACCAGTTAGGAAATTAACGGCTCCTAATGATGAAAAGAGGTGTTAGTTCGGGCTGGGTAATGGAAATGGTGAGAAGTGGTGGGATTCTGTGTACGTTTTAAAGATGAAATGAATCCAACTTCTTGGATGGGGGATTTGCTAAAGTATGGTCCATAATGACGAAAAAGTCTTGGTGTTGAGCAAAACGTTGGAGTAAAAAAGGAAAGACTCGGCTCTCTCCTGCGCTCTCAGAAAAATTAACTAGATGCTACTATCTTACACTATTTTCAACCTACAGGATGTTTAAGAGGGAGCCCTGTACCCCTCTCTGTGGGCCAATTCTGCACTCTTTCAGAGCAATGGGAAGATCCAGCGACTAGGTGCAAAAGGACACCAAGTCTACTTTATTTCAAGCTCAGAAACAGAGGGCATTTGCAGTGAATCTGGAGAGGCAGCGTGTGAGTCTGGAGTTTCCTTCACCACCACCAGTAGCTGCAGCTTGCATAGTCCTGCAGTGCCACCCATGCACAAGGCCACTGGACAGGGAGCTGCAGCTCAGGGTCTGCAGCGCCATTGGGGAGGGGGTTGTAGCTGGTGAAGGCATGGTGAAGCCATTATATATAGATATCCCTAATTCACAATTCTACATCTTAAGTCTACTTATTTTAGAGTACCCTAAACATCTAATTACTCATAGTTTATGTCTGGAACTCCTGCAGTTGTGTGACAGTATCTATTTAACACATACAGAGAAACCTTAGACTAAGAGCATGACGTTATCATTATGTGAACTTTGATATTTTGTTGAAAATAGAATCAATGAGAATTGATTAACTTAATCACCATTTCTAATGACCAAAGTTTTATAAATCATTTTAGTTCCCTTATCTGAATATTTAAAACATGAAAAAGTATTACTGAATAATTTCTTTTCACTGTTCTTTAAAAAGGTAGTAAAAGTTAGGTATTTTGTTATAAATTCTGAGTGTTTTAATAACTATTTTGCCTTTCCCCCCTTGTTTTCACTAATAGAGGAATTATATACATATTTAAAAATTATATATGGTTTATTATTACATCCCTAGGATCTAGAATACCTTTTTATTTTTATAATAATGGCTCAAAATAATTGATGAATGAAGGAATAGGTCCATAGTTGTCTGATAAAATCAACATGTTATTGACAGAAATTTTTCCCCACTCCCTGTATAAAAGAAATTGTGGACATAGAACGATCTGTATATTGGGCATGCCTTTGGGAGAGAATAATGTAAGGGAAACTTACAGTCTGAGCAGATCATTATAGGTAATTTCAGAGTCTCCAAGAAATTAATTATATAACATATCACCTTCATTATCAAAAAATATTAGGATATCTGATATCAAGGACTGTTTCAGTATTCTGAAAAATGATTTCTGTACAATATAGATTTTATATTGCCTAAAAAGTCTGTTAATCAATCTCCTTAAAGAGAATTTTTGGAAACCTGGTTTGAATGATGCTAGAGCTCACTGATTCCTTAAATATATAAAAATTGGATGACAAAATAAATGACAGAGCAAGTTAATGTCAATCTGAAATTATCTGAATAAGGATAATTAAAAGTATTCAAATAAGAATTCCAATTACTGACATCTAATATTGATAAAAATAACTAATGCTGGAAATTTTTAAGCTAATTTTCAATCAAATGAATACTATAGTTTGAATCATAACTAATGTGAAATGTTCATGAGATATACCTTCTTTTATCTTTTCCATTTTTTGCTGATTTTATCTGAATAAATAAATCTTCTAGTATATTGAGGGTTTTCTCTTCAGTTCGGCATATATGAGCAAACTTCTTTTCCCTTAAGTCAACATTTTAGGTGCATGACAGTCAACATTTTAGGTGCATGAATGGGTTCTTAGAATATAGGAAGTGACCAAGTTAGGTTTTACTGTGGTCTGATGTGTCAGCCTTGTAATGTGACTGTAATTTTTAATTAGACCACATGAGTTGTTTTTCTTTTGTGATTAGATTACTATGAACACTAAAATGTAGGTGGTCAGAGGGATGTGTCTTTCAGCCTGGAAGCTGGGGAAAAAAATAACATTCAAGAAGATTGAAATAATTAATTCTGCATTAAGGATATGTCAATATTGCCCTCTGACTCACTCCAAAAGGATACCATTTTCACTAATTGGAAAGCATACTAATCTTTGGTATTGTTTACGATAAACTCAGCAGGGAATGCGACTTCCTAGTGTAAGCCCAACAAAGTGCTCCATTTATGAATAAATCATGTTTGGATCTTGAGAAAAGAGGCATCAGTTAGTGGCAGTTGGTTTCTCTGAATCTCAGGAACTCTGGATAATTAACCATCAGTACTTTTTTTTCCCCTTTCTGTTGAATCATTCATTGACAGAAAAACAGACTTTGTTACAAATATGTAATATGTAATGCATTTTTGGAAACTTTACATAATTACATTGCTGTATTTTAATGGAGTATTCAGTATTATTACTGTCATTACTAGGCATTTCAAAGTCACCGTGGGAAGTAAACATATTTTCCATTAAAAGATCATTTCAATATGAAATCTGTCTGAACTATTATTGCCCATAAACCTGAATAGCACAAATGTCATACAAAAATAAGAAAACGTTTTATTCTTTCAGGTATTATTTTAGTGAATAAAAACAAAACGAAATTACTGCTTTGCTGGTGTTTGGGGATATTTAGCATAAGGATGGCCATGTTTTAAATTTGCTTATATGGTATATTTTTAGGTGATCTGTAAATGCCTATCCCTTTTAATGCGAAAAGTTTTTCACATATCACAGCATAGCAAGACTGATTGGAAAAATAATTCTTACCTGAATCATTAATTTGGTTAGAGCTTTCAATAGTAATTATAATGATTTTTCGTTCTTATCTGCATTCAGTGTAATTTTGTGGCAAGATATTTAGTCTCTGGAGAAACTTTTTCTTCCTAGGGAAAAAAGAAGCTAGAGACAAGGTAGTTGTAAAAACTGGTTTATTTTTTTAAAAATAAATACAAAAATATAAATATAAAACATTAGCAGATAGAATTTGATGAAATGAAATTGCACAAACGTTTGTATACCAGGTTGCATATCACACCTACTAACACCACATGTACATTTTTTGTTTTTTAATTTAATGTACAGAAGAGGATATACCTTAAAATTTTTCTTCACCTTTTTAAAAGCTTCGTTTGCAAGGGCAGGGCATGTATCTAACAGAAGCGGCTTGTTTGTGAGGTTGCTTAAGGGAGAACTGTCCTGTTCGTGTTTCTGAAATTATCTTTTATTTCCTAAGATGGACAACACTGAATTTCCATAGCTTTGGCTCTTGGAAGTGATTAAATAAAATGTCGTATATATTCCATGAGACATCCTACAGGGGAGAATTAATGTAATTAATGAACGAATTAAAAAGGAAATGGGAAAAAAATTGTGCTGCGTGGCAGGAAAATTCTCCTGAATGTCAAATACTGTGACGTGGACACGGTGTCGGTAAAGTTCCTTTCTCTTGCTTGAGCAGAACATATATCCTAGGTTAAGAGTCTTTGTCACTTTCCCCGCCACCGTACATTTCCGCCAGCTTATTAAACCGAGGGCCCCATTCTCGGAGGTAATCGTAGTTTTGGTCTCCGTCAGTGGTACCTGATTCTAAAGAACTCAGAGATTCCGCGATGGAATCGTTTCCTTCGTAGGCATACGTTGCAAGGGAATCGTAGGGAGGTGCGGTGGGGTCCAGATCGTGCTCTTTTAGCCTTTCATTAATGAAATCCCGGACGTCCGTGTTATCCGGAGCTGTCGGAGTCCTCCGTGGGATAAATAAAGTTTCCGGAATAATATCTCGCCGCAGCTTTTTTTCCTCAATAGCTGCAGGATTCCTCAGCGTGCCGATATCAAAGGCCTGGGTGTCCTCCTCTCCGCCACCTTCGTCGTTATAGCTCACAATGTTGTCTCTGATATCTTCTTTAGACAAGATCAGAGGCTCTTTTTTCCGCTGTCTTTTCAGAGCTGCAAACAGCACTACTATAACTTGAAAAAAGAAAAAAAAAAGATGCATTAGAAGTCCATCTGAAACACGATATATTAATAAATAACGAGTGGAAGTACTATAAACGAGTTTAAATTATTTAGGTTTTCTGGAACAGGTTAGAATTTAGGATTAATTGTGTACTTCCATCAATTTTTTTTCGCGGGGGGGGGCGGGGTTTGTGGGGGGCAGGGAGGCAAGAGGGGAGAGGGGTGTATTCAAGGATTTAGCCAGGATTGTTAGAGTTTAAGAAGTTAAGATTATAATTTATTTTTAAAGAAATGTGAAAGTTTTTTTCAAATACAGTGATTTATTTTATCTATTTTTCTAAGAACTGTTTAAAGATAGTTCCTGATTGTACAGACATTATTTATACTTTGCATTAAATAGTGACATAAGATGTATAAAAAATAGACACAAATTAAATTCAGCTTCAAAAAAAAATTAAGAAGGGCAAAAAATACACCCATATTTTTACATCCTTATGCAATATTAAAAAGGCAGCTTTCTTCACAAGATATGGAGTACCCATATCTGTCAAATAGCTTTGCTGATGAATGTATATAATTTTTTTTCTTACATTGTTACTAGAAGGCCTTAATTACTGAGAAAAAAAGACCATATTATTTAGACATTATTGGTTTAGAAACTTATGAGGTTTTCCATGGAAATGTATATCACTCATGAGATCAAAAAAAAATTGCTGGATCACATGATGGCAAACAGTGAATTCAAATTACTACACTGAATTAACAACAAAAGTCATGTATGAATCTCAGCTAGATGTATCTTACTGAGTATAGATCCACAAGTAGAAATGCAAATCGTTCAGACAGGACATTTCCCTACTTTCATGGGAAGATGTCAATAATAATAATAATGTACTTATTATTTTAGTAATCATAATAATGATAATAGCATAAAAGATAGGAAAAACTTAAAATTAGTTTCCCTCTGGTTGTATTAGTCTCCCACTCTTATTCATTACCCCCAAAGGTTTTGGTCATGACCCTTTAAAAATGATGATTTGGAGAAACAGATGTGAATTCAACTGGATGAGGAAAGGAAGGGAAAATATCTTGCATACATATGTGTGAAGAAATATCTATATTTCTTTAGCCTTTTTAGAACAAACATTTAAAGGATATGGGATTTATTATTGGTATGGACTGAATGTGTCCCCTAAAACTTCATACGTTAAAGCCCAAATAAATTCCCAGTGTGATGGTATATGGAGGTGGAGTCTTTGGGAGGTAATGAGGTCTTGGAGGTGGAACCCTCACGAATGGGATTAGTACTCATAAAAAGAGACACGAGAGGGATGATTGCTCTCTGCCACATGAGGATACAAGAGAGGACAGCTGTCTGTGAAACAGGAAGTATGCCCTCACCAGGCATGAAATCTGCCAATGCCTTGATCTTGGACTTCCCTGTCTCCAGACTGTTGAGAATAACTTTCTGTGGTTTAAGCTACCAGTCTATGGTATTCTGTTACAGTAGCCTAAATGAAGGTGATTATATTATTATGTAAAGTGGTATTAAGTTATGTTTTCTTTTATTAACTTAGAACTGTAAGACTTCTTGCCTTCAAGCTTGTGTGAGAGGTCAAACATGGGACTTTTTAAAACTGCAACAAAAAAAGTTTTAATCCATTGACAACGGTTCTTGACCTTCAAAGTGATTAAAAAATAAATAGGCCACCATCAAGAGAAAGAAAATGTTTATTCTTCAAGTTTTTGAGAAAATGTGACCTTTTATTTTGGCTAAATTCATGATTTGTACACACACATAAACTTGTGCTGTAACGAGTTTAAACCTCAGATTGCTTATTACCCACTAAAGGATCTTTCCCAGTAAAAAAAGTTCTAATAATGAGGATAATGAAACTTACTCAGATTGGCTTCAAAATCCCAGTTCATTTCACTGCTTCTTGAAATGTCAGATACAGTGTTTTCTGATTAGGGTCACAGGAATACTCACAATAGTTTTAGGATAATGCAGCTAAAGAGTAAACAATCTGACTTTTAACTCAAAAGTAGTTAAAAGCAATTTGCTTTGGGTTATAAAATCAAATACTGTTTTAGGGACGAATGAACCAGGTAAAAGGCTATGTTAACATTATATCAGTGAAGAGATAAGATAGTGAGGCCTTCATCCAGATGTAATAAGAAAAAAAAGTGGAAATAAACTTTAGATTTTCTGAAAAACTACAGTGACTAACAAACAGCAAGGTGCCTAGCCTTGGCTCACCACTCAGAAATTGTGTAACCTTGGAAAATGTTTCGAACAGCTCTTTCAGTTTCATTATTTAACAAAGGAAGGTAATGACTCTATCTGATCAGATAAAATATAAACAACATTCCATCGTTAATTGAGGTCTGTCTTACATTTGGGGGTTAGTTTCAGAGGAAGTATTTTAATAGTAACATTTCTTACTTACGAACACAGTGAAGTAAGCCATCTAGGAAACAAGCACATTTTCTCTCACGTTTCTTACCCAGCAGAATAAGGATGCACAGGAGAATGGCGATCAAGGCTCCGGTGCTGAGGCCGGCAGGAAGGAGCAGGGCCTCGGCGCTGCAGGACTGCATGTTGCCTTGGCTGTCACAGGCGCACACTCTGATGGTGAGTGTGCCAGTGCTGCTCTGGATTGGGTAGTCGTTGTCCGATATCACCACAGGCAAGAGATAGGTGCTTATTTCATGTCTATTGAATCCATTTTTTCTGGTTAAAATTCTGGCTGTATTATCTAAAATAAATTGTAACGTATTACAAATGGCTTGGGACAGTACATTTGTCTCACCCTGATCACCGTGGTTTGACACATAAATCAAAAAGGTGTTTGTGTAAAATACAAAATTGATGTCCATTTCTCTATCAAATGTATACAAGGCAATTCGAATATAGATAAGGTAAATACGATAGTTTGAGGAATCTAATACCATGATTACTGATTAGCTTTTTAACTAATTCTCGTATGTTTTCAAAACGGTGAATTTTCATAAGTGAATCATTTATCAAGACTATACAGATGTTTTTCAGAATTTTCAAAAAACAAATATTATGCAGACCAAAGAAAAAATCATGGTATTTTTTTATTTACAAATGTATGTGTCCATATATATACAAAATACACATTAATCTGATATTAATGAAGAAAAATATGATTGGATAAACTTTAACTATAGTTGTACTTTTAAAATCAATAATGCAGTCAAAAGGTTTCAAAAGTCCCCATGTATGAAGGACAGTCCGCAAGTTACTTAATACTTTTGAACTTTGATTCCCACCCATTAAAATGAATCCAGTGTGTAACTCGAGATGTTGGTGGAAGACACTAATGTGGAGTGCCTAACAGACACACAGAAAGAAGCAGGGATCTAATCAAGGGTAGCATCCTACTATCTAGTATATGGCTACTAATATTTCCTTTATCTGATAACTCACCCAGGATCCTTTAATTTTAATATAGATATAAATATAAATATTAATATAATATATAAATATTAATATAAATATAAATATTCAGAAAGTCATCATATAATAATGCTTTTGACCTTTAAGTTAGTGAAAAATGAGGCATTCTTAACAATGTGATACCAACCGTGGTATCACAGAAACAGGAAACATATTTTAAGAAGGATGTGGAATTAAAGATTTGTAAGGTAAACATATAGACAAATGCAAGGGTATTTTCTCAAGATCAACTCTAAGGTGATGTCTATGCCATTGGAATTTCTTTGAAAATTCATTCAATAAGAGAAAATAGTGAATTTACACAAGATTAGATCAAATATTCCAACAGACTAGATAGTATACCAGTATCTAGTGTATGTTCAGGTTTGTATTCATATGGCTTCAGCCCTTGCTTTGAGTAACTTATGTAGGATCAGGAACTCTACCCAATATTGGAAAATGGCACTACTTATCAAAAATTAATTAAGATTAGCCTTGAGTTGTTTCCCCAGTAACTGTGAAATGTGATGATAAGACAGCACTATTTCAAGTCTCTATTACTTTTTAAAATTGGGAGGTGGCTTGTTGAGATTCGGGTCTCAGTTTAGCAAGAACATAAAACAAATTAAAATGCAATTAGAAAGAGGTACAATACTGTCAACTCAGTACTAAGACTGTCCAGTCTAAATTCTATGTTTAGGTTACCACATTCAGCAAATGAAAATGATGGGTGTTGCTTTTCTGATATTCAGATGTAATTGGGCATTTTGTATTTTATTTGCCAATTCTATGTTAACTTTTCCAATCGCAATTATTTTAGGTGTCCGGAGGGACAGAAAACATAGACATTTCAGAAACTCAGATTTAGTAAACAGATGTTACCAACTGATGCCCTCCCTTCAGCTGATTTGTGCAAAGATCCTGCTATATCAAATATCTCAAGTAGTAGCTGCTCAATGTAAAACTATCCATTATCTTAAATTGCTTTCTGACATTCTGAAAGCCACCTAGATGTATTCTAGCAACCTGGCTCTTCCAGCAGGCATACACAGTTAGGAAGATATTGTAAATAGCCAATGTAGTTATTAGATATATTTTAAGAATAATTATATCTATAGTAGCTCTAAAACAAGTATGTCTTTTTACCAAAAAGTACATTATATAATTAGTTTTAACATAAATTTGTTGAGGAGAGAAAAGCTCTAATTACATACTTTTGTTTCTCCTAGAATAATTACCATACATATTTCCCAAAGAATAAAGCTGTTCGACTTTTTAAAAATAGTGACCATTTTTGTATTTTTCCTCAAAAATATGTTTCTGCTCTTTTTTTTGAGAATGCAAGAAATATGTTTAGTATTTTTGATCACAGAGACATTATAAAATTCATGTTATACAGGTGAATAGTGTGTCTTGCCATTGAAACTATGCTTTTGCACCCAATCCCCTCACAGGTTAACGTGGCTACTTTTTTTTTTTCTCCTTTGTCTCTTCTGTACCTTTTTGGCTTTCGTGAATCTGTTGCTGCTAAATCTCATTGAAGTTTACACAAGAGTCTCACTGAGTCATTCATTTCTCTATCTGTGTGTCCTACCATTTTGTTATAGGAACTGATTATTCCCGGCCTTTCTAATGTTTGCAAGATTCAGTCTTTGCATTAGTACCCATAGAGTCTTCTTGAATTTTATAATTTTAAAATTCAAGAAAGTAAACACTGTTAAGTAAGAAATTACCACAATATCTCATTAAAAATATAATGCAAATAAAATTTTGTAACAGATCTATAAATTAATATATCATGTATATGGTAATTGTCACTTTGGGGAAATTTTCTTGTTAAGGTCATCTTAAATCATAATAAACACGTTCTAAAATTTACCTTCATTGTCTTGTACTGTGAAGTTTGGATTGACAGCTGCTAAACTGAAGAAAAATTTCTGTCCACCTAAAGGATCATCTTTGTCTACTGCACTTATAGTCTGTATTAGCTGCAGAAGAGAGAAAAATGTATATTTATCAAACTTCCATGGGAAGAATCTGCTTTATAATATGTAATCTTTTAATATCCATTTTTGTCTAACTTTTTTTAAGGCTAATTTATTTTGTTCCTTGTACATGTATCTTTGTTTGAGTTATTCCATCTTTTTATTATTACTCTGATTTAAACAAAGACTTCCCTCCCAACTCTGTTTTAGTCTCTGTTTCTCTCTCTCTGAATTTCCCCTAAATACTATCTATTATTTTAATTAAAATAATAAATAGTAACATTGTATTCTTTATAGTTCTATTAGATACAGCATTTGAAATGAGTAGGTATTTCATATATATTTTAAAATTCTCTATAAAAGTTACCTAATGTAGGAAAATTTAGAAAGTTATTGTGATTATGGCTTTCTGCTTCATTAAAAGTAAAGTGGGGACTTCCTAGGTGGCACAGTGGGTAAGAATTCGCCTGCCAATGCAGGGGACACGGGTTCAAGCCCTGCCCCAGGAAGATACCACATGCCGCAGAGCAACTAAGCCTGTGTGCCACAACTATTGAGCCTGTGCTCTAGAGCCCGTGAGCCACAACTATTGAGCCCATGTGCCACAACTACTGAAGCCCACGCGCCTGGAGCCTGTGCTCTGCAACAAGAGAGGCCACTGCAATGAGAAGCCCACACACCACAACGAAGAGTAGCCCCCATTCACTGCAACTAGAGAAAGCCCGTGTGCAGCAACGAAGACCCAACACAGACAATAAAATAAATAAATAAATTAAAAAAAAGAAAAAAAAAGTAAAGTGAAAACTATTTAAGGAATGTAGAGATTTTATAGACAATTATATATAACTTTATAAAGGAAAGTAAAGACAAACACTACAGTGTTATCTACTTTAATAGTAACTGTTCACTTCATTTGCACTGTCAATAGAATTATATATTTTTAAATTCCATATATACATATAATACTATGGGGAATGGTTATTTTATAAGGGTCAACTCTGATTTAAGAAAATATAAGAAGCTATCTAGCAACAAAATAGAAAATTTAACACCTAATACTATGATCAGATCACTGCTTTGAACTTATTATACAATTAAATAATATTATACAAATATATATATAACAGATAGCTATGTATTTTTTGCATATATATCCATTTTGTCCTTAACTTATATGTATAATAACATTTTATTTATTTTTGAATATTTTAATTTTTCAAGAAGGCTTCAGAAGTTGTTAAATATGTTTCAGTGCCTATATAAATGGCTGAAAGGAACATACATTTTACTGCATTAACTCAATTTAAAATTGTGTGGATATTTGATGTAAATGTTTTTTACCGATGTTTTATTAATTTAAAAAGGGTTTTTTTTAAAAAAGGTTTTTTAAGTTTAAAACATTATGTAAAATAATTATAAAAATTAAGAAAATGTTATAAATACTCCATATTAAATTATTTTCTTTTAAAGTGTTCTATAAAAATTAAAATGTGGTAAAACTGAGGTACTTCCTAATCATTTATTTCAAAGTGATACAAGAAATATAATTGGACCAAAGATAAATGTTTATCGTCTAGAAATAAGTAGCACAAAAATCATTTAAAACTTTAAATAATTTAATTTAAAATATATACTTAAAAATCTAACATTATGAAATTTTAGTGGTAATTTAAGATTAGCTATAAGCAAGAATATATGGCTAATGGCTTATCCATTCAATAAAAAAACCAAAAGATGGTACATACATAAAGAAATTAAAGAGAAAAATGTTAAAATAATTTTGACTAATACCCTTTAAGATGTATCTGTTCAGTTACAAATATGTTTCTTGACTGACTCTTGTTTGTGGAGCAGTCTATTTTCAAGTTGAAGGGGAAAAAATGGTATGAATGAAATAACATATCAAGAAAGATAGTAGACTAATGGAGATTCTTATGTTTATATAGATCAAGATTAATATGTTAACTCACATACAGATGCATAAAAATGATGGAAATGTAAAAGTAGAGCTAATGGTCTTTAAAAAAAAAAACTACAATGTCTCATAATAAATTTACATTTGCAACTGTGATTACAAATTACAATTCCAGTTCATTTTTATGGACCAAAATAACACAGTTCAGAGAACAAAATGGCCACACCTTTACATATAAGAAATTATAAAGGTTTACCTAAAAATTCTCAATTAAGATGTATTATTGTAATAAAAGATGGTAGTGCTGTATATGATAGCAATATATAAATGATTCGCTAATGTATTTTCATTAAATGTTATAAAGGGAGTAAGTAAAACTCATTTAACAATACAGACAAAATAGAATGACATGCTGCAAATCAATATCATATCACAACATATTTTTATGACCAGAGACTTCTCTATGCAGATGGAGGCACTTACTTCCTTTATGAGACAGATTTTTTTCTTTGAGACATAACTTGGCTTCTAGCATCCAACTTCTCCATATTCAGCATTTACCTTTTAATATAGTCTTCCTTTGCATTTCCAGTCATACATTAAAAAATATCACAACATTTTGCTTTGGTATATGTACCATAATGAGTTGAAATAGAAATCAGAAGATGGCAACAAGAAGGAGGTAAAATTGTGTCTGCTTTCTCTCTGTATAAGACCTCATTATTTTATTTCAAATAGAGACAAATTCATTTTGATCCACTGTCAATAAAAGAGGTTGCCACAATTAGGAAAAAAAAAAAATTTAAAAAGACAGGTGATATCCAGTATCCATTTTGAGCATATAAAAACTAGACACAGACAAGTCATTTATATTTTATCTCCTTAGCAATTATATAATTGGTTTGTACCTTCACTGAGCTATTCTAAAATAATCTTAAAATGAACTTGAAGGGTGTTTCAGGGATCATAAGATAATGGAGTGTGGGATGACAAATGGATTTTAAGATGTTTAGTTAGAATACTGGCCGCTGAGTTTTAACATTTTAGTTTTTTCAGTGAAAAGATTAGTAGTTTCCATTGATGTGAAGATTCCCTTTGCTCTGGTAAAAAGCACCCTTTTTAGTTGTTAGGGAAGTAACTAAACACTACTCTATGGAAAATATGTAATGGGATTTTGGGGGTTGATAAGGGCCTGGGGCTTAGATATTATCAATGGGTAAATATAAGCAGCCCTTCCCTCTGGGGAGACTTCCTGGGAAATCTGTTAGACTGAAATGCTATTGCCCTCTCACAGAAATTAAAAATTGTAAAAATATATTTTATTGACTAAAAGAGTAAGGCATAAGTGAGGGAAAATGGAAGAAAAGAGAAACAGTCAGTCCTTTCTTCTGCTTTTTCTCAAGGTCCCCTGACTGTGTCTGAGATGGAAAAGATGGGAGTCTAGTTGCCTTGTTCAAGCATAAGAAGGGACTACTCATACTACATCACTTGTAAATTGCATCCTTTTCCCCTGCAGAGGGTCTTCTACCCTTAGGCCAGGGAATAGGGAAGAAAGGAAGAGGAGGTAGCAATTAGCTTTATTTCTATCTCATTGTGTCCACACACCGAATGAATCACAATTAAGTTCCATGTTATTCTAAGTGCTGCTCTTAAAGAGCACTTAATTCAGAGGAGTACTGGGTGGACTGAACTACTCTATAAATAACTAAAGCACACCCAGAAATCCCCAAAAGCTCCTATTCCCTGGAAGGAGGGAAGACAGACTTAACAAATTAATTTCAAGAAATGCTCAGTGAAGAAGGACTTTATCAAATAACTATTTTGATTTTGCCTGCTAGGATGTCATAACCTAGAATTCCATCAGTGAGTATATAACAGTTTAGTTCAAGCAACCATTTCTCAGCCTGAGACCAAAATGACATCTACCAAACAGGTCTTATTAAAAATAACTACTATGGGAGGCTTTTGCACATGCAGCTAATTAGACGAAAATTATTAATCATGTTCTTCCTGTCAAGTTTGTCAAAATAGGCTCTTTTTTATTAAAATCATCTTTGATTTGATTATTTTCCCTTCATATACCAACTTGTTTTTAAAAGTTCAAAAAATATGAAATTACTGAGCCAGATATAGGTTAAAAAAAAAAAGGCATAAGAAAAATAAACAAACACAGTCCCTTATCTTGTGTATTCTGAATACATTTGGGAATGAGTATTTATAATGACTCAAAGGCTCTGAAAAGATCTCTTGAAAATCAAATAGAATAACCATAGAGGGAGCAATATATGCAGCAGTTGCGAAGTGGGTAATTCATCTCCTAGAGAAAAGGTTTCAACTTATATCATGCTGAGCCTGCCAAGCAGAGGACTATTCGGAATGGTATTTTTAGGGCACTCTGTTTCATTAAGAAGTAGGTCGGAAGTAGCTAAGTACTTTAAATATTCCAAATTAAACATTTCCATAACACTTTCAAATAAAAAAATGAATCCAATTGCAGCAATTTTACCATTTCAAACAATGGACAGGCTATTGAATTCCTGTTAGAATCTTCTGAGGGAAGAATTTGAGTTATTTCACAGTGTAATTTGCATAAAAATGTAACAATGACATTGATGTTTATAAAGAGCATCAAACGATGTCAAAACACAATACAGTTTTGCAATGGCTTCTCTTTCTTTAATAAAACACATTCGATTCCCAATTATTATTTATAACATGCAGCTTCCTTCTGTGAAGATGGCATTCAAACCAATTAAGAGCATTTCTTTCAGCCATACAGGCTGGGGCTCTTCAAACAACAAAATGAGTCCACCGAGGAAAAGACTTAAAGAGTTATAAACAAAGCTGGTATAGGAAGAATGTTTTAAAGGACGAAAACGAAGTCATTAAGCACTTTATGTGTTGCTATAATGATGAAATACAAGGATAAGTCTTAGGAGCGAACTCTGCGGCCCTGCTTCAAAATCATATTTGCATACATTGGAATATTGATGGACTGTTTTGATGATTTCAAGTATTTGTCTCTGTGTTTTCCACAACTTTCATTTCCCATCTTGCGAGCAATTACCAATATTTATCTAATGGCGCAGCAGGATTTATCTTTCCTTTTGTTTGTTTATTTTTGTTATTGAAAGTTTAAAAAGTTATTTCTTCTTACACTTCAACTTTTGTGACTACAATGAAATCTCATATTTACATTAGAACTTTATGAAGGATGTATGAAATGGGTTATACTGTTATTTTAAACATTTTCAACCCTAAAAACATCAGCCTTTGGTTTTGTTTGCCTTTAATTATACTACTGGGACTGTCTATGAGCAATTGTATCTCTGTTTACTCATTCCTCTCAAGATTGGCAAAAGAAAATATTTAATGTGCCTGTTTAAAATCTCCCTACACTTTTAAATCCTATGGGAGCTTACCTGTCCTGGTCTGGCGTTTTCACATACAAAAGTGTCATAGAACACAGCAAACTGTGGGGCATTGTCATTAACATCCAAAATTCTCACAAAAACAGCCACTCGAGTCATCTCTTTAGGATTGTCTAGCAAAGGGAAAGGAAAAAATCTGTTTAGAGAGACACATTTGTACACCAGATTTAATTTATAGAAGCATCTTATGGATATTAAATACTCACATATGAATAAGCATCACTTTCATTCTACTAACGTAATGAGCAAATTCAATAAAGAAAATTACTGCAGAGCCTAATTAAGTAGTCATGAATTCAGTTATTACGGGGCTCAAGAGTACTACTAATATTTTGAAAAATCTTTTTAAAAGCACAATCCAGTGCAATTGAGTTCGTATTATATTTGTGTCCTCACTCTCTAAATACACAAAATAAGAACAAATATTTATTAAATTTTTATTATATGTCATTATATTTCTTAATTTATACCATTTTTTGGATGAATAGCTTTAAATAAATTAGTAACTTGCCCGAAGTCATCTCCTACATTGGAGTTGTTATATTACAACCTACCCTTCTGACTACTTTTATCACTGAAATGGATTCCAACAGCTATTCTCAACTCTCCTTTTGGAAACTTTAATATATAGCTGCTAATTTACAAATTGGATGGATATTTACAGTGAAATACAGATTTTAAATGTTTGATTAATACAGTTGTTACTGGTACCATATCAACGATCCAGGCTCAATTTTGTATAACAAAATGAGTTCAATAGTAACATGTAGTATAATAATCATTTTTTTTTTCTTTTGGCTAAAATCAAGAACATCAAAGTTTTCACATAAAAATATGCAGTTAAAATATGTTTTGATTTGTAAATAGAATTTAAAATATGTCTATTTAGCTTAGCCTCGGGTAACAACCATGTTAGTCATAATTGCATTATCTCCACCATGGATTTTTCTAGGCACTGGCACTGATATCTGAGAGTGTTTGGGCATCTTAAATTCAGGTTATATTCATCAGCCTTCATGATCTCAATAACTCAGCCTCTGGATATACTTCAGCTTCTTTGTGGACTCTGGTAAAGTCAAGCTCAAGATCAATATAAAAAGAGAAAGGAGATAATTAGCTAAAAATAAAGCAAAAAAAAAAATAGCAGATAAACTGAGGGACAGTTGCCATCTTACTAAATGGCCTCTACCAACATGGATTATGAATAATATGTTTACCCTTGTGAAATTTATCTGATTTTCTAATTTTATCTAAATAATTTTCAGACACAGGGTTAAAAAAACAGGAAGTATATCACGACTCAAAAGAATTTATTTCTCCTCCTTTTTCTCTGTGTAATTGTAATGTTCCTAAAATAATGAAATCAGCACTTAAAAAAATAACATGTAAGAACTGATTACTTGGCAGGGACATTTACAAGGCTGAGTAGTATGAAGGGAGACAGACAGAATCCTAAATCCATTTGAAGTGTATTTGCCTTTCTTTCCTCTTTTCAAGGGAAACTTTAAAAACATGTCCTCTCCTTAACACTCTTGTTCGGCCTTCCTTTAGTTTTCTTGACCCGTATGTATTCAGTTCTCAGGTTCTGATTTCATATTTGCTTATCTAATGCTGCATATTGTTCAATTTCTTAGTATGTCAGGTGACTCTGTCTGGAGTCAAACAGAGCTGACCTGATTCCTAGGTCCATTACCCATTCATTGTATAACTTTGCCTGGTTTACACTCTCTCTAATGCCTCAGTTTACTCAACATGAACCAAAATAGAACTTTTGACCTTATATAGATATTTGAGTGATTAGGTGCACTGAAGCATGAAACCTTATCAAAGGATCAGTTTGTTGGTAAACACTCAGTACATTGTACTGGCATGTTGACTATTGTTATTAAGATCATCTTTTTTATCACTGTCATATCTTCCTCATTTCCTTACATTACTTAAAAGCTTAAGCTCTCTTTCTCCACACAAAACATCTGCACAATAAACGTGTTAACTAGCTTTCCTACAATTCATGTGGGTCTCAAGAGAAGTACATTTGGGAAAAAGTGGGAAGAGGAGAAAAAAAAAAGAGAAAAATGTTAGTTCGCTATTTTCCTACCTCCCTCACTCCTAAACCATTTGCTAAAACCCAGAGGCATAGGGTTCACCTACAAATGAAGCTTCAGCTACCTAAAATTACTTGTTGCTATGGGGAAGAGTGGGAAGGTATGATTCTTCCATATTTTCTAGAATGTGCTCTTTAACCTACTTTTATACTTAGTGGACATAAGCAAAATGTTTGCTTTCAATACAAAGTCTTGACATAAAAATAACTCTTTTGTTGGTAGCAATTCACTTTCTTAACTGTGCCAAGAAAGACAGAAAAGTTTCACATCTAAAGAAACTGCACTGTCAGTCCCTTCCTTAACACAATATGGAGATTCTGCAGCCTCTACACATAACTCAAGCCGCTTCAAATCAAAAGCTAAATCCACAGGGATAAACATCCTTTGTAAAGCATCAAGCCTGGAATCACCTATTCAAAAAACAGTGCTTACACTAATCTCTTTACTGGCAGATGCGGCAGCTTACGTATAAATAAAAATATAAAGCCTTCCAAGGAAGCATCATACTGAATAGGAGCTGGCATATATTTACCACCTGAGCCTCTTGGTCATCCAGCGAACTCTACTGTAGTGAGAATGTGTGAACAATAAAGGATCTTAAAATGTATGTCCTAAGGTAAAACCATGTCACATATTCACAGGCTTTTCCATACCTCCAGGAAGAAGAAAGCATAAATTTATCATGTAGAAATCCCAGGCTTTAGAAAGAGGTATCTTTTCTACCTGCTTCGGGCAAGAATTTCCACTAATGAGGAAGCAGGTATAGAAAATGGAGTCCTTCAGTCATAAGCTTTGCTCTGCTCTTTTCAGAATGTATTGCAATGCTTACAGTTTAATTTTCAGATGTGGTTATAGCAACTCATTGGTCTCTACAACAATGTGTTTTACAATCCCTGATTGTGACCTTAATTTTAGATTTTATATGCACCATATGGGGTTTAGAAATATTTTTAAAGAAGAAAAAGGGAAGTTATTCCACAGTGTAGTGCACTAAATGATGACCTGGAGTAGACTTGCCATGTGATGGGATACACTGCTATGTAACGTAGAATGAAACTGTTAGAGGCAGAGCCTGGAAACACACTGGTAAGAAGTACATTTCTAGGTCATCCTGTACTGCTCTGGGCTTGGTGTACGGCACACTTACCATACACAACCCAGTGTTTAAAATCTAGTAAAAACAATTCCTTATATGCTGTTTCCCTCGCACCCTCATTCCGTTTAATAATCAGAACAGCATGATGGGCCCCTGACTGCTTGTGGTTTGGCAGGTGGGCATTTCCAGCAGTTACTCCATAGATTTATTTTATTTAAGAGCAGAAAGTAGGTTTAGTTCTTCAAAAGAAGAACATAATTGACTTAGCTTTTTACAGAATCGTAATTACTTCAACTAGCTTTAGAAGTTAAATTTCTCAAAGTATCTGAAGTGGAAAATGCAATTCCTAGCTCATTAGGCTTGAATAAGGAGCTTGAACCGAGCAGAAAGCACAAACACTCGTGATTCTGGAATAATCAGGCTGGATCCTGTCGGGCACATCTAAACATTGTGATATGGATACAGATATAGAAATAAAAGCTTTCTTTAAAAAAAACTCAAAAATTCTTCAGTTCACCCTGAGAGGTACAGCTACTTATATCTCATTTTTGTCATGTGAATGGTGGGGTTCATCCATATTTCAGAGTCAGATTTAAGAAAAAAATCTACTACTTTCTCTTGAGGCATTAAGTTCATTGCTGACAATCAGTCTAGCCCAGTTCCATCCTTCTGAGACTCTTGGTAGTTCAGCCCCAATGCCCTGCCTTCCAAATCTTGGAATGATTACTTCAAATAACTTGACCTTGATCCAGTCCCCAATTAATGCGTCTCTTTATAACAACGAGTTGCTCTATTCCATGCACATATCATAATATGGGAATCAGAAACCATGAACAGCTTTGTGTGTGTGGACAGGGCCGGCTTCACAGGCATGTGCAGCGGAGCAGGGCCTCACACTCAGAAGGGCCCCACCCACTCTTATTTAATTCTCTGCTGTTGCAGTCTTAAATTTCTTAATCGTGTTTTAACATGAAACCTGACACTTTCATTCTATAATGGGCTCTAAAAATTATGTAGCCAGTCCTGTGTATGGACAAGAACTTTTGCAATTAGAGACAGATATGATTTTGAATGCTGGCTCTGTCTCTTACTAGTTGAATGAAATTTTGTATATTAGGTATAGAATTAAGTATTGGATCTAAAACCAGAATGACTGGTTTCAGATCCCAGTTTTATTACATCTGGCATTGTGACTTTGAACAAATTACTAAAATCCCTGGAGTCTTATTTCCTTCTCTGTTAAATAAGGTCAATAAAAATATTAGGAGGAAAAGTTAATTTGAAATATCTGCACAGAGTGCTTAATGTTAGTTATCATTACTAATACCTTTGTTTCTTCACCTCAAAAAAAGGAAGTAATAATATCCATTTCTGTGTTTATTGTTAAATAATGGACTCCCAGCATTTTAGCACAGATTTTGATTCATAGCATCCATGCAACAAATTTAATACATTTCCCTTTCTCCCAAAGAGAATATCTTTAGTTTGCAATTCTAGATCATTTTTATTAGTTAATACTAAATGTAGATTTGTGGATGCCTACAGCTATTTCTCAGTATTTATAGAAACTATTGAAAAAAATTATAGGTGTTGAGAAGCCTTTTAAAACCTTAGATTAAAATTATAACTCATGTGCAATGAGAAGGAATTATTCTTAATATAAAATAAAACCTAAAATTATGCTAAATATGATATACATAAAATTCATCTTACTGATTTCAGCAGCTATAACAGTAAGATTGTGCCACTGAGATAGTTCACGGTCAAGTGGCTTTGATGTATAAAGGGATCCATTTCCAGAATGTATGTTAAAGATCCTGTCAAGGTCAGTATGGCGATCCAAGGAAAATCTGAACACAGAGGGCAGAGAAAAATACACAGCAGTATTATTGATGGTTTTCAGGAGAAAATGGTGAAATGCAAAGACACACATATAGTGATATATAATAATTTCAGGAAAGTACATAGTACTGATCCAGAAGGCAGACTGTGTCATGGATTTATCACAGACACACACAGACACACACAGACTACACATACACACACACACACTCTGACCCTCTCCCATCCTCCTAAAACCTCTTCCCAAGGCATGAATTGACCTTTTTCTGCATTCAAATGCTGGTCTTCTGAATATTTGTGTCATTAAATCATTATCTATTGCATATTCAACTGACGATGTATTTTTCTACAAAACTTGGAATTACAAGTTTTACATTACCAACTGATATTACCTAGTGATTGAGAATTCTGTTGAAGAATTATTACAAGGATCAAATGCAAAAGATCATTTCCACTAGCAAAGTCTTTTAGTAAGAATATTGGAGACAACAATACTTTCCTCAGAGTAGTTGATCATCAACTTTATGACAGGGTTCAGCAGCTTCAAAATATGATACACAGGTAGCTTTGGTTTCTTACCCACATGTATCATTATAAAATGCATACATTTTAACTAGAGATGTTTTAAAAGTAGAAAAGTTTTGGACAGGAGTTTTTATATGTTTGTATCAAATGAAATCTTAGTATATATATTAAAAAAACAACTATTCTGCAAATTGATTAAAGGCACTGTGTTGGCTGTCACTCCAAAGCCCCAAAATAGGTTTATCAATCAAGATAATGTAGTTGGGATAAATCCCATTATTTTGGGGCTTGTCAGCCAAGATTTAAAGGAGCTGTACCCCTCATTGGTGGTTCCTGCCACTTCACAGTCCTAGTGATTTACACATGTTTTGTAATTGTTGAGTTAGCAAGCATAATCCCCCAAGTTATCTTTAATGTTCCCTATTTAAAAAACAAAGTAAAATAAACGTGACAAAACTAGGAGTAATATTCAGTTATGGCATATATTTCCCTAAGCCACAACTGTCATTTATTTTAAGGAACAATGTATGAAATTTATTTTTAAATTGTATTTTGTAAGTAATAATACAAAATAATTTTTTTGAAAGTGCCATACAACTTTTTTTCTTTCAGTGTTCCAAACTTGTATAATATTTCCAAAAATCAATTGAAATTTATGATCTTTATATGAGGTTTTTAATAAATTGCATTAGAAGAATAATTTAACATTGTTATACAGTTAATGTGATTTTATTTTTGAGGCCTGTTTATTTTAGACTTTTATTTTAAATCAATTCTAAGTAGAATAGACTGGTAATTTGCAAATTTCCTTAATAAACCCCAGCTCCATCTATTAACACAATATGAATTTAATTTTGTATTCCAACTACATGCTTTAGCCATTCACAGATAAAGCAAAACATTGTATCTCCATATCTGGAAAAATTCACAAATTATATCCCAAGTTGACAAAATTCTTTTACTACTGAAAGATCCAACGTAACTTCTACCTTCTGCTTGGAGTGTTCCATGATTACCTGAAGTAAAAGCTATTTGTCCCCTTCCATCCTAAAGCACCATGTACCACTTGTCTCTGCCATTTACCACATTGTATTAGGGATTCATTTCATCTCACATCTCAAACAGGAAATCACACATGAAAACAGCAAGCATCATACTTAGAATCTAGTAGATACTCAATGAATATTATTTCTCATACTGAATCTTCTTTCCTAACAGACTGAGAATTCCTTGAGAAACAAATTAGTAACTGATATGGTGACCCACAGATATTTGTTGAATGACTTCTTTGGCATTTTGGCAAAAGAAAAGCATCCTTATTTGTATAGAAATATGACAGGAAGTTGCAGTATATAAATCAATATAAAGCATCATTGTCTTTTCCAAATCCATTTCATGTGTGTTTTGCCTTTTTTTTTTTTTGTACTTCAGTTTAAAAGCTAATGACAAAATGTAAAGTATTATGTGAAATTATCTTGAAGACCCAGAGAGATCCTGGTTCTTTTTCAAACCTGATGTAACTATAGTTGACCCTTGAACAACATGGGTTTGAGTTTTGCGGGTCTACTTATATGCAGATATTTTCAATAAATACAAACTACAGTATGTATTTATTGAATAAATAAATCTAAAGTTGAATCCTTGGATGCAGAACCACAGATGTAAATGGCCAACTATGAAGTTATACTCAGATTTTCAACTGTGGGGGAGGAGTAAAGAGAAATTTGCACTCCTAATCCCTGAGTTGTTCAAGGGTCAACCGTATATTTTCCAAATCTCTATTGGTAAATTATGTGTATTACTTAACATTTTTGTCTTAAAAATCATTTCCAGAAGACATACTTTAGGTAAATACCTTTGATTATTGCATTAGCATCCACTGTACATGACATGGACAGTTGATACCATGACCAGTATTATCTGATTATCCATCCCTAAATACATTGCTTTAGTAAAACTACTTTATTTCTTTGATAATATATACGTACATCTTTTTAATCTGCATGGTCTATCAAGATTAACATCCAAAAATATTCATTTGCATTTTCTACATCAAGTTAGCATAAATTCAAATATACAACAACAATCATGGCTAGACTTTGTCATTAATAAGAAATGAAGTCATTAATTCTGTTGCTTAGTACACATAAATGGATTCTTTTCTCTTGATCCTTAGATTTGCATCTTGATGAAAAATTTAATTTAAGGAAGAATCCACAGACATGTTTTAACATGTAATAACCATTAGTCTATAAGAAGATTTGGACTCTATTTCATTGAGTGGAAAAATATCTTTATATTGCCACTTAACAACGCCATTAGATTTAAACTGAACTTTTAAAAAATATTATATTTTATTTTAAAAAGGCCATTTTAAAACCAGGAACACAGAACATGGGCTGGTAAAGTCAGTTAGGAGCTATGCCAAGAGAATCCTTGGTGAGTATTAATGGGGAAAAATGAGTATATATTCAAAAAATGTCTACCAAATGAATGACAGAAAAAAGAGTTTTAAAGGAAAAAAAATCCAAGGAATGCAGCAATTTCAATGAAGATATAGATGGTAGAAGAGGCATTTATGGGAAAGTCATGCTGGCAGATGGGAACTATACTTGATTACCATATGCAGGGTTTGGCTGCCAATATGTAACCTGTCATGCTGTATGTGACTATAAGAAAATATTTAGGTAAAATTATATAAATCAAATAGTTATTTTAATATGTATATACATATAAATATATACAGTACATAAATAATACGACTTCACTTGACGATATGGCAGAATGTATAGTATTTTTAACTTTGAGCTAGAGTCACATGCTGCATAAAATTAGAGGTTCCCGACATTGTGCTGCTGCATAGTTAGGAGCCAGAGAAGTGTGTACTTTGAAATTGTACAGCCATTTGAACTTCTACTTGACTGGCCCACATTTTAAAAAAGATAAGCAAAATCAGTCTGCTGAGGATTAAGGAAACAAATGAAATCCAAAACAACTGATGGACTAGCAGTCATAAAGTAAGCAGTCATCTGGGATGCTGAATACTGGATATAGATATCTACACTTTTTTAAAATGAGAGAACAAATGTCAATGAAAACTTTGTCTTTCTCATTTGTGTTTATCACATCTTATGTGTTTTTAGGTGCCATAAGAAAACAAAGCAAAACAAAAATTTGAAGTGACTCTGACCTTTCTGGAATGTTCTAAATTTTTTGATATAGCCAAAAGAACAACAAAAAAACTTCCCCCTTTGCTGGCAGGAGTATAGAAGAGTTTCTAAAATCATAACTACATTTTAACATTAGGGTTACATTCTTTTTAATTATTAAAACTCTTCTCAACCTCACAGATTATTTAAGAAGCCAAAAGCACAAATACATTGATTCGGTTACATTGCAAAGGCACAGCTGAAACAGTCCCCTTTATCTGGACCAGGAGTCAGAGCAACAAATACCTTAAAGAGACAGGCAGATGATACAAGCCAAGTTTCAGTAACCGGCATGAGTAAAACCGAAGCAAACTATGAAACTTGGTATACCCTGTCCCAGAACACAGACAATTTATTTTAAATACTGTGCTCACCAAATGTACGCACAGCCCTATCTTTCAATACATTAAATACTTTAAATAGAATTTCATGATCTCTACATTTACTTCAATTCCTTTTCTTTTCATCCTAAACATAGCATAATTACCTAATGGGGCTAGAAGTAGAATCTGGGTCCCTTGCCATCACAGTACCAATGATTGTACCCACTTCAATATCTTCATGAACCTCAAACAGATAGGAGGATCTGCTGAAAATGGGAGGTTCATCCACATCTTCGATCGAGATTTTCACAATTGTCGTATCTTTAAATGGTCCTAGGTAATAAAAACGTGGATCCACATGGGTATTTTCTGCTTCAACCTTCAGAGTGTAAAGCCTTCGGCTCTCATAGTCAAGTGGCTGTATTAAAAATAAGTGAATAAATCATCAAATTACATTGAGGGAAATTGAATTATATGTTTCTTCCAAGTTACAGTATGATTTTTAAAGCTTAGTTGAGTTCTGTCAAGTTGTTCACTGACTGTAAATAATTAAAAGTAATAAAAATATATAATCTTTACACATCAGGTAGAATTCAATTTTTACTTTTTATGTACTTAAAATGTGGTACTTAAGAACATAGGAAAATGAGATTTTAAATCTTAGAAAAATTGAAAAAGATATTAAGACTTGTCATATAGTGGTAACTCATTACAAAACATGGGCTGCTGGATCTGTGTGTATTTATGTGTACATGTGTGTGCTGAGGTATCGGCTACTGCTAAATTTTTCTAAGCAAAAAGTTCAGTAATGTTTTTAAAATATATGTTGTGAAATTTCCATTCTGTTCAACAGGCTCATGGTACTATATAAATTTGATGAAATTTTGAAGACTAATAAAAAACTTCTCAGCAGTTACATGAAACACAGAAAATAAGAAAAACCTTGGGCAAAGAGAAAAATTTTGGTACCTAATTGATAATTAGGTTACATCTTGAAACAAAAAGGAACTTAAATATTGAGTTGGTCCCCCTTGGTGGTCATTGTCTGTTTAAAAGTGGTTGTGTACCTTGGACTTTGCAATAGAATCTGAGGAAAGCTTTGTGATTAACTGATGGTTACTTTTATGCAAATAGAGTGTTCAGGACATTTCATAAGGACCTAAATTTTACTGGGCCTTATTTTTTCTTATAATGATGCTACTGACTCTACCATAAAAAACTAGTTACCTTTAAATTGTATCACTGAGCATATGTTAGCAGAAAAATTTAATTTATGAAGCAGAAGGGAAAATGTGAACAATGAAATTATCCTCCAATCCATGCTGTCTCTTTTTATTAGCAACTCTAATTATTGCTTCATACATCTGGATAGATGGCATGCTACGTTTCTTTGCCTCCAACTGTGATGATATATTGCTATTATTAGTTATTAACTATTTTTTAAGGAAACAAGGTTAATAAAGGGGTTTTATTAACATGGCTCAGAAATACAATCACACATACATTAGCTTGCCTTTTAAATTTTGTAAAATCTCAGGTTTCATGTTTTAATTAACACAAAAGTTTTGGTCAAAATGTCCAAGGCGATCTTTGGTTTTATGTCCCTCACACTTACGCATTTACATTAGCACATGATAGGGATACTTCTTTTTTGGTAAGGATATTTCTTCATGGACAGCACATGAGTGGATAATACATGTAGAAATCTCTACTTTCTAAACAGTCAAATGATCATTTCTATTCACGTTCTGCACCTTTTTCACAGTGATGATGCCTTCCTGCGTGTCCGTCTCAGTTATGATGTCAAACATATCAGTCCCATCACCGTCAATAATTCGGTATTCTACTTCAGCATTTTTCCCAGTGTCTGCATCAGTTGCTTTTACACTTCCAATGGATGTGCCTACTGGGGAGGATTCAAGAACTCGAAGGTGGATGGTGTCTGTCAAGATTACAGAAGAGAGAGAGAAAGAGAGAGATTTCTCAATAGAGTATTCACAGGTAAATGTGTATGAGAGAATATTATAAATCTTCAACTCTACATTAGATGTTCACTAATAAGTTGAATACACACAATATGGATAATATAAAGTCTAGGAACAGAAAAAGTGGAAATCTGGGGGATTTGGTCTGTACCTATTATACATAGTAAGACCTGAGCTCTAATCGTATCAGCAATTCTGGTTTTAAAAATGAGCAGGTTGTCTTTTTTTGCATTTGTGCAAGTAACTAGAGATCAGCTTTGGGTGCAGATATATACCTGTGTGTGTTTATACAATCACAACAAATCACAGAATATACCCTGAGTATTAATATATTGCAGTGAACATATTTTTAAATTGTTTTCCCTTTGTTGTTTTTAGTTATTTACTACTCAGTTTATTTCAGCTGCAGGGCAGAACATTACAAAATTCCCTGAAATCAGCCATAATAGGGAAGAATCCCATTTCTATTTGTGACAGGAGATATAAAGGATAGTCTGTGGGAGAAATACATAGATGCCCTTCACAGTGTCAGTGTAAAAACGCTAAATTCTGACAAATTCCCTTCCATTCCAGAGCAAAACAAGAATTTATCTAAGCCCTGGCACACCTACTTGTGCTTCACCATGAACAACCTCTCCTGCTAATGAGATTTATATTTTAGCACCTGATCATAAACCACATGCTACTGACAGGTTAATCGACCGGAAGCACACTTCTGATTAGGGCACCTTCTTGCTCATAACCCTTAAGTAATTCTCCTTAATATACATAATAAAGTCCAGACCTCTTAGCTAGTCATGCTCTGGCCTGACCATATCTTTCCTAATGTGCCTTTCTTTCAGTCACTCCCAGGAAAGATTTGCACCAAACTGGACTTTTCAAAGCTTTCTTGTCAAAAATTGATTTCCTACATCTCTATATGTTCACATACTATTTCTCTCATATGAAACTCTTCCCCCATGACCCTCAAATAATCATAATGCAATTTACCAAATCTGAGAAAATGGCTCTATTATGTGCTGAGTGTTTAGGGGGCTATGGCCCTCAAAATTTGTATGTTGAACACCTAACCTCCATTGAGTACCTCAGAATATGACTGTACTAGAAGATGACGTCTTTAGAGAGGTAATTAAGGTTAAATGAGAACATTAGGGTGAGCCCTCATCTAATCTAACATGACTAGTGTCCTAATTTGGACACCGACAGGTACAGAGGAAAGCCCATGTGGAGACAGGGCCATCTATAAGCCAATGAGAGGCCTCAGAAGAAACCACCTTGATCCTGGACTTCCAGCTTCCAGAACTGTGAGAAAAGAAATGTCTGTTTAAGCCATACAGTCTGTGATATCTTGTTATGGCAGCCCTAACAAACTAATACAGGCACCTATATCGGCTCAGTTTGAAAAGATTTTTCCTAGGAGACTCAGTTTCTCCCACACCCTAGTTAGTCACTTAATGCATTTTATTAAATCCTTTTTCTACATTTTTTCTCTCCATTAATCTCTGGTAACACTGTTGAAAGCAACTCTCAGTTCATTCCTTGGCTACTCTCTTGTTGGCTCTCTTTGCTTTTGCTATTTCTTCTCCTAGAAACACCCATTCCTGGATATTCAGGAACTGCTCATCTGCTTTCTTCCTTCCGGTGACTGCTCAACTGTGACCCCTCAGAAGGTTTCACTAATAACCTTACTGAAAACAACCTTACTGAGAAGACCACTCCCAATCACTCTTCGTATCACTTACCACTACTAAGCATTATATTATCTACTTGTTTATTTGTATGTGCCATGAGGATGCTATACAAGACAGGGATAACGTTGTATTTTTTCACCATTATATTCCCAGGGTATTTCTTTGAATGTAGTAGCCACTACATACTTACTCTTATATTGGATAACTAAGAAACTTCCTAACTTGTCTACCAGGTACTAAACTTGCCCAATCCAATTAAATCTCAGATAGTCTCAGTATACACTGAAGCCATGTTACCCCTTTGAAAACAATAATTTAATCAATATTTATTCAGTGCTTTGAACTCTGATAGCTCCTTTGTACTTAAAATAAAACATACACAGGCTTGCCCTCCATAGATTGGTTCTTCTTTCCTGTCATTCCCTCCCTTAATTGATAGTCTCCATAATACTGATCTCCTTTAAGTTTTTCAAATATGCTTTTCTTCTTCAAATTAATACACTTTTCCTCCTTATGAAAGATTTTCTACACAATTCTTTGCCTGGCAACTCCTAACTCTTCGTTTTGATATATATCTGTTTCACTATGCTTGTACCCCAGAACTTCATCAACTCTAGTCTACTTACTTCAACAATTTTCTTTTAAAAATTAAATATTAGAGAAGTAGCAACTCAATAAATTGATTTATTACACTGGAGCAGAAGTAGCATTTCTAAAGTACAAAAATGATTTAACTTCTCCACTGAAAGCACTTTTTATTGTTGTTAGGACAGATTCTTAATTTCTTCATTTGGTCTTATAAAATCTGGGTTTTAAAAAGTATTTTCGGTACCATGCTTATCTATTCTAAAACCTAAAGTATATGTGGTATATAGCCAAAATACTTTTTTTTTTCAATAAATGATCAGTCAACCAGCCCAGAAACATTACAAATACATGGAATATTTAACAAAATAAATAAAAATAATATGAATGTTTCGACTGACACATATATATACAAAACTTGCATGTACCTTCTAGAGAATATAGATTTTTTTTTAAGCAGGCATGAAACATTGAACCTAATTTGATCAAGTATTAAGTTATTAGACAAGTTTGAACACATTTTAATAAATCAGTATCTACTAAATTTTCTGACCAGGATACAATTAAGGTAGAGGTTAAAACAAAAAAGATAATCTCCAAGTACTCATATTCTTGAAAATTTAGAAGAATTAAGAATAACTTCTATGCAACTGATTGTTCAAATAAGATACAAATTGGGAGACCTAAAAAAACTGAAAAAGAAATGAAAAGAAATTAAAATAAGTGGTGCAGAGAAAACAATTCTACTCAAAGAAGGTAACTTACAACTTTATGTGCAAAGTCTTCTGGAGAAAAGAAAAATGAGGACTGTTTCCCAACTCATTATGTGAGATCAGTACTGTATGCCCCGATACCAAAACCAGACAAGAAAAGTCAAGTGGTTATACAGTGTGGGTTAAAACTCAAGCTGTACTAATTTACATTCCCACCAACAGTGCAAGAGGGTTCCCTTTTCTCCACACCCTCTCCAACATTTGTTGTTTCTAGATTTTTTTGATGATGGCCATTCTGACCCATGTGAGGTGATACCTCATTGTGGCTTTGACTTGCATTTCTCTAATGATTAGTGATGTTGAGCATCTTTTCATGTGTTTGTTGGTCATCTGCATGTCTTCTTTGGAGAAATGTCTATTTAGGTCTTCCACCCATTTGTGGATTGGGTTATTTGCTTTTTTGGTATTAAACTGCATGAGCTGCTTGTATGTTTCAGAGATTAATCCTTTGTCAGTTGCTTTGTTGGCAAATATTTTCTCTCATTCTGAGGGTTGTCTTCTTGTCTTGTTTATGGTTTCTTTTGCTGTGCAAAAGCTTTTAAGTTTCATGAGGTCCCATTTGTTTATTCTTGATTTTATTTCCATGATTCTAGGAGGTGGGTCAAAAAGGATCTTGCTTTGATGTATGTCATACAGTGTTCTGCCTGTTTTCCACTAAGAGTTTTATAATGTCTGCCCTAATGTTTAGGTCTTTAATCCAATTTTGACTTTATGTTTGTGTATGGTGTTAAAAAACTAAAAATAGAAATACCATATGACCCAGCAACCCCACTCCTGGGCATATACCCTGAGAAAACCATAATCCAAAAAGAAACATGTACCACAATGCTCATTGCAGCACTATTTACAATAGCCAGGACATAGAAGCAACCTAAATGCCCATCAACAGATGAATGGATAAAGAAGATGTGGCATATATATACAAGGGAATATTACTCAGCCATAAAAAGGAATGAAATTGAGTTATTTGTAATGAGGTGGATAGACCTAGAGACTGTCATACAGAGTGAAGTAAGCCAGAAAGAGAAAAACAAATACCATATGCTAACTCATATATATGGAATTAATAGATATCTATAGGACATTACATCCAAAAACAGCAGATTACATGTTCTTCTCCAGTGCACATGGAACATTCTCCAGGATAGATCACATTTTGGGTCATAAATCAAGCCTTGGTAAATTCAAGAAAATTGAAATCGTGTCAAGCATCTTTTATGACCACAATGCTATGAGATTAGAAATCAACTACTGGAAAAAAATGTAAAAAACACAAAAATGGAGGCTAAACAATATGCTACTAAATAACCAAGAGATCACTGAAGAAATCAAAGAGAAAATAAAAAAATACCTAGAGACAAATGAGAATGAAAACACAATGATCTATGGGATGCAGCAACGGCAGTTCTAAGAGGGAAGTTTATATCAATACAATCCTACCTCAAGAAACAAGAAAAATCCCAAATAAACAATCTAACCTTACACCTAAAGAAACTAGAGAAAGAAGAGCAAACAAAAGCCAAAGTTAGTAGACAGAGAGAAATCATAAAGATCAGAGCTGAAATAAATGAAATAGAAACAATGAAAACAATAGCAAAAATCAATAAAACTAAAAGCTGGTTCTTTGAGAAGATAAATAAAATTGATAACCCCCTAGCAAGACTCATCAAGAAAAAGAGGGAGAGGACTCAAATCAATAAAATTAGAAAGGAAACAGGAGAAGTTACAACAGACATCACAGAAATAAAAAGCACCATAAGAGACTACTATAAGCAACTATATGCCAATAAAATGGGCAACCTGGATGAAATGGACAGATTCTTAGAAAGGTATAACCTTCCAAGACTGAATCAGGAAGACATAGAAAATATGAACAGACCAATTACAAGGAATGAAATTGAAACTGTGATTAAAAATCTCCCAACAAACGAAAGTCCAGGACCAGATGGATTCACAGGTGAATTTTATCAAACATTTAGAGAAGAGCTAACACCCATCCTTCTCAAACTCTTCCAAAAAATTGCAGAGGAAGGAACACTCCCAAACTCATTCTATGAGGCCAACATCACTCTGACACCAAAACTGCACAAAAATACCACAAAAAAAGAAAATTACAGACCAATATCACTGATGAATTTAGATGGAAAAATCTTCAACAAAATACTAGCTAACAGATTCCAACAACACATTAAAAGGATTATCCACCATGATCAAGTGGGGTTTATCCCTGGAATGCCAGGATTCTTTAATATATGCAAATCAATCAATGTGATACACCATATTAACAAATTGAAGGATAAAAACCACAGGATCATCTCAACAGATGCAGAAAAAGCTTTTGACAAAATTCAACACCCATTGATGATAAAAACTCTCCAGAAGGTAGGCATAGAGGGAACCTACCTCAACATAATAAAGGCCATATACAACAAACCCATAGCAAACATCATTCTCAATGGTGAAAAACTGAAAGCATTTCCTCTAAGATCAGGAACAAGACAAGGATGTCAACTCTCGCCACTACTCTTCAATATAGTTTTGGAAGTCCTTGCCACAGCAATCAGAGAAGAAAAAGAAATAAAAGGAATCCAAATTGGAAAAGAAGAAGTAAAACTGTCACTGTTTGCAGATGATATGATATTATACCTAGAAAATCCTAAAGATGCTACCAGAAAACTACTTGAGCTAATCAATGAATTTGGTAAAGTTGCAGGATATAAAATTAACACACAGAAATCTCTTGCATTTCCATACACTAACAATGAAAGATGAGAAAGAGAAATTAAGGAAACAATCCCATTCACCATTGCAACAAAAAGAATAAAATACCTAGGAATAAACCTAACCAAGGAGGTAAAAGACCTGTACTCAAAAAACTGTAAGACACTAATGAAAGAAATCAAAGACGACACAAACAGATGGAGGGACATAACATGTTCTTGGATTAGAAGAATCAACATTGTGAAAATGACTATACTACCTAAAGCAATTTACAGATTCAATGCAACCCTGATCAAATTACCAATGGCATTTTTGACAGAACTAGAACAAAAAATCCTAAAATTTGTATGGAGACACAAAAGACCCCGAATAGCCAAAGCAATTTTGAGAAGGAAAGATGGAATTGGTGGAATCAGGCTTCCTGACTTCAGGCTATACTACAAGGCTACAGTGATCACGACAGTATGGTACTGGCACAAAAACAGAAATATAGATCAATGGAACAGAATAGAAAGCCCAGAGATAAACTATGGTCAACTAATCTATGACAAAGGAGGCAAGGATATACATTGGAGAAAAGACAGCCTCTTCAATAAGTGATGCTGGGAAAACTGGACAGCTACATGTAAAAGAATGAGATTAGAATACTCCCTAACACCATACACAAAAATAAACTCCAAATGGATTAAAGACCTAAATGTAATGCCAGACACTATAAAACTCCTAGAGGAAAACTTCGGAAGAACACTCTTCGACGTAAATAACAGCAAGATCTTTTTTGATCCACCCCCTAGAATAATGGAAATAAAAACAAAAATAAATAAGTGGGACCTAATGAAACTTCAAAGCTTCTGCACAGCAAAGGAAACTATAAGCAAGACGAAAAGACAACCCTCAGACTGGGAGAAAATATTTGCAAATGAATCAACAGACAAAGGACTAATCTCCAAAATATATAAACAGTTCATGCAGCTCAATATCAAAAAAACAAGCAACCCAATCAACAAATGGGCAGAAGACCTAAATAGGCATTTCTCCAAAGGAGACATACAGATGGCCAAGAGGCACATGAAAAACTGCTCAACATCACTAATTATTAGAGAAATGCAAATCAAAACTACAATGAGGTATCACCTCACACCGGTTAGAATGGGGATCATCAGAAAATTTGCAAACAGTAAATGCTGGAGAGGGTGTGGAGAAAAGTGAACACTCTTGCACTGTTGGTGGGAATGTAAATTGATACAGCCACTATGGAGAACAGTATGGAGGTTCCTTGAAAAACTAAAAATAGAGTTACCATATGACCCAGCAATCCCATTGCTGGGCATATACCCAGAGAACAGCATCATTCAAAAAGACACATTCACTCCAATGTTCATTGCAGCACTATTTACAATAGCCAGAACATGGAAGCGACCTAAATGTCCATCAACAGATGAATGGATAAAAAGATGTGGCACATATATACAATGGAATATTACTCAGCTGTAAAAAGCAATGGAACTGGGACATTCTTAGAGACATGGATGGACCTAGAGACTGTCATACAGAGTGAAGTGAGTGAGAAAGAGAAAAACAAATACCGTATATTAACACATATATGTGGACTACAGAAAAATGGTACAAATCAATCGGTTTGCAAGGCGGAAATAGAGACACAGACGTAGAGAACAAACATATGGGCACCACGTGGGGAAAGCAGGGAGGGTTGGGGGGGAATGAATTGGGAGATTGGGATACCAAATAGTACAATCTAAATATGTGCAGTTTATTGTATATTAACTGTATCTCAATAAAGTTTCCAAAAAAAAAAAAAAGATGAGAACCCAAATGTCAAACAGCATGAGAATAGGTAAATAAACTGTTACATTAATTATCACACATCCCAACACAATACAGAATTGAAAACTATGAGCTATAGTTACATCAGAAAAAATATGGATGAATCTTACTTGCATTATATTAAGTGGAAAAGGCAAATTTCAGAGAATTATGTACAGTGTGAATCTATTTTTGTAAACCATAAACAACAAGAAGAACTCAACAATATTTTGTTTAGGAAAACAAATATTATGTATGTATTTATGTATGTGAATAATCTCTCTCAAACATAAAAATATATATGAGCAAAAAATTCAGGGATCATGCATATGAATGCAAACTATTTTTAAAGTCCTTCTAACACTTTAAAGAGTGCTACTTATATTCTCTTATAGTTATTACATACTGCATGAAAATGTAAAACAAACAAGCAAACCCATACACTGCATAAGTAATTGTCAAATTAAGCATTGCTTAAAAGTGTTGTTAGTATTCCTGGCACTTAATGGAAGTAAACATCTTCTATTTAAATTCAATATCAGGCCTTACAAATTTCAGTGATTATAGATTATATATATATGTGTATACACACACACACACACACACACACACACACAATAATAACAAAAGGAAACATATGTGAGTGTCAGCAGGAAAACAAAAAACAAACCACTGAAAAGCAACAATAAAATACAATTCAAAAGCAAAAAACAAAACAAATGAAACACTTTAGCTGAATCATATCAATAAAAAACTAATGTGGAGTCATCACATGAAGAATATTTTAAAAATATATTCATTATGTTTTAAAGAGTAAAATTTATAAAATTTTTACTAAAGAATGAGAAGTGGCTGGCTATATTGACATGAAGCCAAATATAATACATAGATATTAACAATATAGTAGTTGAAGTTAAAACAGTTAAAAAATAAAGGATGGGTTAAACAGAAAATTAAAATCACTAAAGGACAGAATCGGTGAGCTAGAGGACAATGGGAGGAAGCACACACAATTAAAAATTAATATATAATTGTGAGATTGGAAAAAATAAAAGACATGGATCAAAATGTCAATGGACCTTTCAAGGTAACCTCTGATCCTAGAAAGATACTGAGCAATGTCATCAAAATTTGATGATAATGTTATTTTGAACCTTGAATGTTCACTATAGCCACCATATTAATCAAGTATGATAGTCCAATAAAGATAGTTTTAGACTCAGCAAATTTCTCTCCCTTTGGGTCTTTTAAAAGAACCTGATGAAGAATGTATTCCAGGAAAATAAGGGGCTAAATCAAGATACAGGAATACAGGAGATCTAGAGAGCCACGTACCCAAGTTACAAAAGTGAAAAAGAAATGTCTGGGATAGCAGATTTTTCTGAGCTATACAGATTAGCCAGCCCACACTGGAAGGGAAATACTTAGGAATCTAGGTTTGCAACTCCGAGTGTTGCCAAAGTGAAGCTAAGTGCTATACTGTTTTTCACTAATAAATTTTGAATGGCTGTACCCACTGCACATCCAATGCACAAACCTGTAACATCTTGGAAAATACAACTTTGCTACAGAGGATCTTTAATAGTCAATAGTTGAAATCATTACATGCAAAATAAAATGTCTGGCTTTTTTCCTCTAAGACTTTTGAGAGCCAGTGTACGCTTTAGTAAACATTTTTGGACTAAAAATCAAACTTTTACAGGTAATAGCATAGAACTTTGAAAAGTGCATTTTAAAAAATATAGAGCTTTTTTAAAGACAGTTAAAAAAAGTCTTAGATATATTTAGTGCTTCAGTGAGAATGCTGTTGGGACAGAAAGAGAGAGGAAGGTGGATATAAAAGAAATTTCATAACAATTAAATTTGCTAAGATAACCAATAGAGAAATTTTAAAAAGTTTTATAATTATATTAAAGGGAGAATAGATTGAGATACTACTGAACTCCATTTTCATGAATCATGAAAAGAAGTCACAATGTAAAAAATGTTAAAAGAAATAACAAGAAAATATTACTTAAAGAATTACAGCTTAACCTAGATGAACTAACAGTTTAAAGTTGTTTTCTGTGATGACTAGAGCTATTGGTGAGGAAGAATGGAATGGGTGGCTTATTTTTCATTTAAAAATTTTATCTATGAATTTAATACTTTGAAGCAAATTAATAGTATTATTATTTTCACTGTGGCACACAACATGTAGGATCTTAGTTCTCTGACCAAGGATTGAACCCATGCTCTCAGCTGTGAAAGTGTGGATTCCTAACTACTGGACCATCAGGGAATTCCCTGAAGCAAATTATTTTTTTAAAAAATTAAATAGAAAATTGTCCTGATGATATTGGGGATTATCAGGTTACAGTAAAAAGTTTCTGTATCATGGACCTTTTAACAGGGAGAGAGAGAACAAAAGAACAAAAAAAACAGGGTTTTTTTTGTTTCGTTAATTTTACTGTCACATAGATTTCACTGGGAGTATTGTCTCTGGTAATTTGTTCTCCCACTTTTTATTTTTAGATTGGATTTTTTTTTTTTTTTTTTTGAGATTGCTCGTATTTTTAAGCACAGGCTTAGATTCTGAAAATATGTCTGCTTTGAACTTGTCATTATAGTTCTGGTCAAGGATCCAAAATCACTTATTACTTCATTTTATATTTTGGTTGGTGCAGAGACTATCTCCATCACAAAATTTATTTCATTTTGATGAGAGTAAGCATTTCCATGTTAATTTTCCATACTTTCTGAGGTTTAGCAGGAAGCGATCATGCCCCACTGATTTATATTATAATAAGCCTAAATTATTTAATATATAAGGGATATGCACACACACATACATAAGTATATTTATTTTTCCTTGAAACACTAATAAAAGTGTTTTCAAGGAGTTTCATTCTTTCCAGGAAAGCAATGATTAAGATTGAGCTCATTCATCAAAATAGCATAGATTTAGTTCTTGTGTTAAATAATTCAGATAGCTATATTAAAGATATATATGTTGTGTACACTTACAGAACACACACATCCATGATTGTTTTGATTACATGGCAACTTTAGTAATTAATTCATTCAATAAATATTTATTCAGTGCCCAAGATACCTAACTGGATAATGCTTTCTTTGGAATTGTGTTTATGCTCAGAAACCTATTCAGGGACAAGATTTCTTGGGTCTATTTCAAAGTTTAAAAAGTGTATTTCTATATTTTAAAGCTACAAAAGAGCTACTCATTCATATTTTTAAATTTATTTACAAGACTCGTCTGTTGAACACAAGTATTTTAGTTTGTCAAGCAAACTGAAATTGCTTTAATTAAGAACCTGTGAGGGTGTTTACCATTGGTGGGGGACAGCAGGAGGGGATCCAGAAAGGAGACAGATTGTACTGTATACACTGACAAAGGCAAAGTAGCACCTGTCTTATGTTTCACGTGTCCTTAAAGACATCTATTTGCATACTCATTTGTTATCTTACAATTGATGAAGCTTTAATTATGTGGTATGCTTTCCCATCAATTCCAACTTATAGTTGTTTTAAATTCATTCCCAGGTGTCAGATTGAATCATTTGCTTCTCTTTTAATGTTGAGGGCAGATAAATATTTCTTCCCGGTGAGTATGTTCTTAGTTTGGTTATCAACTTGAGCACAAAGGCATGAATGCAAGGAGGAGAAAGGTAATTGCCATTTCCATATCACCTATGCAAAAATGTATTTAGAAATAAAAATCAAATGGTAATATTGCATAGAATACTTCCTAAGGACTGGCCCAAAGATAAGGCTATTTAAATAAGTGTTTTCTGAGACTATTATCTACAACCTCACATAATATCTAAATTTTCATTATTAAAAATTTTAAACAATTTTGATGTATTTCTGTTTTTGTTTTTTGTTTTTTTGATTCAAGACTCAATACTCTAGGTCACTTGTTCTACCAAAAATTGATTAATAGGACCTTTGCACGTAAGTATTAAAAACACTGCAGATTTGTGTACTGGAATTAGAAATAACTGACAGCTCAATGTAAGAGACTTTGGAAGAAAGGTATAAGTTGGGCACAGTAAGAGTTATGACAGGGTGACTTCCTCAGGAACAACAAAATAGATGCCAGAAAACAAATGGGAGAGTGAGGAGAGCAAACACAGGTTTTGAAGCTTGGCAACAAAGAGCTGCTGTTTTGTTTTGTTGATAAAAAACAATACGGTTCAAAGAGATATCATTTGACTTTTTTCTTTGCTCCCTGTCCTTGTTTCTATTCACATTTACATTAAGAACTTTCTACTTCTCCAGAGTTGTGAGCAAAAAGTACCACATATGCGAATCAACAAAATAATTTAACATTAGTTTAATTTTTTTATTTGCTTTGTGTGTAATCTTATTGTAACATCTCTACACTGCATAATAATCTCAAACAATACTTGCTCTAAGAAACATGACACAATTATGCACGTTTATAAACCATTCCATTGTATAATGTTTAAAAGATGTTTTTTAATGAGCTTAACAGGAAGACATTAAAAACAAGATAAAGCTCCTGAGAGGAAACTGCAGAGTAGTTAAGGAAATTAGGCAACGCTAAATGGGCATTTAGGAAAAGGAGAGGAAAGCTGAAAGTCACACCAGAGACTTGACAGAGGATTGAGGCTTTGCACGGAAGACTCTCACCAGAGGAAAGGCAGAAACCTAAATCTGTGAGCACTGGAGACATCATCACCGATTTAGCTTTAGGCATTTAAGTTAAATTAGAGCAAAATGAGATGCTGCAAGATGTCTTAGTTTCCTGTTCATGCCTTTGAAGAAAGCAACAGGACAAAGCTTTTACAGAAGCTGCCATTGATCTCCAGGGACTAGGGAATCCATCTTGATTCATTTCTTTGAAATCATCTCCAAGTTAATTGGCATCAATAGATACACACATTTGCCATGTGAAGGAACATAAAAAGTATATAGAATCGGGGGACGTTAAGATAACCTTAAATGAGTCATTCGTAAGCATATTACATTGTATTAGGTACTCAGTCTCTTTGCAATGCGTCTCCCTGAAATTGTAGGTTTACTAAAAACACTGTAACATCAGCTTAATTGAGTCTAAATATATTTGCACAGCTAGTTTTGTTTCTATATACCTCTATCTATACCTACCCAGGGGTATTTTCCAAGTGTGTTCTAGAGGATACCATAACAGAGAGGGACTCTGAATCCCATTACGCAAAATGCTAAATCATTTAGTCTAAGGCAACTTTCCATGGGAATAACTGGAGAGTTCTAAGTGGATTTTTGTATAATTTCCACACACACTATTTCTCTTAGAGAATTGTATATTTTATCATACTTGGAAATTGTACATTTCCTCAGTTATGTCACTCTAAACGTTCAGCTTAGTTGAGATCGTACATGTCTGTATTTACTTATATGTCATGTGTGTACCTCAGATCAACATAGTTCACTATCTACTAGGTATTTAAAACCCACTATCTTTCTGCAGGCATCTTAATTTAAAATGTTCAAATCAGACTGAAATCCCTCCCTCTCTCTTCAAACAAGCTCTTCTGGTAGAAAACTAGAAAGTATCTTTCGCTCTCTTTCTCCCCCAAACCTTTTACCGACCTAATTACCAAGTCCTATGGCTCACCCACTTAACTCTATCTCAGATCCCTCCTCTGCTCAGCTTCAGTTCAGACTCTCATCAACCCTTGCTCTTCTGATCAAACAATGTGCTTTGTTGCTGCCAGAATAATTAGACTAAATGAAGAACTGTGTCTGGTGTTCTCCTAAAAGATGCTCCCTTAAATAATACATGTAGCATTTTATTTTTGTATCCAACCCTTTTCATGATGCTATATTTCTATTCTCATCTCTCACAACTCCTGCTTCAAACCCTAGGCTCCAGCCACACCAAATCACATGCATTTCCCTGAATGTCACCTGTGTCATTCTGTCCTCCCTAACAAAAATGCTCTCCCCCTCAATGCTTGCTTTCCTACCTGGAAAACACAAATATTTTTCTTTTCCCTGGTCCCCTTACATCTGAAGAGTTGATCATTTTATGATTTTGGCTTTAACTGACATTTATAACATGAATGTTATTGTCTCTTTCTCCAGTTATATGTATGTATATAAGTTTACATGCATATGTACACATATATGTATATATGTACATATATGTGCATATATACTTATATTTATGCAACCTATATACAACCTACATCTATATACAAAAGCAAGCAAAAGAGTGAAGGAGACAATGGGTGTAAGGGAAATGACAATGTAATAAAATAAAAGTGTATGTATGTTTATTTGTGTGTGTGTGTGTGAGAGAGAGGGAGAGAGAGGTGTTGTATCTATGTCATTTTTCAAAATGCAAACCATTTATGGATGTATTCTGTTTCTTATTTCTTACTATAAAATTATTAGTTTATTATTTTTCCTATCACACTTCCTTCCACATAATAGGGCTTCATCAGTGTTTAATAAATCAAAGAATGCTTTAATAACATTCTTTCTTTGTAATTCTTAAAAATTTTAAGTACTAGGACCATGGGAAAAAATCCTACAATTTGAGGGTATTTTTGTGATCATGGTAAAAATCAGAGCTACATCTAACCTGTATAAATTGTAGAACGGTGCTTTTGAATATAAGAATATTTCTTTTTCTGGATTAAAAGAAGGGGGAAAAGACACATTTTTAATTTCATTCCCTTCTTTCTTAGGCTAAAGCATCTTCCTTGGGACATACCTGACTGTTGCTCTAGTTGAAATTTGCTTGATAATTTTCAAATATGCAGATCAGCCTGGGGCCTACATTACCTTAGAATCCCCAGTAGAGGCAAGGTTGACTCTATTTACAAAGCGAAAATCAGCACTTATTAAATCAAACCTCCCTTGTACCAGGCAGGGATTATGGTAGTCTCAAAACTCACTGAAAGTATGTGTCTTAAATCCCTATGTATATCATACAGACATTTCCTTGAACGACCTTGTCTCATGCTAACTTGTTTATTTATCCGCCAAGCAGTGTAAGGATCCCAGCAAAGCAGTCACTCATGTTTGGTCCTTGGGTAATGCAAAAGCACTAACAAATAAAGGTTTGATTTTCCTGGGTTTGTATAAAAATGCATTAACATTTTAAGAATTCAGTATGTCCTACCTAAAGTTGTTCCTGTAATCTACATAAAAGTAGTGAATCACTGAATTAACTAAAGGTAAGATGTACCAGGGAAGATAAAGAGTCTTTGATGTACCAATTTCTTTCTTGGTAGAGTGTTTAGAAGCACGGATTTTTGAGTCATTGAATCTGGATCCTCAACCTGGCTGTTATTTCTTTCCCAGCTGTAGAATCATAAACAAGTGACTTATGTGTCACATTTCAGTTTTTTTGAACTAATAAAAAAGGGTAAATAAATATATTATGCTATATTATTATAATTATACAGATATGAAAATTGAGTTAATTTTATATTTTAGTGTTTAGTCCTTGCTGTAACACTGTGCCTGTTACCATCATTTTTATATTGTTGCTTTACTGTATTTAAATGTAGGCAAACTAGACAATCCGTATTTATGTGATTTAATGAGCTAAATAAAGTCAGTAGCCAATACAGGTCAGGCAGTTAAAAACAAACAACCACAGGTATGAAATCTCTTCTAGGCTCTGAGTGATTCTAGAATTGCATTCTAGAAAGGCATCTGAATTGGCTGTATTTGTGTATAATCTTTAAATACAATTTGATGGAAAATATAAAGTGTTGGCATCAAAATACTTAGGAAATTAGAGTCTCATTAAAACTATTTGTACATCCAAGTGTCCCATCATCTATAATTTATCTTAAAAAAAAAAATTTTCTTATAAGTGAGAAATTCTGTGCTAATTTTCAGAACTAACAACCAAATGATGAAAAACTAATTTTTGTTACCATTCTCAATAAGTCATGGCAAAAAGATAGAGTAAGCAGCAATAAATTCACTCTTTTGAGTGCACTTGGGATAGATCTGTAAGCTTGCATAATAAATGTCATATCAAATTCTCATAAATTTGATACCAATTACCTATAAACATAATATGCGGAAACATCTTAAGAGGTCAAAGATAAATACATACAAATAAAACCATCACTCAATCATTTTATATTTTTTATGCAGTTTATAAATTTTCTCTCCTCGTAAAATCCCAGCTCTTCTATTATGTCAATGGATTTGTTACTGGATCCTGACTTCCACTTGTCCATCTCTACTGTCTGCATATATGTTTGTGACTCAATGCTAAGTAGACCGGGGACGTGGTTCTATGAGAGCTGCATTTCTCTGGAGGCCGTACCCATTGTTAAGCAGAATGAGAAAATAATCTCCTCCCTCTTCTTTTCTCTGTGGTACAATGTGTGGGAAAGCAGCTACACATGAATTACAAGCTGTGGTCTTCTCAAACTATGTTCTAGAGCTGGCTCTTTTTGTGGGTTGGAATTCTTTGCCTGATCTCTTTTCTTTCCTTCCTCCTGAGTTCTAGTAAAATACTGTCCCATCCAAGTACTAGAGCCAAGGTCTAGCCACCAGCTGGTTGACTGGAACCTTGACCATCCACATAATTGCTTTTGTAAACTCTTTCTCTAGGCCTGGACCTTCCTTTCTGATGTCTACTCTTCTTTTTGTCTTTCTTTTTCTTTTCTTCTTTTTTCGGGAATGGATTTGAGAGAGTCTTATATAACATTCTCCTCTGTATTAAGGCAAAGATGTTGGGAGTGGCTATTCAGTGCTCATCTCTGCAGATCAGCTATTCCTTAATCACTGATTCTGGTCTAGATGAAAATTAGCATCATAGTATTTTTCCAGAGATGTTTTTTAAAAAGGCTGTTTGGGCACAAATCCCATTGTCCTGGGTGTTTTTGCCAAGCTCTACAATGATCAGTTTCCAGTAATTTAATCTTTTCATAGACCTTTTCCATGGAGCCTATTTTGTTTTTCTGATTTTAGGGAAAGAAGGAAGGACATGGGGTAAAAGAAACTAAAATACTCTAGTGAAAATACCAGGTGGATAGAATACAGGTGATGGAGTATAACGTTTGTCTATGTTAGCACAATGAAACATAGTAAAATTTAAGGACCATTGAATGTTTGACTGCTTGGAAAGCAGGAACATTTGCTCTGGAGTCCTCATCCATGGATGTTCATTTGTTCATATGAGGTAAGTGCATTCATTTTGTTGCGGTTGCTGAGATTATAGGTATCTCCAGGCTTAAGGCACTTTTATTTAATCTTTGGTGGGCCATCAATGAATAGCAACACAGCATCAGAGCAATAAAAAACAAGATTAGAAGCATTGGGCATAGTCCTTGAGAAGGAAGAAGGAATGGGAGCAAAATCCTGATGTATAGAGAACCTTTATTTGTTACAGTTCCTGTTGAATACATTTTGTATGTGTGAACTTATTTCTTAATTGCAACATTCTAAGTATCGTATATGTAGGAACTGACATCTAGAGAAGCTGAATTGTCTAATTTTGTGCATTTTCAGTTTTCAAAATTATTCAAGCCTCCTTAGAGAAGCCTCCCCTATTCATGCTTCCTAAAAAAGCACCCCTGTCATTCTCTAGTCCTTTATTCTGCTTTCTGATTTTTCATATACTTACCCCATGGCCAGACATCATATTATATAGTCATGTGATTATCACTTTATTTTCTACATCTTCCACCAGTAGTTCATGTCCTTGGTTGGCCACTGTAGCCCTAATTCCTGCTTTGAGCCTGGATAAAGGAGGCTTTCAAAAATTATCCAGCAAACCATCCTTAATCCAGGATTTATTTTTAACCATTACAATATTTTCCTTTTCTATTTTATTTTCTTGTTCACCTCAGCTTCTTAAAGTGCAGGCATTATTTCTTTGATCTTCTTCCTGACTTTCTTTTATTCCTCAATTTACTACCCTCCAGCTTCTTTGAAATGATTTCTACTAAAACCAATTGGGAAAGATCATCCACAATTACCCCCATTATGTAAATTTCAATAGCTGCTATTCAGGGCTCATTTTATCTACTTCTGAAGCAATTGTCACTTTTGTCCTTTTTGTCCTTTTCTATCCTTTGTTACTCTGGTTTTCTTGTATCAAGTTACAAAAATATATAAAAAAATAGAAAATACAGAAAAGCAAACATTAAAGGCATCACCAAAGATAACCTTCACCACTGCTTTGAAGCAATCCTTTACCATTTTTTTTTTTACCTGCACAGAATATGCCCTTTGCTAACATCTTACATTTGTAATTTTGCTAATTTCTAACTTCACGAACACTTTCTTTCCTGCCCTTATGGCTTATAGTAGTTTGAAGAAGGGTTTATAGCAAAAGAAAAATTCTTCAAAAAATCTTTCACTGTATAGGATGCACTCCATCCTCCTTCCCCATATTTGGAAAAGTGCTGCTCGTCTGTACACCCATTAAATTCTGTCCCTAGTTTCCTTATCACACATATCATTTCATATTGAAATATTCTCTCCCCTGATAGTAAGCCACTTGTAACCAGGAAGAAAGATGTTTGGGAACTGTTGACCGAAGCCACCTGCCTTGGCCAGGCAAAATACTAACTGCTTGCATGTGTTGTCTCACAACAGGAGATCCCAATAAGGAACACAGTGCTGCTGCCCAAAAATTAATTGGGAGAATTCGGGAGGGGCCAAAAGGAGGGAGGAGATGACAGTCCAGAATATGTCCCACCAACCTCCCAGAAACTAATACCAAGCAGGGCCCTGTGGGGCACCTGGGCACAAAAGTCTTTCTGTGTCCCCCATTTCTTTGGTTACAGGAAATAGGCTTCATTCAGCCTGCCTGACTTTCCCTGAGTTCCAAGGGCAGATTCAAGCAGTTGTTCATTAGGGAAGGGAGGGGATGCGAGACCAGGGAGAGACAGACAAGAGAAACAATAGTGCAGCCTTGGGCAAGGTGCTTGTTCCCCATCAGTGGGTACACACAACACTACCTTTGAGCTGTTTTGCAGATACTGAAACTCCCACCAGGTGGGAGAAGTTAATGGTTAACAATGATATGCTGCCCACAGGCACGCAGACTGCAGACCAGCTGGAATCAGAAGGCCGACGATGCTAACTCCCACTTCCCTCACCACCAACCAGTCAGAAGAATGTCCATGAACTGATCACGCCTTCTTTGAACCATTACTATAAAACTCCTCACTAGCCTCTCCAAGGGGGGACACACAGTTTTGAGGGCATTAGCCTGCCATGGCTTCCTTTGCCTGGCAAACCAATAAAGCTATTCTTTTCTACTTCACCCAAAACTCTGTCTCTGAGATTTAATTCAGTGTTGGGGTACAGAGCCTGGATGTGCCTTCACAACCCTCACACTAAAACCCATCTTGGCTGAGATGCACACACCACCAGGAAGTCACCTGAGTCAGACCAAATACGGGCACAAGCAAGATGACTGGCCAGAGACAAGCTGGCAACTAACCCCATTACCATGAAAGCTGAGATGGTGAGCCACATGGCGGAGAACTTCTCCTGGGTTCCCTTACCCTGCTGCTTTCTGCCGGGGCACCCCTTCCCAATAAAGTCTTTGGCTTTGTCAGAATGTTTGTCTCCTTGAACAATTCATCTCTGAGTGTTCGACGAGAGTTCACTCTCCGGCCCTGGAAAGGGTCCCCCTTCTGGTAACAAAAACTTATTAACCTTCATGTGCTTATTGCAAACACAGTGCCTATCACTGGAAGGTAAGCAACAGATATTTTTTCTTCACTAATTGTTTTTAAAATTAAAGTCACATGAAATAACCCAGGATTCTGACATAATTGCAACAGAGATATTGTTTTCATAGTGAAAATACAATTTAATATCTGGAGCAAAAGAACCTAAAATACTTTTGGAACTCAGTTTTCAGGTGCATCCCAACCTTCTAAGCCATTGCCTCTCTTTTAGAATCCTAAGGTGCACATGTCCTATTAATGTTCCCGTATTTATATACCTCTGAAACCGCAAGACCACATGGTAACCTAGATCAGGCACACAGGTATGCTTTTGTTAAATCCAAATAATTCACTGTTGCCAATGTTCCTGTGAGTCAAGGGCTCTCTGATCTAATCTCCCACCAACCTCCTTGTTGTTTGGTATGATCCAACCCACACTGGTCTTTATTTCTTGACATTCAACTTCCATTCAGCATTGTTCAACTTCCAAGTCAGGGCTTCTGTTATGTTGTTCTCTCTGCTTAAAGGACTTTCCCATCTCTTTCTATGGTGGGTCTATCTCATCTTGCAGTGTTTGGATGAAATATCACCTCTTGAGCAAGACCTTCCCTTATCCTATCCCTTGGAACACTCATGTTCCTCTTTTTTATCCAGAACTGAGCCAATACCTTTTATGTATAGAATTTTTTCCTTACTTATCATCTGCCTCTTCCACTTTAATGAAAGGTCATAGGGACAAAAAACATATTTTTTCTTTACAATATTCATATATCTTATTTCTAAAATAGTGTTTGGTGCAAGATGTTCTCAATAAATATTTTTGGATAAAAGAATTTCTGATTTCACTATCAAAGTTTCTCATCCTTGCCACTGAAGACATTTCAGGCCAGGTAATTCTTTATCAAGTGAATTGTTGGGATGTTCAGCAGCATTCCTAGCTTATGCCCACTAGATGCCAGTAGTACCCACCAGTTGAGACAAACATGTCTTAAGACATTGCTAAATGTTCTTTGGGGGACAAAACTGTCCCTGATTGAGAATGGTTGTTATAGATCCACAAAATAAATAAGCTAAACAATGAAGGAGGACAGGTGGGCTTTCATCTGTCCCTGGGTCCTCCAAATGACTGAGGTGTTTTATCTTCCACAGGTGTACCATATTAGGAAATATTGAATTTGGATCAATCTGCATGCAAGTTTAAGTTTTGACTCTACTTTTAAAATATTGAAAAATAATTATAGAGCAGTTCTTGCACAAATCAATATTATTGAGCACATAAATACACTAGTTCCAGCCACTGAATCAAGTGCTTCATATACTTTAAATTATTTAGTCTTCCACTGCATGGGGTATGCACTGCTATCCAGCTGTACTGAATGGCACTGAAATGCCACCTTTCTAGTAAGAGGTCAGTTTAATGGACCAAGGTGGAAAAGCTACTAAGTGAAGAAGACAGCATTGGGACTCATGAGGGTGACTCCACGGTCTATCCTGAGATGTCCCATATGGCAGCCACTGGCCAAGCCACTAATCCTCATACAGCTGTTGATGGGAGCTGTTGTTAGTCTGACTTGAGCCTTGATGTAACTGTAAAATACTTGATGAAAGAGGATATTTTAAAGAATTATGGAACAAGAGAATGTAAAACATCTGAATAAGTTTTACACTGATGATATGTTTAAAGGATAATATTGGGTTAAAATATATGATTAAAATAAATATCTCCTGCTTATTTTAATTTTTTAATATGGCTGATAGAACATTTAAAATTACATTTGTGGCACATATTTCTATTCTATTTCTAGAGGCAGTATTGGTTTGTTCTCTTTATCATTTCCACCCTGATCCTCCTGTACTTCTTCTGTATATTGGGTATAACAATAATAACAATAAGTCTATACAAGTTAGCTGTGAGTTTCAATGATGTGCTACATATGAAGGTCTTCATAAACTATGGAACTCTCTCCAAAGCTTGGCTATTTAATGAAATGAGATGAGAAATTAGAAGTTAGTTTTCCACAGGTTAGATGACTTAGACTATCAAGTAACATTCTAATTGCCATGACTGAGTGTTCCCAATAGTAAGATATGGTTGCAAATATTCATAGGAGAAAAGATAATTGAGAAAATAAAAATCCATAAATTATGTTTCCATCTATAATTAAAAAATAATGAGACAGGATACAGGGTGCTCTAAAATTTTTTGTCATATATTGTGGTGTACATCTGGAGTTGGACATGGATTTCAAACCACCTCTGCCATTATTTGCAGTACACACGTGATTTTAAACAATTTAATTAAAATCATGCACTATTAATAATCAAAGTTAGATAAAAATAGTATAAGAAAAGAGGTGAAATGCTTTTAAAAAGTCAAAATAATACACTGAATTCTTAGGCTATAATTATTTCTGTCTAATGGTTAGAGACATAAATATCATAAAAAGCTATTACTTTTTACATGTTAATACTTTATCACAAAGTTATCTAAGGAAAAAAACAAACTAAAATTGGGAGATCAATTTAGAAGTTAATATACAGCAAATGTTAAAAACTAAAAACATAGCTCATTCTAAAGCCTGCACTGTATGCCACATTTCCTAACAATGTGAGATTCCATCTTGAAGCAAAGGGTATTTTAGATTAGCAGGAAATTGGCTGAGTCTTGGCAGTGTCCATTTGTGTAAGAAAGAATAGATAAAAGTAATTTTGTCTCAGAAGCTAATGGTTCTTAACCTATTCTTGACCATTTTGAAAATTTGAAGGGTTCATTCTAAACCACAAAATAAATCTATAAATAAATTAGAAATACAAAATGTTTTAGTATGATTATTATTCCAAACACAGATACTACATGCAAGTCTAACACAGTGATATTAAATGGAAGTCTGATGAGTTTGTAAAGCTCCCCCTATGTAGTTCTTTCTAAGTTCTTATAATATGACAAATTAGTTATTTTATTGAAAAATTTTAGCCTCCAGTTAGAATCCTCCTTATTAAATTCTAATTGGAAATAAACACATTCACTGCAGAAGTATAACTTTTTTTAAATAAAACATTTCCTTGCTAACTGATAGAAATAGTTCTGAGATGTTAATCATGGATGTGGGGTGTATGTATATATATATATATATAGAGAGAGAGAGAGAGAGAGAGAGAGAGAGAGAGAGGTTTTGTAATCATAGATCCCTATGTCTCTGAATGAACTATGTCTGAAATATTTTCTTATCTTTTGATAACAGTGACTTCATCAGCATATACATCTTTTTTTCTTCATTTTGGTAGCACATTTTTGGTCTGTTTTAAATGAAATGATTGGCAATTGCTTCTTCTCCTCTTTTCATTTTTTTTTTTTTAACTCTAAAGCATTTGCCCTGAAGAAAGACCATTAAAAACAGCTTACTCTGGGGGAAGCGTGGTGGATTGTCATTGACGTCTGTCAGCGTGATGTTGACCGTGGTGGTCCCTGATAAGCCTCCCATCTGGCCGCCCATGTCTTTGGCCTGGATTACCACTTGATATTGCTCCCTGTTTTCTCTGTTCATATTTGGTAAAGCAGTCCTGATGATACCTTGAAGAAAATGTAAAAACTTTTATTATGCTCATTAAAATCTCAACTACTAGTTGATTAAGCTCACAAATTGTAAATCCAAAGTAGTGATTTTTGAAAGATGAAAATGTTTTTGCTATTAATTTTTATTGTCTAGAAATGGTAAAATTGATTCTATGTAAATATTTTCCAATGTGTTGTTTTCCTATTTCCCAAAGGATATCATATGTGCTGTCGAGTGCCCTAAACCCAGATGTAAAAACATAAAAGCAGGTACATTCCCATTAGCTCATTCAACTTTGAGTTCTTAAATCTTAAATCTTTAATCTCCATCATCACTTTTTGTGAATTTTAATGTTAGGGTTTTGTCCTTATTTTCCCACCTTTTTTTTAATTTATAAAGATCCTAAAGATTACTAAATGAACAAACACTGACTCACGATTCCTGACCTGTTTCAGGCTCCACAGAGAAATATGGCTGCCCTTGAAGAATGCTGTAAATGACTCTGGCGCTGTTCCCATAGGAAGGGTCATCGGCATCTGTAGCTGTGACTTGCACCACAGAAGTACCTGAAGTATCCAAATTCAGCTTAGTTCTGCACAGTACCAGAAGGAGGAGCAAAAGCACTGGTTTTCATGGAAGACTTGAATGATTTTTGGCTTTAATAATGACCTCTTAAAGAAATGTTTATATATAATTTAGATGAAAATTATATATATATATGGGTATATATATATATAGCATATTAGAGGTAAACTTTGAATTCAACAACATATTTTATTTAGCCAATGGGTGTATTTTCATGCATGCAATAGATAATGCTACAGTGTATCAAATTATAATAAATGCAGACACTTTACAAATGCTCAGGTTTGATATTTAAATTCACTTTCACATAATAGATTTGTTTCATTAAAGGGCAAAGGAGTAAGTATGCTCTTCTTTCCCTCTCTCCACTAATTAACTATAAAAATAATTAACATCTGCTCTAGAATACAATTTTATGAATATATTAAATTCTAAATTTAGAAACAATCCAAGATGATCCCAAGTCCCATGAACTATTAAAAGCCATTTAATAAAGTTCAAAATATATAAAAGGGCTTTATATTAAGGTGATTGCCAAAAGTCTTTGGGATTTAGTACATAAATATTAAATAATAATCCCTGAAATGCTTTTGAGAAATGTAGTTGGAAATTTTCTATGATAATTGTTACAAGGAAAAAATATCAGAATTGTTTCACCAGTTTATATTTCTCCCACATTTGAGAAATGAATCTATTCTTATAAATCCAAATACATATCTCTAAAAATGTTATCATTGTTTCTTGATGTTTAATTTTCTGTGGTTCTCTATTTAGCAAAAACATGAAATCAATCAACTTTCTTTGCCTACAGATACAACTTCCAGTTATTTATATTGAAAAGGGAATTCTTGAATGTTATACTTCCAGTTTTTTTCTTGCCTTTTCTTTTACAGCTTCTGCAATCTAACTTTAAATTCTATATCAGTTTGTGATTAGCTGTTAATTTTCAACTGGTTTATTTGAATAAGAGATTTATATCAGCAGAGTTTTATATATAATGCTTATAATGAAAGGATGTTTTATAATATTTAATATGAAGTATTAGATAATCTAATTAATTCCAACATTCATATCATCTAAATAATCCAGACAAACTCTTTAGGTAAATTATGACTAACGTACATATGTAAAGACTCTATGTTACATATATGATGTTCTAAGTGTACTTAGGATATATTTTGAGTCAGGATTTTACACAGCTGTTCTCCAAATCCAAGTGACAAAAATTTGCATTTTCATAGTTTTCTACTGAAGGTCAATGGTATTTTCTTGGATTTTTTAAGGAAGTGCCTATTTATTGTGTTGTAGAAATTTACAAACCCATAGGAACTGATAAATGCATTAATCTTTTTTTTCCTGACTCATTTTGTAATTCAGAAAATTAAATATGTACTCTTAGCAGGGAATCAGAGATTTAATTGATCATAATATTTTAAGAATTTCTTGATAATTCTTTTTTATACTTTTGAATACTGTCACGAACATTGTAAATGAACTTACCTACAACAGACATTTCAGGAACACTCGCTGTATAAATTTCCTCTGGGAATGTAGGCTCATTGTCATTGATATCATGGATTTTGATCACAAACTCAGACTCCGGTTCTACTGGCCTCAAAGTTCTTCTGTTAATAGCTTGTGCACGTAGAGTATAAAAGGCCTTTTCTTCCCTATCAATTCTTCTTGTGGCATGAATGTCACCTGTTTTTTCATCAATAATAAAAAGAGTACCAGCTCCATCTCCAGATAAAATATATTTGAGGGATCCATCTCCTTTATCTTGGTCTGAATGAAGCTAGGGAAATAAAAATGAACATCTCCATGATAATGTCTAAAGGTACATAATGCAGAAAGAATTCAAAGAAGGTCTCTCAAGTCCCATCCTTGAATAATGGGGTCAGTTATCTTAGTTTTTGAAATGAGAGTTGAATACGTATGATCACACTCATCTATAAACTTTAAACAATAGGACTAGCCTTTTACATATCAGTGTGATTTTTATTCTTAATGGAAAAAAGTAATAAAAATAAACCAAACACAGCTCCTTTGTTTGCTTTGCTTGGTAAATAACCATTTCTGTAGGCAAATAACTCCTGACAAAGACATAAGACATAAGTCATGCTGGTATAAACATTTCTTCTCTCATCTCTTTCCGTGAGTGGAAAATTCTTTTACTCTCATATTATGCAGGAAATTTATCTCCTGTATACTTGTTATTAATTATTGTATTTCTGTTGGGGAATTAGCAATATCTTAAGAACCGTAAGACAGTCAAAGTTCCATGAGACACAGCTCCTATGTTAGAAACCATATCTGTCATTCTTTGCTTCATATGAAAGATAGCAACTGCCCTAGAAATATTTGTGGGGTTCGGAGCAAAAGTATGAATAGATGTCTATATAACACCTATCTATATATTTTAAATTTATAAATCAAGTTAATAAACTATAAAATAAGATATGCTATCTAGTCTCCTACCTTGTCAAATCTATCCTTTTAACCGCAAACAACAAATTCTGTGCAGAAACAATGCAATGCAGGGCAAGCCTCTTTCTTGCCTCCTTGTTTGTGCTCACAACAGTAATCTTCCAGAATCGAGTCATCACGTCAAAGAGCTTTGCATGCATTCACATGGATATCTCAGCCTATTGCACATCCCATTCCAATGCTAACACTTGTCCAGGAGCCCATGTGTCATGGGCAAATACCATCTAAAATCACCTTGTGGTATCCATGGGGGATTGGTTCCAGGACCCCTGCAGATGGTAAAATCTGAGGATGCTCAAGTCCCTTACATAAAATGGCGTAGTGCAGTGAGCCCTCGGTATCCACGGGTTCAGCACCCATGGATTCAACCACCCACGGATTGTCCACTATGTTTACCACCTGCAGTTGGTTGAATCTACAGACACTGAGCCCATGGATGTGGAGGGGTAGCTGTATATTGTTTTTTAACAAATGCACACTAGGCCAGCCCTCAGGATTAAGGGTGCATATAACAAAGGGTAAATCTGGCCTTTGGTAGACTGACCTAGAGAAGAGACTCTCTAGAATCTAGCAGCAAGTTCAAGGATGTTTGGACAGGGAATAATGGGTCTCAAGTACTTTGAGGATGATCTGGAAAAAATGAATGTAATGGTACCAGATGTGAATATTCCCTTGCCTGTGATGGAATCCTTACCCTGAAGGGAGAGACTTAGCTGTAGGAGGAACAAAGCATGACTTTGTAAAACAAGAGGCTTGTAAGTTTTTCTCTAATTGTATCACCCAACTAATAAACATTTTTTTTTAAACACTAGGATCATAGTTTGATTATTTGCAGTAGGAAATTATGCTTTAAATTTTTTATTTTGCTTTTTATGTGATAAGAAATAGAAAAAAAGTGTAGATTTTCAAAGCATATATTATAACAGACATCATCTTGCACGTTGTCTTTTTTAAAATTGAAGTATAGTTGATTTACAGTGTTGTGTTAGTTTCAGGTATATAGCAAAGTGATTTGGTTATATATTCTTTTTTGATTATTTTCCATTATAAGTTATTACAAGATATTGAATATGGTTTCCTGTGCTATACAGTAAATCCTTGTTTATTTTACATATAGTAGTATGTATCTGTTAATCCAGTATGTATCTGTTAATCTTGTACTCCTAATTTATCCCTCTCCCTCCTTCCCCTTTGGTAACAATGTTTGTTTTATATGTCTGTGAGTCTGTTTCTATTTTGTAAATAAGTTCACTTGTAACATGTTGGTTTTTTTAATACAGTAAGTCCCCTACATATGAATTTTCAAGTTGCAAACTTTCAAAGATGCAAAGGTGGTTTCCATCAACATCAGGCGTGAGTGAAATTGCAGCCTGCCCTCTGGCTCCTATTGCTGACAATCCTTCAGCTCTACCATCTCCCACCTCCTCTCCCTCCTCCAGTCAGTAACTCTTCTTGTCTGGCACTCGATGCCAGCCCCTGTATGCCAGCTGTTGTACTGTACTACTGTACTTTTCAAGATACTGTACTATATGATTAAAAATGTTTTCTTTATTTTTTGTGTTTGTTTTTTATGTATTATTTGTGTGAAAAGTATTATAAACGTATTACACTACAGTACAATATAGCTGATTGTGTTATTGGATACCTAGGCTAACTTTGTTAGACTTAAGAACAAATTGAACTTACAAATGTGCTCTAGGAACAGAACTCGTTCGTATGTAGGGAATTTACTGTATTCATAATAAAGTGTAGTCATAAATCAAAATATGCATAGTGACCTGTAGCCTAGAGAAATAAAAATTGGAGACAATATCCTTCAATTATGCAAAATATTAGAGTTAGATATTTATCTAAATAGGTTTTATTTTTGCTCTTTAGATTACATAAATCAACAAAAAAATTTATCTAATTACCTGTAGAAATATTATGCTGATTATATTCTCTTTAAAGTAGAATTTTGTTTCTTTGTTTGAAAGTTTCTTTTTCTTTATAGGAGCTTACGTCAATGAACTTGGCTGTTAAAACATTTTCTGTGGACATCAAAATTGTTTAAATTAAATAAATATTTACCCTGCCCCCCAATATATTGTATTACTGGTTACTGCTGGGTTTACAAAAGCAGTCTATGTTTTTGGTTAATGGTTTGTAGTAATCAGCATTTAACCATCAAATTTGGATCAAACTCCATTTTTCTGATTTCTGGATAAATAACTCATTATTACAGATATAATAGAAAAAAAAACCCAAATGATTATGCACTTGGAAGAAAAAGATATAGAAGTCAGGTAACAAGTAATTTTTTACTGCATTTTTAGCTATTCATAAACAATAAAGTAAGGTTGAAAAACAAGAAATATCTGCTTTTACCTAAACAGCTCTCAGAAGTAACATATGACTGTGTTGTCCAGGGACCTACTCTCAAAATGTCACAAGATTGAAGCTTTTTAGTAATTGAAAAGGCACATAGTTGGGTAACTTTTCAATTATGTGAATGTGCAATACAGTGACATTTTTCTAAATGACAGATATAAGCATTACATATTTCTTATTCTGTCTGGGAATCAAAATAGTTCAAGAAAAGATTATTGATATTATCAATCATCTGACCAGATAACTTTGTGATTTGTGCTAGGTAGTTATGATGTTTATTGTCTATTCACTCAACAATTTTAATTGAGAAATACTTATTTACTCTCATAAGAATCAGGTAGTGCTAAAAGTAAATCACCAGTTCCTTCGTAGTGCTATGGAAGATTCAGACACAAGTGTGTACTGGAAATTCACAGGACAACCCCAAACTAGCCTATGGGAATGAGTGAGGATATCACCTAAGTTATGAGATAAAGAATGAATAGAGGCTTAAACCTGGGAATTTTTTTTGAATTTTACAAATTTTGCATCTCATAAAGAACACTGGATGAATATAGAACATAGATTCAGAGTGGAGAAGGAAATAAGGCAAGATGGGAATCATTAAGACCAGTTCTGCTCTTCTAATTGGGTAGACGTGCAAAAAAAAAAAAATGATTGCTAGTATGGTGAGATTTTAATTTTTATAAAGCCCAGTTTTGGAATATGAATCACAGCAGGATTTTAACCTGCACTTATACTACAGAGAGTGAAAATTAAATCTTGTAATTGGACCACATACTATGCGAGTTTCTGTTGGATTAGAAAATTGAACATGATAGTTGGGAATCAAAGAGATGAGGGTTGGAAGTTGGACTGTTGGCTTCGTGAATCAGGAATGAAAGGATTTCTACCTTCTCATTATTAAGAGAAACAAATGAGATTTATGAATTTATAAATGTGGATATTAAGAAACCAGACATAATACATTTTTCTTGAACTATGAAGGCTTGCATAAAAGAAAAGAAAAAGCATTTTCTTTTCTTACAGAGTGAAGCAATGGAACACTAATACTAGAATAAAATGACAAAAATGACCATATCTGGGGGCTTGACATTAGTCTATGTTTATCAAAATATTATTTAAATAAACATATTTGAGGGACTTCCCTGGTGGTCCAGTGGTTAAAACTTCACCTTCCAATGCAGGGAGTGTGTGTTCAATCTCTAGTTGGGGAGCTAAGATCCCATATGCCTGGTGGCCAAAAAACCAAAGCATAAAACAGAAGCAATATTGTAACAAATTCAATAAAGACTTTAAAAATTGTTCACATAAAAAAAATCTTAAAAAAAAAATTTGAGAATTGGACAGGTAAAAAGACTACAATAGATATATACTATAAGGCAGAGAGATTCATTTCTAGATGTCCTGAGACTTGGAAAGTTGCTTTCATCCCTACATGAACCTGATGGGAGACAAGAGTTAACTACTAAGGGGTACAATGATGTTGATTTCCTAAATGTTACAGAAAGGGACAAATGGACAAAGTTCTTTAGTTATAGTCCTCTGCCTAAGCTCCTCCTCTACTTTTTAAGTCTCTATTTTTTAGTTTTTTTCTTCCTTTGCATGCTCTTCCCTCCTAACCCCAGTATTGTCTCTCTCTCATTCCTTGTGTGTGTGATAAAATTTTATTCTATGTTCCAACTCATTTACTGAACAATGATCAGACAGGGGTTAGTCATTATAACTGTAGCTTTCTCACTACTCTTCCTTTCTTCTTTTGGATATTAGTTACCAATACTTGGATTTATTAAACATTTAATTGAACAAAATCAGTTGTTCATGTTACAGAAAAGTGGGATTACTACAGATCAAGTGCCAAATAACTTACAGCATCTACTCTGAAATAAATTTTATATTGATTTGACCTTGTGCTATTTTATTATGTGAGATATTAAGGTTTCTTTAAACAAAGAAAAAATGTCAGATTATTGTGGCTTTAGTTCCTTAGTAACACCTGTTCTCCGGTGTGAAACATTTGTGCCACAAATCTTTAAGAAGAATTTTATGTTAATACTGACCTTTTCTTTCCTTGAGGAAAGCCTATTAAAAATTCACAACCTGCTGTGTTCCTTGTAAATTCACAAGCAGATAAAGGACATGGAAAGATACATGACAATTAATGAAAATAGAACAACTGGTACTGTGCTGCACATTTGAAAGTCATTTTCCTATTATTTAACTTTTAAAATTTGGATGTGGTTAATTACAACTCCTTTGCTTATAGTGATTAGTTTAATAATTAAAACTAAACAATCAATTGAATTTAAATAAATATTTTAACAACAAATTAAAGAAAGCTTAGTAATTTTAAATGTGGCAGGTTTTTATAACATTTCATGTAAAGCATTCATTTTAAGATATTTGTCTCAAAGTTTGTAAGCTAAAAGGGGGTCTTGTGGCTTATCTAGTTTAAGGTCATCTTTACTTTTAAGAGAAAGAAATTAGATCCAATCAATTTTTTAATCACACAGGAGTTAAATTAAGATTACACTTCAGGATCTGTGCTTTGTTGCTGCAACTTTTACTTCTTAATATCAGTTCATTTTTATTTTTCAGTTCCTCACATTAAGTTTGGAAATGCTACAAAAGAAATCAAAGTATCGATCTATGAAGTACAGGGAATTTAAGTAATTTGTTTCCAAAAGGATAACTGAAAAAAGATTTTATCTTATATTTTCCCCCTTGGCTAGAAGAAAAATGAACAAGTTTTAAAACATAAAGAACCGTATCTACCAAAGCTTCCAATAAAAGTCTGATTCAGAGGAATTTATATTGCTGTGTGAGATTCTTTCTCATTCAGAATACTGTTACACTTTTGGATATTGGTCATCATTGGTATTTGGCTTGATCTCCAACGCTGGGAAAAACAGTAGAGAAGATTAGAATTATGTTTGTAGAATTATATTAGGACTGTATCTGTAATGGTTAGACTAGTTCTTTGAAGGGTACATTCTGATACACGGATCCAAAGGACTATAAGATGCACTCTCTGAGTTTAACAATTTCTTGTTTTTGTGTGTTCATCAAATTCAAAATATCAGAAATTGTTGAATACTTTTTCTAATGTACAGTGATAATTCTACACCTGCTGTTATTTCAAACAGCCAATATAGTCTATATTTGTTTTCTAAAAAAAATCCAGAATGTGGGAAATATGCTATGCTATTCTGGTACCATCATCATTAGCATTTTGCTCTGATTGCTCTAGTGAGTAACATAATATCAAATGGAAAATAAGGCACTGAATCAAGAAACTTTAAATTTGCATCCAATAAAAAAATATCAGTGAAGATGGTCCAGCACCAGAAAACAGCTGAAAGCATGTTAAAGCAAGTAAACACAATCTGGTCAGAAATAAATAAGTAGTTATTTTGTACAGACTAGGGGAAAAAAGGGAGAGAGTGGGGGCAAATCTTGAATTGGAGTGTGTGAAGTTTACAGAGTAAGACTGAGCATTATTTTAACATTAATGATATAGAAAAATATACATCAATTTTTATGAATCCCAATGAAACAATTTTTTCTTCAAAAATAGAAACAGAGAGGAGAAATAAAGCTTATCAGTGGAATGGACTATAAAAACAACTGCGGTAATTTAAAAATACTCCATAACTTAGATTACTAAACACTTTTCTGAACATTTCTTTCTGGGACCAGGACAAGTATAGAGGGTTAAATGATTGATGGACAATGTTGTCTGTATAATTTAGTGTCTGGTAAAACATTAAGTGGTTTGTTTCCCACATTTGACAGAGTTTTCTGGAGAGATCTCCCCCGAGAGTACAAACTCCAGGGGGTGTCCAGATTCAAAAACTAGAGATTCCTCTTCCTGTTTGGTCTTCTGAGAGTGCAGCCTACTGAAAGTTGGCCTCCTGCTTTTGGGCCACCCTGATTGATCAGTCCAATCTGGGACCATCCTGAAGTTTGGGGGACTTTCTAATTTCTGTTAGGAATTACTCAAGACCCTACAGCACATCAGACTTCTTAGCAGAGAGTACTATAAAATTCTAGAAGACAGCTCCTGCTAGGACTGCTGCTAATGCACATCTTACAGTGTCTCAACTCATACATTTCTTTCCTGGTACTGCAATGATACCAAGACAACATTGAAAGCACTTATTTAAGTTTTCCATAAACTTATAGGGCATTATCTGCTTCACAATCTTAAACGGTATGTGTAATATACAGTAGACACATTCTTTCTATAATTATTATATTAGTTTTCCTTTCCAAAGAAAGTTATTGGGGAAATATTTTAGAGAAGGTTCATATTCTTTTAGAAGCCTGGCATCTTCCTTCTTATAGTTCTGAAGATCACTAAATTATGCAAAGCATTCCTTTGTGGTGTGAAAATGACTGAACATTTCACACCTTATTTTTTCTCACAACTTGAAATCTTCTTAAGTGTTTTAGATTTATAATAAAGGAATATGCGTAAATACATGTCTAAAAATTGTTAAGTAAATGCAAAATATTTAAAACCAAGAGATTCATTTTTGATTAATAAGGTCTACAGAAATCAGAGAAGAAATAATAAAGGTTGATCATCTCTTTTTTATGGGCTACACAGGCAGCTGAGAATCTTTCCTTCCTCCTTTTAATCAAGAAAGGTATAATGATAGAAGGATGAAAGGAAGGAGAGGGCTAGGGATACGTATTCACTGAAGAAGTTTATTTAAATAAGTATTTCTTGAATTGAATTAACTAAACTAAATTAAGGAGAGTAATGAGAATTCTACATGTACCATTTTAGGACTTAAAAGTTTTGGAGATTTTGCTACAGAAGCAGTATTTGAAGCTGTTGGGTTTCTACAGCTTATAAAGTTGCTTTTATCTTGAAAACTATAGAGTGACAAGTACATAATTAGGTGCCTAAAGGATAAGGACCAGGCAGCTGCCTGCTGTCTGTAGGGGCTATGGTCGAGGCTGAGAAAATGAAAAGGGGTTTGGATCTTAACATTTCTTGGATTTTTTAAGGTACTGATTGAAACAGGAATCTGAAAAAGGGCTATGAACGCTACCTACCTCCCCCCACCAAAAAATCGTGTGTGTATGTAAAATACAAAAACAATGTTATATGCAGTATCAGGGAGTACAAATACAGTCATAGACCACTAAGTTAAAAATTTCTATTCCAAAAAAAAAAAATGAATTTAGAAATCAAGGTAGATGCTCTCCTTAGGAAAGGGGATTGCTCATTTGGCTGAGAGAAGCTATCTTCATCAAATGAGGAAACCTAGCCCCCAAACTTATCTGACAGTATCATGCCTCTACAACTTGTCTCCTTCCCTGCTACCTTGATTTATCCACCCTGAAAATTCTTACTCATTGATAAAGATCCTATTTACGTCTTATCTCCTATACGAAGCACTTTTTCAAGCTCTTTTGTAAGGCTGAATTGATATATATATATATATAATATGATATATATATACTATATATATAATTATATATATGTATCTACATGTAAAATTTTATAACCACTACAAATTTTGAACTATCATTTTTGTAAGTCTTTATGGAACTACAAATATATTTTGAGGATGAGAACCAAGTTTTCTATTCTTATGGACTCCTAACATTTCACAGTATATAACAATTATTTATTAATTGAAGGAAATGGACATCAGAGTCAAATGCCACAGACATGAGGAATAAAGAGTTCATTTTGTGCTACTTTTTTAGAAAGAAGTGAAATTCTTCTGAATGGAATTAGAAGTCCATAATGAAAAGTGGGGATTAGTAATTACTCTACATTGAAAGTATAAATGTACGTAAATAAAATCTTATTCTTCTTGGGGCTATAAATTAGATAGAAATTCCAGTTAACTATGAGATTGGATCAGTGGGATGTGATATATATTACCAAGAGACATATTTACATTTTTCAGTGAAGAGCCAGGGATAGAAATGCAAATCCAAATTTATCTCTAAAACCGGATGGTAAGTCATTGCAGACATCTGTAATTTAATTAAGAGTAGGATAAGGTAGTTAGGTAATAATAGCAGGATGACATTCCCACTGACAACATATAGAACATCCAGCTGGACTACAAAAAAAGAAAAATATCATATTGCCAAGGCCAAATTGCTGTGTATACAACAGGAACTGAATGGAGGAGAGGGGAGGATTGTTCAAAGGTGAACAGAGGACTGGCAACTGTTTTTTCCCCAAGGGAATCTGCTAGTTATGAGCCCCGGTTTGGAGGTAAGAATCTGTGATTGTCCCAAGAGGAGGGTACTTCTAGAAGAAAAGGAATAAGAAAAGATTTTAGAATTCACACAGTAGTGGAGTGAAAATGCTGGGAAAATGAAGGTCCTCAAATGCATTGCCAGTCTTTCCATAAAACATTTGTTGAATTATGAATCTGCAGATGGCGAAGGGCCAGGCTGAAAGCTTCTGAAAGCCATAATGTAATTGTCATATTCCCAGAGGCTGGTGGTTCTTAGGTTCAAAAAAAAAAGACTCATGAAGAGGTGAAATTTGAAAGCCCTCCAGAGAATGTCAAATTGAACCTGAAGACCTACAGGGACTTTGCACCTAGGGGTGTTCAACAATTCTCAGTGCCTCTATAGGCTACAAATACAGACCTGGTGCCTTGAAAAATGGACACTTCCGGAGAGAAAAGAAAGCAATAGAGATGTTTTTCTTCATGCAAAGTGGCAAAATACACAGATTATTCCCTCCTGGAGACTTTTGTCAATGTTGAAACAGCATCAAGCCAACGATTAAAGATCTAAGCTGACAATTTTTGAAGGGTGGAACTAAATATCCTGAAGACTTGGTGGGCAAAAGAGAGAGGACCCACTCTCACTTGAAGGGTTCACCCTCTTGGAAAAGGGATAAACAGTGGTAGACATAGGCTTATCAAATGGCAATTCTGCCTGATATTCTTCAATCCCTTATTGAAATGTAGTGATATATTATTTGTCTTGTAATCAAAGAAATAGAACCAATAGGAAATCTATCATATATCTATCATCTATCATCTATCTATCTCCATATATATATATACATCTGTTTTTATATATATATATGTATCCATACATATATGTATATGTCTGTTTATTTTTCTATACATTTACCTACTGATTGGAGAATTTTAAGCAATTGGCTCATGAGATTGTGGAAGCTACAAAGTCTGAAATCCATAGGGAAGGACAGCAATCTCAAAATTTGGTTAAGAGTGGATTTTGTAATCTTGAGTCATAAATCCACAGGGCAAGCCAGTAGGCTAGAAACTCAGGCTAAGTTTCTTTGTTACACTTTTGAGGCAGAAGCCATTTTCTTTGGGAAACTTCAGTTTTTACTCTTAAGGTCTTCAGTTGATTGGATGAGGCCCACCCACCTTATAGAGAGCAATCTGCTTTAATTTTAGTTTAGTGATTATACAGATTAATCACATCTAAAAAATAGACCTTCATAGCAAAATCTATATTAGTGTTTGACCAAACAACTGGTCACCACATCCTAGTTAACACATAAAATTAATGATCACAGATGATAAGCAAATAATCCAATAAATGGTCAAAAAATTCTTTCCAGTGAAAAAAACCCATTATACATAATGTATGGTAGGAAAAGTTACTATCCATGTAAAAAGGCAAGATCATAGGACCTATACATGAGTAAAAACAGAATAGAAAAAGACTGTATATGATTAACATACTGTATTTAGTAGACAAAATTGAAAGATAACTGTGCATAACACATCTAAAAATGTAAGGAAAAGGTGGAAAGAGCAGATGACAAATGAAGATTGAGAAAAGAATGAAAAGAACATTCTAAACCAAAAATACAATGCCTGACATTCATAAATATATAGAGAGTTTTTACAGCAGATTGGATACAGCAAAACATAAGATTAGTCTTTTGGAAGGTAAACAGAGATTGCCAACATGGAGTTAGGTATATAGATAATACAAACATGAAATGCAGAGAGAAGATATTATGAGAAAAAAATAGATAAGATCATTGGATGCTTGTGAAACAGAATCAAAAGTTGCAACACACATGAAATTGGATTCCCAGAAAGAGAGAAAGAAGAATGGAATGCAAAGCATATTTGAAGGAAAAAAACAGTAAGAATTCTTAAAAACTGATGAAAGATACCAAGAAACAGATTCAGTAAGATCTGAAAAACTCCAAAAGGGTAAATAGAAGTAAAACAACAAATAATTCCATTATAGTCACATTTTTGAAATTTGAAAACATAGAAAAAACTGTAAAAGTATTCAAGAACAAAAAAAGATACATTAACTTCAAAGCAGCAAGTATTAGTCTGATTGCGTTTCTGAAAAGAAATGATAGAAGCCAAAACATGATGGAAAGACATCTTAAAGCAGTGATAGAAAATAATGAGCTACCTGAAATTCTACACTGTGCAAAAATAGGCTTCTCAAAGCAAGGTGAAATAAGTATGGTTTTGGACAAAAACTAAGGGTATTTACCCCAATAGGCATTCAGTAAAAGGAATATTAAGCTGAAGTTTTCACAGAAGAAAATGATCTGAAATAAAACTCGTGAAGGAACTGAAAACACCAGATCTGTAATTATGTGGTAAATATGATTACTGAATATATAAAACAATAATAGTAATATCTTTGGGGGCTTGAATAAAATGCATGACAATAACATAATAGATAAAAAGAAGAGGGAGTAAAACTTTAAAGAATTCTAAGTTTAAACTGGTTTGTGAAAATACATTGAAATGTGCAGTTTTGATATGCACATTTTTCTGTATGATTATTATTCCTCAGTACAAAGTTAGCATAATTTATCTTGATGGCGTCCCACCTTCACCCACCATCAGTGCTAGGCTTGTATGTCTGGCTATACTTCCCAAAGGAAATGGATGCCAGTGTAATGGAATATAAAGAAAAACATAGAGAACAACAAAACAAACAAGTGAGTGCCAGGGTTCCATAAATGTCAATATTTTGTAAATTTATGTCAGATCCTTTTTGCTTTAAGAAAGAAAATAAAATTAAAAGAAACGGTAATTCATCAGTTGAAGCCTGCTCTGCCCTTTCATTTCTTTCCTTACATCTTACATATCATCTTCTTGAAATTTGTGTGCATCTTTTCCTTCCATATTTTATATTTTTGCACTGTGAGTAACAGTACTTGTTCTAAACAGAATGCTTCATCTCACCTTTCCCACAAATCAACTCTTCTCACTTTAGTAAACTGCAGGATTATCAAGACAATTTTTCAAACTGAAATCCTAGGGACGACTGATTTTTCCCCTAACTCTACCAATTTATTCCATAAGCAAATCCTTTTGGACTTCAAATATACCTCCAACTGCTTCTCGTGACCTCCACTGTTGCCAGTCCAATACAAGTCACTACAATCTGTCACTAAAGTTTCCACCTAGTCTCCCGGCCTCTATTTCCATCCTTCTATAGTTACTTTCCACCCACTAGTCACTGTGATCATTGAAAAATGCAAATCAGTATATGCCACTACTCTGCTCAAAGTCCTCCCATGGCTTCCCACCACATTTAGAACACAGTCTAAATGCCTTACCCTTGTTTACAACATTCATTGTGAGGTAGCCCTGCCCTGTCATGTTGGCCTCAACTCTTTCCATTCTCCCTTTAACAACTTGAACTCACACTGGCCTTGCTGTTTCTTGAACATGCTAAGTTTATTTCCATCTCCCACTCTTGCACTTGTTATTCCTTTGAATGAGACACACTTCCTCACTTAACTTTTATAGGCGATTTTGTGTATCTCTTTTGTGCTTTCACAGCTTTTTTCCCTGTGTTTCTCTTGCTCTGTCATTTTCCTCTCAATTTGTGAGAAATTTTTTATATAACTGAATATTAATAATGTGTTGCTATATCATCACCTATTTCTTCTTTTAGTCTGGGATGTTTCTTTTAACATTGGTAATAGTTTCTTTTGTCCTAGAGAGTGTTTCATGTCAATGTTAAATTTATCAATAATTTATAATATTTCCTAACCCAAAGTCATACATATGTTTTCATATAATCTCTTCATTTTTAATATTTTTAAAGCTTTTCTTTGACATGTAGCTCACTTTTGCCATCTGAATGTTGTGTGTGTGTGCATGTGTGTGACTGTGTGTGTGTGTGTGTGTGACTGTGTGTGTGTGGAGTTAGGAGCAGATCTAATTTTTTCTAGTAAGGACTTACAATAAATATTTATTAAACCATTGATTTCAACTCCAAGTTACCTAAAATTTTTCTGTATAAGCACAGGTATGTTTTATTATTTATTTATTTTGACCATTATGTCAACAGGAAGAGCACAGCCAAGGCCTAAGTCATGCTGTATCAGGCTGCTGATGGTGACTGCTTCCCAGCTGAAGACCACCATGGAGCAGGGCCCCAGCTTGAGTTCTCCAACTCCCTGGTGCTGCAGACCTGTGTGGGCATGGTGTTCATCTTCCTTGTCAAGTACAGCCTCAACAGCTCCACCAAGCACACCAAGCTGGACTTCCTCAACAACCTGGCCACTGGCCTGGTCTTCAGCATCATCCTGGTCAACTCTCGCTCATGGCCTTCGGCACCCAGAAGCCCAGGATGGATGTGGTGCCCTGGATCATGCTGGGCCATACACATCCAGCCCCTAGGAGCCACCTCGCCCTTGGGGCCCACATCCCTGACACTCTCCAAACCCACCAGAGCCAGGCAGGCCCCGACTGGACTGCATCCCAGGATGAGTCACACGTGACCAGCCACCCCAGCCAGCACAGGCCTGCTCTGGGCCTTGGCTGTTCCTCCTGGATCATGGGGCTACAAGGCCCAGTGGCAAGACTGGAGCACCCTTGAGAAGGGTCGTGGTCACCCATAGACACACTGTAGACCTGAAAATGGGCTGTGTCGGGGCCATGGCCAGCCTGGGTCTCAGGACATTTCTAGAGGGACAAGAAACAAAATTTTCTGTATAACCATGGATGTATTTTGGAGACTTCTATTTTGTTCCATCTGTCTATAGGCACAAATATAGCATTATTACTAATAACACACAATTTCTGAAGCTCTGCAATGATTGTTAATATCTGTTGAAATAAGTACGCTTCCTTATCTGTCCTTTAAAATTTTTCTTGGGGGTTCTTGGTCCTTACTACATGTAGTTTTACATCAACATGTTACTTTCTATTAAAAAACAAAACAAAATAAATAAAGAACAAAAATCTTGCTAAAAATTTGATTGGTATTGCAATGGATTTACAGATTAAATTAGAGACAGTATCATCTTAAACATGAACACTTCTTATTCTCAAAAACTGTATGTATTGTATATATCTCCAGAGCCTTAGCTGCACAGTAAAAGCACCTGGTGGAGTTTTAAAAAACCCTGATGCCTGTACCATACCCTCAGTCAATTAAATAAAAATTTCTGGGACCTTTCTATGGGTCCTGAAGTTAATGTGACAAGCTTCAGCTTCTTCGGATACCTGGGGGGCCTATAATTAGCATACTGATCTCTGACTGCTGATCTCTTAAGTGCTTTACTGTCTTATTGAAACTCTAAGCTCATATCCACAGCAGTTTCATGTTGACAGATTGCATATTTTTGAAAGCTTAAGGTATTTCATAATGAAACATGCCATGCGGAAATTCTGAAGCATAAATTTTGCCAAACATCTGAATAAAGAATTCCTCACCTGCTATGTAAGAGAACTCCTCACCGTCATCATGACAAACCAGGAAAAATGGGCCCATTTCAACCCCTCAGAATTTTCCCAGCTTCAGAAATATGCTGAATGGGGGTGACTTGTACTTGGTTTTCAGCGCTTCACTTGTGTCTGCTGTTTCTCAAAAACAACCAGCTTAAAATAATCAGTAGGCCAAGGAGGCATATTTTAGGGCTGTACATTTTGTTGCTATTCAGCTCCCTTCTAAAACTCACCTTTCATTTCCTTTAAATGAAATGTATGAGACAGTGACCTCCAAATGTATGTATGTAACCCAATCCTCTCCTCTCAACCTCAGCTCTGAATAGGCAGCTGTCTAGCTGATGTCGCAATGGAATGGCTCATTGACATTTCATATTTAACAGATCCAAAACTGAATTCTTGTTTCCCTTCTGTTCCATCAAAATTAAATAAAAATTAAAACACATTTCTGTTACTCCCTTAAAGAAAGAAACTATATATATATCCATTTATTAAGGACATATAGCTGCCATCCAGTATAATTTTATATTTTGTTTTGATAGGTAGCTCACTTTTTCCATCTGAATTTGTGGGACTCTTTGGTCTCTAGAGACCTAAGGGCACCGGTTAGATGAGTCCACAAAGCCTCCAGAATTAAACTTCAATGGGTGCAAACAACTGTTACCCACCAAGGACCCAGATTCAGGTATGGGGCATTCAAACGCTCACCCCAAAACTCCTGAGTCAATTTTGTCCATCTCTCTTCCCCAAGTGAAAAAATTATATAAATTTCTAGGAGCAACTAGTTACTGCAGCCAATCATTTCTTGATTTTGCTGCCTTTGCTAAACCTCTGATGCCTTCCTTCCAGACACCACCCAGAGCCAATTTCCTGAGTTTCAGAGGCATGAACCCCCTTTGAAGCCTTAAAATTAACATTATCCATACCCCTAGCTCTAAGCTTACCTAATTTTGACAAACCTTTTCATCTTTACTGCCATGAAAATAATGGGACCGCTGCAGGTATTTTAGGACAAACTTTTGTGTCTCAGATACATCCTGTAACATATTTCTCATACCAATTAGACCCTGTGGCATCAGGTGTCCAAACATTATTTCAAAACAAGTTAATCCATGTCACCTATTTGGAGTATTTCAGAACTTTATAAGGGCCAAGGGTACTGCTTTTGGCCATTTAAGTCCCATTTATTGAGAGATCTTTCCTAAAGTCCTCTTTGTATCTAAATTTTTATGCCTACTGGCATTACTAAACCTTCTATTCCTGGGTTAAGTGAATATTGTGGAAATTTACATGAACAATCTGATGCTATCACTAGCTAATACAAAACTAACTAGTATCTTGGAGCATATATCCCAACAGGTGAAAGGGGCATGATCTCGACGGATTGACAAGCCTTGCCATCCCTTCAACCAGGAGACTGGGTTGTACATCAAGGTCTTTAGAGGAAAACACTTAGTGTCAACTAGCTGGGAAGAACCTTATGAGGTATTGCTAACCACCTACTCTGCCATCAAAATAAAAGAAAAATCCTCCTGGATTCATACAAACCACACCAAAATACACCCAGATCATCTGACAATTGGGAGACAGTTGCTACAGGAGACCTTAAAGTAAGCTTTTCAAGAGCCAGTTCCCAGCCTCCAGAAGCAGATGGCATCATGAATTAGACAATTTTCCCCTAGATCAGGGAATCAAGAAACTTCACTTTCACCTATTCCCTGCCTTTAAAGACTCTCCACACACAAAGCAAAAAAATAAATAAAACAAAGAAAAAGCATCTTTCTTATTAATGAACACTTTTTTCCTTCCACGTTAATTTAGCATTTATTAGAAAGCTGACTAGAGGTTACTTGTTTCCACCTGCTCCCCCTTTATGCTTCCACAATGGGCTCTCTTTCAACCTGTGTCTTGCTCTTATTAACCCTTACTTTTTCAACAAGTCAGGGGCAAACCAAACATCCCCTTATGCCAGTTTACCAAACCCTGGTCACGTTAACTAATCAAGCTGACTGTTGGTTATGTAAACATCTATAGTGAAAAAGAATCTGAGCTGGTTTTCATTCCTGCCGACGTGAATACCTAGCGGACTAAGTATGGAAGGGGGAGGAACACCAGGGTATGGTAACCACGGCTAGAAAACATCAGTCTGCCTCTTCTTCTAGTGAGTTATTTGAGCCTGGGAAAACCTCTCTAGAAACTCAAGGACTGTTCCGTGCCCTGATAAAGACAATAGGTTAAATCTTTTCCCCTGATATTGAAAACAGACGTGCCACTGGACCCTCCCTGGGTGACATACCAGGGCCATGTTGCAGTCAAACTCTGTGGCTTGATTCCATAGATGGCATCTTCAAACCTGTCAAGGAGATGAAAAGTGATGCCAGCACTACCTTTTATGGCACAGATGTTTACTGAATCACCAAATGCCAAGTCATCCTTGCACAACTTGGAGTGTCTCAGCTGCTCCTTTGATTAGACTGTCCAATACCCCAAACTATACCCAGGTAGACCAAAAATCTGGACGACCTTGGCCAGATGACAAAACTAAACTTAGTAGTTGCCAAAGCCAAACTGCAGGCCTCCTCTATCAGATATTCCACAACCTGTTCTTCTCTTATAAACTGACAGGAGTACATGGAAAATAGAGATATGTGAAAACTAATAGCATGGAATCCCCAGATCTGGGAAATTAGAGATTCCACCCTGACTGGTTTATGAAGCACACTGGTCTTTTTATTTTATGTGGCGACAAGATATATAAAACATTCCCACCTAAATGGTCAGGATGTTATGGACTCAGACACTTAGCTTTTTATGCCACCATAAAACTCTACCTTGAATACCAGCCAAATTACAAACTTGAGCTCCTTTGTCCATAAAGGCATGCCACATAAATGGATTGGATGAGAAATCATAGAAAATTGGCTTGTATATCAACACTCCAAGTTCTTTGCATTGTTGAGGACCTTATTCTCAAGCTTTGGAACTCATGAATTGGAAAAAACAATCTTAAAACTTTTTACAGTAACAGAACCAGAGCTGAAAACCACTATGTGAACTTCAGCACTGCTCCAGTCAGTAGTGAACCGCTTAGCCTCTGCTGAATTCCAAATCAGCATGCCCATAATAAATACAGTGACAGCAAGGAGGAGACTATGCAATTATTGGGGAAAATTCTGCTTGTATTAAATCAAACAGGACAAAGAGTAACTAACTTACATCTATTAAAAGAGAACATTAACACTCTCTATCAGATAAATAAAGCAGAGCCATTTTATTGGACTGACCTATTCCTAGGAGTGGGAAGCTGGTTTAATGAGGTGTGGGGAAATATGCTTCCATTTGATCCTTCTTTTTTTTTCATTCTCATTCTAATCTACCTTATTTTCTCCCTTTGCAGACCTCTTACCACTCAGCTACTAAATGATTTCTGTTCTCCACAGTCATCAGCTTAGCTTTAAATATGTGAAAATTCCAGGGAAGTTTCAGTAGAGGGGCCTGATAGGATTCAGTGCAGGCTGCTCTGCACTGAATATGTCACTTCGGTATATTGATTATTTTGAATTAAAGTTACTCAAGAAACAGTTGCCGCAAGAGGGACATTTGGACCCTCCTTTGTCCCCCTGAAAGCTGGAAATAAATTCCCCATGTGAAGGCTGCCCTTCCTGAACCTGGAGGGTAGAAGGCATCCTTATTACCAGAGATAGGGAATTCAGGACCAAGAAGGCTGTGTAAACAAACCTTGTTACTTCTTCATTAATTTACTACCCAGAGTCCAAGCCCCTTTGTTTTTGGCAATTCTTCACAAATTAATGTTTCTTTGTCTGAAAGGTATAAATGCTGCTTGCTTTGATCACTTCTTTGAGCCTCGTATCTTTAGGACTCCGGTACATCCAAAATTAAACTTGTTTTTTTCTTGTTAATCTGTTATATGTCAATTTAGTAATTAGGCCAAAGAACCTAGAAGGGAAGAAGGGAAATGTTTTCTTACCCTAAATATTAGTTTCAACCTTTCTTTTTACATATAATTAAGGTAGACTCAAAAACACAAAGTTGATTTTGGTTCTATTCCTCCAGTCCCACAATGAGTAATTTTCCTTTCCAACACAACATCTTTGTCCCCGCTCTTACTTTCTCTTTTCCTCATAAATACAAATTGTCTAAATTCTTCATCTCCTGTGATATTTTTCCTTTAATTCAACCACAAACTCTTCCGCAACTGCCTTAATTTCCTCTCAGGGTGATAAGGCTAAACGGCTTTCATCTTTCTGAAGACAATCTTCCAGAACCTTCTGACATGTTCCAAAAGGGACTGTTTGGGATTCAAACTTTGCTTACAGCTGTTAGCCTTTGATTTTTCTTCATCAGAATCCTTTGCCTCTCCAATCTTTAGTATGTTTTCTTTTTTTCATTGTTTTGCACTCAGATTTTTGATGTGAAATCCAAATATTGAATGTACATGTATTCTCTTGTTGGACAAAGAAGTCAAGGCTGGATATTACTTTTCTTGAGAATATGGAATACAATACTCCATCACCTTCTTCATATTATGAGGGCGAGTCAAAAATTATCCACATTCTGGCTGTAGAATTTATTTAAATTAACTTTTAGAAAATACATATCATTTTTCAACATAAGCTCCTTGCTTTTCAATAGACTTTTTCCACCTGTCAACAAGCTTTTGTATTTCTTCATTAAAAAAAGTTTTAGGCTGAGCTGCGAGCCATGAATGCACAGCTGTCTTCACTTCTTTATCAGAAGTGAATCTTCATCAGAAGTGAATCTTCAACCTTTTAGGGCTGCTTTCAGGGGACCGAACAGGTGAAAGTCTGATGGAGCAAGTTCAGGACTACAGGGAGGATGCTTTAACACCTCAAAACAAAATTTTTGCAGAGTGTTCACAATGTGGGCAGATGTGTGCAGATGTGCATTGTCATGCAATATCACAATACCCTTGGATAGCAGTCCTCTGGGTTTAATCCAAAGCTCAGGCTTCAGCACAAACTTTTCGAAACCTAAGTCTGCCATGGATTATTTCATAGGCAGATCCATCGCTGATTCACAAATGATTTGCCACATAATCCACGGTCACTTATCTATTCAACAGAATCATTTCACAGGTACACTCAATGTTGTCATCAGCCATGGATGTGGACGGGCGTCCTGCTCCTTCTTGATGGCTAACACTTGTGTGACCTTCCTTGAACTTCTCTATCCATTCATACACACTTCTTCATGATGAAACACTTTCCCCATACTGTGCACAAAGTCTTCAGTAAATAACAGCACCAGGGTCATCCTCAGATCACAAAAGATGAATCATTGCATGCTGCTCTTCTTTCATTCAAATCACAAGTGGGGCATTGATTTTTGCTTGCACTAAAGTTACAAATGAACTGATGTAACACATTCACATGTGCACAACAGTGACTGGGGAGACAGTATCCTTGAATGCAAAGTGCTGAGAAGACAGTGCAGCCAACAGAAGTTTTAATATAACCAGAGCGTGGATAATTCTTGACTGTTCCTTGTAGTATTGCTGCTAAGAAATCTGTATTTTTTCTGATGCCTGATCTTTGTACGAGACCCATGGAGCTATTCTTCTCTGGGAGCTTGTAGAATCTTCTGTCCAGATTTCTGAAAATGTATGGTATTGTCCTTTGGTGTTTGTACATTTCTATCAAAATTGCAGGTTATGCACCAGGCCCTTTCATTCTTCAATCACATACCATTCTATTTCTGGATGTTCTAATTGAATTTTCATTTATATGCCCTCTCTTTCATTTTTCTTGTTCTGGAACTCTTATTTTTTGGATATTGGTCCTCACTGTTTTCCCCTTTAATTTCATTGTCCTTTAGCTCTGATTTCCCATCTGTTTGCCTTCTTGCTTTATTCCTAATATAATGTTCTGAATGTTATTCTCCACCTTATCTACTGAGATTTTTATATTTGTTATCATATCTTTAAACTCCAAATACAACTTTTTTCTTCTATGTGAATTCATTTTTTAAAAAATTATGTGTATGTAGCAGATAGTATTTTCCACAGGTGACTGCAATAATATTTCCATTCTTTATCCTCTTCCAAGAACTTGCTACTCCTTAGTCAAGAGGACGTGCCCAATAGCCCTCCTCTTGAAGCCCCAACAAGAAGTGGAATTCAGTTCATCGCCTCTTGAATCTTGTAACAGATAGAATGTAGCCAAGGTGATAAAACATGGTTTCTGAGGCTGAGTCAGAAAAAGTAAAGAGATATCTCCTTTATGAGCTGTAACCCTTGGACTACAGCCCTGAGCCACTATGTAAGCAGTCTCGCTGTCCTGAAGCTGTCCTAGATTCTGAAGAACCCCATCTAGGCATGGAGACACCACATGGAGAAACACAGAGCCTAAGATAGAGAAAGAGGTCCATCCCATCCCAAGTACTCTAGCTTTTCACCTACCATTTGCCTGAAACTTCACAAGAAACTCTAAGCCAGACACACCCAGCCAAGTCCTTCCCAACATCCTGAATCACAGGAACTATGCCAAATAATAAAATCACTGTTGTTGTGGCAAGTCATTAAATTTTATGGTGTTAGGCAGCAATGGCTAGCCAGAAAGGTAAACTATTTTATTTTATGAGTGAAACATATGTTAATTAATATTGAATTATATATTAATATATATTAGTCTTACGTCCCTGGAAACTGGTACTTGTTTATGAGTTTTTTCCTCCACATATTCTGTAATTCCTTCAAATTACTTTTTCTCCCTATTTTTCTGTGATTTATAGTAAAGCTTTCTTCAAATGTCTTAAATGATACTTTAACTAGATATATAATGTTATGTTACAAAATAATTTTTTTCTCAGAAAATTTTAGAAACTGTGACATTTTCTTTGAACACCTAATATTGCTACTGAAAAGTCTACTCAGAACCTGATCTTCATTTGGTTAGAGTAAAAAAAAAAAAATCTGGTTATACAGTATTAACACAGAAGATCTTGTCCTTGTAATTTTAAAATCTTGTGATAATAATTCTAGAAATCAGGCTCCTTCACTTTAATGTTTTATGGAGTCCTTTCAGTCTGATCATTGATGTTTTTCCTCAGCTTTGGGAAAAATATTATATTGTTTAATATTTGATTATCTCTACATTTTCTGATTTCTCTCTCTCTCTCTTCTTCTGTCTCTTCTTTTTCTAGGTTTTCTATTAGAAGCTTATTAGACATTATGGATTAATCTTTGAGTGTTTTATTCAGATATAACTTTCAAACTTGCTTTGATTATTTATAATTTGAAACAAAATTTTTGTTTCAAATGTCTTTTTATAAAAATATTCTACATTTTTCACTGTTTTGGCAGATATAATTTCATTATTCTAAAGTTCTTTTGCTTTTCTCTGACTTATTTCTTGTTCCCCCAGAGAGTGATGCTCTATTTATTAAATGAGGTTCTTATTCTTTTTTTGTGTGTGCTGTGGGATTTTCTAAAGTGTTAGTGACATTTTGTTATTCTTTTAAATTTGTGTAAAAGTTTCATTAGAAGCTTAAATGACTTTTCTTCTTCCTTACAAGCCTAACCATTAAATGACCCCAAGGATTACAAGCTGTCCAAATGGGATTGTCAAGCAGCCAAGCAGTTGGAAAGCAGCGCATGGTGGCAGCTGCTAGGTTGACATGCCACACTTGCATAGATTTGTCCACTAAAGACACAATGATCCAAAATTGATTTAGACAGTTATTACTGTAAGCAGAGTAGGTAGCTTAAGCTTCATGTTTGTACAGTTTCCCTTGCTTCCCAGGTCCCAAGGGCTGATGTGGCACCACAGACCCACTGTGCATATAATGGGTCTATGTCACAGGAAATCCCCAAGGGGATTTCTAGCACTCCCTTTATTTCCCTGGGATGTAAGCTAATCCTCATCAGGAATGAAAGGGAGAAATTTTATCTACCATGCCAGAATATTGCTGGTGAGTGAGCTATTTTCTATATGCACTATTCTGGAATGTAAATTAACTTAAGCAAACTGGCTGTTAACACCTGGAAGTGAAGAAATGTGAGATATTTATGAAAAACTGTCTTCCAATAAGGATAGAATCTGTCTATGGGGATTGAGAACTTCAAAATAAACTGTACAAATAAGCATGATGGTGATGAGCTCTCATTTCCACTACTGTACACAAATACTGGGTATTAGTAACACCCAATTTGAGAGCCATAATCACTTCTAGAAAGATATCTGATTGGATGTTTTACTTATACTTAGTTAAGGTGGGAGGTGGAAGGGTAGGAAGGAGAAGACATCAAGGCGGTGGATTGTTGAGGAGGAAGTCAACTAAATAACCAATGACCAATCAGTACAAAAAACAATAACCAATGAGTACAAATTAAAGTTGGAAATAATACTTACAAATAATACTCACTTCCATCTCAGTTTTCTGCCATACTACTCTCATTAATGTCCACTTCTATTCTGGTGATGGGTGGACCTCTCACTGTGACCCACTACACTTTTAGTTGCCTGTAAAATCTTCATAATTTTGTTCATCTGAAATCTCATCAGCTTGTTCCCTGTGCTTCTTATCTATACATATCATTTCATTTTCTTCTTCTTTAGGTGGGAAAGGAAATAATCAAGTGATGAGGATATCATGTTGAAGGAAACTTACCTTTAAAAAAAATAGTACAATTTTACTGAGTCAAATTAAAACTGTAGGCTCTAATTGCTCCACAAATAATTACGGTTTAACTTACATTACAGTAAGTCCCCTACATACGAACCTTCAAGTAGGGAACTTTCGAAGATGTGTGAACGTGCTATTTGCATATTCAACCACTAAATTATTTCACGTGTCCAGTGTACATTGTCATGTGCATGCATCCTCTATGAGTGGTTGTGCTTTTGTGTACTTTACTGTAGTACTTTATTTTTTGTGCTTTTCTAATGTATTATTTGTGTGAAAAGTATTATAAACCTATTACTGCACAGTACTGTTTAGTCACTTGTGTTACTTGGGTACCTAGGCTAACTTTGTTGGACTTATGAACAAATTGGACTCATGACACACACTCTTGGAATGGAGCTTGTTCATATGTAGGGAACCTACTGTATAAAAAAAATATAACTGTGAAGGTTGTGTTAATTTTTTATTTTTTGCTGTAGAATCTCCAAATTTCAAGGATATTTAAAAATCTACAAAATGTAGTTGTTTTGTATGATTAGTTCAAAAGGTCTTTTTCATAAGGTTTATTTAAAATCACTATGCTCCATCCTTACTGAAAAATCTCTTAAAGGTCTCTTTACTACTAATGGTTAAACAAAATTTTTGTGAATGAACTACACATTCCATTAAATAGTAATTACTTGGATGATTTTTTAAAACTTAATGAATAGAAAATTATAAGGAATAGATTTAAAATATTAACACAATTTAATAGAATATTTAATACATCTTTATTACAAAGCAGCCCATTGGTCTATAATAGAGACCAATGTATGACAGTACGTATGACAATCTACTACTAATTGAACATAATTTCTTCTTATTATTATTACACATTGATAATTATTACACATTCACTTGTTTTCTAGTTATTCACAAAATATTTTTATATATGCTCTCACCTATTTGAAATGATTTAAAACCAAGTTAAGTTTTTAATCTCAAGATTTTTTCATGTTTTTACTTTAAAATCATAAATATAAACTATATTTGAAGGTATTCTTTTCAAGTTTGCCTAAATCACCACATTTCTTTTGCCTAAATTCTATGAAAAATATTAATGTGTATGTGTGGTGGTGATTTGATGACAGAGTGGATGGTTTTCTGTTGTTAGTACTATATACTACAACTTTGAATACAGACAAAAATGGGGTTATTAAAATCTATTCCCTTTTTATTTTGTATTTACTATTTTATTCTCTAGACTTTAATTTAGATGCTTTCTATTTACCATTAATATCCTGAAAATGTTTTAAGTTGAAAATTTCTGCTTTTTTTACATTCTTGTAATTTTATGTTATTGCCAACTATGAGAGGCTTGATATTTTCCTCCTATTTTAATACTTTAAATAATCATTCTTATTTCCTATTGTGTCATTTTCAATTTATAGCCATTCTGGGTTTAGTAAAATAGAACTGAATGCTGGTTAAAAAAAAAAGGTTCAAGATATTTCCATGCAATTTTGTGTTTAATTTCACTTGTGATTCTCTTCGCATAAAAATAAAGACAACACATCATTAAAATTCCATAGCTTAATTTCATTCTTCAGCCAAGTTTGCTTGCATCCTTTAGTCACTAGTCAAGGGAAAAGAAAATGAGATAAATTCATAGAGCTTATTCCCAGTCAGTTAAAAAAGAAAAAAAAAGAAACAAAAAGGGCCTGCGGTTGCCAATAAATATCTCTGTCTATACGAACAAGTAACTAATTCAGCTTCTGCAGCAACTGGATGATGTCCAACCAAACCCTCTCCTATGAACTGAACGATTACTTAAAAATTGTTATAGTCACTAAACAAAATAAGATGAATGGGATGGATTGAAGATGCAACTAATGATGGTTAGTTTTCTCGAGCAAGAATTTAATTTGTTTTTAGCCTCTGTGAGAAATCATTATGAAAGTTTTAAATTTTGCTTAAAACTTAACCAACCCTAGAATTACAGTTTTTGAAATAAGAGGGAAAGTATAAAAATAAAATATTTTTGTGCCTATTATCATTTTATATGATACTAAGCAACATAAGCATAGGAAAAAGCAAAAAAAGACAAATTATATTTTTTAAACTGAGAGTAAAAAATAAGTACAGTCCAACCAAAGATTATTTAAGCGTTCAAAATCTGGAAGACTTGCAGTAAGTAATGTTGAGAATTACTTATACTCTTGGACAAACTTTCTGTAACTGAAGCTGTTTAATAAACCCCAGTGTATTTAATCATTTCAGGATATTTGTTTATACAGCAATAACATACAATTTACATCACTAATTTTGTTTAAAACTTCACTGTTATAAGCTACAGTCAGGATTCTGCATTTTCCAGAACATTCAAAATTTCAAATATTCTTCCAAATTATTATTTGTTTAGCAAGAAAGGACACTATAACAAAATGATTAAAAGAATTTAAGTAAATTAATAAAATCTATTGGGATGAAAATTTTAAAAATCATAATTAGTCTGGAGGACTAATTTAGAAAAATATATTTTTATTATAGATGATCACACTTTATATGAACAACTCTATTCAATCCCCAAAGGGATTAAGTATATATTTTAAGAATATTAAAATTCATGACCCTTGGAGACTTCCCTGGTGGTGCAGTGGTTAAGGATTTGCCTGCCAATGCAGGAACACGGGTTCAGTCTCTGGTCTGGGAAGATCCCACATGCCTGGGAGCAACTAAGCCCGTGCGCCACAACTACTGAGCTTGCGCTCTAGAGCCCACGAGCCACAACTACTGAAGCCTGCGAGCCTAGAGCCTGTGCTCCACAACGAGAAGCCACTGCAATGAGATGCCTGAGCATGGCAATGAAGAGTATCCCCGTTCTCTGCAACTAGAGAAAGCCTGCCCATAGCAACAAAGACCCAATGCAGTCAAAAATAAATAAATAAAAAGTAAAATTCATGACCCTTCTCAGGGTATGCTTCTGAGATTGAACAACAACAACAAATCAGAGTCAAGGAATAAAGGTGTTAGCAATAAAAACTGGAAGAGAAAAAAGGAGCAGAGAAGAAAAAAATCAAAGAAATATTGTAAGAAGGGGTATCCTGATTACTTCAGTTTATGTCTGTTTGGTTTAATAAACACAAGTGCACAAAATTAGAATCCAGGTGTTCAATGACAGAGAAGACTTTATCTTTACCCAGTGGTGACCTGTCAATATGAAATTTAATATATATCAGTTATCAAAATATTTTACATTTATGTTAAGATCCAGCATATTTTCTCATGAGCCTGGTTCTACCTCATTCACCATCCTTCTCTTATTTAATTTTTTAAGGAATATTTTAATCTTATCTTTTAAAAACAAACATTTTGCTTAAGGTGTATGATTGGGAGGGTTTGCCTAGCATGAATTAATTGTTTTAACTGCTCTTTTTAGCAGGACAGTTCTCATAAAAACATACATTTGATTCCTTATTTTGTTTTATTAGTGCACATAAATAAACATGCTGTTCGGTATTAATGAAATTACTTTTCTACTGTTTAGTAGAAATAAACAGGTAAAGAAAAAAAGCTGTGGTCATTTTACTGTTCAGGCAAATCATCCTACAAACCTACTTTAGTGAAGGTGTATATCACAGCCAATTTTAGTAATAAATAGACATCTTTTGAAATTTATTTTTTTGTTGTGACTTTTCTTAGCTATTGATTTGAGTATATAAATGTATATCTGGAGACATAAAAGAAACTATCTTAATGAAGTACCTTTTGTGTTTAAACCAACTGAATGTAGAGCTACAACATGCATAAATTGACCCTAGATCAATATTCAATCAACACTTCCTGGTTTTAAAGAAAAAAAACTGGTTGCAAAGTGCAGCTTTGAGAACAAGGTCCATATTTCATAAGAAAGAACTATTACTATTCAAAAAAAGGAGAATGAAAATTTCCATTTGCAGCTATTTTAACTGATTAAAAATGAAAAAAAAATCAGTTTATTTTATAGGCCAGATTTCAGTTGCTGTATTGCTTTTGGCTAGAGGATAAATTAAATGTATAGTCATACATTTATTTCATGCATTTAAAGTGTGTTTTAATGTATGTTTAAAGTCACATTTTAAAGTATGACTTTTTAATATTTTGCTACTTTTATTTCACTTATATTAAAGGACTTATCAGTTTTCATCACTTTACCTCCAAATTTGTAACCATCTGACTATTTCTGTCTTGCCTTTAACTTGACATTTTTGGATGATTTTACTTTAGTAATCCATGATCCTAGCTGCTCAACTAAAAGCAAGATTTTCTTTACTTTCTGTTGATCAAATTAAAAATGAGATGATGATGTTTCATTCAGAAATATTTGCAATTCTGCGTGTGTGTGTGTGTGTGTGTGTGAATATTCTTCACATCTCCTTTGGTTCCCATGCTTCTGGCATATTAAACCCGCCAGTAAAAAAAATATGTTGGGAAGAAAGCCCGACCACCAACATGGCCAACATGCAATTACTACTTATGCTGCCACTTCCATTTCTGAGTATTTCCTTTTGATTTCTTTTCATATATGTAATTAAAAATGAACTGAATTAAATATGCTTTTTGTTAGAAGCTGTTGTGCTTTTTCAGTGACATGTGCCCTAAACTGCAATAATGTGGTGTACTTGGAAGGGGCCTGATAGATTTTAAAGCATTTGCATATTCATCTCCTAATTTTGATTTCCAAAATTATGACTTGCATAAATAGGTGTTATTATTTCCTTAAAATATATAGAAGCTGAGACTCTGGGAGATTAGGTTATGTGTTCAAGGAATCTTGGCTGCTAATTCTTTCCTCTATAAATGTTTGTCACTATTTTAAGAGTAAAGCAATTTCAGGTTGAAATTTATTGCTGATAGATGTATTCAATAAGAACTCTATCCACAAAAATAAAATAAAATAAAATAAAATAAAAAGTTGTGTTTTCTCTCTGATGTTTTACATCTATTTACTGATATGCTAGTACACTATAGTGAATTAATCCAAGTTTCCTGATAAGATAGTTTTGAATCCTAGCTGTAAAATTTATTAGCTAAGTAACTACATATAATAAGTAGCCTCTCTAAGCTTCAGCTTCCTCTTGGTAAAGTAGGAATAGCAATCTCTGTATTGCAATAGTGTATATATAACAGCATCTAAATTGCCTAGCAATAATTGGCTAGATTATGTCCTCAATAAATGGTAATTAGTACTACTTTTATTATTTAATGCTTAAAAGCATTACATATATTTCATTTTTATAAACATAGTGCTAATGTCATGTTTATATTCATATAGTAAAAATATGAATAGAACAGAATATTTATGTTATTTTAAAGTAGAAATCTCAGGGGGGGTTAAGATAAATTTCATACCATATATTAGTCACTTCAGAAATAATATGTGTTTGATATAAATTTGCTTTTGATTCAGATGGATCACAGACCTAAGTGTAAAACACAAAATATTTAGAAGATAGCATTGGAGCAAATGTACAGAAACTTGGGTATGTTAACATTAAGGTACAGTAGCAAAGGCATGATCCATGAAAGGAAAATATTACTAAACTGAACTTCATTAAAATCAAAGATTTCTGCTCTGCAAAAGACAACAGCACAAAAAGAATCAGAAGCCAGACCACAGACTGGAAGGAAATATTTGCAAAAGACACATCTGATTAAATATAAAAAGGTCTCAAAATCAACAATAAGGAAACAAACAGCTCGATTGAAAAAGGGGTTAAATTAAGAGATACCTCCCTAAAGAAGATACAAAGATGGCAAACAAGCACATGAAAAGACCCTCTACCTCACATGTTATCAGGAAATGCAAATTAAAATAACAATGAGATACCACTACACACCAATTTGAATGCCCCAAATCTGGAACACTAACTACACCCCTGATGGTGAGGATGTGGAGCAGTAGAAACTCTTATTCATTGCTGGTGGGAATACAAAATGGTGCAGCCACTTGCAAGACAGTTGAAGGTTTCTGACAATACTACCCACACTTTCACCATATAATCCAGTAATCATGCTCTTTGGTATTTACCAAAATGAGCTGAAAAATTATGTTCACACAATAACCTGCACATGGATGTTCCTGGAAGCTTCATTTGTAATTGCCAAAACTTGGATGCAACCAAGATGTCCTCCATACATGAACAGATAAATAAACTCTGGTATATCCAGACACTGGAATATTATTTAGCACTAAAAAGAAATGAACTATGAAGCCATAAAAAGAGTAGTGAAAGAAGCCAAACTGAGAAAGCCTACATAATGTTAGATTTCAACTGTATAATATTCTGGGAAAAGCAAAATTATGGAGAAAGTAAAAAGATCATGGCTGGACTTCTTAGGTGGTGCAGTGGTTAAGAACCCACCTGCCAATGCAGGGGACCTGGGTTCGAGCCCTGCTCTGGGAAGATCCTACATACCACAGAGCAACAAAGCCTGTGCACCACAACTATTGAGTCTGTGCTCTAGAGCTCGTGAGCCACAACTATTGAGCCCATGTGCTGCAACTACTGACGCCACGCACCTAGAGCCCATGCTTCGCAACAAGAGAAGCCACTACAATGAGGAGCCCAAGCACCACAATGAAGAGTAACCCCTGCTCGCAGCAACTAGAGAAAGCGCGTGTGCAGGAACGAAGACCCAACACAGCCAATAAATAAATAAAATAAATAAATTTATTAAAAAAAAAAAGATCATGGCTGCCAGCAGTTGGGGGCAGTGGGCAAGAGTAGGTGAAGCATAGAGGATTTTAGGGCAGTGGAAATACTCTGTATGATAACATAGTCCTGGACACATGTCATACTTTTGTCCAAACCCACAGAATGTATAACATCAAGGGTAATTATAATGTAACCTTGGACTCTGGGTGATTATGATGTGTTAATGTAGGTTCATCAGTTCTAACAGTTGTAACACTTTGTGAGTGGTTTTGATAATGATAAAGCTATGCATGTATCAGGGTGGTGGGTATGTGGGAAATCTATGTGCGTTACCCTCATTTTTCTGTGAACCTAAAACTGCTGTAAAAAATAAAGTTTTAATTTAAATAAATAAGTGGACAGTAAACAATTCTAGAAGGAAGTTATGAGGACAAATTTCAGTGGAAAGAGAAAAAACAATACTATATATACTTTTAGTGATGTTACAATAAGTTTACTCTGAAAGGATTATTTGGTGATCAACTTGAAACATGCCGTAGTAAGTAACCCTACAGCTTGTCTCAACTTTTATTCACCCCCTCTCTAACAATTAGGTGGAAATGGAAAAATAAAGCTGCAGTGGTATATTAGAAGAGAAGTTATAATGTTTTTGGAAAGTTGCTACATTTTGAAAGTGAAGATTGTTTGGAATGATGGAAAATTAAAGCAAATTATAACCACAGCATAAAACAACTGACCTTATGATCAGCTCACCCCTAAAACATCCTGAAGAAGCTTAAGCTTGGAGTAACAAATAGCAATATTTTAAAGAAATCATGAGACAATGACCACAGTAATTAATTAAAAATAGAGATTCAAAACTTTAGGAGAGGCCAGGCTCATGTTTCTATTTCCTTGCACAGGACTATGCATAGGAATTTAAAAAATAAAAACAAAACATGCAAACAAAAAACACACCTGGCTCAATGCTGACCAACTGAATAGAAATCTTTCTGAGTAGGACTGATTGTTAGTTTTGTTTATAATTTGGTAGATGTATATAATGAAATACTGTGCAACATTTAAATTCAACACTGTAAGTACAGAAATAATATTATAAATCTTTAAAATACATAGTGTTAGAAAAATTGAATGTTTAGCAAAATAGTCACATAAGTTAAAAATACACAGTATTTTAAAATATACTACATTAACAATATTTATAAGGAAACATACCATATGTAATTTATACCTCTACAAGTTAAAAACACTTTTCTTGAAAAGATTTATAGAGAAAAGTTAAATAAGTCAAGAGTTATTATCTCCCCTTCTTATACCTATGAGTGTATTTTTTCTTTTTATTTTATTAGTCATGTTAATTTAGAATTATAGAATGTAAGGGTGTCTCAAATTTAACCTCACCCAACTATTTCGCTTTTAGTCATGATACAACCAGAAATCTAAGGGATTAAATGATTTGCCCACAATCATAGTGATAATTATGGCAGAAGCATGGGATACAACGTCTCATAATATACTTTCCAGGAAAATATCTACAAAACCATTAGCCTTAACCATGTGTTTTTATTTTACTTTTTCATCATTAGCAACTTCAAAACCTTATTTTCTATTTATTCTATAAAATTCCTGTGGTTAATATCATATAAGATGTAAAAGGCATAATGATTTCCTCATAAGGTCAAAATAGGAGAAGCTTTTCCATTCTCATCATTTCCATTTAACATAATACTGGAAGTCTTAACCATTGCAATTAGTAAATAAAAATACAATCAGAGGTGTACTAATTGCAATGGGAGAAATAAATTCATTAAAAAATTTTAAACACTCACAAACTTATAGAAAGTTGGAACTACAGTATGAAAAACTCCTTTTTTTCTTAGCCCTTTGAGGGTAAGTTGTCAACCTGAGATACCATGATTCCTGAGTTCTTTAGCTGACATTTCCTGCCAACAAGTGAATTCTCTTACACATCTCAAATTATCTACTCAATCACTATGGTAGCACTGATATAATATTATCATTCTCAGGCTCTATTTAAATTTCACCAATTTTTCCAATATTATCTTTTGTAGTAAAAGTATTCATCTCAAATTATGTGCTGTACTTAGGCATTATGTCTTAGTATCTCTGAGGCTGGAACAGTTTTCTTTAACTCGATGACTTGGAAAATTATGATCATCACCCATGAGTTATTTTGTTGTATCTCCCTAACTTTGTTTGGTGTTTCCTTGTGTTGTGATTTAGGTTAGGCATTTTTGACTGGATTATTTCAGAAGAGGTCTTATGTTCTTATTGCATCCTGTCAACAAGGACAAATTTCAATTTGTCTCTTTATTGACAATATTTGCTTTGATCAACTGATTCAATCTTCTCAATTGAAAAATAATAAATTTTCCCTTTATATTAATACATATTTTATGGGAAGCTTTTTAAAAAGCTATGTAAATATTCTACTCCTCATAACATTTTCTAATCGAGTAATTAACAAATTTTATCTTCATGAACTAATGCTTTCCATTGTCTCCAATAGGTTATAATCCTTTACTAACATTATTTATTTTGATGTTCAAATAGCCCCCAGTTCATCCAGTGGGATCCTATTCAAGCTGTTCTTGTGTGTTTTACACATTGCCTTCATTCTTTGAGAACTTACTTGTTTTCTGATGCAACAAGATGGGTCAGGTTTGCCTTGTACACACCCTGCTCTAGCTGTATAATCAACCATCTTGCAAAAGATCTCTGGTTCCTCTTTGTAAAGATTGGTGTTTAAAAACAAACAGCTGGGGTATTTGGTGCACTCATTGTTATTGGGATATTGCTTTCCCCAGGCTATCTCACTGGATACAACTAAGGGATATTTGTTTACTACTACACTGCACATGCTATAATGGACTGTATCTATCTATCTATCTATCTATCTATCTATCTATCTATCATCTATCTACCTATTTATATGTCTAATCAATACATATAAAACATGAATTCCCACCAATATTTCTAACTGCAAGCCAACAGCACAGAAGTGATTCTAGTTTTATTCTTTTCCTTATTTTTAGTTCCTTTCTATTAGGGAAAGAATATTTGCTATGATGATCTTTAATATATTTACATATTTGGTCCATTCTCCTTTAACAAATCTCATATCTGCCTCCATCCCTTCTTCCTCAGGAGAATTCAGCTACGTGCCCAGGCTCTGAAACATTATACTGGTCTTTCTTGTGAAGAGATGCCCTCTTCAGCCCATACTCTGACTCTCACACTGGGCTACTCCACAGTGTACATGCCCACCACAGCCTCTTCTGACTATGTCTTCCCACACCAGTCCAAATCCCTACATAATTTTGTTTACTATGCTCAGTCTCTGACACTCCACCTCTAGATGCTGTCTCTAAGAATACCTACTTACTCTGATTTTGTTCTGAAACCTCATCCTGTAAAACTGAGTTTTTCAGCACTGAGGTTGATGTTTACTTTGCTCTGTCCCCAAAAGATTTCACTGAACTGTCCAGCAAGAGAATGAAAGTAAAGGAAAAGAAAAGAGGAAAGGAAAGTGCATAAAATTATCTTTATTCATTTTTCACAACCTGACTGTGTAGGAAATCCTAATCAATCTATTTTTTAAAATGCTAGGCCTGCTAACTAAATTAATCAAGGCCATAGTATGTAAGGTAAAAATATGGTTTGTATTTCTACATACTAGCAAGATATACTTGGGAAATGATCTCTAAAATTCATACCTTTTACAATAACATTAAAGAACATAAAACACTGAGGGAAAACTCTAGCAGAATATGTGTAAGATCTCTACACTTAAATCTGCAAAACATTGTTGAGAGATTTAAAGAAGTCTTAAACAGATAAGAAGATATAGCATGTTTGTAGATTGGAAGATGTAACATTAAGATGTATTATGGACTGAATATTTGTGCCCCCCCAAATACGTATATTGAAACCCTGATCCTTAGTTTGCTATATTTGGAAATGGGACCTCTAAGAAGGTGATTAAAGTTAAATGAGGTCATAAGGGTAGAGACTTGATTCTATAGGATTAGTTCCTTTATAAGAAGAGATACCAGAGGGCATGCTCTATTTCTCTCTCTCTCTTTCTACCCCCCCACCCCCTTTCTTTCTGCCACCCCAACCCACTTCCATGGCCACACACACAGTGAGGAAAGGCCATGTGATGACATAGTGAAAAGTTGACCACCTGCAGGCCAGAAGTAGAGATCTCAAAATAAACCAAACTTTGAACGTTGATTTGGAACATTTAGCCTCAAGAATGATGAGAAAATAAATTTCTATTGTCTAAGCCATTTAGTCTATGGCAGCCCAAGCAGATTAATACAAGATGTAAATTCTCTCCAACTTAATTTAAACATTTAATAAAATCCAAATAATAATCTAGCATATTTTAAATAGGTTTTTGATGAAGCTAAAATTTACATAAAAATGCAAATGACACAACTGTCAAAAATACTTTAAAAAAATCAAAGTTGGTGCACTTACTTGATTTCAAAACTTACTTTGAAGCTACAATAAGCAAGATAACATACCCAGTATGCAAATAGATCGATGGAACAGAATCGATCATTCATAATCAGATTACAATATATATGGTCAATTGATTTTTGACTAAAGCATATGACATGTCAAACAGGAAAGTGTTTTTGCAAATTATGCTGGAACAACTGGTTCACTATATGGATCTCCATACAGGAAAAAACAATAATAAAAAACCCTTTTTTCACATCACACTACACAGAAAAATGTATGAAAGGTCTAAATGGAAAAAATAAAACTATAAATTTACCAGAAGAAAATATGGGGGAAGAATAACCTTATGACCTTAAGGTAATCAATATTTTGTTAGACAAGACCCAGAAAGCACTAACCATAAAAAGAGAAAAACAAAAAGATAAAATAGACTTCATTAAAATTAAAAATTTCTCCTCAATGCAAAGAAAATGAAAGAGCCAGCCAGTGACTCGGAGAAAATTATTTGCAATAACTACATATCTGACAAAAAACTTATATCCAAATTTAAACAACTTCTATGACTCAATTATAAAAGCTCAACAACCTAATAAAATACTGGGCAAAAGTCAAAAAGTGCATAAAGGGATTATATATATATGTTATAGATCATTAACCACTTTATTAAGCCATAGTAAATATGTTCAACATCCTTAGTCATGAGGGAAATGGAAATAAAGAATATATTGTAATTTCACTATGCACTCTACAGAGTGGCTCAATATAAAGACATTACCAACTCCAATGTTATCCAGAACATTGAATAATAGGTACTCTCAGACATTAGTGGTAAGAGTTTAAAATGGTACATACAACCACTTCAGAAAATTTAAATTTTTTCATTGTTAACAATATAGCAAATTTATGACCAGAAACTTCACTCCTATGCATTTGCTATACACACAAACACATACACACACACACAAACATATGTACACAAAAGGACCTGAATACTTATCAACAGGAGACAGGATAAACAAATTGTGGTATACTTATACAATAAACACCACTCAGCCATAACAAAGAATAAACCACTGATAAATGCGATAGCATGCAAAAATCTCAAAAAATATTATGCTGAGAAAAAAAAGTCACATGCAAAAGAATATAAATTCATTTCCATGATATTCTAAATGAGGAAATACCAATCTCTGTTGAAAGAAGTCAGAACAGTGGTTTCCTGTTGTGGATATGAGGTTGACTAAGAAGGAAAGCAGGGAACTTTCCAGGGTGATGGATATTTATATGTTTATGTGATTGCAGAGCTAGATGCATTTGTCAAAACTCATCATATCATACTTAAGATCAGTGTGTTTTGCTATAGGTAAGTAAATTATACTTTAAAGTGAAAAAATGCTTTTCTTGAAGAAATTTATTGAGAAAGTTTAAATATGTCAACAAATATTCTCTCTCCATTCCTATAACCATGTAACTATTTCTTTCTTGCTTTGCTTTTAATTTATCAGCTGTGTTAATACAGAATTATAGAATGTAATGGTACCTCAAGTTTGATCTCACCCAAATACTCCATTTTTAGTGATAATAAAAACAGAAATCCAGGGAATTAAATGATTTTCTCATAGTCATACAGATAGTTAGTGGTAGAACACGGAATTCAACACAAATCTTATTATCTATTCTCCCTAAAAATATCTAAAAGGCTGATTACTTTAACTGTGTATTTTTAATTTTGTGTTTAGCATAGCAACTTCAAAAAACTTTTTTAAAAGTTGGCTTGTTATAAAAATATAGAATACAAATCAAAGGGAAAAACATTAATATATTGAGTGTACCTCTATAAAGAGATTTTGGACATAGAGAAGGTATTCTTAATTCACATTAAAAAAATAATTCAAAATAAAATAATTTTAGTCATTCCAATTAAAAATGGGCAAAGAACTTGAAACAGCATTTCACCAGAGAAGATATACAAGTAGCCAGTAAGCCCATGAGAGAATGTTTAACATCACTAGTCCTTAGGGGAGTTCAAGTCAAAACCATGTGAGATCCCGTTAGGATGCCTATTGTTAACAACCAGGAAACATTTTTTAAAAAAGGCTGTTGGCAAAGATGTGGAGAAATTGGAATCACTTCGTATTGTTGGTGGGAATGTAAAATGATGCAGCCCCTGTGGAAGCAGTAGGTTGGTTCCTTAAAAACTTAAATATAGAATAGAATTACCATATTATCCAGAAATTCCACATCTGGGTATATACACAGGAGTATTGACAGCTGGGACTCAAACATATATTTGTACAACAGAATTACTCACAAATAGCCAAAAGTGGTAACAACCCAAATGTCCATTGACAGATGAATGGATAAAGAAAATATGGTATGTACACACAATGGAATATTATTCAGCCTTTAAAAGAAATGGGTACCCAATACATACTATCAATAGAATATGACTGAACCTTGAAAACATTATGTTAAGTGAAATAAGCCAGACAACAAAGGACAAATATTGTGTGACTCATTTGAGGTACCTAGAATAGGCAAATTCATAGGCAGAAAATAAATAGTGGTCGCTAGGGACTCAGGTGAGGGGGTAAAGGCAAATTATTGTTTAACAGATACAGAGTTTCAGTTTGGGCTGATGGAAATTCTCTGGATGGATATTGGTGATGGTTGCTCAAATATGTGAACCTTTCTAATGTTACTGCATTGTACACTTAAAAATGATTAAAATGGGAAATTTAATGTTATGTATATTTTACCACAATAATAAAATTAAATTATTTTAGAAACTTTATTATTTCAATATACTTGATGTGTAAAGCCTTTTATACTTACATTAAAAGAAATGCAATAAATGCATGCTTCTAAAGATTTATTGAGATATTTTGGAAATGGCTTTTATTGTCAAAAACAGCTTTGCCTCAGAACCATTAAGGCAATTTCTAAAATAATTTGTGCACATTTACATTATTTAAAATGACCCCATACTTTTTTCTTAATTTAAATTATTTTTTTACAAAATTTTAGTAGACTTAATAAGTATATTTCAAATATATACTTTTTTTCAAATTGTTATTCTTTATTTGGGAGATACTGTCATATGTGTGAGTTTGTGTGGGCAGGTGTGTACTTTCTTTGAAATATATTTTTGTCTGAAAATGATCCAATTTTCCATTGCATTGTGAATCCATTATTTTCTTAGAGATATTAATTTATAGAAACTTTTGCTATGTTTTTAACAATGATAAAAATATTTGTATTCAATTTTGTTTTCGCTGAAAACAATAAGGCTAAAAATATTTATCTGTCATTTGTGTAGAGTTGTCAGTACCAGTTCTGCTTTGAAGAACAAAATGTTGCTCTGCCTGCGTGAAATCCCTTCATGGACTGTCTCAATTTCAGAGAGCTGTCTCACCCAACACCACTTCAGAGGGAAGCTCACATCCAGAATCTGATGGAGGTAGAGGCGCAAGGGCCTAGCCATTTCAATTCAATGAAAGAAGTTTCTGATGGGATATTTAAGCTCCAGAGACCCCATGAGGTGGGCTGAGGCCATAGGGCCTGTGTCACTGACTAACTGTCTCTTCATTCAATCCTAATTCTTATATCTCCCTTCCACAGGTGTTTATGCCAAAAAAAAAAAAAAAAAAAAAAAAAAACCTCACATGTGCTTTGAATGGTTACATCGTGCGACATCCAAAATATACACTGTTGGCTTGTTACTTGATTACTGCTGAAATTTATACTAGTAAAATGCTCTCTGCATTTTTATCTAATCAGATCCAAACTTTAAAAACAATTGCTAGAGAACATCTAGAAAATGTCTGCTTGTGATACTTTTGTGCTCCACATTTTTAATCGAATTTGCTTTGGAACAATTTAAATTTTGCCAATCAGGAAAAATCTACATTTATAAATGCTTTGAAATAACACTGCCTTTTCCAAAGGAAGTTATGATCTGACCAGACTCACTGTAGTGTGAGATGAAAAATTTATTAGCAGCTGCTGGTTTGGAAGTCCTACTGGCTTATTACCTATTTTAATAAACATTTGTTCCTGATATAGCCTTTTCCAAAATTTGTTCTAAAGGAAAAAAAGAAACAGTGTCCATTAGCTCGTTCCTTCTCTTAGAAGTTGAAAATTACTCAGGATGGAATTTTGCATCAGTAAAGATCCAATTTAGGAGTTTTGGGGGAGATTCAATTTTTTCTCTGTTTATTGTGTCACTCATCGTAATCAGCCTCTCAGTGGTCAATTGTAGGCTGTATATATATGGTAAATATATTACAATTTATATGCTTCAAGCATATTTTAATAGTGAGACTCATGATGAACCTTGACTTTATAGAGATGAAGGGAAAGATTTTAGGAGCTTGGACAAAAAATATGTAAGAAACAACAGAAGCAGCTTCAATTAAACTAAGAAGACATTGATTAATGCTAAAAGCCACAGGGGTCAGAAGTAAGAAAATGCCTCGGGGAGACGAATGAGTGAAGAATGATGCGACAGGAAAATAAATTAAGTCAGATGCCAGGAAAGCATTATTATTCAATTTTGAGTCAAGATAAGTGTAAGAACAATGAAAAAATTAAGAAGAAATTCCATGAGATCTATGAGAACTGAAGTTAAGACACTGGTTAGAGTAGAGAAGTAGGAAAGCAAGCAAGAAAGAAATTACTAACGCTTATTAAGTAGTTACAATATGCCAGAAAAATACTTAATATATTCCATAAATTATTGTATTCAATTCTAGCAATATCTTCATAAAAAGAATGCTGCTGTACAGTGGTAAACTGGCAAATCTTTAACAACTAACTCTCCAGGGGAAGGAGGCCTGATTTGTACTGTTTGCCAATTTCTGTGGTATAAATACCACTCCATATTCAATTTAAAACTACAGCCATAGCATTAACTGGCTTGGGAATATGCTGAAAAATTTAAAATGGGCTCTTGCAAGCAGGCATGAACTAGCTCCAGCACACTACTACTGCTATGTCTGGTTTCAAAATGAAAACACTGTAATACAAATCATAAATCCAAGCAAGGGTGGACTTAAATTTATGTAAAGCTTTTCTGATTCAGAACTCCATGATATTTTTACTAAACCAGTCTTTAGGAAAAGCAAAACAAAACGAACAAAAGACTTGCTGTCTGGATGGCTGTGGAGAAGTGAATTTTGTCCTAGCACTATGGCTGAGCTAGAAATTATAATAAATTAAGAGCTTAAAAGAACCCGAGAGACCCAAGAGATGAAGTTAGAAGAATAAAGTTAACCATCCTCTGGGTATCCAGAATGGAGCTTTTGAAATTTGCCTCACAATCTCTAGTTTAAAAATAACAATATGTAGAGAAGATTTCCCTCGTTCTCTTCTTTAAAATACATAAAAGAATTTAGGAGATCAATAAGAAAAAACACTTGCCTTACCCTTGAAGAAACTAAGGAAAACACTAAAGTTACCTATATGCAGTGAATTTTTAGATGGCAGGAGGAAAAGACAACAAGAAAGAATACATGGAGCTGAGGATCTAAGAAAACTTTAGCAGAGTTGAGTTTGACAATATATTTGATACCACATGGCAGGAAAAAATCAACACCATTTTATTTAGAAAAAAGGTAATGGGTATGTGGGCTGATGACAGGAGTGAAGAGGATCCATTTTGGCACACAAATGGCAGGTAAAATGAATCAAACAGAAAAGTCATATTTTCTGGAAACTATGTTAGTATGAGACTGAAAGAGGAAAAAATTTTTTACGTTTTAAAAAGTCCAAGAGCTACTAATTTGACCTGGCTGCAAACAAGTATAACATCAAACAAATACAAGCCTTCCCTCTTATTCATGTCACACTCACATTTAATTCACATCATATTCACATATACAGAGACTTCCTGTCTTGCACTCTTGCCTCTGTTTCACATATTGCCTGTAAATAACTGGACTAAGACAAATACTGTATTGAATAATTAGTAAAAAGGGACCAGCTTGGAATCTGTATAATAGTACTAGAATAAGAAAAAAGAGCAAAAGAATAGGATCAATAGACAAATACAAAAAGGGGTTATCGGGAAATTATGATGAAACAAACATGAGTTGTTTTGTTTTGTTTTACAGTATAGAACAATTTATGTAGAACTCCAAAATACCATACAGGTAATGATTTATGTAGAAAACTGTTTTAAATCACATAAGAATGATAAGCATAACATTTAGGAGAGCAGGCATGAACTGTTAAAAAAAAAGTAACAAGAAAATGGGTTTCATATAACAAGAGTACAAATATTGCCATAAGAATTGATATAAGGTAATCTAATAAAAGAGAAAGGGGTTAAAAACATAGACAGAATTCACGGGAAAAAATTGAGAACAGTGAATTGAAATAAAAAGAAAGGCAATGTTGGAAACAACAAAAGAGAAAGTAGAACTTGCTATAAACATAGTAGATAAAAGAGAAGAATAGACCCAGAAAAGTAAGCAAAATGAGAAAGGTAGAGTCAAAAAGATTTAGAGAGAATAGGCTGAAAAAGAAAAATCATATGAATATATCAAAAGATGTGCAATAACTTCTGACAAAATCCAACTCCCATTCATGTTAAAACCTTTAAATACACAAAGAATAGAGGGGAACTTCAACTTGATAAAGAATATCTACAAAAAATCTATAGCTTACATAATGCTTAAAGGTGAGAAACTTGAAGCCTTCCTACTAGGATCAGGTACAATGAGATGATGATCCCTCTCATCACTCCTTTTCAACATGATATTGGAAGTTTTAGCTAGGGCAATAAGACAAGAGAAGGCAATAAAAGGTATACATATTGAGAAAGAATAAATAAAATGGCCTTGTTCACAGATGACACGACTGTCTATGTAGAAAATTTGAAAGAATCACCAAAAAAACCTCTTGAAATTTATAAGTGATTATAGCAAGGTTGCAGGATACAAGGTTAATACATACATAAGTCAATCATTTTTTATATACCAGCAGTGGAGAAGTAAAATCTGAAAGTAAGAAAACAATACCATTACATAGGACCCCTCAAAATGAAATACCTATGTATAAATCTAAAAACAACGTACAAGAGCTATAGAAGGAAAACTACAAATCCTGAAGAATGAAATCAAATAAGAACTAAATAAATGGAGAGAAATTCTATGCTTATGGATAGAAGGAGTCAATATTGTCAAAGATGTCAGTTCTTTCCAACTTGATCTACAGATTCAATGCAATCTCAATTAAAATCTCAGCAATTTATTTTGTGGATAATGACAAATTGATTCTAACATTTGTATAGAGCAAATGACCCAGAATAGCCAGAATAAAACTGAAGGAAAAGAATGAGATTGGAGGACTAACACTACTCAACTTGAAGACTTATTATAAAGTTACAGTAACCAAGACAGGGAGGTATTGAAAGAATAGACAAATAGATCAATGGAGCAGAATAGAGAGCCCACAAATAAATTTATGTATGTATATTTAACTAGTCATTGGCACAGAGCAAAGACAATACAATGGCACAAAGACAGTCTTTACAACAGATGGTTCTGGAGTAACTGGACAGCCACATGTGAAAATTAACACAGATACAGACCTATATCCTTCACAAAAATAAGATGGATTACAGACCTAATTGCAAGATGCAAAACCATAAAACTCCTAGAAAATAACACAGGAGAAAACCTACATGACCTTGGATATGGTAATACGTTTTTAGATACAATACCAAAGGTACATCCATAAAATAAATAGTTGACAAGCTGGACTACACCAAAATTAAAAATTTCTGCTCTGTGAAAGACAATGACAATTGAATGAGAAGCCAGGCCACAGATCAGAAGAAAATACTTGAAAACATGATACTTCTAATAAAGGACTATTATCCAAAATACACAAAAAACACTTAAAAATCAACAATGAAAAAGCAAAGAACTTAAGTATAAAATAGGTCAAAAACCTTAAGAAATACCTCATCAAAGAAGATAAACAGATAGCAAATAAACATATGAAAAGATTCCCCACATCATATGTCATCAGGAAAATGCAAATTTAAATGACAATAAGGTATCACTATACATCTATTAGAATGCTCAAAATCTAGAACACTGACAATACCCAATTTTGGTGAGGTTGTGAAACAACAGGAAGTCTCATATATTGCTAGCGGGAATGCAAAATAATACAGCCAGTTTGGACAACAATTTGTTACTTTCTTATAAAACTAAACAAACTCTCACCATTATGATCCAGTAATAGCACTCCTGGGTATTTAATGAAAGGAGTTGAAAACTTATGTTCACAAAATACCTGGACATGGATTTTATAGCAGCTTTCTCTACAATTGTCAAAACTCAGAAGCAACCAAGATATCCTTCAGTAGGTGAATGGATAAAACTGTGGTACACTCAGATAGTGAAATATCATTCAGCACTAAAAAAGAAAAAAAAGAGCTATGAAGGCATGAAAACACACGGAAGAACCTTAACTGCATATTACTAAATGAAGTAAACCATTTTGAAAAGCTACATACTGTGTGATCCCAACTATATGACATTCTGGAAAAGACAAAACGATGGAAGATTATCGGTTGTCAGGGTCAGCGGATGGTGAGGGATGACTAGGTAAACTACAGTGGAAGTCTAGGTAAAGTACAGTGGAAGTCTATGTCAGTGAAATAGTCCCTATGATTCCATCATAATGATACATGTCATTATACTTTGCCCAAACTCATAGCATGTACAACATGTACAGTGAACTGCAAAGGAAACTCTGGACTTTGAGTGATTATGTTGTATTACTGTAGGTTCATCAATTATAACAAATGCACCACTCAGGTGGGGGATCTTGATAATGGGGAGGGTATGTATGTGTAAAGGCAAGGGATATATGAAAAACATCTGTACCTTCCTCTCCATCTTTCTGTGAACCTAAAACTGCTCTAAAAATGTCTTAAAAAGCAAATTTAAATAAAAAGGAAATACGTTAGGAGAATAATTTTACAGTGAAGATGTCCTCTTAATCCAATAATCATAGTGATTACCAGCAACGGCACAAATTGAAATCTTCCACCTCCGACGGGATGCGATGAGAAGAACAGCATCGCTTGTGTGATTTCCTGCTGAAGATACATAACCCAAATCTAATCATGAGAAATCATCAAACACACACAAATTGAAGAACATTTCAGAAAATAAGTGGCCTGTAATCTTCAAAAGTGTCAGGATCATGAAATCAAAGAATTACTGAGAACTTTGCCAGAAGACAGAAATTAACCAAAGAGGCATGGCAACTAAATGCAATGTATGATTGTGAGCTGCCTTGCTTTTCTATAAAGGATGATCCTGGGAAAAGTGGCACAATTTAAAGAGGATCTGAGGTAGACGTTTATAGTAAATCAGTGTTAATTTCCTGATTTTGATGGTGTGTTGTGACTGTACAGGAAAATATCTTTGTTTGAAGGAAATAAACACTAAATTATTTGGATGTGGAGTAAAATGATTTAGAGAGAAAATATAAGAATGAAAGGAGTTGTTTCCAAGAAGAAATCAGAGCAATAAGGGAAACAACTTAGAAGACAAAAAGAAATAAATAATTTAACTTCATAAAAATAATCTAATAATCTGTTTACAGATACATACTCAAATGGCAAAATACAACATACTAGGGAAAATATATTTGCAACTCATAATAAAACTCATAGGAAGAGACTTCCATTTTCAGAAATGGTAGAGAAGTTATTTGGGAAAACTTATGTTAAAAACAATTTAAAATGCTGGATAGAATATAAACAATAGTCCCTTAAGGGTAATAAAGACAAGATGTCAGAACAAAATTTAATGGGAAGGAAATATCTAGATCAGTAAGTGGAAGAGCAGATTGTAAAGCTGCTTTTTCTCTGAGAATATGTTTATAAGAGAAAACCTCCTTCTCAGCTTTGTTGCCCTTCTTGGGTAGCAGGTACACAATTCAAGGCCAAAGATGTAGACTCAACATTGAAATGTTAAACAGCTAAAACCAGTTGCTCATGCCATGGAACTGGAGAGAAAATTACCTTACTGTAAGCAAAGCTATAGGAATAAATGAAAGAAGATGTCTAAATAATTAAAGTTAAAGAAAAAAATAACTGACCTTAAGAAGCTGGCCCTCACCAATATTTTGAGACAGGTTAAAAATTTGTAAGTAAACCAGAGTATCCAAAAATTCAAGATGAAATTTGAAAGCCGTCAGACAAAAACAAGCTAATTATCTTCAAAGGAGAAACATTGTCAGCTGCTTTCTCAGTAGCAACAATCCATCCATAATCCAGGGGGCAGAGAATTGTTACTTGACCTGGCTCTCAAGTTCTATACCCACAAAATTAACTTTTTAACACAAAACCAAAAATATCCTCAGATAAACAAAGCTGAACATATCACCAGCATATATTAATGAATATACTTATCTCGTAACAAAGGCAAATGATCTCTAATTGAAAGTCTGTTATGTAAAAAGAAACAGTGAAGAAAATGTAAAAGGTGTGAATAAATCTGAACAAACAAGGAACATAAAAGACAATGACAGTATAAGTCATGTTGGAGGTTAAGAGTGATAAAATATTCTGTGGAACTTGTACAATCCAGCATCCAGGTAACATCATAGATTAAAGGAACGCTTAAAGATATTTCACAGCAACAAACATAGAAAGGAGTATGAGAATTTGGCCAAGGCATAAAAAAAAAACATGTATATGATGAAAAGAATGTAAGCACTATTCAAATTACTCTGGTTTTTCATTATGAAGTAAAATGATTGAATTATCAATGTTTCTAATCTTATAAATTACAGTACACACAATAATATTAGTTTTACATTTTTTATTTCCTATAAATTAATAGCAAATATTAGAAGGGTTTTGAAGCTTTGATAAAAAAAAATCCTAAGGTAACGGAACAGTTTTAATTTTCCCCAATGATTATTAAGATGATGTTGCAAGGTTTCAGTGTGCACAGACATTTTTATGGTCCCATATGACCCCACAAAAAGAGGATTTTCTGTACTGTTACTCTTAAAGGAGCCACTAAAACAGGCTTAGCATACGTGTGTGTGTGTGTGTGTGTGTGTGTGTGTGCGCGCGCGTGTGTAGGGGCAGAAAGTAAATATTTTAACTTTGAGGGCCACACACAGTCTCTGCACCATATTCTTTCAAAAATGCAATTTGCAAAAATTAAGTCAAGAAGGAAAGAGAACCTGAGTAGCTCTATAACTATTAAAGAAAATAAGTCAATAGCCCACATTTCCCTATAATAAAATTATTGTATCAGAAGATATTTTAATGAATTCTAGACAACATTCATGAAAGCATTAATTCAACTACACACAAATTATACAAGGTATTAGAAAAAGTGGTAATATTTCCTATCTTATTTTATGTGACTATCATAAAATTTTGATGCCTAAATAAAATGAAACAGTTAAAAGAGTTTTAAAAAAGTAATTTTACTGAGTGATATCTTGCATGAAAATGAATGATTTTATAAAAGTAGAAATTTAAGTAAAGATAAAGCAAATGGAATACGATAATATAAAGTTTTATATCATTACAAATGTGGACTCTTTCCAAACCTGTAGCTTTAGTTCAAATAAGAAAAATCATTTTAGGTAATTGCTTGGATTAACATATTGAAGGGAAAATAAACAGTTTGATGTATGAATACATATATTTGACAATATTTCATATTCACTTATGATTAAAAAACATAAAACACTAGCATAAAAAGGAAATCCTTTAGACTGGTAAAATATCTTTAAAAACAACCTTAAGAAACTTCACTATTAATGATAAAATACTGAACATTTTTAAAACTTAAGAACAAAATAAAAGATGGTTCCTCTCATATCATCTATTCAATATTCTATTGGAGTTTTTAATCAATGCAGAAAGACAAGTAAAAAATGGTTTTTCTCTTGATCTCACTCACACTCCCTCCATTAGACAGTGCTACAAACATCTACTCCCCTTTGCAGCAAGACAAACATTGCCTGTGTGTACTCGCTCCAATTTTTCTCTCTCCTTTCCCTTTCAAGTCCACTACACTAAGAATTCTGGACCCACCACACCACTGAAACCATAAACACCAAGTTCTCCTAGAATCTCTTTCATTCTCAGTTGTATATGTTGGTTTTTCTTCTTTCTTCCCACATCATCCTCCACCTTACGCACATCTCAGTATAGGTTTGCTTCTAAAAACAGCCCTATTTTCACTTCTTACTACATTCACTTTCCTAATATTTTACAGTCGCATGATTTTAAATACCAGCTGTGTGCTGATGGCTTCTAGGAGGCCCCAGTTTAGTTTTCCTGAACTTGTATTTGGATTGGCCAAAACATTTGTTCAGGTTTCTGTAACATCTTACAGACAAACCCAAATGAAATTTTTGGCCAACCCAATACAATCTCAAAACTCCATTTATCTTAATACATCTAAAGATGCACTTGAGCTCTTACTCCTAATGTTCTACTGCTCCAAATTAAAATAATCAATTTTTCAGTAGCTCAGGCCAAAATGTTGTGTCATCTGTAACAATGCTTCCTAACATCCATGCAAAAACGCTACATAGATGTCTACTGTACCAACTTTAAAGCCAGAAGTCAGACAGATATTTTTAAAACTTTTCATGTAACGTCAGTCTTCTGCTACACAATATCCTCCATGTTACTCAGAATAAAAGTCAAAATACACTGTCTTATTTATTAGTTTCCTATTGCTGCTGTAAAAATTACCACCAGCTTAGTGACTTAAAACACCAGAAATTTATCCTCTTATAGTTCTGGAGGTCCGAAGCCTAAATGCAAGGTGTGGGCAAGGCCCTGCTCCTTCTGGATGCTTCAGATGAGACTGTTTCTTTGCCATTTCCAGCTTCTAGAGGCTTTCTGCATTCTTTGTCTCCTGTTTCTTTCTTCCACCTTCAAAGCTTGTTACTCTAACCTCTGGTTCCATTGTGACATCTCTTTTTTTCTGACTTTAACCCTCTTGCCTCACTCCTATAGGGACCCATGTAATTACCAGGGGATTGCATGGGAAATCCAGGGTATAATCTCCCCCATCTCAAGATCCTCAATTAATTCCAGCTACAAGTCTCTTTTTGCTATTTAAAGTAACATATACACAAATGCTGAGAATGAGGATGTGGATATCTTTGGGGGATTTACTTTGTCTAGCACACTCTGTAGGATCTGGGCATCCTGTTACATTTCTGTGCTTCTCTTCTACCACCTGTCCTTGCCCCCTCTGCTCCAGGCACACATACGTCCTTGCCCTTCCTTGAATATTTGTGAGGAATCTCCTGATTTAGAACATTTTCAGTAATTATTTATTTTCATGTAAAAAATATTCCACTAATAGCTGCTTAGATACCCCATCTCTTCCTCCAAATCCTTTGCTTAAATATCACCTTCTCTGTAAGAAAGCATTGACCACCACCGCCTGCCCTGCTCCATCCTGCAATACTCTTCACCTTGCTCCCTCTCTTCTTTCCTGAGGGTAATCTTCACTATCTAACATACCATAAGAGTAATATATTTATTATGTTAATTTTTAATTTCCCACTAAAAATACGAGCTTCATGACACAGGCTGTGTTGTGTTTTATTCAGGGATGTGGCCTGGTAACCTGGAGAGTGCCTGAAAAATAATAAGTGCTCCACACCTATTGTGGATTTGGGAATGAAGCAATCAATAAGCAAAGAACAGATGACCTGAAGAAACAGTTGATAAAACATTTGAAAAACTTGTTCACAGAAATGAAAGCTCATTGTTAACTAGGAAAATGCAAATTAAATCACCAGATTTGAAAAAAAAATTTTTTTCCCTAAAAATAACAAGCTTGGGTCTCTACGTAGAACAAAAGAAACTCTCATATACTGCCAGTGGGTGTATGTATTGGTTACAACTTAGGAAACTAAAACAGCAATATCTGGAAAAATTGAAGGTAGGCACACACTATAGATCAGCCATGTTGTTCCTAATTATATACTCTGAAGCTATTCAGTGTACATCAGTATCAAGGTGAATGTACAGCAAGGTTCACAGAAGCATTGTTAGTAATAGCCAAAGTAAGGGGAAGGACAACATTGTATTGCCATTATTAGCAGGATGTATAACTAAATCCAAACTCATTCACATAAAGATATCCTCTGCACAAAAATATGGTTTAATTTCATAAACTTATTTGAGCGAAAGAAGAAAGACACAGAAGAATATATAAACTATGATTACGATCAACTTCATAAATATTTAAAACTCCAGCACATTGTTTATGAGTGGCTACATAGATGCTCAAACCATAAAGTAAAGCAAGGCATTATTAACCCCAAATGAATCTTATTGCCACCTTTGGAAAGGAGAAATTATATTGTTACTAAAGGGCTCACACAGAGAGTTTCCTAGGGCCACCAATTTTCCATTTCTTGACCTGGGTTGAGGTCACTCCACCTGACTTATATTTATTCATTAAAGTTTATACATATTTTATTTGACTTTCAGCATGCATTACATTTGAAAATGAAAAAAAGAATTAAAGTTCAATTAACAAGGAGAATTTATGGATCAAAATTTTTAAAAAACTAGCTTACTGATAGAAAACTTGGTAAAGGATATAAACACTAAAAGAAATGGAAAATGCTTTAAAATGCAAAGAAATGTTCATTCTCATTTAAAATAAGATAAATGTTTTCATTGACAAGATTGAAAAACTATTAAAAATGATCATAGAACAGAGATTTGATATAATTGTGGAGAAATAGTTAACTTTGATACCTTGCTTGATAAATTCAAGCAAGGCATGATAAATTCAAACTGCCTCAATGGAGAGCAATTTAGCAATACCTATGAAGGTTTAAAACTTCTAAACTTTGCTTCAGCATTTCACGTCTAGTCATATTCCTAAAGGTACACAAGCACTGTGTGAAATAACATCATATTATTATATTACTAAATAATTTTTTTAAATGAGCAAAGGTTCTTCAAAAGGAAAATGGTAAAACAAATTATGATATACCCACTGGAAAGAATGCTATGCAGCTACTAAATTTTTTTTTATGAAGCATATCTTTATGTCCTGAAATGGAATATGTCCTCAAGTTATATTTTTAACTTGAAACAAACCATGTTTTATAACATGGCATAAAGTACACCACAATTTATGTAAAAACAAAATCATAAATCTTTAGTAAATAGTTCTATAATGTCTCTTGGAATATATACAAAAATAAAAAACAAAACAAAAACAAAACAGAACTGGTAAACACAGCTGTTTCTTAGGAGGAGAACTATGGATGTGAGGATTCTGGTGGGAGTCTTATTTTTAACTATACACCCTATTTTGCCTTTTAAATTTTATTCAAAGTGCATGCATTATCAATTCCACATATAAATTAAAAAATAAACACATAACAACTACAAAAATAAATTTGACTTCTCTATTAAGTAGCAGAAATATTCCTGTTACCTATGCAGTTTTAGTTTTGTACTATCACTCAGAAAAGGAAGGCATATTCATCATTGCACCACTTAAATAAGAATATAATTGCTTCTGGTGAAGCAACACATAATATTGATAACATAAGAATATTATTATTAATAATGGTGTAGTGAGGAGAATGATGGTTAGTATATACTCTGGAGTTATACCTTCTGGGTTAGAATCCCACCTCTACAAGTTACTAGATTGGTGCCCCTAGGCAACTTATTTAGACAAGAAGGACATATTTTCCTTACTTGTAAATAAGAGATAATAAAAAAAGAGGTATCATTATCAGGATATGTCAGGGTGTTTTCGTTTAATTCTCAAATTAAAAAAAACTACATGTGGTAGTTTTACACTGTTATTTTGCTTCTAGAAGTGTGCTAAATATTATTAGTGAGAAAAGTGGATTTTTTAAAAAATTTGTTTCACTCCTGTTGGTGATTTAAGTGGGAATACACTCTTTGTTTAGTGATTATGTATGATGCTGGCTGTCTGTTGAATAGACAAATTTTTAATTTTAATTTTTACCAAGAGTGAGCTCACCTGTTGCACACATTCACACCCTCTCTTTCTGTCCGTATCATAATGTCCCATCTCCAGCTCTTCATCACTTCAAACTCTCTCTCATTCCCACTTATTTTATCTTATTGATAACATACCTATGAGAAACTGGTGTATTGCTTCCTTCCGGGCTAAACCAAAGCCATCCGACTCCCATTTACGTCAGATCATTGCAGTGGCTCTCTCCTTGGTCCAGACTGATCTCTCTAAATTGCTACAACTTTCTTCTTGATGACACTGCATCACTCAGCAGGATTAGTCATCAACTCTTTGGAATTTTGTTCTCCCAGTATTGCCCCTCTGCCACCCCCCACTGCCCCTTTCTACTTCTCCTTCTTGGATGTTCTCTACCTCTGCCTTTATGTTTTTTGATTTATAATCATAGGTCATATCCTTGACCTTTGCTTTATCTCTTTATTGTCTCCCTTCAGAAGCTCAGCTCTTAGGAATATATATGCTCAGTTAGTTCATGATTTACAACTCTATCCCTCTGCTTTGCTGGACTCAGGACAACCCAACACATACAAACTAGATTTGGTGTCAAGCTCTTGATGCTGGTTTGTATATAGTGATAGAATCTGTATCAAGGAAAACTGAAAAATTCAGTGGTCTTGGAGTTTTGGGGGGATATTTGGAAGACACAACACTGAACTGAAGAGCTCACTAATGGAATTTAAGCTAAACCTCATTCAAAATAGGAAATGTTCCTTTAGATAAATGGTTATAATATTTCATGTTCTTACAGATCAATTTCCTACTTGGTAAAATAATTTTAATGCTAGGCTGAGATTTAAGATCTTATTTTAAAATTCTAAATTTAATACTTTTATGTAATCTATAAATGTATAAATTATAGTTTCAAAAGTGAGGTTAGTGAAAAAAATTTTACTAAAGAGAGAAGTCTGAAATTTGTATAAAGTGCTTTTGCCTCTTGTGGAATAGAGTTCTAAGGAGAGAACCCAACGTTTGCACATCATATCCCCACAAAATCACTGTTCCCTTCTCTAAACTTAGTCCATCTACCTGGAAGCTTACATGCTTTCTTTATTTTAATTTTTATTTACAATTACCAGGAGCCATGGAATGCAGTTACCTAATTAGCAACACAATAATAATACCACCAACAACAATATTAACAATGATAAAAGTTAAGATTAAATAATATTCTTTGATAAAATGAAAGTAGAAATTGAACTGTTATGTGAATACTTAAGAATCCACTTCAGAAAATTTACTGAAGTGCTCCCTCCTTTTCTATTCATGCTTTCATAAGAAGCAATTGAGAATTTGAATATTTGAACATTTTCCAAGTATGAGACATTGATGAGCGAACATAATAACACACATCCCACTTCCATTTTCTTTACTGAAAAGAACATTATTCTTTAGTACAAAGAGGACAAAATTTAATTGAATATATAATTGTATATTGTCTCCAAGAAAGAAAATGAGAGGGTTTTGGTAGAAATTCATAATACCATAATGATAATTTCCAATGCTTCATGGCCATTACACACTCACCTGTTACTGATGAATTATATTAAGATACTTTCTGCAGAGCAAATTTATATGAAATTTCAATACATTTTTCATCTACAGAGATTTATCTCGAGCTTAAAAGTCTGGCTCAATTTTCACATAATCTTCATTCAAAGATGACTGTATTTCTTAAAAGTTCTGTATTTTAAAAATGATGGGTTAAACTGCAGATTTAAATTTTTTGAACTTTAATATTTTTAAATTATAGGTAAAAAGTTTTTAAAAGCTTATTTGCCACAAAAAAATTCTTTGAGGTTTTTAAAATTATTATCAGTCTATCATTACTATCAAAGTCCTTCCATCTACTTCCAACTATTACTACTCTATGTGAATTAATTTGCATAAAGCCACAGAAATAATATTTTTTAGAAAAGAAACCCATAAATATTTCTTATCTAAAACATAATCCAATAAAAATAAATTCAAGTGACATAGAAAGGTAGATTTTAAAAGATGCTATGTGACAAAGTGAAGAAGCAGGAAAAAGAGACAAAAAAGTTTCTATGTGGAGGGGATTATAAAATGGTGAGTACAAGAGAAGGATATACAAAAATAAGACTGTGGTGGGAAAGAAAAGATGGAAACACAGCATCCCTAGGTTACTAATTCAAGTGTAAAAAAAAAGAGTGGAAGGGTGGACTTCCCACAAATTACTAGAGTACAGTAAGGATACAGTGTGGTAAATGTGTGTAGGTGGTGTGGGTGTATTTTTGTTTTGTGAAAGTTATACAGTGATAACACATTATATAAATAACTTCATGGAAGAGTTTAGTAAACATATGTTTCCCGACTACCAATAGGAAATTTTAAGTAAAAGAATGGTTGTAGTTATTTACATGTGAGTATCCCATACTTAATTCCATTTATCTTTTTTAAAAAAGTTCAATATTTGACATTTGATGCTGCATGAAAATAACAAGTCTATTTCCCATTAGTTTAAATTGGAAAAAACAAAATGCTTCCACATGAAACCCAAATTCAAAACTAATTTCCTAAAAAAGTAACTAAAACATAGTAAAGTCTTTATATGTAAATAACATGCTATAACATTAGTATAGAAAATGTTTAACCAGTGTTACTTGATCACTTACAGGTTAACATTAATTGGCAAGGCTTCCTGAGGGGCTTACAAAATCTTAGATGCACATTCTCTTTTTCAGCCTCTGTTATCTTCAAAACATCTTTGGGTGGTTTTGAAGTTCTACCAAGTGTATCTGGAATGCAACTTAAGATCTTCCTGAATACTGCTTTGTTAAAATGTTATAGTGAGATTTGAGGATGTGAGCCTATTTTTCCAGTATTTCTGGCTGAAATATTGACAGATGTAGACATTGTATGCATTCTGAGACTTAAAAACCAAGAGGTGGTCTGCCTGGAAAACACTATCAGGGTTCTGCAGGACATGCCTCTATTTAAAAATGCTTTTATTACCTCTTGCTTGAGGATTAGTATAAAAAGTCTTTATAAATTCTAATTCGAGTTCATCTTTTTTTAGTGTGGTCTTTACCTATCAGGAAAATAACATCTATATTCACTTCAAAAGTCCAAATTTCTCCTCATCAGGAAGGTCTTTATTAATCATTTAATCTAAAGCATTTTCTGTTGATGTCTATCAAATCATCCTGATTTATTTTCTTCCAGGACATTTTCTAACTAAAATCACCCACTGTATTAATTTGTTTTGTGCTCACTCCTTTTATGGTTGTCATTACAGGGTTCAAATAGAAAATAACTGTATACCAAGACCTCTCCTACTCCCATCCCACCACTGAAGCAGACCTATGTGTATTGAACAGCTAAATGTGTGTGTGTGTGTGTGTGTGTGTATGTGTGTGTGTGTGTGTTTTATGTAGGTTCTCTTCATCATGTTTGTATCAAAAAAAGTCACCTGGGAACTTTCAGTCTCAATAATATTACAGTTTTTAAAATGTCCAAGAGAGTGTTTCTGACTCTCTAAACTCTAATAAAATATAAAGTTCACTTGAGATCTCCTTCCCCATAGGAAGACTGCAGTGGGGAGGTCAAGGAAGCTTATTTCTTCTTATTCTTTATATATATATATATAAGCAGTAATGGGTTTTTAATCTAAGGAATTATGTGCCATCCATTCCTTATAGGGTTCACTGGCTAATTGTTTGGTATTTTAAAAATTTTCTCCCTCTTCATTCATGTGCTTTTTAGTCTTGTCCTCACTCAACCAGTGTAATTCTCTCCATTGTCCCTACTCTGAGCTCCCACTATGTTTTCCACAACAGTGAAGAGTCTATCAGTGTCTTCCCATTGGGAAGTAATTGGGACATGTATTATTCCTACCTCTAAACTAATCTAGAGACATTGAATCTCTTAAAATCACTATCACATGTCTACTTTAAATGAGGTAAAAACTAGAAGTATAATTTCTGAAAGGATGAATATGTAATAAATTTATTATAAGTAATGTTGGAAAGGATATCTAGGGAATTTAAAAATTTTTATACTTCATGAAGAAAATATATCTTAACCCCCAATTATATTCATTAAAATGTATGTTTACAAAAATATTCTATATTACATAATTGCCATTTTGCACATACAAATCTATATGTTTACATCTAAAGTAAGATTTTTAATTGTATAAATAATTAATGCAATATAAATACTTAATAAAAAGTAATACATATACATACTACAGACAAGGGACATTTAAAAATAGCTATTTCATAGGTCATGACATGAATAAATGATAGAAATAAAATATGGGCTTGAAATATAAGCTAAAAAACAGATGCTCTGGATATTAGAAGTAAACTCAGAGCTACAGCATCTAATATATTTGTGTTATCTGGTAGTTCAGGATATGCTTATAGAAGAAACTGGTGAACACAGTCCATAAATTCCTTATGCCTCTCCTCATTAAAGAATTTTCTCACTTGCTTTTATAGAGCAGAGTAAGGAAGAATAAAACTTAAGTTATATATCAAGATGTATATATCTCAAGTATTTATCAGCTTTAATAGCTCATAGTAACTTAAACTCATCATTAGTTTTCCCTACCAAAGAGCTAAGTGGTACCAGACGACTCTGGGAACTCAATTCGATACAACTCAGGTTAATTCAATCAACTAAACATTAAAATCTACTCTAAGGGCTAGAAACAGAGATATGAAGTAAAGTTCTTGATTTCAAGTTATTGATATTCTTTGGGGAGAGAATAAATGAAAGTACACAGAAGTACTTGACTATCACAACAGAGTACATAATGCAATGATAATTCAATTTACCAACATTTATTAAATCCTCATTAAGGACTAGATGAAGGAAAATCTATGCAAATAAGCAAATAACCGCTATGTCCAGGAAGAACCAAATGAAACTACTTATAGTTTCTATAGTTCAGATTTCAGTTATATTTTCGTGTGGTTGGTTTCATAAACTGAAAGTTGCCTATTGCAGCAACCATAACATTTACCTTAACCCTCTGATCTCAGGCATTCTATCAGATGACCTTGTGATAAGTCCACTACACTGTGTTCTGGTAAAATAGCTTAGGCTGCTGTTTCTTTATCTTCTCTTTCTAGTCAATATGACATTTAACATTTAATGCCATCTTTCTCATATATCCAGACATTTAAAAAAAAACTGAAATAATTGGAACATGAAAAAACATGTCAAATAGTTTTTCTTAGAAGACAAAAACTTTAAGACCAATTTTAATTATGTGAAAGAAGCTATTAAAGTTTAGGTTGATGCAAAAGTCACCAACACAATCATGGATTTATCATAATTTTATAGGTTGATGTGATATATGAATGTGTGATAATCTGTTTTCCTTTTGTATGTTTAAATTCTTTTTTTCTTTGACATAGTTTCATAAGCTGTCCATAAAACTAATAACACTATTAAAATGAATTTTTTCTTTAGGACATTACTTAATTTAGATTAGATCCAGACAGTGCCAAGAAAGAAAATTGGAAATTAATACAATCTAGTGTATAAAAGCATCCATTGTTACTTTTATGTCATATTTGCCCATCCAATCCTAACCAAAGCTCATTTCCTCACTAGCTTTTATAATTGAACCGCATGAAATCGCCTCGTATCATCAAAGCCCAACAAGTAAACTACTTTTACTTGCCTGTCTTCCTATTTAGTCTTCCCTTATTTAAATGTACCCATGGTAGGATTTTAGAAAAATAAGTAACAATCATATCTGGAGTAACTTTTCTTAGGTGATGTTTTTAATGACATTTGCTTTCTCATTCTGTAGAATATTAAACAACTTTTAAATATATCTTTTCTTCCTCACTGAAGTCAACAGCAATGTGAAATATACATAGGTATATATATTATACATATTATATGCATGCTTCATTATTTTAAATATTAGATTGACATATAGCTTTCTCATGATCGCTGATTTCTAACTACAAATTCTGAAGTTGCAATTTTTAGTACCTCTTTAATACATGAGGTAGTAATCAAAATTAATTCTAGTAAATGAATTCACACATTTATCATGCTATATTCATTACATAGTTTTTCAAATTATAATTTGTATTCCATAAACAAAAATTGCTTTAGTGATATTTAGAGTCAAATTTATAAGAATGACAATCTTGATAACCTTCAAATTTTCTTTATGAGACATATTAAAAAGGAAATGTAAATATTTGCCATTTCAACACAGACTTACCTTGCCTACATATTGATAATCAGATCCTGTATATTCCTCCAGTAAGAAAAATTGATTCCACATCCAACCACGCTTTTGACGGTGCAGAATTTTGCCATCACTCCTAGGTACATGTGCACCTAAAATTCTTTTCTGGGGCACAGGAGTCCTTCTGAACATTATCTCTGGAGAACAGAAATGTGGCAGGCATACCCAGAGTAGAAACAGTAGTGAAAATTGATATATTGTCATTGTTCACTTCTTGACAATTCCCAACGAGGATGAAGAAAAAGCAGTCCTATGTTATTGGGTTGAATTTTACTGTGTTTCAACTGGTTTCCAACATTTCATCAACGTTTTGGACATGTTTCCAAAAGCTTCAAACAAACAAATAAATAAGAAAAAGTCAGTTGACAACATTATGAATGTTTAAATATATGCAGTTTATTGTGTATCAGTTATATCTCAATAAAAGTTCTTAAAAAACAAAAACAAAAAAAACCCCATTGTGAATGTTACCTGTCACTTTAAATTCAACAGGACAAACATTAATTAGTAATAGCAACCAAAATATTTATTTTCCCTCTTTTACATAGAATAATTATTAGTTTGGAAACATTACTTGTCTAGTAACATGCCTACAATTTAAGAAAGATAACTGTGAATTTCTTTCAAGCAAATTCTAAAGAAAGAACATATTAAGCTTTTATTCCTTTTTTTCTTTTGGCACTTTACCAGCTTTCAGGAATTATAACCCTTATATAGAGAGGAGATGTAGTTAATTTTGCACATCAAATTTTCCAGAGTAACAACATAAATAAAAATTTTGAAAATAAAATAGTGATTTTAATAAACTACAGGAATTATGCATCCATCATGCAATGCAATGATATTTAAATGATTTTTAAACAGCAGCGCAGTTTCTTCAAGTTTAACCCAGCTCAAAGGTAAATGCAAAGCTAAAACAAAACCAAAAAATCTGAGTGTCTCCAATTGAAGACCTCTCCTCTCTCCCCTCTTAGGTAGGTCTTGTGAAATACCTAAAGCTTCCTAGAGTAGAAAAAAAATCTCTACTACAGTAAATCAACATGTGACATAATTTACACAATTGTGTAGAAGGATTTAATCATGTTGTCAGCTATACCTTTGATACATTTGCACAATGTGTCCACTTCAACCCCTCCCCACACCCCCGCCCCATGGTAATCTAGAACTCTGTGATGCCCCAGGCTCCTCACTGCTATCCACCTGCAATTATTTTTTCTCAACAATGTATCCTGGGTAATCCCACTAAAACGTAAATCAGATTATGTCACTTTTCTGCACAAAACACTCTGTTGGCTTCTCACCTCACTTTGATTAAATCCCAGCATCTCACAAAGACCCCCAATTCTGTATTCCATTTCATGACTGCTGGTCACCTCTCTGACCTGAAGTTATACTTCAATCCCCCGGGCCACTCCTCAAAGTAGTCTCCTTTCCAGCCAAAATGTCCTTCTTACTTCAGCCAGCAACACACTTCATATGCTCCTCCCTTTAGTCAGGACATCTTTACTTCTTCCCTCCACCAGGAAGGTTTTTCTGTGTAGTTATCCATGTAGGTAGATACCCTGCTTCCTTCAGCTCTTTCTTGAAACCTTGCCTAATATTTTGTATATCCCAATATACTACATGTGTTTTATTTACTTGTTGTGCACATATTCTGTCTCCCTACCATCATCCCATGAAAGAAGGGAGTTTTGCTCTTTTCTTTGCTACTGTTTTCACAGTGCCTAGAACCTTGCACATAGTAGATGCTCATCAAACAGTTTGACTGAGTGAATGAATTGTAAATTGATTCAAACATCTGAGTATCATTACCTCTTCTATGTAGTTAAACAAACACTTATGTATGAAAATAGTATTTTAAATCATAATTACTTTGATTATATTCTTTACTAATATTATTATTAGAGCATTTTTATTTAAACATTTCCCTGTGGAGTTTTTTGGCTTGTTTTCTGTTAGGTATGAATTTTATTTTAGGATATGATAAAATACTATACAAAAGTTGTCAAGGGACCAAAATTGTTATAAAAAGTGGTTGGAGGACCAAAAGGATTGAATTTCACTTCTCAAATATGACAGTGTATTCTAAGTGCTCCAGCATTTATATTTATGCTTTCATTCACAAAGATTTCTAAGCAATCTGTTTACTTTTTTGTGTGTTTGTTTTACTATCAGGACGATTAGAGGTTAACGCAAACATGCTTTAGAAATAAGACTAATGGTGAAGCAGTATTTCTCCCATGTATTAAATGACAGTGGAGCTCTCCACAGCACATGAAGCATTCAACATGACAGATGTAACCTGTACTAAAACCTGTCATGTAAAATGCTATACTTGGAGTATAGAAATTATCTGATGCATAAAATGGTTTCACATCACAAAGCAATGACTTTATAGAAACTCAGATTGATTGGATTCTAAGTAATAGGAACATTTACCAAAGTGACACTTGACTTTTTAAATGTATCAGGACATGCTAGACAGTATTTTCCAGAAATTTATACTGTTCCTAAAAGTTAGAAGAGAGTTTGTACAGTTGAGGGTTTCTGCCATCTGCTATAAATGCTTTAAAACTTATTGAAGTAATATTCCCATTTCAACTCTTTTTTCAATTTAAAACTATTTGCCAGCAATTATTTGCCATATTGATGATCACTTGCCATACAATTACAACCTTACCTGTAACTTTAAAAGCTTAAGTACCAATATTTTTAGGAAAGAGTAGGTGGAGATTGCATCTGTAAAAGTTAGTAAATAATTGGAGCTTCGCTGTATATAGAATCATTTTTCTTCAGTATTGTTCTAATTTCTATTATTTCATAATAAATTTTCTGAAGAGTATATAGTTAAATGCATTTTAATACTGATTTAAGATAATTAAAATGTTTGAAATACACTTTACATAAATATTATTTGATAAAACCATTTCAAAGAACAAGATTAAACAGAAAGAAGAAATTCAGTCTCCATTGATTAGATTTTTGAATTTCTTTCTTTAATAGATTTGGGCTTTTGGTCTCGTATCTAATAATTGCTGCCTAACTTGAGGTCAAAAAACATTTCTTCTATGTTTTCTTTTAGAAGCTTTATAGTTCTAGTTCTTACAGTGTAGGTCTGTGGTCCAATTTGAATCAAGCTTTGTGTATGGTACAAGATACGAATTGAAGTTCTATGTTTTGCTTATGAATATCCAGTTGCTCTAGCACCATTTGTTGCAAAGCTCATCCTTTCTCCACTGAATTGCCTTTATATCTTTGACAAAAATCAGTTGTCTGTCTATGTGTGTCTATACATTTTTGGACTTTCTAGGCTATTACATTTGTCTATTTGTTCATCTTTATACCAATAGCAGACTGTCTTGATTCCTACAATTTATAAGTCTGGAACTTTGTTAGTCCTCCAACTTTGGTCTTCTTTTAAAATTTTTTTTGTTATTTCAGAATTTTTTGAGTTTTCCATTTAAATTGTATAGTGACCTTGTATTCTATATATAAAAGTGTGGGATTTTGATGGGGATTCCATTGAATCTTTAGATAAATTTGGGGAAAATGGACATCATAGCAACACTGACTATCCTGACCTATGGACACTTTATGTTTCTCCATTGTTGAGTTTCTCAGTCATGTTTTATAGATTTCAGTATATAAGCCTTGCTTGCCTTTAGTCAAATACAACCCCAGTATTTTCATTTTTTCATGCTATCACTTTATTTTATTTTTGTTTTTAACCATTTTATTGAGGTGTAATTGAAATACAAAGAGCTGTATATATTTAATGTATACAACTTGAGTTTGGACATTGTTAAGAGAAAGCACAGACACACCAGAGCCTGGCAGGAATATTGTGATAACAGATTGCAAATCATATCTGTTTATAGATTTATATCCAGATATACACAGAATACTCAAAATCCAACCATCAAAAGACATAAAACTCAATTAAAATGGGAAAAGGAATTGAATTAACACCTTACCTAAGAAGAGAGAGGGCAAAAAAAGTACATGAAAAGATATTCAACATCATTCATCATTTGAGAAATGCAAACTAAAATGACTGATGATTAGCAAGTGTCGGTGAGGATGTGGAGGAATGAGAACTCTTTTACACTGTTGATGGGATTGTCAAATGCCATAAACTCTTTGGAAGACCCTATAGTAAGCTGAATAATGGCCCCTCAAAGATGCTTATATCCTGAATCCTGAAACCTGTGAATATGCTGCCTTATATGGTAAAAGGGACTTTGCAGATGTGACTAATTGAAAATCTTGGGAAATTAGGAGATTATCTTGGATCATTTAGGTAAAACCAATGTAATCACAAGGGGCCTACCCCAAGGGAGGCAAGAGTATCAGAGTCAGTAAAAGAGTTGATCACAAAAGCAAGAAGTTACAGTGCCCTGAGGAAGAGGGCAGTAGACAAGGAATGCAGGCGGCCTGGAAGCTAAAAAAGCAAAACAATGGATATTCCCCTGGAGCCTCCAGAGTGAACCCAGCCCAGGGGAAAACTTGATTTTAGACTTCTGACCTCTAATAGATAAATCCGTATTGTTTTAAGCCACTCAGTTCGTGGTAAGTTGTTACAGCAGCAATAGGATAGGCAGATTTTGTTCAGTGTTAAAAATACATCTACAAGGGTGAGTCAAAAATTATCCACACTCTGGTTATATTAAAACTTCTACAAATTCTACAGCCAGAGTGTGGATAATTTCTGACTCACCTCGCACAATGTAACTTAGGCTTCTACTCCTAGACACTTACACAAGAGAAATAAAAGTATATTCATCTAAAATATGAATGTTTATAGCAATACATGGATATAGAGAAAGCCTGGAAACAAGCCAATGTCACAGGTGAATGGATGAAAAAATCATGCTATATCCATGCAATGGAATGCTACTAAGCAATTGAAAAAGAATGACATTTTCAGTTCACAGGTAAAGAGCTTGGAAACTACCACTCCATCTTAACAACAACAAAAAGCTGAACAGACTAAAAATTTTAACAACTCTTCTTGGATTCAAACAGAGGAGAGGACTCAAGGCAAACTACTGCTCCCAGGGTTGGAGAGACAAACAGGTGAATAGAAGGAAGCACAGCTTGCCAAACCAGAGACTCATGAGCAGACACCATCCAGAACCTGCAATGGAGTAGTAAACCTGAACTGTAATTGATAAATTGCTGGAGGGTCAGTATGCACAACTCTGAGAATTAAAAACTCCAAGGGGAAGGGCCTTGACATTGTGAGATTTACCTCCAGGAGCCTGACCAGGTTCCCACAGTAAATATTTGAGAAAAATCCAATTCGGCCCATGCTAACCATCCTGTCCCATCTAAGGAGTGATAAAATATTGAGAAACATTTGTGAAGTTCAGTTCAGTTCATAAGCTCACTGAAAGACTGAGAACTAATCATAGGATATAGAATGCTTCCCCTGCCCCATCTCTACTATCACATTACTAAAGGATTATTTACAGCAGCTCCATTTCACAGTATATCATATCCTGCAATCAAGAAAAAAATTACAAGGCATGCCAAAAGGCAAAAAACACAACTTTAAGAAACAGAGCAAGCATCAGAATGAGACACAGTAGGAGTGTTGGGATTATCAAATCAGGAATTTAAAGCAACTTTGATTAATATGCTAAGGGTTCTAAAGGAGAAAGTAGACAGCATGTAAGAACAGATAGGTGATGTAAGCAGAGAGATGGAAATCCTAAGAAAGAACTAAAATGAAATGTGAGAGAGAAAGAACACTGTAAATGAAGAATACCTTTCATGGGCTTACTGGTAGACTGGGTATGGCTGAGGGAAGAATCTCTGATCAAGGATGTATCAGTAGGATTCTCAAAAAACTTTTACATTTGTCCCTAAACATTCATTCAGATCCATAGAATGTACAACACCAAGAGTGAACTCTAAGGACTTTGAGTGATATCTAGAGTAGGTTCATCCTTAGTAAAGAATGTACCATTCTGGTTATGGGTGTTGAAAATGGGAGAGGATATGCATGTAAGGGGGCAGTGGGTATGCGGAAAGTCTCTGAATCTTCTCAGTTTTCTTGGAAACATAAAACTGTTCCAAAAAAAAAAAAATGAGCAATTGATAAATACACACAAAAGGAAATAAAACCAGGAAATTATGCAAAACAAATCAAAAGTTAATTTGCTCAATGATAATTCTTCCTAGGTATGTTCTGTGTTGCTGGAAGGCTACTTATTAACCTTTTCAAAACATTGCTCCTTCGTTATAAATACCACAAATAATCATTCTTCCAGTAACCTGATTCAAAATATAGAACTTTACACCACCATTTAACCAAGTACACCTCTTACATGGTCAGTCAATATATTCCCTTGCTTTTGTTTTTTTTCTCCATGGCTCTCAGCTCTTTTCTTACCACCCCCCACACCCCCCCACACACATTTAATGTGCCAGCACAATGCTTTAAATAATCATTTCACTCAAATGAGTGAAAAATATCTAGTAACAGTTTCCTTAACCTTAATCTTTCTTATTTAAAATATACCATACAGGGTATTAGCTAAATTAATTTTCAAAAGCCCGCTTCATCCAGACTCAAATCAATTAAAATTTTTAAACATGTTAATTACTGGGACGATAACATCTATACTTGATAATTCACTGTAATATCTCAAACCAGATTATTTTTAAAATTTATTTCATGTTATTTCCAGTTGTTTATTTAATTTCAAGCCTGACATGTAACTTCTTATATGTACAAACTACTCCTCCACTAATATATGATTTTGAATCGTGTCTAAGTAATTATACTTTGTTGAATTTCCCTCCCTGGTGAATAGCATGTTGCTGTGTGTATATATATATGCGTGTGTGTGTGTGTGTGTGTATCAGTAAACATTTCTTGAATTAAGCAATTAATATATTTATATAAGATCCTTTCTAAATAGGTTGGACTATTTATGGTGAAAAACAAAAACTAAATTTTAGAGTATAAAAATAGTATGTAAAGTAGCTGTACTCGTTTGAAATTGTAAACAGTTACAATTAGAAGGAATCAAGTGAGTTGAGACCAGAGTTAAACTATCTCCTGGAATGACAGCGTCAAAAATTAATGAAATTCTAGAATTTTATTTTCAGTTAATAAATTTCATTTTCAAGAACTTCTTACAAAACCACATTTCTTTATTTTACTCTCAAAAACAATTTAATACAAGTACTACATGAAGTTTAAGATTATTAAATCATCGCTTAGCATTCTGCACTCCCACAATTCCAGTGCTTCTCAAACTTTAATATATGAGGATGAGTCAAAAATTATCCACACTCCAGTTATATTGACTTCTATAAATTCTACAGCCAGAATGTGGATAATTTTTGACTCACCCTCATATATTCACATCTCCTGGGGCTTTTGTTAAATATCTATGTTTTCATTCAACAAGTCTTGGGTGAGGCACAGATTCTGCATTTCTAACAAACTCCCCTGTAATGTCAATACAGCTGGACCACATGCTTTGGAGGTTCATCTCCAGAACACGCTTATGACTTTTTCCTATTTAGTGCCTCACAACCCTGTTATGTTGCTTATTACACTGATGGGGAAATAATATATAAAGTGACTATTGTAGGAAGATCAGAACATTTTTTCTAACTAATCAGTCATTTTCTGAATTTTTTTTAACTAGAAGAATCTGTTTGATTCAAATCAGTACACACTACAGCAATTATTCTCATGATCAAACTACAAACTATATTTTCCTTTATATGTACATTTTAAAGCATCTGTCCCACTGAACCTTATTCCATTTCTGCAATCAAAGTCTTCATTATTCTTCTGAAATATTTATCACTACCATTATTTTCTCTATAGCATGTTAATTTTATTATATAGGAAGCCAAGAACAGCAGATTGCAAAATACAGTAGGCATTTTGACACATCTCAATTATTAATTAGGTCTCCACACATAACAGGTGATCAATTAAACTGCAATCCATCCTTAATAAAAGGAATTAGTCATTCTTTAAGTCAGTTGATTATGTTGATTAGAGTCTTAATGTTCCAGGTTTTATTCCCTTTAATTTTACCATTTATAATCATAATAGAAAGTGCTAAAGATTATTGAGCCCAAACCCAAACCTTTATGGATGAACAATTTTAATCTTTTTAGAGTTTCATAGCACCAATACAATCTAATGAAATTTCAACATTAAGAAATAAAGGAACATTTTTCAGGTGTGTTTATGCAATTAAAATGAGCCAGTGCATACTAAATACTTCCTTTTTATGCAGCTGATACCATTTTATGCATCTAGTACAAAGCACTTTGTGAGATAATTGAATCAAAGCATTACACTAAGGACTCAAATAATATGAGTCCATATGCTTGATCATATTTTCCCAGAGTTCATTACACATTACCTACTGTGCTCTAATGTCATAGAAAATATATAATTCTACATTGAATATTTATCACTCTATTTTAAGTATGCATTTGCATATGTTTCTCTGTCTAGATGGTAAATTTAAAGCAGGGCCTACGTCTTGCATCCAAAGTTGCTAATATAGAGACTGCACAAAGTGTTCAGTAAATATTTTTTGAATTGGATTGAATATTATTATATTTTCTAAAATATTTCAGTGAGAAAGAAACTCAGTTCCTTCCCCTAAAAAAGTACAACATGTGCCAAGGACCATTTTACACTTATATCCTATTTATATACAAACATCACAGCACACACACAAGACATTAGTCAAATAAGCAATCACATATCATCGTTGAACACAAAGGTTTGCTAGTTTCAGATGTTACCAAACATTGTTAGGATTGTTGCCAATACAGACAGAATTCCAAGAAGCTCTGATCCTTGCTATTCTTCTCAGACTCAAATTCCCCTTCAAGTGGGACCTTTTGAAATTAATTTTATTCTCTAGGAAGGTGACCTGCATATAAACCAGTAATACACTTCCTCAGCTATACTACATGCTAACATTTTAACAAGATAATTTGAAAAACCAGATATAACCCATGTAAATTTTGGGTAGTAGGTGGATAAAGCATATGGCAGGGGTAAAGAGAAGCATTGTTGAGTGAGACGCATAACTCGATGTGGCCACTTCTCTCTAAGATTCTTGCTAATAGGCTAAAGAATAGCATCCAAGAGTTCTTGCTACTCTCTCAGCAGCCTTTTTAACTTCAGCAGCCAGTGTGACAGTCCCAGATGTAACTTGATCCATGATCACGTTAGCAGTGCTAATACAGCTGTGACATTACACCTGCTGCTTCCTGGAAGTCTCATTCTGCTGTAGTAGGATTTATTTCATTATGTGGAAACTGGTAGCAAGAATGCTCTCAGGGTAACTTAAAGATGTTAGGATAAAAGCCATCTGGTACCCAATTTTCTTTGATCCAGGACTTGAACTGTTTCTAAAAAGCAATGAGTGAAGAGATAGGGAGAGAGAGTTTGGGAGTTTGATTAGGAATTCCTACCCAAGATGGGTGTCATTCCTCATTTACACATTATTAGTAGAATATCAAGAAAAAATATCCATAGCTGGAAGAGAGAACCCATTAACAACATTTCCATTCAAAATTATTTCTATGAAGAGCTTCTGTGCATGCACTAATGGTGTATAAACAATCACGGCACACTTTAGCTTGTTCTATATTTCACACTTGTATGAGTGTGTGAAATATGCACTAAACTTGGTACTGAAAAATGAGTTCTTGCTGTTATACCTGAAGATGGAAAAACTATACCTGATACTCATTTGTGAAAATTAGTCAAAGGTGCAAACATGGAAATATATTATTGGCCATTAAAAATATACTTAAGATAAAAGTACAGTTATTACATCAGGATAAGAACAGTGATCATAAGACAGATCTTTGCGACATTGATGAGATGGTTAGGCTTAAGTAAAAGAAGCAGTAATTTTTATCAGCACTACTTTTTAACTCTAATTATGCTTCAATATTTGCACAATACTAGAAAGCCCATTTGTAGATAGCCTACGTTACCTCTATGTGGGGGCCCATTACATAAAAGAAGATTAACTCTAAAATTATGTATCTGTAGCTGAAATATACAGTTGGCATAGCACTGCATTAGTTAAATTTCAGCTTCTGAGGGCAGAAAGAGACTAGATTGTCATTTATTTCCAGCAGTGCCAAGTCATACTTTCATCATATTCTTCAACTGAACTAAAAAGAGAAGGCAAGTTTTATTTATTTTCTAATATTTACTTAGTAAACTTCTTAAAAAGGTATCAATGCCTGAGTATAGACTCTAGACTAAAACATACTATTGTCTTTGTAAATACTTGGAGTAGTAAGGTATATTATAACGAGCTCCCCAACAACTAAGCATACAAATTGGTGTGCATGTGATTTTACCCATCTCAGTGGACTGTGTTTAGAATGTTCGTTCTATTAATGGGGATACTAAGGTTCAGAATTATTCTCTTGACAATGCTTACAGAGTATTGTCACTGTGCCTTACATTTTGCAATAAGAAAGTTGTTAAATTTTGGTGAGAAGTGAGATGGTTCTCACCATCCAAGAATGAACAGTAGGGATGGGTGAAAAGAGCACTTAATCCAAATATGGGTGGTTTGAGACATCTTTTTGGAGGAAATCATGTCCCATCTGACACAGGGAAGAGGAAACAGGGTGTCATTGTGTGTGTACATGTGTGCATGTTGTGTGTGCTTACATATTCACAAGTTTGCAAATAAGTGCAGGGATTAAACTGAGTTGTGGTAACACAATGGGATGAAATTTGTTCCATGAATTGGAAAAATGGGTCATGAGTACATTATAGGCCATGAATAATGGAAAAAAATATGCAAAGCTCAGAGGAAAAAAAGAAGCATATGCACTGATGGAATGAAATAATTTCACTTTGATTGTACAACACAATTCCAAGTTCAAATCTAAATTTAGTTCTAGGCCTGTTACAATGTGAAGTCCAAATCTTCTAACCCTTCAGCCAGTTTTCTCTACCATAACCAGGGCTGTTATGACTTTTATGGGCCCTAGACAGTTTGCCTTCTATGGTTTTTCTGTTGATAGAATAATATTAGGAAATATACTTTACCATTTCATTCATATAAAGACACATATATTGATATTATACATTAAAACATTGTCTTTGACCTAAAAGTTTAACTTTTGCTCAGATTTGAAAAAAACAAACATTTTCATGGGCCCGTCCCTAAAAAGTAATGAGCATCCTAAGCTCCCTGTGTCTACTCTGCCTAATGGAGAAATCAACCCCAACCTTAGCCACAAACAAATGATCAAGTACTTTTAAACTGAGCTTCAGAGATAATCTTTTCTCTCCTATAACTTAAGCTGACAGATATGGAAACAGTTTCAAGAGTAATGTTATGTGATGTACTTAGTCTCAAACAGTTAGTGTCAGAACCAGAAATATAGCTCAGGTCACCAGATTCCCCTTGTACTGTTCTGAAATGTCCTGCATAATTTAATAATGAATAGATGTTATTACGATTAAAACTTACACTTTAATGCTCTTATCTAGAAGACATCCTGGCTAGCTTCCAGTGTGCTGAGCACAAATAAGACAGACCCAGTGGGAATGGGAGATTTCTGACACCGCAGGAAGTGTGTGAACTACAGACCAAAGAATTACTGGGACACATATAGTAAGATTCTGGGTAAAGAATATTTATTTAAAATGTTAATAATAATGTGTTTAAACGTGTAAATTCCACAGATTGCTTTTAAATTGAAGTACATCATTGACATGTTTAATTTTATGTAAAAATTTTGTAATCTAAAGTCCCCTTCAGAACAAAGATTCAATAGCTAATTTTTCTTTTTTAAGAAGTGTGTCTCTGGAAGGAAAGTTGGAAATTGATTAAGATTGTAAATTAGATAATAAAAAGGGGATTTAAAAAATTCCCTTAAAGCATGATTACATTTAGTGCTTCCTGCCCCCTGTCCTCATGAACTCATACCCAGATCCTGGCCTTATCACTACCAATCCCCTGCTAGCATCTTTGAATTCCAAATGATATACAGCTTGCAGTCTTTCACATGATAAGTTTTATGACCATCCAGTTTAGAAAATATTGGTGTTTGTACCTGTGTGTATGACTTTTTTTGTAGTACAAACATCAATGGGGAGATTATTACCTGTAATTATTTTTAATCTTTAGAGACTGTTAAAGTTTGTAAGTCTGCTTCACAAAATCAGTTGGCACCCAAATCCAGTGTAAAAAAATCACTACAGCAAAAAACTTATGCCTACTGAAGGTAATAAAATTTGTAAGCTTTTGGACATTAAAAGAGGTTATGCATTAGCCCCTGAGACAATTGTATGCTTGACATATGTTCAGTCACAATCACTGTGGGAACCAGAAGGATTCATCATTTCAATGAGAATTTAGCGGGTTAAGATTGGTGTCAGAAAAAAAGTAGTACATCAGAACTGGACCATTAAGACTTAATCTATAAAATGCCATCTACTCAGTTAATTGCAAAATATTATTTCAAGGTAGAGTGCTGCTCAGCACTTCCTAGCTCCCTTGGATAATTGGTATAGCTTCTATGTGTACCTCCATCCACACGTATTTGATACCTTCTGAGTTTTTGCATGGGGATACTTATTACATGGTATTACATCCTGACTTTTTAATCATTCCTCTAAATAGGTATTCTGCATCTTGGGCAAACACATCCTTCTATTGCTCTGTGTGTGTGTGCGTGCGTGTGTGTGTGTGTGTGTGTGTGTGTGGTGAGTGGCCTTTGATGGACTGAGTTAATCAAAGGAACTATTATATACCATGCATTTTCATTTGAAGGCATTTTAAGTTATTTTCTTGATTTATACCACCACCTAAGAAGATGGAACTCTAGATACATGGAGGTAGGAAGGTAGGAGTGGGATATAGAAAAGAAGTTGAGTTTATTTAGATTGCATTTTCTCACTTTCCCACCAATCAGCTATAGAATAAGAATGAGGTGTCAGAAAGGTGCACTATGTCTCAAGTCTTAATTTCCTAGAATGGGAGCCTCCTGCATTAATTTAAGATTTCTCTTGATTTCTTTTGTAATATGTGTATTCACCCTTTTAAGCATAACCCTTTTAAGCATAAACCTTTCCCATAACTTATCTTGAGTTATAGCACTTTCATTTGCTAATAAAACCCTGAAACCTAGCCAATTTTAATAAAAAAAATAAGACAATCACACAGGTATAAATAAAACATCTGTGGTATATCCAGAGGAACAGAAAACATAGTGTGATAAGGAAATTCAGGACTTTGTATAACTGTGAGGTAACAGTTTCTGTCCTCCTCAGCATCAGTTGTAAAAATCATTCAGTTAAACTTGGAATTTTTATCTTTGGTTTCTAATGCAAACCAAGCAGGCAAGATATATACACAGTGACCTGTGGGCTCATACCTCTAATACTGAATTTATAATAAGGCTCTGAAGAATAAGAATATGTGGCAGTGGGAAAAGGATGATAAGACTATATGAGAAGAAACAAAAACCAAAATACCATTTAAGATCATAAAGCTTGTCACTACAAGCTTTCCAGTTTCCCCATTCCCCAACCCCCAAATATTGGCTATGTCTGAAATGTAGCACAAACATGAATTCTAAGTTTATATTATAAACTGTGATTACAAAATGCACTTGAGCAACTGAAAAAAATTAACTAACTTTGGGCACTAATCAAAAATATTTTTACTACACTTTTCATGGGATTAACTCTTCCCAAAGTCAATGCAAATAAGGTCTATGAAAGTAAAGAGCAACATTTTGCAATTTGCAAGCAACATTTTGATTTTCCATTTGATTAGGTGGAATTGTCACCAGGAAAAAATGGATAATAAAAATGTGATATACTGATACTATAATAAGCTTACAATAAATTGCACTGTATATTTAGAGTTAATTAGTGGGAAAAGTAAAGTGTTTCCAAATACTAGGAAGCTTAGTATCCTATTTTGCAGGCTATCAGAATGGGTAACAATGCAAAACCTGAAAATATACTATGTAAAAGAAATTCATTTGGAATAGAAAGATAGAGATAGGTTGTGAGAAAGTAAAAGGATGAAAAATATTTATCATGCAAATACTGATTATAAAAAAATCTGGATTGGCTAAATTAATGTCATAAAGTAGACTTCAGAACAAGGAATATTGTCAGATACAGGCTTTACACTATGAAAAACAGCCAAATCACATAGAAAACACAACAATCATAAATGTGTATGCAGAGTTTCAAAATACATTAAGCAAAACTGATAGAACTGAAAGAAAATAAAAAATAAAAAATTACACGTTTAGTAGGAATCATCAACATTCCTCCCAACAATATCAGAATAAACATTTGTTCAGTACATATATAAAGTACAGTAAGAAAACCATACTCTGGGTATAAAACAAGTCATAGTATATTAAGAAGACTGAAATTATATAACACATCTCTGAGTAAATAAATTAGTAACTAATAAGAGGAAGAAAGATCTGAAAGTCTATAAATATTTGAAAATTAAACAACTTTTTTAAAGCCCGTGGGTCAAAAAGGAAGTCAAAAAAGAAATGAGTATATTTTGAATGAATCAAAATGGAAAAAATTATATATATTTCAAAATTTGTGGGATATAGCTAAAAAGTGCTTAGAGGGAAATTTATAGTATTAAACACCAATTTCAGTAAAGAGAAATATCAAATCAATTATCTAAGCTTCCCTTTTAATAGACTGCTAAAAGAAGAAAAAAATTAACCCCCAAATCAAAAAGACAAAGACAATAATACGTGTGTGTATGTATATACTCATCAATGAGACTAGAAACAGAAAGAGTAGAGAAAATTAATGAAACCAACAGTAGAAGAGTAAAAACGGTTATCATTACAGATCCTACAGATATTAAAAGATTATTAAAGAAACATTTCCAAAAGCTCCACGCCCATAAATTTTAAAAAGCAGATGAAATACACAAATTCCATGAAGGACTCAGACAACAAGTCTCAGTCAAGAAGAAGATAACATAAATAGTTACATAAATATTTAAAGACTGAATCTGTAGTTAATGACTGCCACCAAAGAATGCTGCAGACCTAGAAAGTCTCACTGGCAAATTTGAGAAAATGTTTAAGACATTTACCAGTTCTACACAAAGTATTTCAGAAGGTACAAGATGGGAAGAAGCCCTTACAAGAGGGTAAACAAAACAACAGCAACAAAAAACTGAAGAGCAATAACCTTCCTGAAGATGAAATACAAATTCTTACCAAAATATTAGCACAGGAAACTCAACATTATGTAAAATTATAATGTATCTTGACTTTATCCTAGTAAAGTAAGTTCAACATTTGAAAACCAATCACTGTAATTATATTAAATGATTAAAAAAGAAAACTATGATCATTTCAGTTGATGAAGAACAAATATTTGACAAAATCTAAGTTCTGGTGTAATTTGTTATGCAGCAATAGGTAACTAATATACTAGGTTTTCAGTAAATATTTAATAGATTAAAAAAATCTGTTATGTGGAAAATTACAAAGTCTGATGGGAGAAACAATAAATAAATAAGTAAATAAATAAATAAATAAATAAATAAATAAATTCTATTTATGATCTGGATATCAATATTGTTCAAACGTTAACTCTCCCTAAATTGATCTATAGAGTCAAAAGTGCTAATCAAAATGCCAGTAGGATATTTCTGTAGATGTTGACAAACTGCTTCTAAAACTTATATGTAAAATCAAAGGAAATAAAATAGCCAAAGAAATCAGAAAGAGAAACAGAGTTGCAAAACATACTATGTCATTTTAAGATTTATTATAAATCTATGCTAATCAACAGAGTAAGATACTGGTGAAACATTACACACATAGACCAATGGAAGAGATCAGAGAGTCCAGAAATAGACTTCCATATACGATTTCCTAAAAAGCTGAAAATACTATTCAATGGATAAAAAATACCCATTTCAATGAATAGAGCTGAATCAATTTAAATGTAAGCCATATTTTATTTCATTTATAAAAAAAACTTGAAGTGGACTAATGATCTAATGTAAAAATCTAAACTATAAAACTTCTAGAAGAAATCATAGAAAAAATGTTTTTTAATACACAAATATTTCTTAGAGATGACACAAATCTTGATTTATAAAAGAAAAATAATTGACAAGCTTGTTTTTATCAAAATAAAAAAGCACTATCTCTTCAGAAGACATCATTAATAAAATCAAAAAACAAGTCATAAACTTGGAGAAGCAAAACACATACCTGATAAAGCATTTATCCATGCTACAATAATATCAAAAGTCAATAAATAGAAACAAACAACCCAATTAAAAATGGACAAAAGACTTGAACAGGCATTTCAACCAAAAATATTCAGATGGCAAATAAGCACATAAAGTGATGCTCAACTTCTTTTTTCATTAGAAATGGAAATTTGAAAATCAAAACCATAATGTGTACCACTATACTACATTAAAATCATTAAAATAAAAATTTAAAACAGCATTAGCAAGAGTTGGCAAGGATGCAGAGCAAATGAAACTGCTATTCCCTGCTGGTAAAATGCAGGGAATATAATGCAAAATATTATAGCCACTTAGAAAACAAACTACAATTTCTTAAAATATTACACATGCACTTAGCATTTGATATAATATTCCTATCTTAGATACTTGTCCAGGAGAAATAAAAACATTTGTTGACATAAGAGTATATGTAAATAGGGACTTCCCTGGTGGCACAGTGGTTAAGAATCTGCCTGCTAATTTAGGGGACATGGGTTTGAGCCCTGGTCTGGGAAGATACCACATGCTGAGGAGCAACTAAGCCCATGCACCACAACTACTGAGCCTGTGCTCTAGAGCCTTTGAGCCACAACTATTGATCCCACGTGCCACAACTACTGAAGCTCATGTGCCTAGAACCCATGCTCCACAACAAGAGAAGCCATCGCAATGAGAAGCCTGTGCACCACAACTAAGAGTAGCCCCCGCTCACCGCAGCTAGAAAATGCCCATGCACAGCAACAAAGACTCAACATAGCCAATAAAGAAATAATTTTTTTAAAAAGGAAAGAGTATATTAAATGGTTATACCCAGTGTACTCATTATTCATTATCATAACAAACTAGAAACTACCCAAATGTCCTCAGATGGGTTAGTGGACAAACAAAATTTGGAATATCCACACAATGTCCTGCTCCTCATCAATCAAAATGTCTGAACTATTTATACATGAAGCAACATGGATGTATCTCAAATGCATTATGCTAAGTGGAAGAAACCAGACTCAAAAATCAGATATGGCATACAACTGATTTATATAACATTCTTTTTTTTTTTTTTTTAGAACTTTTATTGAAATACAGTTAACAGACAATAAATAGCATATATTTAGAGTGTACAATTTGGTATCCCAATCTCCCAATTCATCCCCCCCCAACCCTCCCTGCTTTCCCCACTTGGTGTCCATATGTTTGTTCTCTACATCTGCGTCTCTATTTCTGCCTTGCATTTCCCCTTTCATAGTTGTTAGCATTTGCCTTATGTGTTGAGGTGCTCCTATATTGGGTGCATACATATTTATAATTGTTATCTCCTCTTCTTGGATGGATCCCTTGATCATTATGTAGTGTCCTTTCTTGTCTCTTCTTACATTTTTTATTTTAAAGTCTATTTTACCTGATATGAGTATTGCTACTCCAGCTTTCTTTTGATTTACATTTGCATGGAATATCTTTTTCCATCCCCTCACTTTCCGTCTGTATGTGTGCCTAGGTCTGAAGCGGGTCTCTTGGAGACAGCATATATATGGGTCTTGTTTTTGTGTCCATTCAGCCAGTCTGTGCCTTTTGGTTGGTGCATTTAGTCCATTTACAGTCAATGTAATTATTGAGATGTATGTTCCTATTACCATTTTCTTAATTGTTTTGTTGTTGTTTCTGTAGGTCCTTTTCTTCTCTTATGTTTCCTGCTTAGAAAAGTTCCTTTAGCATTTGTTGTAAGGATGGTTTGGTGGTGTTGAATTCTCTTAGCTGTTGCTTGTCTGTAAAGCTTTTGATTTCTCCATCGAATTTGAATGAGATCCTTGCTGGGTAGAGTATTCTTGCTTGTAGGTTCTTGCCTTTCATCACTTTAAATATATCTTGCCACTCCCTTCGGGCTTGCAGAGTTTCTGCTGAGAAATCAGCTGTTAACCTGTTGGGAGTTCCCTTGTATGTTAGTTGTCATTTTTCCCTTGTTGCTTTTAATAACTTTTCTCTGTCTTTACTTTTTGTCAATTTGACTACTATATGTCTTGGTGTGTTTCTCCTTGGGTTTATCTTGCATGGGACTCTCTGCACTTCCTGGACTTGGGTAGCTGTTTCCTTTCCCATGTTAGGGAAGTTTTCAACTATAATCTCTTCCAATATTTTCTCAGATCCTTTCTCTCTCTCTTCTCCTTCTGGGACCCCCATAATGTGAATGTTGGTGCATTTAACATTGCGCCAGAGGCCTCTTAGGCTGTCTTCAGTTCTTTTCATTCTGTTTTCTTTATTCTTTTCCACATCAGTGATTATCACCATTCTGTCTTCCAGGTCACTTATTTGCCCTTCTGCCTCAGTTAATCTGCTGTTGGTTCCTTCTAGTGTATTTTTCATTTCAGTTATTGTGTTGCATATCTCTGTTTGCTCTGTAATTCTTCTAGGTCTTTGGCAAACTTTTCAATCTTTGCATCCAGTCTTTTTTCAAAGTCTTGGATTATCTTCACTATCATTATTCTGAATTCATTTTCTGTAAGGGTGCCTATCTTCTCTTCATTTAGTTGTTTTTCTGAGGTTTCATCCTGTCCCTTCATCTGGTACAAAGTCCTCTGCTTTTTCATTTTCTTTCTCTTTCTGTGGCTGTGGTTTTCAGTTCCACAAGATGAAATACTGCTGATACTGCTTGATCCTGCTGTCTGCCCTCTTGTAGAGGAAGCTATCTAGCTACATAACATTCTTGAAAAAGTAAAAGTATAGGGATACAAAACAGATTAGTGGTTGCTAGGGCCTAGTCACCACAAAGTAACATATGGAAACTTTTTGGGGGAGATGGCAGTGTTCTCTGTCTTACCTGTGCTACTTGTTATGTCTGTATATATCTGTCAAAATTCATAGAATTTTACAAAAAGGATGAATTTTACTGTATGTAAATTATACCTTTGTTCAAATGGTCAATGTGTACATGAAAAGATGCTCAACATCACTAAACATCAGAGAAATGGAGATCAAAACCTCAACGGAAATCTCACCTGTCAAGATGGCTATTATATAAAAGGATAAATGCCATTATAAATGACATTTTTAAAGGATATTTACCTTCCTTGAACTTTCCTTTAAATATTAAATGTTTTAGAAATTAAAAGGCTTTAAGAATGTGTACTTTTATAAATTATACAGGAAACAAAAACTACTGCATACTATTTATACATCTAAATATGCAGTATCCAGAAAAGTTTTATCACTTTAAAATTTTATTCAAATCAACAGATCCTTTATTTTGCTCTGAGACACTGGTGTTTCAAAGAAAAAGATGCCCTAAATGATGTTCCCCATCTTGTCTCCTGTTATTCTTTTACTCTAGCTAGTTATCAGTTGTCAAAAGAACAGGCTAAACCTAACACCTAACTGTGTGCCAAATATCTTTTGAAAAAACCTCCATAATCTCATCAGGACTTTATATCCTCAGCTTGGCCTGGACACTCACAGTTTCTGAAGACAGGGAGTCAGTGCAGTAGTGCATAAAATATGAGGGCTCTGAAAGCCTGTGCCTGCTTAGGGGAGTGTGTAATTTAATAAAGTGTTCATTGATGTCAGTACACTGACTCATCACACTTGTGTTGATGTCGCAGCCTGCAGCACAGAGACTCCTACTGCTAATTAGATGACTGAAGTAAGATTACATTTCCCTCGGAGACAGACACAAAGGTGGAAGAGTTATTCTCAAAGGGATTTTTGATTTACAAGTATCTGATGGAACAGAACAAAAAATTAGGGAAGGGCATACTTTAGGGACAGCCAACTAGGGAATTGAACTCAACAGAGTTGCATTATTTACAAGAACGAAAGTTATAAAAGACACCACTAGGCTTCTATTGTTGCTACTTTATTCAGACACAAATTTCTAACATAAATTATAAGTACAGAATAATATTTTTATGACTTACATGCTAAGTTTTAACAATCCCTTGTAAATCCTGGAGAAATTCAAGAGCTAAGTTGAAATTTCACATGTTGCATTTTACACTTTATTTTCTAGGGATGCCCATTAGTTTTACCTTTTATAATTATATTCAAAAAAGTCAAATGAATGATTTCTCAAAAGAAGCTGAATTATGTATCAGTCACAGAGAGAGGAAGGACTTTTCACCTAATATCATACAAACGAAAGTTTTGCTCTACTGAAGCAAAAGCAAATATTCAGTGATGATTTTCATAAAAGGGTTATAATACTTTAAATATTTTATCTCATAGCCTGACCTAGATATTAAAGATTATATGGTGATAAAAAGTTATTAACTTAGTATTTTTGTAAAGATAATTTTATATTTTTTAAGCAAGCTCTCTATTTTTGTTTGTTTTTTATTTGATAATATCAAATGGATATTTTAGCTGCCTGACAATGTTTTGAATCCTCAATTTGCTACTGAAATACCTTGACAAGAAACATTACTATTAGAAGAAAACACACCACTAAACAGTGTGTGAGGTAATATTTTGTATTTTTGTAATACTAACATAGACACATTCTTACAAAATAAAATAGATTGCAAACAGAATTATCCCATTTTAAAGCAGTGCTAATGAGAAAAGTTATGGAAAAGTAATGAACTTGTTAGCAAACTGAGCCATTTCTCTTGACTTTTCTTACAGTCAGTACAATACGCATTTCTATTTAATGGCTTGCTTTACTTATGTTCTGAATATCTTACCGAAAGATTTTAAAATACAACATAACAGAGCAAACTGTATTTTCCCGATCTTTCAGGAAAATGAAACCATTAAAATTTTTATCATCCCATCACTTAACCAATTTAATAAACAACTCTTTAATATTTAGTATAAAGCACATACTGTGATAAATAATCAGGATTTAAAGGTACAATAATACTCTTTTAAATAAGCTTAAAACTCATTAGGGAAAAAAGAGATATTAACATTACAAACTGAATAAACAGCATTTTTAAAGTTATTAAAATTTGTGCATATAAAAAATTTCCCATTACATGTCTCTCTTTGCTATACCCCAATTGATTTAACATCATTCTTTGGGTTAGAGGTTTTGGGTGTTAGGCCTCTAGGGTGTGGAAAGAATAAGATTGTAGTTACTTAGCATGAAATTTAAAATTGTATTTTCTTCTGCAAAAACATCTGTATTTGTAGAATAAGTACTTTGAAAGTCAGTAATTGTTGAATTTGTAAAGCTTTACTAAGAACCTCCTTAGTAAAGAGGTGTGGAGAGAACTAAGGATAAAATGTAGAATTCCCACACCAATGGAAAGAGAGAAATCACTATGGATTCTGAAGGAGGGCTCTCAGGAAAAGAAACAGAATGGCCAATGGTCAAATAGCATCAGTCTCCTGGCTCCTGGCACTTTCTTCCTCTTCTATGCCTTTAATAAACATCCTTAAGGCTTGGCTAAAGGGTGGGGAGGAAAAGATAAAGCACAGACTGGGTGGTAGATAAAAGATGACTGGTGAACACATCTAGCCTCACAGAGCCGCATACAATCGAGCATTTTGTGAGGAGGCAACTCTGGAACCTGCTGGAGGAAGTCATTGAGGATGTGACCACAGGTTGGCCCAGGAGCTGGACCTAGACAATCAAAGGCTCCTTGCCTCCTCCTCTGTCCTTGGAATGTAGTTTCTGCCCACTATTTCCACACTAGGAGCTACTTCAAGGACATGTCCTTGAGACAACAATGTGTTTTTGAGAGCATCTGAATTGTATACATCACTGAACCCAGTTTAAGGCATATAAAACTCTTATAACTCTATATAAAGGCAAGATTCTGGAGGGTGGGAGTGCAGATACTCTTGTCTTGTGGCTGCCCAAGACAAGACTTGTATGTAAGTTTCCTTCCTTATTAAAACTGTTACCTACCAATCTGGAGTTATCTCACTCTTTCTTTGGTCTCTGCTTGCCCTCCCTGTATGGAGCCAGTTTGAAATTTCACCTGGTAAACTCTCAAGGTTGCAAACCAACATAATCAGAACAAAAACTGGATGGCAGAGATGAAAAGATGAGAAAGCAGGACCACAGACTTCAGCAGCAGATAAAAACAGGGCACTACTAGAAGCCAGCATAACTCTGGGGGTATCTTCCAAAATGATTACTCCTCAAATGATTACACTGTAGGTTTTTAGGGACTAGCTAATTTGCAACAGAAAGGAATAGGAATCCAAGAGACCATGTGCCACCACCAGGAGGCTATGTGAGTTTCCTTGCAATGATGTGATTTCTGCTCTTCCCCACCAGATCTCTCCCTGCATACACATTTCCTAGTCCAGCTTGAGCCATCCTCACCACTACCAGCAATCTCCTAAGTCCACCAATCAGCTGACTTCATCTTGTGGTCAGGCACCCACCAGAAGTACAGATCACCATGCTTACTGCCTGTTCAATATCTGGTCATCTCGGCCCCACCAGTCCCAAAATTCAAGTGATAATGTCTGGGTACCATTATAATGCAAGACAGGGGTGCATAACAGAGGAATAGAGAGAGAAACCCAGTAAAAGTTATGAGCATATTTTAAGGGGCCCATGGACCCAGAAATATTCCATATTAATACACATGCATTGGACATTTTTAGCTGGTTGATCCTTGTTTGCAGGGCCTAATTTTATCTTGAGACAGTTCTGGAAAATCAACTTTTATATGACCAATTATCATGTGCCAACCGTTGAGCAAGGTACTTTCACAAATACTAAGTTCATTCTTAATACTGTAAATTAGATTTCTAAATATATAAATGAGAGAAATAAGTCAAGGAATCCTCAAGATGCATGAGTTGGGCTATAGAAAACAGCATCATATTAAATAGCTTCTTAAACATAAATTGAATTATTTAATCTTAATTTCAATAAACAGTCATTTTATAGTTCATTTAAAAACTGTACTGACTAGGGTCATCTGTATTTTTGCTTCCATTATGCTAATTGTATTTGATTAAATTTAGAGATAGATATTTAAATATTAATGTGTTTTTTTCATATTATAAATATGAATGTCTGGCCTCTATTTCAAAAACACTTATGAATAAAACATTACATTTCCTCTGAAAGGCAAAGTTAAATAGATCTACCAAATGGAATTATGATCCCTGAATATAGAGATTATATATTGATTTAATTTATTTCTGGTGAAATCTTCATACTAACATCAATAAATATTTCCTGGCAATATTCTCCTCCTCAATGTTTTATTTTCCTCAGTCCAAAACCCCAAGAAGGTTTTAAAATGCCTTGTACATACTTGTATTTAGTGGGTGGGGAAGAAAGATGGGAAATGATAAAGAGGTAAAGAAATGCAAATTAAGAGGTAAGACTGCCAGGGAAGTAGGGATGCTACCCCTTTAGTTGATCTCCTACTAGTATAATACTGTTCCTCCACTGAAGGATCAACAATCAGTGTTTAGGAAAAGAAAACTGAGAAAGTACAAAAAGGCTTCTGCAGAGCCAACATCAGCTGAGTGACTATTATATGCCAGACGTATTTCTATATAGTTTAAATATTGTTTCTCAGATTATTTATTGTTCTGATTTTCATCCCTAGGATCTAGCATAGATCCTTGGATACACTGTCACTCAATAAATTCTTAGAAAATAATTTATTTTTCCCTAACAGGACACTTACAACTAGGTTATATTAAATATTAATCTGATTGACTTGATAAATCAAAGAAAGCTGAGGAATTAAGTAACATATTAATGCGACACAACTAGTAAGTGGCTGAATTCAGATATTGAAACAGACTTTTTCTTTCTGGTTTATTATATTGATACTATCTTCTAATGATAGACTGTTCATAACTTATAAAACAGCAAAAACACAGTTATGAGAATAAGAATAAACAGGATCATTAGAAAAGTTGTTAAATTTCTGTCTATTTTTCAGAGTAGATTTTTTGTTCATAGTTGTAGTAGGTATACATCTAAATGGATTCCAAAGATCCCTTCCTCTTGGTATTCACACCCATGTGTAGTCCCTTCCTCTTGACTGTAAGCTGGCTACTGACTTGCTTTTAATCAATACAATGCAGGAAAAGTGAAGTGATATTGATTTCAAAAATTGCAACTTACATCTTACCAGGTGACTCTCTCTAATGCCTTCTCTGCTTGCCTGTTTGATGAATAAGCTGCCTTGGGGGAGAGGATGATGTGGCAAGGAACTGACCCTGGCCCGTGGCCAATAGCTATCCAAAAGTGGGACTCTCGGTTCAATAACTGGTAAGGAACAGAATCCTGCCAACAACCATCAATTCATTGTTTGCTTATGATCATACAAACATACATAGGGAAAGAGACAAAGTGTCCTAGTGGCCCACTGGAAGAAAGAATACTTTTTTAAACCACAATAAATGCTATAATTATTGTGGTTCCAGTTGCAATAAGGTATTTTAAAAAGGAAAATTTTTGAAAGATTTAAAAATTTTTTGTGGTGTAAACCCCTAAGGACCTTATCTGGTCAATTCAAAGATGCATTTCTTTTCACATTTTACCATCATTGAATGTAGAAAATGTCTTCTAATTGATGATAGTTGAATTAAAAGAAGTTTATTTTCATTTAAAAATTTTTTGTTGGAGTACAGTTGATTTAAAACATTGTGTTAGTTCCCACTGTATAGCAAAGTGATTCAGTTATACATATAAATATATCCACTCTTTTTTAGATTCTTCTCCCATATAGGTCATTACAGAGTATTGAGTAGAGTTCCCTGTGCTATACAGTAGGTTCTTATTATCTATTTTGTATACAGTAGTGTGTATATGTCAATCCCAATCTCTCAATTTATCCTTCCCCACCATTCTCTTATTGACACATTATATCAGTGCTCATACAACTGATGAAACCATAATAACTTACTAATGTGTTAATGATATACATTGTCAATATTCTTTTCTGTTCTACAATATTTGTATTAAAAAACAAGGTTCATGAAAACAGTAGCCCTTAGAAATTCAAAAGTCAACTTCTGAAAATATGTAGCTCTCAACTTTATACACATATTTCTTACAGTAGTTTAAATATTTTTTCCTTTGTTCAAATTTACTAGTATTGTCCCATTTAATCAATATAGTGAAATTGATATAACACAAATTGAACTTGGGGGAAAGTAAGGTAGTTTTTCAGTCCATCCAAAAATGTATGTGGTAATGCATATTACTATTATGTTTTTGAGTCTTTTTTAAAGGATGATTGGATTTCTTTATTATAATTGTGCAGTACCTGTTTGCAAAGCATGAAGACACACCCCTCTGAGAGATACAACTCACATCTACTGTTTCTGAGACAAACTGCAAAGAACTGATTGTGGGACTCATTGTCATCATCTAGGATAATCCTAGAGCACTTCCACACAGAAAATATGTTAAAGAGTGTAATGTAATGGTTTTCCTTCTATCCTTACTGGAGGTATCTGTTTCTCAAAACTGAAAATGGATAATTGAAGTGCAAATCAGCAGTAGAAAATGCATGATCAACACTGAATCTTTACTACTTCATGTTTTGTTTGACTATAGCTGTGGTTAGTGAAAGTACCTTTAAAAAACTCAGGAGAAACAATGCATTTGTACTTTCTGCTGTTAATACATCTATGGGCTAGTATAAATAAATGGGTAGTGAGACAAGACTCATTTTCACGGTAGTATGATTCACTTCTACAGCCTTTCTAGCAAAAAGAGAGACTAAATCATCTTTATTTTCTGTGCGTTCTCTTTCTTTTCTTTACCTTCCAAAATTCTATCCACTGTTTTCATTGTATTCTTTGCTCTAGTTTAGCTTTCAAGCATCTCTTCACTGGAAAAAAGGAAATGACCATAAAAATGAAAGACTATCCTTGGAAATATTTGGGGCAGCTGGTGAGGACATTCTCAGTAATTAGGAATTGGACAGTGTTGCTACATAGGACATCCTGGTGGATACTCAAGCTTTAAATAAACTAATTTGAGGGCACAGTATGTATTGGCCATCAAAGAACCAGTCTCTCATGAAGATACAATACACAGCACAGGCGAAGTTTTTTCACCATTTTTTGACATTTGCAGAAGTTAATGACATGTGTCAGGGATGAATCTCACCATATTTTCTCTGCTGTTGCCTTTCACAACCTTCTCATTCTCGGGGCCACCACCTGATGAAGCTAGAATTTGGTTTTGTTTCCCAGACAAGGTAAACAGAGCACCAGGCACAACCAGTAGGCTACTGGTGTGTACAGTAATTCTCTCTACCCACTAGACTAAAATGTGGTATTTGGGGCTGAATCCTGGGGACCTGTTTAAACTGTGGGGGGGGGGGGTAGCACAAAACCTTTGTTTACCTTAATCTTCATTTTTTATTTTGCCACCTGCTTGTTCTGTGAAAATCCAAGAAAATAGGGCTCATTTTTTTTTGTAGCGCTCCCCTGCTTTCCTACTGCCTAGAACAGTAGCTGAAGAAGATGTACAGGCTTTGGCTTCAACCATCAAGCCATATTCGACTGCCAGAGTCAAGTACCTGGAGGTATTTGCATCTTCTGATATCACTGGTGAATGTAACCACTTCTCCAATTCATTAACATACATTCTGCACTATGCTTTCTTTCAATTTTAATTGACTTTATTGAGGTACACTTAGTATACAGAAAATTACACATATCTAATGTACACATTTAGATGAGTTTGGACATATGCCTACATCCATGATATCCTCACTACAAACAAGGTAATAAACCTATCTGTCACCGCCAAAAGATTTGTGTCTCTTTGCTTTTTTTGTGTGTACATGGTAAGAACGTGAGATCTGCCTCCTTAGCAAGTTTTTAAATGCACAACAGAGTATTGTTAACTGTAGGCTCTATTTTGTACAATACATCTTTAGAACTTATTCATCTTGTATAAATGTAACTTTATACCCATTAATCAACTCCTCATTTCCTCCTCCCCCCCATCTTTTCAAGTTGAACAAGTAATCACAGTGCATTATAATACTGTCCCTGCCTATTTCTCTACACTCATCTCTCATCTATTTGTATTGATTGACTTTCTTCTGGTACACTGGCCTCCATTTCACCCAACACCTCAAGCCCATTTTTGTATGGCTTGATCTTTACACTTGCTGTTCCTCTTGCACAGAGAGCTCTCCTGATCACATTTTACATTTCATGTTTCTTGTCTCAACTCAAATATCATCTTTTCAAAAATTTCTGACTATGCTTACTTAAAACTAGCCCTCAAAGACATTTTCTTTCACTTCACGTCATTCATTACTTTCATAGATTTCATCACAGGGTAATATTATTGTCATTCTTGTCTATTGTTTAACTATTTATCATCTATCCCTCTAAAATATATTCTACAGGTATATAGGAAACTAATATTTATTGTTTTTTGTTGCAGCTACAATGCACAGAGCATTCTTGGCACATTTGTATAATGTTGTTCTGTGAGCAACAAATCAAATGAAACAAAGTTAGAAAAGGTCTTTTCTAAGACCAGGGAGCTTCCCTGAAACCTTCTATATTTATCGTGGATGGTGCCTCCTCTGGTCAATATAATGCCCCAAATAATATAAACAGACCTCTCTAAGCTTCACTTGATTTCCAGGTAAAGTTTGGATTCACTTTCAAGTCTACCCATTAGACTGACTTTTTTTATACTGGTGATGTTATAAATTCATTCACTGTGTAATTCAACAAAGTGGTCAAGGTTGAGCATGCCATATCTTTTGGAAATTATGCCTCAAAGCATGAAGTGGTCCTTACTGTGATCAGTCATAGCAGATATTCACTACCCAAATCTCTTGGCAATTAGAGATTATGATTTGATTCTAGAATTGTTCATTGATCTTTTCACATTATCAAGGTACTAATATGCTTTCTGTTTTAAATACACCAAATTATATCCATGAGAACTATACTTTCTAATGCAATGTTATCTATAATTATATTATCCATCATGCTTTTTCAAAAAAAAGTATATACTCCATTACAGTGCATGGACTTAGTTTTTTTTTTTTTTTTTTTGGCAAGTTAAAAAAAAGTGGAGGGAGTTCTATTTGTAGTAATTTTTAATAGGTATCCAGGTTTAGTAAAAAGGTAGACTTTAGTTATCACATTTTTCTGCTACAAAGACCAAATAATACTTAAATGTTCACTGTTTAAGTTGTTAAAAGAAGAATGACCTTGAGTGTTTCCCAAGGCTAATGAGAATCAGGCATTTGTTTTTTTGGTAATAAATTTCTATTATAGTTAGCATTATGGTTTTCAAGATTTTTTGCATTTTAGGGGAAGAATACTGAATATGGGTTCTACACTTGGGGATTTCTTAAAGCTGAATGACAAAACAAAGTAGAAGAATACAAAATAAATTAATATAAAAACAAATCTAACATTGATAAATATCAATGAAGTCAGTATAAAGTAAGAGCTACTACTAGATTAGAATTACTTTGGAAAATCTGAACATAACACTTCCCATATTAATAAATATTGTACAATCAATTCTTCCTATTCTGTGAGAATTTAGATGCGGAACAAAATGAAATTTATCCTCCAGAACATTTTGGTAGGCATTCAGATGCTTTTATTGATTCCAGATAAATAGGAGTATCAAATTCAAATATCCAATAGACCACTGGACTAAGGCCAAAGTCTTGTGTTTACCAATTTGTATGTCAGCTAAATTCACTCTGTGGTATGACCATAGAATACACTGGAGCTCAGACTGCACACACTATTTTTTCCTCTAGCAGCTATCTTATGAATATACCTCCTGTTTTTTTAAGAATGTCTAAGCAAGAGAGTGATTTTAGAAAAACATAAATCTCTCATATTATGATTCCATTTAACATCTCATCCTTTTAAAACACATATCCCTTTAGTCAATGCCTGCATTGCTCACTCCTGAAAAAGAATGGCAAATTCAGCCCCTTGCAAATGTATCAAGTTGTGAATTCCTAGTGCATTTATAACAAAGTTTTTCAACAGTAGCACTGTTGATATTTTGAACTGAATAATTCTTGGTTGTGGGAGGCCATCCTGTGAAATGTAGGATGTTTAGCAGCATTCCTGGCTTCCATCGCCCAGTGCCAGTAGCAATGCCCCCTGTTTAGTTGTAACAGACAAAAATGTCTTGAGACAGTGCCAAATGTTCTCTGGAGAAGGAGGAGGAAAATTGTCCCCAATTAAGAACCACAAGATTGCAACATTGCCTAGAATATTTATATTTAGATGAATAATTTAATTAAGCACTGAAAGAAAACCCTAAGCAAAATGTGCACATTTAAAAAAAAAAGAAGAAGACTGAAATCAGCACCTGGCTAAAGCCATGAGAAGAAGCATGCCTTAAGCATATGTTTGCTAATTAATTTGTATGCAAGCTTACAATGGAAGCCAATATTTTTATAAGATATTTTTCTGTTTTTCCATTTTTAAGCTATTTTCATAAAAGCTTGAAGTCCGAAATGACCTCAGAATTAATCTAATCCAAATCAGTAATTGTCTAAATGCAAAAAATGAGTCATTATCCCCCAAAGGTTCATACTAGCATAGCTGATCCAATAATCCTAAACGCTAGACTCCAGTCTCACACCAAATTCCCCAAAACATTCTGTATACCCTCAAGCATACACTTAGGCTCTCTCCAGTAATACACTGAACTGAAACTTGGGAAAAATATTGAAAAGCTCCTTTACACTAAAGTGCGTGGTTGCTATGACTTAGTAAGTTCTATTTTGTATTAATGGCACAGAGATGAGCTGGAGAAATTGACACAAGGTTTTAGGTCGGAGAAGGCAGAGGCAAGAAGGCTTAGGTTAGGAGGAGCTCAAAAAGTCACTTTCTACAGCTGATTGACTTTGGTGTACCTCAAAAACTGGTACAAGAGTGTAAAGCAATTATATTCAAAAAAAAAAAAGTCACTTTCAGTAAATAGCATACAGTATATATTTACTAGAGGTTTTATCCTGACTCTGTCTAACCATCTATCTTTATTTTCACCTTGGTTTTCATTGAAATGCATGAACTCAACATACCTTTTCTGAAGAAAGAAAGTCTTGGTTTTTGGTTTGGGGCAATAATGACATTAAAATATCATTTGTGGTCTTTTTGATGACAGTGATCTTGGCTTCTTTGAAATTTTTCAATACTCACAAAATTCCCCCAAATTAAAAAACGAACAGGTTGATACTAATTTAAAATATGAAAAAATACATATGTTGATGTAAGTTGGTTAATGAAATTAATTGATTATTTGAAATAAAATTGGATCCTGATAGCCTAAGGATGTCAACATAAATTCCAAATGATATAAAGAGTAAACATATATGCAAGTTGCTAAGAGAGTAAATCCTAAGAGTTCTTATCACAAGGAAAAATATTTTTTTCTTTTTCTTTTCTTTTGTATTTATATGAGATGATGAATGTTCACTAAACCTATTGTGATAATCATTTCATGATTTATATAAGTCAAATTATTATGCTGTACACCTTAAACTTACTGCTATATGTCATTCTTCAATAAAACTGGAAGGAAAAAAACAGTAGAAGTGAAAATAGTGTTTAATAGTTTTCAGATTGCAGAATGAAAACAACCAAAGAATAGAGAAATATCTAACTATAAATTAATGGAAGATGTTACAAAGGAATAATTAAACAACCATTTCACTTGCTCCTTATGTTAGGATTATATATCTATACCCTTTGCCATGCACCTCCGAAGAGAAGTTGTTGGGTTAATATCACTTAAATTCTCACCTCACTCACTTTCATCCTGGCCATGTAACTTGTTTAGGCCACCTGACTGGCAGACCTAGGAGCAAGAAAACTACTAGGATTTTGTTTGGTTTTGTTAACTGACAATGTAAGCTTTGGCTATATTTCCATATAGACATCAATTTCATATCAGCAGAAAAAAGAGATGACTTTGGTACTTTTAGGGAGATATTTGGAGAAAAAACATGAGACAATTTAGGATCCTAATAGACTCTAAATCAAAATGAATCGAAAGGTAGTTATAAAAATATCAAATCACAAATATATATAAGGCATTTTTAAAAGGTCTTTAAAGAAAAATGTAATACATTAACTAAGGAAGATAATACATGTAAAAGCTATAATAATAACAAACTTACACATTTTAAGACAATGTGCACATTTGGAAAAAATACATGCAAAATATATGATAAAGGATTTAAAATCTCTAAGAGACTTTGCAATCTGCACAATGCACTTTGGAAAGTTAATAAGAAAAAAACAGTGAGGACCACAATGAAAAAACATAAGTAAAAAGTGAATAGGCAATGCCCAAAGGAAAGATAAGAATCATTATATATTTGTCATATATATTTGTCATTATTTTTGCTGAGAAGTCTATTTCAAATAGCCTTCCAACACTGATTGAATGTCCTGCTTTATAATTCCTGACTCCCAAGGAAGAATTCCAAAGAAGAGATTTCTTAGCTTCCTCTGCAGTTAGGAAACCCACATGTGAATTTGGCTCCACAAACTTGACACATCGAAATTCTAAATGATACATAAATGGTAGGAGGAGTGGCTGCAGGCAACAGAACTTCAGAGCAACAGAAGAAATGTACAGCTGATGGCTCAGAACAAAAAATCCAACTGAAATTAAAAATGAAATTTTATCATCCCATGGTTTGCAGTAGCAAAATAGCTAATTAAATTATGACCTGGAGTAAAATGCCCACTGAGCCACAAGACTTTGGGGGATCAGGTGGCTGTTCTGAGAGAAAAATATTAAAGGGCATGAGGAATGTGTAAACTGTGAAGATGCGCTGGTTGTTTCAAACTGTGCTGACAGCTTGAAGGAAACAAATAACAAGTGTGAAGCCCTAAGTCTTGGCTTAAGGCACAGAGAGAAACCAGGGGAATTCTATGACTGATGAAATAATCTTGTATCATCTACAACTGTGGACTTAACTCAGAGCTCCGAACTCAAAAGTTTGACTCTACCATTTATAAAATTTAAAAGTTTGTTGCATACACAGTTTCATTACTACCACAGTATAGGCAAGTTAGTAAACTGATTGAGAACAAGAAAGATTCTGAATGCTGGAACAAGAAAACGTGGTAGGATCCAGATGGCTCAGTGTTCCCCAAACTCCCAAACATCTCTGAGTCTTCCCTGTTAGCAGAAGCAGCCCTTCCTTCCAAGTCTAAGAAAGCCTGTTTTGCTTTTGTTTAAAATCCAATGACAACCTCATCTGAGAGCGTTATCTTACCAGGGATAACTCTTCTTTTTATTCCCATCCTCCACCACTTCTAATTAACTCCTGTTCTAAATTAGAATCAGAACTCAACATGCCCCAGGGACACAATTACAAACTCAGATTCTAGAAGAGATGATTAAGCATGAAACCATTGTAATAATTTTGGATTTGTATCAGCAAAAATCTAGAAAATATGTACAGGAATACATTTTGAAAGTACCAAAGCAGGGACTGCAGAACATAATTTGAGAATGCAACATTCATTAATATGGGTGTCCTTCCCATAAATTTAGAATTGTTGTGCTAACATCAGCACATGATAATGGGGTTTGCTTTGTTGCTTGGTTTGCTAATTAAAATGTGGACTTAATGAAGACTCTGAGATACCCCAAACTCTTTGGTATTTTGTGTATAAAATGATTCATTTAATTAAGGAAATGAGAGTGGTAGGCATGGCTGTATCATGTGTAATTCACTCAACCTATTCTTTACATCTCTTAAGAGAGGACGGCAAATGTTTTCTATCCTGTGTATTCAGAAATACATGGATGATAGCACATCAGCATCTTTAAAAAGTATTGTAGAGGTTGTTCTGTTATCTAGAAATGCTGCAAAGAGATTTTGCAGTAAACAGGCTCCCTTATTCTATGGGGAGAAAGAGATCTTTGGGTTTTGAGACCAAAAATAGTATCAGTGAAAACCATCAGATGCAAAATGTAATTTTTGTAATTAATAGTGGTGCCACAGAAGAATATTTTTTTTTCCAATGGCTAGTTGATCACAGATCTCTGGAACTGAAATATATATATACAGAACTCTAAGGTCTACACAATTTATATAACAGGAAGACCTTGTGGTTGGTCAAGCAGAAAAATGATGCCCCAACTACAACAGAGATGTATAGTTCAGCCAAATTCCAGACCTGAGTCATTTCAAAGATTCAGGGCCTGGTGAATGATGAAGTATTTAAGTATATCTGAGTGATAAACATGGTAACAGCACAAATATCTTCTCCCTAGCTTTTCCAAATGAGACTGTGGTCATTTTCTGTGTTAACTATGAACTATGGGGAAAGAAATAGCTGGACATTTTGAGAATGATGATAAAAGTTTCAAGCTAATGAAAATACCTTGCAACCCAAAAGATTTTCTGATGCACTGGCTGGAAAGGGATAAATGTATTAAAGTGGACTTCTGATCTAATTTCACTTCATGATCAGCTCAGCAAGGCCTCCAACCTCACCCAAGTGCGATGTCCAGTTTTTAGGCACTTTAATTGGAATAAACATGCTCAGAAACTGGAAGAAAATCCCCAACAGCTAGTTAGCATTCATTCCTTTACCATTTTCTTAATCTCATATTTAGATTTTTATATTCCACTCCTACCTTCTCAGCTCATGTGCCTCAAGCAGAGACTTCACCACATCCAAATTTATAAATTCCAGTAATCCCCTGTCCCTCGTTCCTGACTGACTCAAGCATAGGATCCTGAAATGATCTCATCAGTTGTTCTCAGTGATATCTCTGGTTGATAGACCCCAAAGGTCTTATCACTGGAGGGATTCAAAACTGTGAATGCAAAAGAAGAGAAACAGAAGGAACCTGGGTCCTTGACAAGAACAGAATGCCTATACTAGGCAACTGTAAAGCTGACCTGTCTCTGGTCTTCTACTTTACTGAACTGATAGCTTTCCTTAAAGGTCTATTAAGACTCACTAACTGGAGGTTTACTAAAATTTTCAAAGAAAATCATTTTAACTTCCTGTGACAAGTTGTGGATGTATAACTGGAAATACAATAGTCTTTGTTGGTTTAGCTCCATATAAAACAATGTATTTTTTTATGTATGAAATTTTTCCTTTGTTTTCAAAAAATTCAAAACATTTTGTTGATAAGAAAGCAATTTTTTCATTAACCAAAAAGAATGCTGGTCATCTTAACATAATACTTTGAGTCTGAAAAAAAATATCATTAATAACTTGGCAAGTGTAAGATTTCTCTAAATAAATTTCCAGCTATGATGACATTTAATGTTCATTTCAGTGGGATTAATACTTTCTAAGAATTTACCATCTGAATCCCTGAGGATGTGTTTTGATACAGGTAATATTTACCTCATTAGAACTAGTAGTATTAAGATTTATTCCCAGGAAATTTCATGAAGGTTTTCAAATTTATCAGTAGACTTATTTATTAGTATTTTGTCATAATTTTAACCACAAATTTTATCTGGCCAACAGTTTAAATCCTACAACTTCATTAAAATGATTCATATGTCTAATAAACAATGCCAACTATTTTAAGGTAAATAATTTATGCTTACATTTTCTTCCTAAAACTAACATGTTCACACATAATTTATATTCTATTTCATAGAAGAGGGTATAATTCACATCTTGCTAAAATGTGCAAATGGGTGCTTAGTTACCTCTTCTGTGTTCTTGTCCTTTTAATCTAAAGATACAAGATAGCACTTATAAATATTTAAGGATTAGGAAATTCATATCACTATTTTATATAACTGATCTCACTGATTCAAAAATAAACTCATGTTCTGAGTTATTTTTAAGTTTGACTTTTAATACTGAACAATCCTATAGAACATATTAAGACAATAAAGAATAACAATTATAAAAATTAAAATTTTGACAGAGGGCTTTGAAATTTGCAAATAACTTAAAATTAAATAAAGTAATTATTTTATCAAATACATATTGAGGATGATTAAGATGATAGGAAATTTATCACTGACACTACAAAATACCTCTAAATACTTCCAAATTTGTCATTTAATTTCAGTATAAAATAACTTCTACGAAGGAACAAGAAACCTAATTAAAGAAAAGGATATATTCTTGTAGATACTGAGTTCCATGACTATGAATAAATATTTGATTAAACTGCTGTAATACTCAAGCATTACTTAAGATAATTACGCAATAGAATTTTCTCCTCTCTGATTCTATAAAATGGCCAGCACTAGTTAATCGACCACTTGTTTAATAAGTTAGATGGTTATCAGTTAGATAGAACCAGCACCGCCTTGAAATCACTATGTCAGAATAAAATTAGGCCAGAGTTTAAAAGATATAGTTAATACAATTTTAGAAATTCAATGAAAATATAAAGTTCAAAAACCTAAATGTTTCTTGTTTATCCACTTAATATTTGTGCATAAAAACTATATAGTCATATGAGTTTTAATAGTGATATTTAAATTATTAATTAAACATCATGTTAATTGAAAGGATTTTAAAACAAATGGTTATGAAGCTCTCGGCAACCAGCTTTACCATTTGTCTCCTAAACTGGTTTGAACTTTTGCTTCATAACAAATCAGACTTCAGTAAACATTCCTAAGAGTGCAGTTTCCAGAGACCCAGAAATTATTGCCATCATGTCTATGTTAAATTACTTTAATCCAATATTATCCAAAATTATGCTTACAGTAATAGTTTATTTTTCTGAGATGTGCTCTTAAATGAACAGATGATGAATCAACTCATGATCTACACATAATGGGGGGAAAACACTGAGACTGAACACTGGTGAATTGCAGGATGTAATCTACCTTTATAGCAATTGAAGGAGAGACAGGTAAAATCACAAAACATTTTTGAAAATGGTATACAGAATGGAGGTGGGGGTGGAGACAAACTAATTGCTAAGATCCTGGCTTAGTCTTTTGGGCTGCTATAACAAAAATGTCATATGGGTGGCTTAAACAACAAACATTTATTTCTTATAGTTCTGGATGCTGGAAAGTCCAAGAGCAAGGAACCTCTAGATGGCCATTTTCTTGCTGTGTCCTCACATGGGGAAGGGGCAAGGGAGTTCTCTGGGGTCTCTCAAATCCCATTCATGAAGACTCTACCCTCATGATCTAGTCACTTCCCAAGGCCACACATACAAATCCCTTCACATTAGGGATTAGGTTTCAACATAAATTTGAGGGAGATACAAGCATTCAATCTATACAAATCTAAACATTCAGTCTTACAATTCTAAAACTGCATGGCTCTGTGATTAAAACTCCCTTTACAAGGTGGCCAGCTGGGTTTATAGGTACCTTGATGATGATGAAATAATGCAATGCCCTAATGAATCTTCTCAAAGAGTTCTAAATCCTCCTATAATCTGAATCATACTCAATTATTATATTTATAGATAATTTTATATGCATATGCTTTTTAAAATTTATAATCATAAATTCATTGTAATTTCTTATTTATCTTTTTATTCACCTCCCCTCAACGCCACAGCTAAGACAGAATATAAGCTCAATAAATGACTTGGGATTGATTTACTCCTACCTCCTTAAAAACAAACAAACAAACAAACAAACAAACAAAAGTGTAGCGAATAGCAACTTGGGACAGTTTTTACACATCCTGACAGGAACTTTGATATTTTGACTTCCTCCCACATCTAAAGAGAATAAGACTGAGCATGTTAAATTCAAATAAATTTCACTGAGTACAAAGGGTATACTCTTCCATTGTCAATGACTTTAACCCCTACTCCTGCAAAAAAAAAAAAAAAAAAAAGAATTCACTAAAAGGATTAATATTTTTAAGCATCTGGAATTCTTCCCAGATGAAAACTGTTCACAACTTCAAAAGTTATAAATATTTCTCCTTTATGTCTTTAAAAAGAAAAAAATCTGTGTTAATATTAGAATATATATCAGAATATAAGAGGTTATAATATTGGTAATATTGTATGTTAAAATCTGGGATGTGAATTGGTATATAGAAAGCAAATTATTATGTTTCATGCAGAAATAAAATTTTATAATCTTGTATAGGTAATCATAAGTACTTTGGAAAAAAAGGAGAATCTCACATTTCTTCTCAATAATATGCATGGAGAAAAGGTACACACATCTGGAATGCTCAAAAATGGTTTAAAAATTTGGTACAGCTTCTAAAAATGCATTATTATTGTCCACACATTCAAGTATGGTTATGCTAATGCCTGAATTTTAAATATAGCAAATACTGCAACAAAAATTCAAGTAACCAAAAACCATATTTTACCAGACATGTTAGTAAGGCAGCATATTTGCTTCAGAAATCTCTCTCTAATAAATCAAAATATGACTCACTTCAACCCTTCTTTTTCTTCTCCTTCTACAAACAACCACCATCAATAAGTTGGGGGTGTGTGTGTATGTGTTTATACACATTTTTTTTCTATTTTTTCCAAAATGTGTGTATCAAAAAACAAAATATAATTTTCTTTTGTATTCTTTCTACTTACATAGTATCACACTGGGCTTATTTTTGTGTGTTTGTTTCTTAAATCTTTGTTACCAGTGAGGTTCGTTCATTAAAAAGCACACTTTTAGCAGTAAAGTGAATACAGTATACTTACATGTATCAACATAGACAGTTTCCAAATAGTACACTGCAACTTCTTTCCTTTTCAATCTTATCTTACTACCTCAGACATACAGCTTTTATTTCTCACAGATGTTAATATACTAAATTTTTATCACAGTATACACAGCAACAGTTTTTCTAATATTCTTGAATTTAGATTTTTTCCTATTGTCCTTTGATCAAACAGCTCAAAATGCAGCAATTTATTTACATCTACTACATTTTAACAAAATTATGAACATTACAAGAAGATTTCACATTATATGATATAGTCATTTTTTAATAATCAAGCCTCCAAATATATTGAGAAAGAATAGTATTAAAAAGCAAGTTCTTCATTTTGTTTAAAATGAAGAAGCTTTATTTACAGACCAGTTAAAATAAGAAAACACCTTGCATAAGACAAAACATGATCATCTCAAAATCTGGCCTTTGTATAAAGGAAGGTCTCTGAAAATGAAGAAGAACATTAACACTGCATTTGATTTTAAAATCATATAAATCCAACTATTTTTTAAGGTGAGTGGTAAGGACAAGATATATACTTGTCGAAGCTGTACTTTTCTGACCTTTATATATTGTTTAGAATTACTCTAGGTAGTCAACTCTGAATATGATAGTTATATATTATCAGAGTTAAGGGACAAAGTAAGTTTTATTTTTTCTCTCCTCTCATTGCCACAGTTTTGTAAATGGTCCTTGTACCAGTCAGTATTCATATTAGACATAAAGAATGTTGACAGAAGAGGCACAGACAAAATATACAAATCCCATAAAGCAGCAATCAATTCAACTGCCTGACTAGCTCTGGGCAGTTTGTTTCAACTTTTGAAGGTTTATGGGAAACTCTGTTTTAGTTTCATCCTATTGTCAAGGTCTAGCTGCCAGCATAATATACAAGACATTTGGACCTATCAGCATTTGACTTAATATTTTGAGGTTGAAACTGGGATATCTGCCAGCATGCAGCAAATATTGGTAGCCTTGATGAATTCAATTCAGGAATGAGCTCCTTCATCTGCTGTCTACTTAAGGAGTGTCAGAACTGCCAGGTCATGGGAGCTGCTCCTTGGAGGGTCCATAAGTACCCTTTCTGCTCACCCCTTGCCCAGAATACTGATGTGTGTCAGAGCAGCAGTGGGGAGAAAGAAAACCAAAGAAGTGATCTAGTCTCCCTGAAATCTCCAGGATTGGTTGCCATCTAGAAACGCAACAGAACCCTCATATCTATTTATTTATTTAAGCATTCAACCAATGCATATGGATTAAGAGGACACAGAACTAAACAAATCAAACAGTATTCTGGGCCAGCACTGAGCTTACAGTTTGTTGGAAGGATTTAAACAATAAACACAGCAGAAACAAAATAAGCAAATTCACTGTCAGCAAGAAGTTTGATTTCTTTAGGAGGTTATCAACAATAAGCATATGGAATAAGTAAAATATTAGTATATTGAGTGTGAGAAGTGCTTAAGAAACACGAAAACTGGAAAATGGCACAGGGAGTGTTGAAGGATTTCTATTTTAATTAGGGAAGTCAGGGAAAGCCTTCCTGAAGGGGTCATGTTTGAGTAAAGACCCAAAGGAAATGAGGCATATATGTAAATGTATATGTACAGATGTATATGAAAATATTCTCATGCAGGAGAAACATCAAAATGCAAAGGGCTCACCTAAAGCAGGAACATGATAGAATGTTAGAAAATTAGCTAGAAAGCAGGCTGGCAGAAGTGGTGTGAGCCTTGGGAGAGTAAAAAAAGATGAAGTTGAAGAGGGAATGGGGACCAGAAGACAGAGGATTGTCACCAGCTCTTGCAAAGTCTTTGGCTTTTACACCAAGTGAGATGTTTGCACAGAATAATGTCACTTCCTTGGGCTGAGAATAGGTTGATGTAGGGCAACAAGGAGAAACAAGGAGACCTATTTGAAGGTTAGTTAGACCTACTTGAAGGTTATTCAGTCAGGATGAAGACTCCAGAAAGTATCGGCACAAACTCAAATTCAGAAGTCACAGCTGACCTTTGACTGTGAATATATTCACTTGATGTGGTGGCCAAATTTCTGGACATTGTGGGCAAGAGTACACACAGTGGGTCCAGAAGATATCCATCATAAAGGGGCTGCGAGAATTTGCCAGGAGGGAGCAGAGAGGTGCATGAGGGCAGAGGGGACATTCTCCTAGCTAAGCTACATCAGATTCATTAGCTTTGCTGATATTAAAGGATCTGTTCTAGTCGGGGGCAAAATTTGGAATACATTAGTATGGATGGGAATGTGCAGAATCAGATATGTGCTTTAGCCAAATCACTCTAACTTCTGATTAGAGAATGGATCACCATGCCAAATCTTTGCCAGTTTTGACAATGATAATCATGATGTACTTCAAATCTGATATCAATTTTTGGATACAGACTCTGTTGTACTCCTCTCCAGGTCCCCAGGGCTTAAAAATTCTAGGACAGAAGAGGCATTTATGGAGGTGATAGTATGGTATCTCTCAATATTTTATGAGACACCAAACACTGCTTCACATATTTTAATGACAAAGAAATAAAAATACAGGTAGTTGGGGGAAAAACCCTTCTAATGTCAGGTTCACATTTTACCTACATATTTTTAAAATAAAATATTTGCTTGGAATCATTTCATGTTGTAGAACTCAAGAAGAAACAGAAATCATCTACTTTAATTCTTTAATTTCTAAAAGAGGATTCTGAGCCTAATAAAGTGTAAGTGACTTGCATATTTGACCTTAGTTCTGGCACTTTCTAGGGCATAAAAATGTGAGATAGCTTCAAAAAAGTGCTGTGCTTATAATGCCAAGTATATGGAAAAGAAGAAAAAGCAAAGAAAACTATGCCTCTGCCAGAAATGAGTATTATTTCATCTTTCCTTTGTGTCACACAGGAAGCAGGTATAGGACTGGGAAATAGACTGGCTCAGGACAGCGTCAGTGTTCATTCACAGCCAGCTCCAAGCCAGCGATTCCTAAAGATACAGGGAAGCCAGTCAGGCACACTCCTGATGGAGGGACTAGTTTTATTTAACAGTTTTGAACAGCTGGAGAGCACACAGCTAACGACCACTTGAGAATGAAAGTGTCTGATGATTGCGTATAAAATATGGCATGCAATGAGGAGAAAAGGTAATAACAATATACAACAGAACAAATGTGCAGTGACAGTTCCAAATGTGTAAACTGCATAACAAATTTTAAGAGAGAACCCTCGTTGTGATGTGCATTCTTATAGCAGGATATTTCTTTCAAATCAGGAATAATTTAAACAATCAAAGAAATTTTCTCTTTTCAATCACCTCAGAGCTACATGGATAGAAAATGATGCAAAGTTAGCAGAAGAAAATCAGAAAACCCCAAACAGAGAGATTTGCAGGTCTGGCAGGAGTTTTTTTAACAGCACTTAAGCATCATATGAACAAAAATATTTATGAGAGGTAACAGCCCTCTGGTCAGAGTATCTCTACCTTACAGAAAAGGAAAGCTATCAGAAACAAAGCAAGCAGAAGGCAATGCTGAATTCCAAATGTAACTGCAGGGAGAGCTGCACTTTTAAATAATGGCATATGTGTTTTTAGAGATTTGTCTCAAGGCTCGTGCCTTTTTTTTCTCCTTCACACAATTGTCAACTACATCAGTGATGAAAATGAAAAATGTATCACTCAAAACTCTTTTTTTGCATTTTCTGAACTGTACCTTATACAGTGAGAATGAAAGTTCTTTCCCTTTTTTTCCTAAGAAATATATTTCTATAACATTTCTTCACTATCAAAGTATAGCAGCAAGTTGAAGGAAAAAAAAAAAAAAAACCAAGACATAGACAGATAACCACACAGCAACCATTTTGGGGGGGAGCTTACTAGGTGCTCCAAGGTATAGTAAGAGACAAAAACCCAACCATAAAGAAGCCGTGCCCCGTTGTGAGAAATAAATCACTTTTGGACCAATAACACTATCTTCTCTGCATGGTTTCCTCCACAGTACTTATTACAATCAGCAATATTAAATATTTCTGTTATTTAGATTTTTATCATCCGAACACCACTCTAGAATATAAACTCCATAAGTTCACAGATTTTAGTCTATTTTACATACGGATTTTTTCCACTGCTTCAACAAATATTTAAATGGATCAATAAAAAGTACCAAATATTGCTGAAAATTGTTTAAACAGTGAGTAAACAACATAAACAAAGGGGGAGGAAAACCTAAATTCTGTGAGACATTTAAAGACAGCTATGATGAGGTGGCACATTAAAGACTAGGTATGGTGGTCACAGAGCTATGAGACTCCTATGTCAGTATACAAAATTGCATTGCTATTTCCATATTAATCACCACACAAAGGCAAAGTCTAAATCAGTTCATTGCATTCCTTGTCTCATTAACTACATCCAAAATGTTGTCATTTGGAAAGGAACTTAGAAGTCATCTCTATTAAATGCCCAATTTTTGATGAAAGTGAAATAAACTCAAGAGGTATTAAGGTATGTGTTAAAGAGTCCTTGATGGATGAAAAGGGCAGGACCGGGACCCATATTCTGAAGGCTTATGAACTTCCATGAACCACGTGCTTGAACGTTCTCACACAATGCTGACTGCATCACCTCAAAGAAATACAATAACACTAAAAAATGCTCACAGAAAGACAACTAACTGATCATTAAAGAAATGGAGCTACTTTGTATAGGAAGACCTTAAAGAGTAGAACCTTCAATCTGGAAATTCTGACATTGATTAAATCACGAAGAAGATGGATAGTATGAAAGCCAAGCTCTCCACACACTTCAATTATACCAAGTCTGAGGGCACGCTTTGAAGTTTAAAAGAGATAAATTTAGGACAAATAATGGGAAGTGCCATACTACTTTATTTATTAGGTGGAGTGCTCATGGAAGTAACAGGCTGAGAATGTAATAGGTTCATAAAAGCTTTAGATAAAAAACATACAATAAATCAATTCCAGACTATTCAAGGGAAGTGGCACAATATACCATGAATAGTGCTTTTATGTTTGCCAGAGTATAGGGCTCTCCTTGTTCTGTAGTTATACTCGAAGTGATTGAACTTGAGCATTTTCACACTGAAACTAAAGGACCAGGTGTCTTGATAACATGGGCTAAACAGCAAGAGTTGATGAGGCGTCATGCTCTATAGCTAACAAGCACTCAATGGCTAACTGTTGAACAAATTAATTTCCCACAGCCAAGGTAGAACTTCCAAATGAGCATTATGAAAATGTAATTATATATATTCACAAATGCACAAACATGAAAATGTACCAAAGGTTATCTTTACCAGAGAGGTATTCTAGATTTTGGTGCACAGAGCAGTTTGTTTTGAAGTCTCTCGGTGTTAGGGGATCTATCAAGTGCTCTCATGTCATGAGGTCCATCACATTTTAAAATGTTAATTGTAGCTGCAGAATAAAAATACCATCATTATATATTACTCTCCCTCAGTTATTTTTAAATTGCAACATTTTTACTAAATATTGAGAGATCATCTCAAATTTTTCATGGGCATTTATGTTGAATGATGTTCTCTTATCATGATACTTGCTGCTTCATTGATGTGAGTGACTTGTAGAATAATGTTACTGGAACATGTACAAACTAAGCATAAGAGCTTATGTACATTTTTTGTAAAATGATAAATATTTGTGTCTATAATACAACAGAAAAAGTAATAACGGCAAGCAAAAATCTCAAAACTAATAGCATTCACATTAATATTAATTTTATGCAACAGATTCTGTTAGTTCACCAAAACTGCTTGATAAGTGTGAATACAGCACCAAGAGTTAAAATGAAAATTCTTCAGAGATTAATACATATAGAGCAAAGTAAACTCCTGGTTCACTTTTCTCTAGGTGGCAAAATTTTCAAATAGTTCATATAATTCACTGTAACATCGTTTGAAGCTCATTTGGCAAAAATCTATAAGATATAAATTATTTCCACCTCTGTTCTCTTTTTAGAAACCTAAAGGTGGTATGAAAGCAACAATGATCACAATAGAAAAGTGGATCCTGAAATAACATGAGAGTTACTTGTTACAAGATAGCTGTTCACCTTAAATATATGATTATATGAAGTATAGTCACATGATCACATGAAAGCTCACAGTTTTCAAATTCACATAACCTGAATCAGGTTTGAGGAAAAACTGGTTCATCGCACAACTTCAACATGAATTTTTTAAAATATAAAATCCTTCTTATGATTAGAGCCATGTGGGGAAGAAATGTTATTGAGTATTTTTCTCATAATAACTATTCAGTTTTCTAAAATTTAGTGAGTAGTGTGTCTGCATACACAAACACTTGTTAGTTTGTTGTTGCTGGTTTTTTGTTTGTTTGTTTGTTTTCTGCATTATATAGAGACAAAGGGTCAACTTATGCTATGAAGACAAGATTAAGAGTTTGGAATCTTTCATTTTTCACATACTCAAGAGGATTCATGCTTAGTGACAAGCTTTTATAAAATTAATTTTTCTTTCAAAAATTAATCCACATTTATGATAATACTTTCCAACAAAATTATGTGTATACAATGAAAATGGTTCTCTGTCGACACATGAATCCCTTACCTCTGTTTCCAGAAGCAATTATTGTGACTATTTTCCTGTGTATGCTTGAAAAATATCTACGTACTTCAAAAGTATCATTACATGCCTTATTTATCCAACAGGGAGCATTAAAAAAAACTACTGTATAATGCTAAGAGAATGATATGATGTCCATTGAGGAATTTATGACTACTTTGTAAGCTATGGTTACTTTAAGGTTTTAAGTTGTTTTAGTGAACTTTTTCCTAACTACAAGGCAAGTCTTTCGTCATCATTCACAAATTTTGACAACACAATTGTACATGTTATTACAACAGTGCTTAAAATGACACATTTTTTACATCCTAAAATCCTACTTATTTTTTGGCCAATGTTATCTCATTGAAAGATAAGTTAAAATGTCATTAATAAATAGAAATTTTATAAAAGGGAAAATAGGAGTAGAAATAAATAGATGACACATCTTCTCCTCTCAGGAATGCACACGTGACTTACATAAATATGGGGCAGCGGTTAAGCACTAAAGGGCAGGGACAATATTATCAGAGTTTGCATCCTGGGTCTCTCACTAGCTTTGTGATTTGTAAAAGTTATCTAACCTCTCTATGCCCAAGTTCTCTCATTTATAAAATGGAGACCATAATATTACCCATTTCCTTTAACATGATGATTAAAAGAAATACTAGACGTAAATCATTCTGTACAGTGTCTAGCATTTAACAATCTCTCAATAAATAATAACCTTTATCATGGGTATTATCAATATTTAATCATTTGCTTTAAAACTTTGTAATAACAGAACTAACATCTCTTACTAATAAACAGTATTAGTGAAAGCATAACGACAGCTTTAATTATTATATTAAGAGTATGTACTGGGACTTTCTAGGTGGTGCAGTGGTAAAGAATACGCCTGCTAATGCAGGGGACATGGGTTCGAGCCCTGCCCTGGGAAGATTCCACATGCCACGGAGCAACTAAGCCTGTGCGCCACAACTATTCAGCCTGTGCTCTAGAGCCCGTGAGCCACAACTATTGAGCCCATGTGCCGCAACTGCTGAAGCCCATGCACCTAGGGCCCGTGCTCCACAACAAGAGAAGCTGCTACAATGAGGAGCCTATGCACCACAATGAAGAGTAGCCCCCACTCACTGCAACTAGAGAAAGCCTGTGTGCAGCAATGAAGACCCAACACAGTCAATAAATAAATTAAATTAATTAATTTAAAAAAGTAACTGATTAAAAAAAAGAGTATGTACTGTCCAACATATATTAGCACATTACATGTATTATCTCAATTAATTATAAAAAATAAAATCATGAAGTTAATATTGTCCGAGCTTTCATTTTATAGTAAGGAAAGCTTTGATTATTCCTCTAACACTGTAATAATAACACAGGAATGGGAGTTTTAAGATATAAGCTATACTTCATATTTTGCCAATGACTAGCTATAAGATTAAGAAGAAGTTGTTTTCTCAGGAAAAAAACATAACAAGACAGAATTTGAAATAAAGAACCCCAGTCACACAAATGAGCTTAGAGTGAAGGAGAGTTCAAACAAAACTGACACATCAAAGATGCTAATTCATTAGTGTGACCATCAGCAGTTTTAATAGCTTTGGACACCAGAACACTATGAGCACGCATAGACCGGAGAAAAATACATTTTCATCAATGGGAGAAAATTCTAGACAGCAATCAACCTTGAAGAACTATACATGAAGTGGAGGAAAATGACAGACATCAAATGGTAACTCACGGTGTATATGTATTTGAATGCACATATAAGAAAATTGCTAGGGATGGAGAATGGGCAGAATCAGACATGGCATTAAAAGCATAATTCCACTGGCACTCTCAGGTTGGTACCTCGGTGAGACAAGAGTTTTGGGTTGACTTTGAAGCATCTGGATTTACATTAACCCCACCATTTGAAGCATATAAAATGCTAAGAATAATGGTTGATTCTTTTTTTTTTTTTAACCTTATTTATACCAGTGAGTTCAGGGTAAAATAATACCTTTTTAAGTGAACTTTTTAAATGGTACCTTTTTACGAACTTTTTAATCACGTCTAAAACTCTTAACCTAGTATTCAAGTTTCTTCATAAATACAGTTTTCTCAGCATAAACCCAGCTTGGTTCTTTGGTGACCAACCAAATCCCCATGTTCCTTCTCGTCTCCGCTCCTAGTGATACAGGCTCTAGAGTATCTGCCCCATGCATACACTCTATACATCCGACAAGCAAAGGTCAAGTAACAATTTCATCTCCCCCATTACTTCAGCTTTCTGACTTATACTAATGAGTCCTAATACTTACTGGTTTAGAGTTATTTTAATGCTTAATTATATATACCACAGCCTGTGCTATTTTGTTTCTCAATTACAAAATGTCTCTTACTTGTTCTATTATACTCATCTTAGTGTACAACACAAAGCTCTCTATGTATGTGCTTAAACCAATAAATCGCTATAAAGCAAGAGTCAAAAAAGAATCAAATAAGAATCCTAATATTTCAAAATGAGTAGTGTCCCTTTTAACGTACCTGCTTTCAAAAATAAATTTTAAATGTACTTATGAAAATTTCCTTTTTAGAATCAGTTTCTGGGTTCAGACATAAAAACAGCATAGTAATTTCTAGTTACAATTATTTACCTGGTGTGCACACTCAAATCATCCAGCAAAAATTTAAAAATATATATAGCCATTCCTCTAATAATTAGTGATGTTGAGCATCTTTTCATGTGCCTTTTGTCCATCTATATGTCTTCTTTGGAGAAATGTCTATTCCGATCTTCTGCCTATTTTTTGACTGGGTTGCTTGTTTTAGATATTGAGCTGTATGAACTGTTTGTACATTTTGGAGATTAATCCCTTGTCGGTTATATCATTTGCAAATATTTGCTCTCATTCTGTAGGTTGTCTATGGTTTCCTTTGCCACGCAGAAGCTATTAAGTTTAATTAGGTCCCATTTTTTAATTTTTGTTTTTATTTCCATTACTTACGTAGACAGATCTAAAAAGATATTGCTGTGATTTATGTCAAAGAATGTTCTGCCTATGTTTCCTCTAGGAGTTTTATAGCATCTAGTCTTACATTTAGGTCTTTAATCCATTTTGAGTTTATTTTTGTCCATGATGTTAGAGAATGTTCTAATTTCATTCTTTTACATGTAGTTGTCCAGTTTTCCTAGTACCACTAATGGAAGAGACTGTCTTTTCTCCACTGTATTATATATTCTTGCTTCCTTTGTTGTAGATTGACCCTTAGGAATGTTGGTTTATTTCTGGGCTTTCTATCCTGTTCCATTGATCTATATTTCTGTTTTTGTGCCAGTATTTTTTTTAAATAAATTTATTTATTTATTTATTTATTTATTTATTGGCTGCATTGGGTCTTCGTTGCTGCACATGGGCTTTCTCTAGTTGTGGCAAGCAGGGGCTACTCTTCATTGTGGTGCACAGGCTCCTCATTGTGGTGGCTTCTCTTATTGTGGAGCATGGGCTCAATAGTTGTTGCTCACGGGCTCTAGAGTGCAGGCTCAGTAGTTGTGGCACATGGGCTTAGTTGCTCTGTAGCATGTGGGATCTTCCTGGAGCAAGGATCGAACCCATGTCCCCTGCATTGGCAGATGGATTCTCAACCACTGCAACACCTAGGAAGTCCCAACCATACTATTTTGATTACTATTGCTTTATGGTATAGCTCAACATTGCTAACTATTAGAGAAATGCAAATTAAAACTACAGTGATATACCACATCACATTGGTCAGAATGGCCTTCATCAAAAAGTCTACAAATCATTAATGCTGGAGAGGGTGTGGAGAAAAAGGAAACTTCTTACCTATGGAGAACAGTATGGAGGTTCCTGAAAAAACTGAAAATAGAGGGACTTCCCTGGTGGTCCAGTGGTTAAGATTCTGTGCTTCTACTACAGGGGGCAAAGGTTTGATCCCTGGTTGGAGAACTAAGATCCCACATGCTGTGGCCAAAACAAACAAAAAAATAAAACCTGAAAATGGAGCTACCATACGATCCTGCAATCCCACTCCTGGGCGTGTATAAAGAGAAAACAATAATTCGAAAGGATACATGCACTCCAATGTTCACTGCAGCACTATTTACAACAGCCAAGACATGGAAGCAACCTAAATGTCCATTGACAGATGAACGGATAAAGAAGATAAAGAATATTATTCAGCCACAAAAAAGACTGAAATAATGCCATTTGCAGCAACATGGATGGACCTAGAGATTACCATACTAAGTCAAGTAAGCCAGACAAAGGCAAATATCATATGACATTGCTTATATTTGGAATCTAAAAAAAATGACATAAATGAACTTATATGCAAAACAAAAAGACCCACAGACATAGAAAACAAACTTATGGTTACCAAAGGAGAAAGGAGGGGGGATAAATTAGGAGTTTTGGATTAACAGACACACACTATTATATATAAAATAGATAACCAACAAAGACCTAATGTATAGAACAGGGAACTATACTCAATATTTTGTAATAACTTATAAGGGAAAAGAATCTGAAAAAGAATACATATACACAGATACACATATGTCAATATGTGTGTGTATATATATGCAATATAACTAAATCACTTTGCTGTACACCCGAAACTAACACAACATTGTAAATTAACTATACTTCAATAAAAAAATAAATAAAATAAAATATATATGGCCATACCATAACTCCAAAAATTCTGATAAAGTAGGTCTGGGGTGGGCCAATTGTGAATGCTAAATGAGTAACAGTCAATCAATCAATCCATCAGGATGAGAAAAAAGCTGCTTTAGAGTTTGTATTTATAAAAAAGAAAATTACTCCAGGGTAAAGGAGAGATTCAGAATATTATCCAGTGAAAAGGAAGACACCTTTCGTGTTTTTAACAGTCATTTAAACTTTCAATTACTCTATGGTAGTAAATCTATAAAATGTAAACCATAATATGTGTTGTACTTATCTGATGCATGAATTTCCTTATCACATACCTGCTACTATGTTGGAGTTACTGAGCTAAGAGCTGAAGTTGTAGATAAAAATCAACATGATCCTGGTTTTAAGAAAGTGATTATATATATATATATATATATATATATATATATATATATATATATATATAAAGAAATAAGACAAACACACAAAAAAATTCAAGGCAGATGATTCCCCATGGTAAAGAGAGGTATAGATAAAAAGTTGTGAGTCTTCCAAAGCTAAAGCAGGAGAATGCAAGGAACAACTTAAGGAAAAAATAACTTTTGAAGCCTACCTAAATAGTATGAGTTTTACCAGGCAGAGTCTGGGGGCAAAGTGACTAATATAAACAAAGCTAGACAGATTAAAAATAATAATAAAATAATATATAAAATAAGGACAATCCACCTGAAACTGAGAGCTGGTCAACTTGTCTTTATTAAGAGGTAAATTAAGGGGTTTGGGCAGAGGGACTTACAATGATTTAAAAGAAGAAGGAAGAATTAGATCATATTAGGTTAAAGAATTTGGATTTTACCTGCAAGTAGCAATAATGCTGGAAATATTTATTAGGGATTTATTAATTACAAAACAAAAACAATTTTACTCAGTGCTTTATAAGTATAGTTTCATTTAATCCTTTCAGCAGGTTTAAGAAGTAGCCATATTACCCCATCTTCCAGACAAGAAAACTGAGGCTTAGCTAATTTAAATATCTTGGCCCAGATTCCCAAGCTCTTTCATGACAGATGTAATACTCTATGTAGATCTGCTCAACTCTGGAGCGAGAACAAGTTACCACTATGTAGCAATATCTCTCAAAATGGACTTGTGCAGAAAAAGCTCTGAGCTAATGAGTGACACAAAGTGTCACAGCTTTAAGGGTTTAGCTCTAATCTCAGCCCTGAAGGAGCCAGTTCTTGGTCTCAAACATTGGCATATACCCACATCTTTAACGTCACAGTACCCTCTGTTGACACCGTTGCTTGCAATTATCAGACTATACTCTAACTTCTGTTTTGGTTGTCTCCTGTAAAAGACCAGAAGGCATTTGAGGTTAAAAGTTTAAATATGACTTATTTTCCATCACATCTTGGTGCCTGACATACTGCCTTCTCCATAAGGGAAAATCAAGAAGTATTATTGAATGAATAATTATATGAAAAAGTAAATTAAGAAAAATATACTTTAGGAACAGTTAGAGGGGAGAGAAGATCAGCTAGGAGGTTTTTGGGTGTGCAGAAAGCTATGTTTCTTATTTCATTAATTTCAACTCTTAGAAACCAATAAAATAAAACTCACCTTTCAAGGCCCCCTTCATCTTCCCCAGGATTAAACTGCCATGCCCCACCCCATTCCCCTAAAACTTCATTCATCCTACAAGCAAAACACTAATTTACAATGTAGTTACCTTTAAATGTTGCTTTTTCCTACTGTTTTCATCTCATTGACGAAGGGACCATATTATCTACAACTGTATCTCAAGTTCCTAGGAAACTCTATAATATATATTAAGAACTCTAAAACATGATTGAATTGTGAAGGAAAGATGTAATTTTAATCTCTTCTGAAGTATCAAGTTAGAATTTTAAAAAGACCGATTTTATATTTGTTATACACTTAGAATTAAAAGGACATGTCCAATAAGCATATTTGTAGGGGGAAGAGTTAAGATTATAGACAATGCATTTTGAGCTCTAGGACAGTGAAGAAATTTTTAAGAAGTTTAAAAATGGTCTCAAGATGATGGTTAATTATGGAAGTCTCCCTTATCACTCGAGGCTAAATTATCTTGGGCAAATAGGTATGCTATGTTTAGACTAAAATTGAGAAGAAACTAGAAATTTCTAGGTAAAAGTGTCTTGGGTTATTTCTTGGTTTTTACTCACCAGAGAGAGTTCTATATGTTTCTTTTGATATCTATGATTACCCATTTACTATTCATTCTGCAAAAAAAGACTTTGCCCTATGCAATAGCACTAAATGTGAATGACATCGTCACAAGTTTTCTTCTAAATTTTAAACATTTCTAACCTCTTAAATACACTATTTCAATTCCTGTCTCCCTTTTGGAGTTAAAATATAAACTTTATATATTTATTCAAATTACACAGTGTGCACCATTGCCTAGAATGAAAATCTCCAGCAGTCTTTTGAGAATAAAGGCAAATCAATAGTAATCTCTCTTAGAATAGAAGCACTTTTGTTGACAGAGGGAATATGGTTTAATGGGAAGCAAAGTAATCTTTGTTTTCAGTCAGACTGTTGGCCTGTGCCTGAGAAATGACGTGCTCTGACCACTTGTTTTACATTAAGAGGCAGCCTGGCATGTTCAACACAGAGAGAAAATGATTTGCTTTATAAAGATGGACAACTCATGGCTTTAACACAGAACATACAGACAATCCTCACAAGATTTTTTGTTATTTTATAAATTTGTCTTCAGGTCCCATAAAGCTCCATTCTTTTAAAGTTAATCATCCCAATGCCCCAAAGAGAGGCAATTCAGGAACTGTGTTCACACTGGAGCCCGTAAATGTGACCGGGCTTTTTCATGGCCAGTCTTGGAACTGAAGTCTTACTCAGGTTTTAATCATGATGATGATTAACAGCAATACCTTAGGGTGGTAACATAAGGGAGTCCAGACAGAGAGATAGATAAGTAGAGAGACGGAGAAGGGGGGGGAGGCGGAGGGGAGAGAGAGAGAGAGACTCAGCTGTAGATACAGCAAAAAATTGGAGAACTTCTCTTGCTCGTCTATTGCTATGGGTGATGTACAAAGAAAATGTTCATTCTGATCGAATTGCTTTATTTTTAGCCTCAGATAATAGACTAGACAATGAGGAGTAAACCTACATAAGAAATCAGTGATGGTTGTGGATGTAAAAATCTAGAAGTGCTTAATTTTGGTTTCAAGAAAATATTAGTATCGTTTTATTTTTAGATGCAGGTACTTCCTTGTAAAATTGTAAGAGGAGCAGTAAGGGCCCTGCTCCCCTGAAAGTGTGTTGTTAGGTTACACAATAACCTACTAAAAGAAACAACCTTAGTAAATATGCACATTACACTATGCAAATTATAAATCACTCTAATATTTATGAAAAAATGGAAGCAAATGATTTGTCTCTCTGAATTTCCAGTGAGTCCCTGAAAAACACAATGACCAGGGGTAACTGGCAGCTGCTTCATGCTTTTCGTGCAGGCTGCATATTTACAATTTAAGTTTTACAAAATGCAAAAATCACAATAATGCATCCCCTGGTTTCTTTGTGCGGCACACCAGAGGATGCTGGAAGGAATTTTTCCTTGAGAATGTTAAATGTTTAAGGAGTCCTTAGAGTCAACTTGCAGCTGCACAGTAAAAATATATTTTAGTTTAAAAATTATATCTTGCCTGAAAAATGTTGTTTAAAATATTTTGTTTAGATTTCTGAAAAACAATATTTTTGTAATTCACATAGACATGTAAATATTAAGTTGCATCAGTCTAAACATGAACCATTTGTAATGCCATTTTATACCCCTTAATATAAGTTCACATTGCTTTTAATGCTCCCAAGTGCAACGTTCACGTGGAAAAGAATCTGAAGGGAGAAAGCGTTCCCTAATATACTAAGAGATGGCCACAAGGGGGCGCCAAACACTTAAGTATGTTTTACTTTTTGTCAAGGGAACAGAATTTTACCAGAAATATTAGCAGCAATTTACCCTATAAATGGGTCAATACTTCAGAAACATAAACTCATTTCAACCTTCTGATTAAGTTTTGAAGTCTAATTTATATTATTTTAAAATGCAGAACACAGCGAATGGTTGAAAACCTTGAACAATTTGATGGATTTTGAAAGGAAATGATTTTGTCTGCATACTTACCCAACAACATTTCATTCATTTAGGTTTTAAAATTAATTTCTCCTATAGTTTCACCTAATTTTATTCTCACTTAATCCCCTGTTAAATGAAATATATATATGCAAGTTAATGAACTTTTTCTTTAGCATAATTAAAGAATTTTAAAACTAAAGAGAAAACATGCCTAATTTTTAGCCCTTGGGAAGTCTAATTCCAAAAGTGCATGCCTTTATAAAATCAAGTAAAATGAAGCATATATTATTATTAGACTATTTTGAATTAGTCGTTCTAATCAATTAGCCATAAAGTTAAATCACTTGGCCAAATATTATAGTGAAGCCATGACAAAAAAAATTGTTATTAAATGATCACAGCATTATTAAAGATGATATAAAGACTGACTTTGATTAAGTAGTAAATAATTAAATAGATAATAAATGTAAATACATAGCTATGACAAAAAATGAGAATTATCTCTACTATGTTCATTAAATCACATTTGTTGGCTAGGTTTAACAGTCTCTATTAAGACTCATCTCACCGCTACATGTGGGTGGATAAGATAAAGGGCTAAGTTTATTCTTTAGATATGTGAATTTCTAAAAGAAATATATCAATGAATCCAGAATTATAAATAAAAATGGACAATAAAAACTGTGATATAATTCTGGATCTTTAAAATGAAATTTTAAAAAGAAAGGAATTTATAGAGACTCATAGAAGTATATATTTTGTAACCTTAATGTTCTGATTTCTTTACATAATTCCATAGAATTAATTCCAGATGCTTTTTAATATACTGTATAATTAGAGCTACAAAAAGGCAGAAAAAAACAGTGATTTTTCATTGACTTTCATATTATCTTAAAAATGAAGAATTAAAAAAAATGAATTGTCTAAGTAAAAACCTGCTAAAATCTTCACATTTTGCAGCAGATTCTGTCTCTATCAGATGGTTTCATGGACCTAGTCTTCCAGCTTGTAATACAGACTTTCTGACCCACTGAACTTTCAGCTTGTAATATAGACTGCAGAACTATTCTTGAGATTTATAGGTATCAAAACTTTAATGGGATTATTTCTGTAATGTACTGACTCTGTTCATCATTCTTGTTCTAATTTTCATTACTCTGACCTCAAGAAGGAGAATCTGTGAAAGGAACCATTACTGCAGTATATTCAGAAATGGTTCATGTTTCACCTGAGTGAGTTTCTGTGGCTTATGGAACTCACAATATTTAGTGTCCTTCTTTCTAATCCTTTCTCCCTCCTCTGTTCCCTTTTTAGGTCCTTCACATCATTTTCAAAATTGGTATCCATGAATTCCCTAGTTCACGCAGCTAACTATATGTGATTCTGAGAATGTAGTTTAAATTTTCAGGTTACATTCTCTCTTTACGCAACTGACATTTGCACAATCGTTAGGGAATGATGATATTTTAACAGTAATATATTGAGTCCTTTCCAGTTACAATAATATATTGTATTATCCCTTTCCAACTGTAACAATAGATAAACTAACTGTGTCCTTGGAAATTATTTGGTTCAAACTCCCATTTTCACAAACAAACAAAAAATTTGGAATGAGAAATGTATGATGTTGACAGTACAATTAGTGACAAAATCAGATTTAAAACACCATGTAGTTTTCATCTCAACACAAACACAAAATTATTATTATATGATACAAATTAAATTTGAATTTGGTAGTGCAAGTTGCATCACATGCTATGGTTAAAATAAACATACTCAGTATTGATGAAAAAGCATGTCACATTAATTTACAAATAATAATACCCAAAAAAACCAGGTGACAATAACAATAATATGTAGCACGAGAACATCTATTGTGCATCAAGAATTGTTAGTATTTTAGAGTTATTGGTTCTTTCAATCATGACAACCGCCCTATCATATAAGTACAATTATTAACCCCATTTTACAGATGAAAAAAACTACCAGGAATATTAAATATTAAGTATATGGAAGGTGACACAGGATTTGAATCCAGTTTGGTGCCACCTTTCATGCTTTTATCCATCAAAAGTCCTTGTGAGTATACACAGGTAAGAATTGCTACATTTATGAAGAAAGGCAATCTCGGCACTTCTGGCATGTGGCCTTATCACTGTGTCATGTCCCTATTAAACATGACCTTTATCAGGTGTCCTCATGAAAACGATATTATGTAGAAGAAATTTTTTGACAGAGTGACCAAGTTTGAAACTCAGTGGCTTCCATGCAGTGAATATTTTAATGGCTTGTGGGGGTGTAGAAGCTATTGTTTATAAGAATTTTTAGCAATAGGGGGATTTACCTGGTCTTCAGATATGTAGGTTTTTCATTTAGGCTTCTTGTTTGGGATCAGAATATTAGTCTCAAATCTGAGTCCCTGCTGCAAGATGACAATTGGCTAGTGCACATGTGAAGTGCAAACATAAAGCACCAACCACCATGGCTGCTCCTAACTGAAGCACCAATTCAGAATCCTCCCTCAGGCCTCCACCAACAGAATCTGAGGCTTCAAAAATGCATCTCAGACTAATCTGCTAACTCATCTTGATCATTTCTTGAAAGACGTCATGTGGCCTTGAATACAATAACAAAGCTTAAAAAATAGGTGAAATTAAAGCATCATATACTTTATTTTAAAAGTACCTGATACGCATCATTCTTGTATTAATCAAAATTAGAATATAAGAACAAGTAATGTGATCAATTACTTAATGCCTCATTGCAAAAAAAGGTTTTGTTTTGTTTAATCTTTCTCTCCCTTTATTCTTGCACCTGGCTGCTTGCCCACTGTCTGGCTCATGGTAGGCATTTAAAGAACAGCGAATTGAAAAATGAAGGAATTAAACAAGATACTGAGAAGTTTCTTAGGTAGTTTACATCATAAAATATGAAAACTGAAGAATCTATGTTAGGCGGAGGAGTAGGTAACTGCCCAATGACATTCTGCTAATTTACTACTTTTCCATGATAATTGAAACATTTAGAACATAACTACTAATATTTCCATTATAAATCATATGATATTTAATTGTGAATATCTCACATTAAAACCACTTCTCCTCAAGCACAAAATTTATATTAGATTCATCCTTATATCTCTGGGTGTGGCAATAAGGGAATGGCTCAGAAGAACTTCCCTCAACGTGAATAAAATTGATTAGAAGCTAAGAAAAAATTGAGTAAGTGATTGTTTAGATATCAGGAGATCATTTAAATTTATTAGTAAAAGGCAAAAGAAAAATATAACACATGCAAAAGAATAAATATGTAGCTATATATGATAGCTTTAAATCAAAACACAGTTAAATTAATGATTGTGAATTTTGCACTATCATAACTTAACTTTTTAGCACCATTAAAAATTGAATGTTTCCATAAGGATTTTTAGGGGGCAGTGGTTTACATTCAATGTTTCAGTTTGCTTCTAGAAAAGACAAGGCTCTTCTCATTCACACTTTCTTCTTCTTGGAACTTCCTAGAAAGTGATTTGATCCAACTCCTACCAATAAAGTGGTGAATTAATGTCTTTGCTGTGAAGTCAAAGACAAGTCTACGGTCACCATTTCTCTAACTTCACATCTCCACTGGGCTGGATGCCCAGCAGAGGTTGTACACCTGACACATCTTTGTCCTAAAAAAGAAAACGTGTTTTCACCTACTTTGTTCAGATTTCATACTAAACTATGGAGGATAATCCAACTCCAAGAAGAAAACGTCTAGTCAAGAAATCCTTTTTCTTAACTTAGGTTTTAGGGATATTTCATTTCCCCAGTGATTTTTTTTCTTTATTACTATTGAAAATAAATACTCATGTTTCTTCCCAAGATAGTTATATTTTACAAATTGATAATAATAAAAAAAGATTATGTAGAAGTATCTAGTTACTAAATATTGAAAAAATAGAGCATATTTTAAAAGTCATAGTAACTAGAAGAAAATCTTAGAAAGATGTAGTTCTCTTTAAAATGCATCCATTCCAAAACTTTGTCAGTATGTTAAATTGTAGAAATTTTAGGTCAGTAGGTTAAAATGCAGAAATTCTATAGAAAATCTCCATTCTTCACTCAATCACAGAAAAAAAAAAAAAAAGAAGAGAAGAAGAGAAAGGAAAGGGTGCTTCTAAGTATTTGCCTATAGTTGGCATTCGATTTTGAGTAAATCTCCAAAAGACTAACTGAAGCCTTGTTGAAGGGAATGGATAAAGAAATAAAGGCTTTCCATAGGTACCTGTGCATTGGGAAAGGATTTTATTTAAATTTAGGAAGCTAGATGCAGACAAAATGTGCACATTGGTGGTTTTCACTCTCCAGATACTACACATTAAAAAGTCACTCTGGTGACAAAATACAGTTCAAGACAACAGAACACGAACAATCCCCAACTCAGAATGCTTCAGAAAGAAGTAATACAGAATACTGTACTTGGCTAGGCTAATGGTTAGTCATTGTGTACTCAATTTCTGCTTATTTGATTAAATAAGTTGATATACGCTTGGTTTTATTCCAATGGTTCCTTTTCTTTATGTCATTGCAAATGCAAACAAATATCCCACTGTTGGTATGAAAAGATTATGTAATTCACAGTCTTTATTTTATTAGCAATAGATTGAAACCAATGAGTTCGAAGTAGTAAAATTTTAATTTTTTGGTCTATTTAAAGCAAATATTTTAAATAAAATAATTAATTAATATAATTATATTTACTTATATACACTTAAGATTTACACTGTAAACACAAAACCATTAAAGTCCCTCAGATAGTTCAAATGCTTTCAAGTCAACCTTATATGAGGCTATCAGTTTAAAGCTGGTGCTTAGAAGTCAAATTATCCAGAAACATTATGGTACTTCATCTAAATTTGAAGTCTGACCCAAGAATTATGGAAACATTGTTTACTTTTAAAAATCCTAGAAGTTACCATGGTCTTCAAATGGGATTGACTTAACTTGATTTTATTAGGAGCAGAGTTACATTGAAAAGGAGAATCAGTCACATTTTTGAAACTTATAATGCTAGCATTATGCAAAAAATGTACTCAACAACCCAGGCAAATATGTTGATTGCCTTTGATCTATTCATATAACTATTCCAAATTTCAACTTCAATTCTTATATTTATAACTACCATGTGAATACTGCAGAGAATTACCGGAATAACCCAAGTTAAAACATTTACTTTATTCAGTTCATTGATTATTTAAATTCTCCACATGTTCTGCCTAAGTTGATTATTGTTATGGTTTTTGTTTCCCAAATTTTCAACTGGAAACAAGTAGGAACAATGGTAATTCTTTACCGTACAATATCTAGAATAGACATTTGCTCATTTTACATCAATTTACATTTTTAGATTACACACTGGTAATATCTGTATTTTGCAACAAAGAATCAACATGTCTAATGAAAGACTGCTTTCTGAAAACACACAATTTATGCTTAATTTATGTTTAAAATCAGAGCTCTGTCAAACTATTTCAATATCCTCTGTTCCAGTAAATCAACAAAGATTCCCAATCAATAACTGATGTACTGAGTATAATAACTCATGCCTATGCATTCCACATTCTGATACTTTGGAGAAGTCATTTCATTGATAAATTCTGAGTTCCCATACTTTGCTTGCTAGAGCAGTAAACTACATTGGTGCCAATTTCAATTCCTTAAAAGCCTAGGTGTTATAATGTTTATAAAAATTGCTTTCATTTGAAAGGACATGCTTGAATCAACTGAACTCTCATATACTTTATGGTATAATGCAAAGGATAATGTAATAAATCCAATGTATAATGTGACAGATGATAGAACACTGGCCATAAAAATCACAAGATTTACAGAAATATTTCATATAGGATAATATTAATATAAGCACAAAAGAAAACTTATTCAAAGATGTTTATAATTGTCATAAATGAAGAAGAGGAGAAGGAAGGAAGGAAGGGAGAAGGAATGGGAAAGGGAGAAGGAGGTGGGGGGGCAGTAAGAGGGGGGAGAGAGATCAGCCCCACCCTGAAATGTTTAGACAGGTCATTTAATACTGAATTTCCTGTTAAGAAGCAATGTTGTTGTATTATACCTTATAGCCAATTGCTTAATCCTGTCCTGAAACTGAAAATGTTATTTAATTTTAATTTATATTTCTGCACCATACAGAATATGTAGTATCAAGGCTGCTTTCTAAAAAGAAAAAAGCAAGGGGCAGATTTAAAATTGAGATCACATGGTTTGGTGAAGTGCTTCATAATGTTACTGACAAACTCTCTAAGGATCTATGTCCTCTACGACAAGGGACTGTCTTGTGGGAGGCACTTCAGCCTCCCACAAGACAGTCGTTATTTTCAAGGAATGCTACACTTTATTTTGTAAAATGAAGTACAATGTAATTCTATTTTATTCATCCTCACTCAATTTTCAGCTTTCCCTTCTTTAAATCTACCAACAATAGGTAATATTTAACAAATATCTCTTAGTGTTATAGAGAACATCACATACATTGTGAGAGAGAAAAAGGATAAAAGTAAAAAGACATTGGTGAAAACAAAGCACCTTTATTCTTTAAAAAAAAGCAAGTTACTTTTTTTGTGAGAAGTTGCATTGACAATAAAGAGTTAATCAGAAGTTATACTGAAACATTTTTTTTTTAAACTTTCAGATCAT